>NC_081435.1:74739300-76054132 GCF_949786415.1 Peromyscus eremicus
TCCACGTGGAACAACATGTAAATTTGTTCTCATGTTTTCATACACCTAGTTTCTTTACAAATGTTTCTGCCAATTAGACACAGAAACTTTGCCTAAGAGTTACTTAGTAGCAGATTTATCTGTTTACCTTTTGGAAAGTTAGAACATAGTAATTGTTATCAAGTCAACAGTAGTATGCCCAGAAGGATTTTATACAGAGTGCTATCTCTTTGACAAAAAAGAGAGACAGCAACTCATTTCAAATAAACATCTTAAGTGAAATAACAGTGAATGATTTACTTAAATTTACAGCACAAGAAATGTAAAATAATACAGATAACTTAGTGTTTGGGGTTATAACTTTCTTATGTTGGTTAAAAAAATGGTTGTAAAAATAAGAAGTAAATTAAAAGCATAGCAAAAACAGCAAACTAACATATTTCTGCAAAATTACAGATAAGCCATAACACTGAAAAATATATATAAACATGTAATTCTTTTTAACCATAATGTCTTTAAAGTGACATGTTCTGAAGTAGGTTTTGTTTGACATGTATTCTAATTCAGCATTATTTTATCCAGAAAAACATGATATTTCATGAATACATAAATTCAGGGTGAAAATGTATTCATCAATACTTCACTGATGGCTTAAGCAGTGGTTATATTCAAATGCAAGGGTTTATAATTTTTCCCTTTTGTCTAACTTAATAATTATATAATATAATTTAATTGTTCTTCATTTAAATGCAGTTCTGAAGCTAGACCATTTAGTTCAATCAGTGATATTTACATTAACAGTAGAGAATAGATTTTGCATTTAGGACACATGCTAGCTCAGTGAATTAACAATTTAAATAAATAAAATAGTTGAGAAAATTGAAAGCGTTTTCGTTTTATCTTTTTCTAATTTGGAGTCATTTTAAAAAAAGTTTGGTTTTTCATGATTGAATTCGTGTGAACAGAAATAAGAAAAGCAGGTAAAACACAGCCCACCCAACAGAACCTTTGAAAGCATTTACGGAGTGACTGTAATTGGGGATATCCCACTAACAGCAAAATGTTGTGTTGCGGTGACACTGTTTAGAAGAATGGAAGCAGCACCAACTAGGTGTTTAAGGTGAATGACACTAGACTTTAAAAAAATAAGTAGCAGTCTGATTGTCCTTTGCTTTATATGTAGAATCCACTTGTGAGTGAGTACATACCATGTTTGTCCTTCTGAGCCTGGGTTACCTCACTCAGGAAGTTATTTTCTAGTTCCCATCCATTTACCTGCAAATTTCATGCTGTCATTGTTTTTCTTTGCTGAGTAGTACTTCATTGTGTATATGTACCACATTTTCTTAATCCATTCTTCAGTTGACGGGCATCTAGGTTGTTTCCAGGTTCTGGATATTACAAATAGTGCTGCTATGAACATAGTTGAGCATGTTTCTTTGTGGTATGATTGAGCATTCCTTGGGTATATTCCCAAGAGTGGTATGGCTGGGTCTTGAGGTAGATCAATTCCCAATTTTCTGAGAAACCGCCATACTGATTTCCATAGTGGTTGTACAAGTTTGGATTCCCACCAATAGTGGAGGAGTGTTCTCTTTACTCCTCATCCTCTCCAACATTGACTGTCATTAGTGTTTTTGATCATTGCCATTCTGACAAGTGTAAGGTGGTATCTAGATATAAAGCAAAGAACAATCAGACTGCAACCCACAGAACCAGGGGGGCTATATGGCAGGGGGGGCCCTAGGATGACTGTGGCTTAGAATAAGTATTGGTTCTACTCAAATAAATAAATAAGTTGTAAAAAAAAAAAAAAAAGAAAAGAAAAAAGAATGACAAAGGGCAGATAAAATGGCTCATTAGGTAAAGGCACTCGCTGTCAAGCCCCAAATCCTGTGTTGGATTTCCAGGACTCACATGGTAGAAGGGGAAAACTGACTTCCATAGGTTGTCCTCTGTCTTCCACGTGTGTTCTGTGTCATACATTCACACACACACAAGCAAATAAATGTAAAATTTAAAAAAAAAAAATAAAAAAATAAGTAGTAAAGAAGAATGGACTCTGTTTCTCCTAAATACAGAACTTCACTAATGTCACTGGTAATCAAAACATCACACGTTATCACAATGATAATATTATTTGTGAACGTATTATTTGTTCACTACAAAGTCCCTTTTCTTTTATGCTTGGTCCCCATTGAACTCAACTCTTGGAAACTCCCCACATAGGATGCTTTATTTACATGAATGCCGATTGTTTGCAGCTAACTAACGGATCCAAAGTTATATGTGATTACCCTGTTATTCTTATTATCGGAAACTTGCTGAAAAGATAATGGGAATCTGTTCACACTGGGTCTTTCTGTCATCATTTTCCATTAAATCTGTGTGTTGTGCTTGCAAAAGAAAATAATATCAAAATAAGAATAGCCTAGAAAATGAAAATAAAAAGCAGTTGAAGGTGAGTGGAGAAAGGTGTGAAAGGAAAATCCACAGACAAGTACATATGTGGTTCTTGTCCCTGACTCTGTCATTTCCTGAGGAGAGCGTGAGCACAGATAATGCTTATCTCAGATAATGAGCGAGTTCTTACATTATAGACAAGTTTTCCAATCTGAATGGAAGAGATCTATAGAAGAATGTCATCCTGGAAGATACAAACACATGCACCTTAGAAGAACACAGAAACAGTTAAGCAAATAATAAAGAATTATTAAAAATTTGTGATCAAATAAATACTTAGGTGCTTAGTTTTTTCTCATATATCCTGCAAACACACTGAAATGAAAGAGAGTGATTCTAAAAATAACTACAAGTTAGTAGCCAATATAAAAGACATTTTAAGCATAATCTCTGTGTCTACTCAAACAAAAATCTCCCTTAAGAAAAAAATCAGTCACTTTTATTTCTGTATTAATAATTTTTCTTATTTCCTATTGTCCACAGGTTAGCACATTTTTTGGTATGTTTTCAACATTTCCTCTGATCTTGCCAATCGTCATATAAAAAATTCTTCATTCTCTGTTGTATAAAATTGATGTAGAACTAGAAACAAATGATATAATATAAAAATATAAATGCCTCCAACATAATTTTCTGAAATTTGTATCTCTTAAAATTTAATCAATTAATTTAATTCATTAATATTCCAGGGAAAGAATCAATGTAATTATAAAATGATAAAGTGATGGAATACCTTTCCTCCTATGTAACATAGGTACTTAGTACTGACATGAGTGGTGTGGATTGGAGATATCCCCAGTGTGTGGAAAACTTTGTGCATGTTCCAGCTAGCAAGACTCTGGTCCTCGTACACAGTGCACAGACAGGTGCAGGGTGTTGCAGTGTCCAGGAGGTCATCCTCCACAACATACTATTTAATCCCTACATTAAGGAACATGGGATTGAGAGACCCCAACTTAGATGGCACTGTGTGTGCTGGAGAGTTTTTGCCAAGTTGACATAAATTAGAATACCTGAAAAGGAAGAACTCTAATTGGATATTGTCTTCATCAGCTTGGGCATGTCTGTGAAACATTTTACAATTGTATTTCATGCAGGAGGGCCCAGGTGACTCTAAGCATTGTCATCCCTGGGGAGGTATGACTGAGCTGTATAAGAAAGGTAACTGAGCAAGCCAGGGTATGGGGTCAAGTTAGTAATAGTGTTCCTCCAGGATCTTTACCTCAGTCCCTGCTTCCAGGTTTCTATACTGTACTCCATCTCTGACTTGTCTTGAGGATGGTCTGTAACCTTTAAGCAGAAATAAACAAACCATCTCTTTCCCAAGTTGTTTTATGTCAGTGTTTTATCACAGGAACAGAAAGCAAAGTAAAACAGAAATCGTTACTAAGATTGGAGTATTTCTGTGAAGACTTGTCTATATTATTTCATAGGAAGATTGTGGAAGCATTTGAAATTTGGGGCTGTTTTTAGTACAATATTAGATCTCATCAACCATAGTCATATCATAAGATGTTTATAATATATTAGTGTAAGAAGTCTTCTACTGCTAACTGGACAAGGAAATGAGATGCTCTGCTCCCTGTCTTTCTAATTAAACATAATCAGTTTTGCAGCAAGATCACCAGCCTATGTTTAAAATATACTTTTAAAATTCCACTTAATTAGCACTAACATTTCAATTCAATGTGGTCAGCATGGAAGAAGTTAACGTCAATATAATGCTTATATGTTATTTTATAAACTTATACTTAAAGCACAATAAAATTTGAATTTCAAAAATTAAACTGCTGTGATTGCAGCTGCTGTTACTTTTAAAGTAGTTTTATGACTGATCCACCATCTCAATTAGAGTCAGTTTGAAGTAAATTCTTTGACTGAAAATTCAAGTCACTGCAATTCAGAAATATTAAGTTGAGACTTTAATATGCAGAAAAAGAAGAGCTCTTTATAAATCCACTGGTTTCCACATTTGTTAATGATGATCAACTCACAAATGAAATGCCATTTTATAGACAGTGTTTGAACTACTTTCCCCCATTCTTTTGATGATTGAATATGTCTAACTATTACTTTTGAAAGCCACTAATAGCAAGTGCAATCTTTGCATATTTCAGCTATAACCAACTGTTGTTCAGCTTTCATGACCCAATGTCAAATCTTGATTGTATTAGGAGTTATTCACTGTACACTGGGACTGGGCTTTACATTGTTACACTTTTATTGTGATTTCCTATAAGGGTCTCCATCTTTTACAAAGGGAAGTTTCTTTGATGAGGGGTGGAACAATACTTATCTATGGATATGAGGACAAATATTTATAGATTGTTGTTAGGGATTAAGTTGGTTTAGTGAAATAGTCTTTGCAGATTCTCCTCCAATAAGCAAAATTTCACTAGCACTGAGATGCTAGTAGGTGTGATTTGCATCTTGTTGAGTGGTTCTAAAATCCAATGAAAGAGTTTTTGGTTATCACCAAGATATATGTGCTATTACTGCACCCATAGGGTTAGTATGTCTTGTTCATCGTTGATGTTATTTATAGGCAGCCTACCTGGGTTAGACTGTTGGTTGCCTCCATCCCTTGGAAGCTTGCGTGGTGCTTCTGGTACCATTTTTTTTTGTGGTTTTTGTTGTTGTTGTTTAAAGCAATAATATCTATCCTTCATTGTTTAATAAAACCCTCAATCCTTAAAGGGGCATATTTAACTTGGCCAATAATGTATTTTCTAACACTGCCTATGATTGGGCATGCCACATTAGTTTTTATCTGCTTGTTTTTGTTTCTGTATTACTTTAGCTGCCATGTTTACTCGACTTTATACACCTAAAATTTACTTTAGAATATTTTCACCTATTATACACCCATGCAGTCAGGATGTATTATATGAGAGAAGAATAATTTTTTAATTCTTTTTGCTAAATATTGGCCTTATATTTTATAACCACATAAAAAGTTTATTAAAAACCAATGTATGGCCAGGCAGTGGTGGCATATGGCTTTAATCTCAGCACTGGGGAGGCAGAGGCACGTGAATATCTATGAGTTCAAGGCCAGCTAGGTCTACAGAGCTAGTTCTAGGATAGTGAAGGGTGATACACAGAGAAACTCTGTCTCAAAAAACCAAATCAAACTAGAAACAAAACCAAAAAAATCAAATGTATGTCCCCATCCACTCCTTCTGAGTATAAGATACAATCTAATGCTGTCTTTTAGTGAATGCAGCACTTCAAGTAAGGAAGTTTCCACTTTCCAGCTCTGCAGACACAGAGTGAAGCTGCACCACAAAGGCAGAACTCTTCTTACATGTGAGAACCCCAGAGCTCATATATTCAACAAGGTCATGTGGGTTATCATCACCTGTATTATTGACAAACACCAGAGAAGTGCATGTGTTTTTAACATTGGTGAGATAGTCTTAAAATGACAAGCCACATGACACTGTAAATGCAGAGGAATTGTAATATTTTAGAATTTGATTTCTGTCTGATTTAAGAGTTTAAAAAAAGTGGGGGAGTATGAACAAGCCAGTGTCTGATGTGCCACCTTTGATTTTTGTTTTGTTTTGTTTTTGAGATTGTAATATAATTACAACATTTCTACCTTTCCTTTCCTCCTTGCTCCCTTTCAGGTTCATGGCCTCTATTTTTCAAAATTTTTTATTGTTCACGTATGTGCACATGCAAACACACACACACACACACACACACACACACACACACACACACACACACATTTGGATTCCAGTGTGAATGAACTATTTTATACATGTGTCAAAGTTTATGTATCTACAATCCAACTATGCTATGTAACCAGTATTAACGTTACACACCACTCCACAGAAGTTGTAATGACTGAGACAATTATTTCACTGCTGCTTAGCAGAAAATTCCAGATTATCCCTCCTGAAATGACTCATGCTCTCAACTAATAATTCAAGGTAATTAATGAATGTAAAGGACCTGAGTTATTATAGAAAAATTTTAAACAAGTTGGAATCCAGTCCGCAAAGTGTCAATACTCTTTGTGGAAGAGGTTGCTGTTCTTGCAAATTACACCTTTGTGCTATCATGGGTTCACATTGCTGTTATGCAAGTCTGTGGGAATGGGGAGTAGGAGTTAGGAATCATTAAGTGTCTGGATCTGTATTTTAAGGGAATATAAGCATATATGTGTATGAGGATGACACTGTTATGTAAGTATAGATATCCTTGAAATGATGAATGTCATTTAAAATGACAAAACAATGTTAAGATTTATTGCAGAACAAAAAGACAGATTCCAACCTTCGTAATCAGTTATTCTCACAGTAGATTTCTATTGTAGAATACACAAGACAAAAATTACTCTTCAAAATAAAATAGGAAAAATTTGAAAATGATTATAGAAGCCAAATATCTATATTTTGAAATGACTTGCAACATAATTGAGCCATTGCCAAAACCAATGCTGTTGAAATCTTACACATGAGTAAATATTTTCACTGACAGCTTGAATTTAGCTATCATAGAAATTTGGCAATTTGTAATGTTTCATCCAAGGCAATACTTGTATAAAAATAAAGGGAAAGGGACAAAGAGTACTGTTGAAATGTCCATTGCTATATAAGATATCACATCCAAAGAAAACTAAAGGTTTATGACATTGTCATTCATAAGTCTGTATTAATAGTTGTGTTTACATGAAGTGTAAAACTATAACTTCTGAGGAATGTTTATAAATCTCCCTGTATAACCATGGGGCATGGTTAATTTTTAACAAGCTTCTAATGAAAACAGTGTGTAGGTTTATTTGTAGATATACTGGAGAGCATTCAAAATGGATAGAAATTTATGGCACATATGTGTCTCACAAAATATATTACATTTAGATTTTTAATAAAATAGAAATATAGGAACCTTTAGACAAAATTCAATATTGAAATATTTAAAAGTACAAAAGGGATTTGAAATGACTTCAAAATATGTTAATTAAAAAACTTCAAGTTACTCCAACTTCAACTTAATCACATTTCAATTTGTTGTTTACTTTTACAAGGAAGATGAGGAATTTTACAAGAGTCTTGCAACTTATGAATCTACTGATGAGTGACATCTGTGAGGCAGACCATGGATGAAACTCTTACTACCTCTCCAGTGGTCCAGAGTAAAACTAGTTGGTCAGTATCTAGATTTTAAAAGGTAGGTTTAATTTTAAAACATTTTAATGTAATTCCATTTCTTTTGTTTCTTGAGCTGCATACACAAATATTACTTTTAATTTTTTTCATTTATTCTCTGAAAAATACATACATGTGTATAATATATCCTGTCTATGTCCATTCCACACTCTTTCTTTCAACTCCTTCTGAACAATTGCTCTAGATCTCTCCTCAATTTCAAGTCCTTCTCTTTTAGTTTTTCATAACCTACTGAGTCCAAATAGTACTTTCTCTGTGTTCATGGCATGTGGGTTTCTACACTGTGACATGGGCAAACTACAAATTGCCACCACTCCCATAAATGATACTTTCTGTCCCAGAAGCCTTCAAATGCCAAAAGCTCCCCAGTTAGTTCTGGGGACTCATGAGCCACTCCCTTCCACCATGATAGATTTTTTTTAATTGGTTTTATTTTGTGCATTCCTATGTGTAACAGGCATGTCAGGTCCAAAAGACTACATTTCCCAGCACACCTTCTTATCACTCAGATCTCACAACCTTAATGTATTTATTCTCTTGTGAAATTCCTTTAGCATTTCGAGTAAATGGTGATAAATATATCCCAACTATTGCTAGACAATCATAGTCACTCTTTTCAGCACTTTCAGTAGTTATCAGCCTCTGTGTTTTCCTTTACCCAAAGCATTTCTGACTAAGGTTGAGAGCAACACAGATACATGGCTACAAATGTATATATTTAAGGGATTCGGACAACTTGACAATTTAATAAAACAGCATAGAACATTCTTTGATGGGACCTGAGAATTCCCTAGCTATGAGTTCCATGCATAAATTCCTTCCTGTGGAACAACCCCAAGTCCAATAGAGAGTAGTTGGTTATTATAATAGTCAGTCTTGCTGGATTTGCACCAGTGGGCACATCATGCATGACTGGTTGGTGTTGTAGCTTGGGCACTGCCTCTGAGTCAACAGTACCCATTCTTGTGAAAGAAGCCAGATGTACTTTGTAAGGAATCTCAGTGGAAACATGTCTTAAGTTGTTGTGCACTTGGGACTGAGTTCATTGTTATCTGAATTTTTTTTTCAAAAATGGAACTGTGCTTAAATATGGCAAAAATAAAATGATATGGGCCAGACTCTAGAAGTCCTGGTCGAGGACCAATTACCATAAAATCGGGCTATGCCAAGTTTCATTCTTGTCTCTTCATGGATTGTCTTTTTTCCTCTGTCCATTGTAAAGCCTGCAGGAGAATCACCACACCACTGCCTAGAACAAGTTTTACCTTTTACCTTTTACCAATAGCTCTGCCTGTGGGTGTCAGGATTGGCCTGGCCCTAAGATAACAGAGAAGTCACGTAGGTTGTTGGAAAGCACAAGTGACATCACTCATAAGAGTGGGTTTATGATCTGAAAACAATGCTCAAGATTTAGAGGAAAAGGTCTCAGAAAAGCAAAAACATAAATTCTGGGAGATAGGGGCAGAATATGTCTCACCAGACAGCAAAAGATCACCAGGTTATAAAACTACATCATTCTTAGCATTCCAGGGAGAGCAGCTATGCACTTCATTCCATTGAAGAGGTGAGCTGTGTGTCCAACCTTTCTGGTTTCTCCAGTGCTTATCTGCTTGCACAGGGCCTTTTTGCCCTCTACACAGTGGTGTCCCATGCCTTTAATCCCAGCACTCATACTCAGGAGGCAGAGGCAGGTGGATCTCTGTGAGTTTGAGGTCAGCCTGGTCTACAAAGTCAGTTCCAGGAGAGCGAGGTCTTCACAGAGAGATCCTGTCTTTTTTTTTTTTCCGGTTTTTCGAGGCAGGGTTTCTCTGTGTAGTTTTGCGCCTTTCCTGGAACTCACTTGGTAGCCCAGGCTGGCCTCGAACTCCCAGAGATCCGCCTGGCTCTGCCTCCCGAGTGCTGGGATTAAAGGTGTGCGCCACCACCGCCCGGCGAGAGATCCTGTCTTAAGACAACAAATAAACAAAAAGTTAGTTTACTGGGAGAGAAGAAGTTATTTGCTTAGTGGCGGAGTCCTGGGTAAGTGCGTACATTCCAAGAAATAACAGCCATTCATGAGAACCATCCTAACTAAACTTACTGAATCTCCAAATTCAAAACAACAGACAAAAGACATGAAAATAATAGAGTGCTTGTTGGGATGAGGGGTTCACTGGGCTTGAGAGGAGTAAGAGTACCCAGATTATACATGTGAAAATTGTCAAATAATAACAAAAAAAAATCAAATTCAAGCAAATAGTCACTCCAAGAGAATGAATATCTACTTCTCTTCAAAGTTTGACCAAACTGCAATTTGTTAAAAGTACTTGTTTTATTTTTACTTATGTGTATGTATGTCTGAATGAGGTGTATGTGCATGTGATTGCGGGTATACTCAGAGGACAAAAGAGGGCATGGGATTCCTTAGAGATGGACGTACAGGTAGTTGTGATCTCCATGACAGGAGTATTGGGAACCCAAATCCAGTCCCTTGTGAAAATTATTTGACCAATGATGAGATTTAACCAAATAGCCATCTCTCCCACCCACAGAAATATAGTTTTTAAAACACATCCATGGTAAATTCTCAGCTGAACACTATGGTCAAAGGTTATTAAATCATTTTTTTTAAAAGAACATGGTCATTTACAGAATATGATGATCCAATAGAAATACAGCCCCAAATAATAGAAACTAAAGAGATCTGGGTATAAAAGATGATTGCAGATCATGTGTAAGTGGCAAAGAATGCATACTGGAATTTTTGTCAGCAAATAATAATCTAAAGGAAGCAGAAGCTTCCATATATGGATTAAACTGGTTTCCTTACTACTATCTATGTTTTAAGTTTTAAAATATAATTCCATAAAAATGTAAGCCTTACATATTTAGCACCTTTTCAAGATTTCTAACATATTTTAAAATAAACTTTTTATTTGTTTTCTATGTGTTTAAGATCTTTCTCTGCAGAGAAGAGAATATTTTACAGAAGCCAGCTATCTGTTCGCATTACAAGACAGGGTTCATCAACTAACCAGCCCACAGAAAGAAAGCAATAAGGAAAACAACTGGAAGGCTATGCTAGTGCTGCATATTTACTTAGGGAAATATTCACATCCAATTAATTTACATGTTTTGAAAAGCAAGAGGCAGAAATTTCTAAGTCATATTCTCCTCTATGTACATATTCTCTACTATGTTTTCTGATCAAGATTTTATTGGCTCAACATCTGGCAACATATTCAAATAATTCTAAATTTCTCTATTTCTACATGCTTAAAAACTATTGGGTATTCTGTTATTTCTCCCCTCTGATTGCAGGTGATAGTGTCTATCTATTTGATCAGGGCTCTCTTTACAATTTGGAAAACTACAGCAGCACAACGCCTTCCCACGTTATCTGCTTTCTGTGCATGAGGTTTTCGTTTTGTTTCTTTCTTTTTTTTTTCTTCATGATTTTTCTATCTGCTCTGTGACCACATGAGGATTACGTTGATGGATCACTGCTGTATCCAGCCACCAAGAACAGTAATTTTCACATTGTGGTTACTCAGTTTTTGTCTATTTTTCTATTTTCTTTTTATAAAAAGAAATTGAACACTTTATGTAAAATATAATTTTTGGTGCTAGTGTTGGACATGATTAAAGCTTAGGAGACACAGGCAGTGAGCTAGAGAGATTGCTTCAGTTAAACATGAGAGCCAGGCTCTAAGAAAAGGGGTCAAGACCTGAATGGGGACTAGTGTTTGAGAATGGTGGAGACTCTTGCCAATTAGATTTGGCTCATCATAGGATGAGACTCTTCAGCCAAACTCAGTGTCAGGTGAAGAGCCACCCTACGTAAACTAGTTAGCAAACAGGCAGGTGCTCAGGAGTGATACAGAACAAAATGGAGGCTCAGCATGAACATTTACAAGAGAGAATAATTATGTTTGCATTTATCCTCATGTCTGAATGGGTCATATATGACAATAACAGTGGGAACTATGACAGGGTAGAGCATCTGATGTATTAATATGGGTGCTTGAGGGAAAACTACTCCATATTGCTGAAGGTTGTGTCCCGAGGAAGAAGTATGACCTTTGACCATGTTCATATCCCATCCTGCCTCTTACAGGGAATTACTCACACTCCTATGGCTATTGACATGGAAAATTTACATTCTCTCTCTCTCTCTCTCTCTCTCTCTCTCTCTCTCTCTCTCTCTCTCTCTCTTCATCTCCCTATCTTTCTCTCCACCTTGTGTGGAAGTGTGGATGTATGTGTGGATGTATAGATATAGATAGATATAGAATAGATATAGATATGAATATATGTGTGTGTGCATGTGTGTATGAGTTCTTCATCCATATGAGTATGAGGGTGCATGTGCCAGTGCATACACGTATAAAGGCCAAACAGAATGTTGAGTGTCTATGTGTATTTGTCTTTTATTGTCTCATGATATGGTCTTTCATTGAACTAGAAGTTCATCATTTTGTCTGTGTTGGACAGGCAGTAAGCTCTTTATGATCTGACTATCTCCACAGTGTGATGTTGGATTGTTGCTATGCTCAGCTCTTCCTAGGGTTTTTCATGACTTCTGGGAATTCAGACTCAGGTGCTCATTCTGTAGAGTAAGTTCTCCTACTCGTTGAACCATCATCCCGGAATCCATGTACTCATGTTATGCAATGATGATCACATTAATTGGTTGCAGAAATAAATCCATTATTAAATAAGGGGCTGTGGAGATGTTTCAGTGGTTAAGAATACACACTGCTCTTTGGAGACCCAAGTTCAGTTCCTATCAACCAATAGCTCACAACTGCCTGTAACTCCAGGATCAGGACAACTGATACTCTTTACTGGGGTCTTAGGGCACCTGCAGTCATATACCCCCACATAGACACACATGTACACATCATTTCAAAAATAAATCTTTTTAAACATTAAAGTAAATAACAAATAATGAACAAAAGCAACTAAACAAGTAAATAAATAGATAATTGCCCCTTCCTCCAAATATAATTACACTTCTTAAATGACTAAATTTCTGCAATGTACTTTTCACATTATTTAATCCTTTAAAGTATCTGTAATACAGACAACATTACATAATAACCCAAACTTTATTAGTTTTATTATTTGGACAGAAAAATTTAGTTAGCTTTTATGCCTAAAATAGTAAGTGATAAACTCATATATCTAAACTAGTTCATCTCACGCCTGATTTTCATCTCAAACAGTCAACCCGATTTAGTGTTATTGCAGCCAAATAAGAAATCAAACTACTGAATTAAGGATGTTATCTGTGAGATGATTATGGTTAACACAGCCATTTTTAGCAACTGTATCTCAATTCTCTGGAAGGTTGGATCTCTGCACCCAAACACAGTACATCATTAGATATTTAGTTCACTAACTAGGAGATAAAGGTCATGCACAAGTCCTTCTAGTCACTAAATCCTGATTTAGAGTTATTTAATCATGTGCTGCCTGGTGTTCTTGATGGTTAAATGGATATAAGAATGTAAGCTATTAAGTGTATTGAGTATCAAGTAATCAGGCATACATTGAATAATACATAGAGAACACCAAAAGACAATTTTATAACATCACTAAACATCAGTCTGTCAATAGTTCACAATGCACAGATACATTTCCACAATTCACTATCCTTCTCTCTTTAATGTACTACTAGGAATTAAGGCATGCATAAATCAGAGTTTCAATGAGCAGAAATATAGAAATTCAACATGATTATAGTTCCATGGAACATTTATTTCCCACAACTAGGACACTTATTTGTGTGTGAAAAGAACTTTTCCAATCTTGAGAAGTACTGGAGGCCTTTCAGAGCCTCCAGTTATCCTAGCTGTGCATTCTACACTCTTTGCTGGGCTGGGGTGGGGAAAAACAAGTCACCTTGCATGTCTGTTTCAGAAATTTGATCCCTTGGATCACAAGATTTTACAACAGGCATCAAAATGTCATATTAAAGCCGTTTTATACATTGAGCTACTATTCATTTTTAATAGAACTAAAATACTAGAAAGAGAAAAGGAATGATAAGTATGATATATTAGATAGAAGAATCTGAATGGACTAAAATAATGTGAGAAGACAAGAAAACAGCAAGAAGAGGATGAGAGTTCATTTCACACTGGATCAAAACTCACAAGCTGAATATTACACAGAAGAGGATCAGCATGTAGCGTGGCATGCAACAATGTACATTCTGAATAGAACGCAGAAAGTTAAATGTGTTACACTTATTATAATCCAGGTTAAAGTTGACGGGATGGTTGTCTATGGAGAGAGGGGAGGTGAATAAACAGCAAGAAGAATTCAAAGAGGTATGGCCTTAGTTGATATTGAGGGGAATTGTGCAGGAAATACAACTGAGATAAAAACAGAGCCGAGTATGGATATGTGAAACAGTGTTAGACAATGACCAGCACTGGATATCAGCAAGGGAAGCAAGTTCTAGAATGATATTGGGGATGATAATGAGTCGTGACTTTTAATTTGAGTCATCTCTCTGAAGAAAATGGGAAGCTAGTACAGAGGTCTTTAACAACCAACTAAGCTGAGAAGATGAACCACTCAAAGGTAACTGGCAAGATGGCTCTGTGAGTAAAGGGACCTGTCACCTACACTGATGACCTATGTTTGATCACTAGAACCCAAATGGTGGAAAGACAGAATAGACTCTCCCAAGATGTCCTCTGATAGACACTGAGAAACATAACAAGTATTTCTCAGGTTTTTATATTCATGGGTGTACTTGTGGACATGCACCCATATATAGACAAGTACCCACCAAAAGTACACACGTGCACACAAAATGTATAAAGTTCTTGGAGATGGTTTGTTTTGATTTTTAATATTTTAGCCAATTTATTTGACCTATTAATTTCAGGCTTATGCAACCTGAGATATTCTTCACCTTTAAATTTTCATTGTGGAGAAAGAAGGTTAGAAATGTTGGTGACCCTATACAAACCTTTTCTACCTTACAGCTTTGAGAAAATATGAGTTTCTAAATGTCATGAAAAGCAATGGGGAAATATATGGAAATAAATGAGTTAGCTAAGCCTTTCCTCCTGAGCCAGATAATGAGTTCTCCCGTCTTTGTCTCCTCTTGGCCCTGCTGTCAAGGATCAGCATCTGCCTTCTTCAAGGGATGAAGCTATAGTGACATAGGAGAGCTGATGTTAGGACTGTGAGTGCTGTGATGATAGGCAGAGCAAACACGGTATTTAGACCAGGTTGTGAGCTTCCTAGGGACAACAATTTCCCTAATTGTACATGAGGTCAAAGGGAGAGCATAACTCATGGGCACTGAATATCAAACCCAAGAATTTGGTCTACAGCAGAGTTCTATAGAATAGTAATTACATAAGGTATTAAGTTCTTGCTGAAATCAATTCAAACCCAATATTGATGTAAACTGAATCAGTAATATGTCACTACACAACTTTTTATATTATCAGTATCAATCTAGGTTTTTGCCAGATTCTCACAGCAAGCCCATCAGCCCTGGCTTGCTATGTTTCTCTGGTGGAATGTTGAGTATTCTGAGAATTTAATGTTCTTTACTCTATCCTCCAGGTAGTATCTGTACCTCTAAGTAAACTTACTAGATTCCAAACATATGTCCAATTGAATTAAGTTGCTAACATAAATTTTAGATTTTCTTTGGGGTCATCTTAAAGATGGGCCCAAAGATATTTAATTGACAGATTCTATTGAGATTGCAATTGTATCAGTGTGACTTCAGCACTTGGTTTATTGTGAACTTTTTTCATTAATTCTCCCATTTGTACCCACAGTGCAGATAGCCAGAAGAGATCCATGTAGAAGATTCTTTGGTCTCTGGACACATGAAGAATATGTAGATGTGGAAGTCCTTGAGGAACAGAGCATGGATCACATACTGAGATGTTTCTAGTGTGTTAAACTACAGAGAAGGAATGCAACTTTGAACAAGGCAGATAAGAGTTGGCTCTACACCTTGTCATTTTTGTGAAAAAAGCAGCTTGCCCAGTGATAGAAATCATAGCTGGTATCACCAAAGCTAGAACCTACAAAAATTATCAATAAAAGTTAATTCAGAAATCAATGTCTCAAAATAGAAAACTGATCTGTATACATATGCATATAAGCAAAAAATTTACTCAGTGATAATATACAAAGCACCTTCTGAGGTTGTGAACTTTGTCTTTCAAGTTTTTCTGATTTTTGAGCTTGCTCTCCCTTGTTTGCCTGTTGGTATATCATTACTAATTATTTTGTGTTTATTTTTTGTTTATTAAGGACTCCATAGATAAAACTTCTGGACTAAGTAAGCCACTCCAAATCTATCCGTTATAGAGGCACAACGTTTATTACGGTGCTATTCATAGTCCTTAAGTTATGAAATCAACCTATTCCATTTGTTTCTGGTGGAAACATGTCAAGAAAATATGGTTTATGTTGCTTTCTAGCCATAAAGATCTAAGCTATGCTATTCTTAGAAAAATAGATATAACTGGAAATAATCACATTAAGCAAATTTAGCCACCTCAGGAGAAATGAGTGTTCTATTTATCAGTTGTGTTTTCTAAATCTTATATAGATACATAAAATCATGTGTGATTATATAGTATTAAAGTAGACATGAAAATATATAGAGAAAACAGGGGAACTAAGAAGAGACAGAAAGTAAAAGTAGGGGATGTGAGGAAATATGTGCAACATAAAAATATAACTACATGAAATGTCCTTATGTAATTCAGTACTATGTACAACGAATGTAAACTATGAAAATTAAAAATAAAAAAATGTAGGTAATAGGAGGCCAGGCAGGCTGGCAGGACCTATGGCTAGACATGTTGATGTCCATGTTTTGGTGCTCTATCCTGCCACCGAGGGCTATGTCTGGGTCAACGGTCCTGATGCAGCTGGGAGCCATGATGATGTCCATGGCCCATGTTACCATCTAAGGTCATCCAGATGTTGACCATCTATGCCACCTTCTGAAGCTATGTCATTATCCATAGGCTGTGGTGCCACAAGGGACCATGCTGATGGAAATGGCCTGTGCAACCATTTGGGGGTCTTGTAGTCATCTGTGGTCCATCTATGATCTGTGCTGCTGACTGATGCCATGTTGGTATCCATGTTGGTGTCTGTGACACATGTTGCCCCAGAGGCTAGGTGGAGGTCCTTGGAGTGTGTTGATGCTGGAGATCATACACATGTTCTTTGTCCATGCTGTAGCCAGAAACCATGTAGAGGCCCAGAATCCATGCTCCTGCTATTTATGAAGGGCAAGGAAGCTAAATTTGTAGTGATATCGATGAGTGTGGACACACAGTTGAGATGGAGGGACAGAGAAGGCTTCTGTGACAACACCTACCCCCACCCCAACACCCCACCAAAAATATAACAGCCTAAAAAGGAAGACATCAAAAAGAACTCTTAAAAATTGTGATATAGATGTTGAAGTGTAGCTCTCCACAACTGAGGACTTCGGGCTGGAGTACAGGTGGAGAAGGACCATGGGAGTTTGACTGTATGCTAGTGGGTACATGGACAACAGCTATCAGGCTTCTTTTTTCTTATATATTTTTTTTCTTTTTTTTTCAGGGGTGGGTAGAGGTGACGAGAGTAGGGGACAGACATGGGAGGGCTGGGAAGTGTGAAATAGTTAAAATAAAATGAGAAAATACCAGATTTCGCAAAATTCTGCTACAAAAACAGCTTAATATGTTTTATTTATAATAGACACATGATAATTGAGTGTAGTTATGAGGTGTAGTATGATGTTTCAACAAATACACACATTGCCTAATGATCAGATCAAGATAGTTAACATACTCATATCACAAACATTCATTTCTTCATTTGGAAAAATATTCAAATTCCTCTTATCTTGTCATCATTATCCAAGGCCAACTTTGATGAAAAGGCCTGATTACAGCAGGCATTCATTAATAATGGTTAGTCCCACTTAGCTCCCTCTCACATTATCTGTCCTTGGACCACTACCATTGCTGACATACCATTCTGAAAATATCTCCTTTGACAAGTGAAAAAAAAATATTTTCATTTGCTTCTCTGTATATTTTCTTGAATTTATTTTAATGCTCTTCATTTATTTCTTCTCAATTACTAAATAGCCAACTGTTATGAACTCCAGGCTTCTCAAAGGCCATCTGTCTTTTTCTCTATGGTAGTATCATTGTGTCTCTTCACCTATAATTAATCCTTTCACCAAAGGTACAGACTGTGCACAGTCTATTCCTATACAACTCACTTTCCTGGCACTTTGTATATTTAGCTTCTCCACCTGTGAATCCTATCTACAGTGGCTTTAAAGCGCTTTCAAAATAATATGTTGTATGGGGCCTGCAAGATGACTCTTGGGAAAAGCACTTCCTACATAAGCCTGATGGCCTGAATGACCTGCATTTGATCCCTGGAGGCCACTTAAATATGAAAGAAAAGACCTTACTGCACAGAAGTGTTCTCTGACCTTCACATGTACTCTATTATGTATGACCTATCCCCCACACAATAGCAATGAATAATTTGTTTAAAGAATGTGTTTTTTTTTTAACTAACAGTTATAGATCTTATCATTATTCCCTCAAAATACAGTATAACCAATGGTTTTTTGGAATTTCCATTGTGTTAGGTATTATAAGTAACCTAGATATGGTCTAAGTAAACAAAATTATATGTATAGCTACAAATATTGGACATGCCATTTTGCATAAAAGATTGGAACATCTGTGGGTTTTAGTATGTGCAGAGATATTCTGGGACTGAATCCCCTAAGATAACAAGGGAGTTTGTCACATCTTTCTATACTTTGATATACTATACAGTAAAAATTATTTAGTGTCTCTAAATCCTTGCTGATTAATATGCTTGCTGACTGTTTTCACAAAATGTTGCTGGAATGAATAGAACTACAGACAGCTTCATTTTTACTTCACTTGGAACAAAATTGTAAATTACGAATCCTGCCAATTGTCATTTCAAGACACACATCTGACTCTCCTGGGCCTGTTTGAGGGGCACCTAGCAGTATGATAAGGATCTATCGCTGGTACATGAGCTGGCTTTCTGGATCCCATTACCTATGGTCAGACACCTTGCTCCCCCTTGATGCAAAGGGGAGGGGCTTGGTCCTACCTCAACCAAATGTACCCAGCTTTCCTATACAGGAAAGGCTCCCTCCATGCGAGAACTTACCCTTTTGGAGGAGGGGATGAGGGGTTGGTCGGGAGGGGGCAGGTAGGGGGGAATGGGAGGAAGAATGAGAGGAGAATCTGTGGTTGGTATGTAAAATTAATAAATTTTTTTATAAAAAAAGAAATTATCAACAATTTCTGCTTATCCACTGAAGTACAGCCTAACATAGACATTTTAAAGACAGCCACCACATCTGTTATTTTGTTACCACTGTCCCCAGTATTCTGAAAATGTAGCCACACTTAAATTTCTCCCCAAAATTGGACTTTCTCTTCTCTTTATTTCCAATTTACTCAAAAGGAACCACTTGAACTTAAACATACTGTTCTGATCATCTTCACTCAGAGGTAGAGCTTGAAAACCCACAAACACACATAGCTCTTCCTTTTTTATTAATGCACAGATTTTTTTCTATTCACCTACTAAATGATATCCACCAGCTATTAAGTAACTGTCTGTTTCTCATGCAGGATATAGACTTCACCTAGGTAGATGACCCTTACTCTATGCTTTCTTGTAGTTCTAGCTGAAACACAGTGCTTTGTACACTGAGTTGCAGACAATAGGCAGCCTCTCCTATGGGGTAGCTGGAAGGTATCTTGTACTGGTATTTGCTCTGCCCATGACCTTGGGCTATAGGGCCCAAAGGAGGTGGTGCTTCTTGCTATTGTACGTGACCTCTTAAAAGGAAAGGGAGAAGTATCACAAGCTCCATCTCCCTGCTTCCTGCTTCCTGGTGTGATCGAACTTCCAGGTGGATTCTTTCCCTGTAAAATCAGAGGACAATAATAGCCACAAATAATATAACATACCTTGGGGGTAACTCTAACTAAGCAAGTGAAAGATCTGTATGATAAGAACTTTAAGTCTCTAAAGAAAGAAATTTAAGAAGATATCAGAAAATGGAAAGATCTCCCATGCTCATGGATAGGTAGAATCAACGTAGTAAAAATGGCAATCTTACCAAAAGCAATCTACAGATTCAATGCAATCCCCATCAAAATCCCAACACAATTCTTCACAGATTTGGAAAGAATAATGCATAACTTTATATGGAAAAGCAAAAAACCTAGGATAGCTAATAGAATCCTGTATAATAAAGCAACCTCTGGAGGCATCATGATCCCTGACCTCAAGCTCTACTATAGAGCTACAGTAATAAAAACAGCTTGGTACTGGCATAAAAACTGGCATGTGGACCAATGAAATCAAATTGAAGACCCTGACATTAATCCACACACCTATGAACATATGATTTTCGACAAAGAAGCCAAAAGTGTACCATGTATAAAAGAAAGCATCTTCAACAAATGGTGCTGGCATAAGTGGATGTCAACATGCAGAAGATTACAAATAGATCCATATCTGTCGCCGTACACAAAACTCAAGTCCAAGTGAATCAAAGACCTCAACATAAATCCAGTTACACTGAACTTTATAGAAGAGAAAGTAGGAAATAGTCTGGAATGAATTGGCACAGGAGACCACTTCCTAAACATAACACCAGTAGCACAGACACTGAGAGTGACAATAATAAATGGGACCTCCTGAAAATGAGAAGCTTTTGTAGAGCAAAGGACATGGTCAATAAGACAAAATGACATCTTACAGAGTGGGAAAAGATCTTCACCAACCCCGCATCTGACAGAGGGCTGATCTCCAAAATATATAAAGAACTCAAAAAGCTAGACATCAAAATACTGAACAATCCAATTAAAACATGGGCTACAGAGCTTAACAGAGAATTCTCAACAGAAGAATCTCAAATGGCTGAAAGGCATTTAAGGAACTGCTCAACATCCTTAGTCATCAGGGAAATGCAAATCAAAACAACTCTGAGATACCATCTTACACCTGTCAGAATGGTTTAGATCAAAAACACTGAAGACATCTTATGTTGGAGAGGATGTGGAGCAAGGGGAACACTCCTCCACTGTTGGTGGGAATGCAAACTTGTAAAACCACTCTGGGAATCAGTATGGTGGTTTCTCAGAAAATTGGGAATAAGTCTTCCTCAAGACCCAGTTATACCACTCTTGGGCATATACCCAAGAAATGCTCAATCTTACCACAAGAACACATGCTCAGCTATGTTCATATCAGCATTATTCATAATAGCAAGAACCTGGAAAAAACCTAAATGTCCCTCAACTGAAGAATGGATAGGGAAAATGTGGCACATATGCACAATGGAGTACTACTCAGCAGTAAAAATCAATGATACCATGAAATTTGCAGGCAAATGGATGGATCTAGAAAATACCATCTTGAGTGAGGTAACCCAGACTCAGAAGGACAAACATAGTATGTACTCACTCATAAGTGGCACTAAATGTGAGGAAAGGGATGGCCAGACTGCAACCCACAACTCCAGAGAGGCTAGCTAACAGGGAAAGACCCTAGGAGGGACACATGGATGACCCTGTGAAGGAGAAGTGGATGAGATCTACATGAGTGGACTGGGTGTGGGGGGATTACAAGGGGGAAGGAGTGGGGGATGAGAACATAGAGAAATGGGAGGGTCAAACTGGAACAGGGACAGAGTGGGAGGGCACGGAGGGAGATACCATGAAAGAAGAGGACATTATGGGAATAGGAAGAGACCGGGTGCTGGGAAGGCTCTCAGGAATCCACAAGGTTGACCCCAACTTGATCTGCTGGCAGTGGTCCAGAGGGTGTCTGAACCAGTCTAATCTGGTAACAGCCTAGCAAATAACCTAACTGTCATCATAGAGTTTTTGTCCAGTGACTGATGGAGACAGATACAGAGATCCACAGCCAGGCACCAGGCTGAGCTCCAGGAATCCAACTGATGAGAGAGAGGAGAGCTACTGCAGGCAAGGGACATGGAGATCATGATGGGAAGATGTGCAGAGATGACTGGCCACACTAGTGGAAGCCCATGAACTGTGGATTGGTGGCTGTGGGCCCCCATGGGACTGGACTAGGCCCTCTGGATACGGAAGACGGTTGTTTGGCTCCAACTGTTTGGGGGGTACCCAGGCAGGGCGATTGGGATCTGTCCCTGGTCCATGGGCAGGTTTCTGGAACCTGGTGCCTGTGGTGTGATGCTTTACACAGCCTTGGTGCAGTAAGAAGGGACTTGGACCTGCCTAGGCTCAGTATGCTGGGCTCTGCTGACTCCCCATGGGAGACCTCAATTTGGGGGATGTGGGGATGCGGGATGGCTTGGGAAAGAGGACTGGTGGGGTGGGAGGAGTGAGGACGGGGGATCTGTGGATAGTATGTGGAATGAGTAGAAAATTTCTTAATAAAGAAAAATGAAAGAAAGAAAAAAAAAAGATTCATTGTAGAGGAGGACCCTAAAAGGGATACACACGGATCACCCAGGAAGGGGAAAGGGTTAAGGTCTCTTGGGTAAACTGGGAAGGGGAGGAGATGGGGGGTAGGAACATGAGGTTTTGAGATGGCCGAGTTCAGGGAGTTCAGGGAGGGACAGAGAGTGAGAGTAATGAAAGAGAGATCTTGACGGAGTTAGCCATTATGGGGTTAGTTGCTAAGGAAATTCCCAGGAATCCAAAAGGATGTCCCCAACTAAGACTCATAACAATGGTGGAGTGGGTGCTTGAACTATCCTTCCCCTGCACTCAGATCAATGACCACCCTAGTTGTCATCATAGAAACTATATCCAGTGACTGAAGGAAGCAGATGCAGAGACCCACAGCCAAGTATTTGGGCAAGCTCTTAGAGTTCAGTTGAAGAGAGGGAGGAGAGATTATGGGAGCAAGGGTAGTCAAGATCACGACAGGAAAAAAACACAGAGACAGCTGACCAAAGGTAGAGGGAGCCCACAGACACTGGACTGACAGCTAGGGAACCTGCGTGGAAATGCACTAGACCTTCTGAATGAGGGTGACAGTTGTGAGCTTGAAGTGTTTATGGGTCCTCTGGCAATGGGACCAGGACTCATCCCAAATGCATGAACTGGCTTTTTTAGGGCCCATTCCCCATGGTGCCATGCTTTACTCAGCCTTGGTGCAAGGGGCAGGAGCTTGGGCCTGCCCCAACTTCATAATCCGCCTGTGTTGAATACCCAAGGAGGCCATACACACTATGAGGAGTGGGTGAGGGTGGGGTGAGGAAGGGGGGGCAGTGGGAGAAGGGGAAGGAGGAGCAACAGTGGATGGTATGTAAATGAAAAAATACTTTAAATAAGTAAACCATTTTTTAAAAAGAAAATTAAATTAAATTAAAAAGCTTGAAGAAATTATATATATTTCATATTAATTTATTATAATATATAACCTTAAATTAAAAATAATTAATATGAAAATAAAATTTACTTATTCATACTGTATGTGCTGTACATAGTTTTAACTGTAATTTAAAAGTGCTGAAAACATTCAATTCCTTGTACATTTATTTAATAGATGTGGTTTTGAAGTAGAGTGATATATTGAGAATAATCAACGCAATCATGGGTTCAGAGATTCAAGTTGTTTGAGTACATTGTTATTGTATAATAACACCTTCCTGTATGTTTCTCAAAAATAGAATTTTTATTATGAAGTCAAATAACTTGGCTTATTGTCTTCTCACACAAGTCACTCAAAACCCTGGGTCAAAAGAAAGCAGAAAAACAGTTTCTCATTTCAATATAATATCAGGATTGCATGAATTAGCCACCTTCAACCCTTCAGTATTTTTCTGGCATTTGGACAAGAAATATTTGATGTTATGATGTAATAAAACTTGCCCCACCAAATTTCTGCTGTTTAATAGAAAATTAATGGACAACATTAAAAAGGGGAATCATCATGCATATACATGATTTCTATAATGATGTGTTTTATTCTGAGCCTGAATCTGTTACTAGGAATGATAAGCCAGCAAGACACAGAGAATTTACCAAAGAATTATCTTCTCTAGAAATGTTTGTTACCTATGATAACCTTAATTAAATGGCTACAGATGCTTTGAGCATTTATCTACTAGCATTGGGTAAAGACAAGATGTTGTGACTCTAGATGGGAAGGAATCAGTTACTCTAGAATCCAGACAAAGGTTTTTGGATTTTAGATTTTGTATCTTTCTTTTTGTACAGCAAAGTAAATCATACTTTCCTCTTCCTCTGGTACTTTTGCTGTCTGTTGTGTCCATGTCAAGTCTTGTCAGTCAAACTTGGGTTCTGACTTTTGGACCAAATGATATGGAAATCCAGACTGCATTTATATCCCTGAGTTTAATCCTTTTCCTCATCATCTTCCTCTTCAAGCATAAAACATTCATGATATCCCTCCAACACTATCTGTTAAATACAGGCATTATTGTACTTCTGCCCACCACTTGAAAAACCAATCTCGTACAGCAACATTGCCAAAATTAACTACTATTTGTTGTTACTTTTTTTTCAGACATTTTAACTGACAGTCACCTTTTACAAAAATAGCTCAATAAGAAATGGCAAAATCAGTGGTAAGAGCACCTGCCACCCAACACTGTAAGCCTGATAACAAGATTTTGATCTTGGAACCCATTTATAGGTGTAATGAGAAAACAGTCCAATCAGGTATCTTCCAATACATACACATGTGCCATGGAATATTTACCCACATATGAACACAAAGACACCAGAATAATAATTAATGAAATGTACAGAAATAAATGAGTAATTATTCAGAATAAAGATCAGAGGTTTCTTTTCAACTCCAAATATGCAATGCCCTATTTCACATGAAGCTAAGCTAACACATTACAGTCTACAGTGAAGCTTTATTTGGTCTGACCACACTACACATATACTACACATTACTCTGTGTATGTTGAGTTTTGTTGACTACAGGGATTGTTCTCCTGAGTGTGGCTTCTCACTCTTTGTTCTGTCTCTGCAAGAGCCATTTGTGCCTAGAAATACACACAGTAAATTCCCTATGATAATGTACGTATTTGCTTAGATAAACCCCTTTCTCATAAGACTTCCATATGGCACAAGCATTCAAGTAATATCTAATTTCTATTTTTTTCCAAAAGTTCCCCCAAATATTAATATATTAAGAGGTGACAAGCTCATTTCTTGTGACTCCTATAATCATATTTTATAACTAAACTATAATATTTTGGAATAAATTATAAATATACTTCCTCTATGAAGACAGATTGAAAATTCCAAGACATCATTTCATAAAACATCCCAGTTATGTTTGAAAAATACAATGTTTAATTCAGAGACATCAAAAATAATTTCACATAAAAGTACCTAGTAATTAATGTTGTCATCTTAATAAAAGGATCAGAAAAATATGTAAAGCAATGATATTAAAAGAGCATTTTATAAACATAAAACATCCCCCATGAGGAAGATACAAGTCTACCTGTTGTCTAATACTCTGTATTAGAAATACAGAGTGAGGAAAACAGCTGTAATATTACAAGGCAATGATAACAAAATGAGTTATTAGTATAAAAGTGGACAGGCGACTGATGCAACATCATGAAACGATGAAAACCAGACTCAAGTATTTAATCCAAAAGCTTATCATGATAGGAGTAACATGAGGAAATAATGAAGTGCTTTAGTGTTTATTAGTTAAATCTAGAAATGTCAGCTGTTTAAATGAACAAGCACCATTGTATACAGAAGTGTGCACATGAACAGAACGCCAGGGCCAGTGTTCAACTTCCTTTTCTAAGGTAGTGTCTAGTTTTTGTGTTAAGATAAGAGTTTCTCACATCCTGAAACTTGGTACACTGGACCGGCTGGTTGCCAAACTAGTCAAGTGGATGAGTGTTCCTTATCTTCCTATCACTGGGATTACAATTTGTTTCCATCAGACTTGTGTTTTATTGTATGTGGGTTCTGAGATCAAACTTTTGTCCTGGTGTTTAGAAAGCAAATATTTTAATGAATGAGCTCTCTCCTCGGCTTACTTTTTTTCAAATTAAAGTAAAATTTCTACTACTTGTAGTTGACCAAAAACTATTTTCCTGATAAAAAGTAAATTAAGATATCCTTTTTTCAATATATATATATGTAATTATACTTATACATACATGTAATTATTTTTTCTCTTTTTTTATTTTACAATACAATTCAGTTCTACATATCAGCCACGGATTCCCTTGTTCCCCCCCTCCCACCCCCTTCCCCCTCCCCCCAGCCCATCCCCCATTCCCACCTCCTCCAGGGCAAAGCCTCCCCCAAGGACTGAGATCAACCAGGTAGGCCGAGCCAAGAAATTAAGATATTCTATAGTTGTTACTTCTTCCCTCTCTAAATATATCTGGGGGCACGGGATACATAAAGAAACAGTAGAATAGAGTTTTATCTGATAAATATAAAGATAATAAACAAGAATTCAGCCATCACTGTTTTCAAACATATAATTGACAAGTATTTTGAAAGTCAAAAGAATTATAATGAGTACAGTAAATTTAGATAAAGCATAAACACAATAGCACATTAAGCACAATAGAATAGGAACAGTATGGTGAGGGTAAAGACTGCTTCTGAAGAACTGAAATGGTTTTTAAGAGGATTTTAAAGTTAATGTATCAATTGAATGAAGGAGGAAACTTTTAGAGTTAGGTCAATGATTTTCATCATTTTCATTGTACCATGCTTTAATCAAGCTTTGTGGAAACTTACAACTGGTGCTTTTGTGCTTTGGTGCACTCCTAATTACTTATATGTGTGTTCTCAGGAAACATTACAAAAAGTGCTGATTACTTACCATAGGGTAATCTTGAGAGATTTAAGTGAGGTTGACCCATCTTCACTGAGCTCTATGAGCAGTGCTTTTGTTATTTTGTTATAGTAGTGAAAGCAAACTAATTATAATTGTCATGATTATTAGATAAATGAAGTAAAAATTTTTAAAAAAATGGGAGTCTGAATTGTTTCCAAAGCTAAAGCATCCAATGCAAGAGCAAAATTCATAGTGTTAATCAAGGCAGAAGTCTGCCCCCTCTAATTTCATAATTCAATGAAAACCTTGGCATAGAATGTTTGAATGTTGAAGATCATATTCTAAAACTAAGCTGTCTCTCTTCCCAACATCATTAGCCTTAGGTACAGTTTCAGTGTACATTCTTCCTACAGAAAAATGACAAAGAATAAAATATCTATGAATTTGTAATTTTATCACTTCTTTTTTTGGTCTGAAGAGACTCCTCTCCCAATACAAATAAGGTTTCCTGAGGAGAACACTGCTGTCCTCTGATAAAACTGATCAGCTAATATATGGACTTGCACTTGGGGAACTTATGTGCTAACTAAAATTAGACTATTTTCATTCATTAAGCTTTAACACTAGAACACTATTGTGATTATCCAAATATCTGCACTGCATATGTCTGCAGAAAGAGATTATTCAAGTTTTTGAGTTGTAGCAATCTGAGAGGTAATTATTTTAACTCAAAAATGAATTCTTCAGCCCAATTTAAGGTTTTTCATACCATTTGATGGATTGATTTCACTAGGACTTAAGTATGGGATTCCACAGCAAATAGAAATTCTAACTTCTAAAATGAAAGTTTTCATGCAATTTATATTTCATATGTCCTGAAATATGACATTAGATTCTAATGGTTTTTAATTTCAGCAAATGGCACTAGTTATAGAAGACTTAACAGCAATATACATAAATATACACACAGAGATCCCATTTTCTCTTCCGCCTTTTTTTTTTTTTTGAGACAAGGTTTCTCTATGTAGATTTGGAGCCTGTCCTGGAACTCACTCTGTAGCCCAGGCTGGCCTCAAACTCAAAGAGATACACCTGCCTCTGCCTTCCGAGTGCTGGGATTAAAGGTGTGCGCCACCACCACTTGACTCCTTCCAACTTTTTAAAAGAGTGTTCTTTGTGTGTATGTGTTTGTTGAGAGAAGGGGGGGAGATATATGATAGATAGGTAGATAGAAGATAGATGATAAGTAGATAGATAGATAGATAGATAGATAGATAGATAGATAGATAGATGATAGATAGATAGATAGATAGATAGATAGATAGATAGATAGATAGATAGATATGTAGAAGATAGATAACGTGTGTGTCTGAGTGTGTTAAGGTTCATGTATGCATAAGGAGCATCCACATATTCATGTGGAGTCCAGAAGACAGCCTCGTTTGCCTTTATTCAGCCATCATTTACCTTTCTGTTGAGAGAGAATCTCTCATTATCTTAGAGCACACCATGTAGACTGGGCTGGCCTGTCAGTGAGCTCCCAAATATCAGACTTTCTGCCTCTTCATTATTGGGACTATAAGCTTGGACTATCATGCTTAAATGCTTTTTAAAACTTGGATTCAGAAGATCACAATCAAGACCTCAGTAAGCACTTTACCTATAAACTATCTTGCCAGCTCACTAACAGTCATTTATAATGATGCTATAAACATTTACAGTACCTGGAAACAAATTTTTGTTTATATTCCATTTAACCATTATTCAATTCAATAAATATCTAATACTGTCACCATTGTATTGAAATTATACTAAAAGAATAGAAGATGAGCAACAAAAGAGTAATTCCAGTCTCTGGGAGGGGAGTTCATAGTGATGTAAATGCGTAAAGCAGCTTGTAAGGTATTAGAGGTTATATAATGTATAACTAATGAAAAGTAATACTTCACATGCAATAAGACATTATTAATAGATCATAAAGCCATATGGGTGGTAAGAATATGATAGAATACTGAAACTCTGAAACTAACCTTTAAGAGAGCTTCTTTGGAACTGAAACACTATTGAATAAATTATTCTTCCTATTTCTGGAGAGGAATGTCATCCTAAACTTGATCAACCTTAAAGACCAAATTACATAGTCTATCCCAGAGATGAATATTTTTAAAAGATTTATTCTGTTCTTAATTTGTGTGTGTGTTTGTGTGTGTCTGTATGTGTGTGTGTGTGTGCATGCATGCATGAGTGCACGTGCTCATGGAAACCAAAAGAGGGCATTGGATTAGCTTGAGTTGGAATTAAAAGTATCTGTTAGCCACCTGACATGAGTGTTAGGAACTGAACAGAGATTGTCTAAAAAAGCAATATGGCTTCTTACCTGCTGAGCTATTTCTCCAACCACAGAGATGAACATTTTAAAATGTTAAATAAAAGTCATAATAACAGTCCCTTATTTGCTAGTAAATATAACAAATACCTCTATAAGGAAGACTCACCAAGATCGCATAATTATGAGAGATCAACAGAAATGTGAGTAACTGGAACATAAGTGGCAGTTGTATATTACATGATATTCATGTCTTTGTAAATATATGAGAGAAATGCCCCACAAATTAATTCATTATCAGAAAAAAAACTATAAATATGTTTTTGAAAATGTTCACTGCCTTGCTATTTTATAAGTGAATGATAATTACAGCAAAATATCACCAATGAATACTAGTTTTTGTCTACCCTTGTTCAGTTAGAAAGCAAATTCAAAATAGTTTTTTAAAACCTATGATAGTTATGTATTTTATCTACTTAACAGGGGTCTGAGAATTTCCAAAGACTGTGTTTATGTATTCTTGATTTAGTCAAATAAAAAGTATATAAACCCTGTACTAATTTTACTACAGCTGACTTTGACCTTCAAATAAACATGTTCTATATGAAAATTACAACATGAACTCAACACATAAATATTATGTCTTTTAATTTATATAGTACCACTTCTAATGTGGAACTTGCCACAGATTTGCTTATAAATACTTGCTGGTTATAATTGACTGATAGTCCTCTCTTTTATCACTAGAATTATCTGTTGTTAAAAAATGAATAATTTCAAAAGTAGCACTGAATTGCATCAATGAGTCATGTATTCTCCTATTTTCAAAGAAAAATTGAATAAATCACATGTATGAAATGTGAATTTAATGGCTGCATCATATACATATAATTAATATTGAATTATTCTATTTGTTTAGCAAAGAAAAGACTTCAAATTTAGATATGAGATGTAAAAAATTGCATTATAGTACTTATAACCAAAATAATCCTCTTATTATTATAGAAATATAATTTACTGAAATATTGTCCATTGCATAAAATAATGCATTTATGTATTTGTTATGAATGTTGAATTTTGTTTGATATGAAAATAAAATGACTTTCAGGAAAGTAAATTAATCTTGATATTCTTTCTCATACAGCATTGATATAAATCCATAAATCTCAATGTAAATCTCTAGGTAGTTAAAAAATGCTCTCATCTCTTTCTGACATGGAACTTGAACACACCCGGAGGCTGTCCCTTCACTAACATACTAACCAGCGCATGGTCCATCACACAGCAAAGTCATTCCCTCAGAACCTTCTCCATTTACTTTTCCTTTTAGTCTACTCAGTCTCTGACATCTGTGTTCTCTGCTTTAGAAATTAGTAGGCATGTCTACGTGAAGATACTGACTTGACATTCATTAGACCATAAAGAAAAAGAAGGCAAGGGGAAAAGAAAACTCACAAAAGTCACACTCCTGACCTCTCAAGAAAACTACAAGAAGAGACAACAAGGCATTCAGAACACCTCAGACTCTGGATGACAGCCTTCAAGGACCAAGGTTTCTAGTGACTTCAAGAAGAAAACCAGCTGAAATGTAAAATACTGGCAAAAAAGTATGTATTTAAAAAATTTTAAAGTACAATTTACTAAGCATACATCTTCTATAGTTTATTATGTATTTGCATTAATTATTACGGAATTATTTATTCTAAAGGACAGTTGGCAAGTTTTTTTTTTTGTATTAATTTTTTGTTTTCTTTCCCATTTGAGTCTGATAAATTGATTAGTACCTTTGTTACCTGAAAGTACATCATGGCAAGACAGACAAAATTCAAATGGAAAATTCAAATTTTCCTGAGAACAAAAGGTACAGCCAAAAAATCATTTTCATACAATCAGTGAAGTAACACTGCTATACTGCCACCACCTACAGCCTTTCACATCTCCGGTAGAAATTACAATGAATCGACAGATTATTAACATCCACAAAGCCTCAATGCAGAATAAAAGCTGGGTTGGCTTAGCATAGTCTGTGTCAGGGTACACAAGCCTGGAACAGCTTAAAGAGACCTCTGTTGTCTGCTTATGTGCATTTGTCTTATTTGCATGCTTTCCACACTATCTTCCAAATGCAACTGAATACTGAAGTGGCCATGATTTAGTTGAAAAGAATAAGAAATCACCCTCTGCTTTTAGACTAGGAAAGAAAACATCGCAGCCTAAAAAGCGTTACAGATGCAGTATGGTGTCTTTTGACTTGCGTTTTATCAATTTATGTGACTTGGAATGCAGCGATATATAAATGTTAGTAGTCACTAAGCACATGGTAAGCAGGTGCGGTGCGCTGTGCCAGTGGAGAGCTGACACTTTTATGAGATCTCTCAGCTGGAGTGGCAAAGGAGCATGGGAGGAGAAAGGGAGAAACACCTGTCACCCACTCATTTTATTTTCAATCATAGTATCTTGAAGGGAAAGAAATTGCATTAAAATGAAATATATACCACAATTGAGATGGAGGCATTATATCCATGCTGTTTGCATCCATTACTTTCACATTGAGAGAATTTTAAATGCATAGTAATACGTCTTATAAGGATGTATTCAGAGGAGTGTGTTTAGTGAAGGAAAATGCTTTGTATATTGTATGTGATAAACCAAAATCTAAAATTCTGTTTTATATTTTGTGTGAGAGAATGAGGATATTTTAATTGAGTCTCATTTACTTTCTGGGTATACCTTTTGATAACTGTGAGGCATGGTGACAAAAATGTAAGATTCCAGGAAAAAGGGAAATATATTAAATGACCCATGAACCAATAATCTTATATTCGACTGAATTAACCCATCTGTCAAGTTAGGCAAAATAATAAACCATGGAGGAAGAAATCTCTTAAAAGAGACAAACTAGGAGTTGCTTATAAAAGACTATCAACTATAACAATAAATTTGTAAGATCTGATAAAAATTATATTGTGTGGGGATAAAGAAAAAATATTTAATTAATAAGAGGATGGATTTGGAGGCATGTATAAAAAACATATATTAGTTATACATTTTAAGTGGGATCTAGAAGAAAGCCTCTCTTGGAATACTAAGGGGAATCATTGCTGGTGGCACCCAGATTTAGAATTGTTGAAGGGAAATTAATAAGAACATCACAACTGACATTAATTTTTGCTACAGACATCCAGGCAGGTGATAAACCCAGTATTATTAAGGGCTTAGTGAGTATGTCACTTTAATTATTAAATATGAGTAAAACTTTGTAATTTCATTGAGTATCTATGGTGGAATTAGTGATTTTCATCAGAGAAACAAAAAAAGAATATGACTTTTTTTCAAATAAATTTTATTATTACTATTATTATTATTGTTATTAAGAGATTTTCTATTCATTTTACATACCAACCACAGAGTCCCCTCTCCTCCCTCCTCCTGCCACCCAGCCTTCCCCCACAACCCACTTCCCATTCCCACCTCCTCCAAGGCAAGGTAGCCCATGGAGAGTCAGCAGAGCCTGGTACGTACAGTTGAGGCAGGTCCAAGCCCCTCCTCCCTACACCAAGGCTGCTGCAAAGTGTCCCACCATAGGTACTGGGCTCCAAAAAGCCAGTTCGTGCACCAGGGATGGGTCCCAATCCCACTGCCTGCCTGGGGGCCCCCTAAACAGTTCAAGCTAAACAACTGTCTCATCTGTCCAGAGGGCCTACTCCGGTGATCAGATGACTGAATACCCTAACTATCATCATAGAGCCCTCATCCAGTGACTGATGGAAGCAGATTCAGAGATCCATGGCTGAGTGCCAGGCCAAGCTCCAGGAGACCAGTCGATGAGAGAGAGGAGGGATTCTATGAGCAAGGGACATCGAGATCATATGGGCAAATGTACAGAGATGGCCAGCCAAACTAATGGAAACTCATGAACTGTGGCTGAGGAGCCCCCATGGTACTGGACTAGGAATATGACTTTTAATGAAAATAACTCCATGGTGTAGCAAATACATCTGTTATTTTTAGATAAAATGGGGAAAAAGTAATCAATGCCTGTATACTTTTCTTGAATTCCACATTCCATCTCTTTTGAGTTATATCTTATGCTTTTCTTCTCTGGAGTATTTCACTTGAAGGTGAAGTGAACACCCTAATCTACTGCCCATCCCTGTTCTCAAGCCATGAAAGGTGCTCAGTGGAGGCAGAGCAGAAGGAAGTAGAAATCAAGAGGAAGGGGAGAAGGCAATGGCTTCAATACAAAGAGCAGCTTCTTCAGGATCACTGGGAAGACTTCGGTGGGGTGAACATAAGATCGAGATGTGGCTAAACTAGCCATCCTTCCAACTCCTTTATAAGCCTCACGTGCTCAAGCAGGCCTTGATAAAAACCAATCCTTTTGAACAATGTATACACGTTTATGAGAAATGGAAAATCCTCCCTTTTTTTCATGATCTATAAAGAAATATACTTTATACGCATCAATAATAAAGCCATGTCTATAATTTATGTTGTCTACTCTGGTTTCTGTGTTTCAAAATGTTAAATTAGTGATAAAAATTTTGAATTAAATATTTTAGTAATTTATAAGTATATAATAAAATGCAGAGTTTATTGAAAGAAACAGGCCATAATGGTTTTTTATTTTATTTTTTTATTTAAGTTTTTTCATTCATTTTACATACCAACCACAGATACCCTTCTCATCCCTCCTCCAGCTCCCCCTCCAGCCTCCCTCGACACACCCCCCACCCTGTGCAGCTTGGTCTGTTTGAGGGGTCCCTGGCAGTGGTATCGGGACCCATCCCTGATGCACGAACTGGCTTTTTGGAGCCCAGTGCCTATGGTGGGACATTTTGCAGCAGTCTTGATGCAGGGAGGAGGGCCTTGGACCTGCCTCAACTGAATGTACCAGGCTGGGCTGACTCCCCATAGGAGACCTTACCCTTTCAGAGGCCATAATTTTAAGGAGAGTAGGGAGAGGTAAATGGGAGAATTTGTTGGGAGGAAAGGGGAGGAAGAAATGTTGTAACAATAGTATAATTTCAAAAAAAATATATGTAAGTGCGTGTGTGTGTGTGTGTGTGTGTGTGTGTGTGTGTGTGTGTGTGTGTATGTGTAGAAAAGCAATATAAATAAGAAAGTGTCATGGTGGGGAAATTACAATAAATAAAATAAAGTTCCATCTAATCTAGTGGTTACCCAAGAATAACAAAGCAGATGTGCTCTGTATGTAAGTGGTAGGAGTGACAATGGAAGGAAGAGGAGTGAGAGGGGGAGAGGAAGAGAGGGGGGAGTGGGAGGGGGGAGTGGAAAAGGGGGAAGAGGGAGGAGAGGGGGAGGGGGAGAGGGGGGAGAGGGGGAGGGGGAAAGGGGGAAGAGGGGGAAGAGGGGGAGGGGGAGATGAGGAGAAGGGGGAAAGGGAGGGGGAGAGGGGAAGAGAGAGGAGAAGGGGAGAGGGGAGAGGGAAGGGAGGGGAGAGGGGAGAGGGAAGGGAGGAGGGGGAAGAGAAACAGAGCTGCCTAAGAATGGTCTGTCAGCTCTGTTCCCTGAACACTTACAAGTTGGGTGTGTGCCCAGTGATACATGGCCCTTCAGCTTAGAAGAATTCTATGAGTTTCTTATGGCAGAACAGATGTACTCCTCTAATTGCCCATCTAAGCCAACCTAGTGTTTAAAAGTAAAATTATATACACTTATTCACAATGTAAAAAGGGCTATGGCTCTCTCTTTGGGCAAAGATTATATACTATAAGACGTATCTTGTTCTATATATTCATTGCACATTGTATTTGGTTTTATAAGAATATTTGTATGTAAAGTAATTAGACCACATACCCCATACTTACCCAGATCCACTTTTCTCCCCTTTCTGGCGGCATCAGTTCACTTTACTTTCCTGTATGGTTTCATTTCTGTGTCCATGCCATGTATGCATGAATTATTTTTTGCATCTAAGTAACACCTAGGATATACAAATGACAGGAAGCATGCGTGTGTGTCTTTCTGGATCTACCTTAATTCAGTTGGCATGATGACTCTTTGCTGCATTCATTTTCCTGCAAATGATATCATTCTTCAGGTCTGAATAGAAGCATTTCTACATTTTGATTATCCATTCCCTAGTTGACTGACACCTAGGTTGATTTCATAACTTAATTTTTGTGAATGCCTTTAACAGCATATATTAAAACATTTATGCTAATGTGTTGTATAAGAATCTTAAAATATTTTTATTAGAACTTTTTGTGTTATCGTTGTCAAGTGCTTTACCTTTATATAAAACTTTCATTCTATACTGTTACTAACACTTTTTATTTAGAATTACCTTTTTAAATGAGGATGTAAATGTTTATATTTGCCATTTGTTTTTGATGTTTGTTCTGACTTCAGTTCTCATTGCTATGGTAAAATCCTCAGATAAAAGCAGCTTAAGAGGGAAGAGTTTAGTCTGTCTCATAACTGCAGGACGTAGTTCATCATTTGGGGGGGGGGGTGTCAAGGAGCAGGACCTTAAAGCAGCCAATTCCACACAAAGAATGAACAGATGCCTGCTTAAGATTGTTCAGCTCTTTTTTGCTGTTTATACCACTCAGGACACAAACCTAGGGAATGTCACCACCCAGAGGGAGTAGTTTTCCAGCCTCAATTACAATAATCAAGATAATCACGCACAGATATGCCCATAGGGAGACCTGATGTAGTTAATCCTCATTAAGACTCTCTTCTCATGTGATTCATGGTTGACAGTTAGAACCAACCACTGTAATGTTCTTCACCATTTGGAAGACATGTTTGCATCTGGTATGACTCCCCTTTTCCCTAAAAGGCTTTACCTAGCATTTATCATGGAGCGGGCTGCTTGTGTTTAATTTTTTTTTACTTTATTTGGAAAATGTATTTAATATTTACTTAAAAGAAATATAATAGGCATGTCATTGAGGTTTAATTAAAACATATCATTTCATATTTATCTTTCAGTTTTGTACCAAAAAAAAAAAACTAAATTATCTACCTTTTCTTCCCAGATGATGTCTCTTTTTCTATGTGACTTTAAGTTCTCCTCTGTAAACTTACTGGAATAAATATGATTATGATTTATCTTGGAACTACCATTTTACATTGTACATATTTATTTGCATTTCTTTCATTTGAGTGTCATTGAGCTTTTATAATATCCAAATTTATACTCTTATTCTAGGTAAATATTTCTCAAATTTTTTTCTCTGCTGCCCTATTTCTGAAACTATAATTCTATGCCCATTAGGCTCTTTGGTGTTTTTCTAAAGTTTATTGATGCACTGGTCATTTTTCACATCTGTTCCTGGTGTTTCATTTGGAAATATCTATTGCTGTCCAGTGAAGTCTCTTCTTATTTTTCCTCCTCACACTTCTATCATAGCATCAATTTCAAGTTCATGCAGTATACTATCTCACTTACCTGTTGTAGATTAGTTCTCAGAAAATCCACTTTTTATTATCTCCCACATTCCTGTTCATATCTTGGATGTAGAGAATCCAGCAAAACTTTTAATTCATTTGTCCTCTCATATAGCATGTGTCAAGCATAGCTCACTGTTAAATGATTGATAACTGTCTTCTTTATGGACCACGCTCTAATTCTTTTCATGCTTGGTAAATTTTGATTAAAGGACAGACATTTTGAATATCACCTTGTTGGGTCCTAGATAGTTTTATCACTCTAAACATTTGAACTTTGTTCTAGTACATAGGTAATTAAGAACAATGTGAGGCCAGGCTGACAGGCAATTTTTTAAAATTTTACTCATTGACATCAAAGTATTAATCAGCTGAGGACAGAATGTAGCATTTTCCTCTGTATTAAAACATTCTTTCCTAGAGAGAAGAGAGAAGTCATGAGAGTTTAGAAGTAAATATAACTCACAATCCTAGAGTAGATGGAATTTACAAGACTCACAAAGCTCCTCTGTAAGATTATCAAAACAGTAAACAATTGATTAGGAAAGAAAAATCTCCTACCAGCCCACTCCCTTCAATTCATTCAGATTTCTCCAGGGATGCAGCTTTAATGACTCATCATCTGTAATGTTGTGGGGTTTTTGATGATGTGGCTACCTTTGATTCATCCATATTTCACAAGTAACCCTTCATCCACATTCATTTGCCAATTTATTGAGCTCGATTTGGTAGGAATCCTTAGTTTTTTCTGTCATCAGTCCTCTGTCTGGGACAAATAGATATTTCCTCATGTCTCCTCTGGAAAAATTGTTCTCACTGGCTGATGAATGACCTTTCTGTGTTTGTTATCAAATTCTCTTAATTATTTTAAACTGCTACAGTTCAGGTAGTCTATCTAGACAAAGTCTCATTCCCATATGTCCTATCGTGCATTGTATAATACTACTAATAATTTTGAGACTATATCTGGTACCCTTCAGTTACAGCTGTTCATTAAGCACGATACTGGCCAGGCTGATCCCCTGGTGGACACCAATGCTCTTCTCTGTGGAGTGCCCTACTATGTGTTGTCTATCCTAAGAACTCTAAAACAACTCTCTCTTAAAAATTTTTGCTTCATGTCATCAATTCAGAAAGACTTGAGGCTCTCACGAAGCTTATTCTCTGCTTTGGGCATGATAATGACCATGCAGAGATTCTCATGCACTTTTCTGTAAAACCTGGGTCTATGATATATCATGCAGCCAATGAAATTGGTACTCTGGAAGAAGAGCTATTCCTGTACAATCATTCTTAGATTCCTGTGGTTGTCTGTAGCACTAATCTTAAAAAGTCTTATTAACTAAACCAAATCTGGAACCAGGTATTGGGGTGAATGCTGGAAGATCAAAGAGACAGAATGGGTCACAGCTACCTCACTTCACCATTTCCTCAGCTGGTCTTGTATCCTCAGACTGGAAACCTCTGAGGCCTCATCCAGAATGAATCTCAGCTGAACTATGCTGCGCCAAAGCCTAAAAGCTTAACCAGCCAAATGCTTAACCAGCCAAATGCTTATAGTTTATGGTTCTCACGCCTTATATACCTTTCTGTTTTCTACCACCACTCCCTGGGATTAAAGGCTCACTCCCTGGGATTAAGGGTGTGTGTCACCATGCTTGGCTGTTTCCAATGTGGCCTTGAACTCAGAGATCCAGATGTCTTTCTGCCTCTGGAATGCTAGGATTAAAGGTGTGAGTGCCACCATTTTCTAGCCTTTGTATCCAGTGACTGTTCTGCCTCTGACCCCAGATAAGTTTATTAGGGTGCACAATTTTTGGGGAACACAGTATCACCACAGTTGTCCTAGATTTTCTGTGTGCAGCAAAGACAGCCACAAGAGTCCTTAAGGGTAGAAGGAGGGGTTGGAGGGATGCCATGTGAGAGAACGTCTGGGGGGATGAGGAAATCTAGCAGTCACAGGGAGTGTGAGCTATCTCTAGAAGGTGGCAAAGTCCTGAAATAAGCTTTTCTCTGTGTACCCGGAAGAAAGGGAAAATTGATAGCCCCTTGACTCTAAGGCCCACACTGAGCTTCAAATACTCTGAAGTGAGCAGCAATTTGGTAACTTGATTACACGTATAAATTATCTAGCAAAATTTGTAATATCTGCAAAAAACAAACCTTCCTCTGTGGCTACACCACAACAGTTCTCAGCTTGTCTTCTTTGTGGTGTGATTCGAAGGGGTTACTGTGTCTAATGTGTTGCAACTGTCAAGATGCACAGTTCTTATGTTATCTCATTTTGTCTCATTTCAGGCATTAAAGCAAATATAATTCCCAGTGGCCAGAAGCATAATTGGCCAATATATTTCTAAATGATAAAAGAAAAAATTGTGGAATCAAGGCTGTTTTCTTTCCAGTAGAGCAATTAATTTATGAAATTAATCAAGTTAGTTAACCCCATTTCCTTTTAAATACTCTCCAAATGATATTGGCTGCAATATTCTAGGTAATTTTAGGAGGATAGCCTATTTAGGCAAAATGTTTGCTCCATAATCAGCACCTTGTAATTGAGTGTTGCAAGAGCTCAGGAAGAGAGGAAATGGTGCTGTGTCCCAGAGTCAGTGATGTCACCTGAGAAAGACGACCAGAAAGTGATGGCTGTTTCCCAGGAGCTCTGCCACTGGGCAATTACATCAATTTATTTGCTGGGAGCCACAGTCTGGCCTCATTCTGGAGAGCTGTGGAACTTGATTGAGTCAGCATCTACACGATAGCCTTGTCTCCTAAAGAGTCACATTAGTCAAAGCTCAAGATTGATGTCCAAATTGAAAATGCCTTTCAACTTGTTACAATGACAAATAGACCTAACAATAAAACAGTTATACTATTTATTCAGAACACTCCCTCTCTGGCATCTTCATACACAGACAAATTATCAGAGCTTTCTCTGATGATATTAAACAAGAAAAAAGGTAGGTACAAAATTCAAATACTTATTAGCACCACACTAACACATCCAAATATCTGATTCCAAGAAATGAATTTACATCTACCATTTAATAGGGCTAATTTTTATATCTCAATGTTTCCTCCCTGGATGCTTTCAGTACTGGCACTGTAAATCTCAATTCCTCTTTTAATTTATTTTTTTTTTAGAAAAATGTATTTATTTACATCGTTTAATTGTGTAAAATGATGCTTCAAATAAATTGCAGCCAAATTTTCTGGGGCTGTAATTAATGTAGTATTTTTTTTTAGGTTTCCTTCCATACATTTATTTAAGTCCACGGTATAGTGCCTACATTTCTGGATGAATGGTTTCAATTATCTGTGTACCTGGCAAAAAATTAATTATAACTCTTATGTATTAGCAATTGTCACAAGGTCTCAAAAATTAATACTAATCATGAATGAAGACAAAAAGAAAATACATCTGTTATAATAATTACACAATTACATAGAAAAGAGGCAAAGTCCCTAGCAGACATTACAGGTTCACAAATAAAAAGTCTAATTCTAGGAATGGGTTCCTTCTTTTAGAGTTATTACCCAGTGATGTCCCATATACTCCCAAACATGGCATTCTATTGCCAATTGGTTACCTTCTTCAGGTATTCAGCAATAAGACTTTTTAATTAGATTTAAGCCATTCCTCACACCATTATTGAGCCCAAGAACCTTTGGCTTGACAAGTCATAGACCATAGGGGAGAACATATTATTATTCTGCTAATGGGTTACAGCATGAAACCAACTCCTTATAACTTATGGTTATATACATAAATTAGTGGATCTATCAGCCATCTTCAGAGAAGCTTCCTGCAGTTGATGGGAATTAATTTGTTGGCTCACTTATCTCTACTCATTTTCATAGTACTGTGGTGCTCTATTTCAGATTAACACCTTTATCCTTCCTCCACAAAACTTCCCCATAAAATGCTGATCACCCCCCTTCCTACTTGTTTGTCTTACCATTAAGATATTTGCTGAAAATGCAAAAAGAAATTCAAATGTCAGGCCTATTTACCGCTTAAGTTTTAGTACCTCCTACTGACTTGTCTGCTTCCCACTCATGTTCACATCATCCCAGTTGGTAACAAAGCTCCTTAAACTCATGGAAGTTGATTTTACTAAGTTGACCCCTAGGCTTTAAGTTCATAAAGTCTATAGATGCCACATTCCAATTAGTCTCTGATCAACAAAAATTGCTAGTGGATATTCTCTATATTTAGAATGTGATTTATTCTTTCTTTTGGCTTCAAGGATCTATGCTTATCATAAACACCTACAGTTTTGAGATTCATGGTTACAAGACGTGATAGGTTTTTCACCTGTGAAATTTTATTTGCTCTTCTATTCTATTTTTTCTCCCCTAACTAACAATTAATAGAGTCTTACTCTACCGTCATAAGATTTGCCTTAATTTAAATGAAACTCTGTATCAGAGGTGACCGATATGAAGAATTTGCCCTGTTATATTGAGTTTTAAGCTCTTTTCTATTGGTTGTCACAGAAATAGTCAACTACAGAGATTAAGAGTGTGTTTAGTCTGTTGTGGGGGTATCTTTGTGGATTTCTGTGGGCCTCTCTAGCACTTTGTTTCTTCCTATTCTCATGTGGTCTTCATTTACCATGGTCTCCTATTCCTTGTTCTCCCTCTCTGTTGTTGATCCAGCTGGAATCTCCCATTCACCCAAGCTCTCTTTCCCTCGACCCTCGCCCTTCACTACCCCCACTCCTGTCCAGGCTGTTCATGTAGATCTCATTCCATTTCTCTGTCATTGGGCGATCCCTGTGTCTTTCTTGGGGTCCTGATTTCCAGGTAGCCTCCCTGGTGATGTGAGTAGCCGTCCAGTCATCCTTGTTCCACATCTAGTATCCTGTTATGAGTGAGTACATACCACAGAAATCCACAAAGATACTCCCACAACAGACTGCTGGCAATGGTCGAGAGACAGTCCGAATTGACCTACTCTGGTGATGGGATGGCCAAACACCCTAATTGTCGTGCTAGAAACCTCATCCAACTACTGAGGGATCTGGATGCAGAGATCATGACTAGGCCCCAGGTGGATCTCTGGGAGTCCAATTAGCGAGAATGAGGAGAGTTTATATGAGAGAGAATTGTTGAGACCAAGGTCGGATAAAGCACAGAGACAAATAGCCAAACAAACGGAAACATATGAAATATGAACCAATGGCTGAGGGGTCACCAACTGGATCAGGCCCTCTGAGTGGGTGAGACAGTTGATTGGCCTGATCTGTTTGGGAGGCATCCAGGCACTGGCACTGGGTCCTGTGCTCATTGCATGAGTCGGCTATTTGAAACCTGGGGCCTATGCAGGGTCGCTTGGCTCGGCCTGGGAGGAGGGGACTGGACCTGCCTGGACTGAGTCCACCAGGTTGATCTCAGTCTGTGGGGAAGGCTTTGCCCTGGAGGAGATTGGAATGGGAGGCGGGCTGGGGGGAAGGTGAGGGGGGCGTGAGGAGGGAGAACAAGGGAATCTGTGCCTGTATGTAGAACTTAATTGTATTGCAAAATAAAAATTTAAAAAAAAAAAAAAAAAAAAAGAGTGTGTTTAGGTTTTAAGTCCTGTCTTCCCGTTTGTTAAGGCATTGGCGACATTTTGCAGGTATGCGGCTCCAGATTCCAGTGAATGCTTAACACAACTAGTGTTCATTCTCCATTGCTCTGTGATGATGTCATGTCTGTCTTCTATCTAAATCCCTTACTATCAAGAATAAATGCTTTAATTACTCAGCTATACAGACAGTCATTAATAGGTCTCTTCATTTACAGTGTATATTTCCAACACACCTTTAGCCATTTTTGTGATCTACTGTGTAGCTTCTAGGAGTTGATCTTAGGTCAGCCGGCTTGGCTTCAAGTGTCTCACCACCTTGTTTTAAGTTCTTCAATAAACTTTGCCAAAAGTATGTAAATCTTCTTGCATAACTAATTACTTAAAGGGAAAGTAATGCTATTAAAATACAAAATGTTCTCATTCAGGAACAAAATATCTTTATCCACCTATTATTATTTTAAACCTTCAGCAAATATTTGAAAACACTTATAAAACAATTATCAGATATTTCATTTTTACATAATCAAATCACTGCACTGACTACTCAACCTAAGTGCATACAGACTGCAATGCATATAGTTTAGTAGTCATTTAATGACTAATAAAAAACATGTAATTTTATTTCTTTCTAGTGGTTAGGCTTTATCCGATTAGTTGTATTAGAACTTCAACACCCTTTAAAACCACCATTAATATTTCTTTTTTCTGATGCCTAAGGTTTACACAGTCCAATCAATGTGTAAAACAACACAGAGAAAGTGTTCATCTAACCAATATAGTTACAAATTCTGGCTTCACTGCTTTGACTATTTGGTCTTAGAGAATTTGTGTATTTATTAATCCATATCTGAATGGATATGTGTGTGTGTGTGTGTGTGTGTGTGTTTATGTGTGAAATATATGAAAATGTGAACCTTTGTTAGGAATTTGATGATCTTGCTTTCTGCTTTTGCTTCTATAACAAACAACACATACATTTTTTTTCAATTAATTATGGTACGATCTTTACTGAGCTTATCCCAGAGTGGACTTAATCTGTACAAAACCGAGTGTCCATTAGTATAACTTCCGCATGATGATAAAATGTAAAGAGGTTTTATTCAAAAGTACCAAAAGTACTCGATTAAAACCTACTATTTCAGAATCAATAGATCCCATGAAGCCACAATAAAACTTAAATATGAGGAAGACTCGAATACAGAGATTTGGTTCATTGGAAAGTTAATTGAGCTTCAAATTTGCTCAAATAGAATTACAAAAATGTGTTTTTCACAAAGGTGTTCTTCACAAAGGTGCAGTCCACTGGAATTGCCAACACTGTGTGAATTCCTTTAAAAGAAGTTTTTCTTCTCCTCAAATAATAGACCTGTGACATTTTGCAGATCCTCATATGCTGTGCTATCTCCCAAAGCTCTTTGCACAGAAATCGATAGTCGGGAATAAGTTATGCTGTATTTTATTCCAGGTTCTTGATATTGAAAACTATAGATTGATATTCAAACATTTGTTAATACTGTGCTCCAAAATGGTTTTTAGTATATATATATTTGTGCAATTTATATTTTTTTATTTTATGTCATTTACTTGTCTGAATACACACCTTAGCCTTTAAGGTTTTCAGTGTAACCTTTTCTGCTTGAGCTTTTCTTGGGAGACGCAGCTTCTTCTAAGCCAGGCAGAGCTGCAATGATGCTTTGATGCCATGTGTCAAATCTCATCACTGGCTGTGAGGAGTGACATTTCTCTTAAAAGCCCCTAGCAAGGGCAGTGCGAGCATTTGGTGGGCATTTCACACAATAAAAACAAGTCCTGCAGCATCACGTTTTTTTTTCAGGCTTCTGCAAGGCTGACCAGAGCTTTCAGTATTTTCAGTATGGCACCTCAGAGAAGGGGAGACCTTGAGTTGGAATCTCCTTAGCCGTTATTTTACACTTGTTTTGAAACCCAGTTGTGGGCATTTGTTTCTTGAATAAGCATTAGAAATATTTGTGTATGTTTCCATGTGTGCATCCAATAGGAAAATCTTAAACCCTGCCTTACAAAATAAAGATTTTGTAAGAAACACCTCCTTTCTAATTCTACAATGCTCTTGTAATTTCCTTAGGTATCCTTAATAATTAGAGTTAGAATAGTTTAAATTTTCATCTTGTCAAACCTTTAGTTTTCTGAATGAGATAGTGGAAATATTTACAAGACATTATCTAGAATTAGAACACTAATTTGATTTCTGTTAAAGCATACAGAGAGGAAATTTGAGACTCCAATACTTTCTTACTTTTGTGTCCAAAGTGGATTGGGACAGAAAACCAGGAAAAATTTTGTGAATTAGAGTGCATAAGTCCCCAGGCAAAAACATCATTTCTGTATTCCCTCAGGACATTTGCTCAGAGTAGTGACGGACACATAACTAGGTGTTACTATGTATATACAGGATGAAGTTCTTGCATTAAGAACTTGCCATGTGATATGAGGCTCCTTTCTGCCACTGATAAATCACTAAAGAATCTCTAATTTACCTAGGGCCATTAAGTGCTAAATAATGTTAAAAGGGTGATATAATGTCACTACTCATTTATGAAATTTCAGTAAAATATGCTGTTTGTCTTCTAAGAAATCTATGCAAAGACATGAGATATTTTAAATATTTCTGATGTTTCATTATGTAAACCTTTGAAACAATCATTCACTGAACACTGATATAGATACAAAAAATTTCAACAATTTATACATTACCATTTTAATCTCATAAATAATTCATTATGCATTTACTTATCCATTATTCTCTTACTTTTGTGATAGTTACCTATTACAAACTTTATTATGCATACTAAGATGCAGTACAGTGTTGTATGTGCACAGTTAACACTGCAGAAAAGTGACGTTCCCGTGGGAAGAACAAACTACCAGTTAACTGTACCAGCATTAACACATAATCCTAAATAAAATAGCAAATCAACTTACTCAAAATAATTCACCCCAGGCAAGTAACAATATAATAGAAAAAGTAAACACAGATAATATATGTAAGAACAATCACTTCCATGTATCTTTGAAAATAAATTTTACTCTGGCTTACACGTATTTATATTTGCCTACCTTTCCTCCTCAGTCATATGAATACACAGAAAGAAAAACACTGAGTTACTCTATCAACACTTTCTGTCATAAAGTTATAATTTTTTCCCTTTTGAGAACTATTTTGAGAGATCCATTTCTGTGTGGAGCAGTGAGATATGGGCTAGGTCTAACCAAAGACAATTAGTTGCTGTTATCTGTAAGCCTTTTTTTTTTTTTTTTTTTTTGAGGCGGGGAGAAACAGCTTTTTAAAAATTATTTTGTCTTTGTCTTTAAATAAGCTGATATATTGGGGGCTATGATGAATTGGCTACCTAATGAATGTAACATGAATCTTAAAAAGGTCTTATTAATTAAAAACCTGGAGCCAGATCTTGAAGTTAAAGCTAAGAGATCAGAGAGACAGAACAAGCCACAGCCAACCTCACCTCACCAACTCCTCAGCTAATCCTGTTTCCTCAGACTGAAAGCCTCTCTGTCCTCACCCATGAGGGTCTCAATTGAACTGCTGCTAAAAAGTCTCTAGTTCCTGGTCCTCATACCTTATATACCTTTCTGTTTCTTGCCATCACTTCCTGGGATTAAAGGCATGTGTGCATCCCAAGCAAAGACATGAGATCTCAAGTGCTGGGATTAAAGGTGTGTGTCACCACTGCCTGGCTCTTTTTCCAGTGTGGCCTTGAACTCACAGAGATGCAGATGAATCTCTGCCTCCCTAGTGATAAGAGTAAGTGTGTGTGTCAACACTGTCTAGCCTCTATGTCTAATCTATGTGGCTGGCTGGCTCTGATCCCCAGATAAATTTATCAGGGTGCATAATATAATGGGGGACACAATAAATCACCACACATGAACAGCTGGTAGACTCTTCCCCATGATTCTGGCTGCTATCAATGAAGATTTTCCATACAATCAGCCAGACAGACAGCTTTCATACCAGTCCCACTATTTTGAACATTCCATAGTGTAGACAGAAGTTTTCCTATGTTCTGCCCAGTCTCACAGCCACTCGGTCCTAAGTAAACATACAGAGGCTTATATTAATTACAAACTGTGTGACCTATGGCTCAGGCTTCTTCCTAGCTAGCTCTTTCATCTTAAATTAACCCATTTATATTAATCTATATGTTGCCATGTGGCCGTGGTGTTACCAGTCTGCTGAAATCTTGTTTCTCCTTTGGCAGTGGGCTGGCATCTCACCTGACTCCACCCTTCTTTATCTCCATCTTCAGTTTGAATGTACTGCCTAACCTTATTCTGCCTCGCCATTGGCCAAACAGCTTTATTTATCAACCAATGAGAGCAACACATATTTACAGCATACAGAAAGTCATCCCATAGCTCCATATATACATTGTGGAAGCAACACTACAATCACAATTGCTTATGCCAAATAACAAGTTTTGGTGAATTCTTGGTGACCTATAGCCATTCCCACCAGGTCAGAGAGGATCATTTCACTTCTGTGTCACTGAGGTAAATATAGCCTTAGGATTGTTGTGATTGCTTCAAGTGTGGTCCTTCACTTACATTAAAGACTGTATCAAAAGTTTGGTAACAGACCTGCCTTTGTGTGCATTGCACAAAATACATATTCTCTTGACATATTCCTTTCCTGATTATGTAATAAGTAGGCTGCTAACAGACAAGCTTCACTTCTTGAGCTAGCTGGGAAGACAGTCTCTTATATTGCCAATTGCATTGATTTGGATATATTAATAATAAACTCAGTCACCAACGATGTGTTGTATTATGGAAAGAAATTAAAGTACTTCCCCTTGGGGTCCTTTGACCAGAGCATACCCAGATTTGAATTCTTCATTTCACTCTTCCTGTATCTCTCATCATTGTCTTTCTGTGATATGAGTCTGAACCTGTGCCTGCCTGAATGCTGCCCTGTGAGTCTACCCCTGTGTTTATATATGTGTATCTGAGTGTCTATCCCTACCAAAGGTCTTTGTTCTTTATTTTATTGAAAAGCACAGGAAGCATCACATGGAGAAGGAATGATGGATATTTTATAGAGATCTTTAACAGTTTTACAAGGGATTATATTACTGACTTCAACTAACCCCAACAGGACCCAGGTAACAAACAAAAAATGCTAACAATCAATATCTATATTTTGCAACTAACATTTACGGGTATTATTTTAAAAGGTTCCATTCAACTTACTATTTCCTATTTTTAGCAAATGATTATTCAAAACACACATGAATTGCCCATGAGTGGCATGGAAGAGGTCATAATTTAAGATTACCCCTATGTATTAGCTAAGGTTGAAACGATTGAGAGAGTTGGAGACAAAAAACTATAAACTTATTCACAGAATTTCCAAAGGACCAGAGGTTTCATACAGTCTAGGACCAGAACCTTTAACACTGGACACATCAAGGCCTGATAATCCTGACATCCTAGGCATAAGTCTTTAACAACTGCTACTGTGGAACTGAGTGTTACAGGACCTTACCTATATGAAAGCTATAATAATAGAAGGTAAAACCTCTTGCTGGCTCTTCTTGTCCGCTGATGCCAATGAGCTTCCAGAATTGATGAACTGTAACAGCTACCAAAGTCAAGCCTTCCTTGTTGGTTGAAGTCAGCAGCATTATATTTACAACTGAAATGCATAGTGTCATGTCTCTTCATTCCAAAGCCTAGAACAGTATACCCTCTAACTTGGGATTTGGAGATATAGCTTATTGGTCTACAAGTCTACCCATAGGATTCAAGGACCCATGATGGATACAAAGTAAATGTTTCTCTTTGCTTTCTCCTGATTCCTATCTGGGTAGAGCAAATAGACCCAAGCCAGTGGAAGCTTTATATTTATTAGAGTAATATACAAACAATAATTCTACTGACAAGTAGAAAGGAAAAGAGAAAGAAACATACATGATTTGAATCTATTCTTAATGTCAGTTTCATCAAACAAATGAAGTAGATTAAACCTCTGAAACTTTCTCTATTAGAAACTCATAACTGAACTTTAATAAGGAAACTCCTCACCCCCTAAATGAATGGAAACCACTGGCTCCTTTCTTTCTTGCAGAAAACTAAAACAACACAGACCACAGCTTGATACAACTCATCTTTAAATTTGAATATCTTAATAATATGACTCTTTGAACAGTTTTGAGCTGTTCTTGTGATTCCATTCTCAAAGTTTTGCTTTTTAATCTCTACATCAAAACTTTAGTCACCATTAGCCTATCTCCAGACCACTATTTAGAATATTTTTGTGTGTTTTATCCTCTCTTTAGGCTGTTGCTTCACAGTATAAACAGGAAAGCTTTGTAAAAAATTTCCTGCATGTAAAAGTAGCAAAGAAAAAGGCTGCCTTCCCTGGCAGGGCACAGAACACCTGGCAAGATTTGTGCCTGAGGCAGAAGCCGAGGGAAGCAGACAGAACCCCAGTCATCATGGTCAACACGTTTGAATGAGCAAGTCTATCAATAATTCAGTCTCACCTTCTTCATGAGCAATATCTTTAAAAAAATGCTTTCTTTGTCTTTTTTGAAACATGTTACCAGCACCCTTGAAGGGTACTTGTCTGCATGCCAACCAGATACCTAAAAAAGGAAGCAAACAACCACAGAGAAATGCCAGATAAAAGAAAATCAGCTTTTTGTGAAGTTTAAGGTGAAAAAGATACACCTAAAAGCCCCTCTTTGCCTTTTAAATTAAATTTCAGATAAAACAAGTAAAAATATACACTTTCTGTGGAGAGTGAAATACAGAGTTTTTAATATGAAAAGCCAGCATAATTTTTTACTTATCTTTTATGCATGCTTTAGGCTATAAATTGATACGGCTTTATCTATGATTTAAAAAATTCATGACTCAATTTTGAAGAAACTGAATAGCTAGTATCTATAAAATGACACTCATCACTGTTCAGAGATATTTTTATAACATTTTGATCTCAAATCTAAAGTAAGGAAATCTTACTTCTTAATTCCATAATTTTGTTTGTCTCTGTGACACATTGATGTTGAGCTTTCTGTCAAAATTTCATAAAAATAGACCTGAGTGCTTTTCAGAATAGGATTGAAGTCATAAAATACAAGCCACAGAGAATATGAGTTAGCTAACAGCAATATAGAAGGGAAGAAAGTGTTCATAATTAGAGAAAATACAGAATAACAGCTTGGCGAATGGCAGACTTACAAAAGTGAACTACCTCTTCATCATCAGTGTTTAGGAGTGGTCAACATGGCACCTTGCATGTCTTCCCCACAACACCCAGCCTTGGAAACCCTTCTGAGCTTGCTTACACTTACCTGGATAGAAAGACAACAAAATACTTGCAGTTGTTAGGGTGTCCGGCACTCACTTGTTTTATTGCCTTTATCCAGGCCCTTTGACAGTATGAGGAGACAACACAAGCCTAGAGTCTCAATATCAAAACAAAACAGATAAATGTCATGGTGACATGGGAAGAATATGTTATTGTTAGCAATTCCAGTGTGGAAATTGTGTTTGGAGTTAATAATCCAAAAAAAAATGTGTTCAAAATCAAAGATTAGGGGAGAAAAATTAGAAAGTAGGCCAGGCGGTGGTGGCGCACGCCTTTAATCCCAGCACTCAGGAGGCAGAGGCAGGCAGATCTCTGTGAGTTCGAGGCCAGCCTGGGCTACCAAGTGAGTCCCAGGAAAGGCACAAAGCTACACAGAGAAACCCTGTCTCGAAAAACCAAAAAAAAAAAAAAAAATTAGAAAGTAGGAATCTCATAGAATTAAGAAACTTTGGATAGAAAAAAAATGATTAAAAAAAAAAGGACCTCATTGTAAAGGTATAGTTTGTGAGAGACCAGCTCCTACTCCCCCCCTCACCAGGGTACTCTTGAAGAGAGAGGGATAAGATAATATAGAGAGGAGAGAGACAGATAGAAACACAGGAAAGCCTCTGGAGGGCCTGAACCCTTATCCACTGGCCCCTTCTATCTCCGCTTAAGCGCTTTTTAAAGGAATGCCAAGGGGTGGAGCCAAATACCTCACCTTGGCACAGACAAGTGCAGACCCTTCCAAACACCTGGTAACCATGCACGTGGTCAAGCAGTCCTCTAATGCCTCTCTGCTCTGTAAAGCAAGCTCAGATCTCACTGGGAACCTTTGTGGGCCTCCGCAATATTTATGACAGCAATTTGAGCTGAATAGTGAAACTTGCCCATGCTGGCCATGGGCATTAAAGCTGAAAAGCAATAAAACTGTGGCTGAGACAGTTACATGAATCCATGCATAAACAGTTACTCTGGAACTGAAAAATAACTGCCAATGCTTTAAGGCGATTCTCCCTCTTTTCCTGTGGAGTCTTTGGTTCACACTGATGTCTTCACATTCAAAAGACAGAGCTGGGCCTAATGTGAGAATTTGCCATATGTGTCCTTCCAGTACATCATCCTAAGATCTGAATCTCAGATCAGTTTACAGAGCTTCCCAAAACTAAGAGTAAAGGTGTTATTCAGGCACTCATGAAGAATTCAGTGAACCAGTATGCTGCTAGACATAGTGTAGGATGGGGATCCTGTTCTACATTACCATAGTGACTTCTTTGACAAGTGGCAACTTTAATTTGATCATGCTTCATGTGATGTTCACTCAATAGGTCTATAGACCAGGCTTATGTATGTGGCTATTAGAACGTAGTTTTTGAGCCTTGAATCTCTCACATTTTTTGTAGTTTTAGACTAATTATTGGGGGACTGTATGTTTTGGGTAATAAAATTATTTATGTACATGAATTCAGACATTCTATTCTACCTTATATCTTTTTCCATTGCTCTTTTAACCTTGGAACTTAGTAAACAGAGTATATTGGTTTTAATATAATCAAAATAAACAATGGCTTCATTTCTCTCTCTAGTAATGCATAATTAATAACAAAATCCTACACCAAGGACATGAAGCTATCATTGTATATTTTTCTACCAGAAAACTGTAGTTTAAATCTGAAGTCAACATGGGACTAATTTTGTGTATAGAACATAGGAATAGCAACAGCTATATCTTAACATTTTTTGAGATTATAATATAATTACATCATTTATCCCTTTAATTTCCTCCCTACAAACCATCCCATATTTATCCTCCTTGTACTTTTCCGAATTCAGGGACTCTTCTTCCATTATTTGTTGTTGCATCCCTATATGTATTGTATAGAAATATGTATTCTCAAATATAATCAATCAGTATGTTTCTCATATGTATCTTTTCAGGACTGACCAATTGATATTGAATAACCAACTGTTGTTATCTTCTCTTGAGAGGTATATTTTCCTGACTTTCAGCATTCCTGGGGTGCCTATAGTTTTTTTGTGTGTGGGCAGCCCCATGGACTTTCCTCCATCCACTTTGGTACCTCTGTTGGTGCTACCTTTGTTCAACTTGTGCTTTAGGCAACCATACTGGTTTGACCTTTGGGAGAAGTTTCTGACACTCACAGAAGACACAGTATTACAGAAAAAACTCTAATTTTTCACCTCTCACAACTTTTCTGCCCTCTCTTGTGCAATGTGCTCTGGCCCTTGGGTGTGGGAATGTTTTGTGGATGTTTCCATTGGATAAGACTCCACAATTCTGTGTTTTGATCAGTTGTATTTTTCTGCAATGGTCTCTATCTGATACAAAGAGAAGTTTCCTTGATGACTACATTTATCTGTGGGACTATAGTTAGGAGAGATGCTGGCTTAGTACACTAGTTGTTGTAGGTTCTCCTTCAAGATCCATGACTTAGGCAATATAATTTGTGTATTCATATGTTTTTAATGAATACACACACACACACATATTGTATATATAGTATATATGCCTATAATATCAATAATGAATATCAATATTAATATAAAATATCAATATCGTATGCTGTAATTAAAATATAATCTAAAAATAAGCAAAGAATCTATAATATATATATAATTCTAGTATAAATATACATATATAGTTTGCATGAACTTTTCTCATCTTGGCTAACAATGCTCCCTCCAAACCAAATCCATGTAACAAAACCCCAGTATCAGAGATAATAATCTCTCTCTTAAATTGTTAGCCACAGCTATTTAAGAGACTCGTCAAATATACATATGGTGATATTTTATTTGTACTGAAATGTGATTTTACTTGTATGTTAATAAATAAAGTTGCCTGGGGATCAGAGCTAATAACAAGCCATAGCAGAAGCTGGGTGGTGGTGGTGCACACCTTTAATCCCAGCACTTGGGAGGCAGAGCTAGGCATACCTCTGTGAGTTCAAGAATACAGCCAGCCTGGAGACACACGCCTTTAATCTCAATACCAACCATAGAAGACCTGGAGGTCTGTATAGATGGGCAGTGACGAGGAGGTCATGTGGTTGGGTTTACAACCAATGAGAAGGCAGAACAGAAAGTCAATAAAAGGACAGACAAACAGGAAGTAGGCCTCTTGGTAAGGGAAGGACAGCAGCGGCAGTGCAGGGTGAGCTCAGCTCTCAGCTACTGCTCTGACCTCTTGGGATTTTAAATCTGCAATTGGCTCTGTGCTTCTTATTTAATAAGACCATTCATCTACACATACATCTTTATATTTAATCAGCACTTATTAATAAGAATAATCTATTTTCCAGTACCATAGTTGGTTTTGTTAAGTTGCTCGTGTTCATCGTGTAGCTGAAGTTTTCCTGTGTCTACCCTGCTCCTGCAGCTGCTCAGACCCAAATAAACACACAGAGGCTTATATTACTGGTAAAATATATGGCCATGGCAGGCTTCTTGCTATCTAGTTCTATATATACCTAGAAAACAAAACTAACATGACTGTAAGTTTGATTATCATAGAAGATTAATTATTAATCTGTATTTCTTAATTATCCATTACAATCTAAATGAGTTACATAAACATAATATCTCAAATGAGAGTAGAAATATATATATACAGTATAACAAAATTAAGTTTAAACTTGTATCAATAAACTAAAATCCATAGCAATGTAAAATATTTTAAACAAGTTGCTCTTTAAAAGTAGATTCAATAATCTACCCTTTCATCCTATCATATCTATATCATCATCTTCTCAGATTTGTTGTTCTTTATTCTCATTCCCAACTGCTACATTAATTCCACATATTTAACTATGATAGTTTGATCAGGAATCTCAATACCTGGGAAATAATTACTCCCACTTTCCAATTAGTGTATCTAGTCAAATGTTGCCTCTTTTCACTATCATTTCCAAGTTATAATCTGCTAGAGTATTAAGTGTTTTTGATTCATGTTTATTGAGTTTAATGATGAAACCATTAAAGTCCTAGAGCAGTTATTTTTGAGCTTTAAATTCTTAAATAACACATGTCTTCATACCATTCTGGAAGTAGCAATTTATGCCAAAATTTACTTTGTTCACATATGCATACAGAAGTCAGTGTGAAATATCAAAGAATAATAAGAGCAATAAAGGAAGATGCTAGTCATTGACATCTGGCCTCCACCCATGCATACATGTGTATATACATGCATATACCACAAACATATATGACAAAGTAAATATAAAAGTAATAAATACAGTATATTCTCCATGGACAATTTGATAGCCCTAGGCCTAATACAAATTATCTGTAAGTGTAAGAGTTTTCAGATTATGAATACAGTTGAACAAAAATTACTTGCAGAAAAAATAGTGACTCCTTGAATTTTATCATATTGTATATATTTAGGAGGGTTGCTGTTATTGTTAGTTGAGGTGCATATACTTCCTCATTTCTTTGATTGGGAACATATTAAACATACAGTTCTCTTCCTTTCCCTCCTTTTCCTCAGCCCTGGTGATTTGTGGCTATTTTTGCCCTCTCCCTTCAAAAGTCACTTAACTGATGTGTTTTTACACTTTCATAGTTTTGTTCGGGAGTTTTCCAGAAAATGTCCATGCAAATGGAGGCTAAGTATATGCTATTTTATCCCCTCCATTGGAGCTACACCATTTATGTCGTTGTGAGAAACTTAGTTTTTGAAATTACTACTTTTAACAGTTGGAGATATTGTTAATCTTAACTTTATAAGGAAGTAATTGTGAAGCAGTGAAGTTTAAATTTGAATAGTTTTTGGGGGAAATTGAACATTTCTTTTAAAAAATGGCCACTTTTGCTTACTTTCTCATGTTTATATACTTTGCTAGTATTTGGTAATTAGTGTATGTATTTTAAAATATGCTAGTATCTATTTCTAAAATGAAAATTCTTCACTCATTTTGTATATTAATAATTTTAAATGTTACAACTGTATTTTAATATCTTATGATTTTTATTGTTTATAATATTTTTGTCTTTGCAAGTTTCTTTTATTTTTCAATTTTTAAAATTTTTACCAGGTATTTGAATGATCATTTGGAAAGTTTTGGCACTAACGTATAGAGGAATCTCACTGACTTTTGTTATGTAGCAGTGTCTGAGAAGTTCCTGAACTTGCAACAGTGATGGCTATTTTTCCCAAAACCAATTCAGTTCTGTTCCATTGAATATGTGTTGAGTGCCTACATTAAACCATGAGTCAGCTTGTGTCAATCTCCACTTTGAAACTCGGGTACTTCTCAGTTTTCATGGTGTAAAAGTTAACCCTTACTCAGGCCTGAGAGCCCTTCTGCTACCACTTTGTCCTCTTCCTGGCTGCGGGTTCACTGACCAGTTATAGTTTGTAGAATCTTTGACATCATTTTAAAGCACAAAAACTCAATCCTAAACTCTGCTGTTTGGTGGAAGTTGTTCTATTACTATGTGCACCACTAATCCAAACTTTCTTGCTCCTTTTAGCTTGTTTATCTATTATCGTCTTCCCGATGAGGCCTATTGCATTTGAAATATGACTATATGAATTGAACACTTGCAGAAAACAAGTGCATGAAACTCATTGTAATCTTGCTTTTATGAATCTCTGGTTATGTGGGTAAGAATAACGTGGATATCTAAATATTATTAGTAAGAAAATGATCAATGTTGTAATAAGGAGAGTTTATAGAATACTTATGGGTAACATGTCAATGAAGAAAAATAATTATCCTCCAGTGGAAGACACAGCATCCTGACAACAAGAGTGGCAAAAGCAAGACAATTTTTTCACATAATGCAGTCAATAGAATGAAGAAATCCTCATCATTTCTTTTATAGGTATAATATACTTAAGATATTTGGTATTATCAGAGATATTTGCTTGCACATAGTATATCTATACCTCTATAATATTTTTATATTTTTGTACGTGGTACACGCTTGTATATGCACATGTATGTGCAGGCATGCATGCCCATGAGTATAACTGCAGAGACCAGAAGTCAATATGGATATCTTCCTCTACTACTTTTCAACTTATATTCTGAGTCAGGATGTTTCACTAAAATCACTGAATATGTATTCTGGAGTTTGGCTAGACGAACTGGCTAGTGAGCTCCTGGGATCCCTTTGTCTCTGCCATGCTTTCTGGCCACTCTATTTGGCAGATAAGAGAGAACATATTGCATTAGTTTTATGGGTCTGGGTAACCATCTCAGTATAACTTTTTCTAGTCCCATCCATTTACCTGACATTTTCATTATTTCTTTTTGCTTACCACTGAAGAACATTCCATTGTGTATGAGTACCACATTTTTGTTACTCATTCATCTGTTGAAAGACATTGACATTGTTTAGAGTTCTTTTTTCTGTTCTTTTACCTCTAGGTTGTGCCTATTGTTGATGATGAAATGTGTTATTTGGAGCTATGAGCAAAGTTGAGCAAGTACCTTTGGAGTACAATATTAAGTCCTTTGGGCATATTCCAAGGAGTTGTATAGCTGGGTCACATGATAAATTTCTTTTTAGTTTTGTTGGGGGGGATTATACACCAATGAAAATACTGAAAAATAGATCAGGGAAAGAGCCTATTCAAAACAAGCACACGCACACAGACAGACAGACAGACAGACACACACACACACACACACACACACACACACACACACACACACAGACAACACCCCTGTGAATAAACATGATCAAGGAAACAAAAGACCACCACAATGCAATTGTCAAGGACAATAAAAAAAATTGAGGAAGACACCAAAAGATAGAAAAACCTCTCATGCTTATGGATTTTCAGATTTAATACTGAAAATGTCCATCCTATCAAGTGTATCTGTAGACTCAATGTAATCCTAAGCAAAGCACCATGCCTTTTTTTTTATACAAGTAGAAATAAATTACCACAAAATTAATATGGAGACATGAAACACCAAATACTGCCAAAGTACACCTGAACAACAATAAGAACATGGTTGCAGGACACAACATCCTTGATTTTTAACTGTATTTCAAAGCCATAATTACAGAAAGCTCATGGTCCTGAATTGCACAAAAACAGACCTACATATGAGCCCACATCACACTGGCACTTGATTTTTGACAAATGGGCCCACAATTTACATTGGAGAAAAGATGTCATTTTCATCTTATGACACCTGGATTTCTACACGGAGAAAAGTGAAACTAGATTCTAATCTCTCATCTTGCACAAAATTCAAACACAAATAAGTCAAGAACTTCCAGATTTACTATGCTAAAACAGATAGAAGAGTAAGTAGGGGTTACACATCAATTTATACTCACAGGAAAGAATTTTCTAAATGAAACTCTAGCTCAGAAAATAAAACCAATAAACAATAAAAACCGATTGACAAATGGGATCTCATGAAACTAATAACCCTCTGTATAAAAAAGGAAATGGTCAATAAAGGGAAAAATCTATTCACAGTATAAGGAGAAAGTCCTTGTCAGCTGTGTATTGGACAGAGGATAGTATCAAGAATATATAAAGAACTAAAGAACCTATTATCAATTAAATAAACAACACAATTAAAATGGATTATGGGGATGTATAGAAAGTCCTCAAAAGAAGAAATAAAAAGGTCAGAATCCATTTTAAAAATGCTTAACACTCTTAGCCACTGGAGAAATGCTGATAAAAACTATTGAGATTACATTTTACTCTGGTAAGAATACCCATGATCAAGAATATAACTGACACCAGTGGCATGGAGATGTGCTGGGAATATCTGTATGCTGTGAATGTGTTGCTCTGATTTGGTTGATAAATAAAATGTTGATTGGCCAGTAGCTAGGCAGGAAGTGTAGTATAGGCGGGATAAGCAGAGAGGAGAATTCTGGGAACAGAAAGGCTGAGTCAGGAGTCGCCAGCCAGACACAGAGGAAGCAAGATGTGGAGGCAGAACTAAGAAAAGGTACCAAGCCACGTGGCTAAACATAAATAAGAATTATGGGTTAATTTAAGTGTAAGAGCTAGTCAAGAGTTAGTCTGAACTAATGGCCAAGCAGTTTTAATTAATATAAGCCTCTGTGTGTTTACTTGGGTCCAAGTGGCTGCAGGACTGGCGGGTGAGAAAGATTGTCCTGACCAGGAAAACTTCAGCTACAGAGATGGGTAAGGGGAAGCCTCCTACACTGTTTGTGGGAGTGTAACTATTGAAACCCATGTAGAAGTCAGTCTCTCTCAAAAATGTTGAACTAGATTTACCATAATACCAAGTTGTACATGTTCAGAGTATATTCCTCAATGATTTTAGGTATTACTACCAAAGTAGGTGAACATCTATGTTCCCGGCTATTCTAGTCACAATAGCTAGAAAAAAAAATGGGTATCAAACTGAATGTGCTCCCACTGAAGGATGGATAAAGAAAGCTATGGTATATTTATACAATGAAATATTACTCAGCTGCAAAAAAAAACCATAAAATCATGAAATTTGAAATAAATGGATGGAACTAGAAAAATTACTAAGGTAACTCAGGCTCTGGAAAACAAATGCTGCATGTACTTTCTCAAATGAAAGTCCTAAATTCAGAACTCTTTTCTGTATGTAACATTGAGTATACATCAAAACTATGAACTAGAAAGTCGACATCTATGGAGGACATGCAATCATATAAAGGAGAATAGTAGAATATAGGTCAAACAAAAGTATAGAGGAGGAACATTGTAGGAAGAAGGGTACACGTACCTGGAACGATGGGTATGGGGATACAGGGGCCTATGGAGGCTTAACTGAAATGTGCCTACATGGATTGATGGGTATGGGGAAACGGAGGCCTACTGAGGCTTAACTGAAAGGTGCATGAAGTAGCTGCTTGGAACCTCTTATTTTACAATCTGAGTAATAAATATATAAGAGGTGATGACAGAGGATATATGATAGGAAAGAGAAGGGTGGAAAGGGTGGAATATTGGGAGGTAAATTTCAAAATGGGGATGGGGAGAGTGGGTGGGGGAAAGGAGAGTGGGGAGTAGATCGATGAAAACTAAGGGTGCATAAAGAAACCTTATGAAATTCTACTGGTTTTTAAGCTACTTAAAATATATGTTTCAAATGTAAATCAAGAGTACCCTACAATAGTGACTAACTTTGCTTCCAGACAACATGTTTTTTAAAATGAAAATTGTAGTTCCAAGCACTGGTTATCTTCCAAGGGTTATTACTGAGAGAAGGCCCAGAGCCACCAAAAACAACACATGCTACTGATATTGTTATTGGTTGCCCAACTTAACTAGATGATAAGACCATACTGCCAAAGACATTACACACTTTAGTAACAGCATACAAAGAAACAGATTATGAACTGAACAAGAAATTCTTTCTGATGCTTGATTTTCACAGTAGTGAAAGATATTATGAAGTTCCTATGGTTAAAATGACATTGATGTTCTTATACTTTCCTAGATGTTGGATGCTATAATGCTGACTTAAATGGAAGGTTATTTCAACTGGTACAATAGAGTACGGGTATTGTGGGGATAACAAACCATTATCTTGATTGGATTTGAGATCTACGTGATAGGAGGGAATTCATGTCTGGTGTTGTGGACATGATCAAAATTCACAACTAAGGAATTGATAGACCTTAAGGGAGAAACTATTGATATGTTCTATACATTTTTTTCTTGTATCCATAGATTTGTGCTGTTCTCAGTCTTGGTCTGAGAAGCTTCTTATTGCAGAAGAATGTGGTTAATGCAGAGACACATTTCTGTTCAGCATGTTCATCATAACTGACTGGGGGGACTAAGTCATAGATAGGATATCAATGTCCACTCTCACTTTCAACCCACATTTCAAGGAACATAGAGGAAAAGGGGAGGAAGAATGTAAGAGACAGAGGATGTGAGGGGGTATTGTGAAATGCTATCCTTTGGACACAGCATAGTTGTTGCTCATGTGCAGTCACAACAGTTTGACTTTAAGATCACAGACCACTCCAGTTAATTCCAGCATGGGTAGCGGGGATTCTGGGGAGCTTTTGGCAGCTGATGACTACTGGAAGATCAAGAGTCACTCCTCCTTAGAAGTGCAACCACTGCTGGTTCCCCAAACCCTAGGGGATATTCCTGTTCCCATGAGCACATGCACAACACTAATTAGATACAGTGTTTTAAACAAATGAATAGGAAAGATATGGATTTGGAAGGGTGATATGATTTTTCTAGGGTAAAATTGGAGGGTGGGACTTGAGGGGCCAGTGTGGCCAAAATATGATATAGACATTGTGCAGGTTTATGAAAATTTCAAAGAAAAAGGAGAGAGATAGAAAAGAGAAACAAGCACATCCTTGCTTACTATTTAGCTCTCAGCCCTCTCTACTCATATAGTTCAGGGCCCCATACTAGGAAATTGTATTGCCTACAGTAGACTCAATCCTGCTATATAAATTAATGATCAAGACCATCCCCCCCACAGACATGCCCACAGATAATTCCTTAGTAAGACTTTCTTCCCGAGTGATTTTAGCTTATGCCTGATTGATTATTAAAAGTAATCAATACACATGATTAGTTAGAATTTTAAGAAAAAAGTTGTTCGATGGATTGGTGGGAAAAAAAGTAAACAGAAGAAGAAGATAACCATTTTGTAAGAGAGAAGCAATGTAGAAACTATCCAAATAGACATTTGTAGTATAATAGGAATATGAAAAGATAATGGGATATAAAAAGCATCAGTTTGCAAAATTAAATGGTGTGTATAGAAGAATCTCTACAGCTATTAAAGGATCTCTGTGACTTATTTGGTTAGATTGGGAAATTACTAAGTATCCTTTCTGCTTTATTTTGTTTTTGTTTGTTTTGAAAAAGTATCTCACTAGGTAGCCCGCTTTGGACTCAACTCATTACACAGTCCAGAGTCACCTGAAACTTAAAACCATCTTCATCAGTATCCTTAACGCCAGTGAAAGCTGAGACTCAGTTGTCAGGTATACATTATAAGACCCGTTGCTAGCTGCTTGAAGATGATGCTAAAATCTAGGATTGGAAAATATTATTTACTTTAAAAGTTTGAAATTTAGTAGAATAATTAGGATTTAAGGAATCAAATGAAATTATTTATTCATTAGTGGTAAAACTTTCCATTTATTCTAGTGAAAGGAAAAATTTTGTGTGAAAGTTCAAAGTAAGTATTACTGTCACTTCTAAGAAAGAGTTTAGGCACTGAAGGTCTTTACCCTTCACTTTGTTCCACTGTAGGAATTTTCTATAACTCATTGCAATATTCACAAACATTGCAAAAATGAATGCTTTCCTCTGTGATGATGTGCATATCATGAGGCCCATGTCTCAGGGATGAGTAAATGACTTAATGATCAAATAACTTTTGTATGTGAGCTTGAGAGCAGAGGCCGAATAAACTACCAAAAAGCCTGGCAGGTGTGGTGTCCTTATCTACAGTCCTCACTCTCTAGTGGTTGAGACAGGGAATAGACAGAGCAAGTTGGCTCCCTAACCTAGATGAATAAGATAGGTTTGAGTAAAGGTAGAGGCAACAATTTAGTAAACAATACAAAGAATGATCAAAAGATGCATCTAACCTTAAGTTCTGGCCTTCATAGGCAGGGGTATATACATGCACCTATATACACACACATGTGTATCCATACATATGTGGGTGTGGATCACATACAGATACACAAAAAAATAAAATAAAATCACATTTTAAAAAATTTAAAGCCATGCTTTTCTCTTCACACAAAGTCTTCAAGACGGTTTCGTGCTTGCAGAACATGGTCTGCATACACATGTCCACCCATTGTGCGACTGCTGGAAATGCTTTAGTGGAGAAGATACAGTTTCTCTGTTACCTGTGAGACTAAGTCAGACAGCCCACGATTTAACTACATACATGGAAAACACTTTCAACCTACGCTCCTGATCGAGGCGATTTAGAAAGTTTCTCGATAAAATGCAACTGATGTCTGTGATTTCCAGTAGCATAAAAATAGTTTGATTTCAGGTTTGAAATGCTACTCAAGTGATTCTCTTGGAGGATTTAATATTGATTTAGCCTGAAGTGGTTGCTATTCTCAACACTGTTTTATTAAAACTGAATGCTTCCCCTGTCAGACTCAATAATTTTAATCAAAACTTTTATTCTTCCTAATCATATATGTGTGTATATGAATGTGTGTGTATAGTTTTGAAAACTGGAAGCTTTTTCACATAAAATAGCAACAGTAATATGCTCAGAAATTCCCTCTACTTAGAAAATTATATTGTTAAGAAAGAGGCATTAAATATTAATGATAAATTATGTGAAGCCTATTTTTAAAAACACAATTCTTTTTTACAGGTGGGATTTGCTTCAATTTAAATTGGATGATATCAGAATATTTTATTTGAGAATCTTCTAGAAACAGTTTCATAGTACTCAATGACAAAGAAGAGAAAAAAAATTACCTGACAGAAAACCATGACTGTGATGGTGACTCCTCTCTTCATCTACTATAGCACAATATGTCAAAGCAACAGAAACAATAAAAATAAAATGAAATCTGAATAACAACTAAAAATAAATTCATACATTCATGAATAAAAATATTTGGTATTTTAATTACACTTTCTTCCAGAAATACTTTCAAAAATCTTAGTTATTCCTTTTAAAGAAAATGTAATTTGAAAGTATAGGTTTATTAACTTGGACTTTGAAAGCAAGAAGTATATAAGCGCATACAATACAGATACAACAAACACATCTGAAAATCAGAGTGAGTTGGTACATGTCTGACATCTGGCACTTGGTAAGCTGATATAGATGATCACAGTTTGAAGATAGCTTGGTGTACATAGTGAGTTCCATGCTAACCTGTGATGCGTAGAAAGAACCTGTCTTAAAAAATAAGAACAAATAAATGAAAAAGGATTAGGTGAAGTTAGGTGGACTGCCCCACCCACTATTGGTGGTGCAATTCTGAGCTGAAATCTTAGATCATCAAAGCGGAGCTGAGGACAAACATCCATCTCTCTCTGCTTCGTGGGTACAGTCTCAATGTGACCAGATGCCTCAAAGTTCCTGCCACCATAGCTTTCCCACCGTCGTAGACTCTACCTGGATCTTTGAGCCAAAATAAATCTTTCCTTCCTAAATTACTTCAGTCAGAATGCTTTCACACTTCAACAGGAAAGTAACTAAGACGTTAGGAATCTTGGCTTTCTATTTGTTTCACTAGTTTCCATCTTCAGTATCCAACTGATGTCATGTGATATTGGACACTTGTCCCAGCAGGCATGGGATGTGTTAGGTTCTCTTAGTTACATGAAGATGAGGAGAAAGGTGACTGTGGTAATTGTCCAGATACAGATATTTCAAATATATATGTTTTCCTAGAGTACACACCAGTTACACATCTCCTTTAACTCTCAGTAGGACATGTGTTCATCAGGAGAAAGCATTCATTAGTAAACACCAAAGTGTGTGGTCATCTTTCTCAAAGCTCTCTTGGCTGGGCCTGCACTGAACAAGGGCTTGAGAATATATTCCTGGGTTTGAAACATATTGTTTCCAAAAATAAATGCTGAAGTCTGTCACCATGTAGATGGCCTTTGTGCACTGAGAAGCTTATTAGCACATTTTATTCACGTACCATCAAAGTGCAGCAAGCACAAATCAGGGCCTGAGGCATCTTCTGCTGGGCTGCTCTTCTGTGTTGAAAAGCAGTTTTATGTCTAGAATATTTCACAGGGAATTTTGACCACAGCTTCATGCTTGGCATATAGTTTTATTTGTCTACTTTCAGTATATTCATTGCCAAAATCTACTTCCTCATTCTCTCCTCACGCAACTCATGGGAGTGACACATATCTTCTATGTTCAGGGTACAAACGGGACAAATTCATAATGAGGACACCAACTGTTTAGTTTTGTCTCTGTCATGATCTGGTGGTGTCATGAGTCAGGCAATATCCTTCAGTTTTCTGTTCTTAACATGGCCATGAAACACTTCAGTATTTGAGTATGATAGAGACTAGAGTCAACCATGAGAGTCATGGGAGAAAATTACTGAAGAATATATCCTTCCAGAAAAAGCTGATTGACTGGTAGAACTCCAGGTATCTTGCTAGTTACACTGTGAGCCTGTCAGTTCTTTTGTCATGGTCATCTCCAAGTCACCATCTAAAATGAGGAGCAAAAGAAAAACTCTCTCAGGGTACTTGGTATTTGCTACGCTACCCTTTGTACAAATCTACTCACTCTTCTATGCAGCTTATTTTCATTGCACTAGCTTTAGCTTATCGGAAACATTCAGAAGGGCTAAGGATGCACCCTGGTGGTAGAGTGCTAGTCTCACATGCCAACAGCCCCAAGTCCAGTGTCCAGCAAGACTACCACCACTATCAAGAACAAAAACATGTAATTGTAACCCGTCATGCTGTTTCTAGGCTGTAATTCCAACACTATAGGAGACTAAAGCAAGGTTGCTATTAGTTCCATGCTAGGCTAAGCTATATAGTGAGTTCTAAGATACTCTGGACTACAAAATGAGAGCTTCTTTCAATATACCAAAACTACAATGCATGAAAGAAAAATTAAGTGGAGTGGAAAATAGAAAGAATATTCTGTGGTTACTTGTCTCTTGGGCATCTTGAACTCCGACTCTAAGTAAATATCTGAAAATTTATCTGAAGTATTTTTTATCTGAAATTATCTGAAGTATTTTCCTGGCGTCTACTTATTATCAATTTATCTATCATCCTATTTGTCTATAAGAGTGCAACTTCAGGATTCATTTATATATTTATTTTTCATTCTAATATCATATCATCAGTACATTTGAAAACATAAATCTATCTTATTTGTTCTGGTGTCTACGTTTTCATTTCATTATGTTGCTATATTCCAGTTATTTTCCTCCTGGGGAAATGATGAGTTCTACTTCATCTAGTTTTCTTTATCACCTTGACATACTTATATTCAGATATTTATATTTGGAAATATGTAGAAAAACAACATCATAGGCATCTTCATTATTCTCTCTCAATGTGATATGTAATAAGATTTTTAAAAATTTCAGCTTTGCCAAGTGGCTGAAAATTGTAGACAATCAGATATGTAGAATACATCATTGGTTAACCTCAATAGTTTTAGTTTCAGAACTATTATATTTAAACCCTCATTTTGCAATTCAGTACATGAATGTTTCTAGGCAAGATAGCTAAACATTCTTGCCATGGTTGTCTCATTTATTAAATAGATGCTTGTAACAATGCCTTTCTGGTAGATTGTTTCAGGCATTTAAAGAGGTCATCTTGTGAAAAAATTTTAGAGTATTTCCCAATATATAATGAGTTCCCAGTTAACCTTAACAGCAACACTGTCATTGCCCATTGTTGATGCATACTGTATCCCAACAGACTATCCGATCATGCCTAATGGCTTTGTGTGAGTTATGAATGTACTTTAATACCGTTAAGTAATACTTTTGGTTTAGAGCCTGGAGCTTTAGCAGGCTTTATATGAAGTTGTATATCCATGGTGTGCGAACCCTGGGAGCATATGGCTTCTAATTAAGTTTGATAAAGATAAAGGATGACTATTTAAGAGGTCAGTTTGCACCCTCTGGAGGTTACACAACTTCATAAACATAGGAAAATCATAAATCCCTCAACAAATCAGTCAGCTACAGTGCTGTAAAGTTGGCCTGTTGCTGCTAACAGTATCTAACATGCAGGCATTGCTCCTGAGCCACAGTTGTAGAACTGTTGCAATGATTCCATCACTGACACCACAGTGAAATATTGATACAGTAATTAGTTTTCTGTACCATATGTTCTGATTTTTGCATATAGTTATTATTCAGCCAGAATTCTTAGGCAGATGATTAGGAGAGCAGGAATCTCAGCATGATGTGATCGTTTTGCTGAATGAGCTGTAGTCTTCTTCAACAAGAACCAAATAGATACAGGTTGATTTCCAACAGCACCAATAGTCATCCTTGATGTAATAGATAGGTTCACAAAGATACAAGCCTGGCAAGGGGGAAGCAAATAGAACAACCTTTAATCTTCTCTGTATTTTCTTTCATCCTCAACCTTATTAGCAGCATAATTGATGGCTGTTTTATTATGGGTAGTGAGCATCAACTACCTAGAGTGAAGCATGGTTATAGAGCAAATATAAAGGACAGCCATAAATCATTCTCTCCATCTGTTCTACAGCAATGATTTTCATTTGTATTAATAGTTGATGACATAATTGTGTGATAGATTGTAAAATATTACAAAGCCCTAGAACTGCTGCTTTAGCAATGCTCTTTGCTCGGCATCTCTTGGTTGACACATAGGAAGGTAGGATCTGAGGAGTTCTCCTCCACCAGCAGATTCCCCAGCATCACTCTCAAGAGGGAGTAAAATGGAAAATACAAACTGCGTGGTGATTTATCAAAAGAAAGGAAATGGCATTTAAAAAGGGGAGGGTGAATTTTTTTATCCTCTCAAAAATCTCCATTATTAAAATCTGCTACATCTATCACTACTGGGGGCTCATTTGCAGTAAGTTATTATCTAGAAAAACAAATACCAGATTATACTCTCTGAGGTTGACTCTTGTCCTGTTTTCTCTCTTAGAAATGTTGAATAACAGACATCTTACCTCACAGTTGTAATGTTAATGCTATTTAATTTGTGATAGGGAGCATTCCAGCAGCCTTCATTCCTTCACAGGAGGCTCAACACTCAACATAGGTCTTAAGTTTATGAATTATGTGGGATCTTCTCTGGTCTTTTTTATTTTTTTTATAATTTATTAACTCTCTACTACAAAGAATTTACAAATAAAAACATCATACAGAAATTAACCAGACTCCATCAATGTCTATGCATCTCATTCAACTTCTAAACAGTTAGAATGCATTTATTTATATCAATAAAAAATGTATTATTAGAGACACCTGAATTCTCTTTAGAGGAAAGGCAGACGAAGACAGACAGGTACGACAGGTGGAGATGCTAGGCTGCGGGCAGAGGAAGGGAGCAATGAGTACATTGCAGGTGATTTTCCTCCTGAGGGATACCTAGGGTCTGGTGGATTGATCTTTGAGACGCTCCATCCCTGTGCTTCTGTGGCTGCTTCTCCACAAACACACATCCATTCTACTTTAAGGTAAAACAATTTGCTGCTTACTACAGGGACTCAGTGTCCTGCCATTTTTTGTGTTACATGGAGAGGTACAGGTTGAAAGGGGAAAAAAAACCTGTTACTGGTTTCAAACATAGCACAACACAATACACACACACACACACACACACACACACACACACACACACACACCTTACCATCATCAAACAGTACGCATTTATTACCTGGCAGTTCCCATGGGTTAGAGAGCCTGACACACCCGGTTGGGGTCTCACTTGGTTCTATCTGGGAAGTGGCTGGTGCTTTGAGCTGATAATGGGGCTCAACTATAGCAGAACACACTTCCCTCTTTCCTTAGCCTGTCAAAAAAAAAATAATTCCCCTGTAGCAGTAACATTCATGATATCCTATTATTTTAAAGTCAGCCTGGAAGAGAGAATGAGTCAATTTGCAATGGAGAATATTTCATTATGTAATATAAACACAGAAGTGACATCATATCACTTTTTCCCTAGTTTGGTACCAGACTTCACTCCCATAGACAGCTGACAACTACACAGAGCTGCACTGGGAAGTGGACAGTTTGTAATCATTTTGACATGGCAGCTTTCTGAGATGGTCATAGAGGTCTGAGGAGGAATGCATGTAATGGCAACATGCATCATTATGAAGAGTGGACATGAGATGCAGTGGACAAAACTACATCTCTTCTCCCTCTGTAAGAAGAAGTATTAAATTATGATCATTATCTTTGCATCACTTAGAGTTTCTGAAAAATACAGAGGTACAACTTAAAATATACAGACTGAACAGAGTATATAATATAAATTTATATATTTAGGAATATGTATGTATACACATACATTTATGCAATAATAAATGAAAGAAAAGGCCATGAATTTGAAAAAGAGCAAAAAGGGTACAGAAAAGGGTTTGAAGAGAGGAAATGATTTAAGTATATTATAATCTCAAAAATAAAAGAAACAGTTTTAATAATAGAATAAAAGATGGACTTAGAAATATGCTAGCTAATGCCTGAATACCTAAGCCTCTCTCCATTTTCTGAAAAGACATACTCACCTCTGATGTGATGGTGCTCTGCAGTGGTTTCTATAGAAATGAAGAAGTGCCCTTATCAGAAGAGGAACAGAGGAAACAGATTCTACTTCGAGCAGTGTGAGGACCCAGCAGAGAGATTAGGTGAAAAGCAGGAAGACTGGAAGACTGCCTTCTAATGTTGCCAAATCTGGTGGACCCTTGTTCTTGGACTTCAGACTCTAGCACTCCAAGAAATAAGTATCACCTGGTTTATATATTTTTTGTGGCCTGAGCTAACAAACATATTGCCACATGCCCACTAATACATCGCAATCAAATTTTAGGTTAAAATTTCTTTATTGTTTGGCATAAACTGCTAAACTAAAGTTTAGCTATCATTTAATATAAATCTATAGATTTAAACAATTTGGGGAATCATTATTTCTAAAGGTTTTCTTTCTAATCAAGGAAAACGTATGCTTTGTAGAACAGTTTACATTGAACATATTTTCACCCTGCATGCATCAAAATGTGAAAGTGAGTGAGTAGACTTAATTTCCCTCCAGAAGACTAGATTCGGTAGCTTTTTAGTGCGGTGTGTGTGCTGCATGTAAAATCATTTCATCTGCATGGTGCTGTCAGCTGCAGATTTAAATGACAAAGAGAGCGGTAAACAAACCATGAGTAATTGGAATCAAAGGAAGAGGAATCGGAGCACAGAAGACTACTCAACAAGGTTTACAGAGAAGAATGTGAGCAGGACTCCCTCTGAAAAAGCATTTATTTTCAGGATATACAACTCAAATGGAGTCAGTAATTATTTAGGGAAACAACCAGCTTTAATGGATGAATTGTGTCCCAAAGTGTGAAGTGACAAGTGACTTGTAGTGCCACTGACTAGGCCTCACATATGTGTGTCTCCATTTGTTTATTTTTTCTCACTTGCATTAAATGAATGCCCACTGCCTTCAAGTTGTATATGAGAGTTAGGAGTGTGCACACAAATGAGTATCATCTGGTTTTTAATAACCAGGCAGTGGGCTTCTTAAGACATTCATACAAACAAGTGTGGTTTTTTTCTCACTTTCTTAAATGAAAGGAAACAAACTGCTAACAGTAGACATGGAAGCAGACTGGAAATTTCTGTTAAAGGTAGTTTTGGGTTATGTCTCAATAACATCTATAGATTTTCGTAAATTTTATTGAGCAAGTCTCAAAAAATTCTTCTCTTTTCTGTTTCCCTTTGTGAGGGGATCTTTATGAGTGATGTAGAGGGATTTTCATGCACACCATATTTTTTCCTCCATTACTCTTTGCTTTGTTGAGACAGGTTCTCTCACTTAACCTAAAGCTCAGTGATTTGGCTAAAATGGTTGGCCTGAAAGATCTGGTGTTCTCCTGGCCTCTGTCCCTCCCTTCACAGGGCTAGGTTTACAGGTGCATTCTGTGTTTAGGCTGGGGTTCAGAATTCATGCTTCTGCAGAAGCCACTTTACACAGAGTGCTGTGGGATGTATGGCAAATGTGTTGCTAATTAATCAATAAAACACTGATTGGCCGTTGGCTAGGCAGGAAGTATAGGCGGGGCAAGGAGGAGAATAAAGCTGGGAAGTGGAAGGCTGAGTCAGAGAGACACTGCCAGCCGCCACAATGAGAAACAGCTTGTGAAGTTGCCGGTAAGCCACGAGCCATGTGGCAAGGAATAGATTAATGGAAATGGATTAATTTAAGCTTTAAGAACAGTTAGCAAGAAGCCTGCCACAGCCATACAGTTTGAAAGCAATGTAAGTCTCTGTGTTTACTTGGTCGGGTCTGAGTGGCTGTGGGACTGGCAGGTGAGAGAGATTTGCCCTGACTGTGGGCCAGTCAGGAAAACTCCAGCTACAAATGGTGCCCAACGTGGGGCAAGAGTTTCCACCTAAAACCTGAGAAAAGATTCTAAAACGGAGCTAAAAACAGTTCCTAATTGTCTCTCTCAAATGAGCGGCAGCTGCTGGTTTCAGCTACTGGTGGGTTCCTGGCGTGCGTGCTCAACCTACAGTATGGCGGGAATCAGGCCTCTGCAAGTGGCACATTAAGCTGCATGGTGGATTTAGCCTTTGCTAGTATAAAACAAAAAAAAAGAGGTTTCTGGACTACATGCTGCTTGGATAAAAGCATAGACCCACGATAGCTCCCAGAGCTTGTGGTAAACCAATGCCATGCTGGGAAGCTGAGGTGGGCGGAGCCAGCAGCCACAGCTGCTGCAGTTTAAGGCAAGAGATTCACAATAAGACAGATTCAGATGTAATAGTTTAAATGTGTGTAAAATATACGTAGGCTTGAAAGAGACAAAAAAGGTGATATATAGAGTTATAGAAACAAATACATAGTTTTAAAAAATAAAGTCTTTAAAGAGACAGTAAAGGTAGTATAAAAAATAAGCCACGTAAAAATGGATATTACACAGAGAATCTGGATTGTGTTGTCTTTGGGATTTTTAACTGCAGAAAAACATTTGATTGTAAAAGCTGTTGAGTTATGCCAATATGTATATTTTAAAGATACCTTGACTTCAAAATTTGAATATAAGGATATGTTACTTTGGAAAGGAGACTCTGCTTTTGTTTCCACAGAAAGCCAGAAGCTATGGATTTGTTCAAGATTAAGATACATCAGGTTTGACCAGCCAAGACCCCCTGAAGGTCTCCAATGACACCATGGCCCAGATGATCCAACATCCAGAATGGTTTGAAGGCATCTGGCTCAGACAATACAGTCTCATAGACTATTCCATAATTCTAAAATTTTCTTTGTTTCCCCATAAGATACAGCACCCCCCTCCAGCAGGAAGTAGTAAGAGAAGCTATGCCCAAATTCCCAAATTATATGTAATTTTACTTTGTTAAGGTTAAAACATTCCTTTTTGGAAAAAAAAAAGGGGGAAGTGCTGTGGGATGTATGGCAAATGTGTTGCTAATTAATCAATAAAACACTGATTGGCCATTGGCTAGGCAGGAAGTATAGGCGGGGCAAGGAGGAGAATAAAGCTGGGAAGTGGAAGGCTGAGTCAGAGAGACACTGCCAGCCACCACGATGAGAAACAGCTTGTGAAGTTGCCGGTAAGCCACGAGCCATGTGGCAAGGAATAGATTAATGGAAATGGATTAATTTAAGCTATAAGAACAGTTAGCAAGAAGCCTGCCACAGCCATACAGTTTGAAAGCAATATAAGTCTCTGTGTTTACTTGGTCGGGTCTGAGTGGCTGTGGGACTGGCAGGTGAGAGAGATTTGCCCTGACTGTGGGCCAGTCAGGAAAACTCCAGCTACAACAGAGACATCTTTTTAGGCCTGTGTTCTAATATTCCTGCTTGGAAAAATACTTGTATTTAGCTGAAAATCTTGGACAATGTGTAAATTAGGGGATATAGCAAGGACTTCACGTGCATAATGCTAAAATGTGCATATCCCCTTGCCACACATACACACATTCATCATAACATGCAAACAAAGACTAACAACACGACTTGTCATTCCCTTGTCCTTGCCTCTCTGGGGATGCTTTCTTCTTTTGTTATATACAGCACAAGCCTAGAGAGTTTTCAAAACACATCTGTTGGTTACTCTCAGGAGAAGTGAAGAAATATTATATTTCTTAAGAGAAAAAACTGATTTCATCACATCAGACTGTATTCCTAGGGTTCATAGGTTATTTTCAGCAAAAAATATGAAGGAAGTCAATGCTTCTTGGGAGGCAGCATCCTGCCAATCAAAAACACTTTATCTAGATCCATGATTTTTAAACTTTGTAAGTCTTTCTCAGAAACATTAATGGAAAGACACACTTTTCCTAAAATAACAGAGCACTAAAAAGGATAAATCTATCTTTAAAATCTATTATCCTGACTCAAAGGAGCCTAAAAATTGAAGTTAAGAATGGATGATTCAGACAAAGTAACCTGGAATCTGTAACGCTAAGAGCCTATGATGTGATCCTGTGGATAAGAACCATGCCCCACAAAACACACCATTTTGAAACATATGGAAAAAGAAAAAGTGTAAAATCCTTGGTAGTAACCAGCTTAGGGCCTGTGTTGCTTCTGAAATCTCTAAGAGTTGTGTAGAACAATTTTCCTGGATGATTGCTTAGATATGATCTGATATTTTGAGAATCCATACCACTGTAGAGTTAGATAACTTAGTGCTAAGGGAATGGAATTATGGTGCATTTCCTACCAGGAACAAAAAAATCTATTCAACAATATAAAAAAAAAATATGTTTTCATGAACAAATGTATAAATGCTGGTCAAAGATAGAGCATTTATAAAATTACCATTCATTTAATTATAATTAATAAAATAAGGAAAGAAACAAATTACATGTGCAAATTATTAGAGCTACTAGTGATCTAATTGGATAGAGTTTGAACATTTTGATTCAAACTGAGAGAAGGGAAACAATAATAACTCTGGGGAATCTGGGAAGTTTTAATGACCACACTGTCTTCAGAATTTCCAGATCTGAGCAAATATAATTACCACCCTGACTATTAATACATCATTCATAAAGAAATAAAAATCAGATTATATGATGTTTACTGCTATTTAAAAATTCTGTATATCAACTTTCTATGTGACATATAGTTGTTAATGATTTTCTTCTTTTATATATGTTGTCTCATTATTCTGGGATTATTTCTTTTCCTTTGTCATACAGAGAAGCTTTTCAGTTTCATGGAAAAACAAAGAAAATTCATTAAATATGTACCCATATTCATTTTATTCACCCATAAAGAAAAATGAAATCAAAACATCTGTAAGAAATTGGACAGAACTACATGTCATTGTTAAGCAAAATAATCTGACTCAGTAAAACAAATAATTGCAAGAGCTGCATGTTTTCTTTCATATTTAGATTCTAAATTTCTTTACATTTTGTGTGTGTGTGTGTGTGTGTGTGTGTGTGTGATAAAAATAGAACAAATACCAAAAAAGAAGAGAAACTTTAAAAGAAAAGAGGTGATAAAATACACATGATATGAGAGTAAAGTACAAGGGGAATTTAAGAGAGTTGTCAGATGTAAGACAGATATGGCAGGGACCAGTAAGGGATAGAAATAAATAAAACAAAGTATGTATGAGAAGGCCACAGAGAAATCCATTACTCTGTGTAATAATTTTAAAGAAACTAACAAAAAGTTAACAAGTACATGCTGTGGGATGTCCTGTATGCTATAAATATATGTTGTTATGATTGATAAATAGAACGCTGATTGGCCAGTATCCAGGCAGGCAGGATAGTGTAGGCGGGACAAAGAGGAGAAGAATTTTGAGAGGTGGAAGGTTGAGGAGGAGAGACACTGTGAGCCGCCATGAGGAGAAGGATGTAAGATACCGGTAAGCCACAAGCCACATGGCAAGGTATAGATTAATAGAAATGGGTTAATTTAAGATATAAGAACAGATAGCAAGCAGCCTGCCATGGCCATACAGTTTATAAATAATATAAGCGTCTCTGTGTGTTTACTTGGTGGACATGAGTGGGAGAGATTTTTCCTGACTGTGGGCCAGGCAGGACCAGGAAAACTTCAGCTACAAATACAGGCATAAACTTCAGATAATACAGTAAAGTAAAAAAAAAAAATAAAAAGCAATATATATATATATATATATATATATATATATGTATGTATGTATATATATAAATTATTGCAGAAGTCACCCCAAGTTTTAAATATGACAAACTTGTACACATGCACACACTCAGACACATGTGCATACATACACATTTTTCATCAGATATTGGATGCAATCTTTTATAATTGGCCAAACAGTAGTAGTGATAGTTTGTTTCCCCATTCAATTGGATTTTGTCTAATATTTTACTAATCTAGTATACTTTTTGACATGATTCCAGCAAATGTGTATTATTTTCATATGTAAGAGAGTATCTCTCTATATAAATCTAAGCAAAATAAATTGATTCCTTTCACTTTCATGGATGTTTTAACAGGAATGAGATCACTCCATGATGAATGACATCAACTGATGCCCACGCCATTTCTGAAATTCTTCCACATCATTATTCCTCATGATCTCCAGACAGCTGTCACAGTTGTACTAAATGTGAAAGGATGTCTTTATACTTTCAGACATAGAGTTTCTAGTGACTTATACTTTCCCAATATTACCACCGAAAGAGAGAAAACAGGAAAAAATCAGAAAATTATAATTCTCTTGAGCCTTAAGCAATGATGAAGTTCTTTAATGCATTAATTTTTAAAGTCTCTTTAAGAAAGAATTCTTCCCTTATAGCAATTGTAATAAATTATTATATTTAAAATTGTAATTGCCTAATATAGAAATTAATTTTATTGGCAATCTTATTTTACTGAATATAAAACAATGGTTAATATTAAGATGTTTTAGTAATATGATTGCATTTTAAAATAAGGACACTGAGACAGTGCAGAAGAGAAAATAAAAGATCATCATATTTCTTCACTATAGTGTGATCTACAACAGGACCAGAAACAAATTAGTTGCATATTTCTAGAGTGATCTTATTTCTGAACAATGATCCTCTGGGCTTCTGGCCTCTTGATATGAATATGGCAGTGTCCTGACCAGTGGGATCTTCAGCAGAGACCCTAGAAGGGGGAATGGCAAATGAAAGGGACAAGAGACGCAAAGAATTGACAGCAAGACAGTATTCTTATCAAGCTGAAAATTTTTATCTTTCTCAGGTGGGTTTTATAGTAAGCAGACCAGGAAACTTTCTTTGGGAGAAGATCAGGGGACTGTTGAGTTGCCAAGCAACCCAACCAAGCAACCTAACCACAAAACATTGTTATTAATGGTCACTGTAGCAGAAAGAAAAGGAAATGTTAAGTTATTTTCTAATAACTCAAGACTTGTCCAGGTATGTCAAAAGTTTCTGGTTAGTGACTCAATACAGGACAACAGAAACTTAACTCAGGCAAGCAATGTGGCATGGCTCTTAAAATTGTCCTTGGCATGGCAGAAAGTGCTAGCTACTTTTATTTTTGTTTGTTAGTAACAATAATCTCACTTTAGGATTGGGTAGCATCAGCCCTGACTAAAAATACTCCCAGAGTCATTTGTGTCCAGAGGTTGTCAGGTAGTAGCCCTAGCTGCTGGAAAACAACTAAAGCCACCAGAGAGATTGCCTTCTTTATGTGATATATATATCTTACTAATATATATATTAGTAAGAGTTCCTAGCATAAACCACATGGTTGTCTATGGTGGGAATTTTCCTTTCCCATGACCTTAGGCTGTATGGCCTGATAGAGGGAGTGCTTCTTATCTGCCTGTGTGACCTCTTAAAAGGGAGGAGAAAGAGAGTCACATGTTCTTTTATGGTGAAGACTAGGTCAGGTGGTGTGAAGCAGCATGTGGTTGGTCCTCAGCTTTCCAAGGACTCTGCAATTGGACTTACCTTATCCTGTATCAGTGACTCTGTTTTCCCCATAGAACCCCTTAACAAATTGATACATATAGACCATTTGAGGTTCCTGTTACAAGTGGCGCCCAATATGGGGCACAAACCCAAGCCCCTGAGATTAAGAATCTCATGCTCTAAGGACTGAATTAGCCAAGCTTGTGGCTGCCAAGTGTTCATGGTGACATCGCTCCTTGATCCTTAGATGTTGGCTCTTCCTATCATTGTGAAGCAGAATTCATGAAGTGTTGAATTATTCACCCACTATTAGGGAAGGTGAGCTGGGTTTAGACCATCATGAGACAGATTAGTTTTATCCTACTGATGATGTGTTGTTGCCACAGTAATCCTGCTCAGTATGAAAGGAACTGCAGATCCAGATATTTGATGTATGTGCTTGGCTGAGGAGCCAATGGGGTGAAGCTACCATCTGTGGGATTATGACTGAATGCCTCTAAATCAGAATGCTGGCAGAACAATATGGCAGCAATATGGCTCCTTTGGAGCCTCAGTTGACCCTGGATAGCCAGCTCACCTTCCATCCCCATCTGCAGTCCATCATGCTCACACATAACAGGTCCCCTCAGTGCTTTGGGACCAGAATCTGGTATGGACAGCCATTAGTTCAGGGAAGAGGGGTGTGGCCTGTCACATTGAATGTACATCCATGTGGAACCTGGTGCTAAACCATTTACAGATGATCTGCTTTGTTGGTTGGTTGTAAGTTGTAATAGGATTGGGGATGGAGCAATGAAGTTTAGATTTAGCATTCCCTTTGGAAAGAAAAGAGGGGAATAAATAGAATAGGATGATAAGGTAGATTATTGTATCTACTTGTAAACTAAATCTGTAGCTATCAGCTTTAGATAATTTGCATTGGTATGGATTCTTGTATATTGATACAAATATAAAATTATTTTTCTATCCTTCTTTAAGATAATTTGTATATTGATACAAATATAAAGCTATATTTGTCATATTATACATACATTCCTACTCCTGTTTGAAATATTTTGTATATTGATACAAACATAAAATTATATTTGTCATACTTTATGTATATTCTACCTATGTTTAGGATATTTTGTATACTGATACATATTAAGGATATTGTTGTTATATTGCACTCTACATTTATATTTTGTATAAGATATTATTGTATATTGTCACAACTTTGAGGTCATGTCTCTATACAGTACATTTGTTTACAGATTGTTTAATTTTATAATGTGAATCCTTAGTCTTTAAGTTATTTAGGTTGATAAGAAATACAGGTTAATAGTCATCCATGCTTGTCATATTCATAGTTAGATTTTCTAGATATACAGAAATATATATTGGATGGATAGGTAATCTTCAAACAGTTCATAGACCTAGAGAATATGACATTTAAATATTTTAATAACTTAGAATTCTGTTGATGTGAGACATGATTGCTCCTGGCAGCACTGATCATCCAAGAGGATGTTGGGCATCAAACACACTCCATATGGAGTTTGTCTTCCTCTTGTGAAAGAAAAATGCCCATTGGGCAAAGACCTGCCCTTGCATCAGCTGCTGACAGTAAGCATGCTATCCATTCCAGATAAACAGGACACAAGGAAAAGTGACTGCTGATCCTTGACAAGATAGGGTAATATAGTCTTTAAATATCTTGTTTCTGAAAATGGTTTGTCACATATTCTAGGCCTATAGCCAAAAGTAGATGCCCCATCATTGCAGAGAAACATTGGGTAACTGTCCAGGCAGTCAGCTCTCTCTATCTTGTCTTGCATTTTTTCAGAAGTTGCTTGCTTGCACTTCTTGTTTATTCAGGTTATATTATTTTCCTTCTCAGGTCTTTGTTGGGGTTGAAGACTATATAGTTTCAGTTACAATCCTCGCATACCTTAATTAAGAGAATATTAGGTACTAAATTTAGATTCTTTGGGATAGGAGAGCTATTGGAGTAATCTCTGTAATTTGTCATTTACCTACAGTCTGGACATTTAGTATGTGTTTCTTGCTTGATGTTGTTCTTGTTGGTTGTAGTTCCATTTTTGTTTATGTTATTATCCTTTCTTTCTCCTGGACAATACTTGATAATTGTTTCATTGTATATAGTTTTGTAAAAGGTTTAGAACCTTCTTATTTAAATGAAAAGAGAAAGTATAGTGGGAGTTTGCCTTGCCCATGATGTTGAGCTATCTGGCTTGATAGAGGGGGTGCTTCTCATCTGCCTATGTGACTTCTTAAATGGGAGGAGAAAGGGGGTTGTGTGTTCTTGGGTGGTAAAGACCAAATCAGGCAGCATGAAGCAGTGTATGATCAGTCCCAAGCTTTCTAAGGACTCTGCAACTGGATTTACCTCATCCTGTATTAGTGAGTCTGTTTTTCCCCATAGAGCTCCTTAATAAATTTATATATATATATATATATATATATATATATATATATATATATATATATATATATATCATACACCATTGAGGTTCTTATTACAGTTGCCTGGGAATTCTGTTTGTTCACGCGTGCGCGCGCACACACACACACACACACACACACACACACAGAGTGCACACACCACTACTTTTTCTTTTTTTTTTGTTATTAAGAAATTTTTTATTCATTTTACATACCAACCACAGATCCTCCCTCCTCCCTCCTCCCACCCCTCAGTCTCCCCCCACTCCTATGTCCTCAAAGGCAAGTCCCCCCCATGGGGAATAAGCAGAGCCTGGTACATTCAGTTGAGGCAGATCCAAGCCCCTCCCCATGCACCAACACTATGTAAGGTGTCCCACCATAGGCACTGGGCTCTAAAAAGTGTGCTCATGGACCAGGGACAGATCCTGATCCCATTACCAGGGGGCCCCTAAACAAATCAAGCTAAACAACAGCCTAGCCTATCCAGAGGGCCTAGTCCAGTCTCATAGGGGCTCCACAGCTATTGGTCCACAGTTTATGAGTTCCCACTAATTTGGTTTGGTTGTCTCTGTACATTTCTAATCCTTAGATTTTAATGTTTAACTTGGAATACTTGTAGAAGTGAGTAAACTAGAAAGGGATTGAGATTGGAAATTTTAGTGATATATTGTGTACTCAATAAACTTGTCTGGGGATCAGAGGACAGAGCCAGCCACTAGATTAGACATAGAGGCCAGAAAGTTGTGGCACATACCCTTAATCCTACCACTTGGGAAGCAGAGATCTGTGGGGATCTCTGTGAGTTCAAGGTCACACTGGAAACAGCGCCAGGCAGTGTTGGCACATATCCTTAATCCCAGTACTGGGAAGCATGCACACCTTTAATCCCAGGAAGTGACAGCAGAGCAGAGAAAGATATATAAGGCATAAGGAAACGGGAACTAAAGCAGTTCATCTGAGATCTTTTTGAGTGGGAACTCAGAGGATTTCAGTAAAAGGATTCGTAGAGTTGGTGAGATAATAGTTGGTGGCCGTGGCTTGCTCTGATTCTCTGATGATTCAGATTTCACCCTAAAATCTGGCTCCAGGTTTTTTTTTTTTATTATAAGACCATCCTAAGATTCGAACAATATAAGATGCTTTAAGGAAATGTGGATAGTAAAACACAGGTGATATGAAAGGAGAGGGCAAATACTGTGGATAGGGATGAGAAGAGTCAACCAAAAAAAATGAATCTGCAACTGCCATCTGGAATCCTACTGTTTTATGATCTCATTAAATAAGTATGTAGGTTAAAAAGAACGAAAGGAGTTATCATGCATAACAAGATGATGGTGCACTAAAAGGTGTAGGTCACTAGACAAACTTCCCCGTGACAAATGTGGGACGCCTTCCTAGGAGCTGTTGGTTTGGAAGGTACCAAACACCTTCCAACTCATGCTGGTTTTTACTGTTCTTCCTGATTGTTTATTGAAATATTTTATAAGATACTATTGCTGAATATCCTTTGTTTGCAAGAAACAGAGAAATTAAGGTGGTGCTGCATCAAAATCTACATCCTTGCTAGGTGGCTTTCACAGCATTGAAATGTGATAGGCAGGCTGTTGGGAAAGAAAAGTCTTCAAAAATTCTAGCCAGCTGCGAACCCTACAAACTACAGTACTAAACTGCTCAGCAAGGTGTGCCTGTAGTGGACAGTAGCGTATCTCTTAGAGAGGTAAGTGATTGTTTTCTGACCAGATCTGAGGCCTGCCAACAAAAGGGAATTTGTATCCAGTATTGTAAGTCTGGGGCAGGGAGACATGACTGAGGTGGACTTAAGCACCAGGGGAGAAGAAAACACCTCACTGTAGTTGTTTAGTTGAAGAGGCATGGAGCCAAGATGCCCTCTAAATATTTGTGTTTATCAACATAGATAAATACTGCTTAACTAGAGAAGCCATTCAATATGCAGAGAAAAAGTGACATCTGAATGCTCCTCCCTAAACACAACATACATCTACGGGGTTGGTTTTGTTACTTCTCAGTCTGAGCAGCCTCAGTGGACATCCATTAATTGAACATCATGCAGCAACAGAAGTGGGCACTGCATAATGATACCACATTCTTCTCTTGAGTGCTAGTGCAAGAGCTGGAGTTCATTTGTCAGTCAGGATGAAATCATTCCCTAGGAGACATTGCCAAAAACTCTCAGAACACCAAAGATGCTCTATGCATACTCCTATCTTGCTATGCAAAAACTCTACATAGGAGATGGGGTCTTGTAGCATGAATCTTAGAAGGTCTTATCAATAAAAAAAAACCTGGTACCAGGTATTGGGGTGAACGCTGAAAGATCAGAGAAGCAGAACAAGCCACAGCTAACCTCACCTCAGCCAACTTCCCAGCTGATCTTGTTTCCTCAAACTGGAAGCCTCTGAGTCCTCACCCGAATGGATCTCAGATGAACTGCTGCTCAAAAGCCTAAAACCTTAAAAGCTAAAGTTCCTGGTCTTCATGCCTTATATACCTTTCTGCTTCCTGCCATCACTTCCTGGGATTAAAGGCGTGAGTCACTATGCCTGGCTATTTCCAGTGTGTCCTTGAACTCACAGAGATCCGGATGGATCTCTGCCTCCTGAGTGATAGGATTAAAGGCGTGAGTGCCACCATTTTCTGGTCTCTATATCTAGTGGCTGTTCTGTTCTTTGACCACAGATAAGTTTATCAGGGTGCACAATATATTGGGGAACACAATATCACCACAGGGTCTCTACTGCTAGTTATTATGTATTACAAAGGGAGTTAACAATTGTCTGTGTATGCCCTCTGGCCTAAGAAGATATACAAATTTTAAAAAGTATTTTTTTGTAATTTTTCTCATTTTACCTAAATACATAGTTATCTGGATTAGTAGTTATATCCATTCAGATCCACTTGGTAATGTCCTTCTATGTTCCATGTATACTTTAATTACATGAAAGTAATACAAGAAAAAGTAGCAGTAGGAAGATACTTTTAAACATAATTACTAAAAGTAAAATTGTTTAAAATGATGTTTCTCTCATGTAACCATGGACCTTTAGTGGTAGAAATAGGTTAGTCAACAGTTACTGTATTTGTGGGTGAGAGTCCTTTGTAAAACTTGTATAAGGTAAGACTTTTGTTCTTTATATTAGTGAATTTTAAGCTATGAGTATAATTTGTACTTAATTATACAGACTGATTAACTTATTCTACACAAAGCTCATCAGAGTGTTAATCTTCCAGTTAACAACAAGATTTCCTTGATCCTCATTTTTTAAAATCAGAGTGAGTGACAGCTTTATAGGTTTTCATTCACTACAAGTCATCATTCCCATGCAAAATAGATAGTATTTTCAACTGCATGAAATTTTGAACTTAAAAAGTAATTTTCTCAGAATATATAAGAACAGCTGAAAAGCTTGCAAAAACAAAAATATATCATTTCTTTATGAATACACTGTTGTGTTCTTCCTAAGTAAATAAAAAACTATGAATATAGGGATCCACTACTAGTATATAAATTTTTTTATCAATTTTTAAACATGTTCATCAACATGCTTTGAGTACCTAGACATTTGCAATACAGATAACTGATATGTCTTGTGGACATTTGTACTGTAAAGATGTCAGAAAATTTTATTATAAATAGTTAAATGTATACTTCTAATGAATTCTTTTTATAATCTGGAAAACTTCCAAAGCCAATTGTGTCAGTTTATACAAATTCGACATTAGTTTCTGATATCTTCCTATTATATATTAAACTAAACTATAGAGTAATATAAATAGAGACCTTGTGGAATTCCCATACAGATCTTCTGTCATAAAACCAAATATTAAAGGCACAGTGTAATCTAGAGCATAATAATTATTCTGAGCATCCATATAAAATGTGAATTTTACAGTTCACTGTCTTTATTATACTTTCTCAAACCCTGTTATCATTCCTCATTGTTTCCACAAGGGAGATATATACCAACACACACACACACTCAAACACACTTACACACACAGACACACACACACACACAATGTTCATTCACCAAATCAGAAAAATTAACAGCTGTAACAGAGAAGAAGTGAATAACTCTTCATATGTATATTATCATTAAGTTAGATAAGTAACCAGAAACTCTTTTGGATAGTTCAAGGAGATATAAACAGCAATACATTCAACCATGTTTAGTTTTGAAGGCTTTAAGTATCCTCTCAAATATTGTGCCACATTGGCATAAAATAGAAGGATGAGGACTATAATCATCCTTTTTCTGTGAGCACACAACAAAAATATACCAGTCATTTCTCAATTGACTGATCTTTTTTTTTTGAGTTGGGATGTCCCTCAAGTGAACATTAGAGAGTTAAAGACAACCAAAAATGCCTCCAAATAGCATGTCTTGAGCAATGCCTTTCCCATCCAAAGGGGATGCTGTGATTATGATATGCTTTGTGTTTATTTTTTTGTGTAGACCAGCCCTAGTTTCACTGTCTTGCAATCACCAAAACAAAATATTCATCAACAACAATGTATTTCTGTTCACTTTCCTTTTCCTTTTTCTTCTTTCTTTTTTTTTTTTTTTTTTTGTTTTTTTTTCGAGACAGGGTTTCTCTGTGTAGCTTTGCTGGATCTCGCTCTGTAGACCAGGCTGGCCTCAAACTCACAGAGATCCGCCTGGCTCTGCCTCCTGAGTGCTGGGATTAAAGGCATGTGACACCACTGCCCGGCCACTTTCCTTTTCTTTATACAAATATTATTTTAAAAAAATATAAACTTCATGGCCAGATGAGCTGGCCTGGATATATTTATTCCTCTTCAGTCTGACAAACCTAATTATAATCCATGGGAAAATCCAAGATTCATGAAGAGCGATCTTTAAAAAGATGAAGTGATTCAAGTTGTTTTTGAATCCTAGAACAAGAAAAACAGAGCAATGCCAGGATATCTCTCTTCCATCATATGAACTCACGCAGTAGAAACAAGATTGGTCATTAGAATTTGACACAGAACCTAACAGAATGAACCACAAAGATGTGACTTCCTATATTAACAAAAAATAGAAAAGCTGGATGACACCTCAAGTGATCATTAGTGACCTGAAGCCAAGCAAAAATGTCTCCAAATAGCATGTCTCCAGAAATTCCTCTCATTTAAAGACCCTTGAATACACAGCTTCAATGCTAAAAGCAGCTAGGATTTAACCTAAAAGGTAGTTTGGAAATAATTTTAGTTTCTACTCTTGGTAATACCAAGAACAGAAAGTGATAAACTAGCCTTTGAGACACAATTTATATACATTATGATATCTGCTAAAATTCAAAGATGTAGCTACTAATAAAACCTAATAGAAAACTGATCATCTATCCTCCTGGTCTATTTGTACATTTGATTTTGCATTAATCACCTTTTATATGTGGACAAATACTACACTTCAAAATTAATAATTAATAAATTACTGCAGTATAAACTGGAATATAATGAGATACATGACTGATTACATAGATAGAAGATAAGTAGATAGATTAGATGACAGATAGATAAACAGATGATAAACAGAAAGATATATGACAGATAGATAGATGATAGATAGATAGATAGATAGATAGATAGATAGATAGATAGATGATAGATAGATAAATAGATAGACAGACAGATGATAGATGCTATATGTATACAGAGATATATGATAAATAGATGCTAGATGTGCAGAGACATACATATAAGCACACATACATGTGTAGCAAGAAATCCATGGGAGTCTGTTTAAAGGGTAAAGGGGATTTATTATGAAAGAAAACTCACTAAAACAGAATAGGAGAATCATCCCAGGGTTCTGGAAGGCTGAGGTACTGTCCCACGCTGTTCTGAGTCAGTCCGCCATCCAAGCCCATGAGGGAGAGAAGAGACAGCTGTACCTGTATCTCAGGTCTTAAGGGTAGCCCCCAGGCCATAGATAGTTAGAACAGGTATCCACTACATCTCCCCGTTTTGTCTAAGTAAGAAAGTTCTAACCTAATGTAAAACTATATACAATAAGAATGATTATCAAGTATTGTCCAGGAGAGGGGAAAGGTAACAACATAGACAAAAATAGAAATACAACCAGCAAGAATGCATCAAACAGGAGACACATACTGAAATCCAGAAATGTCCAGATCATAGGTAAATGGCATGTTACAGAGATTTCTCCAATGGCTGTCCTATCCTAAAGAATCTAACTCTAGTATCTGAAATGTTCTTAGCTAAGACATGAGAGATGTAACTGTAACTATCTAGTCTTCAACTCTATCAAAGACCTGAGAAGGGAAATAACATTGCCAGAGAAAACAGGAAGTGGAAGCGCATGTGTACCAGTGTAGACTGAAACAGGTAAGATAAAACATGGGTGAAGAGATACAAAATGAAGAGAGAGATGCTTCTACAGATGACAGGAAAAAATAGCCACATACGCTCATAAAAAGAATGGATTTTAGATTTCACATTATGCAAATGTAACATTTAGAAAAATAAACAGCTAAAGAAAGATTGAATATAGAAAAATATGATTAAAGATGATGTGTGTGAAGACAATTTTTAAAGTCAAACTGTCATTATAATAAGAAAAATAATGAAACTTGAAACTTCAAGAATTTCTGAGATACTCTGTAATTTGTATTGGAGTTAACTGAAAGATATAATCCACCTTATTACCCATTGCTACACTAAACAAATATCAGTCCGTCTTTCTTTTCTATATTTGAAGGTGATTATGAAACTACACAAAACAAATTCTTAGTTTTATCATTTAAATAATTAACAATTATGTTTATATCTCTAAATTCAAAGAGAGGTTACATCTGATGATGAGATATTATCTTTGTGAGATTGGTTATAAATTGATTACATTAATGAGAATATTGAAAATTCTATCAGTTGTTTAGACTTAGAGTGTTTGTTTTTAGATCAGACAAATATTGACCATTTCTGTAGCTGTTTGTCTTTGGTTATGTATAGTGTGTCCATTTGTAAAAGGTTTTATTCATTTATTTTTATGTCTTGATAGTTCTTCTTGGCTTCCTTGTTTTTAAATTAGTATTTTATATAACTTGATATTCATAACATATTGACTTTAATTCTTTAAAAATACATCTTAATTTCCTCACTACGCTAATGTAAATTAAGGAATTATGGGTGTTTCTGAGAAAGAATACTTAATTAGTGAAAATTATTAACCATGTACTATTTCCTAAAACAATCTGCTAATTATCCATTGGCAGAAAGAATAATTCATTCAAGATTTCTAAATAGTGACTCTGAAGAATTTCCCAGTCATATACTTGTATATTTTATTATTTTAAGTATTAATATATTCCCATAAATGTAATTATTTTACTTTATTTCAATTGAATATGAAACAGAAGCTCACTATGTTTAGATAAAATATGATTTAGTACAGGGAGAACCTGATATCAACAGAACCATGCCTGGGTCCTTTAGTCCAAGTCTCAAATTCACTCAGTAAACTAATTTCAATATGCCATCTTCATATATAGTTTCTATTCATATCTGCATACCTATATTGAAAAGGATCATCACTATAATGAATAAAATATAGGAACTTGGAAATTCAATAAAAAAGACAATAGTGATGATATCTCAATGATTCCTACCTCAATAATCATTTATCTCTATGGGAATCTTGAACCATTCATTTATTTCAAATATTTATTTCTGCTTGTGGGTAATCACAGATTACAGAGTGATAAATTTAAACAATTCTAAAATTGAAAGTTTTACAGATTAAGGCACAGTATAGATGTTCCACAGTAAATAGCAAAGAAAATCTTCAAGGAACCTGGAAGGCGATAGAAAGGAGCAGACTACCCTTCTTAAATATTCTTAAATCTCTTATTACTTCTGTGACATTACAGCATGATCATTTATGAATATTTCACTAGGAAACATTTCTAATATATGAAACAATTGAGATTACTAACTCATACAACTGGTCATAGGTTCAATGAGCTTGTGTCTATAAAGTATAAAGAACAACTATGATAAAAACGTGATGATTAAATGACAAAAATGTGTATTATAACACAGAGATGTAGTCTCCATCTTTGAATTATGGGAATGAACAAAAGAAGAGCAGATAAAGTAAAATCTTAATTACTATAGAAATGAGAGTCACAGAGCACCTATCTGCTGAGGTGGTGAGCTGAGTCTTGAGTTTGTATGAGTAAGCCATGGGCATCAATAGAAATAAATGCATCAAGGACACTTATACTAATTCTTGGACTAAAGTTATAAAAATTTGAGAGTTTACTCAAGGAGAGATGTTGTAGAATATTATTTCAAGGTGTGTTACTTTTGTTTATGCTCTGGAATATTTGTTTAATGATACAATGATATGTTTGATTAAATAAAATCCACCTGAAGTCAGGATGCTGGATCAGAAACTAGCTGAAAGGAAGTGGTAGGGAGGAGCCAGGTGAAAAGGGGTTTATAAGGAGGGGCGGGAAGAAGCAGGAGGGCTTTTTTGAGGATGGAAGCAAGGAGAGGAGGTGAGCTATTTGCTTTTCAGCCTCTCTGAAGAGCAGAATTCCACCTTAACCTTTGAATCTTGAGTTCTTTAGAGGGACAGGTTTAGTTAAGTTCCCTTCATAGTTTTGCAAGAGTTGAAGCTAGAGGGAATTCCCTCCGGCTCCAGCCCTTACCTTCTGACCACCTAGCCACCTACCAGCAGTGGAGTTGCAGTTGCTGATTGGGACAGCTGTGGCTTAAAAGACAGCAACATTTTTTTTTTTAAATAAAGATGACAACAGAGAGACACACATAAAAATATATAGGTGTTTTAATGACAGAGATGATTTGATGCCATTTTTATTTATATTATAAATGTCTTAGCTTTGAATTTAAAAAATGCAATGTTGAAAAATTGAAAATAATTCCCACTGCTATTTTTATAAGTCTGCATGGTAAGCAATGTTCTTCTAGGGGTTTTGCTGTTGTTGTGATACACATGTTAGAGATATGTGCTTACTGAAAAATTTAAAATAAGAATAGTCTTTAGTTCTGTCCCATGAAGACTCCACAGCCATTGATCCAATTTTCATGAGTTCCCACTAGTATGGTTTGGTCGTCTCTGCAGGTTTTCCCATCATGATCTTGATGCACTTACTCATAGAATCCCTCTTTCTTCTCTTTGACTGGACTCTTGGAGCTCTGCCTGGTGTTTGGTTGTGGATCTCTGCACCGGCTTACATCAGCATCAGAGAAAAGCTCTGTGATGACAGTTAGGGTATTCACCGATCTGATCACTGGGGTAAGCCAGTTCAGTTCAGGCACCCTCTCCACTATTTCTAGTAGTCCAAGCTGGGGTCATCCTTGGGGATTCCTGGCAACTTCCCTAGCACTTACGCCTAGGACGCATGGTGAGACAATTGTGTCTCTTGATCTTCATGGGGGCCCCCCCTGACAGTAGGATCAGAGTCCATCCCTGGTGCATGAGTGGGCTTTTTGGAGCCCATAACCTGTGATGGGACACCTCGTGCAGCCTTGAGGCAGAGAGAGGAGCTTGCACTTGCCTCTACTGGATGTGCCTCCCCATGTACTTGCCTTCTTGTGGGGAGCAGTGAGGGGTGGGTGGAGAGGGTGAGAGGAGGGAAGAGGGGGATCTTTGATTGTAAAACGAATGAAAAAATTTTCTTATTTTAAAAAAAAAGAATAGTCTTTAAACTTTTCAGCTTTTCCTCTTCCCCTATTTCCATACCATCTTGCTTTCAAAACAACTTTTATCCATAAATAGTTTTATAGTGAGAGTCATGCCTTTAATCCTGTATTTTCAAAAGGATTAACTTCCTTTGCTCCCATCCAGCCATGACTGTTTTCTTCAATGATCATGTTCTCTGCCTATAATGACCAGGGGGAAAATCAAACTCTCAGAGAAGAAATGGTCCTGCTTGCAGAGCAATCTAATCAGCAAACATGAAGTACAATTCAACTGTTAAAAATTCAAGAAAACAATCATATAAACTCATCCATACAAGATTATGAACCAGAAAAATAAAAATATAAATTATGAAAAAGTTATTGGATATTTGTGAGAAACTTTTGTAACCAGATATTAAAATATATTAATATGATACCTATGATCTGTACTAGAAACTAGAGTCCTGTCTTCCTCCCTGTGCTTCCTCCTACACATTCATATAAGAATACCTCCCAAGCTGAGCCAGTACCACTCATGAAACCCCACTAGAACATTAATACCAAGTTGTTCAAAGTCTGTTCAACACCCTGACAACTTAGAATAATATGAAGTATCCTTTCAACAAAGGGGAGAGAATATTTCCATACCAAGAAACAATATAAGTGACTTAAGTCCAGATGCCTAAGACCCACTTGTTTGTGTATATATCCACCTAAAATTAGCACTCCCATAGTAATGTGCCCAAGGAAGGTGACTGAGATAACATATAAGATAATTATTTCAAAATGGTAACAATGAGCATGATCAAAGAACTCAAAGGAGATATGAATGAATGCCGGAATGAATACCGTGAAAATAAAAGTGAATAAATAGTATATCTTCAAAGAGTAAATTAAAATGAAAATGAAAAGCTCAGGAATTCAAATAAAAACTTCAAAAAATTTATCAAAATATTAGATGAAATCAAAGAAAGACAAACCATGAAGGAAAGGTATAGGAATTAGATCAATCCATCAAAGAAAATATCCAATCTCTCAAATGCAAGATAATATTACAGAACTTTGGGATAGTTAAAAAAAATGCAAACCCTGTAAATAGTCATGAAGAGGAAGAAGAAGAGGAGGAGGTAGAGGAAAAGAAGGAGGTTGAACAAGAGTAGGCAAGACAGCCCATGTCAAGGTCATAAAAATATCTTCAACAAAAGTCATAGAAGAAAATATCCCTCATCTAAGGAAAGAGATGCCTACCAAGGTGCAAGTGGCATAGATGACACTAAATAGGCAGGATTAGAAAAGAAACTCTCCATGTCATACAAATACAAAAATACCAGCTGCTTAGAAGAAAGAAGGAATATTGAAAGTGATAAGAAAGGTCAACTAAAATATAAAAGCCAGTCCAGCAGAATAACAGCTTTTTATTTTTTATTTTTTCGTTTTTTGTTTCTATGTTTTTTTTTTTTTTTCACATGGAGGCTATGACAGCCAGAATGGAATACACCAATGTTCTACAGGTTTCAAAAGACGCCAGATGCCAGTCCACACTGCTATACCCAGTAAAACTACCATTCGCAAGGAGAGAGGAAAGATTCCATGATTAAAAATGGATTTAACATTGAAGATTTTGTGGCTGTGTCCCAATCCTCCCACTAGACATCTTGCCTGGTTACAGAAGACGGCCAATTCAGGCTCCATATTCCCCATTACTAGGAGTCTTAGCTCGGGTCACTCTAATAGATTCTTGGGTGGTATAGAATATAAGTAAAGATGTGTTACATTTGTTTATACTACAGAACATCTGTTTAATGATGCAAAGATATGTTGTATTCTTTTATGTTGCATTTGTTTAACTCTGTGAAGCTGTGTTACTTTGCCTGTCTAAAATATCGGATTGGTCTAATAAAGAGCTGAATGGCCAATAGCAAGGCAGGAGAAAAGACAGGAGGGGCCAGCAGGCAGAGAAAACAAATAGGAGAAATCTGGTGTAGCTAGAGTTTTCCTGCCTGGCCCACAGTCAGGACAAATCTCTCTCACCTGCTAGTCCCACAGCTGCTCAGACCCAACCAAATAAACACAGAGACTTATATTGCTTACAAACTGTATGGCCATGGCAGGCTTCTTGCTAACTGTTCTTACAGCTTAAATTAATCCATTTCCATTAATCTATACCTTGCCACATGGCTCGTGGCTTACCAGCATCTTCACATGCTGTTTGTCATCGTGGTGACTGGCAGTGTCTCTCTGACTTAGCCTTCCACTTCCCAGCTTTATTCTCCTCCTTGTCCCGCCTATACTTCCTGCCTGGCCACTGGCCAATCAGTGATTTTATTGACCAATCAGAGCAACACATTTGCCATACAGAACATCCCACAGCAATCTGGAAAGAGAGAGGAGAAAGAGCAAGAAAAGGAAGAGGACATCAGGGACCAGCCACCTAGCTACACAGCAATCCATGGAGTAATAAGTAAAGAAAGGTATACAGAAATAGAGAAAGATAAAAGCCCAGAGGCAAAAGATAGATGGGATAATTCAAGTTAAGAAAAGCAGGCTAGAAATCAGCCAAAAACAAGCCAGGTGTTTATAAGTATGAATAAGCCTGCATGTGTGAAATTTATTTGGGAGCTGGGTGGCAAGCCCTCCAAAGAGCAAAAGAGTAAAAGAGTAGAGCAACTAACAATACCTGGAAGTTTCCATTGCACTAGGTTTCTACTTTGCCCCCAAATTGCCCGCAATTCCAGTTGTCTCTCTCAGTACTCTCTCATTCCATCCTACCCTCGACCTGATCCCTTCTGTTCTCAACCACATTTACCCCTCCTCATCTACCCTTGAAATCTAATCTATTTCCTTTTCTCAGGGAAATTCATGTGTCCTCTGTCCCCACCAGCCTCCTTGTTACTTAGCTTCTCTGGGTCTGTGGTTTGTAGCATGATTATCCTGTATTTTATAGTGAATATCTACTTATAAGTAAGTACATACCATGTTTGTCTTTCTGGGTCTGGGTTGCTTCACCCAAGATGATTTTTTTCTCTAGTTTCATCCATTTACTTGCAAATTTCATAATATTATTTTTTAAACAGCTGAGTAATACTCTGTTGTGTAAATGTACTGCATTTTCTTTATCCATTCTCTGGTTGAGGGATGTCTAGGTTGTTTCCAGTTTCTTCATAACCACCATCAGAGATTCTCCACCCAGCATCTGATGGAAACAGAAACAGACCCACAGCCAAACATTAGGCAGAACTCTGTGAATCCTGCAGATGAATGGAAGGATTGTAGGAGCCAGAAGGGTCAAGGACACCACAAGAAAACACACAGAATCAACAAACCTGCACTTATAGGAACTCACTGAGACTGAACATGAAAATCAGACAACCTGCATGGATCTAACCTAGGCCCTTTGTATGTAGGTTAAAGTTATGTAGCTTGGTATTCTTGTGGGAATCCTAACACTGGGAGTGGGGGCTGTCTCTGACTCTTTTGTCTGCCTTTGGGATCCTTTTACTCCTACTGGGTTGCCTTGTCCAGCCTTAAAATGAGTGGAGGTGCCTAGTCATATTGCTACTTGAAATGCCATGTTTGGTTGATATCCCTGCAAAGCCTGCTCTTTTGTGAAAGGAAATAGAGGAGGAATGGATGGGAAGGGGGAAGCAGGATGGGGAGAAGAGGAGAGGAGGGAGGGGAAACTGTAGCAGGGATGCAGTATATAAGAAAACAAAAAGATGAAAAATACTTATGCAAGGAATTTACAAGTATTAATAGAGTTCTAGGGGAAATACTGGAAGATATACCTAGGTCTAAAGAGGCAGTTAAATTTATTGAAACTGAGCAACATACTACAGGAACTTAATTGGGTAGAGGAAGACATCAAGAAGGGAATTTAAAATCTCTATAATTGAATAAAAAGAGAAAAATAGAATATACCAGAAACCTATGGCACCCAATGAAAGCACACAAAAGAGGAAAGTTTATATCATTGAAGAAAGTCAAGATAGAAACTCAACAGAGCAGGATCCCCGAGGCAGTAGCTGATGCAGAGGCCATGATGGGGAGCTGTCTACTGGCTTGCTTCCCATGGCTTGCTCAACTCACCATCTTATAGAACCCAGGACCAACAGTCCAGGGATGACACCACCCATCATGAGCTGGGCCCTTCTCCATTGATCACTAAATGAGAAAATGCCTTACAGCTGTATCTCAAGGATGCATTTCCTCAGCTGAGGCTTCTTCCTTTCTGATGACTCTAGCTTGGGTCAAGTTGACACACAAAACTACCTAGTATACTCTGATTCTGATAGAGGACAAAATAGGGAATAAATATGCTTGAACAATTGGCACAGGAAAGGGTTTTCTGAACAAGATACTGAGAGCGCAGGTGTTAAGATCAACACTTAACAAATGGTTCATCATGAGACTAAAATGTTTATGTACAGCAAAGGACATCAAGCTTTGAGTGAAGAGGGGATGGGAAGTGGGGGTGGGGGAGACTGCAGGGGAAGCGGTAGGAGGGATGAGAAGGGGATCTGTGGTTGGTATGTAAAATGAATAAAAAAATTTTAAATAAATAAAAAAAACATATGAATGTATGTACATCCAAACTTGGTTATCTATACCTGTAGTCTTAACATTAGAATGGCTGAGGCAGGAGAATGATGAATTTAAGGTCAGCCAGGTCTTCATAACGTGAGTTCCAGGCATGCCTAAGCTATTGAAAGACCCTAGTCTTAACAAGCAAGAACAAACAAATACACAAACATATATATGCATAAATACATATATATGAATACATGCATGTGTACATACATGTTGGGCCATTTCAAAAGTGACTGGATCATGAGGACTCTCCCACTTATCAATGTACAAATCCCATGAAAATTTTATAATTTTATGGCATCAGAAGTGTCAGAAACATTTACTTGTGAGACCCAGTTGGAACATGTAGTTCTCTTGAGGCATGTTCTTGGAGGCTGTGTCTTTATCTTTATCTCAGTCTAGAGTTCTGCTTATCTATACTATTTCATTCTTCCACAATGTTCTGTATCAATACAGACCATAGAAATGGAGCCAGCTGACCACAGTTGAAATTTCTAAAACTCTGAGTTAAAATGAAACTTCCACTCTGTATTTTCCCCTCAGGCATTACTCACTGTGAAGAAAGGCTATTTAATACATATTATAAGTAATGGCAGGGACAAATTAATAGCAAAATTATATATATATATATATATATATATATATATAATGCTATAGAGCTGAATTAATTTTAAAAATAGCTAGTATGCCTCTGTTAATATTAATCAAGTCTGTTACAAAGAAAAGAATATTGTCAAGAATAAAGACAATCATGTCTTTATCATATCCCAGTGATAAAGGGGCAGATTTATCATAATATATAAAGTCTGTTCATTGACTACTGTAAGACTAAATTAACACCTAATAACAGAAGAGCAGCCAGAAAATAACCAAATGCCCAAAATGAAATAGACATTTTCTGAATAACAACATGTGCCAAATAATACAGCAAATAGATTAAAACCTTATTAGCTCTGAAAATGGAAGACTTCATTTCAAAAGTGATTTTCAAGAAACTGTTTAGAATTCTTTGTGTGCCTATTAAATGTGAAAGGCCACTTACTATAGAAACAGTAAATAGGCAGCTTTGAGACACACTTGGGTCAGAGGTATACATATGTGGTTGTACTCAGTACAGGTCCACCTCATCCAGAGCATCTGCGGATGCTTCCTGGTGGAATGCATTTACCTTCAATAGACTCTTGAACAGGCATCATCAATGCCCCCTTTTACTTAACAAGAATCTGATGTGCTTACCAATATGCAAGTGATAAAATTTTATTTAATGTTTTTCAAAGAAACAGATTAGCTTAATCCAGCATTAGAAATGTTTTCTTATGGAGATTTAAGTACTAAGGGAAATATCAAATAACATTATTTTCCAACAAAATACATTTTTAGGACCATTACCTGGTTTCTTTCCATTAATTTTACTGTATAACATTTCAGACAATGAGTAAATGGAACCCTGGGGCCAGTAGAGAAAAATTAAAAGCCTGACGATATACAGAGATTCTAAGAGCCTTACACTGGTTTTGTATAAAGAGGGATCAATTTTATACACTAGGAGTTGCTCTGTGACTGAGAGGACAAGACTTGAACTCCCTGTACCATACCATTAGATCTGTAATTTGAGATTTAGAAAAAATAATCCTCAAAATACCCAGATTGTAGCAGGAATCTTAGAAGGTCTTATTAGTAAAATCAAACCTGAGGCCAGTTATTGGGGTGAACACTGGAAGATCAGAGAGACAGAATAAGCCTCACTTGGCCAACTTCTCAGCTGATCTTGTTTCCTCAGACTGGAAGCCTCTGTGTCCTCATATCCAAATGGCTCTCAGCTGAACTGTGCTGCTCAAAACCTAAAAGCTTAACCAGACAAATGCTTAACCAGACAAATGCTTCTAGTTCCATGTCTTCATGCCTTATATACCTTTCTGCTATCTGCCATCACTCCCTGGGATTAAAGGCGTGAGTCATCATGCTTGTTGGCTGTATCCTTGAACAGATGGATTTCTGCCTCTGGAATGCTAGGATTAAAGGTGTGAGTGCCACCATTTTCTAGCCTTTGTATCTAGTACCTGTTCTGTCTCTGACCCCAGATAAGTTTATTAGAGTACACAATATTTTGGGGAACACAATACCACCACACCCAGATATTAACAAAAACATCACTTAAAGAAAATTTGACTGCATTTTAATTTTTAACTTGATTTTTTTAACTTAACTTGATATATTTTCTTCCCAACAAACTGAAGCTTTGAATATTTTGAAACATATATGCATTAACAGGTGCAGTTATACAAAATTAACTGGATTTACTCATTTGTATATACTTTTTGTATTTGAAACTTTACATTGAAACCAGTATTCCTTGGGCTCGGTAAACATAACAAACACTGACAAAAAAAAAATAGTTAAAATGGCTTTTTTTTCCTGAGCCCTTTTTTTCCCCAAGCTCTCACAAAGTGACTTGATTTGTGCTATGTATAATAAAAACCTCTTTCATATCCACCCTCTTTTTCACAATGCCCTGTATATATTTAACACACAGACTGTGAGAATGCAATCTGGAAAATTTAGGAAATATATATGTAGTTTTATATTTGACTTATATTTTAAATTTTAAATAGAGTTTGTTGTCCTATAGTAGAGCTGTGCATCATTCTAGTTCTGATGTCTTTCCCAGTCTGAGAAACGTCCATAGTGGACAGATGTCAGGTTACGGTAGGCAGGGCTCCAAGCTACCATACAGGCACGTAGTCTTTTAAAAGTAATTGTTCTTCCTTGAACTTTGCAAAGTGAGGAAGAGCAGGATGTAAAGATTGGTGCAGAAGGTGACGGTGAATAGTATTGTCTGCTGTCTAGACATCCAATTGTTGAGGCCAAAGTCATGGTTTAATGAGACTGTACAACAGAACTAGGTCTAAACATCATTCCTTCCTTTATGTTCTCCACCTCTCTGCTGTTTTCTTTCCTGAATTCCAGTTTTTTTTCTTTTATCTAGTTTTTCCTTGATTTTGAGTTATCATCTTTTTGAGACTTTTTTTTTCTGTTCAATTAACTAGAATATTTCTTTCTTTGAAGAATTAATCATGACAAGTCAATTAGATCACCAGTTTGGAAGAGTCCTAACACATTGTGCCCTATCACATGGAAACAGTATTCAATATTAAATTATGATTGAAATGTTAAGCTAGATATCTTTAAAATTATCTTTTTAAAATAACAAAATGTGATGTTGAAGAGAAAGCTCACCAATTAAGGGTATTTGCTGCTTATGTAGAGGACCAGGGTTTGTTCCCAGCAGCCACACAATGGTTAGTAACCATCTATAACTCCCATTGTAGGGGATCCAATTCCCTTCTTTGGACTCTGCCAATAAAAGGACTGCATGTCTTGTGTGTCTCACAAAGATTATATATATATATATATATATATATATATATATATATATATATAGTCATATATATTATATATATGATAATAAACTACTCATAAACATAAGATAAAAAATTTAATGTATTTCTAGTACCAATCTTAATTTGTCTATCAAAAATTGTAAATACTAAATACACTGAGAATGTAAGAGGAAAATAGAATTCCAGATACTGGACAAATTTAAATAAGAAATACATTGTAAACAATCTAGCTCATCAAATACTCAACTTCTTTAACCTTATCTAGCACTCAATTTTGCTTTCAATTAATATAAAGTATTTTTAAACAAATATGAATTGGTGACTCAAAGCCCTAATTTTAAAATATTGAATACTTTCACAAAGGCACATCTCTGGCCTGCCTATAATTTCTTAACTTATACATTAAAAAATGAAAGGTCTTTTCCCTTAAACTGTGAGGAAAGTATTTACTTGCTCTGTCCAACTGGGCATTCCATTTGTATGCTGAGGACATTTCCAGCTGTGTTTCTATCTTTGACTGGGTGAATAGCGGGATGTTCATAGATTGGAATAAAAAAAGAACAAATAATTCAACTTGTGAAATATTTGTGTGCATGTATTTTTTATTTATGTCACTTTCACTTATCATGTGACTAAATATATCAATAATGGACTATTCTCTTGATAAAGACCTTATAGTAGAGTAGTGATTGTCTGACATTATATAAATGCTTCAGAGGAAAAAGTAAAAGCAGAAGGCAGGTTCCCAAATGTACTGACAGAAGCAAACCAATTTCACAATTCTATTAAATTCATGCGCACAAACACACACACACACACACACACACACACACACACACACACACACACACACCACACACACAGGAGAGAGAGAGAGAGAGAGAGAGAGAGAGAGAGAGAGAGAGAGAGAGCATATTGCCTAAGTAAAGTAGCCTGAAGTGTGCAATATGGTCATCACTCAAGGACACAGGGGAAATCAGAATCTATAGTTCTCAGTAACATTGGTTAATTAAGTCTTGCTTCCTGTCTTAGTTACTTTTCAATTACATGACAAAAACAACATGACCAAAGCAACTTATAAAAGGAAGCACTTATTGGGATGTTAAAATTCCAGAGGGTTAGCGTTCATGACCACTCTGGCAGGGAGCGTGACAACAGGCAGGCTCTGAAGCAGTAGCTGAGAGCTTATGCCCTTTCCCCAAACAAGAGGCAGAAAGAAACGCGGGATTTGGAAACTTCAAAGCCTGTCCCCAGTGACACACCTCCTCTAACAAGACCATACCTCCTAATTCTTTCTAAAAAGTTCCACCAACTGGAGGATAACTATTCAAGCAAATGAGCCTATGTGGGTCATCCTCACTAAAATGACCACAATTCCTTCAACATTATTGCCCTGTATGTTATCATAGTAAATCAATGCCATAAATGAGCTTTACCTTGAACCATACTCAGTGATATTTACTGACCAGATATTGTCCATAGCAAGTTCTCAGTGTTCCTCGAGAATTTGGTTTATATGGCTATTTAATATAGTCAACAAAATGAGATTTGGCTATGGCACATCATATAATCATTACATTTTACAAATAAATAAAAGAACACCACAATATATTCATTGAAATTTTTCAACCAAAGTATCAAATTCATGGAAAGCTACTGCTGATAATACAGAGACTCTATACTAAATATACATAGACCTTCAGCATTGTGATATAGATGCACAATATTTACATAGAGAAGATCAGTGTGGACCTACACATGAGTCATATACCATGTACGATTTTAAAGGCCACAAGAACACACTTTTTAAAGGGAAGCAATAGGTAACAGAGGGGGAAGTTTTCTTGCCTCTAGTTTAATCTGTTTTTAGGGAGGAACACTCGGTCTGACAACAGCGAGTTGTGCAGTACCCTTGGGCCTCAGTTTGCCCATTTGTAAAGCCATGTTAACTTCACAGCACATTGTGAATTTTTTGGGGTATGATCAGTATTTTTTATTTAAATTTTTTTATTCATTTTATATACCAACCACAGATCCCCCTCTCATCGCTCTTCCTATTCCCTTCCAGTCTCTCCCCACCACATCCCCTCCTCCAAAAGAGTGAGGCCTCCCATGGGGAGTAAGCAAAGCCTGGTACATTCAGCTGAGGCAGGACCAAGCCCCTCCCACCATGTGAACTTTTTAAAATTGGAAATAGATTCTTCTCTCGTACAATACATCCCAACCACAGTTTCTCCTCTCTCCACTTGTCTTAGCTCCTCAACACCTTTCCTTTCTCTCAGATCCACTCCACTTCCATTTCCTCTTCAGAAAAGATCAGGTCTCCAAGAGATGACAGCCAGGCAGGACAAAACAAGATACAATAAGACAAGGGGAAAGCCTTCATATGGAAGCTGGACAAGGCAAACCAATAGGAGGAAAGGAGTCTCAAGAGCTGGCAAAGGAGCCAGAGATACAACATAGGATACAACGTTACATAGCAAAAGTGTTTATTAAATCATCAAATTGTGTTGGGGAACATGAAAAAATGTTAATATTATTGAAGTCTTTGCATATTCCTAACATTCCCTTTAGGTCTCTCAATGTACTGATTTTTTAAAAAAATATGATGCTATATACAAAATATATTAAATTTAAGAATATTCTAAATAGGCATATAAGAATGATTAATACCTCTCTCTGGGTCTAAACTAATCAGAATGTGAGCACCAGGTGATGGCCTCATATATATCCAAGGGTCTTAGAAAAATAGAGGATTAAAAAAAAAAGTGTGAATGAACTGATTTTTCACAGCAGCCATTTTCATGTATGAATGTAAACATTTGAATCAGTTGATAGCCTGCATGAAGGAATGACAAGGGGCACACCTGCCATAAGCTGAGAGGTGAAGTACAGGTGACTGAACTATTAATCACTGTGTGGATGGGAGGGTGAGATGTGATCTGGATTGTTCCTATCAAACCTGTAATTTGCCAAAACTGGCACCAGCTGCTTTCCTTTTACATCCCAATGCCAACAGAATGAGGACCAGAAATGTGAAATTAAGACAGTGAGGGAACATGGCAAGGATTCAGTCTTATAATCAGCTCTCAAGAGAACTGAGAACTTGAAATTGAGTGGTCATTGAATCCAAACATGACAATAGTACTTGACTCCCTTCAGAGTCAAGAGCAGATACAAGGAGAGGCCGTGCGTGGCCCAAGAAATACCACTCTGTGGTGCTTCTACAATTAAGTAAACTCAATTTTATTGAATGTCAGTACCTGACACACTCAGCTGCAATCATCTCATCATGGGAGTATGAACGGCCGTCTCCTTTTTCTGCCAGATTCATGGAATGGTGCCAATTTACCAGGAATAAAAAAATTAAAACATAAATATAACTCCATCTTTAACTACACAAATTAACAGTATCCTAGTATCCTTTAATATACCTTTTTGGAGAATACTATATTGTCAAAGTATACCTAAAAAAGAACTAATGAGAAAGAACATAAACATTGTGAAAGAGAATTTGAAAGTGCCAAATAATCTTAAATTAATCTATGAAAACTGCATAAATCTGCATGCATTTCTTAAAGACATGATTACTTAAATCCCTGTATAAATGTAGAAATAATCTACAGAGGTAAATGATTTGCTAAGAGAACAAATAAAAAGAATTGAACAGTTAACATTGTATTTGCTAAAAATACATAACATGAAATTGAATACTTTAATGAATTTTAGGTGTGTTAATGTCACCACAATCATGCAAATACCAGTCTACACACTTGCAAAATATTTTATATGCTACATGTGAGCAGAATGATACGATATTTTTCTATATATGACTGGTTAATTCATTTAACATGACATCTTTAAGAGCCTGTGAAACCAGGCAACAGAACTTCATTCCTTTAAGGCTCATTATGTCTATACCACATTTTCTTCACTTATTCACCAGTTGATAGGCCTTGAGCTTGCTTGTACCTCTTGATTATTGTAAAGGCATAGATGTATGCATAAATTTTCTTTATTCTATTTCCATATTTATATATATATATATATATATATATAAATTCTTATTTTGTATATAGTGAGAAATAAGATGGCTGGATCATATGGTAATTCTCTTTTGATCAGTCTGAGAAGCAGCCTTCATATTTTCTAAACAGTATTGTCATTTCTATTAACAGTATAGTCTTACACTTTGTTATTTTCTATTTTTACTGTTGATCACAGCCACTTGACCATATACGACATGATATATCTTTGTAAATTTGATTTGCATATCTCTGATTGACCAATATCAATGAGCATGTTTACAAACATGTTTTTATATCTTCTTTGGAGAAATATTTATTAATATTTTCCCCATGCATAGTATATATGTATTCATATATATTGTATTTTTAACTGTGCAAGGTCTTTATAATATTTGTATATACTAAATTTTAACTTATTGGATATATGTTCTGTAAATATTTCTTTGATTTCATAAGTTGCATTTTTTCCAATTATTAGTTCTTTTTTATTCTAAATGCTTTTAATAAAGTACAGTTTATGTTAGTTTTCTGTTACTTGTAGAGGATTGTACTTGATATTTGCATTTAATAATGGTGGAACTCATGGATGTCCAGTTTTTCACTTTCTGTAGGTTTCTAGGATTTGTTTTCTCTACACTTGGTTATTTAGATTGCAGTAGGATGTTTTTGCAATAACAACAAGCCTGAGTTAGAAAACTGATGTCCTCTGAAAGTCTTTCTTGAGATTAAAATTTTCTCTTGGTGAGCACAATGATGTCTGGTTTTCCACATACATGCAGTTTCTGTTGAATGTCCTAGTCTTTAATGTTTATCTAACAAATAGGAAAATAAAAAAAGAAGAAAGGTCAGACATAAGGTTCTACCCACCTTTTAAATCTCTTGATAGCAAATTTAGCTAGGGGCTATACATCTGGAATACTGAGGAGCAGTGCAAATCCAAGATGTGCTCAGTTTCTCTACGTTTGTGATCCATACACACATCCCCAGTAACGGCAAGACTAGTGCCCATTTTATACATCCTAGCACCTGCTTTTTTTTTCACACGGTATGTTGTCCTGAACATGTTTTCCTGACTTAATCTAGAATATGAGGTGAATAGCAAGTACCCTAAGAGCTATAGTTGACCCCAAGTAGACACACCATGCATAATCTAATAGAGTTATCAAGGCCATTTGATGGTCACCAAAGGATTGAGAGATTATTGGTACAAAAACTGTAGGCTAAAGGCTGGTTGGATAAAAGAGCTGCCATGCAACTGAGCCTCAAAACCCATATAAATGCACCCACATTATAATATATTAGATACAGGGCAATCCTGGAATGAGCTTGCTAGCTAAATTGTGTTCAGTTGAAAGATACTACTTCAACTTATAAGATGAGAAGCATCCAGGAGACTCCCAATGTCAACACCAGTCCTCCACAGATGCATGCGCACATACACACAGGTACACCTACACAGATACAAACATACACAAACATACAATGTTAAAATCAGTCCTCCACAGATGCATATGAATGTACACACACAGGCACACCTACACATATACAAAGATGCCCAAACATATAAGTATACACACATATAATAAAAAGTATGGGTTAGACTTATGCTCATAGGTGGTTAATTGGTTGTTTTCAGAGTTGACAAAACAAATTAATATAGAAATGTGCTTTTCTAATTATGAGACATATTTTTAATACCAAATCAAATTTTCTAGTATTTATTTTAGATATGGCTATTTGAAAAGTCTAAAAGCATAAACATCCTTGAAAGAAATAAAAATTTAAGGCTATAACCTTGACAGATCAAAATGTTTCCTAAGTTATAGGTAAATAGAATCAATAGCCTTTAGAATATAAAGTGGTTAGTTAAGTATACTTTATTAAAATTAAATAGCAGGCTTATCAAGGACTTGTTTTATGAAATAAAAGACAGAACACAGAGATGAGAATGTATCATCAACAAGGTACTAACAAACACTTTCACAGTCTTTCTCTAGTGTATGTGGATTATGTAACTGCTTTGACCTGTCTCATCATGCATAACGATATACTTTAAATTATTGTTGAATGTATAATTTTAATTTATCATAAAAGTATCACTTGTTAAATTTATTTAGGAGAATCTTTAAATCTTTGCAGAAAAATATTTTACAATTTTATAATGAAACAAGGTATCTTAGCTAGGACTACTATTGCTGTGGTGAAACATCATGACCAAAAACAACTTGAGGAGGAGAGGATTTATTTCACTCACTGTTCCATATAACAATGGGGGCAGGAAGTCAGGAAGGGCATATACCTGGTGGCAGGAACTGATGCATAGACCACAGAGGTGTGCTGCTCACTGGCTTGTTCCCCTGGTTTGCACAGCTAGGTTTCTTGTAGAACCTAGGATTAGCAGCAGTAGGTGGCCCCTGTCACAATAGGCCAGGCCTTCCCACATCAATCACTAATTAAGAAAATGCCCTACAGGCTTGCCTACAACCAGATCTTTTGTTTTTAACTATGCAAATTTGTTTTAATCTTTAAAAAAATGGTAAAATTATATGTATACTACAGAACTGCTTTTTATTATTTTCTTTTAAATATTTTTTTCATTTTACATACCAACCACAGTTCCCCCTCCCTCCTCTCCTCCTGTTTCCCCTCACCTCCCTCCCACCCCAACCTACCCACTATCCACCCATCAGAGAGGGTAAGACCTCCTATGGAGAGTCAAAAAACCCTGGCATATCTGTCAGCCAGATCTTATGAAAGCATCTTGAGGCTACCTCCTCTCTGAAGATTCTAGTTTTTGTCAAGTTGGCATAAAACTAGCCAGCATACAAGGTTCTCTAGAATAAGAAAAAAACAGTTATGATAAATAGTTCACTGAATGAACATCATCAAGTTGAATAACAGGGTGTGTGGTAGGGAAGTAGACCTAAATATACATTGTGAGAAAATTATCCACATGGAAAACATAAAATAAAATGATTGAAACTTCAATTAATTGAAGTACTGAAGGAAAAATAGGAGAAACTATTAAAAAGTATTTGGAAAAAGTAAGGTTTTTTTTTTTCAATTTTAAAAGAAGACAGAAATTATAAATGGAATATGGTTGTTAATGATGTATAATACATATTATAAGTTTCATTAGTGTCTTGTTTGATTTCCCAAAGTTTCTCCAGAAAGAAAAAGCAAAGGAAAAGCTAACATCTAGAAAACCAAAATCAAACACACAGGAGAATACACAGCATCTAAAGTTTTATTAAAAGAGAAAAAGTTTATAAATAAATAGTTTAAGTTTCTGCCTTAACAAAGTAGGAATGAGTGAGAATATAAAACCCAAAGTAATCAAAAAGGAAATCATAAGATTAAAATCAGTGAACTGCAGTTTAGGGAAGTAGGGTGTTTAAAGCAAAGATATCATAAATAATGCCATTGTTTTGTACACTAAATGTTAGCAATAAAACATCACTGAGATGGTAGCAAAGAAAAATAGCAATGAAGACATCAGTTCTTTGTCATTATCAATAACGTGGATGAACTGTCAGACAAACTGACATGTAGATGAAGGGCTATGGAAAGCACTGGAGATGATAAAGCTGTTTAAAAAGGACAGGGGTAAATGTTTTGAAAATCACACATCCAGTAATTTAGGCAACATTGTCGAAATGAAAAATATTCTTGAAGGAAACAAATTTCAAACATTTACTCAAAAAGTAACAAAAGACAGTAAGAGAGCAATGTATATGAAATGAGTCAAACTGGCTGTACAAGCCTCAGAAAGAAACATATCTTATACTATACAAATTGTTAAAAGACCCCTGATATAAATCTCACTAAGCTCCTTCAGTACATCCTAACTAATTACACAGTGCAAAAACTTCACTTAGACTGTAAACACAATATTACAAATTGTAGGAGCAAAACATCATAGTCTGAATAATTGTAGTTTTGTTTTTCATACATTCAATTACTTTAAGATAGAAAGCCTCAACTGCAAAGAAGTAAGAAACAGGTTCCTGTAGCTTACAAGTGAAAATTTTAACAATCCAACTAGAAAGTTTTAATAATTCTACCTCTATAAGGAAAGGGGCTGTTAACATAATTTTCACTTAACATTGTGTTCAAGGTTCTAACCAGCTCAATCAAGAAAGGTGGGGGAATCACTAAATGTAAACTAATTAGGAAAGAATGTTTCTACAACTTAATGATTAGAGATTAAAATGACTGCTACAATAAATAACCACGTTCTGCGTCAACTATAGTTTCAAGGACAGCATAAGCCCTAATTGTATATTTATGTTCTGCTAAGAAAATCTTTAAGATATAAATATTTCTGTATGATAGTATCAATATGCTTATAAGTACTTAAGAATAAATTTAGCAAGTCCTTTGTAATCTCTGCCTTTGAATATTTCAGGTATTGAAAAAGGTGATGTAACTTTAAATAAAGAGATACAACATTTTCATGAAGTGGAGACAGTATTTTTTGGATGAATTCTTCCCAAAATTCATTCATAGATTCAAATATATATCAATCAGTATTTAGAAAATATCTTCATTGAGAAACTAACAATGCAATTTTAAAGATAGCAGATTAATTTTGGATAAATAATTATCAAGTGAATTCAAATTTAATGTAAAACATAGATACCAAATTTGCATATATGGCATTTTAAACACATAAATCAATGAAACATAAAGATATTTCACAAATCAACCTATATGTGTAAACATAGTGGAGTTTAAAAAGTTTTAAAATTACCTAAGTTGGGACAACAATACTCTTATCAAACATTTCTGTAACAAGTGCATATCTGTGAATGATGCCAAAACATTGCCCGCATAATTTACCTAAAAACTTATAAATAAAATTGCTAAAATAGTGCCTAAAATTAAATGTATGCATAGATACATTTAACTTAATCTAATATCAGGTGTGGTAATGTGTCCTAAACATGACACAAATGAATAATAATTTATCATGTTTAAAATATGCCTTATAAAATTTTCAAATAGTCTTTTCTATTTGAAATTTGTAGTTACAAAAATGTGAGACATATGGACTACAGTAAAAAAGTGGAATATTATAGACAAATATTTATAGCAACATCATTCCTTTTATATTAATGTATTTGATTAGAATATAAGTAGTGTATTTCATTATGGTCTTTTCATCTGTATGTAGTTTCTGTTTGTCATCCCCTTCACCTACTGCTCTATCCCCTGACCTTCCAGTTTGTTGCCTTCATTTCCTCAATAGCAATGTATCACAGCAACATTGTTTTTAATTAACACATACTGCAAAGAATCCAAGTGCTCGACAATTGTTATGTAAATAAATAGTTGAGGATTATAAGTACGTTGAAAATCACTCATTTAATGAATAAAGTATTAAAGCATAAGAATTATGCTAATTGGAAAATATAAGAAGTAATAAAACTGCACTTAGTTTGGAAGGAGAGGCAGGAGGAGATCCATGCATTCAAAGAATTCCTGAACTACATAATGAATATCAGGTAAGCCAGCATATATAGCAAGACTCTGAGCATCCTCCCTCAAAAACAACAACAAAAACAAATTGTTAAGTATTATTCCATTTACATGAAATGTTTGATAAGAAAAGCCTACAAGGGAAAGCATATCAGAAGTTTCCTGAACCTGAGAATAAGTAAAATACATGGAAAGTTTAATATTGAAACAGTTGGAGTGAGGGTGGTTGACATATGTCTTGATTTTTTTTATGTTAGACATGTAGCAAAGTTATACAGTATCACAGAGGACTTCTGTGAACAGTCCAAACTGACTGCAGAAACATTCAGACAGATCTCCATCTGTTGCTTGAGAATTTCTCTCCAGCTCCCGCCACCAAGTCACGCCAGTCCCAGAGCCCACTTATAAAATAAACACACAGACTCTTACATTATTTAAACTGCTTGGCCATTAGCTCAGGCCTGTTATTGTCTAGCTCTTACGTTTATATTTAGCCCATTTCTATTAATCTTTACTTTGCCACGTGGCTTGTGGCTTACCGGTACTTTACATCTTCCTTGTCCTGATGGCGGCTGGCAGTGTCCCCTCTCTCAGCCTTCCACTTCCCAGAATTCTTTTCCTTGTCCCGCCTATACTTCCTGCCTAGCCAATGGCCAATCAGTGATTTATTTACTGACCAATCAGCAACACACTTGACATACAGACCATCCCACAGCACTTCCCCTTTTCTTTTCTTAAAAAGGAAGGTTTTAACTTTAACATAGTAAAATTACATTAACAAAACAATTATCAAGCAAGAATTACAGTTACAATATTAAAGAAGAGATCCTATCTATCTTATATTTGTAAGTTTAAGGTTTTATATCTAACTTATCTTTTATTATAACTAAGGAAAATTGTAAGTATCTAGTCTTTAACCACATCAAAGACCTCAGAAGGATATACTACTACCTGAGAAATGGAGAAGGATATAAGCAACTTTTAGGAGTCTTGTAGGGTAGACAGAGACAGCTGGCAGCCTGGACAGTCATTCAAAGTTCTCTTGTAAAGTTGGGGCATCTGTCTTCAGCCCACAGGCCTAGAGTCTCTTATTCACTTTTCTCTGTGTCCTGTAGAATGTCTGGCAGTTTTCTCTGCAAAGCAGGAACCTGAAGGACCATTTTGTCAAGCAAAGTTCAGTGGTCACCTTTGTATGGGTCCTGCATGTCCAGTTGATCAGGCAGTCCAGGCAAGAACAGTTTCTTGACCAAATGGCTATTTTTGTCAAGGTGAAGATAAACTCCATATGGAGTGTCTTCGATGCCCATCCTCCTCTCTGAAGTAAATCGGTGCTGTCAGGAGCAGACATGTCTCATTGTCCAAAAAGTCTAAATTTTTAAAACATTTTAAATGCCATATTCTGTAGGTCTTTGAAGTGTTTGAAGACTACCTATCTATCTGAAATATATCTATGTATATCTAGAAGACTTAACTAACATGGCTACAAATATTATCATAGATGACTAACTATTAATTTATTTTTTAATTATCCATTACAATTTTAAATGAGTTACATAAACATAATACCTCAAACAAGAATAGAAATATATATACAGTATAACAAAATTAAGTTTAAATTTGTATCAATAAACTAAAATCTATAGCAATGTAAAACATTTTAAACAAGTTGTTACTCTTTAAAAGTAGGTTCATTAATCTACCCTTTCATCCTATCATATCTAAACTATCCACTTTTTTTCTTTAGAAAGAGATTGTATTTATAATCAACCTGCTTTAAATAAAAATATTGGTTTTTGTCTGTCCCACACCAGAGGGCTCTTCTGATTTGGGACATAAGAATCTCTTAACCATTTTTTTTTTTTTGAGCAATATGTCTGGGTTTAGAGGGGGAGTGAGCCAATTCCATCTCTAAAGCCAGCTTGGTATATTTGGGAATTTGGGCGTAGCTTCTCTTACTACTTCCTGCTGGAGGGGGGCGCTGTATCTTATGGGGACACGAAGAAAATTTTAGGATCATGGAGTAGTCCATGAGGCTGTATCGTCTGAGCCAGTTGCCTTGAAACCATTCTGGATGTTGAATCATCTGGGCCATGGTGTCACTGGAGACCTTTCAGGGGGTCTTGGCTGGTCAAACCTGATGTATCTTAATCTGGAACAAATCCATAGTCTCTGGCTTTCTGTGGAAACAAGAGCAGAGACTCTTTTCCAAAGCAACATATCCTTATATCCAAATTTTGAAGTCAAGGTACCTTTAAAATATACATTTTGGCATAACTCAACAGCTTTTACAATCAAATGTTTTTCTGCAGTTACGAATATCAAAGAGAACATAATCCAGATTCTCTGTGTGGTAGTCATCTTTACGTGGCTTATTTTTTTATATTAGCTTGAGCCTATTCCTTTTAAACTGCAGCATTCTAAGCCTGAAACGGCGCAGTGGCTGCTGGCTCCGCCCACTTCAGCTTCCCAACATGGCGGTGGTCCGCTTTCCGCCAGCTCTGGGAGCCGTAACTCTCAGAAATAGTGGGTCTACACTTTTACCAAAGTAGCGTGTAGCCCAGAAACCTCTTTTTTTGTTTTGTACTAGCAAAGGCTAAATCCACCACACAGTTTAATGTGCTACTTGCAGAGGCCTCATTGCCACCATACTGCAGGTCGAGAGCGCACACTAGGAATCCGCCAGTAGCTCAAACCAGCAGCTGCCGCTTATTTGAGAGAGACAATTAGGAAGCTGTTTTTAGGTCCGTTTTAGAATCATTTTTCTAAGTTTTTAGGTGGAAACTCTTGCCACCACGTTGGACGCCATTTGTTGCTTGAGAATTTCTCTCCAGCTCCCGCCACCAAGTCACGCCAGTCCCAGAGCCCACTTATAAAATAAACACACAGACTCTTACATTATTTAAACTGCTTGGCCATTAGCTCAGGCCTGTTATTGTCTAGCTCTTACGTTTATATTTAGCCCATTTCTATTAATCTTTACTTTGCCACGTGGCTTGTGGCTTACCGGTACTTTACATCTTCCTTGTCCTGATGGCGGCTGGCAGTGTCCCCTCTCTCAGCCTTCCACTTCCCAGAATTCTTTTCCTTGTCCCGCCTATACTTCCTGCCTAGCCAATGGCCAATCAGTGATTTATTTACTGACCAATCAGCAACACACTTGACATACAGACCATCCCACAGCATCCATCAAACTCAACACGAGCACCATTGGAACATCCATTTGCTTTGAAGTAGAAAGATAAGGTGGATATCAAAGCAATGAAATAGTAATGATCAACAAAGTTGAAACTGTTACAGATTGTTTTCTCAGTTTTAAATTCTCCTAAACATAAAATATTAAGAATATGTTTGTGTTAAAGCATAGTAGGCATGTCAGTTGCTGCCTCAGGAGACTCCCCATATAGCACCTCAATATAAAATATGAAACTGAATATCACTTTTGCATCTATTTGCTTGGCGAAAATGCCAAGTTTGATAATACAGCTGCTGACAAAGAAATAAAGTAGATCTTAAAAAGTAGAAGAAAAATTCAAGTAGGACTAATAATTATATCCAATCCTAAATGTTAAAATAATAGAAAAAACTAATTTGAAAGGTCCCTTGACTGTAAGGGTAAAGCTTCCAGTAAATGAAAAAAAAAATGGAGCAGGAGAGAATTTTAGAGCCAAATAAACCAACTGTAGACGACCCAGAAATTCAGACTGAAAACTTTGGTTTGGTTTGCAGGCAACAGGGATCCGGGAATAAATTCCCTCCATGGGTGCCTTTCTGCCCTTGAGTGGCACGGCAGGTTTACATGCTATTACTGTCAGAATCCCAGGATGGCAAGCAGCCTTCTCAAGGTACTGATGCATGGGATTTACTCAACTCACCTGTTTACCACCGCTCACAATGACATTAACATGGTCCTCTGGGGCATGCCATGGACAAAGGATGCTTGCATCCTGAGGTGGAAGACACTGCTTGACAAAGTTCCTGCAAAACTTTGCCAATAGATTTGGTCACCAGCATGCTGGCTTTTGCTTTTACTTTTAGGAGCAATTGTTTGTATAATGGGGGGCTTTCTGGGTATTCAGCCCCTGGGGAAAATACACTCATGTTCCTGAGGGAAAACTTTTAAGACAGAGGGTCATAGCCTGAAAGGAAAGTCACAGAAGAATCATTGTGCCCAAATGATTGTGGTACTAATAGGGTAGATTCCAAGAAATTTCTTGCTCAGCTCTGGATACAAACTGTCACAAATCTATCCATTGCTCTATATCGGAGCCTATAAAGAGAGAACAGGAATAGAATGGGTTGATGGGGAAAAAAAGAAGATACCAAAATTTTCCTTTCTGGGAGTGTGTGGAAAGAACAGGCCCTTACTATAAAACTAAGGAACAGAAAAATGCTATGATCAGCCAGTTAAATGTTTATTATGGGATATTTTATAAAGCTTGAATTTTAGAAAACATCAAATGAGTCTACATGTACTAAGGTAAAAATAATTTCAGACTGTCTAACATATTATAACCACATGAGCAGCCAGCCTAGCCATAGGCTGTAAAAATAGAAGGTCCTACGCTTTGCAGACCCTGAGAAATGTGTAACTACCTGATATGACAGATGCTGTTTGCAGATGTTGTTTCAGATAAGACTGTCTGATTTGTACTTTGCTTTTTCACCCTGGACATTTAATGGGGAAGTGAAAAAGTGATCAGAATGCTTGCCAGATGACTATGTAGTCAGTATAGTCTCTGATTGAGAGAGAGAGAGAGAGAGAGAGAGAGAGAGAGAGAGAGAGAGAGAGAGCGAGCTGCTGAACCCTCAAATACAGCATTCTTCCCTTCTTTCCCCCACCATCTCCACCACTCCACCTCCTCTTTGAGATCTGAACCCTGCTGAAGCTAGACATAAGGCAGTCATCCACAGGCTTCAATTTGTTTTTATGTTTGTTTGTTTGTTTGTTTGTTTACCTTTGGTGAAACACTCATATCCACAGGGAATATTGATGAATAGGGAAAGGATTACATAGGTCTCTGAAAGATGAAATTGGAACAAATGTTTCAGTTTGAAGAGGGTAAGTTGCATGAAGACACAAGTGAAGAAATTTTCAGAGAAAACTGCTCTTTTTAACAGGTTTGAGCAATAGCAAAGAGCTTTGTGCACTGGATTCCTGCAGCAGGAGTCCCTCTCTACCTGATTTGGGTAGTGTCCTAGGCCTGGATGTCTGATCTTATTTGGAGAATGACCTTGCACAAAAGCTCCCTGCAAATGCTGAATGGCTCAGCACACAAACCTCCCTCCCCCCACTCTGGTATTGAATGGGAATGGGTAAATGCATCATTAATGTTTGTCTGTCCACAGTCATGTCTGCATTTACATTAGGTACATTCCCTCCTCCCTTTCCCCGACCTGGGCCATATAAATTGGCCTCGGGACTTCAATAAACTGAGCAGTCGTATTGAAGCTTATCCCCGGAAGGTCATGCCCATCATGTTCACATCTGACCAAGCCCTGCCTGCCGCCTATGCTTCCCTTGTCCTCCTAGCATGGTGGCCAACGGGCCGCGAGAAAATTGGAGACCCCACAATACACATTCAGTTAAAAGCTACACTTGGTGGTAGCAGCAGGAGGCAGATCCAGATCCAGCAGGACATAAAAGTCCCAGCAGGGCCACTGCCTGAGAAGCCAGTCACAGTGGAGTCTCAATCACTGGCTGTAACACCAGTAGATTCAGGTGTAGCTGCTGTGGGAGCAAACGGAAATCATTTAAGGTTTTTCCTAAAATAAGCATTACTTAGATTTGATGCCCATTTTTTTTCAAACTTCACTTTGTATGTTATATTACTATTAGGTTCACTTAGGAAGATAATTGCATGCGATCTTGGTTTTCAGTCTCCCAGTAGTACATCTGCAATTAACAGCATTCAAAGCAATAGCATGATATCACAGCTGAATGATGTCTTATGTAAAATCACTGATTTTACTCATTCATATTTTCTGGTTTAATGGTGCCCGTTTTCACATGTATACATGTGTCTAGCACTGTTTAATATAATCACACATGTAGGTATGGGTGCTCATCACCACAGCCAAGATACAAAACAACCTGTCATCACAGAATTGCTCTCAAGGGCCTTCTCCAATTCACCAACACTCTTATAGCTACCTTTCTCCTAACTCCTGGGACCATCCATTTGTTTTCTCTAGAATTTTGTCACAATAAGAATTGTACATTGGGGCAGAAGCAAGGGCTCTGGAGTTAAGAGCTCTTTCTTCTGTTCCGTAGAACCTGAGTTTTGTACTCAGCACCCTAGTAGTGGCTTAAAACCATCTGTAACTCCAGTTCTAGTGAATCAAATACCCTCTTCCTCCATTCAAGAGTACCAGGCATGCATATGGGGTATAAACATGCATGCACATGCGCACATATATATATATATACCAATATACACGTTTTTTAAATTTTTTTTAAAAAAAGAATTATATACATATATCACTTTTTTTTTTCAGACTGGCTTTTATTTTTTAACTTAGCATAATTTCCTGAGAGGCACATAAGATAGTACATGTTTTGGTAGTCTATTCTTTTTAAACTTTTAGGAGACAAACAAGGTCTTATTCTGTAGCCCTGATATATCAAGAAACTCACTGCGTGTTAGATAGGTGTCAAACTTACAACAATCTTCCTGTCTCAGCCACCTGTAGCTAGAGTTTTCCTGACTGGCCCACAGTCAGGACAAATCTCTGACACCCGCCAGTCCCACAGCCACTCAGACCCAACCAAGTAAACACAGAGACTTATATTGCTTACAAACTGTATGGCCATGGCAGGCTTCTTGCTAACTGTTCTTACAGCTTAAATTAATCCATTTCTATTAATCTATACCTTGCCACATGGCTCGTGGCTTACCAGCATCTTCACATGCGGCTTGTCATGGTGGTGGCTGGCAGTGTCTCCCTCACCCAGCTTCCTGTTCTCTCAATTCTCCTGTCTGTTAGTCCCGCCTATACTTCCTGCCTGGCCACTGGCCAATCAGTGATTTATTTATTGACCAATCAGCAACACATTTGATATACAGACCATCCCACAGCAGCCACCCAAATGCTAGAGATGGCAGGTGTCAGGACCCACTCCTGGCTGCTAGTTTTTTTGTTTGTTTGTTTGTTTAATTGAAGAGTAGCAATAGATGGTTTGGATCGCCTCAGCTTTTTTTTTTTTTTTCTCTACATTTTCTCACAGTAGCATTCTGTATGGTTTCCAATCTAGGTTCTAAAAATACAGCTGCTATGAACATTCATGTACAGATATATGTGTGAACATGAGTTTTCATTTCTCTGGGATAAAGGCCCAAGAGTACAGTTGCTTGGCCATGTGGTTAATTGTGAAGAAACTGTCAAAGTATTACCAGAGGGGCTGTACCATTTTGCGTCTACACTGTAAATACATGAATAAAGCCACTTCTCCACAGCATTTGGTATTGCTATTTTTATTTTAGTCATGCTGATAGGTGTGTAGCCACATGCCATTTTTTTTTTTAAATAAAAATTTTCTCACACTAGAAGTTCGTTCATTTGAGGTTAGCAATTCTAATGTATTTAGGCAATAGTCTAACATTAGAACTGCGTCACCTGCATCTCCCATTTGCAGTGGTAGACTAACAGTGCCCAGCTGGCACTCTCAAGGAGGTTTCACTGCCCAGGTGTTTACACTCTGTCAAATTCCATCTTCAAGAAGCACACTAGCCAGCTGGAGTGTCCCCAGGAGAGGACAGTCATAACTGTGGAGAAGAGCACTGGCTTCTAGGACTGTGATGTCTCTTTTTGATACTGAGAGACAGAAATCCTGACAGATTTCTGGGAGAAATAAGCTTGTACAGTCTGCCATTTTGGAGGAAAACCCAGTATGGGATGTTCCTAAGTCAGAGTCCCTGTTTTCTTCGAGTATTGAGTTCCTAACTAGATTACCTTTCTTTCAACCTTCCAGTTTAAATCTTGAATGCTTCTTGAGTCATTTCCAGGGTTGAAGACTATACTAACAGAAAAGTTTTACATATTTCCTGGACTAACAACTCACTTTGTGAAATTATTACCAAGGCTCCCATTTTGAAATTTACCAATGTAGGAACGAAAAATTCAACAGAAGTAATCGTATAACTAAAAGATGAGGGTAACAGAATGAGGGTGTCTTGGGAAATAGTAATGGCAGGAGGATGGGTGATCACAGTTTGTATATCTTTCAAAGACAGAGGCCAAAACATGGCTCTGTGCTTAGAAATGCCATCCAGGATTGGCAGTAGATATCAAGAAATAGTTCAAGTTTTCTCTCTCTAAGCAAATAAGAGTTTCAGTTACCAATAACTGATTATTAATAGGTTAGAATTATTGTGAAAAGCTTATCAGGAATCCAGCATCTACATACATCTCTCCATAATATGATGGAAGTGGATATAAGTTCAAATCTCAGGAGCAGTTTTCAGTTGGTTATAAAATACAGCAATTACTGACATGTCCCTGCTGTTTGAGGCAGAGGTCAGATAAAAGCAGCATGGTCCAAAGGGCTGGGAACACACCAAGTTTTCAGTTCCTTTCCTTTCCATAGTCCCTCATCCTCAAATTTCTCTCCTGTCATCAAAGAAAATGCCTTCCCTATTGCTGAAGATACATATTTCCCAACTCATAGGTCTGTCTTTGTTCCCCTACACTCAGTCTTCTTCAAAAGTGATTGCCATTAAAATTTTCAGAAGTTGATCTAGTCCTTGAAAAAAAAAAGTCCTTAATTACATACCATTTGATTTGGGTTTTAAAATTTTTAATTACATTTATTCATTTAATCATTTATTTGTTGAGGACATGCTATGGTGTATATGTACAGATGAGAAAAAAAAACTTAGGAAAGTTGATTCTCTTCAACCCCTTGAGATCCAAGGATGTAACTCAAGCTGCCAGGATCAGTAGAAAGCATCTCCCCCATTGAACCACCTAACCAGCATTGCATTATCAGAAACCAGCTTCAGTTGGAAGTTGAAAATTAGTGATTTTGTTTCTTGCAATGAGAACTACAGGAAGGGAGTTTTGTTTACCTTTTATAGTAACAGGACTATAGTAAAAAAATACTATCCAGCTAAATGAATGCTCGTTTTCTGTTGACACATCCAGAACTGGATTCTCTTGTTCCCTGGGCAGGATCTGGAGAACTGATGCCAGTCTTCCTGAGATATATATGGAAAAGTAACCTTGGAGATGGGTTTTAAACAGTAAAACGGTGTTTGTCAGGTTTTCAAAATAACCTTAAGTTAGGTGTTACTGGGAAAGACATAGTGTCTTCATAGTTTGAAAAATTCAGAAAATATAGATAACGAAACTGGAGCATTTGAAATACAGTCATGAACACATAGGAAGATAGCCTAAGCAAAGACTAGCTATGCATTCAAGGCATAATTTTCGCTTTATTCAGTATGTGATATTGACTCCTCAAATGTTCCAATGACAATAATATGCTATGAGCCAGTTGCACCCGAGATCCCTGTAATCCCAGAATTCTAGAGAAGAAGGCACTGGGATAGAAAGCTTAAAGTCAGGTACTGAGGAGATTTCTTAGCATCAAAAAACACTTGTTCTTCTAGAGAACCTGAGGTTGGGTCTTAGCATCCAGCTCACAAGCATCTGTAACTCCAGCTCCGGAGTATCCAGCACCCTCCAGTGGCCTACTTCTCACATATGTGGCACACTCACACGCACACACAAATGTAAAATATTTTTAAAATGAATCATGTAAGAAGTAATAGAGTTCAGAGTCAGATTCAACTATGTAGAAAATTCTAGGCCAGCTTGGGCTATGTGAGCCCCTGTCTCAAAAACCCATAATAATAATGATGATGATGTCCTATAATAAGTCAGAGACTCTGGAGGAGACTGAGTTATCTTGATGTTTTATTGTTTGTTTATAAAGTACACAGATGATCTATTAGGAAAACATCTGGTGTTCAATATGTTAGATATTGAACATATTGAAGCTCCTTTACAGATTCTGGAAATGGTATCAATTCGCTTCACAAATCAGTGAAGGACATTATGCTTTGCTATCCCTGGTGTCCTGAGTAAGGCAATCTACTTAGTTACACACACTATTCATGTCACTTTTCTCCCGTTAGGGTTGCCAGTATGAATGGAATTTAAATTAAGGAACATGTATTTTATTACTAAAAATCAATTAAATATCTCTTCTTTTATTCTACCTTTAAAACATACTGAGAACATTCTAGTATAAATGGCAGTAAATTTTGCTCTAAGAATTTTAATAAAGCACGCTACAAAATCTTAAATGTGACACAAAAATAATTTTTTTAAAAAAGGTTTATTTATTTGTATTTTATGTCAGTGACATGCATGTTTGTGTACTAGGTACGTGCATGGTGGGCACAGAGGCCAGAAGAGGGCTTTGGATTCTCTGAAACGGTAGTAACAGATGGTTGTGATCCACTATGTAGATGCTGGAAATCAACCCCAGGGTCCTCTGGAAGAGCAGCAAAAAACTTTTCATTACAGAACCATCTCTCTAGCTACCAATTCTGACTTTAAATAAATAAATAGGAATATGTGTTGGACTATTATACAGGAAACAATCTCTACCATGTTCTTTGTTCTCTGGTGCACTTTAAATTTCTATTTCTTCCCACTACACTTTCATTTTCCATCAAATTTCCTGAATATTTGGTGTCATATGCTGCTTTGATCATTTCCAGTATTTATTTTCAACTTAAGTGTCTGAGAAGGTCTTGATACAAATTAAATGAAGCTTTATTCTATAGTGTTTAATAATGTTTTAAAGTATCAACTGTCCCAAAATCTTCAAAATTATTCGTTGTGCCAGTGGGCAATATTTTCTTTACACCTTTACATATATTTGCTGAAAATTAGTATTTTAAGCCAATGAGGTGTCATATATATATATATATATATATATATATATATATATATATTCTTCTCTCATACATTACATTGCAACCACAGTTTCCCCTCTTCCCTTCTCTCCACTCCTCCCAATTCCCCTCACATACACTTCCCCTATCCCCCAAATTCTCTTCCATTTCCATTCAGAAAACAGTAGGCTTCCCGGAGATATTGATTGAACACACATAACAAGTTATAATAATACTAGGTAAAACTCTTCACGTCGGGGCTGGACAAGATTACCCTGTAGGAGGAAAAGGGTCCCGAAAGCACGCAAAAGAGTCAGAGACACCTTCCCCCACTCTCACTCTTCGGAGTCCCACAAGATCACCAAGTTACACAACTATAACATACATGCTGAGGACCTAGAGCAGACCCACACAGGCTCCGTGCTTGCTGCTTCAGTCTCTGAGTCCCTATGAGTCCTGCTTAGTTGATTCTGTAAGTCATGTTTTAGTGTCCTTGAACCCTCTGGCTCCTACAATCCTTCCTCTCCCCCTTCTATGGGATTCCCTGAGCTCTGCCTAATGGATGACTGTGGGTCTCTGCATCTGCTCCCATAAGTTGCTTGATGAAGCCTCTCTGTTGACAGTTGGGCTAGGCACCGATGTGTGAGTATAGCAGACTATCCTTAGGAATCATTTCATTGACATTTTTTCTAATAGCTTTTATTACAATATTCTTCATTTAATTGTGTTTGGTGAGTTTGACAGAAAGAGTGATCAAATTATTTCAATAAATGTTACACATAAAGATCAAATGAACCAGGTGGGGTGCAGTGGTGCACATCTTTAATTCCAACTCTGGGGCGTCAGATTTCTCTTAGTTTGAGGCCAGTCTGGTCTATAGAGTGAGTTCCCGCACAGCCAGGGTTAAAGAGAAAAATCCGGTCTCAAAAAGTAAAAAATTTAGATGTTTGTGTTGGAGAGGAGTTGCTTAAAATTGTATTTAATTAATTATAAAATAAATAAGGTTAAAATACTTCAGAAATTTTCCAGTTAATGTGGTGTACACTCTTGTTCTATTCTCAAAAGTGCTATTTTTATTTATTTACTTTGTGAGTGCTGGGGATTGAATCTAAGAACTCATGCATGCCAAGCTAGCTAGCACTCTAACTCTGAGCTACACAATCACAAGTCTCAGAAGAACATTTGATTTTAATTTAAGCATTACTAAAAGAATAGGAGGTGTGTACAGAATAAATGCATGACTCTGCTGTTACCATTATGTTTTCTGGTTTTAAAGCTTAATGAAGTCTTTATTGATTATCATGGGGACATGATAATTTTAAATATTTCTTTAAATGACTGATTTATATGCACTAGTTGAAGTTAAAAATGAGACTACATAAGGAAGAACAATTCTCTCAAACATCCGGTCATCTATCCTGTTGGAGTTTCAGTACTTTTCACTCTTGTCTGGTGGTATGAAAAAGAATTTGAACAAGCTGCCTCAATTGAAATACTACTGTGTTTGGAGCAAGGAATGAATGAGTAGACACTTCACCTAGAAGGTGTGCGAACAGCTCACCTTCTAGAATATAAAACGTGCATGGGGCTTCTTTGTTCAGATTAAATGAGTATATGTGTATGTACACATACAAAATATCATATTCAAATATATTGTACATATATATTATGTGCATGTCTGTCAAATTCCATTCCTAAAGACAAACTCTAACTAACTTTAAATATTCTAGCTATGAATTCATCTAGAGAAGAATTCCATGGTTTGCATACCAGAAACACATTTAAAATTTTCATTTTCATATTTTCTATATGGTCATGCTTAAGAACAATAGCCTAAATACATTCCTAACATAATGTTACCTATAAAATAAATCTATATTTAGAATTTTATTTTCTACTCCCCTGATTTTATTTTCTATAAATACTGCGTAAAAAGTAAGCAAAAAATTTAAAATATATTTAAAAGTATCTTGAAATAACAAGTTTACAGGTATTTACTGAATCCTTAAAATCTCAGAACTATAGCATTTTGATAAAAATTAATAACATTTATGCAATGCCTCCTACATGTTTCATAACATACTAATAATTCTGTACCTAAAATATACATCAGTTTTACCTAGAGCCCTATATAACTTTGGTATATCAATAGCTTATAGTGTAATAGATGTATCAATGAACTTAGACCACTTTTAACTTTAGCAAATGCTTACCTATTTTTAACTTGAAAATAATATCTGTCATCAGAGAACTGATGTGAAACCACCTGTAATGTTTAAATAAATTTTAACATGTTCCTGAAAGAGCAAAACATATTTCTGTCTCTTAAAGTATGGAGCCTGTGAAATCAGGTATTTTAGAACCCTGAGCTCACTGTCTGTCCAAAACTGCCTTCTTGCACGTCTGCAGTCTTAGTGAGGAGCCCAGACAGCACCTCATGCAGACCGGATGGATAACTACCTGAGCCATAGTAGGTAATTCATTTCACTTCATCAAATTCATAGAATATAATTGCTGCTCACTACTTGAGAAAACATCAGGGCACATATTTCCAGTCACAAGTGAACATATTTAGGATCAGTAAATTGGTAAGGCATTGAAAATGTTTGCTGTTGTCTTAACCACTGTTTCCCCACTTTTCAGAGTACCATAATTGATTTAATTAATCTAAAATTTGCCAGACTGTTTGGTTTTTGCATCCAGTGTGTTGGCTTTCACCCCTTGCTCTTATGGCAACTACTTGGTAGTCTTTACAACTGATGTGCCACCAATCATATTTAAGGTGAAGGGATGATATGTGGCTATTGTAAGTTTCAGTCAGTCCAGGTGACTTATTTCTGAGTCCCTGAGATGTGGGTGCTGATTTAATGGTTGTTTGCAATATAAATACGGCATGCATGTCCCTCTACCTTATACCCCCCAAACATGTGTGGTCCCTTCAAGAAATCACTGTTTGCAATAATGTAAAATGTAAACAGTAACAGCAGTGATAGTAGTAGAATAAAAGATGACTCTGGCTGGTACCTACAGATAAGTAAACCATTACACATAGAGAAAAGTGGTGGGTGATACATCTGAGAAATTCGTTGTAAAAGTAGAGGTTGGTTTTAATCTGAGGTAAGATGCAAATACTCTACCAAGTTTGCACATGGACGGAACTGACTCTGAAAGGAGAAAATGTGTTTACACACATTTACACACATGACAGCACATAGAAATTTAAGTGAGACCCCAACCTGAGCTGAGCACCTCCACGAAGCCCATGTGTTAGAAACACGCATTACCACGAGTTTTGGAAGCACATTGCATTTACTGCCTGGCCTTTCATAAGGGCTGCAGCACCGCTGTGGGAAGGCTGTAAGGAGAACTGACAACAGAGCCTTGAATCCTTGGCTTCATTAAAGAAGCTGCACAGGTAAGTAAAATTGCACTTGACTTTGCAGCACTTGTGTTGAAAAGCATGTGCATTTTCACCTCTGTCTGTTTCACTTTTTCAATAGCAATAATTAAACTACTAAAAATTATGAATAAATATATTTTGAGAGCCCTACTAACAAATTAAGTAAATTTTGCCTTAATTCCCTGTTCCCAGAGAACAGGTCTCCACCTTTCTCAGGTGATGTCAACTTTATCTCTTTTTTTTTTTGTACAAGAAAATGAATTTTTATTTTTATTTATTTATTTATTTTTATCTACACAGGTATGTTTAATATGTCAGGTCATAGAAGCAAAGATGGAATAGACACATAATTTTCACAGCACGTTTGTCAACAATTGATTAAAATAAAACTTGTGATCATACACATTGTGAATCTAGACAGTCAATATATAAGATACACTTAAGTAAAACAGATTTTCTTTTTTTTAATTTTATAATTAATTTAATTTTACATATCAGCCACAGATTCCCCTGTCCTCCCTCCTCCTGCCCCCCCCTACACTCTCCCCAATCCATCCCCTAATCCCACCTCCTCCAAGGCAAGAACTCCCCTGGGGATTCAGCTCAGCCTGGTAGATTCAGTTGAGGCAGGTCCAGTCCCCTTCTCCCTTCACCTAGGCTGAGCAAGGTGTCCCAGCATAGGCCCTAGGTTCCAAATGCACTAAGGACAGGTCCTGGTCCTACTGCCTGGGGGCCTCCTAAATAGTTTAAGCTAATCTACTGTCTTACTTATCCAGAGGGTCTGATCCAGTTCCATGGGGGCTCCTTAGCTATTGGTTCATAGTTCATGTGTTTCCACTAGTTTGGCTATTTGTCCCTGTGCTTTTTCCAATCATGGTCTCAATCTCTTGCTCATAGAATCGCTCCTCTTTTTCGCCAGTTGGACTCCTGGAGCTCCTCCTGGGGCCTGGCCATGGGTCTCTGCAACTGCTTCCATCAGTCATTGGATGAAAGTTCTATCATGACAATTAGGGTGTTCGGCCATCCAATCACCAGAGCAGGTAATTTCTGGCTTTCTCTTGACCATTGCCAGTAGTCTATTGTGGAGGTACCTTTGTGGATTTCTGGGGACCTCTCTGGTGTAAAGCAAAGGATGACTAGACTGCTACTCACAACTCCAGGGATGCTATCTAGTAAAGAGGACCCTAAGAAAGACACAGGGATCACCAAACGACAGAGAAATGGATGAGATCTACATGAGCAAACTGGACATGTGTGTGTGTGTGTGGGGGGGGTAATGAAGGGCAAGGGTTGAGGGAAAGAGAGCTTGGGGAGCAGGAGATCCCAGCTGGATCAAAAACAGAGAGGGAGAACAAGGAAAGAGATACCAAGATAAATGAAGACCCCATGGGAATAGGAAGAAGCAAAGTGCTAGAGAGGTCCCCAGAAATCCACAAAGATAGCTCAACTTTATCTCTTAACTAGCTCTAGCAAGATATCCCTGCCCTACCACTAAATGAATATGAGACAATGGGAAATCTATCATGAAGCAAACCTAAGTTAATTTGACAGTAAGATCACTTGCATAGGTGTTAATGAGATATAATTCTGCAAGGAAGTAACCCCAAGATTATATATCAGCATTGCTATCATGATCATCAGTGTCAGAGGAAGCAGGAGAAGATAGAAAATTCAGGTTGGGGAGGGGAGAAAGGGGAGGAAAAATGCTGGATTGTTTTAGTCACCAGCCTGTAAGAAACATAGCCACTGTTACAACTAATGAGACCTACCCAGGACTTGTACCTGAAAGGATAGTGCACGAACTTTGAGCAGTTCCACAGTTAACACTGTTAATGTAGTTCCCACACTGTAACTACAGAGAAGGTTGCCTTCACAGAACGTTTTTGTTCCTGGAACTGTATGAAAATCCTAATATTCACAGCCTCATTTAAATGTCCTTACAAATTTATGTGTTTAAAACTGTTATAAAGTCCATTAAAAAGTACTGGAGTGGTAACATGGTTCTAAGAATTTCCTTACATACTTATAGTAACCAAGGATCAAATAGTTAGCTGATTACATCCGTTAACACTAGCGTTGCCTTCCATGCTACCTAACCTCAGTCTGGCCCTGAAGCTAATTTACAGAGAGAAAGCCTCCAGGAAAAACAGTAATTGAGAGCTGAGTGTTTTGAGTTGAAAATTTTGAAGAGGTCATAAGACTCCAGAAAAATAGGTAAATAAAATGCTGATGGTAAATTCTTCTACTTTACTCTTTTCCTTGTGACTAAGACTTGTATTTAATACATATATATGACTAAACACTTACACAAATAACCATAAGGCTAATCAGCCACATATGTTAAAGTGTTAGTTGTGTTTATTAAAATTTACTAACCTGGTGAAATTTTCTTCCAAGGTTGAGAGAAAATGAGAACTGCTTAGAAACTTTAGTAGAGGACAATGGAAATAAAATTGACTCTGAAGAAAAAATTACTGATGATAATTTACTTTAACAATAATTCCTAAGAGCAAATATCTTCATTATAATTTTATTTATTTTTCTAATCATGGTCTCAATATCCCTTGCTCATAGAATCTCTCCCCTCTCTCATTGGTTGGGCTCCTGGAGCTCTGCCTGGGACCCGGCTATGGATCTCTGCATCTGCTTCCATCAGTCACTGGATGAGGGTTCTATGATGACAGTTAGGGTATTCATCCAACAATCACCAGAGTAAGTCAGCTCAGGCACCCTCTCGACTATTGCCAGTAGTCTATAGTGGAATCATCCTTGTAGATTCCTGGGAACCTCCCTAGTACTCTGCTTCTCCCTATTCTAATGGTGTCTTTATTTATCATGATATCTCTTTCCTTGCTCTCCCATGCTGTTCTCATTCCACCTCAAACCTCCCGCTCCCCTAAGCTCTTATCCCCAGTCCTTTGCCCTCCATTACCCCCACCCCCAGTTTGCTCATGTAGATCTCATTCATTTCTCTATTGCTGAAAAATCCATGCATTTTTCCTAGGGTCATTCTTACTAGTCAGCCTCCATGGAGCTGTGGGTTGCAGTCTGGTTATCCTTTGCTTTACATCTAGTATCCACTTATGAGTGAGTACATACCATGTTTGTCCTCTGAGTCTGGGTTACCTCACTCAGGATGATGTTTTTTAGTTCCATCCATTTGCCTGCAAATTTCATGATGTCATTGTTTTTCTCTGCTGAGTAGTACTCCATTATGTAAATGTACCACATTTCTTCATCCATTCTTCAGTTGAGGGGCATCTAGGTTGTTTCTAGGTTCTTGCTATAACGAATAATGCTGCTATGAACATAGTTGAGCATGTGCCCTTGTGGTACGATTGAGCATTCCTTGGGTATATGCCCAAGAGTGATATCATTGGGTCTTGAGGTAGATTGATTCCCAATTTTCTAAGAAACCACCATACTAATTTACAGAGTGGCTGTACAAGTTTGTACTCACACCAACAGTATAGGAGTGTTCCACTTGCTCCACATCCTCCCCAACATAAGCTGTCTTCAGTGTTTTTGATCTTGGCCATTCTGACAGGTGTAAGATGGTATCTCAGAGTTGTTTTGATCAAGACTGTGATTGGAAAAAGTACAAAGACAAATAGCCAAACTAGTGGAAACACATGAACTCAATAGCTGAGGAGCCCCCATGGTACTAGACTAGGCCCTTTGGATAAGCAAGACAGTTGTTTAGTTTGAACTGTTTAGGGGGCCCCCAGGCAGTGGGGTCAGGACCTGTCCCTAGTGCATGAGCTGGCTTTTTGGAGCCTAATGCCTATGGTGGGACATTTTGTCCAGCCTTGGTGCAGGGAGGAGGGGACTGGACCTGCCTCAACTGAATGTACCAGGCTCTGCTGATTCCCCATGGGAGACCTTGCCTTGGAGGAGGTGGGAATGGGGGGTGGGATAAGGGGGAAGGCTCAGGGGCTGGAGGACGGAGGACAGGGGAATCTGTGGTTGGTATGTAAAATGAATAGAAAATCTCTTAATTAAAAATATATGAAAAAATAATTTTATTTACTATTCATTTTCTCTGAAGTTTTTGTCCAATTAAGACTAAGTATGAGAATTCTCTGGTTATATAGACTAGATTTAAATAATAGCCACTACTTGCTTGACCTAGAAAAGAAATTATTTTGGTGTCAAATAAAAATATGGTATTAAAGATATTTCTATATCTAGTCCTTTCTCGCATACATAGAACAAGAATTCTGCAATGAATATGACCGTCTCAATCCTTACTACTTACAAACCTACACTGCATATGTCACAATGTTTATTCAACCAAATTAGTTTCCTAGTCACTTAACAGGTTCCACTAATTACAAGATATAAGATACTAAATTGGGATACCTCAGAGAAAGAACAGATTCAAAAACACATTGAGGCAGTTCACATTCATTGATGTTATACTTTAAGAATTTATGTCACCTTATTCCATGTGAAAACGTGGAACTTTTATTGTGGATTATGGAAATGATTTACTTTGTATTAGTTAATAATTAATCATCTGATGGTGTTTTTTCCAGCACAAATAGATAAGTATGTCAAAAACAAAAAATATTAGGTGGCAGTCAAAATTGAGGATAGTCTTAGTTCTTAACATAGATGAAAATATTCCTAAATTTAATAACATTTTTATTTTTAAAATTTACTATTTTATTTTTTGAGATTATCATATAACTAAATCACCTTCTTCCATTTCTACGTGCTGTCCCATATACTCTTTCTTGCTCTCTTTCAAATTTATGGCCTCTTTCTTCATTAATTTTCCTTACATATATACATATTTATATATATATAATATATATAATATATATAATATATATATATTCCTAAATCCATAATTACACCATGCTCAGTCTGTATAATGTTACTTATTTATAAGATAATCTCTAATAGGGCAAATTAAATCTCTATTTGCTCTTTAAGCAGAATTTTTTTCATAAAATCCTGAACCACGGCACATGTTGTCCTAACAACAATGCTGTAACAGGTGATGCTACCTCCTGTCATGGCTGATTAAATCAGGAGTTGACCTCAGAGTCTCGGAACTAACTGTGAATGTAGTCTCTACAGACATCAGTTTGATTAGCTGGTGGTGAGCATTTGACCTGAAATGTCATAGGGACTTTGGGCCGTTGCTTGTTTTCACTTCAGTATACTTTGTTTATGACGTTGAGCAGGCCAAGCACATGAGTCTGCAGAGGTGCACTGAGAAACTCACCTGGCACAAAACCCTAAGCAAAGAGGACACCACTGAGATTAGCTGCCTGAATAGATTGGCCCAGACCCATCTCCCAGCACCAAACCCTTCAGGTTCAGGTACTCAGAATAGGTCTGTATTTTCCCATTAAACTTATATAATCTCAGAAAAATAACATTTTAAACAATTTAAAACATGAGGAAAAAATTCAAGTGTAAAGTTTAATATAAAACATACTTTATAAGATTCAGATATAATATTTTCCTAGATAACAAATAAAAATTTTAACTAATTTTAAACTGAGTTTCCAGTAACATAAAGCAGTGTTATGGGTATAGATGATAAAAATATTCAGTATTTCTAAGGGCAGGCTAGAACGGCAGATGCACTTATGTCTATTGTAGCATGAATCTTAACAGTTCTTATTAATAAGATCAAACCAGAGGTCAGTTATTGGGGTAAATGCTGGAAGGTCAGAGAAATAGAACAAGTCCACAGCTAACCTCACCTGGCCAACTTCTCAGCTGATCTTGTTTCCTCAGACTGGAAGCTTCTGTGTCCTCATATCCCAATGGCTCTCAGCTGAACTGTGCTCAAAACCTAAAAGCTTAACCAGCCAAATACTGCTAGTTTCTGGTCCTCACGCCTTATAAACTTTTCTGCTTTCTACCACCACTCCCTGGGATTAAAGGCTGCTTTCTGTGATTAAAGGCCTGAGTCACCATGCCTGGCTTTTCCCAATGCAGCCTTGAACTCACAGAGATCCAGAGGGATTTCTGTCTCTGGAATGCTAGGATTAAAGGCGTGTGCTAACATTTTCTAGCCTAAGTATCTTGTGGCTTTTCTGTTCTCTGACCCCAGATAAGTTTATTAAGGTACACAATATTTTGGGGAACACAATACCACCACAGTCTATGAAACAGAAAAGGTATGTGATTATTACAAAACAACACAAAGAGGAAATATAAAGTAGACAGAATAATGCAGAATAATATGAAATTAGTATCTGTAAGTATCTGTAAGACGAATTGCTAAATGGTCTTATTAATAAAACACCTGGAGCCAGTTACTGGGGTAAAATATGAGAGATCAGAAAAGCAGAAAGAAGCCAGCCACGTTCTTACCACTTGAAAATCCTCACCCAGAGAGAGCTACTTCCTGTATACCCACGCCTATATGCCCTTCTGTTCTGCATCTCACTTCCTCTCTCTGCCCAGCTACGTCACTTCCTGTCTGTCTATACAGATCTCCAGACCTCTATGGTTAGCACTGGGATTAAATACATGTGTCACTATGCCTGGCTCTCTTCCCAGTGTGGCCTTGAACTCACAGAGATCCAAATGGATCTCTGCCTCCCAAATGCTAGGATTAAAGGCATGTGCTACCATTGCATGACTTCTATGTTTAATATATTGGCTGTTTTTTTTCTTCTGATGCTCAGATGAGTTTTATTATGGTGCACAATATATTGGGGGACACAATATATCACCACAAGTATCTTTGTTGTCTATTCAAGTGCTACTCTCATCATTATCAGAATTACTTTAAAAAGCATAAAAATATTGTCAATAACATATGTAACATTTTTTTGATACAAGATTTCCCTATGTAGCACTGGGTTGCCTGAAACTTGCTATTTAAACCAGATTAGACTTTAATCCTAGCACTGAGGACACAGAGGCAGGTGAATCTCTTGATTTGGGGCATGTGTAACATTTTTACAGTCACCTGTAAATTAGTTTATAAAGCAAACCTAAACAAATTCCCAAGGAATGAAGTTATTTAAGGTATGATCTTTGCCTCAGTTTACAAGAAGATGAATCAACAAAAGAAAAAAGACATCAACAATAGCTTAAATATGAAGCAACTCATTTCCAAATAACTAATAAGACAAAGTGAAAAATGAATCACAGTAGAGAGTAGAAGACATTTTGACCTGACTGAGAAGAAAACTATGACATATTAAAACAGCCGAGCTATACACATCTGAAAAGCTCAATAGAAATGGATGTGAAGTAGTCTTGAAGGAAATCCAAAAACAAGATGCATGTGTTAGTATTCAAGTTAATAGCCAAAAGAGAAAAATAAATAAATAAAATCACATTATTACCACATCAGAGATACTGTAGCTAGCAAATTGGTTATTTCCGGGAATGTCCCCAGGGTGCTAAAGCAAAGTAAAAGGTACCTACATTATCAAAGAAAAAGTAATCACTAAGTTAGCTAAAGGTCATGATGCAGGGACACAGAAATAAGTTTTTCTTAAGAAATTGTTTCAAATAGCCACTCAAAGAAGAGGGAATTTATGAAAATAGTCCAATATTTTTTATTTGCTTGCAAACACAAACTTAACCCAAAATGTGATGCCATCAAATTAACATCTAGAATGATTAAAAGGGGAAAGGAGGTAATTAATGTTTTATCAGTAAAGATGTGGAGAAGTACGGACTGCTGCTGCATACGTAAAGGCTCCACCCTTATTAATGAAGTTGGACAGTTCTTTTAGTGAATGTGTGTAGCTCAGTATTTCTGCTGGTGGAGTTCTCATAGATAAGGCAGGGGAGATACATGGGATTTGCATAATAGTATGATGCTATAAACAGATTTATTTATGAAAGAAATGGCATAAACTTTATTATTTTGATTGTATGGTTCAGTGTTTACTACTATTTCCACCGAATTTTTCAAAAACTGCCACATAAGTACATTCAAAAGAAGTAGGGCAGGAGTATAACCTTGTTATCTATCATTGATGAGGAAATTAAATTGTGCAAATGGACTCTTATTTTGTAATGATTATGAACTATGCTTTAAAATGTATGTTTGCATGTACATTGTATGCATATGTTTGTGTTCATACGCACAATCATGTTTGTGAATGTGGTCATGCATATGCCTTAAGTACGTGTGGGGGTCAGAAGACAACCCTACCTTTCTGTTTCTGACCCAGAATCTCTTTATCTTCATCACTGCAGATGCCAGGCTGCCTGACTGGTGTGCATACTTAAGGGGCTTCTCCAGGCTCCACTTCCTGGGTCCCCTGTGAGAACACTGGGGTTACAGCCACTCAAGCTAAAGCTCACAACTTTTACATGTATGCTAGTGTGGTGATATGCTTTATTTGTATGTTAATAAACAAAGCATGCCTGGAGATCAGAGGAAATGGCCAGCTATTTTTAAGTAAACATAGAAGTCAGGCAGTGGTAGCACAAGCCCTTAATCCAATCACGTGGCAGACAGAGTCTCTGTGTGTTCAAGGACACACTAGGGAACAGCCAAGCATGGTGACACACACCTTTAATCCCAGTACCAACCATAGATACCTGGAGGTCTGTACAGACAGGCAGTGATAAGGAAGTGAGGTAGCTGGGCTACAAGCCAATGAGAGGACAGAACAGGAAGGTAATAAAGGCGTGGGTAAGACAGGAAGCAGCCCCTTCCTGTAGATGCAGAGCTGGAGAGGTAAGGTTGGTGGCTCTCACTGTTTCCCTGATCTCTAAGGCTTTCACCCCTATATTTGGCTCCTTATTTAATAAGACCGTTTAGAAATTTGTCTACATGCTAGCAATTAGAACTCCATTTGTCATACTTGTGTTGCATGTTCCTGTAAGCCTTCTCTCCAGTTCTTAAGTAACTATTACTCTGCTAACAAGGTTACAGCACCAGTGATTTTTACAGAGTAAATAAAGCCAGAAATTATATGATTCTATTTATTACATTTTACAGAAATTAAAACTGTCAAAAATATCTATAATGTTTCAGATGAAGATAGCATTTGGGGAGGGGTAAGGAAGGGGACATAGTCTAGGGTGGGGGGATGGGGGCGTGATGCTTTTTCTCTCCGTTAAGGAGCAAGTTGTGACTGGATATCTTAATTTTGTAAAATAATCTTACCACACAGGTGTGATTGATATTCAGCTATCTCTTTGTCACATTTCAACAAGACACTTAATTAAAATAAAAAACAATGAATATTTATGATAATATACTTATATTTTATACATTTTCATATCCCAAAATAAATGATATTTTACCTCTATAACCTTAGACGTTGCTCTACCATTTAAATGATGTTTAAATATCAACTGTTGATTTGGGGGTGGTTAGAAATGACATACACCCTCATTTCTTAAATATTGCTTTAATTAGCTTGTTTTCTGTACCTGTAGGTGTGTGTGGTCTTCATGCACGTGCGCACCTGTTTGAATGTACATGAGTGCACATAATGTGTATGCATGCATACAGAGACCCAAAGTTGATCTCAAGTTTCTTCCTCAAGTACACCCCACTTTATTCATTGAAGTAGGCTCTTGCTAAACTTAGAGCTTGCTCGTTCTGACTACTGTAGCTTGTTATCTTGCCCCTGGTACTTTCCGTCCCTGCTTCCTAGGCATTAGTTACAGGTTGTTGCTAGGCCAAATTACCTTTTCTATGTGTTCTGGGGATCTGATTTCTGGTTCCCATGCTCATGTGGCACGTGCTTTATCCCTGTAGGCATCTTCCCATCCCTTGATTTAATATTTACTGAACATTAAATGGTCTTAAGATGCAAACCATGACTTGATTGAATAAACTCAATTTTTAATCTCTTATTTTACTAATGATATCTTTGAGGTATCTTTGTTATTTTATGTGTATAATTTTTATTAATAAATATGTATGTCTGAATATGCAGGGAAAATATTGTCATTACTTGAAACATAAAATAGTACTACCTTGAAATACTTTTAAACACTTAATTATGCCTCCTTTATCACAGAATCTGCTCTAATTACAATATTTTGACAATATGCATATAAATTAAAGATTTATTAATATTTCTCCCAACATGATTTCTAGTAGAGACTATAACTACATGCAGATATAGCAATCAAAAAAGGTAATGACTGCCTGTAATTCTCAGGATGAATTCAATTTTGGAATCTTTTCCTCTGTCCTTAGCTACAGCTCTTATCAGAAAGTCTGTTGCTAAATGTAGCCCTTGAACAGAGACTTTTATCACTATTCTGTTTACTTCTTTTCAATGGTCTCTAGATGCAACCCAATGACTTGATTGAATAAACGCAACTGAGTCGAGCCATAATGCCCAACTTATTAGGGATTAAAAAGTTTTATCTCTGATCCTAGAATCCCGTGGCCTGTCATCAGAAGGATATAAAAACATCACAGTTGGGTAGAACTGTTGGTTGCTTCCCTTCTTAAGAAGATTGCATGGCTCCTTCTGGTACCATGAGAGCTAGTCCTCAGGGGGAAGCTTTCAGGTCAGGGATCTCTGGGCCATCTGAAGTGTCTGAGTGTGGTGTCTTAAGGGACTTATTTTCTACAACTAGGGTGAAAATCAAGGGCAGCTGCAATTGCCTATAATCTTTTGAGAGTCTCTTGGAAAACCCTGACCAACAATTCAAAGGAAAGTTTCACATGCCTGGTGTTGGAATTTGATAGATGATCTTTGGCTTCTGGAGCAATAATTGTCAGCTCAGGTGGAAATGTCTCAGTGTATACTATATTTATACATTGACTTACACATATTCTATGCATTTTAGGTAGGGAGTTGATAGTGTGATTCCTTATGACGCTTCAGACATCCTTACTGTTGTTTTACTCTCCTTCCTCTTTCTGTGTTAATCCCACTCCTTCAAATTAATGCTCTTTCAACTTTTCCCATTTCCCCCAAGTCTCACAAGGCCTCAACCCTACACGAAGAGCAGCAAACAACTAAGGAATGCCAAGATAAGGAAAAATTATCTTCCCCAGGGAAAAGCACATTTACTGGCTGCCCAATACCGTACAGTTGTTTCTGAAAACCAACATATGAATATATGTATACAGACTGAGCAAGATCTATTTAAGTATTTAGGAGTGTATGTGTGTTTGAAAGAGAGTGTGTGTGTGATAAAGACAGAAGGAGAGAGTGTATTTGTGTGTAAGTATGTGTCTGTGTAACAGTTAATAAAACAGGAGGCCATGAATTTGAAAGGATCACCAGAAGAGGTATATGGGAGGATTTAGAAGGAGGAAAGGAAAGGGGAAATGACGTAATTGCATGGTAATCTCAAAAATGATAGAAATAATTTTTAAAAAAATCATTACAGTACAAATTTGTTTTAAATATAACATTGTAACATTTGTGGTCAAGAAATACAGGGATAGCAGAACATAAGATCACTGCTTCATTGTTACAAACTTCCTAATGACATGATATAAAACAATCAGCTTCTCTTCAATAATCTTTAAACAAGTCAATGAGATGTTTCACTCTTATTTTTATGGGCTATGTAACTGTGAACAGGTGATTTCATTCTGTTCATTCATTGATTCATTTTAGCAGTGCTTGATAGTAAAACCAAGGCCTTGCTCATGCTAGGCAAACACATTTTTAATCTATTCCTTATCCCTAATGTGTGATCTTAACAAACCCCACTCCAGGCATAATGTACATAAAAGTTTACTCTGGGACAACAGAGATGGTTCAGTTGGAAAAGTGCCTGTTGTGCATGCGTGGAGACCTGAGTTTGTATTCTCAGACACCATTTCAAAGGCATAGTGTAGCAGCATACACCTGTAACTGTGGCACTCATACCAAGATGGGTAAACTTGAAGCTCATTGGCTATCCAGACTACTCACATACACTTGCAAGTACACTGCATGCACATACTCACACGCCATAGCATCACACACACACACACACACACACACACACACACACACACACACACGATTACTCTGTTTTCTTCCATTTTGAATTTCGTTAGTTAATATCAGTTGTCTAATTTTTATAGTTAATCATGAACTTCAGGCTTTTTATTTTATCTTGTTTTGTTTCTTCTAGTCAAGTAGTATACAATTTGGATGTCCATTATATGGTTTCAGCAAGTTTGGAACTGAAGTATAATTGTGAACTTACCATGTGTACAACAAAATACTTGAAATAATTAACCATTGTCAGTAACAAACACTCATCATGCTCCTCTGAGCTACATTTCTGCATGATGTAGAAGCAGAAAGGGACAGAAGCAGGTAGTGTTCCCAAGTCTATGACAGCTGAAGTGATCGAGCCATCCAGGGTTCTACTCCTCAGGAGCAGAAAAACCCTGTTTTCCACTCGTAGGAGCCTTTCTTTCCACAGTGCCAGACAACCAACAGATTAATAGTCTGTGCTGGCTGCCGGTTTCTACCTTGTAGAAAACATCATAATCGTTGATAACTCTCTGCTCTGCCAGCCCTTCCAGTACATGTGTAATCAACTCTTGTAGGAGAATTCTTTGGACTAGGAGGATCTCTAGTCACTGTTTTCCTTGATTGAGCTGGCATTGACAAAGGAATTATGAATGAGAAAGAAATTGATCCCAATCTACTAATTTTACATCAGGGAAGCAGAAAGTAGATTAAGTTAATAATGCATGTTTCCTGTGTGATATGGAATATTATGGTCATTATTAGCTATGATCATTTGCCATTTGTCATTTGTCATTTGGCTATAGAAAATAGCTTAAAATAATCTCTTTTAAATTTATATAATGTTTCTTAATATGTGTGGCTTTATTATCATTATTATTCATAGTTAATGTTAGACCCTTTACTCTTCCAAAATAAACTGTCCCCTGATGGAGATCATAGACTTCTTCATAAAGAAGCTGGGATTCACCAGAGCATTGTAGGGTTACATCTTTGGTATGATTGTCTTATTTAAATCTTCCCAATGTGAAGAGGGAAGCCTATTTGTCTATTTAAAGAGTCAAATTTCTTTATATGTTTATAAAGAAAATTCAAAAGATCTTAGAATTTGATATTAACAAATTTATGCATTAATCATTTTGTTCTAAAAAAAATGAGCAACTATACTGTTTCTCTTGGAATATTTTCTTTGTCTCTAAATTATGTTTGAATTTCCAGAGTTTTCTTCCCAAAACTTCTACTTTAAATTGCATAGATTTTTTGCATATGTATGTAGTGTGTGTGTGTGTGTGTGTGGGGTGTGTGTGTGTGTGTGTGTGTGTGTGTGGTGTGTGTGTGTGTGTGTGTGTGTGTGTGTGTGTGTGTGTGTTATCATGTATGTGGGCACATGCCTGTAGAGATGAGACGAAAGTTTGAGGCTGGGAATTTTTCTCAATCACTCCCCACCTTTCTATCAAGCCACCTTGCACTAAGGAACCCTTGCTTTCCATGCACTGTGAATAGACTTTTCCTGCCCAGAATTAATGTGCTGGTGCTGGTATCCAAAATCCAGTGCCCAATTTTTTATGGAAAATATTTTATTCACTGAGCCATCTTCCCAGACCATAAATTGAATAGCTCTATTCAAATTATTACTATGTAAATATAAATACAGTTTAAATGTGTACATAGATTCAGGTAATCCCTTCACTTTGAGGTAATTTAAGTAAATAAAAGTTACAGATGGCCTCATACTCAAGATAATAAAAAAAAATCAAAAGACAGTCTGCTAAAAAAACATCAATGAGAGCATTATTGTTCATAAAGTGAATAAATGACACACTCAATAAATTCATGGTAATACAAAATCTAGGGAGCTTCTATCCCAGACACACTAAAAACAACAACAAAAAGGAAAAAAAAGCACAGGCTTTAGAGATCATTTGCTTTTGCAATCTAAATTTGGACAAATACTGAACATAGCCCAATTTTACTGGCTATATTCCTTGTGAATAACATAGGATGCAGGGTACAGGAGATGAATTTGGTACAACAGCATTGTCAGGAGTAGATATTAACTGGAATGTTCAGGCATCCACAGAAGAAAAGCTAAGCCTGCTGTTCCAGATGGCAAGTTATTGGGAATACTTGTTTCTATTATAAAATACATCTGACCACCAGGCTGAAAAGCAAATAAAAATGACCGTATGAACCTTCATGAATCAAAGCTTATTTATTTCTCTTGCAAGGTTTATCTAAGGCAAGGCTACTATAAATGAAACCCAGTGAAATTCAATGCACTAATACTGGACCATATATAAGATATGGAGTCAAGCCACAACCAGGGATGATGTCTATATAACACTGGGAGTCTTTCCTCAGCCCTAAATGTTTCATTTGCTTATACAACCACTTTGTTATTGAGAATTACCAAATGTGGACATTTATTACTGCAGAGGTGTCATATGGACTAGAAAGTTCTTTTATATGAAACTTGCTTAGTTCTCAAACGTGATGTACTCAAAAGAAAAAAAAACAATGAACTGCTAAGGCTGTTGTACACTTGAAGGTAGAAAGTGAAGTCTAGGGAGGGTGAAATAAGAGTTATTAAATCCACTGTTGCCATCTAAATGAAAAGCAAAAAAGCTTGATGAGGAATTCAAGAGTCTTTTTATTTATTTTTTTTTTTTACATTTTGAGAAAAAGGTGCCTTGGCTATATAAAAGGGGTGTCAAGAATTCAACAAAAATATAATTTAATATTTATTCATGATATTGAACATATACAAATAAAAATAAAATGAATTATGTCTTTTAGGAAAAGAGGAGAACTTGTATTAAGTGGGTCCTTAAACTGGGGCTCTCAGTACTTCTCTGTGAGGCCTGGGTGCCGCCAGCTAACAACAGAAGTCCTCCATTGGCTATGTGAAGATTTGTTTCCCATTTTTAAATATTAGTCTGCATTTACATACACACAAGATACTGAAAATCTTGTTAAAATGGACAAAAGTTTTTAAAATAATAATAATTTCATTTAAATAAAATTATTTACATTGATAATTTATTCAATAATATTATTATTTTACTCACTAGTATCAAGATTTTATTAGCTTTATCTATATCTTCTTTACTCCTAACTACCCTGAAATTGTTCTTGAGTTTTGTTTGAATTTGTACTCAATCAGTGAGCATCATGGTTCATTACATCATCAATAAACTGAATAAAACAAAAGAACAAAAGTTTTGCTGTTTGTGTGAGTCTATCACAAGGTCTTTGTCTTGTGCCTCAGCTACGTTTTCATTCTTAGGGCCTGGGTAGTATGGTTGCTGGGCTCTAGTGGAGACTTGGTGTCCTGGCTGTTGCTGATTGTGTTTTAAGGCTGCCTCTAAGCATATGGGTTTGTATGACTGTAATTCTGTGTGCAACTATCTGGTCTTGCCTTTGTTCGGTGGGTGTTTTGGTTTTTTTTGTTTCTGTTGTTCATTCTTGTTCTTAGGAAGATGTGGTGGCTGTGTGTTTTCTGGTAACGAATCTTCTGGGATCCTGATAGTTGTGACCCTAGGGGTTTCCAGATAAAATGTATTTCTAGATATTGAGAGCTGACACTTAGGAATGTAGATGGGCTACAGGCAGGGACGTAAGAAGATCCATAGCAGGGATCAGGCTGTTCTATAAGGATCTGCTTAGTCTCCTCAGAATGAGGGCAGAGATTGAGTAGAGAAAGAAGCAGGTAGCCTGCTACAGAGCTGGGAATGGCCCTGGAGAAAGAGATTTGGAGTAGAGAAAGAATAGGTGGAAATCTGCAGTTAGCCTACTTGCTTTCCTGGCCAGAGTCTTGACTGTTATTTGTAATAAGAACTAGTTAATGTTAAATCATTTAATTGGACCATCAGAAGAGTTATCATTACTTCATAGGTCAAAGTAGTTCATTATCTGTCATTACATTCTTCAGTAAGCACCAGAGCTGATGCATATAATATGTGTCTGTTAATAAGTTTCCCATTAGCATTTCATTCTAAATTGAAAGAGCATATCTGTCTCTTCATTATATGTGGAGAGGAAAAGATTTGACTCTGATCAAATATATTTGAGCACCACTATTTATACAAATGCTAAAACCCAATCACCCACTTTAAACCAACCCATTGTGTTCATTTTACCTACACAAATATTTAAAGACAGTTATTATCACTGTATCTACACTATTTCATAAACTCTCAAATGCGTCAAACATCATCAATAATTTATGTTCTTCCAAACAAGATATAGGAACCCCAACAAATTCAACAAAGGCCTTAGAAAATTCATTCTTCTTAATCCATCTTCAGTGAGACACCTCCTGAGTAGGGAGAAGGATCAGATTTGGGGAGTCTTTGCAACATTTACTCATAGAAGTATCTATTGTGGCAGTGCACCTTCCCAATCTTGAGATATTTATTTATCATACTATAGTTGTTTCAATGAGGAATTTTATCCATAGTTTCCATCATTTGATTACTTGATCCCTATTTGGTGATACTGTTTTGGGAGATTTAACTAGTGTACCTTTGCTGGAGGAAGTATGTCTCTAGAGGTAGGCTTTGAAATTTAAAATCCTCCTGTCACTTCTAGTTGATTTGTATTCTGATTAAACTTCAAGATATGAACTCTCAGCCTCCTGCTCTAGTCCCCATGCCTGCTGCCTGCTTTCTGCTTTCGTGCTGGCCTTGCCATTACAAACATTTAATATGCCCAAATCAACTACCTTTGGTAAGTTGCCTTGTCCATGGTGTTTTATAACAGCAACAGAAAAGTAACTAAAACACATGCACACCAAAAATGATCTGCTATTTACAGTAATAACTTGAAGATTTAGTCAGTATACTACTCTGTCATCAGTCCTTCCTGTCCAAGAAAAATGAATGATCACTCAGATGAAATGACTGAGCACACCTGCCTGAATTAATACAAAATAGTTTACTCGGGAGTGTATGTGGGATATACTGAGCGCTCAACTCATCAAGATGAAGGAATAGAGGAAATAATTCATAACACAGAATTCTAGGCAAGAGAAAGACATTTAAAAGTGTTTTAATGTAGCTGTAAAATAACAGATTGAAAAGAAAAGGAGATATGAAGTCTCAACTGGCCATCTCTCCTTAGCAAACCAGACTTCCAGGAGTGGGACTGGGTTACATTCAATTGAGTTCTTGGCCACAAGGATCACATGGAAATCCCCAAACACCCCAGAGTGTTGTTAAGATGATGGGTTGCTCTCTGCAAACTGACAGCAGGGCCCATTACCAAGGACAACACCCAGACAACTCAGCGAACATGGAAAAGTCTAACTATATAGAGCCTTCACCCCCATGTTCTAGTGTCTTTGGTGAGGGAAGGTACTCTGCAGGCTCCCAAAAGAGAAACAAATACCAACCTAGCCTCAAAACCTTTGACCTATAATATGTCCTGCCTTCAAAAATATGCTAAGGCAATGGTGGCACAGAACTTGTGAGAGTAACCAACTTACGTCTGATTTGACTTAAGTCCCAGTCCACGAGAAAGAACTCATACCAGATGCTATTGGGTAACCAATGACCATAGACCTAGTGTAAAAACAAACACTACTAGTCTAAAAAAAATCAATAAAATGACTCCTATTGATATTCTAATATACTCGTAAGTCAGTTCCTTATTCATTCATCATCAGAAAAGCTTCCTCAGGCAAAAACAGAAATAGATGCAGAGACCCACAGCCAGACATTACTCAGAGTCTAAATGGGAGGTCTGCATCAAATCTCTCCCCTCAGAGGTCAGGAAATATAGCAGAAGAGGAGGCAGAAAGAGTGTTAAGAGCCAAAGTAGATGGAAGATACTAGAAGAACAAGGTACCCTGATTCAACTAAGCAAGGCACATAAACTTACTGAGCCTGAAGCAATGAGCACAGGACCTACACAGGTCTGTACCAGATCCTCTTTGCATGGATTATAGCTTTTAGCTTAGTATTTTTATGGCACCCCTGAATGTAAAAATGAGTGGGTCTCTGATCTTGTGCCTGCTCTTGAGACTCTTTTCCTTCTGTTGGGTTGCCTTTAGAACTTCAATATGACAGTTTTTGCTTTATCTTATATTTTATTTTGTTATGCTTGGTTGTTATCTCTTAGAAGACTGTTCTTTTCTAATGAAAGATAGAAAAGGAGTGGATCTGGTGGGGGGTGGAGTAGGAAGGAACTGGGAGTAGTAGAGTGAGGGGAAACTATAATCATCAGGATATATTGGAGAGGAAACTATAATCACAATATTTTGTTTGAGAAAAGAACCTAGGTTCAAAAGGAAAATAATGAATTCAGAAAAAGAAAACTGGGGAAATAGGGAACAGTAAAGACTTATAAGAACTTAATTAAAGATTAATTATACATTAAGAAGATGCCTAATTAAGCTAACCTAATAAAAGAGGACCTGAAAGATAAAATTAAGGAAATCTCCCAGAAGTCAAGGACAAAAATCCAAGAACATGTAAATTATTAGAGATTGGTAAATAATAGTGATGATCAATTTAGAATGCTTGATAATGTTTAATAAGAATCACTCTGAAATGAAGAAAAATGAGAGTAAATAAATTCAGATCTAAAATATAAAACTAACAAAACTCATAGAGAATAGGCATCCCCAGATTTCAAAACTCTGTTGGGTGTAAATTCTAAGAAAAACCCTCCTTACAAGATTTCTGAGCATATCAGAAAGTATCATTTCTAAATATCCAAATAGGACTCCAGCCACGAATGGAAATGTTGACGTTGTATTAACTTACCAGCATCAGCACAGAGAATACAGATAATGGAAATATATCTTCAAACCAGGAGACCAATTATCACAGCACTCAAATACTTAATCTAATGAAAAAGTAAAAATATATCCAGGAATCCAGAAACTTTCTCATATGCCCTTCAGAAAGGGTCATCTGGAGATTTAAATAAAGATTTTGAAATTCAGCAGGATATTGTAGTAAAGGAAAAGTAGAATTAAGTCACTAAGAACAAAGAGAATTAACTGTTTGATAGTCTCAAAATTAGGTTATGCCAATGAAGACATTTAGAAATTACAAAGGCATAGGCGTCTACATCATCATTTATATGTATTTTTCTTCCTCAATTCAAGTCATAAATCCATTATAAGATTATTAGAAATTCAAGAACTACCTCAACTACTATGAAATAGCTTGAAATTTAAATAAGAGCACTGTAGCAATGTGGAAAGGGTTTATTATTTTTAATTCCCTATTCTTATGCACTTATTATTCAAAAAGTTTCTAAGATAATTTGCAATTCTAAGAAACGTAATTTTAAAGTGTTTTTAAATGCATGCTGACTGCATGTGTGTATAAACCATCGGAGTGGCACAGATTGTAGCGACTTTCTCCCCTCTCTGCCCTTATTTACTAATTTATAAACACCGTTCATGACATTAATTTTCTTTTATTTTCAAAGTTCAGAATTATTAGTAAAAATCATCATGGTGATTTGAATGAAATGTATCCTCCATAGGCTCAGGTATTTGGGAGCTCAGTCCCATTTAGGAGAATTATTTGTGGGAAGTTATTTGGAGGTACACCCTTGCTGGAGGAGGTGTGCCACTGTTGGTGAGCTTTGAGAGTGTATAGCCTTGTCCACCTACATTTTGCTCTCTCTGTGTACGTAGTGTTTGAGATTGAACTGGTGATTGCTTTCTTCTGTTTAAGCTGCCACGCTTCTCCAGTCACTATGGATTCTGTCTCTGGGACTTTAAGTCAAACACACCTTTTCTTCCTTAACTTGATTTTGGCCATGGTATTTATCACAGCAACAGAAGAATAACTAATACAGATCTTGGTACCAGAAAGTGGGCTGTTGTTGTGAAGAACTTGACATTGTTTGGGTTTTGTTGTGTAGCAAGAATCTTAAAAGGTGTTATTAACAAAAACAAATCCAGGGCCAGGTATTGGAGTGAATGCTGGAAGATCAGAGAAGCATAACAAGCCACAGCCACCTCACCTTGCCAGTTCCTCAGCTGATTCTGTTTCCTCAGACTGGATACCTCTCAGCTCAACTGTGCTGCTCAAAAGGCTAAAAGCTTAACCAGGCCTAGTTCCTGATCCTCAGGCCTTAAATACCTTTCTGCTTCCTGCCATCACTTCCTGGGATTAAAGGCTCTTGTTACCATGCCTGGCTGTTTCCAGTGTGGCTTTGAACTCACAGAGATCCAGACAGATCTCTGCCTCTGGAATGCTAGGACTAAAGGTGTGTGTGCCACCATTTTCTGGCCTCTATATCTAGTGGCTGTTCTGTTCTCTGACCCCAGATAAGTTTATTAGGCTACACAATATTTTGGGGAACACAATATCACCACATTGTTGTTTACTATGACAGACTTTAGTAGACAGTAGTTCTACTTGGAGCTTTGAAAACACTGATGCTGAGGGTGATGCAGACTGTGGAAGGTCAGCTCAACAGGTTTCAGAGGGAAGCACAGTTTTAACAGCAGTTTGAGTATAGTCCAAGCCTGTGAAGTGTTATAAAAAATTAAGTATTACCTTCTGCCCTAAACCTAAGAACTTGACTGAAGCTAAATTAAGACACTAATTAATTTGGTGGGAGAAATTTCAAGGCTACTGTCTCAGTTAGAGTTTCTATAGCTGTGAAGAGACACCATGACCACAGCAGCTCTTACAAGGAAACATTTAATTGGGGCTGGTATACAGGTTCAGAGGTTGACTTCACTATCAACATTTTTGGAAAGCATGGCACCATGCAAGCAGACATAGTGCTGGAGAAGTAGCTAAGAATTCTACCTCCAGATCCTAGGCAGCAGGAAGAGAAAGACAGTGAGCCTGGCTTTAGCATCTGAAACTTAAAAGCTCATCCTCGGTAGCACACTTCCTTCAACAAAGCCACACCTGCCCCAACAAGTTCACACCCCCTAATAGTGCCACCCCTTGTGACCAATATTCAAATCTACGAATCTATGGGAGTTATTTTTATTCAAACTACCATAGCTAAAAAATGTTGAGACTGTGGAATGGTTATTATTGATTTCCTTTCTGCAGGTCTATAGTGAAAATGAGCAAATGGAATAGAAAGACGTTTTTAAAAATGTACAGTACGGAGAGAAAAATAACACTGGGTAACTTAATATTGCAATGAAGGCTTGTTTTGAAAAAGAAAATCTAATTGTTAAGAAGAACAGTTGGGGAAAGGCCCCATGATCTATACTAGGCAAATAGGAAGGGTGTCCTCATGGCAGGACCTCACCCAGCCAAGCTCTAACTTGAGAAACTGCACCTAAAGAGTTCCCTGCTCCTTAAAAGTTTCCACAAACCACTGCTAATGTAGAAGGAAGTGAGTCCGTCACACGCTGACAGTCAAATGTGTCGGTGTTGTCCACGCTGAACTGGCTTATAGGCATGAAAAATAACTTGATGATGGGGTTGTAGATTCTGCCTCTGCAATTTCAGAGAGCTGTTGAAGGCCAGACAAAGTTCGGCAGTGCTGGAGTTGCTCTGAAAAGATGGCCCTGAGACACCAGGAGACTGTAAGAGGCTGCTACATGAAGCTATGAAAGCCTGGGTTGCACTGGTGACTCCAACATTCTGGAGATGCCAGAAATGTGAGGCATCTTCCAAGGATGACTGAAGACAGGAAGTAGAACTAGCTCATGGGAGCAATGGATGTTACAGGCACCAAAGCTGGAGGCTCACAGTTGTCTAAGTTAACACGGAACATATCGCTACAGGATTTGGAGTCTGTCTAGCTGGGATTCAGTCCTGCTTTGCTCCAATGTGTCCTCCGTACATCCCATTCCTTGCTTTTAGATGTCTAGTCTATGCCGTTTTATGTTGATTATATGTTCTGTTTTCTAAATTATTTCACAGGGTATCACAGTCAGATTATCTTGTTGGTGTGATGTTGTGTTTGTGATCACAGTGTATCTGCGGTCTGATGAATTCTGTCATAGTGCTTCAACTGCCCTTAGTAGCCAATGATATACTGCTCTTCAAACATGGTGTTCTTTCCTCTCTATACAAATTTAGAAACCTTCTTATTATATATGCTAAAACATTGAAAGTTGAGATAATATCAGTCATCCAACAGAATTAGAAATTAATATAATTAAGTAGATATAACAATCCTCAAAATCTGCTTTTTTTATAAATATATACATATAATTTTTGTGTTAACACAAAAAACGTTTTCATCTTTACTGCTACAAAGAGAAAAGCTAAATTCAAATTTTCTTCTAAATTTTGGATACTTTCTTTCCAGTCTCACATACTTTAAAATTATATATCTGACACCTCACATTGTGACATCTCAAAATTCAAACACGTATTTTATACTCAAGCACAAGGATTTTGGCAATGCAGCCAGGGTTCTATTACCAGGACTTATTATTTATACTTTATTTGACTGATAATGATGGTGTACTGGTGCAATCTGGCATCAGCATAGCCAATATAAAGCCTTTGATTCAGAAAAAAATATAATTACATGGTCTGTATTCCAAGAAAACTAGATATTTTTAAACATAAGTAGAAAAATTAGCTTAAATAATTATAAGTCAGGATGTCTTACTTTGTAAAACTTTTTCTCTTGCTTCAAATTTCTTGGCCAGAATATGACACAGTTTCTTTAAAAATGTGGAATGCAGTAATTCAAGTACTTGAATTATTCTTCTTTGGACACACCACCCTCATAATATGAATTTAACTTATTACTAAAAATGTATTGAACTTTAATCTTTCTTCACTCTAGAACTTCTCTGCCTTTATGAAGATCAAGTCATCAATATGAAAAAATTGGCATTGCATGCTTAGTCAACAACAGAATGGCAATGTGACAGGTCACGTGATGTACTGGGCACTCTCAGAGAAGCCAACGTGAGGCACGCTTTCAGGAGCCACTAGCTCACCAGAAAAAGGCAGCTTACACTCTAATATGCTGAGGGCTTTAAAAAAATACACACAACTGTGGTAGGAAGAATGGATGTCCTTTCCTGTGTTTGTCAAAAAATTCTGAACAATAGAAAAAAAACAAACAAACAGAAGAAAATAGATACTCTCACCTAATCCTAGCTGCTGGAGAATCAGGTGATAAGGCAGGGCCTATAGGTGAAATTTCTGAGGAAGAATTACAGTATCAGCTAAATTGCAAAGTAAGATTTAGGTCAAGTGAAATATAAGATATTGGAAATTTATCAAATATACCCTATAGGACATGCAGAGGAATTTTAAAATGTAGATGTAGTTGAAACTTCCATTAATACAGCTAAGAATTAGGTTGTGATTTAAGCTATCACTCCATAGATAGTTAGAATAGCCTGTGGACTTTAGGGTTTTCTGGCCTAGATTCTCCTTTCTCTGACTATAATAATTTTCTCAAAACACCCTAACATTTGCCTGTCAATTCTCCTTGTAAGATCCGTCAGAGAATAAACATTATGGGTATTCTATATCCTGTTCAAGTTTATGTGTGTTCTTCTCAGTACTCTACAGCTTGATGCAATTGTAACAATTAAAGACAAGTATTAACATAGTAAACCCAAATAGGAAATTATGAAATTTTACCTAAGCCAAGTATCCTGTCATGAGTGCAAAAAATATATAGTCTTTGAGGTAAAGCAAGGATTCAAATTTTTATGTTTGTTTGATTTTTTATGTGTGATACATATGAGGAAAAAAATAATGTGAAGACTGGAGATTAGCTTTTATAGTTCGGTGGCCTACTTGGTTGGCTTGTAACAGATTGAGTGGATAATCATCATAAATGTATTTCCATCAAAAATCTGCTAATAATAAATGTACTCTATTGTTGTGGAATATTTGTTTACACTGTGAAGATGTACCTTTGCCAAGGCGCCTTCTGATTGGTTTAATAAAGAGCTGAATGGCCCGTAGGTAGGCAGTAAAAGGTTAGGTGGGACTTCTGGAGACAGAGAGGACTCTGAGAAGAAGAAAGGCAGAGTTGACAGCCAGACATGGAGAGGAAACAGGAGGTACAAGATGCAAGACAGGTAACTCCACATGGCATAACGTAGATTAATATAAATGGGTTAATTTAAGTTATAAGAGCTAGTGGGACCAGCCTAAGCTAATGGTCAATATTTTATAATTAATAAGTCTCCATGTCACTATTTATGAGCTAGCAGCCAATGAAAAAGCTTGCTACACTTTACAGTTAACAAAATACTACAGAAATATATTATGTGTATGTTTGTGCTTCAGATCAATGAGAAGTGGCTAAAGGTGTATGAGAAAATTCTACATAAAGCCTGATCTTTCTCAGGTTTGTATGTGGGTTTGGTTATTTATAACAATGTATTTCAATGTATTATGTGCCTTTCCCCTTTCCTTTTCTGCTTTATTTTTTATTTCATTCTTATGTTTTTCTTACCTTCCCTTTCCTCTTTATTTTTTCTCTTTCATTTATTTTGTTTTTCAGCCAATTTAAATTTGTTTATATTGTATACATAGATCCATCTTTCTTATTTGAGTTGTTTTTTTATTAGTCACTTCAATTAGTACTAAAAAAATAGTTCCTATAGTAATGTACTGCCATTTTGTGGCTGCTATTTTTGTACAAGTCAGTCAGAACTTCAATCTCATAAGGAAATAATAGTGCTTAAGGATCATAACACAACCTTACCACAAGATAGGACTAGTTTTCATTACCTTCAGAAGTATGAGAATACTGCCAATTTTCCTAAATGCATTGGATCTTATAAAATTTGCTTTTACTCCTTAGCCAACTAAACACACATTCTGATTTTTTACTTCTAAGGTTACCAGAGAAATATTGTTCCTTCCTTATTTTGATTTAAACATTTAGTCTTTTAGATAATTATATTCTTTATTTTAATCTAACTTCAATACTTCTTATATAATATGAATACCAATCATCATTCATTTTGAGGAAACGCTGTTTTCTTTTTCACAAATAAGTTTTGTCACTATTTCAACATTTTCATTAGTTCTGTGTGTATAAGTTAAATACAGCCCAGGTTGTATGCTTTTACCTTCTTGAACAATTTTAGGTATCCTGCACTAATTTAGATTGTTAATCTTATGAACATAAAAAATCTTTCTTAGTATTATTTCCAATGGTCCATTTAATTTTTTTATTAATTAAATTTATTCATTTATTTTATATCCCCATCACAGTTTTCCCCTCTGTTCTTCTCCCATTCCCTCCCACCACCAACCCTCTGCCTCCATGCCACCCAATTCACTCCTCCTCTGTTTCTGTACAGAAAGGAGCAGGCCTCCCATGGGGGTCAACAAAGCGTAGCTTATCAAGTTGAGGTAGGACTAAGCTCCTCCCTTTGTATTAAGCCTTGGTAAGGCAACTCAGTATGAGGGATAGGTTCCCCAAATCCTACCAAAGTGTCAGAGACAGGCCTCACTCCCATGCTAGGAGTCTCACAAGTAGACCAAACTACACAACTGTCACACATATGTAAAAGGTCTGGGTCAGTCCCATGCAGTCTCCTTAGCTGAAGGTACAGTGTCTGTGAGATCTTATGAGCCCAGGCTAGTTGTCTCTGTGAATTCCCTGATGACCTTAAGCACCCTTTCCCCCAGCTCATGCAACTCAACCCTTCCTCCCTCTCTTCAAAAGGATTCCTGGAACTCAGCCCAGTGTTTGGCTGTGGATTTCTGCATCTGCTTCCATCAGTTACTGGGTGACAACTCTAAGCTCTCTGGTGATAGGGTGGTCAACAATCTGATTATAGGAGATGGCTAGTTCAGGCTACCTATCCACTATTGCTAGGAGTCTCAACTAGGGTCATCTTTGTAGATTCATGGGAGTTTCTTTGGACCAGGTTTCTCCCTAACCCTGAAATGACCCCCACTGCACATAAAGACAACTCTTTAATTACTCTCCACTTCATTCCACTTCTGTAAGGCAAAGGACACCATCAATAGGACAAAACGGCGGCCTACAAAATGGGATAAAATCTTCATCAACCCCACATCTGTCAGAAAGTTGATCTCCAAAATATACAAGGATTCAAGAAATTACATGTCAAAAAAGCCAAATAATCTAATTAAAAACTGGGGTACAGATCTAAACAGAGAATTATCAACAGAAGAATCTCAAATGGCCGAAAGACATTAAAGGAAGTGCTTAACATTCTTAGCCATCAGGCAAATGCAAATCAAAACAACTCTGAGATTCCACCTTATACCTGTCAGAATGGCTAAGATCAAAACCACTAAAGACAGCTTGTGCTGAAGAGGATATGGAGTAAGGGGAACACTTTTCCACTGCCTGTAGTAGTAAAAACTTGCACAGCCAATTTGGACATCAATATGGCAGTTTCTCAGAAAATTGGCAATCAGTCTATCTCAAGAGCCACCTATATCAAACTTGGGTATATACCAAAGGATGTTCAATCATACCACAAGGACATCTGCTCAACTAAGTTCATAGCAAAGTTATTCATAACAGCTGGAATCTGGAAACGAGCTAGATGTCCCTCAACTGAAGAATGGATTTTTAAAAAATGTAGTATGTTAACACAATGAAATATTACTCAGGTGTTAAAAACATGGACATCAGGAAATTTGAAGGCAAATGGATAGAATTAGAAAAAAATCATCCTGAGTAAGGTAACCAAGATCCAGAAAGACAAACATGGTTTGTACTTATTCATAATGGACATTAGCTATAAAGTAAAGGATAACTATGCTACAATCCATAGCCTCAGAGAAGCTAGGTAACAAGGAGGGCCCAAAGAGGACACACAGATTTCCCAGGGAAGGGGAAATAGAAGAAATCTCCATTCAGTTTTTAAAAATTCCTCAACCATTTGATTTTGCTTCCAATTTTGTTTCACTCACCCCTCTTCTCTACTCAGTAAATAGATTCTCATCCACCAGACTTTCTCGAGACAAAAACTCCTCACGTCTCTCCTCATTGCTTTTCCTATGTATCTGGTCAACTTTAACATTTTTCCCAAAGCTACTACCTCCCCCTCTGTATGGCCTTTTTGTTTCATCCAATATTAGCATACCTGCACCCCCAATATATCTGGCAATAACATTGAATAAAATGCTTAATAGCAGATTTATTTCTTAACCTTGAGTCTTAGAACATTTGGTGGCAAATAAGCTAACTTTTGCTTTTATAAAATGTTATATAGTGTATAGGACACATAGGAACTCCAGGAGGGTAAATTCTCAGTAACTTGATCAGAAGTTTAATCAGAATCTTTGCTACCTTAACATCTGCTGTGAGTTAAACCATTTCCTTTAAAATATGTTGACTTTCTAGTCATCTGTACCTGTAAACATGATCTTATTTAGAAACAAGGTCATTGCATGATCATGCTAATTTGAATCTGCAGAATGGGCTTTAAGGCATCAACACATCCTTGTGAAAACAAGAGAATATGAATTCAGAGAAGGTCACAATGGAAAAAACACACCCTGTACATATGAAAGTAGAGAACAGAACACTTCCTCTGTGTTGTAGAATATTATTTTAAGGTGTGATACATTTGTTTATGTTCTGGAACATTTTTTTAATGATGCAAAGATGTGTTGTATTCTTTTACGTCGCATTTGTTTAACTCTGTTAAGAAAAGCTGGCAAGAATCAGGCCAAGGTAAAAATTACCAGAACATTGGAAGATCATCCACAGGCATGGAAGAGGCTACAGTTCTCATCAGAAACAGGCCTTCCATCATCTCCATCTTATCTTCAACCCACTAAAACTAGGATTCAGACCCTCAGTTTTTATATGTGGCCACAACATCTCTAGCAAACTAACTCAAACACTCTAGGACTGCACAGCTTCTCTTCAATAAATAAACACCATGAAAATTAAAGGCTGGGCCTATGTCTTAGCCTATAAATTACCCATCATGGAATTATGAGGACCTGGCATCAGAACCCCAGCATCCCATAAAAACACCAGTAGTGGTGGGTATTTCATGAAATCCCAAAAGTGACGGGCAGAGACAAGAGTATCACAGAAGCTTGTTGGCTGGCCAACCCAACCAATTGGTGAGCATCAGGTTTAGTGAGAAACCTATCTCCAAAGATAAAGTAGGAGGGTACCAGAAAGACATTCATCAATATCTGGCCTCTGCAAACCCCAATGTCCCAGCACACACATCACACACACACATGTACACACACAGATACACACAACACACACACACACACACACACACACACACATATACGTACAGATACACACACAGATATACACATCCACACATATAGATACCCACACACAGATACAAACACACATACACACACACACACACACACACACACACACACACAGATACACACCACACACACAGATACATACAGATACACACACAAATACACACATATAGAAACCCCCTGACACACACACACACACACACACACGAGAAGATAGGATGGCATTTGCAAAGTCTATCACCTGTTGCTCAAGCTATCTTTCACTTCCCAGCTTCTGTAATGGGGAGCTGACATCTGACTCTCCATCCTTTCTATGACCCTGTCCTGCAACTGGAGAACACAGACCATTCACCATTGGGAAAATCTCCAGCCTCCAGTCATGCCCATAGCCGCATTCTGCTGCCTTTTTCCTTCCTGACAACATGAATGAAGTGAAAGCAAATTGTTCTGTAAGTCAAAAATAATAAAAGATTCTTTATGAGAGGTAAATCACCACCCTGAATCATGACTCAGGATTACAGGAGTTTCTTCCTTATTATTATTGGCATTGAATTATTCAGTGGTACCCATTAGCAGTATAACATGGAGATTTTATATTTAGAATTCCTCATAGGCTGCATCAGCAACTTTCTTTGAGTACCTGGCAAGCTGATTATGCACAGATTCAGATATTATTAAAATTAGTGACTAAGATAAAGTGATAAAAACTTATACATACTTTTCAAAATGATATCCAAATAACTTGTTGGTATACTGAGATTTTCCTTATTAGTATTTTCTTGCTATTTTGGAAATAATTACTGTCATCATTACTATCAAATAAAAGTTAACACTATTCTTAATCTTTGGAGAGCTCTTTCTTAGGAAATTTGCTTTCTTATAATCTGATAATGATCTTTCTATTAGTGATGACCATTTTTCTGCTAACTCTCAATTATTTTTTTGTTGAAGCATATGGTTTCTTCTTATATTTTCACTATAATTCCTAAGCTATGAATCACCTCTTTTTTACTGTCGTACAAAATTGGTGATTTTTTTTCTATGTTTCAGGTATAAAATTATTTCTTTCTGAAAAAATGTAAATTATTGTTCCTATATTTTTAAAAACTTGTTTTGCCCAATGAAGATAATATTCATATATAGAGGTTATGTATATTTGTATGCAAATTGATTTTTAACTTTTTATTGTGTTAGTGATAAAATGGAAAGTAGTATAAATTTTCCATGAGTCTCTGTTTAAATGTTATAATTATAATGTATATTCACTTTGTAAGATATCTATATCCTGAAAGAATGACTAGAATATTAAAAGTGATTTTCTGCTTACTACTAAATTTTGAAATTATGAGAAGATTTATATGTCAATAAAATCACATCTGTATTTTTAAATTTTCCACATTATAAAAGCATTTCTGAAAAAAATTAAACAAAATATATTATTATTGTGATACAAGTACATATTCTATATCTTATGAATTAAGGAACTATAATGAAAATTTACAAATATATTTTCATACCATATATTTGCACATAATAATTATAAAACCTTAAATATTTTTACATTTTATGTTATGATATTAATTCCATGTCTGTTTTAATATCAAAGTTTGCCATGTTCAATTTTGTAGACATTTCTAGGCATCTTTTCACAAACCTTTGAAGATTTAAGATAAAACAAACCAACTAGATCTAATGATTCACAAGTTCATACAGTTTAAGAAAGAATTTTATTTTAATTTTAAAGTGCTTTCTTGTTCTCTTGTTCCAGTCATACTAATTCCTGAAATTAGAAATCATTTTTGAGTTAACTTTTATTCAAAGATTTAAATGTGATGCATATGATGTTGACTATGATAATAATTGCTTTATATAAAATGACTCATAAGCCTCATTAATTGAGAAAACTATGTTTATGGAATCTTTCAGTGCTTTATAGATAAATAATTTGAAAGGACATTGCTTGATTAATTGTATCTCAAATCCTTTTAAGAAATTTCTTTAATTTTCATGAACTTGAATAGACTTATAGAAACATAATTTCATATAAGATGCCTCTATTATTCTCTGATCATGATTTTAAATGTGTATTTAAATAATTTATTTGGGAAAGATAAAAGTTCTAAACAAACACTTTAATACATCTTCTTTGCTTCCATTCGCTCCTTTGAACTTATTCTTAAAAGTCTGTATTTAGTTTCTAACATGTACAGACATTTCCATCAATACATTGCGTTATGCTCATTGGTTGGTTGAACCTCTAACATATGTTATTTCCAAGTAATATTTGAGCAAAATTCAGGAAAGGTTGTATAACTGAATATAGTAAAATTTCAGGATACATTTCATTATTCAATAAAAGACCGGTTAAAATATTTTAATGCTCATAAGAGCTCAAATTATGGTTTTGTTCTTCAGAACAACAAATTCTCAGTTGCAAAATTGATGCTACCCTCCCAGCAATATTCTCTGTCTGGTTAGCACTTAGATTTCAGATATACTGCATTTTAGAAAAATACAGACATTCCTGTATAGTTCTTTCCAGCTTACACCAATTTTGAAACGTACATAATTGTGAAATAGTGTATAGAATTCATCAGGACTTCCAAGAACTCCCTAGTAAAAAGTTCCCAATTAATTTAAATGAGTTATAGATTTAACCACAAAGAAACTTCAAGACTTTATTCTGTGTGACCTTGTTTTCTATACTAATAAAATAAGAAGCATTGTAGAAAGAATAACAATATTTTGTAATGACTAAATTATTATAAGAAAAATGCATTGTTAGCTTATGAAGTTTTAATTCCACAGGATTTACAATCCTTATTATCAGGGCCATTATCAATATAAGACTGTATCTTTAGAAGCAGAGTTACATGGTAAATATTCATGTATGATAGTCAAGTGCAATTGTAAAATTATTTTAAATAAGCAATTGTAAAGTGCATTATGCTAAGATGTACTTAGTAGCAATTTAGAAAAACCAGAGACCATGTTGAAGATTAGTCTTTTAACAATGCAAAATTTGTACATATCATGAAGAAATATTTGGATTATCTTCTAACCTATTAGCATAAGCAATTATGTATTTGTTAATATTTAGCAATAAAATTAATCGTGTAACCTGTAAAGATTACCTATGAAACTCAAAAAGAAATTTTATCATGAGTAACATTAACGTCTTGCTAACAAAATTTGAAAATTTTAAGAACTGACACAATTAACAAAGTTCTCTTTGTATTCACAAGAAGTATTTCTGTCACAGATTATTACGTTGTTGAACACTGCAAGCATTTAACTTCATTAGTATACTTTAAAATTCATATCCTGAAGCAAACATAGAGGAAAGTTTCAAAGTAAAAGAGATTCAAAAAGCATGGCCACATAGCTTGCCATAAGTTTGATACTGGATGAGAAGGAACTTAAAGCAGTAGTTAGAATGTTAGGTAAATTTTAAAAGAAGACCACATGAGAATAGGAAGAAGCAAAGTGCTAGAGAGGCCCACAGAAATCAACAAAGATACCCCCACAACAGACTGCTGGCAATGGTTGAGAGACAGCCCGAACTGACCTACTCTGGTGATGGGATGGCCAAACACCCTAATTGTTGTGCTAGAAACCTCATCCAACTACTGAGGGATCTAGATGCAGAGATCCATGGCTAGGCCCTGGGTAGATCTCTGGGAGTCCAATTAGCGAGAATGAGGTGGGTTTATATGAGTGAGAATTGTTGAGACCAAGGTTGGATAAAGCACAGACAAATAGCCAAACAAATGGAAACACATGAACTATGAACCAATGGCTGAGGGGTCCCCAGCTGGATCAGGCCCTCTGAATGGGTGAGACAGTTGATTGGCTTGATCTGTTTGGGAGGCATCCAGGCAGTGGGACCGGGTTCTGTGCTGATCGCCTGAGTTGGCTGTTTGAAACCTGGGGCCTATGCATGATTGCTTGGCTCAGCCTGGGAGGAGGGGACTGGACCTGCCTGGACTGAGTCTACCAGGTTGATCTCAGTCCGCGGGGGAGGCTTTGCCCTGGAGGAGGTGGGAATGGAGGGTGGGCTGGGGGGAAGGTGAGGGGGGCGGGAGGGGGGAGAACAAGGGAATCCGTGGCTGATATGTAGAACTGAATTGTATTGCAAAATAAAAATAAAAAAATTAAAAAAAAAAAAAAGTGAGTCCTCAGGATTCCAGAAGAAACAGGAGTGTGGCATGAGCATGGTGAAGCAAAAGAAAACAAGAAAATATGTAACCATGAAGTGAAGCTTAGTCTCAGATATGAGAGACATAAAGAAAAGGGGATTAAAGCCTAAAAAAAAAGAAAAGAAAAGAAAGATCCTAGTGCACCAGAAGAAAGAGAAGTCCCTTAACATCCTTTCTTCTAAATTCTTACAGTATAATCCACAGCTGGGTTCACTTTACCACATCCTCGTTGATACCAAATTTGTCAACTTTTCCATTAGAGTCCTGGTGCAGTCAGAGATGGACTGTCTGTATGCCAAGTGTGCCCCATGTTCAACTGAGTGTGCAATGACTGAAATTGAGACATTGGATCAGAAGTAAAGAGTAGTACTAGGATCACCAAGATTACACTATTTGACTGATTGCTGTGTATACACAAAGGAACCTGCACTGATGACTGCTTGGTAGAGATAGTAACTCAGCACAGCTGCATTGTGGTCATAGTTGACTGGGACCTCAAATGAATAATATGGTAGACCTCTGGAGTTCCTATCACATGCATTGCTAACCATCGATCAGCTGATTATGGACCCCCTCACTTCTGATTCTTACAGGACAAAAGTCGTCTGTCTTTCTTTGACCAGATTTCTGCTTTTAGTTAGTTAAACACACTTTTTGATTTTTTTAATCATATTTTCTCTTGATCTTAAGCATAACTGCAACTTCAAAAAAAAGTGAGTTCTCAGATGTTAATAGGAATTGTAGAGTATACATTTCTTAGACACATACAGATACTCCCCTGGAGGACTGTGCCAGTGTGTTCAGGCATTGTTGTTTGTAACAGGTGAAGGAGGTAACTGATGTCCTGTGGGCAAAGGACACCCTTAGACTTCCTACAATGCACAGAAGAGCCTTCTACTATGAAGAATTATCCATAGTTCAATTATGCATTTCTGTCTTTATTGCTTAGGTCTTCAGTTTTCCATGCCATTCTGTGGTGGTGTTTTACTTGTACTGAAATGTGATTTTAATTGTATGTTAATAAATAAAGTTGCCTGAGGGTCAGAGCTATTAGAGCCATAGCAAGTGCGTGGCGGCGGTGGCGCACGCCTTTAATCTCAATACCATAGAGGACCTGGAGGGCCGTACATGCAGGCAGTGACGAGGCAGTCACGTGTTTGGCTTTACAACCAATGAGAAGGCAGAACAGCTAGACTATATAAAGACATACACACAGGAAGTAGGCCCCTTTTTTAGGAGAGCTCTCTTGGCTGAAGCAGGAAGGGTAAGGCTCTTAGTTCTGACCTCTTGGCTTTCTTCTCTGAATCGGCTCTGTGTTTCTTATTTAATAAGACGGTTGGTTACATCTACACCATTCTTACGATGGGGTGGGGGGGGGAGAGAGAGAGAGAGAGAATGAGAGGGAGAGAGAATGATCATTAGAATAAAACATTTTCCTTTGCCAAGGCCCATAACCCACAGTTACAAAACTTTGGTAAACCATCATGGAAATGTCTAAAGATACCACCCATTTTTTAAATTTATTTTATACTCTAAATATACATTCTATACCACTTTATTTTCAAAGGTCATGTTAAATCCTTGGTACTAAAAAAATCTATTTACATTATTTTATGTCAGGGTTTTACACTAATAAATGCTTTTAAATTTCTCAACATATTTGCTTAGGACAACCCATAACAGACATAAGAATAAGCAGTTATACATTCCTATATAGATATAATGAAATAATTAAAAGATTTTGCTATTAAATAGACCATATAATATACTGATATGATATTCTGAAACTCATTTCTTGGGTCCCAAATATATAACCTGTATAAATTAACTGCTTTTGTGAGATTTGTATGTATTTTGAAAACCAAGTGAATGTCTAACAGCAAGCATTACATACTTGCTCTATAATATTGCATAATCATTCATAATTCTTTCTCACAGAATGGATGACAGTAGTGCACAGTAAAAAGGCCTGTGTACTACAGCTGAGGCTACTCTGGCTCAGAGGAGAGCCGGCTGCACTCTTTCAAAACCCTTTCATCATGTTCCTGCAAAAACTAGTGTAATAATCACAAGGCATGGAATAAAACACCTGGAATCTGCTCTAAGCACATAGTCGCTAAAAAGTTGTTGCACATATGATCACTCTAGGAATAAGGATATTAACAAAAGCACTTGAAGAGAAACGTAGAAATAATACTCAGCCTCGGGATTTTCATTAACAAGTTCATTCACTGGGAAGAAATCAGATCCGTCAATTACACACAACACTTACACAACTTTCAGAACACTTAGCAAGAGAGTCTAAAGTTAAATTTGGCTATTATTTACAGAAATATTTGCTAGAGGCAGTAGTTGATTTGTTAGAAATATAAGTAAAATGACTAGAAAGGGTGATGGACCATAATACTTAACTTAAAGATATGTTGAAAATTATTTCATTAGTATATGCTTTCACAACTTGTCTCCGATGGTCATGCCAAAATTCAGGATCTCTGGAGGTTCTGAAGAAAACTTTATGGCACACTAAAAGAAACCAAAATAGGTCAATAAGTGAAATATATTTCTAGAGAGGAGGGGAGCTGGTGAAGAAGGGCTGGGAATGGAAGAGGTGGGTGTGTCTCAAAAGCATGATGTGTATTTGTGAAATAATAAAATTCACTAATAAAATTATTGTCCAATCCTGTGGATACAGCAAATTAAAATCAAATTAATCCTTTAAATTAAAATCAAAGTGTCAAACTCATAGAAAAAGACAGGAAATGTTAGTACCAGAAGCTGGTGATGAAAGGGGAAAACTGGAAAAATGATCAAGTTACAAATTATCAGTTAAACATTAAAGTGTGATATAGTCCAAATTTTCTTAAAGAGCAAAATTTAAATACTCTCACCTCAGAGATGTAATAAGAGGTGAAGGTGGTAGATACGTCAATTAGCTTGATTTAATCTTTGTAAGTATATACACACATAAAGCCATCATATTGTACTTCACACATACATGTGATTATACGTCAATTAAAATAATTAGAAAGTGTGAATTTTTAAATATCCAAAATTTGAAACTTGAAGAGATAATTTTAAAGGCTGTGGTAAGTTTATTTTGTAGTTAACAAAGCATGATGTAATAGGTACTCAGGGTCTTGAACCAGCTCAACAAGATCTTAATCCTTCCTTTATGTCTGTCTTTCTTATCTCCTATCCCCAGGCAGAAATTGCCTCATTGGAAGTTAATACAATATGGTAAGGGTCTACATAAGGTCTGTTCCTTAAATGTTACTTGCTGTTTTAATGACTTAAATTGAGAATCTTCTTCTTATTTTGTAAGTTAACCAGGAAAGAAAGAGTTGATTATGTAACAGAATTTGTGTATTGAACACAATCAAACTCTAGAGAGCTAATTTAGAAACTCTATTTATAAATGTGAAATATGAAGGCAGCAAATGGGATGAGTAGAGATATATCTTCATCTACTTTTCACTGTACCTTTTTGAGAAGATAGCATTTGTGTGAAGCTTGAAATAAGAGGTATCAGTTATGGGAAGTACTGGGAGTAACTTTAGTAAGTCTAGTTTGTGTGACAGAGCAGTCAGGAAGGATGACAATTTCCCATGAATTAAGGTGGCTCTCTGAGTAGGAATTATAGTTCCAAACGTGTAAATGCAAATGAGAAAAAGATGCAGTTTTCAAAAAAAAAATCTGAATGTATAATTCTTCTAGTTTATAAGCTCTTCATTCTGTGTGTTAGTACTATATTCTTGACATAAATATTACTTAAATCTTTATATCAAGATATATAAAAATCTAATTTAAGACTAAATGTAGGACTCATTTTAACTTTCATGACATTGGACCATCTGATAATAGAGAACATTTATAACTAAAAGATGCATGCTAGTTTATGTTTTCTGCCACATTTTTGGTTGAAATTAAATAAATGATCTTTTGAACTTTTACAACAAAAAGACCTTAAATACATTTGCAAACTAAAATTGAAATGTTGTAAATTGACCAGTAATGATTTTTTTGAGATTATAATGTAGTTGTATGTTTCTTTCTTTCCTTTCCTCCCTCCAATATCTCTCAAAACTCCTCATTGCTATATTTCAATTCCATGGACTCTTTTCCATTACATGGATACGCACATAGATACATATTCCTAAATATAACCTCTCAGTCTGTGTATGTTACTTGTATGTATATTTTCAGGGTTGACCATTTGACACTGAATTACCTATTGGTGTGCTATTCGCTGGCGAAGGCTGTTTCTCCTGACCCCAGCTTTCCTTGTTTGCCTGAAGTTCTTTGTGTAGACTTGAGGCCTCATTGGTTGTTTTTTCTGTCCACTTTGGCGTGTTGATTAGTGTCATCATTGTTCAGCTCATGTTTTGGTAATCATGAAGATGTATCAAATAGATACATTAACATAGTAACATATAAAATGATGAAAATGCTAAAGATGTAATGATACATTTTTTTAAATTTTCTGGTAATATATTAACTCTAACATTTGTCAAATAAGATATAAAAGATTCTTCTCCAATGTAATTTTTATTTTTCTCTTCACATTCAAGATGTGAAGGTATCAATCTATGTGCACAAGGAAGGTAGGTGACATCAGTGTTTAGTAACATGTGTGTAAAAATATTGAGACCAGCAAGTACAAACAAAAAGTGCGGTGTGCTCAAATAGCATGAATAGATATTAGCTGTAAAGGATAACCATGATACAATCCACAGTCCTAGAGAAGCTAGGTAACAAGGAGAGCCCAAAGGGGTATGCATAGACTTTGAAATTTTAAGAACATTAATATATGTATATATACATACACACACATATATATATATCAACATCTTTCCCTTTTATATTTTATCAGATGATTTAATTAGATAAAAATAGTATTCACATATATTTTATCAGATGATTTAATTAGATAAAAATAGTATTCACATAAAATTCAGCTTTAATAAACTTAGATTGCAAAAATGTAGATAACAAAACTCAATTTTAAAACATTACGAAAATATGGATGAAGTTGAACTAGATGAGACAATTGACCAAGATAAGTGTCTAATCTCTGTTTTTACCCCATATCTACTATCAGACTGAATTCTTCAAAAAGAAAATTAATTGTTGATGACAAGTGTATGACCTCGTTTAAAAATAATAGAGTTTTTTTTCTAGCACCATAGTCAAATGCAGCAATGATATGAACCACTGTGTTTTCTTTTTATCATTCTTTGTATATGGTTTGTAGTGTTCCTGTGACTTCTTTTATTCACATACTGAAAACTCTCCTTATATAACTATCTTTCATTTCTAGACCTCAACCTTTGAATGTCTTGAAGACATGTACCCTAGGATTTACAGACACGCCAATTAAAAAAAAAAGTCCTAAAAAGGTACCCTTGATCCCCCCTTTAATTTAATTCCTCATGTTCACATCTGTTTATTGTATATGCAGTAAACACAAACTTATATTTATGGGGTGCCTTCCTTGTATTCCATCACCTTTCAGAATCCCCTTTTCTTCATCTTGTTACCTAATTTGTATGGCACAAAAATCTCCCTGCATAAAATGTTTCTTCTTGTTCTTTTCTAGACTAACTTTTATATCATCAGTATAAGGCAGGTCTTTGCTATTGTAAGTTTCATCTCTTGGTTCAGTCTACCAATGATGAGTCTCACTTTATCTGTAGCTACTTGCCTTCCTTCCAAAGGAAAGAATTGGTGCTGAAATTCAATTCCATATTTTCAACCACACTCTTCTTGCTATATCTTGGGCACATTGATTTAGAGGAAAGGAAGGGGCAGCGTTATCTAAGTTAAGAATATTAGATAGGCTTAAAAATAAGATAAAATTAATTAGATAAGCTAATAAAGATAGCACATGATGAATTTTTCCCATGAGAAAACTTTTTGTGTTCTCTCACAGAGGGGACAGACAGTGCTCTGTGGCTCTTCTCCTGAGATCACATGAATAGTTTAATGAAGTGGAAGAATTACTGTAATATTTGAGTTAATCAACCAAACACAAGATGCATTCTACAACACTGGCTTTCACATAGCTATTATTTTGACTTTATCCCTTGTCTGATTCATCACTGTTTTATTTGGCTCAAATGAGAAAGAGTGAAAAGATTTTCAGTTATGTGCTACACTGGCATTTAAGCCATTCATATTTGAGGCTGAAGTGAAGATTCACTGGCTGACATGCTTGCTGTGCAGGCATGAGAATCCAGGTGTCTTTCTCAACATCTGCTTATGCCGAGGCTTGTGGCTGTGATGACAGTGCTCTTATGATGACACAAAAGATAGAGAAAGGATACTCAAAGAAGTTCAAAGCCCAGCTAACATCTCCTGAACATCAGAAAACAACAGGAGTTGCCATTGAAGTGAGAGGAGAGGACAAACACCTGAGGATGATCCTTGACCTCTATGTTAATGACATGACATGCATGTCAACATACAGACACACATGACCAACTGAAGAAGCAAACACACACACACACACACACACACACACACTGGGAGGGGCAAGATATACATGTCTATTAATAGCTAATGTTTTCAAGAATTTGATGAATAATTATTTTTTTTTTACTTTGAAGTTGTATGAGTTTCTATGAACCATATTTAAATTTTCAGAATTTTTTTTTCCATTGCAGTTTCTACAGCTCAAACAAAGGTAAAGTACCTAATTTCAACAGATCTAATAAAGAATGAGATAGCATTTGGTAATTATACTCATCCTTCAGCAGATGAAAGGAACATTGATGGTTAGTCACACTTCCTGGAAAATTCTTAACTTTCAGGGAAGGGCCTGATCTACTGGGGAGAAAAACATGAACCTGTATATTGGAACTGCCTTACTTACCTGAAAAAAATCTTCAGAGTTATAGAAACCTCTGAAAATGCTTAAACTGTTCTTCTAATCAATGCATTTCTGAAATTTAAAATACCTTGTTTGTGGTAGATTGTTGGAACCGAAAGCAGCCAGGATGGTACCTTATAAAGCATGAAAGAGACTGGTTTAGTCGACCATAATATAGTATCCTCAGCTGTATCACTATGGGCTTGACTTTCTTTTTGCCATTAGAATGATTGAGTGTGATGTAATTAAACTTCTCTATGCTTCTCTCACTTCTCAATCACATGAAATGTAAAATTTTAAATCTAGGGCATGAATCATTGACTGAGCTGCATTTATTAGCACCACAGAAGTGCAAAAATGAAAACTATCTGAGATCAGTGATCTCAAAGGAATTGAAAATATTGCATAATGAAGTTTTGCCTCTGAACCATGTGAATGCTTTCTCATTTTAGTAAATTCTGCCAGACAGAAAAAAAGAAAGAAAAGCTTAACATGATCTATTTAAAATGTCAAAATAATGTGTGTTTTAGTGTGATTGAATTGCTATAGCCTTGCCATGCCTTCTCTTCTCTATTTTTATGCATGAACCTCTTATTTCCATTTCAATGACAGATATGAGGCCAGATAATAGATTGAACATATCTTTTTTATCAGAGCATTTTTTTTGTCACAAGTAAAATTGAGCTGATTCTTTCTCAAATCAACTGTGTCTGTGAAACGATGTTTACTCATGCATTAAATGAAGGCTTCAAATTGCATTATGCTTGGGATTTGTTACATGTTAAACACCGATAGTTTTCTTTCAATACGGTTATTGGCATAACACTTATGCAATAATAAAACGCAATAAAATTTTACAGTGGTTGATTTGTACCAATAGCTCCCACAGCACAGTAGCTCTTCAAATGGCAAGCATAAAACTAATGAAAACAATGACTCTGGAAGCAGCTTTGTATATGAAAGGAGTGCAGGGCTGGGAATATCATGCTTTGAGGGGTACTGAACTTTATCCTTTGGGTGAATTATGGCACCAGTGAATTCAATGAAGCTTTTCAAAAATGAATTTCCTATGACTTGGCAACAGTTATACCCATGGTAATGCTGTAATGTAGAAGAAAAAACATAAATAACACAAACAGATATTCAAATTGCCCTTTTAGGTGGACAGAATAGAGATTACTTCCACATTAGTGTTTGAAGGCTACTGTGTCCAAATTGGCACCTCTGAAGAAATGTAGTCAACAAAAAAAAATTCCTTCTGACCTAGAAGGATTGAGAAATCTGAAACTTTCCAAAACGTTGTTCATAACTGTTGAAATAATGGTTGACTAACATGTGATGGGCTGAAAGCAGTCATTCTAGAATAGTGCATATAGAAAACATGTGTAATTAATAAAAAGATCAACACAAAATAAGAAAGTCAACAATACACAGGTACACATAAATGACATTAGTATACCTGGATTTAGTTCTTTGGGATAATATCAATTATAGCTATAACTTCAAATATTACAATATAATTGAAAAATTATGTGTCTGTATAAAACATCATGTACTATATATGTCACACATATGACATATGACATACATGCATATATATATATATATATATATATATATATATATATATATATATATATATACTTTATTAGTGTTTTGCAGCTCACATTTTATATAATTAACTGGACCAATGGGAAGGTGGTGGAGAGTGGTATACTATATACTGTTGGTACATTGTAGCCCTTTATGTTCTAAGAAAACTCTGTTTAGTTACAGTAGTTCTTTGCAAATCTTCTGTTTTCAGTTTCCTCTGTAAGGAAATTAGTGCCACCAAGCCTGGCATTTTCAGTTGCTAATAAGAAATTTCAATAACACCATGGATGCGCATAATAGTTACTTAATTTCAGGAGCATATGAAGACTCACATTTGGGTTCTCTGTTTCTACTGATAGACTTATTTATGAGCTACACATATTACAGCAATTTAGTTGCAAAGAATACAAAAAGAATAGATATGATAAAACACTCCAGGTCCTACAGAGTCCACCATGAAAACAGAAAGATAAGAAGAATTTGCCAAACTGAAACTGATTTACTAGTCAATTAAAGAATACTTTACTGCAATGCAAAGGGATTTCAGATGCTGCTGAGTCACTTGCTTTAATTGCATTGCAAAAAAACAAGGAGATCTTAGGTTTATATAAAGAGCCTCATAATCTTTGATTTCTACAGCATGGTCTTTTATTTGATGCAAAGGCCACATTCTTCTGCATACCATCCCTTATGTACTTTCTATAAATGCCACACAAAAAAATGAAAACATAATATATTGCCACATGTCACAATTGACAGTCTTGTAAAAATCTGTACTGCTGTCACTTTGTACAACACCTGTTAAGCACCATATTTGAGATTAAATATTATTTGAATATTTGAATGTGTAAGCATGAATTTGGTGTATTATAATCACAGCTACTACATCTAGGAACTTTTCAGAGTAAAGCCAAAGACATGTCAGCTTTGACAGTCATTTAGTAGAAAGTGACTCAGGATGGTTTCTGAAAACATTTGATTGGCACAGAAATGCGCCTAGAGAAATCCCTCATGTTGAGATTCTAGTTCACAAATGAGATGTATGAGAATTTGGAAGGAAATCATCTTTTCAAGAATATGTAAATATGCATCAGCACACTTTAGTTTTCAATCCTGGAAGTAATAAGAGAATTTTGACTGCTACCATAACATTAAAAGGACAAAAGGAGATTTTAAAGAAAACTTAAAAATTGCTCATAGTGGAAATTATGAACATATAACAAAATTAGGAGGTAGGAATACAGCTCAGTGTATTGATGTGCTCATTGTACAAGTTAGAGGACCTGAGTATGACACCTAGAACCAGAGAAAAGATAGGTCTGGTGACAGTTTACACTGCAATCTCAGCATTAAGGAGGTGGAGAGAAGAATACCCCTGGGGATCAGCCATCCTAACTGAGTGGGCAAATCTCTGTCTCATTGTTGCTGGCTCCTGATGAACAACACCAAAGAATGACCTCTGACCTCCTTCTGCAAGCTCACACACGTGCATACTCATCTACACAAACACATGCACTTCTATCCTCAAAATGCGCACAAAAAAATAGAAAAAAATAGTTATGCTATTGTGCTGGATTGTTTTATATCAACTTGACACAAGCTAAAGCCATCTGAGAGGATGGAACACTAAGAAAATGCTTCTGGGCTGTAGGCAAGCCTGTTGGGGCATTTTTTAAATTAGTGATTGATGTATACGTCTGCCCGTTGTGGCTGGTGCTGTAACACGAATTGCTAAATGGTCTTATTAATAAAAAAGAACTCTGGAGCCAAATATTGGGGTGAAAGCTGAAAGATCAGAGAAACAGAGTAAGCCAGCCATAAGTTCTTACCTCTAGGAAATCATCAGGCTAAAGAGAAGAGTTCTTGTTTCCTCATGCCTTATATACAGTTCTCCACCCAGCCATGTCATTTCCTGGGATTAAAAGCATGTGTGCTTTCCAAGCAAAGACATGAGATCTCAAATGCTGAGATTAAAGGCATGTGCCACCACTGCCTGACTCTGCTCCCAGTGTGGCTTTGAACTCACAGAGATCCAGATAGATCTCTCCCTCTCAAGTGATAGGATTAAGGTTGTGTGCCTCCACTGTCTGGCCTCTGTGTCTAATCCAGTGGCTGGCTCTGTCCTCTGATCCCCAGATAAATTTATTAGGGTACACAATATATCACTACATAGTGGTGTCTCTGGTCTGGAAGTCCTGGGTTCTATAGGAAAGCAGGATGAACAAACTATGAAGAATAAGACAGTAAGCAGCACCCTTCTAGAACTTCTGTATCAGCTCTTGTCTCCAGGTTCCAGCCCCGCTTAAGTTCCTGCCCTGACTTCCTTCAGTGATGGACTACAGTTTGGAAGTGTAAGCCAAATAATCATATTTTTCCAAATTTACATCTGCTCATGTTTCATTATAGAGATAGTAACTTTAACTGAGACAATGATGATGTCAAATTTCAAAATTATGGAAAGTGGATGTCAAAAATGAATCTGATATAGAATAAACTAGGAAATACATTTGAACTTATAGACACTGAAAAAGATTTTTAAACAAGAACTTAGGAGATCAGGCAGTAAGAACAATAATTAATAAATGGGACCTAATGAAACTAAAATAAATAAATAAATAGATATAAATAAATAAATAACTGTGCAGCAAAAGAAAAACACTATTATTTGAGTGAAGTGAGAAAAAATATCAAATATGCATCTCCTTAGTATCTGGAATATACAAAGACCCTCAACACTGAATATCAATAAAACAACCTAGTTAAAAGTGGGGTAAGGAACTAAACAGAGAGTTATCAAAGATGAAATAGAAATGATTCTAGATCCTATTTTGAAATGTCCATCATCCTAGTTATCAGGGGAAAACAAATTAAAATGTTGAGCTTCCACCCTGATTAAGAATGGTGAGAAAATAACGATGGCATGTGGGCCCGGCTAGCTCAGTCGGTAGAGCATGAGACTCTTAATCTCAGGGTCGTGGGTTTGAGCCCCACATTGGGCGCCATTTGTAGCTAGAGTTTTCCTGCCTGGCCCACAGTCAGGGCAAATCTCTTTCACCTGCCAGTCCCACAGCCACTCAGACCCAACCAAGTAAAAACAGAGACTTATGTTGCTTTCAAACTGTATAGCCATGGCAGGCTTCTTGCTAACTGTTCTTATAGCTTAAATTAATCCATTTCCTTTAATCTATACCTTGCCACATGGCTCGTGGCTTACCGGCATCTTCACAACCTGTTTCTCATCGTGGCGGCTGGCAGTGTCTCTCTGACTCAGCCTTCCACTTCCCAGCTTTATTCTCCTCCTTGCCCCGCCTATACTTCCTGCCTAGCCAACGACCAATCAGTGTTTTATTGATTAATTAGCAACACATTTGCCATACATCCCACAGCACCCCTTGGATGTGAAGAAAGAAACACACTGACTATGGTGGGAGTACAAATCAGTGTAGCCATGATGGGAATCAGTGTACAGGATTCTCTTAAAGGTGTAAATAGATCTACCACATCATACCACACTTGGACATACATGCAGGCACTCTATATTTTAGTATAGAAATACTTACTCATCCATGCTCATTGTTGTTTTATTCACAATAGCCAGGAGGAAAAACAATTTAGATTTCCATCAACTGGTGAATACATAATTAAAATGTGGCATATTTATACAGTGTAGTACTATTATTCAGCTGTTAAGAAAATTAAATTATGAAATTCCTAGGTGAATGGATGGAGCTCAAAATGATCATCCTGAGTGAGTTAACCCAGAATCAGAAAGACTAGGGTGAAATGCTTTCTCTTGTTTGTGAATTTTAGTTTTGAATCTTCAAACATATATATATATATATATATATATATATATATATATATATATATATATATTCCCTTTGGAATACTCATAGATATTAGAAAATTAGTAAGGTGGCCATTTGGGTGGAAGGTGAAATTTCAAAGTCAGGGATACAGAACATAGTGGTACTAAGTGTTAGATGGGAATAACAGTATAGGGAATGTTCGGTGGGAAAGGGGATCATTTGAAGGCAAAGTAGATTAGAGAATATGAGGAGAAATAACTATCACTAAAGATTTAGAAGTCTACCTCTGTTCTAGAAGCTTCCTAAAAGATACACTAAACCTATAGAGAGAGATTAAATGAAGTTACTCTATAATGGGGTAACAATGCCTCCACAAGATACCACAAGACAATGAATAAACATACTAATGACAGAAATGGATTGCTCAAAAGTGAGCTCTCATAAACCCCTAAATATTACAGGCTATTGCCAATACTCCTAGTTACTCTCCAGAGTTTTATGGGTCAGTCTTTATTGCCGATGACATTACATACTTGAGTCATAGAATGTGGAGATGTTAAGCTGGTACTTATCTGAAACTTACATCTTTACTTATTATCTTTTATAATCCTGGAAGGTGCTATGCATAGTTTGAATCTGATCTGACAAATTAAGTCAGTCAACGACCTGGCAAGACCTGTTTAGTGGTCCAATAGTTGCACCAATGTCATTGGAGTAAGTCACTGATTGAATTTAAGGCTCTTAGTACAAGTTGAATCCCATACTTGAATTTTATTATGGTCGAGAACCTGTGGCTAGATTGGCCATAGGCTCTAGAAAAGAACTTACTACTACTACTATCCTTAATAACAGCATTAAACTGACTCCTAATGATTTATTGTTATACACATGGATTGATGCATCTCTCAACCCTCATCAGAGAAGTTTCTTTTTGCAGTAAGTGGTAACAGAGAGATGCAAATTGATCAAGGTATCGAGAACAAGAGACTGCAGAATGCTCAACTCTAACTGGGATTTCTATATCATACACTTCCAGCCAAGGCTCAGGTATAGTTGCAAAAAGAGGTAGTATAAAGACCATAAGTGGTGAATGACTATAATGAAATTGTTTTCTGGACACAGCAAGTCCTTTGGACATGACCATAAGTGGTGAATGACTATAATGAAATTGTTTTCTGGACACAGCAAGTCCTTTGGACATATGAATTAATAGCATTTGAGTTAGCATGGACAAGACAATCATAGGCTCAAGCCAGTCTGAATTTCAGAATGGAGTTGGGGTAACCATAGAGTGCCAGACCTAGCTACGGAACTGTTTGCAGTTGATAGTTACTGAGAGAGCAACAGCTAATTTTCATTAAGGGTGAATCCCCTGGTATACTGACTATACTAGTTAAGACCACACATCTTTAGTATACAGGCAGCACAAACTGTGGTTTATAGTTGTTTTTTTTTTTAAAGAGGACTCAAAGTTAAGTAAAAAGGGATGAATTTGGGGGGAGTTGGAAAAGGAGATGAATATGATCAAAATGCATTCTTTGGAATTCTTGCAGAACTAATAAAAAGAGAGAAAATAGAGATGTAATAGAATTCAGCAATGAATCAGAAAAAAATAAAAATAAGGAAAGAATGTAAGTTGATTTCAACACTCTTTCCCCAAACATTCCAGTATCTGGAAGTAAAATATTAATTTATTATAATGACCTAAAGAATGTTCTTTATTTTCTCCCTGACCCTGTTAACTCTGGGTTTTTGTCGTAACTTGACATTGTTGGGTTTTTCATGCCTCTAGTCTGTGAAACTTGCCATTCTAGACCATAATTTCCTACTCCCTGTGAGATCTGCTCAAATGTCACCCTGATAGCAAGGCTGACCCCATTCAGTTCTGAGCCTTCAGGATGACACCCAGCGTCTATGACTTTAACAACTACAGGTCACATGACTTCGAAGTTACATTTTATGCATGACATTAAATTTTCCCATCGATAAAATTGTTTGGAAGACACTGGGTTGCTAAGTGATAAAGTGCTTCCTTGGCATGTGAGAGACTGTAGATTCAGTTTCTGAGAGTGAAAAGAAAAGGATCAAAGAAAGATAAAGACCAAAATGAATGGATGTGAGGGAAGCAAGGAAAAAAGGGACTGGGAGGGTGTGATGATATTATGTTCCCCAAAATATTGTGCACCCTAATAAACTTATCTGGGGTCAGAGAACAGAACAACCACTAGATATAGAGGCCAGAAAATGGTAGTACACACGCCTTTAATCCTAGCATTCCAGAGGCAGAGATCCTCTGGATCTCTGTGAGTTCAAAGCCACACTGGAAACAGCCAGGCGTGGTAACAAGAGCCTTTAATCCCAGGAAGTGATGGCAGGAAGCAGAAAGATATTTAAGGCGTGAAGATGAGGAACTACAGCGTGGTTAAGCTTTTAAGCTTTTGAGCAGCAGTTCAGCTGAGACCCATTTGGATGAGGACTCAGAGGCCTCCAGTCTGAGGAAACAGGATCTGCTGAGAAGTTGGCCAGACCCTTTAGGATTCATGCTACAGGAGGGGAGAGGAAAAGGAGTGAAGGAATGAAGGAGGAAAATTTTTACACTTAGTAAGTTATTAGGAAATGTAAGCTCCCTATGGTAAGCCTTATTCTTAATTGCAATTCCATTTACCTATGTATTCTATGTGTGATGATTAAAAAAAAAAACCTGACCAATATGTGTTTCTTCAATTTTGAAAGTCTTTTTTATAAGGAGAATCATTCGACCTAGATTAGAGATTCTATGAAAGCGGTGTTGTTTTCCTTAGGGTGAAGCCAAGAGTGGCAATAGCCATTTGCCTATCTCAGGCAATCTCGGTTCTTAGTTTAGAAATTCACAATATCCCAATGGGAGAATCAAATAAGTCATAATTTTTCTGGGCCCCTGACATGGGTTCCTGTTGTTACAAAAATGAGCATTAAGTATCTCAGCAAGTTCATTCATGCTGAACTCAAGGATTATGTGTACATAATTTTAATAAAATTGATTAGTGATTTTAAAACTAATTAATTAATGGAATTAAAATTATAATAATTGAAAGTTTTCTTAGAAAAATCTCATAGTTATATCTGGTTATGAAAAGTTATAGTACATTTTAATTTATAAAGTTTGGAGTAAGGTGGGGATGCTTATCACTGTGAGACAACCTGGGTCAAGTATGAAAGAACAACTGTGAAAAGAATGGTTTTAATGAAGGTTTTGTTTGAATAACTTAGCTTTCCCAAAGGCCAAAAAAAAATCACTTAAAATATAAATGTGTTGACATTATTTTGGCTGAAATTCCAAACTACCAGATTCTGTGAAGCAAACACATTTGCCCACAAATTTCAAAATACACAAAGAAGACACTAATTGCAGTAGCCACCATTTAAACAATCATGTAGGAATATTTCAGTGGAGAAGCTGTCAAAGAAAATCCTTTTTAGAGTTTCATGAAAACAAAACAGAAAATAAAAAAGATCTTGGAAGCTAAATCTCTCAACTGTCCCTAATTATTTCCAGTGAGCCTGAGTTTGGTGGGTGATAATAAGTGTTTATGGAAAGATCAGCCTGTACTTGAATATTCTACCTCATCCTTTTATTTTAAACTGCAGTAGCTTACACACACACACACACACACACACACACACACACACACACACACACACACACACTGTAGCTGCATGCGTGGGAAGACTGTAGCTGCATGCGTGGGAGGACTGTAGCTGCATGCATGGGAGGACTGTAGGTGCATGGGCAGGAGGACTACAGCTGCATGGATGTGAGGACTGCAGCTGCATGTGTGGGAGGACTGCACTGCATGGGCGGGAGGACTATAGCTGCATGTGTGGGAGGACTATAGGTGCATGGGCAGGAGGACTACAGCTGCATGGGTGGGAGGACTGCAGCTGCATGTGTGGGAGGACTGTAGCTGCATAGGGAATTTGAAGGCAGCCTGGAACACCCTGTTTTGAGATGGGGATGGGATGCTGGAGAGATGGCACCCACTACACACCTTGATGGCCTGAGTTAGAACTTGGGGACCACAAATTGAGAAGAGAGGACTGACCCCATATTGTCTTCTCACCTCCACGAGTGTGCTACGACATGTGCACACATACATGTGTACACACTCATGCACAAAACAAGCAAAAGTATAATTAAAAATATTTAAGGAAGAAATTGCTTAAAATTTCAGTTGCCAGTGAAGACACATGTTACCACAGCAAACACCAACAGCTGTCTCAATTTGCATGTTACACAGCCTGTATGTATATGGCTTCAGAAACCTGTTGGAAGGAATAAGAAATAAATAATTAATAAAAGTGAAAATAGGTGACCATATTTTGATTGCAGATAAGTAACTGTTGTAAGAAATAAGAGTGAGTAAATGGAACATTCAAGTCATTAAATATAGATATTTAGGAATAGCAGCTGAGGTACAAATAGGAAATGTCTTGACAGTCTTCTAAAATCAGAAAAACATAGATGAACTATAAAATCCTAACTTGCTTCTCTTCTTATTAGAGAGTGTAAGTTATATATACATATAAAAAAACAAACTTATGTACTGAATTTCACAAAGTGTCTAGGGATTCCTTAGATAGAAGAACACTGCTATATTATTAGCAATTACCATAGTAGTAAGTTAGGAACAAGACCACAATAGTCCATCCTCATTAAAATTTGAAAGCCAGATATATTTTATCGTGAGAAATGAGAATCAAAAGGACTCTAGTAAAAGGGCACATATATATGACACAGGTTTTACCAAGGAGATCCAGCTAAAAGTATGCTACCGAGAGCTATCCTCCTTGTGTTAGTGCACACTGTGAAACATTTCCTATGCACATGTCCCGTTCTCACAAAAGAGAACATCTGTTATGTTTCCTAAATGTAGGGAAGGAAAAGCAATGGAACTTCCAGATGGTTAAAAAGCAGTGTAGAATGTATTTGTACACATACTGTGAGTCAGGGTTTCAATGCATTCTTTTTTTTCTATAGAAACCTTGAGAGACTACCAAGATTTTTCTTGGGTTTTCTTTTCTTCGAAAGTAGTCATCTATCTTGTCAGCCAGAATTCAAACATCACAGCTGTCCCAGGGACCTTAACAACACCATCACCAGTTATTCCTCTGATGCACTCCCTGCTGTAGAATTTTAGGCACTTTATTGCTACCTCACCTCCATGGTGCCTTAAATCGACCATCTTTTAATTTCACCACAAATACAAGAGGTACTCAGGGAGATCTGATGCCTGCCACAACCACTTATATCCTACTGGAAAGAGAAACTCCACAGATCTTAATTTACAGAGTCCACCCAACCCAATGTCAGCAATTCTTATTTATTTATGCTACTATGTAAATTGACATCCATGCTGAAAATAGCTCATTTAATAAGTAAAATTGTGCCAGGAAATTCTACTGTGGGAAAAAAAGTTAAGAAATGTTATTTTCTATGACTTTAGATATATTAATGGAACTTGTTCCTTCTACAATTTCAAGTAAAATGAAAATAGGTTGTAAACAAAGATAGTTCTATGCTAGGAGAGATGGTAAATGACAAATGAGTGGTGATATATGTAGCTAATAAAATGAGAGACAATAGGCTAATAGATGGATGTTAGATAATAGTTGTGTGATAGATACATTGGTATGAAGGTGCTAGGTAGATTGTTGTAGAATATTATTTTAAGGTGTATTACTTTTGTGTATGTTGCATTTGTTTTACTCTGTGAAGCTGTGTTACTGTACCTGTATAAAACACTTGATGGTCTAATAGACAACTGGTCAATAACAAGGCAGGAGAAAGAATAGGCAGGGCTGGCAGGCTGAGAGAATATACAGAAGGAAAAATCCGGGAGGAGAGGAAAAAAGAGATGGAGGAGTGAAAGGAGATCTGGGATCCAGAGAAGGAGGAGGACAGCTGGGGCCAGCCACCTAGCTACACAGCAAGCTACGGAGTAAGAGTAAGATTTAGAGAAGAGAATGAGAAAAGCCTAGAGTCAAAAGACAGATGGGATAATTCATGTAAAAGCTGGCTAGAAATAAGCCAAGCTAAGGCCTGGAATTCATAAGTAAGAACAAGCCTCTGTGTGTGATTTATTTTGGAACTGGTTGGTGGGTCCCTGAAGAAAGAGTTAAAAAAAAAAAACCACCACCACCAACATTCTGGTGTACCAACATGGCACTTGAATTTCCACAGTGCCTAAGAAAGCTTAAAAAAAAAACACAGCTCCTTTAAGAGTTTTGGCCAGACAGTTTGGCCAGACATGAAATAGGAACAAAAAACTAAGTAAAAATGCCTGCCACAATACAAGCATCAGCATCTAGAGCTCTAGGAAGGTTAAATGCAGTTTCTGGTCAGACAAATCTCCTACCAGCTGAGAGTTTCATGCTTGGCTTTTGGGACCCAAAAAGCAGGTAGAACCAGCTGAGAGCTGCAGGAGGAGAATCCAGGTGTGGGTTAGTAGTTTAAAGGTTTGCTCATATGATCAAAAAAGGCTGAAGATACGCAATAAAAGAGGTCCAGATGGAAAAACCTCTAAACAGGTTACTGTGTGTTTAACAATATGCATAGGCTTAAGAAAATGAAAAGGGTACAGCCATAGGAAAAAAATGAGTAGTTTATAAAATAAAGTCTTTAAAGAGAACAGTTTTTGCCCAGTGGCTAACCTTGCCACAATGAAAGCAAACTCCATAAGGAGTTTCTTCAATGCACATCATCTTCTCTAAAAAAAATTGGTGATGCCAGGAGCAGATGTGTCTCATTGTCATGAAAAACTTTAAATTAACAAAACACTTAAAATGCCATATTCTGTAGGCACAATCTGAAAAATAAGAAGTGGAAAAGTCTCCGGGCCAAGACATGACAAAGAAACAAAACCAAAGCATAATAATTGTGGTGGTTTAAAAAAAAAGGGCCCCCATAGAGAGTGGCACTATTAGGAAGTGTGACTTTGTTGGAGTAGGTGTGGCCTTGTTGGAGGAAGTGTATCACTGTTGAGGTTGGCTTTGAAGTCTCATATATGCTCAAACCACACCCAGTGTCCCCTTCACTTCCTGTTGCCTGCAGATCAAAGATGTAGAATTCTCAGCTGTTTCTCCAGTACCTGTCTGTCTGCCTGCCATCATATTCTACCATGATAATAATAGATTGAACCTCTGAACTGTATGCCACCCAATTAAATCTTTTCCTTTATAAGAGTTGCCGTAGTCATGATGTCTCTACACAGCAATAGAAACTTAACTAAGACAACAGTTACTAGTTTTTTATAATGAAAAATTCACTCTATTTTTAACAAATTTATAAATCAAAATATCACACAGCAAGATTAAGGAAGATTAAGATTAAGGAAGCCACTAAAACAAACCCTTGCTTAATCTGAAAGCTGTTCATCTCCATGAACTTCTATGCAATTAGACTTGTCATTCTGAAATTTTATAGTGTCACCTGATTTTACTTTTTCACTGTCAATTACTGTCAATTACATTTTAAACACTTATCTACAATAGAGAGACAGACAGACAAACAAACAGATAAAGACAGAGAGACAAAGTGACATAAAGAGAGAGAGAGAGAGAGAGAGAGAGGGAGAGAGAGAGAGAGAGAGAGAGAGAGAGAAACTATGTAGAAAACAGCATTATAGTTTCTTGCCCAGTGGCTAAATTTGCCACAAATGAAAGCAAACTCCATTAGAATTTTTTTCAATCCCCATCACCTTTGAAGTAGATTGGTGCTGCCAGAAACAGACATATCTCACTGTGATGAAATGCCTTATGTTATTAAAATATCTTAAATGCCATATTCAGGTCTCTGAAGTGTTTCAAGACTATCTATCTAAAATATATCTCCTACCTTGAAAACACCTAGCATAACTAGAAAGACTTACATATTGTATTATAAGTTATAATATATTATAATTATATTGTTATAGATTGTTATATTGTTATAGATGACTAACTTATTATATTGCTATAGATGACTAACTACTAACTTGTATTTCTTTATTATCCTAAATAGCTTTCAAAGACTAGAACTGTACACTACATTTTAAAATAAGCTGTATAGGTACAATCCCTTAAACAAGAGAAGAAATATATATGCAGTATGTTCTAACAAAAATAACCTTAAATTTGTATCTATATACAAAAATATCTCAAAGAGGAATGGAAACACATACACAGTGTGTTCTAACAATAATGGCTTTAAATTTGTATCAGTATACACAAATCCATAGCAATATAAAATATTTTCAGCTTTCTCAGGCCTTATGTGAATATATGTGGCTGGACATTGGGTGTCATATGTAGTCAAACTTTCTTGTCACCCACCAGCCCCCAAATAATAACATGGAGATTTATTATTAATTACGAATGCTTGGCCTTTAGCTGAGGCTTGTTCCCAACTAGCTGTTATAAATCAAATTAACCTGTTTCTCTTAATCTGTATTCTGCCACATGACTTTTTAACCTCCCTAATTCTGTGTGCCTGACTCTGTCTTCTGGGCATCTTCCATATGCCTAGATTCACCTCTAGCTCCTCTCTCTCCCTGGAAGTCCTGCCTATTTCTCCTGCCTATCTATTGGATGTTCAGCCCTTTATTAAACCAACCAGACACATTTTCACAGTATACAAAAAGATTATCCCAGAACAATATATCATGTGTCCAGAACATGCAGAGTCTAAGGAGAAATGCACATAGCAACTCTGAATCTGCCACAATTAAGTCATTTTGGGGGAAGAAAAGACTTTGTAAATAAACAATAATTTTGTAATTAACCTAAACATTTTGCAGCTTAAAATGTTCTCTAAATTAAGAAATACATTAATGATTAATAATTTTATTCTGAGGATAAATATTTCAAGTATTCTTTATTTCACTTGTAAGTATTATAAAATATGTTCAGATAACTTTGGGTAATCTGTATGTCAATGGATTTCATTATTCCCACCCTCTCTTGCCTCTCTTTGTTTTATTTGGAGTTATTCTTGTAACCTATTTTCCTTGAGCACTGAGATGGAGAACAGCTATGGGTTATTTAATACTCATAAACTGGACCGGCTTAGAATTAATGCTCAGAGATTTTCTAGAGGGCTGAAACCAACCACAGATCAGTAAGTTGTTTAGATAACCTTGACTTCAATATTTAAATGCACCAATGACACAACTATGAAATCCATGTGTAGACTGTAGCTGCCCTGCTACGCAGCTGCCATTACATATTTTGGTGTGGAGAAAGAACACAAAATGAAAGACTAGGTAGCCAAAGAGTAATAGAAATCAAGGCCTGCTGTGTTCATTTAGTTGCACCCGTCACCATCTCTGCCTGACCACACACATCACAGCATTGTGACACCTCACTAACCCTGCCAGACCACGGACCACATCGCATTCTTTATGTTTCACTTGCTTTTGCTGCTGCTGGCATATTGCTTCATTAAAATAATTAACTCACTTTTTATTGTATAAAATCTCCCTTCAAAATGTAGACTTTTATTTTTCTGTTAGCTAAATTAGATGTGTGAGAGTATAAAAATGATTACTTATTTTTACAGTACTTATATCACAATTTACTGCAAGAGAAGCCAAAGCAGGGTCGGGTCAGTAGAAAAAGAGAACTGTCTTAATGGGGGCTATTGATCCAAGGGATAATGTAATGATTAAAATAGACCTTTGAATTTGAGTTGCAAAGACACACTGTGTTCTAATTGCTGTAACCTTTGGAATCCTCAGATGGATAATAGTTCTGCACAAAGGTTAGAATAGGCTTTAGGAAGGAGTTACTGAAAAAAAGTACTAATGTGATCCATGAAATGGCACAAGAACAAAATATCAAATCATGCAGGTTTTCCTCAACAAAGAAAAGACAGGTGAGTAACGAAAAATAAAATTGAAGTTGTGAATACCATTAAACATATTTTTTAACTCTTAAATCTGAAAACTACAATCACTAGAGACAGTAGCCTTATAATACAGTGTTTTTTCTAAGTAATACTGGTAATAGTACAGCAGCTGTTTATAATCCACTTGACTATACAATCTTTTTTTAGTTTAATTTTTATACAAATACCATGTTTAATATCTTGACATGTTTTTGATTTTTGAAATATAAATATCATTTAGCCGGGCGGTGGTGGCGCACGCCTTTAATCCCAGCACTCGGGAGGCAAAGCCAGGCAGATCTCTATGAGTTCGAGGCCAGCCTGGACTACAGAGTGAGTTCCAGGAAAGGCACAAAGCTACACAGAGAAACCCTGTCTAAACCAAAAAAAGAAAAAAAGAAAAAATAATAATAAATATCATTTAAATGAAAAAATTGAGATGCTTCAAAAAGTGCTCATACCAGTACTTTCGAGATTGTTGCTGTAAGGACATCAACTTGTGAAGAGATAGGACTGAACTGAACAAGAAAGCAAACGCTCACACAAAATGGCTGCCTGCTGGAGGTCACAGAGTGAGGTCAATGCCATAGAGACAAAAGACAGAGGATATTTTAAACACTGAATGAGTCAGCGAAAAAGTTCTGTGATGGACCAGAAGGTAGAGAAAGATGGCCAATGAGATCTGAATGTCTATGCTTGGTAACTGATGATAATTGGCTAATTTCTTCTTTAAGAAAGGAGAACTACCTTCCTTTAGGGTTGAAGGTCCAGAAAATGGATTCCAGGAACCTGAGAAAGAAGTTCTTAGTTTGTAAAAATAAGAGGAAGCTAGGGTATGACTTATATCTCAAAGAGGATAGAAGTCACAATTGAATTTTCTGAAGCAAATTACTCCAAATATGCCATTTGGGTCAGCTGTAGCTACTTCCTGTAAGTATTTATCCATTGTAAGTAAATAAGTCACTGTGACAAAAATCCCTGACAGAAAAAAATGTAAAAGGGATTGATTAATTTTTGTCTTACGGTTTAGGCTTATAGTGCATCCCAGTAAGGAAGTCAAGGTGAATTGTCTCAGTCTATGTGACAGAAACTGTTGCTCTCATGATGGTCCAGGAAGCAGAGAGTGGGACCTAAACCAAGGGCCAAGTAGGAAAAATCCACCATTCTCTGATCTATTTCTACCAACAAGACCACACCTGCTAAGGTCCCAATGACTTTTAACACTGCATTATTAACTGGGGATGCATTCAACATATGAAGAAGAACATTTTATATTCAAGCCATACCATGTGATTATGAACTGTACTGGAAATTGGTTCCACATACAGAATACATTAATGTAACCTGCTGTCCTCTTATTCCAAAAGCTGAGGTTAGATAATGTGGAGGCCCACAAAGGTTTCCTAGTGAGATCTGAGCTTGCTTTACCCAGCAGAGCTGCATTAGAGGATTGCTTGATCATGAGCATGGTTACCAGGTGTTTGGAAGGGTCTGCACTTGGCTGTGCGGTATGCTTTGATATAGCAAGGGGAGGTCTTTTGCTCTGCCCCTTGCCATTCCTTTAAAAAGCCCTCTAGAAGAGACAGAGGGGGGCTGTGGATAAGGATCCAGTCCCTCCTGAAGCTGTCCTGTGTTTCTGTTTCTTTCCCCTCTATCCTTCTATCCTAAATCTATTATCCCTCACTCCTCAAGAGTACCCTGGGGAAAAAGGTGTTGACAGGTCCCTCACAAGAAGGTATGCGGTTTACTTAGGACAAATGAAAACTGAGACCACTAAGTTTGGATTCTGGCACCAGACAAAAGATAGACATCTTTACTAACAGTCAGTTTGGGGGTCACAAATTTACCAGAGAACTGCAGAGAAGAAAAAAAACAAAACAAAAACAAAAACTCTCCTCATATAGAGAGATTACCAGAGCTTTTATGAATTTCAAATTAAATATTAACAACTTGATACATACTATGGCCTTGTTCACAAGAGACCCCAGTACAAGTCAGGTAGGCAAATTGTTACTGTAATTTTTAGGTAGAAAACTTGAGATGAGTTTAAGGAAATCCCAAAGTCAACAAATTCCTTGAAAAAAAAGTTTCTTTGAAGCAAGGCAAGCTACACATTCTTACTCCTCTCCTATGAGAAGAGAAAAGCCCCCGTTCTTAAAGCATGACACAAACAAAAGTCACATTTATGTTTTTCAGTTACAGTAATATATATGCTGATTGCAAGTCTATGTTCTGGTGAATCAATATTCTGAATTCTTTAACAGTAATTGATTTTTTTAAGTTATGTTATTTTCCTCACTTGTTCTGAACTCTAACAAGAAAATTACATCCAAGCTTTTGGAAATGATTGTTAAGTTATGAAGAAGATGGTGAAGTATAAGTTGGAAGAACAAAAGAGGAGAAAGAGAATGAAAAATAACCTTATCAACAACTATATTCTTTAAGTCCTTTGCCTAAGTATAAGTAAGAAGTCAAATGTCATTCGTATTCTACAAAGAAAATCTGTATCTCCATGCAAACCAACAAACTGCAATAACGGTTCTTTTAGTTTGTTTTATTTTGCAAAAATAATGGGATTGGCTGAGCTGAGACAGGAGAGTCTCAAATTAACACATCCTAGATTAAGGAGCTAGACTCTGATATAGAAAACAAGAAGCAAACAACCAAAACAAAGAAACAAACAAAACAACAAACTATAGAAATCATTTAAACAATATTTTGATTTACAGTTCATTTTCCTTGGGATTTTTACCATCTACTAAAGTATAATAGCAAATTTTAACTGTGAAGTGTTTTTCTAAAGCCATTTCCCTTTAGTATATGTTTTTCCACCGTTAGCATTTTTTGCATGTTTTCTGGCCATGTTGATGTAGAATAAATGACTTTTTCATACTGGCAAGTGATTTTACATTTCATTCCATAATGAATTGTTCAGTTTGCATGAGTTTATAAGCTTTCTGTAGTTGTTGCTATCCAAATTAGCCCATTGTTTTCACATATGATATGTGGCATTTTTTTTTCAATTTTCTTGTATTTACTGAGACTTGTTTTATGTCAAAGTATGTGGTTGATTTTGGGGAAACTTTTATGAGGTGCTAAGAAGATGCAATATTCTTGGGTTTGGGTGGAAATGTTCTATAAATATCTGTTAGTCCATTTTGTTCATAACTTCAGTTAGCTCCGGCATATCTCTCATATCTCTCTCTCTCTCTCTCTCTCTCTCTCTTTCTCTCTCTCTCGCGCGCGTGCGCGCCTTCTTATTAAATAAGAAACACAGAACCAATGCAAAGAAGAAAGCCAAGAGATCAGAGCTAAGAGCTAAAACCTTACCCTTCCTCCTGCGGTGGTCCTACCTCTCCGAACCAGAGCTACTTTCTGTGTTAAAGTCCTTATATAGAATTTCTGTTCTGCCTTCGCATTGGTTGTAAACCCAACCACATGACTGCCTCGTCATGGCCTGTCTGTATAGACCTCCAGGTTTTCCATAGCTGGTATTGAGATTAAAGGCATGTGTATCCAATAATGGCTGTATCCCTGAACGCACAGAGACTTACCTAGCTCTGCCTACCAAGTGCTGGGATTACAAGCGTATGCCACTACTGCCCTGCTTTCCTATGGCTTGCTAATAGCTCTGACCCCAGGCAACTTTATTTATTAACATACAAATAACATTTTAATACAAATAAAATATCATCATATTTCCAATTTTCTATTTTAATAAAAAGAAAAAAGGAAAAAGCTTATAACTAACATAAGAAAAACTTGTGTGATTTATCTGTAGCAGTGTTTCTTTTATGAACTTGGGTGCCCTTGTGTTGAGTGCACAGATGTTTAGTACTGCAGTACCCTCTTGGTGGACTTCTACTTCAGTGAGTATGTAGTGTCCCTCCCCATCTCTTCTGATTAGTTTTGGTTTGATGTCTGTTTTGTCAGATATTAAAGTGACTACCTAGACTTGTTTCTTAGGTTCATTTTCTTGGGATATATTTTTCTTTCCTTTTATTTGAGGTGATGAGGTGATATCTATCTTTGATATTAAGGTGTGTTTCTTAGATGTAGCAGAAGGATAGATCCTGTCTTTTTCTTCCAATCTGTTACACTGTGTCTTTTTATTGGGGAATTGAGATCATTGGTGTTGAGAGCTATCAATGCACAGTGTTGGTTGATTCTCATTATTTCACAAGAATTATGTAATACTAAGGTATTTAAAAGCTGTAAAGGGTAAGCAAATATGTTTGGAAGATGTTAATTTTAAATACTTGAAAAAAATTGTTCAAAAATATGTATATCATCATAAAAAAACAGTAATTCCAATATATAATGAAAACCAGTGTTCATCTGCAGGATTTTGAGCCACACTGTTTCTTGTGGTCATTCTTTCCAGAGCTGATTTTTTTGATCATCCTCTCACCACAGAGATGTTTCTGCCCTGAGAGAAGCTACATAGCTGTGTGTCAATCATACTAATTGCCATAGCAATTTGATGAGCAAGCTGTGGCTATTAGTCACCCATCTTCCAAACCATCAAAAAAGTGCATACCACTGAAAAGTTCTTATGACCCATGTGAAAGCCTTTGATCACTGACCAGCCTACATTTTCTTTGATAATTTCAATGATGATGAATTTTTATGGGTAAATCCTATTCTTCAATTTTAAATGAAGGAAAACTTATTTTATCTAAATAGGATGAAAAAATAAAAATGTGAACAAGCAACCAAATTAAATGCTGGGTAAAGCACACTTATCTGACAGTTTGTTTAACAATACATTTTAACTATAACTAAATGGTTATGGGTAAACTGATAGACAAAAGAAAATCAGTTTTAATAGTAAAAAAAAAAAACCAAATACATTGTAGTGAGTACTTTTTAGCATTTGAAATCATTACAGTATGAGAGGGTCTGAAAATAATATAAATTAAAAGGTCATCTTCACTTTAACATCTAGAAATTTATGATTTATTAGTGTGTTTTAAGTACAGAGTGGGTTATTAAGCGTCTGTGGAATCTATTAAGGGTGCCTGTGTTATAAAATAATGCATATACTCTAAAGCACTCCTAAATGCCACATCATGTTCTTGCAGAGTGTGGGGCAGGTTTTTAATAGCCCAATGGTGACAGTGCATATGCATCTAAGGACAATGCACACGCAGAAGAAGCTAATTAACATGGAACACTAATTAGTCCCTCAGTATTTAGCAATGAAGTATCAGCAGCTGTCTTGGATGCCATATGCTAATTAGCATTAATAAACTTCAGAAATAATTGTCTCCATTGTTCTGTGTCATAATACTCCCTCTAATTGTACTTTGGAGAGCATTGCCTATAAATGGTAGCAAGTATTACATAGCATGGCTTGAAATTTAATGAGCAATTTTCTGTGACTTGTGGCATTAGAAAGGAATATATACAGGAAAGAGAAAAGATTAATGCCAAATTTTAAAGTCCATAATTAAGTTGTTGGCTGGTACCTGTGTCTCTAGCTATTCAAATATTTAGATGAGATTGCTTCTCGGGCTCCAGATTCGTTTTACGACAATAAAATGTGAATCATAATCAAGATGTTCTGAACCACTTCCTCAGCCAGTTCACCACACTTGTTTCAAAGTCCGGCTTCCTCCTTGGACACCATCTGTATCATGACATTGAGAAGCAGGAAATTCAGGAGGAAAAACAAGGCTTTACACTTCCTAATGTTGGCTAAACCAATTAGAATGTTTTTAAATTAAATTTATTTTAAAATGATATATAAAACATAAATTGGTCATTTGTGTGTGTATCTTGTAGTGCTTAAATTAACTAACATATTGCATACTAAATCAGGGGGAACATATTTATCTCCTCATACATCTATCTTTTATCATTATGGTGAAAATATTAAACATCCTTCTTTCCTAGCTTTTTTAAATACATAGTACATTATTGTTACCTATCTTCACCCTACTAGACAGTTGCACACAAAAACGTTCACTCGTCACTATAAATTAGAATAAATAGCAGAAAAATATCTCTGATAGAATAGTCTATGTAATTACAGAATGTGGTTCTTAACTACCTTGAGAAATATTTAAATTTCAATAATACTACTTCTTACTAGTCCATGAACTGGACCATCAAAAAAGAGAATGCTGACAAATGCCTCAAAATACTAGCCTCCAATGATTTCAGGGTGCAAGTGAAGACACACAGAATGTGCAATTGGAAGTTGATCACAATTAGCCAGCATTTTATAAATTATGAAAACTATTGTTAACTGAAACCTTAGGGATGATGTGCAGACACTGTAGGACTGAGTATGGACAGAACCACAGGACAGCTGCCCAATCTTCAATAAGCTTTTGAAATTTTAGATGCAAAAGCAGTCATTTATTTACAAATTCTTTAGAAGTTTCCAGATTTAAATGAACCATTTGTTATATACCATGATTAGTTAGAATGTATATTTTGCCAGGCGGTGGTGGCACAGGCCTTTAATCCCAGCACTTGGGAAGCAGAGCCAGGCAGATCTCTGTGAGTTCAAGGCCAGCCTGGTCTACAGAGCGAGTTCCAGGAAAGGTGCAAAGCTACACAGAGAAACCCTATCTTGAAAAACCAAAAAAAGAGAAAGAATGTATATTTTATGTCAGTTATATGTTTGAGAATATTGTTAGCTATATATGCTAATAAAGCACATATCTCTAGGTAAGACTTCTCTGGTAAATTATAAAAAAAAATACTGTTTTTAATTTTCATTTACCCTAATACTTGTAAGTTCATACTTAGCATATAAATCAGAAGAATCAAATACTTTACTGTTTTGTATTTCAGAGAACAACAAAGTAATAAATTACATATTTAATACATATTCTGACAAATGATTAAATTTAAAACAACAAAAGCATGAAAAATTAGGATAGTGAATAGTAAAGTATTCCAAGCATACCATATGAGATACGAACATCTGAAACTGTTAAAAAATTCCCAAGCCACAGGAATGGTCATGGAAGGAAGTATAATATCGACTAGGGAGCGCATGCAATATCGTTAAAGGCTTAAGAGGAGCGGGTGTCGTTAAATACATTTAAAAGTTAAGGACAAGATCTTTCCTGGTGTTGAAATTGATCCCAAATGCTACGCACATAAGATATATTTTATAGAGAAATGTTTGAGAGGCTGCAGCAGAGAGTATGATATTTTTCTAGAAAGGGAAACAGAATGAAATGTGCACACACCGAAAAAGGCAAACCTAAAGAGAACATTCTTATGGGTCACACCTACTGTAAGAAAGGTAGCAAACGAAGAGTGGGAAAGAAGGAGGCTGCAGAGAGGGCTTGTGGGAGGGAAGAAGGAGCCTGGAGCAAAAGGGAGAAATAGCAACAGTGACAGACAGGTATAGGTAAGTTTTGCTGCTGAATCAACAGCAAGATGCTTCAAAGAACATTCATTCTCAGACTCTTACAGAGGATCATGTCAGGAAGTAAGAGGCCCTGCAGGTTGCTATACAGTCTTTTATTTTTTTTCGTGGATCATTTGTAATTTAAAGCAAAGAAACGCTTTATCATAGAAATCTGTTCTTAATAATGTAATAATAGTAAATTCTATTTGGTATTATCCTTTTTTTTAATTTTTATTTTGCAATACAATTCAGTTCTACATATCAGCCACGGATTCCCTTGTTCTTCCGCCTCCCGCCCCCCTCACCTTCCCCCCAGCCCGCCCCCCATTCCCATCTTCTCCAGGGCAAAGCCTTCCCTGGAGACTGAGATCAACCTGGTAGACTCAGTCCAGGTAGGTCCAGTCCCCTCCTCCCAGGCCGAGCCAAGCGACCCTGCATAGGCCCCAGGTTTCAAACAGCCGACTCATGCAATGAGCACAGGACCCGGTCCCACTGCCTGGATGCCTCCCAAACAGATCAGGCCAATCAACTGTCTCACCCACTCAGAGGGCCTGATCCAGTTGGTGACCCCTCAGCCATTGGTTCATAGTTCATGTGTTTCCGTTTGTTTGGCTATTTGTCCCTGTGCTTTATCCAACCTTGGTCTCAACAATTCTCTCTCATATAAACCCTCCTCATTCTCACTAATTGGACTCCCAGAGATCCACCTGGGGCCTAGTCATGGATCTCTGCATCCAGATCCCTCAGTAGAATATATAAGGAACTCAAGAAATTAGACATCAGAATGCCCAACAGTCCAATTAAGAAATGGGCTATAGAACTAAACAGAGAATTCTCAACAGAGGAAACTCAAATGGCTGAAAGACATTTAAGGAATTGCTCAACATCCCTAATCATCAGGGAAATGCAAATCAAAACAACTCTGAGATACCACCTTATGCCTGTCAGAATGGCTAAGATAAAAAGCACTGAAGACACCTTATGCTGGAGAGGATGTGGAGCTAGGGGAACTCTCCTCCACTGCTGGTGGGAATGCAAGCTTGTACAACCACTTTGGAAATCAGTATGGCGCTTTCTTAGAAAATTGGGAATCCATCTCCCCCAAGATCCAGCTATACCACTCTTGGGCATATACCCAAGGAATGCTCAACCACACCACAAGAGCACTTGTTCAGCTATGTTCATATCAGCATTGTTTGTAATAGCCAGAACATGGAAACAACCTAGATACCCTTCAACTGAAGAATGGATAAACAAAATGTGGTACATATACACAATGGAATACTACTCAGCAGAGAAAAACAATGACATCATGAGGTTTGCAGACAAATGGATGGATCTAGAAAAAATCATCCTGAGTGAGGTAACCCAGACTCAGAAAGACAAACATGGTATGTACTCACTCATAGCAGGATACTAGATGTGGAACAAGGATGACTGGACTGCTACTCACATCACCAGGAGGCTACCTGGAAAACAGGACTGTAAGAAAGACACGGGGATCGCCCATGACAGAGAAATGGAATGAGATCTACATGAACAGCCTGGACATGAGTGGGGGTAGTGAAGGGCGAGGGTCGAGGGAAAGAGAGCTTGGGGGAGCGGGAGATCCCAGCTGGATCAACAACAGAGAGGGAGAACAAGGAATAGGAGACCATGGTAAATGAAGACCACATGAGAATAGGAAGAAGCAAAGTGCTAGAGAGGCCCACAGAAATCCACAAAGATACCCCCACAACAGACTGCTGGCAATGGTCGAGAGACAGCCCGAACTGACCTACTCTGGTGATGGGATGGCCAAACACCCTAATTGTCTAGCTAGAAACCTCATCCAACTACTGAGGTATTATCCTTTTTGAATACTGAAAAATTGGGTTAAGAAGTAAGGAGTCCCCAAATTGAAAAGTCATTCCTACTTTTGTTGTTTCTAATAGTTGACTGCATTTCAGGAAATCATCCTTATCTTCTTGGGAAGTAAGATACTTCCTCATTTAATCAGTTTCATAATTATCATTAATAACAAATGGTTTAAATATCTTGAAATACTTCTATGAGATGAACAATATTCTAAACATTTGTATTGATCAGTTCATTGTTAGAACTACCATATATAGTAGTTACAATTATTGTCACTGCCATGTTAGTAAACTGATAAAGTTTTGGATGCAAGAAGATAGATAATTTGCTGAAGATTCTCAAACCTTGGACTTAGAATGAGCTCATGGGATGGATTAATAAGGTACACATTCCAGAATAAGTCTAAATAAGCACTTTAGTTGCTTTACTATAATTTGTGATCATTATACATCATATTTGAAACTCTGTCAGAAGTTAGGGGAAACTGACAAGTGAAGAAAATGTCTGTAGGAGGCTAGTGTACCACTTGTAGGATTATATTTAAATGTAAAACATAAATCCTGTAAATTCTATTATGTCTACATTAGAGATGAATTCCTTGTGTCTTTAACATTTTATCAGAAACATTATCAATGTAACAGTGTTTTAATTAATTATAAATGAGAAAAAACACTAAATTCAAGTCCTGAAAACAATAAAAATTAAACCCCTAAAGTTTTAAATTGCACTTTGTGTGTATAAAAGATTATCCACACATTCAGAACTTTGTTATTTATTTATTTATTTATTTATTTATTTATTTATTTATTTATTATTCATTCAACTTGGCAGTGACATCTGTTTTGATTGTTAAAACATGATAAGTGAGCTCTTGTATATAACTAATAATGCTGTAATTGAGCAGAGTTATAGTCAAAGAAATATAAACTAACTTTCCTTTTAATGAACATGTTTTGTTCTGTTCTGAATGATCCAACAGAGACAATTTCAGCCAAAGTTTTCAATTTAATTGACTTCAAACAAATGTTGAAAGAACATGAATGAAGTGGAATATTTCATACATTTCTCTGTGCAAATCTCCATCCTAACGAACAATGCATAAAAATGAAAAATAATTCAAGTTTAAAAATGACTATGAACTCAAATTTCATTGTATTTAGTGACCATTACAGATGAAAAGACATCTATTTAGTTTATGTTTCTATGCAGGATGAGGTACTTAAGCCATAAATAACAAGTGTTGTTTGCCCTGAGGCTCTTAATCTTTACTAAGGCAAGGGTTCATTAAACTAATGGCCAGTCCAATTAAATAATATCTTGGTGACTTTGCAGAAACAAGATATTCATGAATGTATGTATTAAAAGCAAGTATTTTTTTTAGTTTAGTCTATGTTCAGTAATTCTGTAACCTACTTATTATTCGATTACCTTAACTGATGTGTCTGCTGACACAAGTTAATTGTGACTTTTACTCTTGCTATTTTTATACTAAAATCTGAATGTATAGTTAACATTTTCTTAGAGAACATATACATGTCAGGCTTGATCAGTTGCTTATCTGCATGTTGAGCAATTGCTATTATAAAATTATTATTTTATACAATTATATATAGGTTCATCTAATGTAAACATAAACATGAATTAATCAACATCACTAGTGGTAAATGAGTCTCCTTGTGATTCAAGACTTCAATGATATAAGCAAGGATACCCTCATAAAATACCAAACAAATGCAACTGGTCAGCAAGTGAGCCTACTGACTGCACATCTATAAGTATGTGAGGAATGATTGCATCTAACTTCTCAGAAATGAGAAACACATGACTTAACAATGTAGTTTCCCAATACTTTTTTAAATTTTTTTAAAACTGAATAAATAAAATAAAATAAAAGCCTAGACATCAACAGTAAGAAAAAAGGAGTTGATAATTCATTGCCACTAAATACTTTTTGCATCTTAGTTACTTTACAGAATCATTCTTTGCATAAACTATATTGTAGGGTTAAACCTACATTTTCACTGCAGTAAATAAGTTTAATTTAAAAAACTGAAAACACGTATAACTGAATTTGTACATGCTTAAGAGGCACTACATAATATTTTAAAGAGTACAGATTATATAATGTATATGGCTAAACATATACTGCTCCTCAAATGGTTATCATCTCTTTGTGCTGTAAACTTTCAAGCTCCTTCCCTCTGCATATTTTCTTTGCTTTTTTTTTTTTTAGAAGGGTCTCAGTATATTGCCTTGTAGACCAGGCTGGCCTCCAATTCACAGACATCGACTTGCTAGAATTAAAGGTATATGTCACTCCTGGCCCTTCTATTTTATAAAACATCTATGCCATATTATCATTATCTCTAGTACTGTGCTATACAAGAATAAATCAAGAATGCCTTTTCCCAGTTAACTTTGATTTCCATACCCTCTCCTCTCTCCAGTTTCTGGTAGCCATCAATCTATTTCCAGCATCTAATAATCAACTTTTAGTAAGTCCACATTGAGTGACTTCCTGAATACATGCTCTCTATGCTTGGTGTATGTCAATTAGCATAAAGGTTTCAGCTTCATCCATGTTCATATGGCAGGATCCCATTCTTCTGTTTGGAAGATGAGTGGTCTGTTGTGCCTATGGGCCAAGTTTTCTTTACCCACTCAATTGATGAGCATACAGGTAGCTTCCAACTCTTATGTGCAGTGAATAGTGTTTCAATAATGATATGACTACAAGAATATCTTCACTATATTTTGTTTCTTTTCCTGAGATATATACCCAAGAGAGAGAGAGAAGTCAAAACACAATAAGGAACTCTATAATTTTGCTTTCCATAATGTCTTTACTAATTTACCTTCCCACAAATGGTATAAAAGGTTTCCCTCTTTGGCACATTCTCATTAACACTGTTGTTTTTCATTTTCTTGATGCTGTCCATTCTTTATAAAGTGAAATGAATTCTTAAGATTTGGATTTCCATGTCCCTGATGATGAATGAAGTTGCATTGTTTTTCTTATACCTGTTGGTCATTCACATGTCTTCTGGGAGATTCCTTTGTAAGTATACTGCATATTTGTTATCAGGGCAGATGGGTTTTGCTGTTGAGGTTTGGGTCTTCTTTTCACTGCCTCAATATTACCTTGTATTTGATGGAGAGTCACAAGTGCTTTCTGTTTGTTGTGTTGTTTGTTTCCTTTACCACTTGGAAGCTTTTTGATGTGAGATAATCTTTTATGTCTATTTTTGTTTAGTTTCCTGTGCTCTGTGGTCTTGAAAACAATAAAGCAGCTTGAGGAGAAAGAGATTGTTGAGTGGTTAAGAATACTTGCTGCTCTTGCATAGGATCCCAGTTGAGTTACCAGCTCCCATATGAGAACTCACAACTGTCCTTAACTCCAGTTGACAGAATCTGGTACTTTCCTCATTCCTGAGACCACTGGATGCATACAGTGCATTTACATACACACAGGTAAACATTTCTACAAAATAAAAATAAACAATTAAAAAATATACTGATCATTCAATGTCCTGCAACATTTAATCTGTTTTTCTTCAGTACTTTCAAAGCTCCAGCTCTTATACACTTAAGGTTTTAATCCACCTTCAGTTGATTTCTGTGACCAATGTAAGATAGAAATGTAACCTTTCTAGATAACAGAATTGAAATGATAATAATCATATTAATATTATACATCAGTTTATCTCTTCGTCCCACTAGAATAAATTCACCATATCCAAGTTTCTCAGTGGTAGAACTAGTAGCATTGCTCAGTTTTTCAATGGGAAGGCTTAGGAGCTACTTACCACAGGCAGACCAGAATAGAACCATGTTTCCTTGAACTTACAAATACCAACTAGTAGGAGTCACGCCTGAGCTATTAACTTCTAAAATGTGTTTGCTTCCTTGAGAACATAGATTGAAATTCCTCGACATAAAGAAGTAAATGAATAGACTACTAAGGAAGGCAGGGAGTCTGCTGGGAGAAATAAGTCCTGAACTGAGAAATATTTAATCTCATCTAAATAACGTAGGTACTTTGAGCTTTATATGTGTGCTGTCAAGAAGAATTTTGAGCTAGAATTTACCTATTTTCTTAAAATTAATTTTTTAAGTCACATAAAAGTAAAACTGTTAAGGGATTTTTTTTTCATTACAGGAATATGTCTTATATAATACACAAGAAAAACAAAGCTGACATTTTATTAAACCTTATAAGAAAATCAAACATACAAATTTTTTTTCCAAAAATGAGTTTTCCTGTTTATGATACTTTATTCTTTCAGTGTTTAAGTAAGAGCAGAAATTGTCAAGGCTATTTAAACAACTATAATTTATTTTCTAAAAATGTATAACAGAAATTGTAGTTATTCTTTACATTGCCTTCCAAGGTCATTGATAAAAATGTAAGATAGTGAAACTTTTATTTTAGTTAAAAACAATTGTATTTTATTTTTTACTAAGAAATGTTTTATTCATTTTACATACCAAGCACAGATCCCCCTCTTTCCCTCCTCCTGCCCCTCCAGCCTTCCCTCCTACAAGAAGGTAAGACCTCCCATGGGGAGTTAGCAGAGGCTGGTACATTCAGTTTAGGCAGGTTCTAGCCCCTCCCCCTGCCTCAAGGCTTTGCAAGTTGTCCCACCATAGGTAGTGGGCTCCAAAAAGCCTGCTCATGCACCAGGGAAGGATCCTGATCCTACTGCCAGGGGACCCCTAAAGCAGATCAAGCTACACAACTGTTTCACTTATGCAGAGGGCCTAGTCCAGTCCCATGGAGGCTCCACAGGTGTTGGTCTAAATTTCATGAGTTCCCACTAGTTTGGTTTGGTTGTTTCTGCAGGTTTCCCCATCATGATCTTGATGCCCCTTGCTCACAGAATCCCTCTTCTCTCTCTTGGACTGGACTCCTGGAGCTGGGCCTGGTACTTGGCTGTGGATCTCTGCATCTGCTTCCATCAGTTACTGGAGAAAGGCTCTATGGTGACAGTTAGGCTACTCACCAATCTGATTACTGGCATAAGCCAGTCTTAACTGACGTAGGTAAGTAAGGAACAGCTATGGCCCAGTCCTCAGGATAATCTACAAGCTCTACTATGGTGATATTTTATTTATATTAAAATGTTATTTGTATGTTAATAAATAAAGTTGCCCGGGGGTCAGAGCTATTAGCAAGCCATAGGAAAGCAGGGCAATGGTGGCGTATACTTGTAATCCCAGCACTTGGTAGGCAGAGCTGGGTAAGTCTCTGTGTGTTCAAGGATACAGCCATTATTGAACACACATGCCTTTAATCTCAATACCAAGCAAGGAAAACCTGGAGGCCTATACAGACAGGCTGTGACGAGGCAGTCATGTGGTTGGGTTTACAACCAATGAGAAGGCAGAACAGAAACACTATATAAAGACTTTAACACAGGGGTAGCTAGTTCAGAGAGGTAGGACCACTGCAGGAGGAAGGGTAAGGTTTTAGCTCTTAGCTCTGACCTCTTGGCTTTCTTCTTTGCATTGGTTCTGTGTTTCTTATTTAATAAGAAGGTTGGTTACATCTACACTCTACAATGGCCATAGAATGTGCATCACAATTCTAACAATAAGTTCCTGACACTTTGGAGTTGTTTTTATAACACAATGTAACCCAAACAACACAACAGGTTATTGATGGCCTAAATTTGCTATTTTTTATTTTTGCCTGCAAACTTTTATGTGTGTAATCATGTTCCCCAAGAAGAAACTTATTTCTCAAAGTTAAGTAAAGTGTTTGGATTTTGCTTCCATTTATTTAACACACACTATTTTCTTTTGATTTTTTTTTTTTACTACCAGTCTACTGTTAATGGACTGGACATTGTTAATATAGTTCTTGACTGTATATATTCTATATTCTTATCATACTTACTGTATATAGTTTTTCTTATATTAGTTATAACTTTTATTTTAGATAAAAAGGGGAAATGTGGTGATATATTGTACACCCCAATATATTGTATACACTAATAGTATACTCTAATAAACTTATCTGGGGATCAGAGAACAGAGCCAGTCACTAGATTAGACATAGAGGCCAGACAGTGTTGGCACACATGCCTTTAATACTATCACTCGAGAGGTAGAGATCTGTCTGGATCTCTGTGAGTTCAAGGCCACATTGCGAACAGAGCCAGGCAGTGGTGGCACATGCCTTTAATCCCAAGACTTGAGATCTCATGTCTTTGCTTAGGAAAGACACATGCCTTTAATCTCAGGAAGTGATGGCAGGAAGCAGAAAGGTATATAAGGCATGAGGACCAGGAACTAGAGGCTTTTAGCAGCTGTTGAACTGAGAATTTCAGGGGTGAAGACTCAGAGGCTTTCATTCTGAGAAAACAGGAACTCATGCTCTAGAGGTTGAGGAATTGGTAAGTTGAGGTTGGCTGTGGCTTGTCCTATTCCTCTGATCTCTCAGTTTTCACCTTAATATCTGGCTCCGGGTTTTTTTATTAGTAAGACCATTTAGCAATTAGTGTTACAGTGTATATGTTACAAAGTACTTATTGGAAATATACCATGAGCTAAAGTTAAACTATGAAAAGCAAAAGTGCTTAATGAACAGAAATGCATTCTGTCTCTTGGAAGTAGGTATCACAGGGCATCTACACTCAAAATTCATGAAATAATACATTTAAAATGAAATCACCTTATTATTTATGCACTGCATTTCAGCAATTATTGAAAAATAAAACCTTACAATGTAAAATCTACCTTCAAGTAAAACAATAAAAATATTTGTCAGAAAATTAGAGCATACATTTTTCCAGATCATTAGTGGCTGTTGGGAGGGGGGCATCTTTCCTTTTGTTTGCATAAAACCATAGAAGGTTTACATACAGCTCACAGTACAGTATTCTTTCTTCTTTATTGAAAATCTTTTCTTATTATGACATCTTCCAACAACCATCATGAAGGATTCTTGATAACTGCATTGAAAGTATTTTTATTCAAGGATCTGTTTTTAAGATAAAATGTGTTTGTAAGTTTCTTCTAAATCTGAAAAGGTATTTGGAATTTATATATATACATATATATATATATTTTAATGATCACTTTAGTCATCCTCATTTTTAAGAACAAAGGCATAAGTACAATCAATATACAATTATTTTGACATTCACATAAGAGAGAATGAGACTGGAAAGCTGGATAGTCTTCTACAGATATAGTTCCATTAATCTTAGAAATCAACCAGGAATAACTTGTTGGTGAGCTCTCACATCTTTAATATTTTTCTCATGCTGCATCTCCAACCTCCAGTAAGTACTTATCAATGTCTCTGATTTTGCTGGGGGATCAAGGCACTCTTATGTGTTTTAATGATCATAGAATTATTCTGACTATTTGTGAGAAGTGTAATGTATTAATCATGAATTTGCCAGACAGCTCTCCATTCTTATTCCATCAACTCAACCAAGCAAAGCTAAGTTTAGATTATTATTAGATAATTGTTAGTAGTTTATTGAACATCTAAGTGTTCTGTACAACTTATTTTCATTCGTCTTTAAAAGTTGCATGTAATGTTTGCACTTTTTTTAGTAAATAAGTAGACTCTAACCACAACAAATTCACAAGGAGAGTATGTGAAACAATTAAGAGGTCTGAAAAGGCTTCATAAAAATTAAGTAATACCAGTTAGAAATTTAATGGAATAAAATAGTTTTGATTACAAAATTCCATTTTCTGTTTCAACCTATGTACACATCGTTCATTAAGTACTTTAATTATTTTATTTTAACATGAAAATAAAGTCATAAGAGCCTGCTAAAAAGTCATGCAAGAATCATTACTATTTACTTTCAACTAACTCACTCATGTATGTATTCAGCAGTTATATTGTATTAAATAATTAGTGCTAGAAATATAAATACATGGTTGATAACTCTAATGTCATAGTTAAAAATAATTGCCATGCTCATCCACTGTCCCTAAGTTCACATATCATAAAATTTCCTTAGAAAACAAATGTTTTATTTACTTTCCCATATACTTCAGCCTTTATTATAATGTATAAATGTTCTTAATTAACTCTTATTTAAAATCCTGAGAGTTGTAAACACTTGTTTTCCAACAAAACTAAAACTAAACAGAATGAATGCAAGATTTCTTGAGGGTATTGAACATTCCAATAAACTCTGACATAGCTAAAAGTTTATATTTAACATTTATTTAGGTTTTAAAGGTTTTTTTTTCTGAATTCATTTATACACACAGGATGGGTTTTGAAAACATATTTATGCAATCAAAGATCTTTAGTGTATATTATAATTAAATGTCATGCAATAAGATAACCAACATTTTTAAGAATAGGAATGGTATTTTTTCAAATTCATAATATAATAAATTACTAAATCCATGACTTTTGTACCTAATCAATTTTTGGATGAGAAAGCTGTGTATAAAGACTGAGATGTGCTCAAGCATTGACAGAGAAGCAGTCTCAGGGCAGTAGACAGTCATAGTAATTGATGACCTGAGTGTTAACTAAAACAGTCACCATTTCTTTGTTCTTCTGTTATATTTTTTAAGTTATAATATAACCACATTGTATCTTCCATTTCCCTTTCCTCCCCAAACTCCTCCCATGCACCCCTTTGCTATTTCTCTAATTCATGGCTTCTTTTTAATTGTAGTTTCATGTTATTAAAAGAAGGCTGTAGATGAACTTCTAAACGGTCTTATTAAACAAGAAACACAGATCAATCCAAATGCAGAGTTAAAAGCCCAGAGATCAGAGCGGTAGCCAAGAGCTAAGACAGTCTCATCTTACCACTCGCTGCCATCCTTCCTCTGAGAGAGAGACCTTCTCCTGTGTGACCTTTTTTTTTTTTTGCCTTTCTGTTCTACCTTCTCATTGGCTTTAAACCCAACTACATGATTTCCTCATCACTGCCTGTCTATACAGGTTCTATACAGACCATTCATGGTCTCTATGGTTCGTACTGAGATTAAAGGTTTGGGTCACCGCTTGGCTGTGTCCTTGAACACACAGAGACTCTGCCTGTCATGTGATTAGATTAAGGGCTTGTGCCACCACCTCCAGACTTTTGCTAAATGGCTTACTTAGTTTTGACCTCCAGGCAACTTTATTTATTAACATACAAATAAAATCACATTTTAGCACAAATAAAATATCACCATAGAAGGCTAAATAACTCCTGACCCAAACTCCTACTTTAATGTCTTGAATATGACAGTTTACTAATAAACAACATTAAGTGTCAGGGATAACATTGTCACCAGAATTAATATTTTATGTGGCTTTTTAAATTTTTATAAAATATGAATAAAAGGAATTGATTTTGGATGGCTGTAAAACACTTTAGTAACCACTCTGATTTTCGTGTCTTCTCTTAATTGTCAGTATTTTATTATTATTGTTACCTCAATTATCACTTTATAAAGTAACATAGGATACACCATCTCTCCCTGAGAAACTATAGCCAATTAATGTTTTTGAGAGAGGGAGGGTGAACCATTTTATTCAATGATATAACCAGTAATATGTTGCATTTGATCCAGCAAATAACCCAACACCCATGTCTTAGTTACGATTTCTATTGATGTGAAGAGACACCTGTAGCTAAAGTTTTCCTGCCTGGCCCACAGTCAGGACAAATCTCTCTCACCTGCCAGTCCCACAGCCATCAGACCCGATCAAGTAAACACAGAGACTTATATTGGTTACAAACTGTATGGCCGTGACAGGCTTCTTGCTAACTGTTCTTACAGCTTAAATTAATCCATTTCCATTAATCTATACCTTGCCACATGGCTCGTGGCTTACCGGCATCTTCACATGCTGTTTGTCATCATGGTGGCTGGCAGTGTCTCTCTAACTCAGCCTTCCACTTCCCAGCTTTATTTTCCTCCTTGTCCCACCCACACTTCCTGCCTACCCAATGGCCAATCAGTGTTTTATTTATTGACTAATTAGCAACACATTTGCCATACAGAACATCCCACAGACACCATAACCATTGTTACTCTTATAAGAAAAACATTTAATTAGGGTGACTTGCTTACAATTTCAGAGGTTCAGTCCAATATCATCATGGTGAGGAGCATGGCAGTATTCAGGCAGACATGGTACTGGAGAGGTAGCCGAGAGTCCTACATTTTGTAGGCAACAGAAGTTAACTGAGATTTTGGGTAGTATCCTGAGCATAGGAAACCTCAAAGCCTGCCCCCAGAGTAACACACTTCTTCCAACAAGGCCATACCCACTCCAACACTTCACTTTAGCCTCAGGCAGCCTCTTTGGACAAGGGAAAAAGGCAGCTACTTTCTTCACCAAAATATCACAAGATCAGTCTCTAGGCCACATACTAATATTCTTCTCCTCTGAAGCCTCTTGATCCCCACAGTTCATCAAATCACATTAGGCACCACTGTTTTCCAGGCTCCTACCAGTATGGCTCATTAAGCAATGCTTAAAGCATTCTACTGCTCTCCTAACCCAAACTCCCAAAGTCCATATTACTCCAAACAAAAACATGGTCAGGCCTATCACAGCAATAACCCATATTAGTACCAACTTCTGCCTTAGGTTTTCTAATGCTGTGAAGAGACATCATGACCACAGAAACTCTTATAAGGAAAGCATTTAATTGGGGTGGTTTGCTTATACTTTCAGAGGTTCAGTCCATTATCATCATGGTGGGGAGCATGGTGGTGTAGAGGTATACATAGTGCTGCAGATCTAGTTGAGAGTCCTACATTTTGCAGGCAACAGGAAGTCAACTAGGACACCAGGCAGTGTCATGAGCGTAGGAAACCTCAAAGCCTGCCCCCACAGTGACACACTCCAACAAGGTCATATCCATTCCAACAAAGCTACACCTCCTAATACTGATTGATATATTCCTAATATGAGATTATGGGGCCAGTTATATTCAGACTACCTCAATCCACATCCAGCAATAAACTCTAATTAAACGCAGTTTGCTGTACACCAAAAGAAGACAAGGAATTGGAAGGAAGAAATTCTGAGAAGTGCTTCAGTGGATAAGAGATTGGGTTAAAAAAAAAAAAAAGTAAAGGGGTGGGTAAAATAATGAAAAACAGGAGTTCATAAAACAAACAGTGAAAGAAAGAAATTACAATGAACAAGAACGCATTTTTATTTTTTATTGAAAACAATTTACTTGAGTGAAAGTATGCTGACTTTAACTTTTCATTACAGAAAAGTTAAAGTCAGCACCCAAGCTTGAACCTCTGTGCTCATGTAAGTGGTGCAGTGATTATTCTTTGTGAGGAAACCTCTCTACATACTATAGCCATGGCCTACATGTCCATTTCATCCTCCACACCAACATTATTTTCTATCTTCCTTTTTTAAACAAAAAATTCTGTCCAAGGCTGAAGCAAAAAGTAATCCTAAGGACTAAAGCTAAGATATTTTGAACAATACCTAAATAATTATTGCATAGTATTAAAGCTTAAAGAATAAGTGTTCATGAGTCCATATTTTTATAAAATATATAATTAATTAAAGAAGCTGAAGAAGGTAGGTGTAGTACCCAGGGAATATTTCTAAATAATGAATATATAAAGACTAAGAAAATAGCAAATCATCAGTATACTTCAGTAATATTTGCTGCAGGCAATTTCTGTGGATTAGTAGGTTTTCTCAATTTAATGGACAAAATCTTAATGATATTCAAGCAAATTTACATAGCTTCAAGGTATTTTCTCCAGGATAATAATGTTAATTACTACAATCTCCAAGTTTCTTTTAATATTCCTCTTTCTGGTAGGTAATTGTTGGTTTCCTCTAGTTAAACAAATAGAGTACAGGAAATAGATTATAGAAAAATTACAAGCCAGGTGTTGGTGGCACATGCCTTTAATCCCAGCACTTGGGAGGCAGAGGCAGGCAGATCTCTGTGAATTCGAGGCCAGCCTGGGTTACAGAGTGAGTTCCAGGAAAGGCGCAAAGCTACACAGAGAAACCCTGTCTCGAAAAACCAAAAAAAAAAAAAAAAAAAAAAAAAAAAACAAAACAAACAAAAAAAAAAACATTACAGTGGAAGAAACTAATAGAAAGAAAATATTTTCATCAAGTGATCATATTATCACCTTAGAAAAAAGTACAATATATAGTGTTTCTTAATCACATGATATATGAAAAACACCTGTGTATAGATGGCATTATGAATCTAAAATATTAACCTATCAACAAGAAATCACCAGAAAATACACTGAACTATATTCTATAAAACACCAAGTAAATATTCATCACCAAACATAAAACAGAACCAATGGGGGATCAGGATGTTTCCTTGCCACTTGTTTTGGATGAAGTTCTCTAGAAAAACAGATCCAAGGGAATGAATATTTAGAATTAATTTCCTAATTCAGATTTACTATTATTTATGTGTATGAGGGTGTGTGTGTGTGTGTGTGTGTGTGTGTGTGTGTGTATGCCTGAGGCATGAAAATGTCTGGAGAGAGCCGAAAAGGATGTCATATCCCATGAGCCAGAGTTACAGGTGGTCATTAGCTGCCCAAAAATGTCCCTGGGAAGCAAACTCAGGTCTTCCAAACGAGCAGTATATACCGTTAATTATGGAGTCATCTTGCTATCCCTTATAATATGCTATTAATAAAACAAAGCTCTATTTTTTGATGATATAATTCATTGTCTCTCAAAGGATAATTCAGAGTTACGAAATTGTGACACTAATTCACATACATAATAAGTTTTCTGCATTTTTGTGTCTATGTAGGTAGAAGTAGGGTGCCTAAGAATTTTCATTAGGAAAATATATACTCTATTAATTAGGTCTCTAGTCAATTTTTATTATTTTAAAATGTTCTGATGGATGCTTTAAAAATGTCATTATACTTTTATTTTATAGCAATGTAACTCATTTTTATTTTAAGACTCTAAAATATTCTTCTGCCCTTATACTATTTTAAACAAACTGGTTCCCCATAATTAACACTTTGCCATAATAGAGTAATACTAAGTCTACTGTAGGTTATATTATCCCAAAAAAGTGTAGTATTCATTTTTAATATAAAAATCAACTCAATCCAGTATATATGACACACAGCCTGTGATCATTACTTCAGACTGCAATGCTGTCCACTTCTTTCTAACAAGATGGTTGTTGTCCTTTTTTTAGTTAAGAAATTTTTTAATTCATTTTACATACCAATCAAAGATCCTTCTCTTCCCTTCTCCCATCCCTCCAGCCTCCCCCTCTAAACCCACCCCCATTCCCTCCTACAAGAAGGTAAGACCTCCCATGGGAAGGTACATTTAGTACTGGCAGGTCCCTTTATAAATTATTGCTGCCTTCTAAGCCACAGCTTTCTGAATCAGCTATTGCAACTCTGCTTCTACCAGCAACAGTTAGGCTAGGCCACAGGGCTGTAGCTGTAGGGAATTCTGTTCCCTCTAGCTCCAACTCTTGCAAAGCTACAAAGGGAACTTAACTAAACCTCTCTCCCTCTAAAGAACTCAAGATTCAAAGGTTAAGGTGGAATTCTGCTCTTCAGAGGCTGAATAGCAAGTAGCTCACCTCCTCTCCTTGCTCCCATCCTTCAAAAAACCCTTGTGCTTCTTGTCACCCCTCCTTATAAATCCTTTCTCACCTGACTCCTCCCTACCACTTCCTGTTAGCTAGTTGCTGACTCAACCTCCTGACCACAGGTGAATTTTATTTAATCAAACACGTCTTTGCATCATTAAACAAACATTCCAGAGCATAAACAAAAGTAACACACCTTGAAATAATATTCTACAATACAAGGTTACTATAGAAATGATATTGGCCCATTCTATATTTTCATAATTCTATATTTTAATAATTTTATTCTGTTAAATCACTATTTATATTTTAATAATTTTATTCTGTTAAATCACTATTTATGTAAATAGAAATTATATATACTAAAAAATAAAAAGAAACATATGAACATACCAATAAGACTGAGTATTATTTATTTTCCTTTCAAATGAATGATTATATATTTGGTTCATAAATGAGTGTATTGCTATGAACATTTAAACAATGGATCAATAACTAATTTTCACCTAATCATTATTATCAATAGAATTAGTATTTGTCCTATACTCTTCCAGAAGAAAAATACTTCTCACAATTGTTTTCTAACTCCCTCGTTTGATCTGTCTATATTAACTCTACTTCACCAAGTTATCAGGACACTAATTATTCCTTATTTTGCTAGTAAAATCTTCTTTCTACTTTTTTGTAATCCTTTATGTAGTTTGAGACATAAACACTCATATGGGGGGGGGGGTGAAAAAGAAAGAGAGAGAGGGAGGGAGAGAGACAGGCAGAGAGGGAGAGAGAGAAAATATTGGGAAAGGAGGCAAGAGTGGGGGAAAGGGGAGATGAGGAGAGGATAAATAGAGAATAAACATGAGAGACAGGAGATGTGTGCTAAGAGCAGGCACTTTGAAAATAGTGAAATCAACAGAAACTAGGTAGAACAGATAGACAGAAAAGGAACATTAGAGGTTTTCTATTGGTAACCAGGTTTTTCTAATAGTTTTCTGAAATTATACCAACACTGAGATTAAATTTCCTAATGGTTTTCAAGGAAAAGAAAACATTGTTACACAAGACAAATAATACACATTCATGTGGTATGCTCTGGTGTAGAATATTAGCCTGACCTCTTTTTTTTTTTTCTGTCTCTGTACCCAACACACATTTATCATCCCACAGTTTCTGCGGAGGGGCTCTACATGGTGTGTCACACACCAGGTACAATCGCAGTAGTGGTCCAGCTATTGTATCATCTTGAGACTCAACTGCTAAAAGATATATGTTGAAGCTCACTCAGGTCACTGGACCCCACTCCTGTGGCTGTGTGTAGAAGGTAATTTCTGATGTTTCCTGTTGCTTGGCAACAACTATCACCTCCTCACAGTCCCTGTAGCTCCATGTGGTTCCCTGAGGAATTCACAACACAGAATTAATCCTTCAATGCTTACAAGAAGAGGCTTTTGTTCTGGTCCAGAGTAATAGATACATACAGGCAAGAGGACTTACAAATGCATTTATTTGCCTGTGAATGTGACCAAAGTGAAACATGTCAAACTATTGAAAGCACAATAATGTCACCACAACTTTACCAGCCCAAGTCCTATCTGAAAATATTACTGTATTTGGAAATAATCAAGTTAAACCAGGTCCAGATTCAATATAGATGACCATGATGGCTAATATTGATTGTCACTTTCCCAGGATGGAGAGTCAGCATAGAAACAAGTCTTGGGATTTATTGGTAAAGAATTACCTAGAATTGGTCAATTAAGGTGGAAAGACTCATTGTAAATGTGGCTGCAACATTCCATTGGCTGGGATCCAAGATTGAATAAAAAGGAGAATGCTGCCAGTGTTCATTTCTATCTGCTGCTGGACTGCACATGGGATCTGACTAACTACCTCCTTCAGCTCCAGTCATGACTTAGACCCAATAACAGGCTGGCTCTACCATGTACCCTGGAACTGTGAGCCAAAATAAGCTTCTTATTGTTAAAGTTGTCCTTGTCAGAATTCCGATCACAGCAATTAGACATGTGACTAACACATTGGTATTCCCGACAAAAATAAGAAATCAGGGCACAGACAGACACGGAGGCATGAATGAAAGAAAATATGACAAAATGACAGGTCTTAAGAGGAAATGAAGGGCAGGGGTCGTGGGGAAAGAGAGCTCAGGGGAGCAGGAGATCCCAGCTGGATCAAGAACAGAGAGGGAGAACAAGGAAAGAGATGCCATGATAAATGAAGACCCCATGGGAATAGGAAGAAGCAAAGTGCTAGAGAGGTCCACAGAAATCCACAGATACCTCCACAATAGACTACTGGCAATGGTCGAGAGAAAGACGGAACTGACCTACTCTGGTGATCGGATGGCCAAACACCCCAACTGTCGTGCTAGAACTCTCATCCAATGACTGATGGAAGCGGATGCAGAGATCCACGGCCAGGCCCCAGGTGGAGCTCCAGGAGTCTAATCAGCAAGAGAGAGGAGGGATTGTATGAGCAAGAGTCGTTGCCCATGATTAGAAAAAGCACAGGGACAAATAGCCAAACTAGTGGAAACACATGAACTATGAACCAATAGCTGAGGAGCCCCCATAGAACTGGATCAGGCCCTCTGGATAAGTGAGACAGTTGATTAGCTTGAACTGTTTGGGAGGCCCCAAGGCAGTGGCACCGGGACCTGTCCTTAGTGCACGAGCTGGCTTTTTGGAGCCTGGGGCCTATCCTGGAACACTTTGCTCAGCCTGGGTCAAGGGAGGAGGGGACTGAACCTGCCTGAATTGAATCTACCAGGCTGAGCTGAATCCCCAGGGGAGTCCTTGCCTTGGAGGAGGTAGGAATGGGGGGTGGATTGGGTGGAGGGATAGGGTGGGGCAGGAGGAGGGAGGACAGGGAAATCCGTGGCTGATATGTAAAATTAAATTAAATTATAAAATTAAAAAATAATAATAAAAAATAAATGTGTATCAGAAAAAGAAAAAAAAAAAGGAAATGACCATGACAGCACTTCTATCTCAGTTTGTGGCCACCCAACTTGTTGGAAAATGACGCAGTGCTGTTGAAGTGTTGAAGCCCTTCAGTTGTGGGGCTTTTGTATAAATCCTTAGCAGGCCCACCCATGTGAGTATATTATTTAATATCAATCTCATGACAAGTTCTGTCACAAAGATCTTGAATGATGACTTAAAAAATCCCTGAATCACATGCAAGAACTGTAGCCTCATCCCATCCCCGGTGTCCTCCTCCAAAACACGCATCAAGGTGGTTGGGTGTCTATCCCATGCAGCTGTCTCATTTTGTGTCCATTTGCACCAGGATGAGCATAAGTAAGAGAATAATACACCGTGAGTCATGAGAGCAGCAGTAACAACCCCTTCCTTCAGATGCCAATATGATTCAGTACTGGAAAGAATTCAGATGTCTTCCATTACTAACTACAACTCAGAATTTTAGAGGCATTAGAAAGATCTGCAACAGCACCTTGGGTGGCAATGCCTCCTGAAGCTAAACATTTGACTTAATTTCTAATGTAGAATAAAAAAAAAAGCATGGAACTTTGCTAGTTTGCCTGGCAATAAAGGAATAAAGGCATTAAGATATAAATGACATTATGAGAAGAAAAAAATAGTGAAACATTAATAATCTGAAACAGGGTTATTTATTATTTCCCAGGACTCCTGAGGATTCTTATTATTTATATTCATAATTAAAAGCTATTTCTCTGGAAGATTCAAATTCTCTTGAGAAAAACAGTGCTATTTTGTTTTAAAAAAAGTCAACAAAGCAGTCAACTTGCCTGCCACATGAAGAGCAGCCTGTGCGTGTCCTGAATGTCTCTCCATGGGTCTGATACACAGGATCTGCATCTCAGCTTCACTCAGGAACCTCAAGACACACTGGACTGTCCCTGATCTCACTGTATCAACTGCCCACTCCAGCTGTTAGAACTTAACAACCCCTAAGACAAACGATGAAACCAGCTGTGCATCTTTTCCACCAAAGGGACTCTGAATTTCTTACATGGAAATGTTTTCATGTAAAGGACTAGATATCACGAGAACAGCAGTAATGAGCTGAATGGTATTTCACTATCTTATAGGAAAGCAGAGTTTTCCCAATGATGCTGACTGTCGACTGTTTTCACACATACTAAATGTATCCATGGATATCACACACATTCAGTGAGAACATGGATGATTAGTTTTTAACATGAAATAGTGAATTTAAAATTTCTGTCCACTAACATGCTTCTGTGATGGCATTGCTGCCAGCCCGAAGAAAACACTGGACACGCAATTGTGTGCTCAGTGTCTCCATCAAAAGGAATAAATTAGAAAGGACTGTGCATTTCTCCTCAAACTTATTTTTGTGTTATTATTGATGGCAACATTATTATTATCAGAATTATGTAAAGCAAAAGCCTGTGAGAGGGGAGCTTTTCCTTACAATGCTTGTCTAGCACTTCTTTGGTTTACAGTAAAATTTTAAATTTTATGCCAGTTTAAAATATATTTAAGTTTAATAAGTATATTTGAGTTTAAAGTAAGGTAAGTTTCGCAAGACAACAGGTAGTGTATAAGAACATGTTCTTGAGGTTGATGGTAGGAACTCAACACAGTAAGCATTTTCCTTCACTCATTGTTCTCAGCACCCTCCATATAGACAAGTCATTTAGAACACACGTGCTTCTGTGGTCGCACCTCATGTCTCAAAGGCAGTCATTGCTGTAATAATATTTTAACTCAAAAATTTTGTGATAATTAGGGCACCTGCCCGTAATCCCCTGAAGAAATAATGTTTTCAAAATGATATAGTCCATATGTATACATTGTTATTTTTAATTATAATATAGAAAGTATTTGGAAAGCAAATAAATGATTCTACTTATGGTTTCACATTTATTTTCTGGATATTGGTTAAATATTCTCCACATCCTTATATAAAGACATGTCCTATTCTCCAACAATATGCATTACAGGAAATTGTTATTACTTCTAAACATAAGGGCTTACAACTGTGAAAATATGTATATTCAGTATCATATATATACCATATACTAATTATTTGAGGATATACTTACTCATGAAAGTGAAATCTAACAGCTGTTTTTTTGTTTGTTTTGTTTTGAACTCAAGGGTTATAATTCAATTAATGCCTATTTAGGTGGAGGACTCTCAAGTCTTAGGCCTTTGAGGGTGATTTCTTACATTTTCATTATTAAATTTCTCCACAGGTTTATACTTCCAGTGGTGAAATTTGGGTGAATTTAAGCAGCAGTGAGAAAGAGGCTACTAGCTTAATAAGCAGCACTCTAGAAAATTCCTTTGCTAATGAAGAGCCTGCTGTGACTGAAATTCTATAGACCTAGGGACCATCCTGCTTGGTATGCAAATCCCTGACCTCCCCTTTGTGCTCTGTCTTTTAATTATAACAAACTGTACTATCCTTCTTGGGAAACAATACAAATTAAAATAAAAGAAGGGTTAGGAAAATAGAACCAGGCTAGCATGGTGTATCACTGGTTTTGATTATTTTTCTTTGTTCAAAAATGTTTATATTTTATCATCTTTTCAGTTTTATATATATATGGATAGATAGATAGATAGATAGATGTGATATATATATGTATGTGATATATATACATGTGTGTGTGTGTGTGTGTGTGTGTGTGTGCGTGTGTGTGTGTGAGATGGCTAAATTTTCACTCAGATTGGAAAGATTTTATCATCTTCTTCATATGTATGCCTGTATGTCTGTACAGATATGCTGACAAAATACTGTGGAGGCCAGTGATCATCTTTTTAAAAATTAGGTTAAATCTAGTTTTTGTGATATAATCATGGCTAGAAAAAATTCCTCAGGATTTGTTGTTTATGAAAGAATAGAGTTGTGATGAGTGATAACACTGAAGAAGAGTGCTAACCAGAACTCTTTTTAATTTGTAAAGAGTAGGAAAAAGAAAAATATATGAAGGAAAGCAGAGGGAAATATTGAAGCTTGCATTATCAATATTCTGTGTATTCACTGGGTTACTGAAGTCTTCTACCTTAAATATCCTTACAGATTCACCAATTGTACTAATGATGATTAGCTAATCATGTGATGTTTGACAAAACAGGATGATTTTATTTAATAAATATTTAAGCATTAAGTAAAGCACAATTATCCCAACTACAATCTTCTCTCTAGCTAAATTGATTTACTATTATTTTGCAGTTGTTTTTATATAAAACATTATTTTCAGTGTTCCCTTCATTAAATGCCTAGTAGATATGCTGCCTCGTTATAGATTTTTCTTTGCGGAGTTATTTAATTTAACACAAGTACATTTATGAGCTCAGAAACAAACAAATTAGCCTATCAGTTTCCAAAAAGGTCTAGATTTTCAAATTAAAATTTTAAAAATGTTAATATGGAATGCATTTGATTGTGTAATTTTCATATCACTGTTATAAACTATAGCCCACTATTCCCTATTGAGTTAAATTACTTGGTAGGCTAACAGATAGAGAGATAAGGTGAAATATATGCTGTCATAGGTAGTATGTTTCTAATCAAGTATTACAATCTGTTTAAATTGAAAATCAGTGCATTAAAGTTAGTTTTAGTTTAATCTTTCAAAATGAATTATTTATTGATTAATTACCTAAGTGAAATCTGCAGTTTCAAATTCAATCAGGGTGAATGACTCAGAATGTTCGTCACTGCATTGGGGTCAAAATGAGCAGCTTCCACTTTTAACTTTATTAAGTTGATTAAACAAAAGAAATCCCCCAATCCATGTCATTATCAGGAAAAAATAGATTAACACTCCCTAAGGGTAAATGACCTCATTTTTAAAAGCTCTTTCAGAAATATAACATAATAATTTAGTTTATTACTATGTTTGAAACTAGTTTTATTAAATTTGTAACAGCTATCTAATCCGTAGGTTTCTAAAGTTAAGATATGGGTATCTTGGGTAAAAGTAGAAAGTGAATTTTCTGCTAAGACAAGCAATACCAATTAAGTTACCTACCCTAATGAGAAAATGTGTTCTTGTGACTTAATATTCACAGGAACACTTCAAGATCATCACCTTGATTTCAGCTTGGCATATAATTGAAGCACTCTCTCTCTCTCTCTCTCTCTCTCTCTCTCTCTCTCTCTCTTCTTTTTGACCTGCCATATTTTTGTTTTTGTCTCATTAAAAGATTTTTAATTTCACATATGTTAAAAATGTACTTTCAATGATTCAGTTGCCCTCACTATTCTTTAATATAACCATTTTTTAATTTAAAAATTATTTATACATTTATTCTTTTCATTTTTAATATTTTTGTTCACATTTTTAATTAAAATAGGACTAGGCTAAGATCTAATAGTAGCTTTAATCACTATGATGCAAATGTAAGAGTCCCAAGTCATATACCTTCTGATAAGCATTTGTTCCTTACCTATCACACTTAACACCTTTCTGCTACTTTAGCCATGAAGTACTAGCATTTATTACATGTGTTTGTGTGATTGTTGACACCAAAAATTACAGAGCCACTCAAGTCTTCCATCCAGTTTCATAGGATTGATTTATTGTTTTTTGTTTTCCAATATAAATAATATTTGACTGTTTGCCGTCATTTGCATCCAAGGTCAAATGGCTAATCCAGTTCTATAAATCTGCACATCTTTTCAACCAATGTTTAATACTCTTTCAGGCTTGTAGTAGAGTTTCCTATGTAACTGTGTTTCTAAAATGTCTTTCCAGCCTGGTGCATAAACAATATATAGCCCTGCCATTAAGGTTGCAATGATAAACTGAGGTAAACACTCACCAAAGCTCATTTTGGGGAACCAATGAGTTGATTGGTCTTAACTAAAGAGCACATGTGTGACACACTTTTCCATGGGACCTGTGAAGCACATAATCCAGAGAGGAGCACATATTCCCATTGCAAAAGTAACAGTTGTATTTAATGCCGAATGCTGTTTATTGAAGGAGGGAGGAGGCCTTAAATACAGGCTTACAGCCCAATGGGAGAACCCTGGAGGGCAGAAGTTCACTACTGATGTTTTACAATCTTTCATCTAAGCTGCTAATGCCCATTATGCAGGATACACAGACAAGGAACTTCCCTTAAGCATTTAGGAGGGTGGAACCTTGCAGGGAATTAGCATAGGGAGGACATCAAGGTCAAGGTCAGCAAGCAAGAAAAAATAAAACAAAAATAAATAAATTTAAAAAAAAAAAAAAAGCACTGGTCACTCTTCCAAAGGACCGGGTTCAATTCCAGGCACCCACATGGCAATTCACAAGTGTCTGTAACTCCCATTCCAGGGCATCCTCACACAGATATACATGCAGGCAAAATCCCAATACACATAAAAAAATAAATCTTTAAAAACAGCAACAAAAAAAGTAACAGTTGTACCTATGTCCAATTTGGTGAACAAATGAGTTCACTGTTATTTGAGTGACCAGCAGAGTATGGGTTGAGGTTACTGACAAGGAGCAGGAGTGACTCATACTCTGCTGCTCTCTATGCTGCCTGCAGGCAGCTCCTGAGTCTAGACATCTTTTCCTTTTCAACATATTTGGCCGTTTGTCACCAGCAACTGTTTATTCTCCTTTGGACAGTCGGTAGGGACCCTCAAGAACCTTTCACGACTTTGTTCTCCAGGATATGTGGCCTTTGTTTAACTCCTGTTTACTACCTGAGGTTCCTGAGGCTCCTGGGGCTCCTGTTCCTTCTTGGAGGAAATGCCCCAAATCCTTGGTCTTACTTGGCAAAAACTGTGGATGTAGAAGAGAGCAGTAAGGCCGGCCTCTTCTTAATCACAGCTGATTTTCATCCCCATTTTGTGTGTCTTAGTCACTGAGATAGTTTTCTTTTTTTCTATAGGGTCACTAGTCATATTGGATTAAAAACTTCACCTTAGTCAAGTGTTACCTTATCTTAATGAATATCTGCAGCTACCTACTTTTAGATAAAGTTACTTTGTGAAGTTCAAGCAGTTAGGACTTCAACACACCTTTTGGGAAAACACAATTGAGCCCATAGCAGATACTTGAATAATTAATAATTACATAAATAATATAGCAGTATATAAGTGTTGGTTTGAAATATTTAGTATCTCACACAAATACAGTGTTCCTTTTTTAATGACTGGGAGGCAGATATAGCCTGTTCTTTATGCTAGTAAGAGTAGACCTTTATGATTAAAGACACTACAATACCAGCACAGTGGGGAGTACCGGGTTTAAAAGTCAAGAGCTGGGTATGTCTTTGTCCCTAGACTTCTGCTCTTTGGGTGATATTTTTGTGAGACTATCCTGGGCCTCAGAGTCTGTGAAAGCCATCAGTGAGCCATGGGCAGCATCCAATATGAGACTCCTTGCTGCTTTGAGTTCAGCCAGTGCTGATATCACATTCCCTCCTTGCTAGTAAGTGAAGAGCAATTATATTATGTGCAGAGGCAGATTTACTGTGAAGCTAATGAAGATTAAGCTTCGGGGCCTTTCAATTGCATGGACTCCTTCCAGGGACTTGTACCTAATTTAGTTTCAGTGACGTTATATGCATTTTTAAAAGATTATTGCCCAGATTATAAAGCTTCAGGCCCTCATAAAACCTGGATGTACATTTGAACAAATTTTAAGGATGACCAATTAATTATCTTACATTTTGATTGGCAGGAGTTTCTTTCTCCAAAAATGGTAAAACAGCTTAACAGAAAGGGTAAAGTGAAAATAACGCATTGTGCATTTGTATTGCCGTAATCAGAGATGCAGCTCCAACAGAACACTAGCCTTTGAGGATTTTAGTGAACTGGAATGGTAGTCACTGCTAGTTCTGGAAAGAAGCACATGCCAAATAGGAGGCTAGAGACTGGACAACCCCTTCATGGTTTCTGTGGTATGACAAGATGTGACTTTTAGTGAATACAAAACAGGAAAAGTGAACTTAAAATATGTCAGGTATGGAAATCAAGGCTAGAGGCAATTTCAACAACAGAAAAGAAAATGAAAAGAGATGAAGGTTATTACTGTGAGAGCTACTGGAACATACAGAGAAATGTCACACAAGTACTTTTTAGATGGCAAAGCGGTCAACTAGTTAATTCTAGGATCAAGAACTTAGGGAATAATTTTGTTATTGCCATTGTTTCAAGATATATATATATATATATATATATATATATATATATATATATATATATATACATATTCACAAAATATAGTCTGATTACAGTTTTTCCCCCAGATCCTCCCACCTAGCCACCCTTCCTTTCCCCCTTTCTTTGAAAAACAAATAGGCAAACAAAAAAGGGAAAAAGCAGAATAACAAAAAAAAAGAGGAAGAAACACAAGAAACAGGCACACACACACATACCCACACACATTCACACACACACACACACACACACACACACACACACACACACACACCATAAAAACACAAAACTGGAAAGCTTTAAATATCCAGCCAAAGCAATATGAAGCAAAACATCTGCAAAAATATCATTGAGTTCATTTTGTGTTGGCCATCTATTGCTGGGCATGAGCCCTACCCTTAAGTGTGGTGGATATACCTAATCGGACTACACTGGAGAAAACTAATTTTTCCTTTGCAAGAAGATGTAGTTGGAGATAGTGTCTTAGTTAAGAATAGGAACCCATGTCTGCTTCCCTGTATCAGCACCGGGATTCTACCCAGCTTGAGATTGACAGGCCCTGTGCTTGTTGCCAAAGTCTCTGTGAGTTTGTGTGCGCATCAGTCCTACTGTGTTTGGAAAACAGTTTCCCTGGAGTCATCCATCCTCTCTTAACAATCTTTCCACGTCCTCCTCCTCATAGCTCCCTGAGCCCTGAGGGGAGAGCTTTGAGGAAGACATCCCATTTAGGTCTCTGCACATTGCTCAGTTATGTTAGTCCCCATCTACTTCTAGATGACCTTTCTCTGCTAGTTTTTATGTCTGAAGTGTTTTCTGCATTTCCTTTGGTATCTCGCTTCAGGTGGAATCCATTTCCCCTAAAATGTTTATTTTATTAGGGGCCATTTGTTGAACTGAGTCTTTTCAGAACTGAAATAACACATGTAAACACATTTCAAATTTGAGTATGAAGAGAAACTATTTCTGATGGGAGACCACAGTGACTGTGTCTTAGATCATAACCCAGTGATCTCAGCACATCACAATGTTTGCTCAAGGAAACTGCTCAGGTTGTTCCCACCGATCATCCAACTCTCCCTTTTGTTTTCTCCCATTTTCTGATGTGTTTTTTCTCCAGAGTGTTACCATCCTTGACTGGCCTTCAACCCTGTCACTATATACCAAGAGTTTGTTTCAGACACCGCTGGTCACCATTTATATCCTTCGTCAGAACTGTGCTCCACTCCAAGTTTTAGCAAAGGTTATTCTAATCTTCTTTTATTACGGTAAACCGCCCCTCGAGTGCACCTCTGAAACTTCCTTCCTGTGTTTTCTGTATTTCAACCAATCTCCAATCGCTACTGGGGAGCAAAGAGATGACATGACTTACTTAGAAGCTATGTAAAGCTAAGGCAGAAATTAGAACGAGCTTAATTATCCACCTTATTTTTCTTTACCTTTAGTGCTTTACATAGAATATTTTACATGATTAATGGTTTCCATTTTTTTTCTTACAGTCATTTCATGAAAGAGCCAGAAAAAAACTGCTTATTCCAGGAGGGACCAGTATTCACAGTGCCACTTTTTGAGGTTTTTAAGAGACACATGAATGCATTTTTGCAATGCAAAGTACTTATTAGTCTTTAGATGAATTGAACTGCTTACCCAGCATCAACATTATTACCTAAGTAGGAATAGACTTTTATCCTCAGTTCTTTATAGATAACATTATTGATTTAAATGTGTCCCTTAATTTTCACTACTCCGTTAAATATATTTTTGGAATTCTGTAAGTCTCATTTGAATTTGCTTGGTTATTTATATCATATGACACCATTTATGTTGAGTAAGAAAGTTTTATAAGACAAATTGCTACTTTGAAGTTTAACAGTTCTAAAATGTAATTATAGATAAAATGTTTTCACAAGAGGTGCTTTTAATCTTAAAAGTCATATTTTAATAAAATACTCAATACTCAGTTTATAGGGCTGTTGTACTGTTCCTCAAGTATCCTCCTTGAGATTACATACCATCTTAAGTTCTCTTTTAGTAATGTTAGTCACAAACACCAATCAGATACATTATTATATTTTTATATTTCATACTAAATGTTCAAATTTGTGAGTAATGTCTACAATTTCACTATAAATTTCTAAGCATCTTCTGAGAGCTTAAGTTCCACATGCTCGGGGTAAAATAAATGTTGAGAGATTAAGCTCCACATGCTCATAGGTAAAGGAAGTGTTGTACTTTTTCCGATGTTAATTTAGAGTCTAGAACAATTCCTGGCTCACAATAGCTGCTTAATAAACTTGCTGAGTGATTAAAAGTCAAAGATGGCCTGATCAGTTAGTATTAGAAATGTTTTCAAACAAGTTAATTTCAACATTACTCTTAAAAATTTTGGTTTCCTATTCATAGCCAAGTCAAAACATGAAGCACACATCAATAGCATGAACCTGGGTAGAGTTTTACAGATCATGAATGAATGGCTGAAACAAGAAAATTCTTAAAATTTTTCCAAGAAATTAAATCAATAGAATCTTTCAGCAGAATACTCAGTAGAATCTATTCCATGAGTATTTATGTAAACTTAGAGTCATCATATATTTTCACTGGCTTCTGTAAGAGATGGGAACTCTGGGGGACCCAAAGCGTTTATGAATTCTAACACATGAAAACTCACCCTAAACGCACACATAATCTCTTAAAATATAAAACATCTACTGAAGTAATGGATACTTGTGCAGTAGTAAATTACTTTTCTTTTATATAAAAAGACTTAGATACTGATTATGCTTTTGTTTTCGATATTGCTGTAGAGATTCTGAAGGGTTTCACTACAAAGAAATGATAAATAGTGAGGAACCAGGTGTGCTTACACTGATTCTCGCATTGCATAGTATATATGTTGTTAAAAGAATCACATTGTTCCCCTTAAATATATAATTTAATGTGTTAATTAAGAATAAATATAAAAGGATGGCTGAAAAATACAGTCCTAATTGACTTCAAGGTGCTATCAGATTAAAACTACTTGTGTTTGGAACTACAGCACCCACACATGACAGTAGAATTATGGATTTGGTTTCAAATAAGAATATCTGCTCCTATTTAAAAAGAAAAGGGCTCAGACAAAATTAAAAGCTGCTCATTTGAAGAACTTTCCTAACTGGCTTTTGTATGTTAATGGGATTCAACCTGAGCAGTTACATGCATTAACCCTGAAGCCATGTGTGCTCTGCTTTGAAACTAATATGTAGGTAGACTTCAAACAGCTTAGCATTGAAGAAACTCACAGGTTTACTCTTCTCCTGCAATGAATCCCATACCCAGAGGAATAGAATGTAATTGTACAGGAGAGAGCATGCTGGATCTTGATGCACTTAGTATTACAATAAAACCCGGAAACCCTACATTAATCTATTACCTGTGCCAATGAATATCCTATGTACACAAGTATGAATTGAAAAGTCACTTTTAACTGGACTTCCATTACTATCTGGAAGAAAGTAATGAAGAGAAAATTGGTGTGCATTAAAAAAAAAAAAAAAGTGGAATCAGAATAATAGGAAAGGGATGGATAGAACCAGAGACGAGCAATAACAGAAGAAAGAATGGAGTGATTTTCACAAAATCTACTGAATTTTTAGAGCTTTTTGGTTTAAAGTTGGTTTTCAAAATTCATGTAGTTGAGTGTGTTAGTAACAGAAGCATGGTTTTTTTGTTGTTGTTGTTGTTTTTTGGTTTGGTTTTTTTTTTTAAGTTTTAAGAGGTTTTTAAGGTCAATGGTGTCATCCACTACAGAATAATGAGACCTAATGAACAATTTTTATATGTGGCAATAGAAAAAGCATTGTCAGTGCCTGCTAACTTAATTTCAGGTACAGAAGGCAGATGGTACCTTTACTATAATTGCCTCCTGGGACCATCCAGTTAGGGGTTTTCTCTTATCAAAATGTGATTAGAATATTTAATGGATTACAAGCTAGAATGGATGCTGAATATGGATATTCTTGTTAAAATGTATACAGTTTGCAAAAATGGTTATTGAGTCATGTCTGTATATACATTAGTATATATAGCTTCTAGGCATAGAAATAGCTAAATTATGGTTCATGATTATGATAATGTGATTTGTTAATATTAAACTGTGTTTATTGAGTTAATAAGCATTGAGTCAGAGTCAGCTCAGGCATAGACCTTTATCAGGATTACACAGAGCTTTTCTTCTGCCATTGTCAAACTCACGAGCATCTGCTCCTTCAGTTATGTCCCACAAATATGCAGGCTGCTGACTAATGCCAGTTGTGATTGTCCTTTAACAGTGTAATGAAGGATGAATTAGGACATTCTCTGATGCTGTAAAAGAGGACAAAATGAGGGATCTGATCATCGTTTTCTTTGAAAGGCTGGCAAAATTCTGTACTTCTTGAAAGGCATTCAGTATAAAACAATGGGGGGGGGGGTAAAAGATGTAAAGAAACAGGATGGAAAGAATTTGACTTCAAGAGATAAGAAATGTGTCTTCTTCCCCAGATGTAGATCTGTGGGTGAATCATGGGTTTTCTAATCAAAGGAGATCAATTTATTGTGGAGACACCCGTAGCCTAAAGCTGTGGTTTGAACAGAGTAGGTGAAGCACCCCAGAAGACATCTCAAATCACCATTGTGAAAGTCAGAAGGCAACTTGGAAGCAAAAGTTGCATGATTCTCCATACTAAGCAATTGTGAACTAGGTCAAACCAACACAAAATCAGGACTTTGTAATAGCTGAGAAGAGGATCACATACTAACTAGGGAGTCAATGATTAATTATGTTAATTACGTTTATTAATATAATCCTGGGGTGTCTTCGAAGTTACCTCCTTGGGAATTCAATACCTGGAGAAAGTCAGAACTAGCTATTATTATATAACTTTGAAATGAAGTACTAAGTGGAGACATATATTGCTTCATATATTTAAACTAAAATAAATGAAACTCAAACTGTTTCTCAATAAACAACAGAGCCATAGTTATAATGAACCTGTGAATATTGTTAAAGTAAAAAACTGTTCATTTCATCTCCATTATCAAATTTGGAAGAATATTTCTTATTGCTATTGGCCATGGACACTCAAGAATTTATTATTTATATTCTGTGTTATGGTAGATATTTATATATTCCCTAGACATTTGCTGAGAAGTTTAACTTCTATTACATTTATTGAACAATACAAAACCACATTTTTTTTTGTTTTTTTGTTGTCCTATTTTTACTGGTTTCTCAACTCATTCCATAAATGAACATTAAATTTCATCTAGAAATGAAATTCCTTACTAAGACAATAATACTGTGTTATATAACGTATTTCTATCAAGTCCACCAGAAATTTTCCTGTCTACTTCCCTTCCCTACTTACACCCTGAAGAAATATAAGTATTCCCCTTGTGTCCTTTCTCCTAACAATTTTTTTTGTTAAAAAATAATCTATGGTACATATTACCGGAGTATTCTGTTAGAATTGTGCATATATGCACACATAGGATAAAGTCTCAGTTGATCAAAGTTTCTTTTTTTTTTTTTTTTTTTTTTTTTTTTTTTAATTTTTATTTTGCAATACAATTCAGTTCTACATATCAGCCACAGATTCCCTTGTTCTCCCCCCTCCCGCCCCCCTCACCTTCCCCCCAGCCCGCCCCCCATTCCAATCTCCTCCAGGGCAAAGCCTTCCCCACAGACTGAGATCAACCTGGTGGACTCAGTCCAGGTAGGTCCAGTCCCCTCCTCCCATGCTGAGCCAAGGGACCCTGCATAGGCCCCAGGTTTCAAACAGCCAACTCATGCAATGAGCACAGGACCCGGTCCCACTGCCTGGATGCCTCCCAAACAGATCAGGCCAATCAACTGTCTCACCCACTCAGAGGGCCTGATCCAGTTGGTGACCCCTCAGCCATTGGTTCATATTTCATGTGTTTCCGTTTGTTTGGCTATTTGTCTCTGTGCTTTATCCGACCTTGGTCTCAACAATTCTCTCTCATATAAACCCTCCTCATTCTCGCTAATTGGACTCCCAGAGATCCACCTGGGGCCTAGTCATGGATCTCTGCCTCCAGGTCCATCAGTAGTTGGATGAGGTTTCTAGCACGACAATTAGGGTGTTTGGCCATCCCATCACCAGAGTAGGTCAGTTCGGATTGTCGCTCGACCATTGCCAGCAGTCTGTTGTGGGGGTATCTTTGTGGATTTCTGTGGGCCTCTCTAGCACTTTGTTTCTTCCTATTCTCATGTGGTCTTCATTTACCATGGTCTCCTATTCCTTGTTCTCCCTCTCTGTTTTTGATCCAGCTGGGATCTCCCACTCACCCAAGCTCTCTTTCCCTCGACCCTCGCCCTTCACTACCCCCACTCCTGTCCAGGCTGTTCATGTAGATCTCATTCCATTTCTCTGTCGTTGGGCGATCCCTGTGTCTTTCTTGGGGTCCTGTTTTCCAGGTAGCCTGCCTGGTGATGTGAGTAGCAGTCCAGTCATCCTTGTTCCACATCTAGTATCCTGTTATGAGTGAGTACATAACTTAAGTCCAAGTGGATCAAGGACCTCAACATAAATCCAGCTACTCTGAACCTGCTAGAAGAGAAAGTAGGAAGTAGTCTTGAACACATTGGCATAGGAGACCACTTTCTAAATAGAACACCAGTAGCACAGACACTGAGAGAAACAATCAATCAGTGGGACCTCTTGAAACTGAGAAGCTTTTGTAGGGCAAAGGAAACGGTCAACAAAGCAAAGCGACAGCCTACAGAATGGGAAAAGATCTTCACCAATCCCACATCTGACAGAGGACTGATATCCAGAATATATAAGGAACTCAAGAAATTAGACATCAAAATGCCCAACAGTCCAATTAAGAAATGGGCTATAGAACTAAACAGAGAATTCTCAACAGAGGAAACTCAAATGGCTGAAAGACATTTAAGGCAGGGAAATGCAAATCAAAACAACTCTGAGATACCACCTTACGCCTGTCAGAATGGCTAAGATCAAAAACACTGAAGACACCTTATGCTGGAGAGGATGTGGAGCTAGGGGAACTCTCCTCCACTGCTGGTGGGAATGCAAGCTTGTACAACCACTTTGGAAATCAATATGGCGATTTCTTAGAAAATTGGGAATCCATCTCCCCCAAGATCCAGCTATACCACTCTTGGGCATATACCCAAGGAATGCTCAACCACACCACAAGAGCACTTGTTCAGCTATGTTCATATCAGCGTTGTTTGTAATAGCCAGAACATGGAAACAACCTAGATGCCCTTCAACTGAAGAATGGATAAACAAAATGTGGTACATATACACAATGGAATACTACTCAGCAGAGAAAAACAATGACATCATGAGGTTTGCAGACAAATGGATGGATCTAGAAAAAATCATCCTGAGTGAGGTATCCCAGACTCAGAAAGACAAACATGGTATGTACTCACTCATAACAGGATACTAGATGTGGATCAAAGTTTCTTAATGCTATGCAAACCTTGAAAGTAAATGAACATTTGTGGAGATTCAAGGATTTTTTTTTTTTATTTCTGATTGCGACATATCTAGAGACTCACTGTATTGCTGTGTTCTGAGAATTTACCTAACTCGATATCGGAATAACTCCTAAAATCTGAAGAAATTTCACAAGGACATATTGCCTGAGATCCACCTTTGTCATCTACTGGTCAGTGTGGGAGTCAGTCTTGACTGTGAACTTCAAAATATCTGCAGTCTACACAGCAGACTTTCTTTTGTTAAATCTTGCGGGGCGGGGGTTAAAGAAAGGATTCAGGGAGAAGATAAAACCCTGCTTCATAGTGAACAGCACTCTCCAATATGCAGCTCAGGTAGAGAACTGGTTATGAGGAAGAGGCTGTCTGCCTGCCTCCAGTACTTGCTGATGTTGTCATCAGTGCTGTTTCCATTATTCACTGACTTCTCGCTCCATTTTCTTCTTTGGCTCTCCAACATGGACTGAAGAACAGAAACTTTGCAGGAGTATTCTAAGCTTTGAGCACCAGCTTGGGACTGCTGAGGCATCCAACCGTTTGGATTGAGCTGTTACTGGCTTTTCAGCCTCTCTAGGGAACACATAGGTGCTCTTGGACTCTCCAGTCTTTATCATATCATATGAGGTTAGTTTAGGCAATACTCTTTCTCTCCCTCTACTTTTCTCTCTAGCCCTCCCTCCATCTCTTTCATACAGGAGGGATGGTAATGATGATGGTATGAAAGAGAAATGTTCCCTTAGTCTTGGGCATTTGAGCACTTGGTCTCAAGTTGGTGGCATTGTTTTCGAAGGTTTAGGTAGCACAATCTTGATTTAGGAAATATGCCACTGTGGACAGGATTTGAGAATAAAAGCGTCTTATCATTTCCAGTCCACTCTCTGTGCTTCATACTTGAATTTGATGATGTGAGTTCTTAAGTTTCTCATTCCTATCTCCATGTCTGTCACCAGCCATCATGCTTTCACAGCATGAACCTCTGGAACTGTAAACCTAAATAAACTTTTTTTTCTATACGGTTATTTTATTTTTATCACAGCAACATAAAATTAATTAATGTAGAAGTTGGTACTAGAGAATGGGTTCTGCTGTGAAAAAGCTGACCTTGTTTGTTTGTTTTTGAATGTGGAAGAAGTTAGAACTGTCACCTGGAAAGGCAATTAAATGCTGTAAGTAGAGCATATGGTGCCATTGTGTTAGAGCAGTTTGTACTGTAGAGGCCCAATTCAAGAGGTTTCACAAAGAAGCTTGGGTTGCATGGAAAAAAGAAAAGAGGAAGAAATAAAATTCAGAAATACTAGCAACTGGGCTGGAGGACAATTTCCTATGTTATGGAAAAGAATCTGGTTCCCTTCTTCATATGCCCTAAGAAATTTTCTGAGGCTAAATTTAAAAGTAACGGAGTAATTTATTTGGGAAAGGAAATTTCAAGAAAGCATGACACTCCATCAGCAGTGTTGTTATTGATAATGCTTATTCCTGTCTACAAGGAAAAAGAACAAATGTGGCAAGAAGAAACACAGAATGTATAGTTAGGAGAAAGAAAAAAAAAACTAGAAAGCTTAATGTTATAGCCAATTGCCCTGCTTGAAGAGATGCTGTGATTGTTTATGACATTAGCACCATTAAGAAAAGGCCTTCTCTGCACTAGAATAAAGAGGAAGTTGTCCTCAGTGTAAGACATCCTGCAGATGAACTCCAAAAGGGGGAGCCAAGGGTGTTTTCTGCTCCCTAAAAGCAACTAGATAAAAGTGCCTCTCATGGTGTGATTCTTGGCATCTGGGACCCTTCTGAATTGGCAATATAGTCCTATGGTACTAGCTTTAGAGGAATAAAGGGTCCTTCTGTCCTTTCAAAGAGTTACTGAGGCCAGACATCATATGGCCTGTAAATCCCTTTATCCTATGAGAGGATAGGAGGTCCTAAGAGGTCATTGTGGAAAACAGTTGAAGTGAGGCCTGGGTTGCTGTAGAGAACACAAGATATTAGAGATACCAAAGCGGTGGGCCATCTGCCAAAAACACTTGTGTGGTGATACTTTATTTGTGCTGAAATGTGATATTTTATTTGTATGTTAATAAATAAAGTTTGCCTGGAGATCAGAGGTCAGCGAGCCATAAACAGAAGTCAAGTGGTGGTAGCCCAATCCCTTAATCCAATCACATGGCAGGCAGAGTCTCTGTGTGGTTAAGGACACAGCCAAGTGTGGTGACATGAGCCTTTAATCCCAATACCAACCATAGAGATCTGGAGGTCCCCTCTGATTTGTACATGGCATGAAGAGTGAGCCCTCATTTTCTTTATCCTGTCATCATGTTTCTGGTTGCTTCTGTCTTTCCACTATGATGAATTCATCCCTCTAAAACTCTAAGTCCAAGTTAACTCTTCTATGAGCTTCAATGGTCAGTTTTTATCACAACAATAGAACATAATTAATACAGTAAAACCCATATTTGTGTTCTACTGTTTCTGTTCCTCTAGAGACTACTGTCTAATACAGCCTGAAACCCATAAACCATAGTAATTTGAGTTCACTCTGTGAAGGGACCCCTATTCCTCAATTCCTTTTTATATCCTTTCATTTCATTTATCTTCAACAAAATGAATGTCTTACAGTGAAAATCCCATGTACAGATAGTTGAGGCATTTAATCATTTTCTGTTTTCTTACTAAGACTCTAATTTTATTTTGTATTTTTTATTAATGCTCTACCTTATTTTTTTGTAGCAGACCATTTTTAGTGGATTCTATTTTGATGAGATGATATTGCATAGTTTGAGTCATACTATGGAATTATTTATTTTGATCCAAGTTCTCAGAGGCAAACTTTGCTGAAATCTCAAGTGTAGGTACATAATAAAACAAACAGGAAAAGCCAAATCAACCAGATATCAAGAAAAGCTCTGAGCTACAGATTGTGCCATGGAGTTGGCTCTGAACTGAGATAGATGAACATGTGTTTGCTCTTTAAATTAATTAACCATTGGCTAAAGGCATCCTCAGGGTAAGGGAGATGATATAAAGTGGTAAGTATCTTAGTTACTTCTCTATTGCTGTAAAGAGATACCATGATCAATGAAATGTAAAAATAAAAATTAAAAAAAAAAACATTTAATTGAGGGCTTGATTACCATTTGGAGCTTGAATCCATGATCATCATGACCAGGATCACGGCGTAAGTCAGGCATGGGACAATAGCTAAGAGCTTATATCAGATTATAATCAACAGGCAAAGAAAGAAAGAGACTGAGCCTGTTATGGGCTTATGGGACCTCAAAGCCCACCTCTAGGGACATATCTCCTTCAATAAGACCATAGCTCCCAATCCTTCCTAAGCAGTCCACTAATGGGAACCAAACATTCAAGTATATGAGCCTATGGGGGCTGTGCTCACTCAAATCACCACAGTAGGAATAATAACTCTGCTTACAAGTGATGGGGCTCTGATAGTGCAAAATTTGCCTAGAAGCAGGTAGAGCTTGACAGAGAATGATTGACAGACTGAGCTGCTGAGAAAGGCTGAGGTTGAACAGGGAGCCAGGTCACTAGACTGGTATGATGAACTCCAAGAAACATCTACACCAGGAAGAACACCAGCCAACACTTTGTAAATATGCTCATTGTAAATGTTTCAGTGTTGTTAAAAAGAACTTAAGCAGAGAGAGAGAGGAAGAGAGAGAGAGAGGAAGAGAGAGAGAGAGGAAGAGAGAGAGAGAGGAAGAGAGAGAGAGAGAGAGAGAGAGAGAGAGAGAGAGAGAGAGAGAGAGAGAGAGATCTATTAACAGTATCTACAAAGCTAGAAAGAACAATAGGACCCATACCCTTTAGGCTAGGTGCCATACCATGTAAAAAATTTCATGATGAAAAAGACTGATCTCTATAGACTCAGTAATCACAAGAATCAGGTTTTGGGGCTCATGGTTCTAATCCATATTGTTTTGGCAACTTACTAAATGTTGGCATGACGTGGTTCAGCTGGATCCATCCTGAAGAGCTGAATCCAGTGAGTTAGAAAGACATGGGTACTTTGACTTGTACAGTCTTTTCTTCATTGAAGAGCCTTATGTTCCCCAGTACATGCAAGGACTATAGAACAGGACTGTGCAGTTGGAGTGTGATTAAAGCATTATAAAGAGTAGTCTAGGCCAGTTTACTTTATTCTGAGACAGACTAGTGGGCTCAATTACAATATGGAGACATTGTCACTGGCAGATTTCCAACTGAAAAAGCAGACATCACACACAGGACTCAGTATTCAAAATTCAGAGAAGGCATTTTCAGGCTATGAAAATTTCCAGTGCCCAAATCAGGCACTGATAGAAAAGTTTCTGACAGTAAAACCTGAACTGTAGAGAAAATTCTCAATGTTGAACTTCCTGAGCTTTAATAAGACATCTGTTTGGGTGAGGCAACAGCATCACTGACTGCCCAATATATGCTGTAGAGTTTATACAGATGGCCAGTCATGACGTCTTAGTATGAATATGTAAAGGATAAGAAGAAAGGAATAACAGGCAACTGTAATTAGCTCTCTGAGGAAAACTCATGTGACATTTACATGTATAACTGTGAATAAGATTGAGTAGTGACTATGAAAGTGAAACAGCCCAAGAATTTAAACATCTCTAGATATCTACATTTTCCTCTAGTTTAAGGAAGTAAAATAGAAAAGCATATAGAGAGAACATTGTCCTAGAATTTTCTTTTGAAATATTTCCATCATACTTGAAAAGAAGCAAAGACACAGGACAAATAATAGTCTATTTTAGAGGCCTCTCAGATCTATCTTACCATTTGCACCTTGGATGTTTTAAGAAATGGCATGATTGGTTTTGAAAAGAGGAGAAAATTGAGTACATTTTAGCTTGATGTGTTTAGATAACAAACAATGAATTTTATATTAATCCAAAGGTACTTTACACTGAATGAATAAAACATTTGATCTCTATATTCACTGTAAAAAAAAAAAAAGAATTCTTCCATGTAAAGTAATAAGTGATCAGCATCTCTGGGTGTTACACATAGCCACGATAATTACAGTTACCTTTTGAAGACTTACTTATATCTCTTCAAAAAATGCTGTGCTCAAAAATCTTTATAAGATTTTTTTTCTGTCTGGTATAACAGATAGCCACTTCTGTTAGGAATGGCATGGCAGATGTCAACATAAAAATTCAATTATGAATAAAAAATTTTATCTTCTTTATCTTATAATTTCTATTGGATCATGTAATTTGGCCCATGTACTAATGTAGTTATAAACATTACAAATTATGCATTTTAAAGCATTGATTAAGTGGCTACTTCATAAAAAGATTTTGTAATTCATTTTGTAACAGAGCTCATTTTCCTAATTAAAATAAAATGAAGTGAATTGGCAAATTTTACTGAATACTTTATTGATAAATTTTTCCATCAGTCATGTCACTAAATGAATTCAAAAGTTTACACACTACCATAAAATTTTCACTCATTTATAAAGAATATCATTAGTATATAACATAATCTTCAATACTTTATGAGAAACCCTATCAAAGACATCAGAAGCATTTAAGTCTCAATTTTATGGGTATATGAAGCTAAATCTTAATAGGAAAATATTGTTAAAAAGTAATTTTATGGAGTTACTTTTTCCATGATATTCTTACATGCTATTTTGATTCAGTGTTCTCTATAATTTTAATTACTTTTCTTATAACACAAAATATAAAATATCTGTATAGCATCAGAACTCAATGGAAGGAAACAAGTCATAAACTTTGAGATCAAAATTCACTTTGAAAACAACATTCACCAAGTTGGAAACTCATGAGCATACAGTGGACAAAACCCTAATTGCAAGTTTCATGTGAAATAGGTATCTCTACAAAGGAAATATAAAATATGGAGAAATTACATAAGCTCCCCAAGGCTTTAATTTCCTTACCTTACAAGACTAAAATATTAAAAGCAGGTCACAGTCATATAAGTTGAAGAATTTTCTAGGACAAGTTATTTATTGCTAAGATCAAAATACTAACCAAATGCGAGAAAAGTGAAACATCTGGGATACAATTTTCTGACAGTCACTAACACTATTAATGCTAATTAACTAGTAGTGGCCCAAATCTAAGCAATATACGAATCAGTGATAGTGGGGAGAAGAAAATGTGTGGCATCTGAAAGCACACACATTCACTTATCAAAGGCAGCTCTGGGAAGGAAGAGAAACTTTAGTACAGCCTATGCTCCTGTAAACATACTGGAGATGGACCACCCTGGAGATGACTCTATTTTCTGAAGGGTCCTTAGAGATAAAACACCTTTAGTCAGAGGTTCCTGGAATCTTAGGTTAAAAAATAAGCCAAGCTGGGCGGTGGTGGCGCATGCCTTTAATCCTAGCACTCAGGAGGCAGAGACAGGCGGATCTCTGTGAGTTCGAGGCCAGCCTGGGCTACCAAGTGAGTTCCAGGAAAGGCGTAAAGCTACACAGAGAAACCCTGTCTCGAAAAACCAAAACAAAAATAAAAAATAAAAAATAAAAAAATAAGCCAATAACAAAACCACATATGAAAAAAGAAAAGTGTAAATTCAAACAATCAGAATAATTATGATGATTGTGAAAAATATCAAGTAATGATATATGTAAGTACAAATTGTGGTGGTTGCTAATAAAATAGTTCCTGTGAGTGCATGAAAGGAATGAATATATTACTTAGATATTTCAGAATGAAAACATTTATGTTAAATGTTAACTAAAGTTGCAAAGCAAGATGTAGCAGAACTGAAGGAATATGAGAATTTGACCTCTTTCAGCTCATGACTACAATTTTCTATAAATTTGCTAGCCTGACTTGACAAACTCACAATTCCTCTTATCTCAAATGCCTTGAAAAGTAATATTCTAGTATAAATATTTCATAAAATTTCTAAGTGGTAATACTTATTGTTGCAAATTATCATCTAAAACTATTTTGCCAATTTTAGAGATAGAATTTTGGAAAATATATTTGCTAGTTAATACTCCAGTAGTGCTATTTTAAAGATCCAGTTACAGTGTAGTTGAAACTATGCAAATAGAACTGCAGACTCAAATTCATGTGAAACACTGCATCCATGTGTTTCTTCATTAAGACACTTGTGATGTAGTTCCCTCCATTCATGTCTTAAGCCACAGTGACATATCTTTCTGATATTTTCACTCCTCCACTGAAATGTGAACCTTAGAACCTTAGAACTCTACAATGAATGATGCTTGTTTATATTATTGCATATCAAATTACTATTAAGAATTTAATAAACTTAATACCTAGTAATACCAAGAAGAGATGAAAAGTTGAGAAAAAATGTCATCACTACATCTGATAAAAGCAAAAGCTTCATCATTCTATTCAGACTTGTAACTCAACAGTTTGCATATGATCAAAAGCAAACTGGAAAAAGTCAGGCATGCCACAAGAAATGTCTCCAATTAATGTGTATGTAAATAAAGTAAAATGTGGATATTATTGATAGAATACTAATGTTATTGATAGGAGTCTTAACTGGGGTCATCCTGTGGATTCCTGTGAGTTTTCCAACCTGCCCAATTTAATTCCTTATGTTCCCATACATCTACCCCCACCCTGAGTTTACTTAGGAGATCTCTTCTATTTTCCTTTCCAAGGGAAATCCAAGCATCTCTCTTTGGACCTCCCTTGTGCCATGCTTTGTTAACCTCCATGGGAACCCTGCCACTTTCTGAATGGAGACAGAGGAGGGGTGGATAGAGAGGAAGGTAGAAGGGAGGTCAGGGGAGGGAAAGGCAGGAGAGGGAGGAAGGTAAACTGTGGTCAGTATGTAAAATAAACAAAAAGTTTTAAAAATACTAACACGATAGAGAAAACAGAGGTAAGAAAAAATTACAAGTGGCCAGAATTTTCAAGTTTATAAGATACTTAGTTGAAGTTTTATTAATATTTATCTATGAATTAGTTCTCATTTCTTTTACTTTAGAAAACTCAGTGTTAAAATTACTTGTGTGAATTCGCTCTGCCAATGACTTTGGGGTATCTGGCCTGATAAAGGCATGTTTTTTTCTGGGTACCTGACTGCTTAAAACTGAGGAGGGGGCACTCTCTAGCTCTCTCTTAGGTAGTGGAGACTGAAGGCAGCGTGGAGTAGCATGTGTCGATCCCCATCTTTCCTGGGCAAAACGGAAGGACTCTCGCACTGATCTGTCTTATGCTGTATCCATGAGTCTGTTTTCCCAAAGCACCCATTAATTAGTTGATTTATATCATATATACACCCTTTTGGCTCTTGTATCAATTACTTGTTTTAATTATAGGGATATTTCTTATCATAATAGATTATTGTAAATGCTGTTAAGATGCTTTCTTAAATATAGCAACTTTTGCTAATCTAATGTAAGAGAAGAGATGATTGGATTGTAGGCTGCATTAAGCCAAAGATCTCCATAGTGTCCATCTAGATAAAATATGACTCATCTCACTGGATTCATTTCCAGAAACTAAAGCCATAACCTTGTACTCAGGAGTATAGCATTATTTTTTAGGTTACTGAATCTCTTAAACATCAGTATGTTCTTGTTTTTCTTTCTACATTCACCTTCTTTAAATGTTAATTTTCATTTAGTTTTTGACAAAATAATTGTTTTTTCATTATTCTAAAAATGATTTTGATTTTTACAATATCATAAGAGGTTCTCTGGGATCCTCAACTTGTTCCAGAACCATAAGAACCACATCTAACCTAAAACTGATAGGTAGCTTTACCATGACCACTGTGAAAGAAGAGATGTATTAAGCCTCTCCACATTCAAAAGGCCAAATCTGTACCTCTAGTCTCATATTATCAAATAGAGATGTGAACTAGTTTCATAATCCTGGTTCAGATACAGAGCCCTGTAGGGCATTGGATTCAGCCAGAGTACACACTATTCTTATAGTTAACAGTATTCCTTCTGGTCCTCGATAGTCCAGCATCAGATCACTGCATGAAAACTTAAAAAAACTTAGTCCTATTTCTTTTATTGTGCTTCTTGAGATCAAATCTTCTGTGTTTCAGTCTGTGTGTGTGCACGTGCACATGTGTGCCTTTGTGGACTTATGAAAAAAAAGAAAACTAATATTGCCTTTCATTTTACATTTAAAGTGGTCGACCCATCAACAAATCACATAACCCAATTAATAATGGGCTAAAAATCTAAATAGAAAATTCTCAATGGAGGAATTTCAAATGGCTAAGAATCACTTAAAGAGAAGTTAACATCCTTAGACATCAGGGAAATGTAAATCAAAATGACTCTGAGATTCTATCTTATACCTATCAGAATGGCTGAGATCAATAACACAAGTGACAGCTCATGCTAACAAGGATGTAGAACAAGGGGAAGATTCCTCCACTGCTGCTGGGAGTGCAGACTGGTGCAACCACTATGGAAATCAATATGGCAGTTCCTCAGAAAACTGTGAATTGATCTATCTCAAAACCCAGCTATACCACTCTTGGGCGTATACCCAAAGGACACTCCATCTTACCACAAGGATACTTGCTCAACTATGTTCATAGCTGCTTTATTCATTACAGCCAGAAACTGAAAAAAAAAAAAAACCTAGATATCACTCAACCAAATAATGGATAAAGCAAACATGATACATTTACACAATAGGTTATTACTCAGCTGTTAAAACCAATGACATTGGAAATTTGAAGGCAAATGGATGGAACTAGAAAAACTCATCCTGAGTGAGATAACCCAGACTCAGAAAGACAAACATGGTATGTATTTATTCACTTATAGGTAGATATTAGCTGTTAAGAAAATGATAATATTGATATAACCCACAGACCCAGAAAGGCTATGTAAAAAGTGGGAGTATAGAGGGGGTGCATGGATCTCCCTGGGAAGGAGAACTAGAATGTATTTGTGGGTGAATTGGGTGTGAGGGGGAATGGTAACAGGAGAGATCAAGTTGGTGGTAGGGAGTAGAACTGGAACATCAACACAGCCACAAAACCTTTGTTCTACAATCTGTCCTGCCTGCTAGATGTGTGGGGGCAATGGAGACACAGATCTTGTGGGAATGGCCAACCAATGACTTCTCTAATTTAAGAGTCACACCACAAAAGGGAGCCCATACTTGAAACTGTCTGGATGACCAGGAGCAAGAGTCTAGACAGCCCAGAGACCTATGATAGAAAAAGAAATTAATAAAATTGTTTCTAGTGATATTCTGCAATACTCAATATTCATCAGAGAGGTTTCCTCTGGTAGCTGATGGGAGCAGATTCAGAGACCCATAGCCAAACATTAGGCACAGAGAGTACCCAAATTGGAGATCTCCATAGGGTCCCTTCCCTCAGAGCTAGAGGAACTCCATGGAAGAGGGGGAGGAGGAATTGTAGGTACCAGAGGAGTTGAGGACACCAGAAGAACATGACCCACAGAATCAACTAAGATATAGTAGCAGTAATCACAGATATTTCATAAATCTTCACTAGGTCATCTGCATATATGTCATAGTTGTGTAGTTTGGTGTTTTGTGGGACTCCTAATAATTGGGGTAGGGATATCTCTGACTCTTTTGCTTGCTGTTGGGACCCTTTTCCTCCATCTGGGTTGCCTCACCCAGCCCTGATATGAAGGTTTGTGTCTAGTTATGTTATTTCAGGTTGATATCCCTGAGAGGCCCACTGTTTTCTAAAGGAAATTGGAGGAGGAGTGGATCTCAGGGAGAAAGGAGGAGGGGAGGGGAACTGGAAGGAGTGAAGGAAAGGGAAGGGAAACTGTGGTTAGATGTAGTATATGAGAGAAGAATCAAAAAAAAAAGAAGGAAAGAACAAAAATGTCAACATAACTAAAATAAAATGATAAAAAGGATCTACAAAACCATCCCCAAGTTCATCTAACCAAAACTATTACTATCTCAGCAAAATTAAAGAAGCCATTTGAGTTCAGTTCCTTACCAGCAGTGCTCTTCTCTGAACCAAGAAGCAGAAGAGAAAACTGTTCATGTCATCACAGATCCAAAGTTCATGTGATATAGATAGATGACAGATAGATAGATGATAGATAGATAGATAGATAGATAGATAGATAGATAGATAGATAGATAGATGAGACACACAGAGAGAGAGAGAGACAGACAGAGACAGAGAGACAGAGAGAGAATGAGGTATACCATCAGGAGTGGACGATTATCACCAATTGCCTTCTTACCTCTAATGATGTACAGTTATGTCAGTATCTGCTCTAGTCTGTTTCTCTGTTCCTGTAATGGAACACTGTAGCAGGGTCCTTGCTGTTGTTCCCTTTGGGGGCGGGGGCCAAGTAGGCACAGAGTCAAACCACACAGACTCCCGGAGAATGTCGAAACAACAAGCTCAGTTTATCCAGGAAGAGGCAAGGCTTATACACCTTTCACCCCACCCTGTGGGGAGGTCTGATGAATATGCATCTGCTGGTGTGACATGGCTATCTCCATTGATCTAGGTAATCTCCAAATCATATCTCAGCTGCTGTTGCTAAGACCATCAGGCAGGCCCAGGCTGGTTCTCAGAAAGTATCTTTTTTACTTGTTTGGGCGGACTGGCCCTCAAGACCGTTAGGGATGAGTAGTCCCACAGAATACTGACCAAAATAAGCATAGGCAGGAAAGGGTTATTTGGGTTACAGGTTATTGTCTGCTGTCAGGGCAAGTCAAGGCAGAAAACCAAGGGAGAGCTCTAGAGGCGGGAACTGAAGCAGTGGTGGAGAAACACTGCCTTACTGGTCACTCCTCTGGGTTGCTCAGCTTGCTTTCTTAATATCCCAAGTATACCTGCCCAGCGAGGGCCTTGCCCACAACAGCCCAGGCCCTCCCACATTAATCATTAGTTAAGAAAATACTCCACATACCTGCCCACCGTCCATTCCAATGGAAACCATTCTTTAACTGAAGTCATTCTAGTTTGTGTTGAATTGACAAAACAATAACTAGCACTGTATCTAACGTACACACACTGACCCACTACTACTCCAGATGAAAAAGATTGAGCTATGTTACATCACTATTGTCCAACTTCTGGCTTAGAATGAGACTGACTGGGTTTAAACTGCACTCACTACTCATCCATGATGTCACTATGGACCTTACCATCCTGAACTGTGTCTACCACACAAGACAGTTGAATGCTAAGGAATGCTTTTGGCAAGTGTAAGAAAGTATGTATTTGGCAATATATGTTAGTTATACATGGATCATAAAGAAGAAAACTAAGAATGGCTTTTGGATGCTCTTTGGTGGTATTTGAAGAACCTCCCATTCTGTAAAGGCAAGTAAAGAAAGCCCTTTATAAACCCCTCTAAAAACTGTTTTTCTGCTTACAGTAGAGACAGAATTGTGCTAGTCTGCAACAGTAGCTTGAAAACTAATATCCATGTTTCATATTGCTTTTTATCATCTATGCATATACTTCTTTTACTCAAAATAATTTCCCAGAGATTTAACCAAGTTGTTCCAGGGATCAAGATAACACTTAATGTTCTTTACAGAGTAGAGGTCCAGGGTGTGGATGTATCACAGTTTGTGAAAACGTTCTCCATTAGAAGGAAACATAGATTGTATCTTGTAGCATGAGTCTTAAAAGTTCTTATTAATAAAATCAAACCCGAGGCCAGTTATTGGGGTCAATGCTGGTAGATCAGAGAGACAGAACAAGCCACAGCTATCTCACCTTGCCAGTTCCTCAGCTGGTCCTGTTTCCTCAGACTGGAAGCCTCTGAGTCCTCATCTAGAAGGAATCTCAGCTGAACTGTGTTGCTCCAAAGCCTGAAAGCTTAACCAGCCAAATGCCTAACCAGCCAAATGCTTCCAGTTTCTGGTCCTCACACCTTATAAACCTTTCTGCTTTCTACCACCACTCCCTGGGATTAAAGGCTGCTTTCTGGGATTAAAGGCGTGAGTCACCATGCCTGGCTGTTTCCAATGTGGCCTTGAACTCACAGAGATCCAGAGGGATTTCTGTCTCTGGAATGCTAGGATTAAAGGCGTGTGCTAACATTTTCTAGCCTAAGTATCTTGTGGCTTTTCTGTTCTCTGACCCCAGATAAGTTTATTAAGGTACACAATATTTTGGGGAACACAGTACCACATTTCCTCTCTTTTTGTCTAAAATTTAAAAAAGCTTGTAACTAATACAAGAAAAACTATCTAATAAGTATATACAATATATAGTCAAAAATTACATTAACCATGTCTAGTCCATTAAAATTTGACAGATTCAGATAAAAACTCCATTATATATATTAAAAATGTCCAGTCCAGTAACATCTAATAAACTCAGACCAAAATTTTTTTCATTACTTATCTTATTTAAAACAAGTAGTTCCTTTTTAAAAGTAGATTCCATAATCTCCCTTTTTATCTTATCATATCCATATTCTCGTTTTTTCTTTTCATAATAGACTCAGTAGTCTACCTTTTGTCATTTTATATCTTCCCCTTTTTCTTCAGTGTAGATTCAGTGATCTACCTATTTATCCTATTATTTATCTTTTTTCTCAGAGTAGATTCGATGATCTATCTCATACCTATATTCTCTTTTTCTTTCTAGGGGTGAAGATATCTTTAGGGAATCTTGAAAAGAAAATTTTTGGGTTAATTGTCAAGTCCTGTATCATTTGTCACAAGTCCTGTAACAAGTCCTTGTTCGAGTAGTCTGTCAGGTTGGATCATCTCAGCTAGTCATCTCGAAATTGTCCTGACCAGTTTGTAGTCCAATGTAGATCTTTCCTTGGTGTTAACCAGCTTAATGGCTTTATCATAGTCCATGTGGAATCATCTTTGTGGAGTCCTGTCTTCTTTTTGAAGATTTCAAAGTTACTGTTAGGCGTGGTCATGGTTCCCTGTAACTTTTTGTTGTTGTTGTTCCTTCTCTGTGGTTTGGAGTAATCACAGTCTGATAAATGTCTGTCTCTCGGAACCATGAACATTCTTCCCTAGAACAGAAAATCTTCACAGCAATTTCTCCCCACCATTTGTCTTGCCAAACTTTTCCAAACTGACCTTTGCCGATGCTTTCTTGTAATACGATGGTCCTGGCAATTCTTCTCTGAACCAGCAGCAGTAAACCCTTCGTCCCAGGTAGCAGCATCACCGCAGTCACCAACACGATGAGAAGGAGCTGGCAATGTGGAGCAGCAGCCTCTGCTTCCATGGTCCCACCACTGTTTGTGGCTCAGTCCCGGGCAGAAACTTCTCCTTAGCAAGCCTCCTAGGCCGGCCTCTAACTCGGGATCCTCCTGCCTCTGCCTCCTTCAGTAAATCCTACTGGCGTGCGCCACCACAACTGGCCGAGTGCAGCTCGGGTCTTTTCAAGAATTCGTACCACGAACATTGGGCACCAGATGTAGCATGAGTCTTAAAAGTTCTTATTAATAAAATCAAACCCGAGGCCAGTTATTGGGGTCAATGCTGGTAGATCAGAGAGACAGAACAAGCCACAGCTATCTCACCTTGCCAGTTCCTCAGCTGGTCCTGTTTCCTCAGACTGGAAGCCTCTGAGTCCTCATCTAGAAGGAATCTCAGCTGAACTGTGTTGCTCCAAAGCCTGAAAGCTTAACCAGCCAAATGCCTAACCAGCCAAATGCTTCCAGTTTCTGGTCCTCACACCTTATAAACCTTTCTGCTTTCTACCACCACTCCCTGGGATTAAAGGCTGCTTTCTGGAATTAAAGGCGTGAGTCACCATGCCTGGCTGTTTCCAATGTGGCCTTGAACTCACAGAGATCCAGAGGGATTTCTGTCTCTGGAATGCTAGGATTAAAGGCGTGTGCTAACATTTTCTAGCCTAAGTATCTTGTGGCTTTTCTGTTCTCTGACCCCAGATAAGTTTATTAAGGTACACAATATTTTGGGGAACACAGTACCACAGTATCTAGTTGTGCCCATATTGAATAAAGCTATATTAACATCACTGACATTTTTCACACTAAGAAACATTGTTTTTTATATTAACTAGTAGCACATATAGTAAGCATGTGCTTAGTCATATAACAACACAATAAGTTCTCTTTAAACATGTTGGTATGATTTTATATTCCCACCAGCAATGCACAAAAGTTCTTTTATCTCTTCACACCCTCTCCAGCATTTCTACGTCAATGGTTCATTATTGGGCTCCTTTGTGTTTTTCTCCTGGGCTGAAGTTACATTTCCACTCTCATACATTTAAATTATCCAATATTTTCTGATCATTAGAAACTGGTGTTTTTCAAAAGGAGTGAAAACTACTTGTAAGTGTCCAAATTGATTCATTTGGGTGAGGGTTCTGCACAATAGATTAAGTGTTCTCACTACGTAAAGAAGTATCTTGTTAACTCTATCCATGTTTGTTTTAAAAGTTATATAATAAGGAAGTTAGGAGATACATAATTATGAAAATATATGCGGGTTATTTCTTAGTACAGCTTGATCATCAATGCAGGAACTGTGTTTAAGCCCAAAACGAGGCATCTTAGCTTTTTTACTCAGTGTTTGTCAGAGGGTGGCTAGAGAACTTCAAGATGTTTGCCTTTCAAACACCCTTAGAACCTCATAGTGTAGTCACTGTTTTGACTGCCTTTCTTCATCTAGTCCCCCTCCCCACAATCCCAAGTACTTAATATTCTGTAAATTTACATATGGGTAAATTTAAGGACAGGATTACTCTCACATAAGCCATTCAATTTGTACAAGTAGTTCTGGTTTTAAAACCTAAATATAAAATGAAAGCCCAGGTCATTTAAAATTATATAAGAGGTAGGTATTTATATCTTATAGGAACTTGAAGTCTTTACAAATCTTCTCCACATTTCCCATAAGAATATATCTGTGACTCACTTAAATGTCCAACCCAGAAAATACAGAGAATCTTGTTCCATTGCTGAGATAAAACAACTCATAAAGAAAAATGAGGTAGGGAAGAAACAAAAGAAAATAGTAGAATGAGGACAAAACAATCAGATTTTTTGTCTATCATCCAAAGTCTCTATTTGCAAGCATTTCTGGATATTTATGATTTATCTACATTTTGGCTTAACAGAAAATTTCATGCTTATGTAGGATTTGATTTTACAAAAATGAGGAATACAAGATGACTTTTATCATATTCATCTTCCTAAATTCCCATGGGCTAAAATATAAATGCTTGAATTTTTAACTAGAGTTGTTCCTCAACTTAGGTGTATGCCTGTCTACAAACCTGCTTTGTGGCTTTCAAATTTAAAAGAAACGCCTCACTATGTGTAATATGTGGCAAGTTTCCTGGTTCCATGGAACGTTGAAAGTAATATGTGCCTTTCCTTTAGGAGCCAGTTTTCCTTACTCAGAGCTTCATTATAGACAGTGATATTCATACAGACTGGGTAAAATTCCTCAGAATAAACTACAATCTTAGAATTGAAGGCACAAGATTAGTTACTAATAGATCTCTCCCTTGATTGATGAGACAAAAAATACTCAAGGATTAATCACAGTTTGATCTTAGCATTACACATCCTGAGATACAGGTGTACTGAATTATCATTCTAAGTCATTGAACATCAGACTAGCATCATATCAGCAGTCACATGACCATCTATAGTATCAACATGTATTAGAACAGGCTTAAAAAATGACAACTAGAAACATGTGCATATCTTTAACTATTACCAAACATGTGGCAAAAACCCCCAGTTCATTCTTTCTAATTGTAAATATAGAATATAATATTTTATAAATATTTTGTTGTAAATGATTGCAGCAGGGAGAGAGAAAGATAAGCAGAGATGAAATAAAAAATAGTTGCCAACTGAATATATTTCAAAAGTTATTCATATTAGAGAACTGGAGATACTTCCAGAATGCTTACACAGAGGATGTATTGGGAATTAAGAAAGGATTCCATTTTTATTTCTTCACACATGTGAGTGAAGCAAAAAGACGGTAGGAATAATATTTAAAATTGTGGTAATAATATTCCGTATCCTGATCATCTCAGCAAGATTGTTGATACTAACTGCAAGCTCTTGTGTCAGCAAAGGATATCTCATTTCCCAAGGTGGATGGTGAATTTAAATTATGTAAAAATCATTTTTGGATTATTTCTATGAACAAATACACAGAGCACACATTTTCACATGTAAGTAGGTAGAAATCCTAATAGTGAAATTAGTACAATGTCTTTTAAAGTAAGAGTATGTTTCTGTTCTCTAACATTCTTTACTCGCACGAACCATAATAAAAGCGGTAAGCATCTCTAAAGAGTATTGAGGGTCAACTGCAATAAATATGAAGTACATGTTTAGAAATAATTTTTTTTACAAATGTCCCTGAGACACAGCCAGTCCCCAGAAAACCCCACCCAAGTCTACAGATGTCATAAAGACCACTGTGAATTGATTAAGAGAAATAATGTTTCTTTCCAAAGTAAACTATTTCTTAGATTGTTCTCTATATCAAATGGAAATGCAAAATTATTTAAAATCTTTCTGGGATTCCTGAATGTGTGAATGAGTGGATCTCTGATTCTGTGCCTTCTCTTGGGGGTCTTTTTCTTCTCTTGGCTTGTCCTGTCCAACTTTGTTGTGATGGATTTGTTTTGTCCTATGTTTTATTTTACTGTTTTGTTGTAAAAAAAAAAAAAAAGAATAGGAAAAAATAAAACCTAAAAATAAAGTTTAAAAAATTAAAAAAGCAAGAAGATAAAAAAGGCCAATGAGTCATTGCTGGTTGACACACGTTTGCAGGTGTGGAAATAGAATTTGAAAGCTTGGACTTTATGAGGAAAAGGAGTCTAAAACCAAACATGGAGGTATAATGTATGGAACTGCATGCCATTTACATTTTCTTCCATTTTATGACCATCTCAGTCATCATTTGCTGTGATTATTGTTTTACTGAAAGGTTCAATGAGAAAATATGAAAGTGCTATAGTTGTGAACAAAAAGTGAAAATACACAACTTTAAAAAGTATTAAAAGGAATAGCATAGTGTACATTAGACATTCTGTTCTAAAATCTAGAAACCTGTGTCTCATATATTTTCAATATTTAGCATTGTTTGTTTTGTTTTGTTTTTGAGAGTCCAGTAAATTAGTTTTGACTTTGATAGGGAAATAATGAATGTTTTACCTTTCTCTTCACTTAGGAGTCCAATGGTTTTATTTATATTTATCACTCATCCAATGTTATGTAATTAAGCTGAATTTTAAATATAACCAATAATTCTTGGCAGAGTTTTGACATACAGTTCTTTGAATTTTATTTGAATTATTTTGTTGTATCATCTAGTGCCTTGTTTCAGAGATGAAGTTAGCTAATTCAATCATTGAATTTCCTTAGTGCTGAAATAATGTCTTATTTTTTATTACATTATAAAAACAACTGAACTATAAGCAAGGTATGAAAATATGATAGCCAGGATATAAGATTGGAGGAGAGAGTGTGTGTTTGAAGTCTGTTCTTCATGTAGTGGATCTCAATTCATGAATAAAGTAGTCACCACTGGGGAATGTGTCATATTCTCCACAGTAGTGAAAAACTTAGATTTACTGTCCAAAAGCTTTATCAGACATTTTTGTGTATTTTTCCAGGTGCCCACTGCCTGTGAGCTCTAAGTTGACAGGGAGACAAGTATGAAGTGACATGACAAGTGATGGATTGAGGCCAGAGCAGAGACAGTGGTAAATCAAGGCTTCTCCCTGTAATCTTTATGTCTTTAAAAACTCACAAGGTTCTAACAAAGCTTCAAAATACAACAACTCTCGCAAAACCCTGCCCTGAGCAATGTCCTGGGCTATGGCAAAGTATTCCAAATCTTTTTGTAGTGTTAAATTGTTAAGCTTATTAGGTTTTGATATCTGACATAGTTGGATTTGGAACACATACACAAATGCTAACAGAAAAGAAAGCAGTACATTTTAGGAAGTGACTTTATTGTTTCCATTACAATAGAATTTTTATCTTATGAGGAGTGGCATCTGTTAAGAGTGTTGAGAAAAATAAGAATAACTTGAGAAATTATAAGGTAAAAATAGAAATGTGATTGTGACATTATTTCCTCCAAAGTTAAAAATACTTTATTTAAATTTTAGAAGTTCCATGATTATGATAAATTTCAGGCAATAAATATATAAAAAAAATTGTCAAAGAGTTTTGTTTTGCTATTTTCTGTAACAAGAATAGAAAGGTTAATTGAATTTCAAAAACCTAAAAAGTGGAACATCTTACTGAAAAACAAATGCAATTTTAAGCATCAAAAAAATTAATTTGAAAATCTATAGCATATAGACAGAGTAATATTCAAAAAAACTTTGTGATGTTTAAATTTTACTTTTATTATAAGTGCTTTTGTAAAGCAGGTGCAGTTTGAAACACACATCAGTGTTCTAGAGTCTAGAAGCAAAAATTAAATGTGGTTATCAACTAGAAAAGCAGAATTATACTTCATATATGATGTTATATATGAATGAGAGATAAAAGAAGGAAAATAACATTTTTCAGTTGAGGAAATTCCATATAAAATGTGACAACTATAAAGAACATGAATTCTAGAATCTTTACTGACAAAATTGATTAGTTTATATGTTTTCATATATATATATATATATATTCTCACATGTATGTATTAGTCTAATAAATGATATTAAAACAGGTAATTAATGAGAAATATGGGTTTAGGCACCACTTTTAAAGGGTTTTATAATTTGCATATGTTTATGCATACATGAGATCTTTATTAAGTCTGTGATGTCAGAATATCATTTCTTATCATATCATGTCTTGACAAAAAATTAAATAAATGTGATTATTTTGGTTTTCCTGAAAAATATTATTATTTCTAATTTTAAATGTATAAAATATACACATGTAATAAATTATAACTATTTAGTTAACAGGTGTTTTAATAGTTGATTTTTATCATTTTAATTAGTGTGGTACTAAGAATTGAACTCTAGGATTAACACATTACCTCTTCTACCCAAGCTATAAAATCAACAATGTGTCATTTAATTCAACTTGTTCATATAGATATATAACATATAGATAGTTAAACCCTTTCAAGAATGTATAAAATGAAAATTATGTAAGTTGTTCTTTGAATACTGAATCATGTACCCTCAAGGTAATTATACTCTCTAGATAAAATTTAGAAATTGTTTAGAATGTCAAAATTGATATTCATCACATGAAAATAGTCCCTTATTTATATTTAAAATCATTAAGAATACAAAATAAACTAAGATTTGTATTAACCCTCCAGTTATGTACATCAGGAACACAAGTTGACATGCCAGACTGAGTAGGAGACTCCTCTTGCCTCCAGGGTCCACAATGAGCTCATGAAACCCCTAACTATGCTTATCATAAACTCACAACTACACAGAGACATCAGACATTGTCATACTGTCTGACAGTTTACAACCTGAAATGTAAAATACAAATGCCAGAGGATACTTGGTTTAAAATAGTAGAAAGAAGAGTCCACAGAAAAGAAATATGCTCTAGAGACTTCGCAGAAAGTTGTAGTTAGTTGTAGAGAACAAGGAACTAAACCATTATATTTGATTACAAGATTTTGAGGAATCAAAAGATTGACTGCACAACACATTGCCCTTGTTCATAACAAATCTGAGCAGTTGGCTAATTGCACCAAGGAAAAGAAGTAGAGAATTATTCTCTCACTAATACTAAAACAACAAAATATCCCAGTAGTATCTCTGAATGACCAAAGAGAATCATGAGACAAGAAGAGGCTTAAGAAAAAAAGATCTTTTAAGTATCCTAACTATAGTTGCTACAATAGATAAAATTGGAATAAATACTGGAAAGGGGGGGATGGAGAGATGGCTCAGCATTTGTCAAAACTTGCTACTCTTGAAAATGACCAGGTTCAGTTCCTAGCACCCATATGATAGCTCACAACCACCTTTAATTCCAGTTGCAGGTGACTTAATCTTCTCAGGAATAGAATGTTTGTGGTACATATGATATATGTAGGCAAAACAGTGCATATACATGAAATAAATATAAAATAATAACATTTTTAAAAGGTGTTGAAAACTGAAAATATGATGTCTAAGTAAATATATTTAATATTGGTATATATAAAATTGTGGCACAAACATAAGTTGAAAGTAATGATAAAAAGAGATGGGTGAATGCTTACCTTGTTCATGTGATCAAATATCTGATACAAAGTGACTTGAGGTGGAGTTTATTTTAGCTTACAGTTTGGGGAATGCTGCACATCATGATGTGGAAGCCATAGCAGTAGGAGCTTGAACGACTGGACACATTTCATTCACTGTAAGGGAACATCAAAATCAGAGAAGTAATACTGTACTGTCAAACCCCAATGCCGTCTTCAAATGACTCACTTTCTCCACCAAAGCAGGCTCCACCTCCTAAAGTTCTACAACCTGCCAAAGCAGTGTTACCACCTGGGAACCAAATCAGTCAAATAGGTAAACCTTGGAGGACATTTTACATTAAAAAAAAAAAAAAACCTACAACAATGGAGAAAGATGAAATTTAATATTCTGAGGGAATTCTGTAACGAAATAAAAATAACCATAGCTTAGTAGGTACATATGCAATAAATCATCTGGTAGGCATGTGATAGGTTGGACTTTGTTCACTGAAGGCCAAATACAAACACAAACGAGGTAAAAATAAGGCTATGGCACTCACATGAGCAGGAAAAGGGGTATTTGTGAGAAGGAAAATCATACCAAAACCTTCATTGCAAGACCCAAATAAAACAGTGGGGAAAAAAGCAAGAATAAGAGAAAGTTTTACAAAGGTTTCTTTCTCACAAAATCAACAAGTGAGAAAAACACATTTCTACAGGAAAAGTAACCCGTACAAGCAGTGAGGTAGCGGTATATGATTTTTTTCCAGACAAGAGAATACTTCCTTTCTCCTGACACTTCCTCGTCTGATTCAATATCCTGGCACATCTAAAGACTTGTTTAATATTCAGCAGGCCTACACTATTAATTTCCAGCCACAAAACCTTTGCCAAAGATCTTTGTCCATCATTATGAAAATGTTTTCTAGGACAAATACTGGCTTCAAAGTCACTGTCAAAATATTGTTACCGAAGGGCATATAGTCTGTTAGAAATATTTCCTAATAGAAGCATTTTAAGCTTTATTATTTTAGATCACATATCTTATAGAAGAAATCTGCTACAAAAAAAGGTTATCTAAAACTTTGTATAACTGTAACATACAGACATAATATGATTTTGTGGAATTTTTTTCTACTAATTTGTAAAACAAATTCTAGAAAAAGTATGGATCATACTTAGGGAAAGGTTTCAATATAAACAGTTTTGGGGATGAATGGATGTATAGATAGATGGTTAAAAAATATATTGGGATTCATGGTTGGGTGGGTAAATGCTTGTATGGATAGAAGAAAGGATGGATAAATAGGTGGTTGAATGAATAGCTAGGTGGATAGATGGACAAACAGATAAATGATACATTATATAATAATAATATCATATAGCTATTTGTTTGTGGGTATGCTTGAAGTTTAGTGCTGAAAAGAGAAAAATTGACCTAGTACGTTGTGTTCCACAAGCTGCCCTGTCTTACCTCCCGCTCATTCTTCCTTATGTATGAAGAAGTGGGATTTGTTGGAGATGGTATCAGAAGGTCCCTGTAGTACCTGATAGACTCCAATTCAGAATGTTCTTTGAAGTTCAGTGCCAGAGCTCTTGGTGGGTGTCCTCATAAATATCTTCAGTGACCTCTTGACCAGCCTAGTGATCTCAGTGACTCTGTGCACACTTCTTTCTCTCCAGCGTCTTCAGCATTCAGAATATGGAAGAAGACTATCTTCTTAGATTGAAATATGCCTTCACTTCTACTTAAGACCATCAGGAAATAACATAAAAAAAGACAGAGGCATTTGGTATACCCCAAAATGACGTGTTGCTACAAAGTGCAAAGACTTCCAAGGAAGGTCCAGGTATCAGTAGTCTCCTGTGGAAGGTGGAGAAGTATATTATGTGAAATTCCATTTATTATTTATGTTCCCACCTACATAATATGTTCCTGAGGATATAATAATAGTATAGAAAAATATTTCAGATGTTAAAAGTGACAAAGCTATTCATACAATAGTATGAGTAAAAATTGAGCTCATATAGGAAAATGTTTGATATATTTATTAGCCCAATAATTTGTGAATATATGACTATTTATACCAGCATGCTGATTTTCACAATCTAGTGTCATAATTATATAATTTTTTTTTTTAGTTTCAATGAAATTTTATGAGGACACTGACATTGCAAAGAAATTCCTATGAAACCAGTTTCCAACCAAGTCATAAAGGCAGTTAACTATGTAGAGAGTGGAGATGTTGTAGATCCATTGCCAAATGACCTTGGACTAATTCTAGTCCCATTAACAGCTATGCACTGTTCTCATCTATATTTGACCTAACATGATTGTGACTATGGCATGATATCTTTGGGTTATATTAACAGACTGCGAGCTTCCAAAACCCAAAGGCTAAAGAATGTTGTCAAATGTCATCTCAAACTTACAGCAGCAGCTTCCTCACTTACCTGTAAACTGGCTGATATCCCCATCAGTGCCTTTAAAATGCGTTTTGATTACACCTTTCTTATATGTTGTAAATAAAACAACTTCATGAAACATTGGAATATGATATTTGGATTAACCCAAGAATATGTTTCTAATCCATGTTCACTTACACATCAGTTTGTAGGTGTAAGTTTTTCTGTCCCATCTGCTTGCTTCCAAATAACCAGCAGCTGCTTCACAAACACCTGGCAGCCACTTCCCAAATAACTGACTCAGAGACTTAATATAAATTATAAGTGCTCAGCCAATAGCTCAGGCTTGTTACTACCTAACTCTTACATTTAAATTAATCCATATTTCTTATATACGCTTTGCCACATGGCTCATGGCTTGTTACCTCATTTTCTACATGTCCTGCTTCTTCAGAGGGTGGCTGGCATCTCTTCTGATTCCAACCTTTTTCTTCCCATCATTCTCCTAGTTTTGTTGTCCCACCTATTATTTCTTCCTATTAGCCAATCAGCTTTTTATTAAATTAATCCAAATGACAAATCTTCACAGTGTACGAAAGGATTATTCCACAGCATTTCCCCCTTTTGACAATTTAAAAAGGAAGGTTTTAACTTTACCATAGTAAGATTAAATACAACAAAACAATTATTAAGTAAGAATTACAGTTACAATATCCAGTCCATCTGTATTTGTCAAAATTAAGGAAAATATTTTATTAATTATGTTATTGTTTCGAATGTAAAGTTTTGTACCTAATTTATTTTTTATCATAACTAAGGAAAACTTTAGCTGTTACTATTTAGTCTTCAATACCATCAAAGACCCCAAAAGGGTGACAGAGACATCTGGACACTCACCCTAGGTTCTTCTGTAACATTGGGGCATCCATCTTTGGCCCATAGGCCTAGTATTTCTGACAGACTTTTCTGAGAAGCAGGGAATTTTGAAGGACTGTCCTACTTTGTCTTAGCAAAGTTTGGTAGTAACTTTCTTTTGCATCCTGCTGGTCCAGTTTGGATAGTAAATGTTAGCAATTGAGGCAAGGGCAATTTCTTTGCCCAGATGGCTAGGTTTTGCCATGAAAAAAGGCAAACTCCATATGGAGTTTCCTCGATGCCCATTATCATCTATGAAGTAAATTGGAGAAAATATGTCTCACTGTCATGAAAAACCTTAGGTTATTAAACATATTAAATGTCACATTCTGTTGGTCTTTGAAATGTTTGAAGACCATCTATCTATCTAAATATATCTGTGTATGACCTTGAAAACATACCTAACATGTCTATAAGTTTGACTATTACAAATGACTATTAATGTATTTCTTAATTACATATTAGATTTTTAAGTGAGCTAATAAACATAATAAAGCAAACAAGAGTAGAAATATAGACTGTGCATTGTACACTAGTCAGCTAAAGATAATTTTTTGTTATGTGTTTGAGCAGGTAAAATATACATCATGTGTCTTGTAGTTCTTCCAGGTTTATTTCTTTATGTTTGTAGTCAGGATTTCAGGGGGTCTTCCTTGATAAGACCTGATTTTTTTAAAACTTTGAATGAATCCACGGTCTTTAATTTTCTTTTAAAATAAAAACAGAACCTCTTTCCCAAAGTAACATATCTTTTGACTTCCATTTTGAAGTCAAGACATTTAAATATATATATATATATATATATATATATTGGTTTAATCCAGCAGAATTTACAATCAAATATCTGTTAGCATTGTCTGTTAGCTATTGATTCTTCCTCTGCAGTCAAAAAATTTAAAGACAAATAATTAAATACAATATCCAGACTCTGTATATTTTTCATCTTTAAGTGGCTTATTATGTTTTTTATTACTCGATTCCTTTTTTGAGGACTTTATTATTTTTAAATTATTTGTTAATCTATGACTGTCTCTACCCTTCCTCTTTTCTCTCCCAAGCTTATGTATATTTTTAAACACACTGTAACCCATTTAGAAGTTTTTTTTTTTTTCCTATCTAAATCTGTCTTTACTCTGTACCTGAAATCCTTTTCTGTCTGCATGAGCAAAACTCCAAACCTGCCATGCAGTGTGCTGGTAGAGCTTGCCCTGGTAGCTTAAGCCCACAGGTAGCAGCTGAGACACACCTCTCTGTACCACCATCCATGTAAGAGACTGCAGGAACCAGCCATGTGACTTAGCTCATGGCATAGTGGCAGCTGCCAGGAGATGTCTCCAGTACTGTGGCTGACATGAGGGACAAGAGACTGAGAAGCCAAATTTGGTTCCATTTTTGTGTATTTAGAACGTTTTATAAGCTTTTTTAGGTCTTATGTGGATCTACACTGGATGTTGAGCACCATTTTTAGGTGGAGTTTTGCTGTCCCACCTGCCTGCTCCCAAATAACCAACTCAGAGGTTTAATACTAATTACAAATGCTTGGCCTATAATTGCTCAGGCTTCTTATTAACCAGCTCTTATATATTAAGTTAACCCATATTCCTTATTTACGCTCTGTCTTGCAGCAGTACCTTTAATAACTTGGCATGTTCATCTCTGTGTCTGACTGGCAACCTCAGACTCTGCCTTTTTTTCTCCCAGCATTCTCTCTGTTTCAGGCTGTCTCACTCAATCTCTTTCTGCCCAGCTATCAGTTAATCAATCAGCTTTTTTATTAACAATGATAGCAATACATATTTACAGTGTACAAAGATTGTTCCACAGCATTCCTTGAGAATAAACTCTCTTGTAGACCTGTGAGATGTGTGGACACTATCTACATTCAAAAGTGGTTTTAAGCTTCTGACATTTGTAAATGTCCATTTTGTTTTCTAGGTTGCAGTATACACAGCCATTGAGTTAATATGCAAAACATGGCAAGGAAAAAATAGATTATGGAAACCTTAATGACAAGTTATTGATTATGTGATTTTCTGATCATTAATTTTTCTGAACATCATTTTTTAACTCTGTATAATAGTAGCTAATAATATTTGCCTTTGAGATATTTATTCAACAGCAATTAGTATCTCTATTAAAGTGCCTAGAAGATACCGTATAAAGCCTCAGATTTCAGAAAACTGTTTGCCAGTTTTCCATGACTCATTTTTATGGCTACTTCAGAAACACAAGCACAAAGCAGAAATAGGTTTGTCCCATGTAAGGGACAATATGCCAAGACACATGAATAGAATGAGATTCTGTAAGTGTAGAAGCTAGAAAAAATGAGGATCTGAGAGCTACATAGTGTATTACTTTAGAGGAACAGATAAAGGTGTTTAGCTTAATTAACTCTTCATGAAATAGAAAACCACCAGAGAATTTTAAACGCAGCAAGGATCTAATCTAACACACATTTAACAAGGCTTCTCTGGCTTCTATATGCAAATTAAATTCTTGGCTTAGCAAGTTAGGAAGCTTATAAAGTTGTCTAAGAACTAGAGAAGAAGTTACTGGGGTTAGGAGCGTACAAGCTGGAAGATAGCAGATGAAGGAGAAGAAACAGGAGAGAGTATCAACAAAAACAAAGTATATTTAAATAGTAAAGAAGCCTAATACATTGACTAAATTTGTCCATGCATTAGATTTTCATGAACAAAGCACACAGGAGAAATATATCATACTTGACAATTGAAAAGTGCTTTTGAAATACTGGATTCCCATAAACTGAGAAAGAGGAATCTGAAGATTATACTCTAAAGCTAAAAGTCTTTTGGAGAATATGTTTTTTCAAAAGATACTTATAACTAGAACACACACACATACACACACACACACACACACACACACACACACACACACACTGAGAGAGAGAGAGACAAAGAGAAGGAAACTTCACTAACTCTTTTGAGATCTCAAATATACTGCCAACTGCTTTTGTTTAATATAAATTGGTGTTTGATGATGCCTCAATGCCATAAATTTCACACTTTGACTAAAATGTAGCTTCCTACACCTTACAAGGGTTCAGAGAATAGCTTTCAGAACATGCACTTTGATCTCTCACAGTCTATACAACAAGACGTGTAAGCTGCTCCGATCCCACAACAGCATCTTGATGCATTCTCAGGTCACAGTGGTTTATTTCATTTATGTGAACGGCTTTGGTTATTGTTTTTCCTTTTTAGTGAGGAAAAAAGATTCTGTGCTGGCTGGACTGAGATACCACAAAGAGGACAAACACAGAAGCAATGTTGCTGTTTTGTTCACTGGGGCAGGCAGGAAAAGACCCTGAGCTCTGACTCTGCAAAGCCACACAGTCACCGCCACCATGAGTGTCACCAGCAGGGACTTTCCACGTGAGGTAAAATGCACTATCTGTTGGCTAGCCCGCTTGTTGGCTAGCCCACTTGTTGGCTAGCCGCGGGACTGAAGGAGCATTCCTGCATCTACTGCCTACACTGGTGTTGTTTCACACTTCCTCACCACATACTAAGACTGGGTGTTGTTTCACACTTCCTCACCACATACTACGCATGTGAGCATGTGATTACAAAGCGCTCAATGTCAGGTGACTCTCTCGAAGGTCAAGGATCACTTTAAAGAATTTTCAGTATAAATAGTGGTTCATTCAGATGAACAAAAGGGAGAAGCCCTGACAAGGATAATTTCTTTCCTATCCAAAAGAGGATACTCATAAAAGTGAGGTGACCTGATTTAAATGAACTCAAACATATCTTACGTTTGTGTGGATGTTGAGTATGTGAGTGTTTATGTGTGGAGATGGAGGTCTGTCTGCATCTAGTCTGTTGTTCCCTGGAAAGGTTAATTGCATTTTCCCAATGATAATTTAATACTCCTCTCTGCAGAGGACTCACTGGCTTCTGTTACTTTCTGTTTTTCCCTGCTCCCACCTTTTAGCCCTCTCTTGGGAAATCTTGAGGACCTGTTGATTAAAATTTTTATTTTCTGTTATGGTATGTGCCTTAAGAATGTGTGGGCCATATAAAAAAACCTCAAAAATAAATCCAAAAGTTATTTAATTATATTTTTGTTTAAAATCAAACTAAATTAATACTAAAATAGAATTTTTTTTAAGTACCAGAAAATGCCACTAAAAAGTTTCTTTGGTCCTTATTTGATCATTGGTTTAAATAAAAAGAAAGGAACTCATATATATGATGTTAATGGTCTTTAAAATTAGCTTATGATTCCTGGGTTTTATAAATTAAATTACTATAGAAAATTGTATAGGTCATACAATAGTCCTGTAAAAATTACATTCATTTTTGGACAAATCACAAGTAACTTATAAAAGCATTAGGAATGTTGTGGATCTTTCCACATTTTATTATACGAAGTCAATGTCAATGTGAAATTTTAGTTCATTCAATATTGAGGTCAAACTTTTCATGCCTTCTGGTTTCTTATGACTTACCAGGAGTAAAGGAAAGTTGTCAACTGTTTTGCAAGAAGTTCAGATTTTCAAATACGCAAAGAAGGGGAATCTCAAGGAATCCTCACTTGGTGTGCCTCCTTCCTTGAAGACACCCCCCCTCACTTGGTGTGCCTCTTTCCTTGAAGACACCCCCCCTCACTTGATGTGCCTCCTTCCTTGAAGACACCCCCCCTCACTTGATGTGCCTCCTTCCTTGAAGACACCCCCCCTCACTTGGTGTGCCTCCTTCCTTGAAGACACCCCCCCTCACTTGGTGTGCCTCCTTCCTTGAAGATACCCCCCCCCTCACTTGGTGTGCCTCCTTCCTTGAAGACACCCCCCCCCCCATTCCAGCAATTCAATGGCGGGGCTTCCAGCCTCAGCGCAGGCACTGTGCACATGATACTGTGAAACACAAGAAAGTATCAGTCCAGAGAGTTGGGCAGGTGATGGTGCTCTGGGCAAAGTTCTTCCTATTATGTACATGGCCCTGAGTTCACTGTTCAGTACCACAGTCAATCAATCAACCCTATAGCCAAGGGAGGAGAACCTAGAGTGAGCTTGTGAATCCTCAAGCATGAGCTCAGTATGTTCTCCCAATGTAGAGCTCTGGAAAGTAGCGTGCTACATGTATAGATCACTGAGCACTGGAAACGCTCATGGTGTTTTATAGATATAGCTGATCAACCACAGATTCGAGCATAGTCTCCTAACAGCCCTGGTAAGGGCTGAGCTGTGACCATATGGCCAAAGCCTTTACCCTGAATTACTTTCCTCACATACACACTTCTTCATAGTTCAAGTTCCCAAGGTAAATTTTATTTTAATCAGGAGGCTATTTATTATACAGATTTTTGGGACATTTTATAAAAGTTAGGGGGAAAAAACAGACTTCTATTTAGACAAAGATCATTCTTTATACAGTGATATTTCTATAAAGGTTCTATAAGTAAAAATTTAATCAAGTTGTTTTCTAAATATTTTTGTAATCAGTTCTTACACTATAATTATTAAGGACAATATGCTCAATTCAAATATATTTCCTAATCTTTAATTAAATTTTAGACAACAGGATAATGTTAAATTGAGTAATTTTGGCTTCCTGGGCAATATCAAAATAGAAAAAGAAAACAAAATATTTGACCACTAACACTAGTTTTTATATACTTTTATTTAAAACAAATTATAATTTGAAAAATAAACTTTTGGGAGATTTCATATCTTTAATAAATTTATTTAATATATTTAGGATATACAGCAGGATGTTATGAGTTTATGTAATAAAATTGTTGTTACAGCTAAACAAATAAACATATCAATCACTTGTCAAAGTTACTCATCTCCCAACACTTGGCAAGAGAGAATATATATTAGACAAAAATCCCAAATCCTCAATAATAGCCATTAGTAATTACAATCCTCATGTTTCATGCTTTAAGTTTGACTTGTTCATTCTGTAAACTAGACACTCTGCATCCTCATATACAAGACAATATTATTTAACATTGCCAGTGAAGTGAATTCTGCCATTTGCCACATATGGATGAATCACCATGGCATTATGATAAATGAAATATTCCATACACAGAAAAAGAAGCATTGTATAGCTTCCCATATATGCAGAGTGAAAAAGAAAATAGAACAGTCAAATGTCTAAAATTGAACTTAAAATAATGTTTACCATTGTCAAATGATTCCATATTTATATCCAGACATGCAAATAAACATATATGTGTTCAAGCATATAAATACACATATGTATGTTGTATCCAATATAATATATATTCCTTGTGTTTCAACTTATTGAGATGAGAAATGTTATATAACCTAACATATGCATTAACATGTCGAATGTGCTCAAACAGTTAATTATACTAAAGGATAAAACTAAAGATTTATTACCAACTCTGGTTGTATGCAATCTAAATGTAATTTTGTGTGTATGATTTTAAATTATGTTTAATACTGTAAATATTTTTATAATGTAAAATAATAGAATGTATAACAAATGTAGGAAAAATTTAAACAACAAAAACACTGTTTTCAGACAAATTATGGGGTAAATATTGTTGCACTCAAAACAAGGAAAGTTTCTAAATATTTTACTCCAAAATATTACAGAATAATATACAGAGTAAATAAAAGTTTTGTCTATGAATTACCATGCTTCCTACTAGGCAAAAAAAGTTCCTATTTTCTGAGAAAGTCAAGTGTTGAATAATTAGTGTTTTAGTTTTTCAGTAACATTTTCTTAACAATTATAATCCATTTACCTAACTTTGTTTCTTGAATATGTTTTCCAAAATCAGACTTATTCTTTCTCCATTCAGTTATTTTAGCTGGTTACTAAATATTCTACTACCAATAAGTTTTAACAAACTAAGGTTTTCCCTATGCCTAAGCTACTGAATAGTTCAATAAATGTCTTTAATAAAGCCCAAACTGTTCAAATACATGTGCATTAAACACCAAGACCAAAGCTTCATGGTCAGACTAAGGAGCAGGAAAGGCTGGGAACAAAAATGGATCATGATCTCACACACTTAGCAGGTATTTCTCACTCATCTGAGACTAATTTCTCTGTGGCCAGAGGACTCCAGTTGAGCCCTAGGACAACTGATCTTAACTAAGAGGAACACCCCACGCAAGACTTGAAATATTTCTGGAATGATCTTGCACTCCTAACAGGTTACAAAGTCTTGGTGATCGAATATGCACCTTTCAGTCTCATCACCTTCATTAATGATCTTGGCTACAATCTCTATAATTCATCAACATGTCAGAAATCTGTATTGGGATTTTGTGATGAATCCAGTTCCACACAGGTATGTCCAAATCACTGAAAATCATTTGGAATACTGAACAGTGATGTTGTCTTATGGTGCATCTCTGAAACCTTCCTCTTTCAAATACATAAATATTAAAGTAAAATCAGTAAATAAATACTAACCTGTGATAGAGTTAACCATTTGATGTTTTTAATTAATTAAATTGTTATGTACATTTGTGGATATCTGCCAAGGAAGAGTGTCATGAAACACCATCTTTCAAAAACTCCATGTATGGAAGGGGGTAGGAGAACATATCTGTGTTCCCAGTCATTGGGAGGTGGGGGAATAAAAATCTGAAAAACAAACAAAACCACACACAAAAACAATCAGTTCTTCTACTGAGTCTTTTTGTTTTTTTTCTGTTTTTTTTGTTTTTTGTTTGTTTTGGTTTTTTGTTTTGTTTTGTTTTGTTTTGAGACAGGGTTTCTCTGTGTAGCTTGGGATCTGCGTTGGAACTCTATCTGTAGACCAGGCTGTCTGCTAACTCATAGAAATCCACCTGTCTCAGACCCAAATGGAGAATCATACCCCTAGACCAATGAGCAAAGCCTTTATACTTAATGGCCATCTGACTGATAACAGAGTGGAGAAAATATTGATCACAGTGCATCTCTTTAACTACACAGAATCATGGAAAATGTTAGAAAATTAGGTCATCAGAGCTTTTCTCAATGTTTAATCTTTATGGAGAAAATTTTAACCTAAACTATATTTTGAACTAAGATAAATGACCAATTTCTTTATGTTTTGCATATCACACTGTGAAAATACTGAGGCATTAAAATGTAGCAACATACAGTGAGAAGGACCAACAATAAAACCAGATTTTGAAAAAATAAAAGATGTATAATTTCACCAGACAAAAAAGTATAAATAGATCAGGGAAAATGTAAAGTGATATCATCACACTGACAACTTACTCTTCATGTTTGAGTAAGTGAGGGGACTACTGTGATAATAAAAAGAATCCTGTTGTGTAATCAGAAATTTAGCAAAATTTATGAAGAGGACATAAATCTGATTGAGATTGAAAAGAATAAAAGTGATGCTTTAAGGGAAATTATTGAAATTAGAGCTGCCTAAGGCAGAGTTAATATTTTCTATTCACATAAAACAGATCTAGGGTATAAAGGGCAAAATAAAAAGGTTGTCTTAAGTATAATCATCCCATTAATGTCACTGTGCAGCCTTTTTCTTCCCGCATTAAGTCTGTAAGAGTAATTAGGAACTTGAAGAATGATATTTAAGACAAAGATTACATCATCTTTTTGCAATATTAAAGTTGTGCCATTGGCCAAGTCCCTTAATAACAACCTCTCTTTCTTTTTAATTTGTCAACCAGAATCAAAGCTATGAAGTAAAACCAAGGATAAAAATAATGTTTTCTATCATTTAGTTATCCATTGCTATTCCAACCTCAACACAGCATATCAGCTCTTAGCTATATTTTACTGAACAGCATTCAATATGAATACTGGATGTTCACCAAAATTAACATACAAAATTTCAGATTAAAAGACCATATATATGTGGTTAATGAATGACTCAGAAAACAACCATTTTCAATAAAACATATAGTTGATTAACATATGACTTGCTACACATTTCTCTAATTTGCTAGGATATACACAAATGATTTTTAAGTTAATGTAGGAAAAAACTTCACCTTTATTTATTAATGATTTAATCATTTTATCAATGTAGAATTGAAAAGCAATAAACTACACATTATATATATGAATGTATAAGTATATAGTATATATAAATGAATAATTGTTTTATATAAATACATTAAATGAATATTTTTGTAGTTTCCCTCTAAACTATTTACAGTCCCCCACTTATTTATTTCCACAGACAATTAAAGCTGAAAATAAATATAATTTACTGTTTTACAAACAAAGATTCTTCAGGTTGGTCTTTAAACTAAATGAAATAGTAAATGAAATGGCTCAGATTATATTCACAACAGACTACTTTCCCCTTTATTTTCTGCTTTCCACAGTTAGCTTCATTCTCAGGCTTGAATTTCTAACGATGTCATGCCAAATAAAGTCATAGCAGGTTCTTGGATCCTGCATGAGATGAAACAGCCTTCGAACCATGTAACTATTAGAATAACTGAGGCGCATACCCACAAGTAAAGACTTTTCCCTTCAATAAATCACTCATTAATCCTGGAAGGTGACTGTCAACAGGTGGCAGCTTCAGGTAAAAACTTAGGAAACAACAATGCAGGGAGATTATTAATCATTATGGAGCTCAGTCCTTGAAAGGATAAAAAAACAAAAAGGTGCCAAGTTACGGCTTGAGATGAGTACAATAGAATTCATATAGGGTTGATGCAATACCTCTCATATTTTATTATTACAATTGATGTTATCTTATTCAATTTAAAGCAACAATAATGCAGCAAGCTCCAACATAGAATCATATCAGCACTGTGCGTATCAGTCATAAACCTGTATAAGTATTGCAGGACCCTACAAACCCGCAACAAAGCCTCACTCTCTTGAAGAGAATGGGTCTGGCAGCAAATACCTAACGTGTGCTGGTAGCAGTAAATGTCTAAAAATACTCACTGCCTATTTGCAATTGTGCTAAAATTAGAAGATAAAACGTAACATCTATTCAGGACTTATATTGACTTTTAATTTTGTGTGTATACAGTTGTATGTGAGGATATGTACGTGTGTGAGTGCAAATGTTTGTTGAACCATAAAGAGACATCAAATTTCCTGGAGCTGGAGTTATATAGGTTATGAGCAGTGCCTCGTGTTTGATGGTAACTGAATCCAGGCCTTATTCTAGGACAGTACATACTTTTAGCCCTGATATATCTCTATAGCCCCCTGTCAGGAAGCAGAATAGATACTGTTTCATTATGAAGTGTATTATTTGCTTTTATGCTGGGACAATTGGGCTTCTTCAGCCTTTTCACAGAAAGCATCAGGAAGGGCTGATATTAATTAGAAGGGCTTTGCCCAGGACAGGTAGCTTAAATGCAGGTATAAAAGGGAGAAGGGACGTTAATAATGAGCATGATAATAAACAGTGAAGGAAGGGGGCAAAGACATCCAGATATTTGGATTTCCAGGCATGTTATTTGTTTGCATTAAAACAGAAAGATGTGGAATAAATGTTATACTTAAAGCAAAATGCAACCTTAGTAAACAACACTCAATGTGTTATAATTTGAAAAGTGTCATATACTTACTCATTTAATAGACAATTTTTTAAAATATTTTAGTGACAAATCAATAATTATTTTTATATAATTTCAAAATGGTATGAAAAATATATGTAAATCAATGGAACAAAATAGAAGACACAAACACAAGTATGATAATTAAAGCCCTATAATATTAGATAAGCCTTCCAAAAATACACACTGGAGAAAAGACAAAATCTTTAAAAAATCTTGATGGAAAAACTAGGTATCTACATGTAGAAGAATGAAATTTCATTTCTATCCATAACCCATCAAAAAATTAACTCCAAATGGAACAGGCCTCAGTGTAAAATCTCAAACAACAAAGCTGCTAGATAAAAAACATAGTATTCAACAACCTCTAAGTTTAAGACAGAACTTTGTGTGAATAGGACTCCATTTGCCATGGAATTAAGGTTAATCATTGACAAATGATGTGATGATACTGTGTCCCCCAATATATTGTGCACCTTAATAAACTTATCTGGGGACAGAGAACAGAACAGCCACTAGATAGACATAGAGGCCAGAAAATGGTGGCACACATACCTTTAATCCTAGCATTCTAGAGGCAGAGATCCATTTGGATCTCTGTGAGTTCAAGGCCACACTGGAAACAGCCAGGCATGGTGACACACACCTTTAATCCCAAGAAGTGATGGCAGGAAGCAGAAAGGTATATAAGGCATGAGGACCAGAAACTAGAGTCTGGTTAAGCTTTTAAGCTTTTGAGCAGCAGTTCAGCTGAGATCCATTCAGATGAGGACACAGAGGATCCAGATTGAGGAAACGAGATCAGCTGAGGAATTGGCGAGGCAAGGTTAGCTGTAACTGGTTGTTTCTCTGATCTTTCCACATTCACCCCAATACCTGGCTCTGAGTTTTTTATTAATAAGACCCTTTAAGATTTGTGCTACAAAATGGGACGTCATGAAACTACAAAATCTTTTGTATAGCAAAGAACAATCTATTAAGTGAAGAGGTGCATAGCACCAGAGAGAGTTTTTGCCAGAATATACACCTTATGGAGGATATTGTACAAATATATACATCAATAAACAGAGTCAAGAAAGCAACTTACCCAGTTATTAAAGAAAAAAAGGAGGAAATCCTCTGGATTTGAACAGAAAGTTCTTAAAAGAATGAACAAAAATGGCTAAGGAATATTTAAAAAAGTGTTCATTAGCCTGAGCAATGCAAATTAAATCACTGAGATTTCATGTTGCCCCAGTCAGAGTGGCTAAGATCAACAAAACAGCCAATAACAAAAGCTTGCAAGGATGTGATGAAAGGAGAAGCTTCATTCACTGCTGGTGGGACTCTCAACTGGTCCAGCCATGCCAGAAATCAATGTGGAGAATTCTCAAAAAACAGGAAAAAACTAAATTAAGTCCAGTATATGACCTATGAATAATACTCCTTGTTACATGCCAAAAGGACTTGGTATCCTACCCCACAGACACTCAGTCATATTCATTATCATCCTATTCACAATAGGAATATTCCTATTCACAACAGGAGATAAAACAACCTAAATGCCCTTAAACTTATGAATAGATAATGAAAATTGTAGTATGTATACAAAATAAAGTTCTATTAATCCCTAAAGAAAGAATAAAATAATAAAATTTCCAGGTAAATGGTACAACTAGAAAATATTACACTGAGTGAAATAACTCAGGCCCAGAAATGGCACATGATTTCCCTTATTTGTGGCCATAGCTCCAAATCTTTAAATGTGAGGGTATAACCTGGAGTAACATAGAAACCGGGAAAGTAAGAAGGGTCCACAGGAGGGGAAGAAAGGGTTCAAGAGAAGGGAACAGTAAGACATGGTTTATAAAAAAAAAAAAAAAAAAAAAAAAAAGAAACAAACAAACGACAAAAGGAAACTGGAATCATAGGGTGGGGATGACTTCTTCTGGGAAGGGAGAAATGGGAAGGAAGGTAAATAACTTTTTAACAGTCAAGGGGAGTATTATTTTATATTTACTTAAAATTGTGTGTGTGTGTGTGTGTGTGTGTGTGTGTGCATGTGTGAGTGTGTATGTGTGTTAAATGAAACAATAGTACTTGGGGTGACAATGCTTACCCAAAAAAGCCATAGACTGTGTAATAAAATTTTCAGTACCCAAATGAGAAGCTTCCTTGGATCTGTTGTCAGATGAGTCCAAGAGTCTCCCAAAACTTCAGAGGCTACTTTCATAGCCCTGTTTCCCTCCCTGCAATAGAAGAAGGTAAGGCCCTGTTGCTGAAGACACCACACACTTTGGATATAGGACTTGGAGGAATGGAGTTAAATCTGACATGGAAGCCTTCTCCTGATGAATACTATGATAAGGTATTTTTATGCAAGATGACAAGTGAGAAAAGTAATCAATAGTCCTTCTTAGCTATAATGCCTTCAAACCACAACATTAACCAGAACACCAATACATTGCCAAAGGTGTAACAATGACACTTATATCTTGTGGATAATCACTGTAATTTACTTGGATTTAAGGCCTCCTTTCTTAGGGTTTCTATTGCTGCAGTGAAATACCATGATCAAAAGCAAGTTGGGGAAGAAAGGGTTTATTCAACTTACACATCCACATTGCTCTTCACCACCAAAGGAAGTCAGGATCATCTTTCCCTCTCCAAGCTTTCCTCAGCTGCCTGTAGTCCTTTGTGTAGATTTGAGACTATAACTTTTGACACTTCCTTTTAATGCTTCTAGTAATTAACTATATACTGTAAATATGCTTATAGTACTACTTACATTACATTTTTGTGATAGTGGGATTGAAACTCGGACCTTGTGTATGCTAAACACAAACTCTACCTCTGTGAATTTAACATCATCTTTTTCAGTTCCTCTTGTGAATTTTATTTTTGTACTGTATTTACATCATTTTGTTTCTCCTGTGTCCAGAACTCTGTTTCATAAATCAAATGTTTGAATTGTGTTTTAACTTTCACAGCCAAAAGGATTAAGTGTTGCCAAAAGTAACCAGAGGAAATGACAGACTTAGTGGATACTGGTCTCTGGCACTTCTCCAGCCTCCAAAGCTGCTTTTGGTTAAGGCAGAGAGGGAAGGGCATTCTTCCCACCTCACCCAAATCTTCTATAATTATCTGTGGTTTGTCTGACATATGTATATGTGAAGATAAATAGTCACTCTAATTTGGAAAAGTCTACTCATGCCATAAGATCAACTCCCCTTTCCACACAGAAACAAGTGTTTTATTTGTGATTATAACTTTCTATTCAATCCTAGCTGAATAAGAACTGAATTATACACAATGATTAACAGAATAGTTACATAGTTATCACAATAATATTAATTATTTCCAAATGATGGATAACTGCATATTTCTTGTACATCCTGTTTTTTTCTGTTAAAAGTTTTGCACGTACTTTCTAAGTAATGTCATGCAAAAGTACATTATTGTTTACAATTGAACTCATTGACAGCCAGCAACCATGGGCAGCATGTCCTAATGCTATCTCTTTTTTAGAGTGCAGATGCTGAGGTCATGGGTGGGAAATGACTTTCCCTAGGGCAAATGGACAGTGGCAGAGCTGAGACCTGGACCCAAGTCCTCCATTCCGAGGCCAATGAGTGAAATGTAACTCTCTTGGTTCCTGTCACTATAACAGTATATTTGATGCAACTAACTCATAAAAACAAAAGTCTGTTTTATTTAATGGTTTCAGAGGATCCAGTGCAATCAAGCCTCAGATGATGTCATATGGATCAGGAGAGGAGCCAATGACCTAAAAGCAAAAGAAAGTAAGGAAGAGTCCATTTTCACTATTTCACTTAATTACAATCACATAATGACTTCTCACTAAGCCTCATCTCCTTCTAATGTCTCTCTGTAGAGTTACTCTTGGGAACACACTTTAAACAATGAGATTTTGAGGTACTTCAGTCATACTAAAACCATAAAAGTTGCTTTTCTTTAGACCATTAAATGAGACATGATTTTACTAAAATACTGTATTTCAAAGATAATGTTATAGAAATATTCTCTTAAAAATTTTGGAGAAAAGTAGAAGGGATGATGCCAATCATTTTTAAAGCTTATTTTATTGAAAGCTATAAGAAATGCATTTCTTTTGAAAAAATATTACAGATATTATGTAGTGATATTTTATTTGTGCATCCCAATAAAGCTTATCTGGGGATCAGAGGAAAAGGCTAGCCACTGTATTAAACATAGAGGTCAGGCAGTGGCAGCACATGCCTTTAATCCTAGCATTAGGGAGGCAGAGATCCACTCTATCTCTCTGAGTTTAAGGCCACACTGGGAACAGAGCCAGGCCTGGTGGCACACGCCTTTAATCCCAGCGCTAGTTAATCATAGAGGTCTGGAGGTCTGGACAGACAGACAGGAAGTAATAGAGGTGGACAGAAAGAAGATGTAATGTAGCTGGGCGGAGAGAGGAAGTAAGATGGCAGGGCACAGAAAGGTATATAGGCGTGAGTGTACAGGAAGTAGCTCTCTCTGGAGGATGAGGATTTCGGTCATAGGATTCATGGAGTTGGGGAGGTAATAGGTGGTGGCTGTGGCTTGTTCTATCCCTTTGATCTTTCAGCTTTCACCCCAAAATCTGGTCCCAGGTTTTTTATTAATAAGACCGTTTAGCAATTCGTCTTACAATTTTATACTTTAAAACAAATTAAGATACTTTAAAACTTTAGTAAATATTCCTCTTTTTATGAATGTTTCAACAAAACTAAAACAATCTGGGAGAAACTACTATATGTCTAATAATTATTTAAAATAATTAATAGAATATTTTAATAACTGTGGGATACAATCCATTATCAACTGCAAATAAAACTACTAAGTGGGCTTTTTAGCCATACAGTTTTGAAAGTTTGTTTGTTGAAGTAACCCATTATATTGTGATTTCTCATAATACGAAGTATACTTTTCACACTCAAGCAAGGTATTTATATATTTATTCCCAAAGTTGTAAGGAAGTTACTTGCTGTTTTTCAACTTTAATCAGAAAGTAGTAAAAGAAAAACATTAATATCAAAGAAATAGAAAATACTTTGATAACCAATAAATTATCTGTTGACTTTTATTGTATAATGTAATCTCAGAATCTCACAGTAGAAGCAGGAGGATCAGGAGTTCAAATTCATTTTCCACTATACAGTGAGTTTGGGGCCAGTCTGGGCTACATGAGGCCCTGTCTCCACTTGCAGAGAGAGAGAGAGAGAGAGAGAGAGAGAGAGAGAGAGAGAGAGAGAGAGAGAGAGAATGACTATGAAGATAAGGCTTGAAATCATAATATGTAAAGTAACTTAGCAACTTTCAGGTTGATCTTCAGATGCATAAACCTTGATAAATATTATTTTTTGGGTGTGTTCTTCAGTGCCCTGGTTACCAATTTAAAACATCAAAGACTGGCCCATAATATGTCGTAAAGATAATGAATCCTTGTTACAGTTTTTCAGAATTGTCAACTGTCTTGTGAGTTTGTGTGTCCAAGTCTTACCGAAATCATTGGCTGACAGGTAAGCCTCACAAAAGGTCTATTTACTTTAGAAATGCAGCCTGCTATACTATATAAGGCTTCACTCCAGAAAGCAGAGTTCTAATTCTGGAATTTGTAAGTATCCATGATTTACAAAACTCAGTCTTTCCACTTAGTAACTTCTGAAGCATATTGACTATAAACACATTTTTCTTCTTATTTTACTTACCTATAAGTGTTTATTTGAGATTATTCAATATTTAACTAGTAGTTGTTAACTTAAGTTCCAGAGGGAGAGCAAAATATGAGTTAAAAAATCTAATTTTGCCCATGTTCTTTCAATAACTTCACATGCCAAGGTAAAGAAAGTTTAATTCCCCTAGGCCTAAACTTACATATAGTAGGACAGATGTTGATGAGTTCATCAATGTGAAATTCTTGCTTTAAAACTCTTTTACTCTAGGCTGGGAGGATGGCTGAGCAGTTAAAAGCACAAACAGTTCTTGCAGAGGACCTAAGTTTGGTTCACAGCAAGCATGTCAAAAGTTTCACAGCTGCTTGTAACTCTAGCTCCCGGGCATCTGATTCCCTTTCCGGATGCCACCAACACCTGTATTCTCATACGCAATATCAACTCTCTCACAAATAATTAAAAAGAAATAAATCTTTAAAATACTGTTATACTTTGTAGAATACAGAACTAAGCTATAGTGTAATAAAGTTTCAGGAAACCAGTCCAGAACCTATTCTCCAATGAAAGTTGATGGTAAATATGAAACCCTAAGGAAAGCAAAAGTTCAGGAAGTAAGTGGAATAAAAATTTGAATAAAAGAAAAAAGCAAGTGAGATAGTTGGACAGACAGGTTAGAGGGAGACACTGATAGATACACTATAATTTGCTGAGGTCGAAATGTGCCAAGTAGTCTTTGTTTTACAATTTGCATTGTTGTTGAAGATTCGATTTTCCTATTGTTCCAAATTTCTATTCCATAAAATGGTGATAGCGCCTCTCATCAAGTAGGTTTAAAAATAAAATTCTGTATGCGAAACAGCTAGCCTGATTCTGAAACACATATCTTTATTGCTTTCAAATCCATCAATTCCCTTTCTATCCTTTAGAATTCTTTTTTAAACTAAAATTAAGGAATAAATTGTCACTCAAGGAAAATATTTAAAGGCTAATTAATGTTCATTGCAATATATTTCTGAGCAACCAATTAAACGCCGCATAAAATCAAGCGGAGAGTGCTGAGCTCTTGGAACTCAGCATCCTCTCCCCTGGACAGCAGCCACAGCTGGTATCCGCAGTGAAATCCCCAGTTCCTGAGCAATTAGATTACATAAATTATCTATGCACGTGCCAGAGAATCTGTAAAATGTGCGTTTTAATGAGGCATATAAGGCGTGTGCACTATCATAGTGAGCATTAGCAGGGTAATTCATATTTAAACACTGTGCTTTTGATTTTTTAATCAGGAAAACTCTTGTCTTTAGCTTCACACAGTCATTTTTCTGCATGTCTCTGCTTGCTGAGAATTTTCATGAGCTCTTCCATGAGCTGTAAAAGTAAAACCTCATTTCATTTAGTTTAGTGTTTTTGGTGTGTGGTCTCATCACCACCTGCATCACAATCATTCGGGGTTCTTGTTGATAATGCTGGATTGTCAGTCTCAAAGAGACATTAAATGATCTTCTCAGGGAGGTGAGCATCAAAAAAACGGAGATTTTACACAAACTCCTGATGTGTGTCCCATGTAGAATCATTTCATACTTTCAATGTGCTACAGTGAGAGAGACAATAAACCAAGAATCCCAAGGCCCCTGCAAGTCTGAGCAAGATGATTGTTTAAATGTGAGCAAGGTGAGTGCATGTGGCCACACCAAGCAGCACTCCTTAGAGCTTCCACAGTGACAACTAGAAGCCATACACGTGTGACTGTCAATTTGAGTCTATGTTTCATTTACAATCCTGGGTGAAATCAAAGATTGTTTTACAAAAAAAAAAGTATTTAATTGTTGCAGTAGGTGAGTATATCCTACATAAATATTTGAGATTATTCCAAACTATTGAAAGATGAGGGAGTCAGTGAGAAACATTTATCTTTACACCATACATTGGATGTTCTATGTCCTCCTGAATATCCCACACACTCATCTGAAGCAAGAGAGGAAATCCATCTTTTAAAATCAGCATCACATCATTCAGAATGATTTTATGGGAGAAATAGGGCAATGAAGAGAAAAGGAATAAGGCCTTTTTAGAAGCTGAAGGCACTCTACATTAAAACAGCATTGTTCTGGTGCAGACTATTTGATATTGGATAAACAATTGGTGTGACTTCCCATGGGAAAGACTTTTTACTGCCCTCAGCATTCATTAATTGACTACAGTTCTTTGTGAAAGTTTAAACAGTGGGATTGGTAGCATATACACCATGAAATCCTTGAGCATATTGTAAACTTAAAATTACCGTGTGTGTGTGTGTGTGTGTGTGTGTGTGTGTGTGTGTGTGTGTGTATGTATCATTATACATCATTAATACACGTCTCCCAGGGTTTCATTTTATTAAGAGCTAATTATATTCTCTTGACTCCTCTGCAAACACCCCTTTCTTTATCTTTCACACACACACACACACACACACACACACACATTGCACTCTGAAAATAATATAATACTTGATTGGATACATGGTGGCAAGAGAGGTGGTGGCTCAAATGCCATAGAGGAGCCTAGCGATAGTGATGAGTTTTTAGGAAGAGTATAATGAAGTCTAGTGGCTCCTGGCAAGACACTGCAGACATGGCACTCCTAATGGCAATGCTCTGCTGTTTTTATTTTGTACAGAAGATAATAGAGTTTCTGGAATACCAACATTACCCGTTGGTCGTTTAGAGGACAACATGAATTCAGAAATCAAAAACCATGCTATCTGAATGGGAAAGCCAAGAGAACATGTGTGGGTGAACCATCTTTGGGCCCATGATGACTAGGGAGAATTACAAATCTAACTAGGAAATTTTAAATTTACAATACACCAAGGATTTCATGGAGCATATGTTACCAACCACATGTGTAACTCCACGCAGATCCAGGAATTTTTAGTTAATGGCATTTGCTTACCATCTTAAACTAGAAAGCCACTTCTTTCATTTCCCTCCTTCTTTATAACAGCTATGTGAAGAAGATAATTTCCAAACATAAAGTGGCTTGAGGGTTGAGACATTACTATGAGCATGATACTTCACCTTAGAATTCACACTCACTAAAACAGTCAAAAATAAAAGCCTGTGAATTAGGAATCTGTAAGAAAAGTGACTTAAACGTGTAGTGATATTGTGTCCCCCAATATATTGTGCACCTTAATAAACTTATCTGGGGTCAGAACAGAACAATGACTAGACAGACATAGAGGCCAGAAAATGGTGGCACACACACCTTTAATCCTAGCCTTCTGGAGGCAGAGATCCATCAGGATCTCTGTGAGTTCAAAGCGACAATGGAAACAGTCAGGCATGGTGACCCACACCTTTAATTCTAGGAAGTGATGGCAGGAAGCAGAAAGGTATATAAGGCGTGAGGACCAGGAACTAGAGCTGGTTAAGCTTTTAGGCTTTTGAGCAGCAGTTCAGCGGAGATCCATTTGGATGAGGACACAGAGGCTTCCAGATTGAGGAAACGAGATCAGCTGAGGAGTTGGTGAGGCAAGGTTAGCTGTAACTGGTTCTGTTTCTCTGATCTTTCAGCGTTCACCCCAATACCTGATTCCGGGTTTGTTTTTATTAATAAAACCTTTTAAGATTCATGCTACATAAATTTGTAAAATACACATTGTACATCGACTACATTTCTATTAGTGTATAAAAATGTGTTGTAGGCTGCTCAGCTTTAATGATGCTCAAGCCAGAAGATTCCTCCTTATTGAATACTTATCCATCATTGCAACAGATTATACCCTAAGAGACTTCTATCAGGCCTGTCTCTAAATGTAGGATTCCAGAGAGAATCTTAGGTTAGGTTGTGCTCAGAAAAGATATAAGAAGTAAGACTTGGGCCAGTGATGTCTAGGAGCACAAACTATAAAATAATTTAACCTCAGCTGTAGTAGAGTCATAAGTGATAACAAGGAGTCACATTAAATGATTCAGGATATTAAAAAATTCAAATAATCAGTTTATGTTCACCTTTTAATAAAATCTCCCACATATTTTAAATAAATGCCCAGCATATACATATTATTTCCAGAATACACAACAGGAGATATATATATATATATATATATATATATATATATATATATATATATATATCCAAAGCACTTCAGGCCTAAGTGGTAGTAAGGTGAGTGATCTGAGTACAACATCTGAACACTTTTTGGTAGATATTCTGCCAAGTTTCTGCATGTACTTTATTTGCTTGACTTTCTTTTCAGGACTGAAGATCAAATCCAGGATGCCTTAGTGCTACGCTACACACCAAGCCAAGTACTTAATGTTTTTTAGTAAACATACTTCAAAATATATTAGTCAGGATACAGCAAAGTATGGCATTGTAAAACGTAACCAAACTGTCAGTAAATTATGAAGACAGACTTGTTTTTCATGCACACTGTCCCTCATGAGTTGAAGGTTCTCTGGGTAAAAGCTTCATATTAAGTGAGCTGATCATATAGTTTTCCACCATGTTAAGATTGCTCCCCATTCATTGTCACAAGGGATGAGTCTGAATTTAATGCACATCATTTTTTTTTTCCTACAAACTCCTGGCTTGAACTAGTCTCAGGACCCTATAAATGTATGAATGATTTAGCAAATGCAATGCCTTAAAGCTGAAACTGGACTAAACATTTCTTCACAGCTTTTCAGTGCCAGAAAGACGTATGCAGGCTGCTGGAGAGGAAAAGTTGTCAATGATTTTACTCAGTTGTTCAGCCTGCAAACTACAATAACAACCTTCATGGAAAGATAAACTCATTGGTGCAATAGTGGCATTGGTACTTGAAGAGAAACCAACTACATTCTCTCTGGATTTGAGGGAACCTGATCAAGTCCCATTTTACTAAAGACATATGGGTAAAATAGTAACCTACTGTTGTTTTAGTAAACGTACTGCCTTAGTCTGTTTTCTATTACTATGATTTAAAAAAAAGCAAAACAAAACAAAACAAAAGAAACTTGAGGAGGAAGTGGTTGATTTCACATTACAGCTTATACTCCACAAAGAAGACAACTCATGGCAGGAACTCAGAGACAGGAACTGAAACAGAGGCCGGGGAGAAGCTGTCCTTACTGCCTCGCTTACTTTGCCTTCTTATACAGTTCAGGACAACCTGCCCAGGGGTGGCACTGCCCACAGCATTAGGCCCTCCCACATCTTTTATTAATCAAGGAAATTTCCTCAGGCATGCCAACAGGCCAATCCGATAGAGATTCCCTCATTTCAGGTAGCTCTAGTTTGTGTTGGGTAGCAAAAACTAAACAGCACAATTTCCCATGTTCCAGTAAATAACTTATGCTCATGCATACAAACATGATTAAATTCAGGCTTACACATACATGAAGACATCCAAGTAGGATAATGGTTAGTTGGGAAGAAAAATGTTACCAGTGATAGAGGATGGGAAAGATGAGAGAAGGTACAGAGGATGAAATTGACTGTAACTGGCAGTCTACATGCATGAAATTGTCAAATCATAGTAATCATAATAAATGTGAAGAAAGGAGACAGAAGGAAGGAAAGGAGAAAGGAAGGAAGGAAGGAAGGAAGAAAGAGAGGGATGGAGGAAGGAATGAAGGAAGGAAGGGAAAGGAGAGAGGGAGGGAGGAAGGAAGAAAGGAAGGAAGGAAGGAAGGAAGAAAAGAAAGAAACTTCAAGCTATGGTTTTTCCCTGACAAAAACAAAACATCAGTAGTGATTTCTATCTTTCTCTTCAAAATTTGTTTTACTTATTTATAATTGTTCTCACACAGCAGATGTAATAGGATATTATTATTCTATGAATTGCATAAGTACTTAACTATAAATGACATCAAAACCCCTGCCTGTCACTATTTACCCTTTTCTGGCTACTACAGAGCAAATGGTGTTGATAAGCTTTTGTTGATCAAATATTAATTGAGAGTGTTGACAGGAAAAAAAAATCTACTACTTCTTCCATAACTGGCAATCTTCTGAGATGTCCTGAAGGAGTCTAGCTTACCATCATGTCATACTGAAAATATAATTCAGGGCAGGGAAAAGCCATTTATTATCCAATAACTATCTGTCAGGCTCTCATGTATTTTCAGTTCTGTGAAGTTGAAAGTTTTAGTATTCAGAATGGTGAGATACTCTACAATATTTATTTTCTTGGGCAAATTTATTTTGTTGAAGATTTTATTTCTTGAAATCTGACCCCTCTTCTAGCTTTCAGCTAGATAAAGAGTGACATTGGTCTTTGGGATACACTGCATGGCATTTTGCTATAATAACATTCTACACAATGCTGGACTCTGAAATCTGTGAATGTATCTGAAGATAGATGGTTAAAGTCAAAGTTTCCTACAATGTAGGCCTCATCTTGAGAAATGGAAATAGATTCCTACAAAAATAGTGAGAAGATATTTAAGAAGAAACTATTGTAGCAGGAACTTATGTGTGACATGGTAAAGAATTAAAACACAGTAAATAGATATCTCATATGATCATCAGTTATCTTCCAACATGTGTGTGAGGACAGCTACTTAGCCACAAATTCTCCCACCCCTACTCTACCTGACTATGCTAAACTTCTGAGTGTTGGGGAAAATACATTAAAGCTCTTTGAAGAAAGACATCAGACCTCCCTTGCTGTGGAATAATCCTTCTGTACACTGTGTGAATATACGTCATAATTATTGATTTAATTTTTAAAAAAGCTGACTGGCCAATAGCTGAACAGAATAAAGTTAGGCTAGAAAGCCAAACTGAGAATGATAGGTTGAGAAAGGGCAGAGTCAGAGGAGTCAACCAGCCGGATGGATAAGGAGTCGTACACACAAAATTGGATAGAGGTAAAAGCCATGAGGCTTGGGGCAGCATGTAGATCAGTGGAAATGAATTAACTTGTAAGAGCTAGTTAGTGAAAAATGTCTCCACATTGGTTATTTGGCAGCAGGTGGTTGGGACAGGCAAACTCTGCCTACTTTCCCTAAATAGGAGTATTATACACTTGAACAAGTCTAGTATGTCTGTAAGTCACAAAGAAGATTCATGAGTAAATTATTAAGTTGCATATGACCTCTATGACTGCTGCAAATAATGTTTAGAAATTACATACAGAGCTAATAGGTAAAGAAAACACAGAGCCTTTTTTACAGAAAATATAAAGCACTAAGTGCCCTAGAAAACCAGATGAGAGTTAAATCCACATCCATACTACTGGCAATGCTGCACACAGGGCCAAATAATCCACTGTGAGCAGAGACATCTATGAGCAACATATCTGACTGAACATTCCCTACATAGGCAAGATAACACTGCCACAAGAGCCACCCACCAGTACTTCAGTTCAGTGTTTAAAGTTCAGTAACAGATAAAAAGGGGGTTGACTTAAAATCTTTTATTAAGAAAACTCAAGGAAAAAAATGGGAATATTGTTCTAAATTGAAATAGAATTTGGTATGTCTGTGATCTTTGTAAACACTTAGCAAAGAGAAATCCAAGTAGGAGAAAAGCAAAATAAACCAATGGACTGACTGATTCATTATTTAATATCAATTCTTACACTTCACCCCGGCCACTCACTATTCATTTCCCAGTTGGATAACTATGGAATGATGTATAGGCTCTGCCGCATCAACTTCCCCTTATGGAAAATCTAATTACAACCTTCCTTGAGCATCTCCTTTCCCTGAGGAAAACGGCTGTGTTGGAGTGTTCCATGGCAAAAGAAACACACCTTCATTTCACTAGCATACTTGTTTTCTTAAGTGTATATATTTTTAACTCTCTTTTTACTACCAAATCCACCACCCATGGGTTTGCAGAGCATCTCTACCTTCACATTCTGCAAAAAAAAAAAAAAAAAAAAAAAAAATGGTGTCTCACTGATAAATGAACTGTTCAGCAAGTAAAGTGAGTCAATGGCCCACAAACATGAATTTACTGTCTTATACTTTCAATCTATCATACAAGGCAGTTGACCTGGTATGCTGTCATAATGAATTTCTGAATGCATTCATATCACACAAGCTAGGGAAACCCATTGGGCACCCAAAATAGTATTTCTAAGGATGTGATATATACTTGAATTCAGCAGTAATTATATGATACTATCCCTCTCATCATCAAGATCCACAGATTTAGGCATTTTAAGATATAAGGAAAAAAGAAAAAAAAAAGGTCTTTCCTTCTTTTTGAACTTACAAACTCTTTGCTTAACAGTATGTGCCAACAAGCCTGGCGGTGGTGGCACACGCCTTTAATCCCAGCACTTCAGAGGCAGAGGCAGGCAGATCTCTGTGAGTTTGAGGCTAGCCTGGTCTACAGAGCGAGATCCAGGACAGGCACAAAGCTACACAGAGAAAATTCGTCTGGAAAACAAACAAACAAACAAAAAAACAAAAGGAAAAACAAAACAAAAACAAACAAACAAACAAAAAACAGTGTGTGCTGATCAAGAAATCTTAGTTCCCAAGGGAATAATGCCTTCACCAGGAAACACAGAAAGAGCTGTGTTAATCTGTATGTCAAGTTGAGTATCTGGGCTTCATTGATGATACATCAATACACAAGAGAGGATTATTAAAGTTATCTGCGGTTATTAAAGATTCCTCTGTCTGAAATTCATTTGCTACTACATAATAATAGTACAGCTAGGGTAGAGTACTTCCTTTTGTACAATATTTATGATGTTATACCATGACAAAAATGAGTAGAAGTTCATAGAGATACAAGATAGTTTAACCCAGAATCATTAGGTATGAATATCCAAGTCACACATCCAACAGAACCACAAATGCTGACTATGTGTTAAAAATAATTTGAATGGATTATGAACATATATATGTATGTATGTATGTATGTATGTATGTATGTATGTATGTATGTATATGCCTCAGCTGGTAAAGGCAATCATCACAAAGACTGAGGAACTAAATCTGGCCCCCAGAACTCAAAAATTGTCTTCTGATCTCCACATGTACACCACATTATAAACACGGAAAATAAATGAGAAATGTAAAAAAAAAAAAAATACATACTTACATGTTTCTAGTGACCAAATGTTTTTCACCTTTCCAATTTTCTACATTAAAATTCTGTTCAAGTTTTCTCTCATTCCAAATCCATGCCATGTTTTCCATGTTGTTCAATATAGAGAGCTAATTCCTTTATTCAGGACACAAGTACAGATAGACACAGAACATACAGGCAAAACCAACATCAGACACACACAGACATCAGACAACAGAGAGATTACAAACAGCCCAATAACCACAGAGTACAGACCAATGGAAGGCATGATGACAGATGTAGAGAATTCAAAATTTAAGATTGCTCTTGGTCAAACTACTCTATGAAAAAGTGCTTTGTTTTGATTCCTTAATTCCACAGCAATACACTTTGGGGCCTTCTGAGGTTATCTTTAATATATTAACAGACACGGTCCTCATGTAATGTTTCAAAGTTTTCTTGTCCCTTCTTCTGAAGGTTACTATATGTATAACTATTTGTCCAACAATGATTTCTTGCAGACAACACAAAATTCAGAGTGAATGAGAATTGGCTACACTTTTCCTCCCTTTAAAGAGAGAAGATGAATATGTAAGACATGATGAGTGTTTGTATAATTCTGAGACATCACAGAATTATAAAAAATGTGGAGAAATGTAGAAAAGGCTCCTGAAAAAAAAAAGTAGTTATTTAAGGGGGAGGAAATGAAGAGATGACACTCATCTGTGTGAAGTTTTCTTCCTGCTGGTCTTCCACTTATGTTGAATGAGACCTAGGGCCCTCAGAGGAGCGAACCCTTTAACCCTGTAGCAATCACTGTGCCTGGGCCAGTACCCCAACAAGTGCCATAAGCAAGGGCTCGTCAACAGCCCTAAACACAACATCTAACAGCTGTGTCTCTGTCTATAGGAAGGAAACACATGCTTCATCAGAGAGGAACGTGTTCATTTCAGAGACATCAGCCAATACAAGGAACATAGAATAGGCAAGTTTGAGAAAACAGAGAGATCTGTGGATATGCTGAGTCACAAACCTTAGAAGAGCGGAGACGGTTTTGACAAAAAGTTAATGAGGCATAGCGGGCACTTAGAATCATTGTGGGTGGCACAGCTAAGTGAGAAAGTTTGAGAGGCAAAGACTGTCCATAAGGAAAATCAGCAATTTGAGCAGTAGAGAAGAGATGTTAAGTTGGGTTTGCTTCATATAAATTAATATTTAATATTCCATATAAATATTTAATAGAGTTCTAACCATATTGCTTGAATTATTTAAAAAAGAAGTGAAATAAATGTGAGGGTTTCACATTTCAAAAATGGCAACATAAGCCAGTGAAATGCCAGGCAATGGTGTGATGAAAAAGCCACAGTCACAGAGCATCATGGAGAAGGGAAGAGGAAGTAGAATGGGAACTAATTATTAATGGCTAACTTGCACAATAAGCCTGCATACATCCCCACCCAGAATTTATGAATAATTTGCAAACTAAAGAAGAAACCAATGAGAATGAGTGTTGTGATATTTCTAGGACAATTCAGAGAAATGTTTCAAATTATTTTTATTAGTTGCTGTCTCACTGGTTTTTAATGTACACCATAAAGAAAACATGGCAAGATTATATTCAGTATTTTTGTTTATGTCTCCTGGTGATATTACTTGGAAATTCTTGATTAAAACCAGTAATCAAGGCGCCACTAATGGATTATGTGTTTAGATCATTGTGGGCTTATCATAATAGGACTATATTTTTAAACTGGTAAAATTGTATACATGAATTCCCCCTAAGATGCATACAGAAATAATACCATGAACATTTTAGCATAGTATAAGGGATCAAAAATAAGTAGATGTTAAATACAACACTTTAAAATAGTAATTACAATGCTTTTCACATAAAGCATTTTATTTTAACCATTTTACCTCAAAAAAAAAAAAAAAAAAAAAAAAAAAAAACCTGAAACCATTTTACCTCTAAAGTATTTGAGGATAGAACAGTTTCAGTCAATAATGGCCATTCAAAGCAAGCTTTGTTTACTGAAGGAACTCAATTAGCAATTTATGCAGAGGCTTTAAGTCTATGCTGTGCTAAGTGGCATGTCTCTCCTTTCTAATTCACATTTACTTAAATTCTGAGTAGAAATTTAAATCAGAAATTATCTATCTGTTACACACAAATACTGTGAGTTATGAGAAAACATTAATCCAAGAATCCTTCCTTGGTGTTCTGGTTTCAGTGAATCTTTACATAACTTTCAATGGCTACTTATTTTCCATCACTTTCTGTCAGCAACATGGAAAAGGCTAAGGTCTCGTGTTATCAGCTTTCTTCATTATGATAAATAGACTAATTATTGAGTATTGAGGAGAAGTGAGAAGCAGAATGGGAGCTAATTATTAATAACTGGTTTCCAAAATAAGCCTGCCTGCTATCTTCACATAGGATTTATGAATAACTTGTTTCCCTCATGAACAACTTGAAAAACTAGACTACTATGGTTCTTCAAGAACCTTCCCTCAGACATTTTAGAGATGAGTATTTTTAAAAATGGTATTATTGTTACATGATTGGCTTTTTATTTACATGTTTATTTTACTTTTAAGGCTTTGTTTGTTTGTTTGAGTAGGCATATTTTATTAGCATTTCATCATTGCAATACATTTTCTAGGAAAACCAACATCAAGTGCTGGAAAGAGGTTTTACTTTGACTCACTATCTCAGAGTGTTCACAACATGATTCTCTGTCACTTTTTCTTGGTTGTTAAACAAAGCTGTTTAGCACATAGCTAGGAAGCAGAGAGCAAAGATCAGGAAACCAAATACATCCCTTCCAGCCCACAGTCTGCTTCCTCCAAGTAGATCATTCATGCTTCCTATGTTTCCAAATCCATCAAATTATGCACGAGGCAATAGTATCTGCAAACCTATGAAGGTTGGAGCTATGGAAATCAATTTATGGACGCTCAGATTGGCCGCTAAGGCTTGGGTCTGTCTTCTGTTTGTTCTAGCCTTGCTCTCCACATGGCGAAATCCTCATTTAGGCTCCTCACATGTATTCCAGACACTCATCTGAGCGAGGAATGCAGGAAGGAATATATATTTAGGGTTTTTTTTAATCCTATCAATGATTCCCACTTGCAAGCCTTTAAATCACCTATTAATATGGTGATATTTTATTTGTACTGAAATGTGATTTTATTTGTATGTTAATAAATAAAGTTGCCTGGGGGTCAGAGCTAATAACAAGCCATAGCAGAAGCCAGGTGGAGGTGGCACACACCTTTAATCCCAATCATATGACAGACAGGTCTCTGCCAGCATGGAGACACACACCTTTAATCTCAATACCAAACATAGAAGACCTGGAGGTCTGTATAGACAGGCAGTGAGGAAGAGGTCATGTGGTTGGGTTTACAACCAATGAGAAGGCAGAACAGAAAGTCAATAAAAAGATACACAGGAAGTAGGTCTCTTGCTGAGGGGAAGGACAGCAGCAGCAGGAAGGGTAAGAAGGAGGTTTTAAGCTCCTAGCTACTGCTCTGACCTCTTGGGCTTTTAACTCTGCGTTTGGCTCTGTGTTTCTTATTTAATGAGACTGTTACATCTACATATTAATCCCTTTCTCTGGCACCCAGCCAGCCAGCATACAGTGTGTCTTCGGCCAAGACTGATTGACAAAATAAGGCTAAGCTTGTTCTCCTAGCCCAAAGCCAACCTACATATTTTGAGGCCTGCACCATACAGGACTATTTTAATATTCTGGAAACTTTCATTTAAATATGTATTTAGAAAAATGCTTTTGAAGAAACTAGACAAAAATCAAGATGTTTGGTTGTTTTTTGTTTTTATTTTTGTTTTTTTTGTGTGTGTGTGATTACAGTTGTTGTCACATCCAGGTGAAAATGGAATGGAGCACAAACTTGAGCAGCTTTCCTGAAAATGTATCCCCAGGGTTTCTACCATGGACCTCAGATCAGCTCAGGACTGATTATCCAAAGGTAACCAAGGATTGAGTATTATGAGTATATTATTGAGCATTTTGAGAAATGGAAGGATCCACAGAACTTTGCACATGTGAGCTGACCCAACATCTAGGAGTGGATGTAATGCTTTAAGAAAAGAAAGTTGGTTTCTAGCTTCTTTTATGACTTATATGTAATGACTTTAGCCAAACAGTATCAAATCTATGGTACTATCTATATATTCATTTGTATATGTTTATGTGCTACAAAGATACTGGAAATTCTGTAGAGAAAATATTCTCTCAATATGTTAGAATTCACCAATCTGATGCACATAAATCAATGAGTTTCTACACATGTGCGTACACACACACACACACACACACACACACACACACACATATGTAATGAAGAGAAAAAAGAAACACCACAAAATTAATAACTATTTCAGGTAGTGTCTTCTTATTTAGCATATTGACATTTATGCATATTCTTTGCAATTATGCTATTTCAAATAAATAAACAAAACCAATAATATTATTTGATCAAATAGCATAGGTCTAATTTTCAGAACTTTTGTATGAAAGTTTTGCCTGCATCTGTACCTGTGCAGCACCTTTTGTATGCCTAATGCCCATGGAGGACAAAAGAGAATGTAAGATCCCCTGGGACTGGAGTAAGAGATGGTTGTGAGCCACAATGCAGGTGCTGGGAATTGAACTTGGATATTCTGGAAGAAAAGACAGTACTCTTAACTTTTGAGTCATCTCTCCAGCCCTTCTCAGGAGATTTTTAAGGATTAACTTTAAACAACGGATAATTTTATGTTCAGTTTGAATTTCTCAAAAATGATTGTCTTAATTACTGTTTTATTGCTACGCAATGACACCATGGCCAAGGTAACTCTTACAAGAGAAAACATTTAACTAGGGCTTGCTGATAATTTTAGAAGGTCAGTCTGTGGTCATCGTAACAGGAAGCAGATAGGCATGATGCTGGAGCAGTAGTTGAGAGCTTTATGTCCTGATCACCAGGCAGAAAAAGAGACCCTGTATCTAGCATGGGCTTTTGAAACCTCAAAACCCACCCCCACTGACATATTTCCTCTAACAAGACCACACCTATTCCAACAAGGCCACAACTCCTAATCCTTCCTAAACAATTCCACTAACATGGAATTAAGCATTCAAATATATGAGCCTATAGATGCAATCCTTTTTCAAACCATTGAAGTGATTTAAAGGCATGTGCTTGTTATTCAGATCTTAGATGGTCTTAAAATAAAAAACATGGAGCCAGATATTAGGGTGAAAGCTGAAAGATCAGAGAAGCAGAACCGCCAACCACTAGTTCTTACCTCTATAAAATCCTCAGCCTAAAAAGAGTGAGTTCCTGTTTCCTCTCAACTTATATACCTTTATGGATCCTGCTATATTACTTCCTGGGATTAAAGGTGTGTGTTACCACTGCCTGGTTCTGTTTCTCTCATATAGCCCAGTGTGGCCTTGAACTCACAGAGATCCAGATCGATCTCTGCCTCCTGAGTGGTAAGATTAAAGGTGTATGCCACCACTGCCTGACCTCTATGTCTAATTTAGTAGCTGGCTCTGTCCTCTGATTGCCAGGTGATCTTATTGGGGTACATAATATATCACCACATTTCCCCTTTTTTGTCTAAAATAATAAAATAGCTATAACTAATACAAGAAAAACTGTATAAGTAATTTAAGCAATAAGTATATTCAATACATACAGTCAAGAATTACATTAACAACATCCAACCCATTAACATTTGACAAATTCAGAGAAAATACTTACTATTTATACTATTTTACTGAGTCCAAAATGTTGTACCTAATTCACGTTCTATCCTAACTTGTATTACCAACCAAAAATATCTTTTGATGTCTTTCAAACTTATTCACTTTACACTTCTCTAGTGAGTTTCTTTTCTGAATTTGTTAGCAAGGAAAATTATAACTATCTAATCTTCAACTCCCTCAGAGAACTGAGAAGGAAATAATATTAACTGAGTAAGCAGGAAGTACAAACAAGTGACTTCTAAAAAATGTGAGAAATGACAGAAACAGCTGACTACCTGGACAGTCACCCAAGGTTCCTCTGCAGTGTTGGGGCATCCATTTTCACCTACAGTTCTAGCATACCTGACAAACTTTTCTGTGAAGCGGAATTTTCTAAAGGGCCTTCTTGTCTTGGCAAGTCCTTTCTTTTGTGCCCTCCTTATCCATTTTGGACAGCATACTGTCAGCAGTTGACATAAGAGCATTTTTTTGCCCAGTGGCTAACTTTTGCTACAACGTAAGTAAACTCCATACAGAGTTTCTTCAATGCCCATCATCTTCTTTGAAGTAGATTGGTGCTGCAGGAGTGGGCATGTCTCATAGTCATAAAAAAAGAAAAAAAATACATGTTATTAAAACATTTTAAATGCCATATTCTGTAGATCTCTGAAGTGTTTGAAGATGACTTAACTAAAATATATTTCTGTTTAACTTTGAAAATATAGCTAATATGACTACAAGTTTGATTATATTGACTGTTAGCTTGTATTTCTTATATCCTAATTAGTTGGTAATAATAATTTTCAAGGACTAGCAATTTGCGTTACATTGTTAAATGAACTGTATAGGTGCAATACCTTGAACAAGATTAGAAATATATGTACATTATTTTCTAACAAAATCAATCTCAAATTTGTTTCAATATACATAATTTCTATACAATATACAAAAATCCAATAAAATGTAAAATATTTAAAACTAGTAGTTGCTTTTTAAAAACAGATTCAATAATCTACCCCTTATCATATCTATATCCTTCTCTTTTTTCTTTTCAGAGTAGATTCAATAATCTACCCCTTTTTCCTATTATTTCTACATCTTTGTTTTTTCTTCTGTCAAAAAAAGAACCCTAAATCTAATCTCCTATGTTTAGCCTTTTTCTTGACCATTAACAATAACAACTTGTAACCAACCATCCTAAACAATGACAGAGATTGGGGCTCATAGGTTAGGCATACCCAGGATGGCCCACCTGATGTTCCTGCCAACATATTTAAAACAGGTGTTGATTTATGACTTTATTAGTTCAACTATCATATAAACTTCAAAAAATTGCTGCCAAAAGTACTGGGAACACAGTACTGAGGGTCATGAGCTCATAGTTAACTCCAGAATAAACTAGCTCCCGTACCCTATGAAATGAATCTGTGTTCCTACATTGAGAGCTAACACATAGCTGGGACATCTCTTTTCCTATCTCTGGTTTTTATCTATTTATATTTCCATTTTACCTTTTTCGTCTAGTTAGTATAACTAAACATTAATCAACTTTACCTTCATTTCTGAAAAACACAGTTTGTATTTATTTTATTCTACTTATTTGCATGAGAAGCTTTGCCCTGGATACCAAGGCTCCTCCTGCCTTAGCTGCCAAATTGTTGTAATTTTAGCAACAAAAAGATTTATTTATTGGCTTATCACATTCTCCTTTTTTTTTGTTTTCACTTATGTCTGCTCTGATTTTTAGTATTTCTTTCCTTCTACTACTTTTTGGTTTCCTCTTTTTTATATGTAAAAAGGTTTATATATTTTAATTTGTATACATTCACCTGATTTTGTTTATAATTCACTTTATAATTAGATAATATTCATGTACTTTCTTTTTCCTCATTTAGTCACTGTGTATCCTTTTCCTAGTTTCTTATTAACAGTTCTATATAGTCATATAAAGAATTTCAGGGTTTAGTTTCTTTTTGATTTCCCAAGTCCTTGAAGTTTACTGTTAGTGGATTGTTAATAATTATGACATATTTTTTCCATTTCAAGTATTCCAACAGCAAAATAATTTAATTATTACATGAAACAATTTTAGCTTGAGATCCACATATAAATGTATTATATTTTCTAAAAATAATTATCATTACAATGGAAATATTCATGCAATGCTGTGTTCTGTTTTTCAGAACATCAATGACCATGGTTAATTTTATGTGTGGACTTGGCTGGGATAAGTTAGCAGGTAAAACAATATAAGTGGATGCTTTGAGGATGCCTCTGGAAGAGATAAACATTTGAATCAATACTCTAATTAAAGAAGACTCTCTTCCTAGTAATCACCTTCCAACTCACTGGGAGGTCCGAATGAGAAAAGGAAAGGCTGAGGTCTTTCTGTCTTCTGAGTCTGTAACTACCCATGCAATTGGTCTCAGATACTAGATAGTGTGTTTCCAGGGCCTGTGAAATTAGTATAAAGTACACCAGTCATTGCTTTGGGTTTCCAGCTTGCAAAAGCAGGTTAGTGAGACAGTTTGGTATTTATGTATGTGCTCTGGGTTCTGTTTTTCCATAGAGTCTTGACTCAGATTTTGTCCTCACTGAGTATTTTAATATGTCTGTGAGAAAAGATTCAATGTTAGGACAGATGAACACATCTGGATTTGACAGACCTTCCTTAGTGTATCTTTTAATTCATGGTTCCCTAAATTTATTTGATAGTAGGGCCTCTTTTGTAAGTACTGTCTTTTTTTTATTTTATTATATTATATTATAATATATGAGTGGAGAGGGTCCCTGAACTGGCATACCCTGGTAATCAGATTGGTGAATACCCTAACTGTCATCATAGAGCCTTCATCCAGTAACTGATGGAAACAGATGCAGAGATCCACAGTCAAGCGCCAGACCGAGCTCCAGGAGTCCAGTCAAAGAGAGTAAAGAGGGGAATGTTATGAGCAAGGAGGGTCAAGATAATGAAGAGGAAATCTACAGAGACAACTGAACCAAGTTCATAAAAACTCCAGAACTTTAGACAGTTGTGAAGACTGCATTCTGGAACCAGACTAGGCCCTTTGCATATGGTAAACAATTGAGTAGCTTGGTCTGTTTGAGGGGTCCTTGGCGGTAGGATCAGGCTATATCCCTGGTGCATGAGCTGGCTCTCTGGATTCCATTACCTATGGTTGGACACCTTGCTCACCCTTGATGGGGGCGGGGGGGGGGGGGAGCTTGATCCTTCCTCAACTGAATGTACCAGACTTTGCTGACTCCCCATTACCCTTTTGGAGAAGGGAATGAGGGTTGGGGGGAAGGCTGGGGAGGAGCGAGAGGAGGGATGGGGAGGAGGGATGAGAGAGGATTTTCTGTTGGTGTGTAAAATAAATAAAAAACATTCTTAAATAAAAAAAATATTTATTTTACATACTGACCACAGTTTCCCCTCTCTCCTCTTCTCCCCTCCCCATCCACTCCTCAAAAAGAGTAAGGCCTCCAATGGTAGTCAACAAAGTGTGTCACATCAAGTTGAGACAGGACCAAGCTCCTCCTGGCTTATCAAGGCTGAGCGAAGCATCCCACCATAGGGAATAGGCTCCAAAAAGCCAGCTCATTTGCCAGGGACAGATCCTTGTCGCATAGCTAGGGGCCCCACAAACAGACAAAGCTATACAACTGTCACCCACATGCAGAGTGCCTGGAATCCACAAGGATGACCCCAGCTAAGAATCCTAGCAATAGTGGAGAGGGTGCCTGAACCGACCATCTCTTGTAAACAGTCAAACTGGTGAAGTACTGTCTTTTATAAACCTATAAATCAATTTTCTGACTAATATAACTTCAAACCCTTTGATAAAACTAAACAGTGTCTGAAATTAACTAAAAGAAAATAATGATTTCCAAACACACCATTTCAGATGCTGATAATGAAAGAATATTATTGTGTAGCAATAAGCATACTACCTAATATCCAAACATTAAATATGCACATTGAATTTGAAAACTCAGATGAAAGCACATTTTAAATTAATATTTTCTCTTTATAAACTTGCTTCAATAACAAAAAAATGAGTAATACAAAGTATCAAGTTTAGATGCACAGTTAAGAAACTAAGTTGCAGAGAGAAACTATACAATGATAGTGGAGGCCTGAGAAAACACAGATGCTTTATTAATTAATGTATTATTTAGACATGATTACAGGTGTGTGGGATTGACCTAAAAACCTAATATGTAATGATACTATTTTGATTTGTTTCATGCCTTTATCTTTTTAAATTCACTTTATGTGCTCTGCCCTAGACATGGAAAGAACATAAACATGGGGGCTATCTTTAAATTATTAGAAGAGAATAATCTTCACAAAAAAGAAAATTTGTAAATTTAGCTCTTCTCTTGATTATGTCATTTGGCAATCATCTCATTATTCAGGGGGATTATGAGAGCATAGAACTGTTACCCATATCTTTGAATTCTTCAGCTCTGGAAATGCCATTTATTTCTAGCAGATTAGACTATTGAGTGTAACAATGTACAGAACAGATACAAACATTGAACTCGTGATTCATGTTGCCACATTTCCTACAATGTGATAGTTCTGAGAAGGAAGTGTGTGTGTGTGTGTGTGTGTGTGTGTGTGTGTGTGTGTGTGTGTTTCAAACTGTACTCCACATGTATACCTGTATTGTGGAACCGACAAAGATAAACCTATAAAACATTGGTGAAGGGCTTGTCATACAAGTATAAGTGTCTGAGTTTGATCCCCCGAGTCTATGAAAACAGCTATGAGCAGTTAGTTGCCAGCAATCACAGTGTTCAATGTCACTCACTGGGTCTTTCTGGGCAGTTAGTCTAAAATCAGTGAGCTTCAGGATCAATAATAGATTATGTTTCCAAAAAGTTTAGGTAGGCAGCTATTGACAAAGACACTAGACATCTATGACATTTGTGTGTATGTGCATTTATGTACAAGAACCAACATATGACTATGTGAACATACGCACAAAAATTAAAATTAAAATGTAAACAAAGTTGAATTTACATCTTTAAAGATGGAATGCACTATAGAAATGTTGAGACAAAAATACAGATAAAAACAAATAAAAATAAAATGTTTAAGTAATCATATCATTCACTCTAGCAACTACCGGGAATGGTATTATATTGGTGTAAATATTAAGGCCACTCCACGTAGTTAAGGAGATTTATTTAATGGCGTAACTTACAAATTAAGGGATAGGTAGGTCACGGGGTCTGGGGAAGGTGTATCACAGTCCAGCGGTGTTCTCTGGAGCTCTGCTTGATCCACCTCCACCATCCAGGGTCCGGGAATGGAGAGCGCGCCCGCCGATCCAGATCTCGGGTCCCCAGGCGCCTCCCTTGGCCCTGCCTTGTAGGCGTGACAATTGCCGAAGTCTCAATGGGGGGTGGAACTTCCAGATCAAAGCTGGAATGGCTACCCACTACAGTATTACTAGGAAGTAATAGTAGAAAACTTGTCAGTTATGGATGAGCTATGCATCTTGTTTTTGGTTTCAAAACTGCTCTTAACAATGGTTATGAGTCACCTCGGAGACTGCAACTGTTCCCTGAGACAGAGCTGGCCAGCACTCGACTGGACTAAGAGGTGAGTCATTATCCTCATACCCGAACACCCCAGCCCCTAGGCTTTGAGCCCAGGAACACAACCCTGTGCCCCTACACCATCACCCACTGCAGTTCCAGTTTCAGGCCAGTTGGCAGACAGACCTCTTGCACACAGGTCAGACTACCACCATCCACCATCAGACCCTGTAACCTAAGCCCCACCTCCCCCAAATCCTACCCGCCCTCAGAGACTGCAACTGTTCCTTGAGACAGAGCCTGCCAGCACCCCACTGGACTAAGAGGCCAGGTGGCAGGCAGACCTCCTGCAGACAGATCAGACTGCCACCATCTACCACACGCTAAGACTGCAGTTACTCTCTGAGACAGAGCCCACTAGCGCTAGTTGGACTAAGAGCTGTTCCCTGAGACAAAAAGTCCATCAGCATCGACTAGACCAAGAGCTCCCACTGGATCAAGAGTATCAATCAGACCAAGAGAGGCTCCTTCAGACACAGACACCGCTTGCACCAAGTAGAGAAAGAGATGGGTAGACACCAGTGCAAAAATACAGTTAACAACATAAAAACCAATAGGGCTCCATCAGAACCTACATCAGCAAGAACTGAACATCTCAACACAGAAGAAACAGAAGATATCTACCATAAAAATGACTTTAAGAAGATTTTAGAGATCTTAAAAGAGAAAATGAAAAATTCCCTTAAAGAAATCGAGAAAAAGTCAAACAAAAAATGGGAAGAAATCAGTAAGTCTCTTGAAAGCCAAGAGAAAGCAATTAAACAAGTGAGGGAAACAGTTCAAGATTTCAAAACTGAAATGGAGACAATAAAGAAGACACAAATTGAGGTAATGCTGAAAGTGGAAAATCTGAGAAAATCTCAAAAGAAGAATCTCAAATGGCTGAAAGGCATTTAAGGAATTGCTCAACATCCTTAGTCATCAGGGAAATGCAAATCAAAACAACTCTGAGATACCATCTTACACCTGTCAGAATGGCTAAATCAAAAACACTAAAGATAACTTATGTTGGAGAGGATGTGGAGCAAAGGGAACACTCCTCCACTGTTGGAGGGAATGCAAACTTATACAGCCACTCTGCAAATTAGTATGGCAGTTTCTTAGAAAATTGGGAGTAAGTCTTCCTCAGGACCCATTTATACCACTCTTGGGCATATACCCAAGGAATGCTCAATCTTACCACAAGGACATATGCTCAACTATCATATCAGCATTATTTGTAATAGCCAGAACCTGGAAACAACCTAGATGCCCCTCAACTGAAGAATGGATAAATAAAATGTGGTACATATACACAATGGAGTACTACTCAGCAGTAAAAACAATATCATGAAATTTGCAGACAACTGGATGAAACTAGAAAATATCCTGAGTGAGGTAACCCAGACTCAGAAGGACAAACATAGTATGTACTCACTCATAAGTGGATACTAAATGTGAGGGAAGGGATGGCCAGATTGCAACCCACAACTCCAGAGAGGCTAGCTAACAGGAAAAGACCCTAGGAAGGACACATGGATGATCCTGTGAATGAGAAGTGGATGAGATCTACATGAGCAGACTGGGTGTGGGGGAGTGGCAGAGGGCGAGGAGTGGGGGATGAGAACATAGGGAAATGGGAGGGTCAAGCTGGAACAGGGACAGAGTGGGAGGGCAGGGAGGAAGATACCATGATATATAAGGACATCATGGGAATAGGAAGAGGCAGGGTGCTGGGGAGGCTTTCAGGAATCCACAAGGTTGATCCCAACTTGGTCTGCTGGCAGTGGTCCAGAGGGTGCCTGGACCAGTCTACTCTGGTGACCGGCCTAGCAAATAACCTAGCTGTCATCATAGAGCCTTTGTCCAGTGACTGATGGAGGCAGATGCAGTGATCCATGGCCACGCACCAGGCTGAGCTCTGGGAATCCAGTTGATGAGAGAGAGGAGAGATACTGCAGGTGAGGGACATGGAGATCATGATGGGAGGACCTGCAGAGATGTCCAGCCACACTTGTGGAAGCCCATGAACTGTGGACTGGTGGCTGTGGAGCCCCCTTGGGACTGGACTAGGCCCTCTGGATATGGAAGACGGTTGTTTGACTCGAACTGTTTGGGGGGCACCCAGGCAGGGGCATCGGGATCTGTCCCTGGTCTATGGGCAGGCTTCTGGAACCTGGTGCCTGAGGTGTGACTCCTTGCACAGCCTTGGTGCAGTGGGAAGGGACTTGGACCTGCCTAGGCTCAGTGTGCTGGGCTCTGCTGACTCTCCATGGGAGACCTCGATTTGGGGGATGTGGGGATGCAGGGTGACTTGGGAAAGAGGACTAGGGAGTGGGAGGAGGAAGGAGGGGGGTCTGTGGATAGCATGAGGAGTGAGTAGAAAATTTCTTAATAAAGAAAAATGAAAAAACAAAACAATGGTTATGAGTCTCCAAACTTCCATCTGAGAATTCCTGTTTATTTACTATATCCGAAAGCTACATGAAAGGACTGGCTAGAGGGTATGGCATGCTGAATTATTTCCTTTGACTTACCTTCACCTCAGTGGCTGATGCTTTAAAACAGGACTGTTCATTTTCACTGCTGTGAGTGATATGGGCTAAAAGAGGTTTAGGGGTCTGAGACTCCATGGTGTCTCCACCTGTCAGCTATTTCTTAGTATTATCTATCTTTAACTTCTTTGTACTTTTTTACATTTTCTAAATTTAGGTTCAATGTTGGACAAGCAATTGGTATCATGATTTTCCGAACATTATTATTTTAGAAATTTGCATGCTATATAATTATCATTTTGGTTCTCAGAGAGTCAAACATGAAATTAAAGTTGTTGTGACCTGTGAGGTAAATAATGACTTGAGAGAGAATTGAAAAGAAGGATTTCTTGGAAGAGAAAGAAATACAAGACATCAATCGGGGAGGGACTTGAATTAAAGACTGTAATGTGTGTATATGAAATGAAATAGTAAATTAGTTGGTTAATTTTAAGATCTAGGCAGCACAACACTGTATCTCGCTATTTTCCAGTCTCTTACTAGAATTTCAGCCTTGAGTCTCATGACCAGAGCTAAGCATTTACCAGGGGATGGCCTAATCTGCTGCTTTATTGCTCATTATAGAGCATCAGCTGCATCCTTGCTGAGGAGAAAGGAACTTTAACATCCCTCAGGGAAGAGACTATTTTCTTGCTTATCAGTTGCAATTTGTTGTATTCTGGTGCCGGCTTGCATATCAGTATTTTAAATAATAGACACCAAATTCAAATACAGATAAGCAAAAGTGTTTTAAATTTACTGGCTTTCTTATTCTAAACATTGAAAGATATTGTGTATTCAGCAACTGTTCAGATAATCAACATTTTTGCTTACCTCTTCACACCTCTCTGTGGGGTGGAGCAATATGATCACATCTGACTAACCATTTCCATAACTAAAAACCAAGTTTGGCTATTACTAGTAAGTGATAGGGATATCAACTCTAATGAAGAGTTCTATTAAACTCTTTATAAGTAATTCCTATTATGTGAATCATTGACTTATACAAGAAAAGAAGTAGTGTGTTCAAATGAGAACAGGCTCACATATGTGTCTTTGTAACAGACCGGGAAGCAATAAATGATAGGATTATGACTGGTCAGTCTAAGAAGTTTACATGTGTTGGAGTAGGATGATTGCCAATTTTGAAATGCTGAACAAAAGGATGCTGAACAAAATAAAACAAAAGACATCATCTGCAGTAACCCCAGTACTATCTGCCACATATTATGTAAATACCCATACACAAATGCATCTAAAACTCAAATCCATATTTCAAAGAACTAATGTAGAGAACAGTTTAAAATGTGATTAAAATAAGCCACAGGATGTGTCTGAGGAAAATGCAGTGAATCGGAAGAGGCAGTAAATATTTTCATGAATGAAATCTTACAGTTCAATCTTGAAGCACAGGTAATTTTCAGTAAACGGTTTCATCTCAAAAACAGGTCATGACACAAGGAAATTAACATTACATCATACATTGAGAATAATGCTCAATAAAAGTACATTTGTTTTGTTAAAAAAATGCATAGAATTTTATCTTTAAAAATAAATGTAAATATTTCATTGAATATTTATACATAAATGCATGCATCCACTTTCAATTATATGTAAATCTATCTACAAAAGTGATCATATGTGTATGTGTCAGTATGAAATCTGTACTTTATAGCTCTAATACGAGAGTGAAAAAACAATGACTAGTAATAATGACCCCACCTGCCACTCAGATGTTGAACTCTAATCACAATTGACAATAAAGAACCAGTATTATCTTCTCATGTAAAACTTCTTAGAACAGTTGCACAAAATTATAAATAATATATTGGATTGTAACATAGATAATCAGGTAAAGACTCATGGCATAATGCTGATATTAAACATATCTTTAAATGAGTAGGAAAGTTAACAGACAAGGAAGTTGACATAGATCTCATCACAGTAGATTTAGATTGGGGAAAAGTGAGAAATGAGGAACAATCACATTACAAACTCCAAGACAACAAATGTCCCACTTGAAGTGAATCAGTGACTGTCAAATCTATTGTGTGGCAGCTGGCAAGAGTTAAATTACCACAGTTGCTATCTCCTCCAACACGCTGAACAACAGCAAAGTTACAGGTAGTGAAATTATGTCTAGTTTTATAATTGAACAATGGCTATGCAAAACTAAATTTGGGGCATTAAGGTGAGAGACAGAAGAAAAACTTACCAAGTAGTTTTTGCACTTTTCATAAATTTAAAATTAGTTAAAAATAAGAAGTTTCTTAAAGGCATACATGTACACATATGGTTATTTCCTTGGAAATTATCTGCATTGTACCTTCCTGAACCTTTTGGCATGGCCTAAAAACTCCCACTAATGAAAGAGTATTCAGATCTTAATATGCTAGATTGGAACCACCTTCACCAATAATCTCATATTATGTCTAATTACTTTTAATGGCATAGTCATTTCAGAAGTTTAATAACTAAAAATATGTATCAATTTTCACAGTGGAAGAAAGTATCTCACAGAAATACATCTGAGACAGCTTTTCCATTTTATTCCTATCCACAATAAGTCATAAAGTCACCACTGAACAATGCCTCCTTCTTACATATTTATTTCCTGTCATAACTATTTTTCTGTCTGGAATTTTATCCAGATGATGTACCAGGAAGCTTATACATTGGTTCCAAAACATTGTTTTAAAATTGATCCACATCATATTTCATTACTTAAAATATATTCAAGTATACATGAAGAGAGGTTGGAGAGGGGTTCAACAGCAGTGAACTGAATTGGAAAAGAGATGGGTATTGAAGATTTCATTTGACAAAATGTTGAAGCCCTCTGTCAAGAATCTTGCCTCTCCACACATGAACATAAGATTTTGGTGGGGTCCACATCTTGGTTTTAGAAGAAGTGATGTAATTTCTAATTATGTTAACAGCAATACTCTATGTAGGGCAAGTAGGATAATAATCAAATCTCTGTTAGTTAAACTATGCTTATAATTCTATGTGATCATTTTTATTAAACTATAAATCAATCAACATAAATGGAGTATGAAATTACATGGTGTGCTTAACTAACCATTCATCTGACTGTATTAGATCAAAGCAAAGAAGTTATGTGCTAACATATTCTTTCTGAAACAAATTTTATTATGTAAAATATGATGTAACTTTCCTACAACAGAATCCCCAGTCCTGAGAGGTCAGTTTCTTATAGTTTCATTAGACATTTTTTATGATTCTCATGACTGAAGCCAGAACTTAGCACAAAGACTGAAGTAATAGTACGGGTATGATATTTGTCCCATCTCTCTGCAAATAAACAGTGTAAGAGCACTTATAGTATCTGAATATTGGTGGTCGATGGTTAAAAAAAAAATACCCTTCAGGGTTTCTCTTCAGCCCTTGCTCTCATGTTATCAATGAAATACTTGCAATTTCCTATTAGCTAGGTTGTCCAGAGAATCAATAAATACATATAGAGTATTTGGGAATTGGCCCATGTGGTCCACTGTCTCCAGCCAGAAAAGGCAGTGGTCTAATGAAGTCTAGGTCTGAATATCAAGAACATTAAAGATCTGCTCTGCGAAGCCTGAAGATGGCTGTCCTACCTGCACAAAGTAGAATTTCCTTTACTCCACCTTTGTATTCTGTGAGGTTCTCTGAGAACAACGTCCTCTTCTCACCATTGGGAGAAGTATGTTTAAATTAATCCATTTATTAAAGTATTGATATCTTTCATAATCAACCTCACATTATGCATAAAATAACACTATGTATTTTAAAGGAATGCCTTAAGTCAGTCAAGTTAACGTATCAAATTATATTAAAACACTAGCTTCTTTAGAGGAGAGGGAATGCTTATATTTCTGTTAACTTTTTCTGTGAATATTAGTCACAAAATCTGAATGGTGTTTGCTCATCTGATTGTCTACAATTTGATTTGATACTTCTTGTTCATGACCATGTGCGTACGTTATGGTGGATACATCTACTCTAGCCATCATATTTACTGCAGTGACTATGAGGTCAATAGCCACCTAGAGAATATGTTCCCTACAGTGGAGGTTGGAAACATTCAAAGTGATAAGTCAAAACACTGAGATCATTACTGGTTCAATGTTGAAACCTAAAAATGAAACAAAGCAAAAATTGTCATTTCTGATTGCATTGTACTAGATAGGGGAAGTCATGTGCTCAATCTGTTTAAAAGAGTACCAAAAGATACAGTATACTGCAGTTGTCCATAGTTATCTGCCAGAGGTAGAAGGTAAATACCTCGCTGGAGATGCCGCACACTTCAGAAACAGGACCCAAAGATCCTTGATTTGGAACTGACCTGAGGACTAGCTTCTATGGTACCAAAAGACTCTACTCAAACATCCAAAAACAGAGACAACCAACAGTCCTACCCAGCTATGGCACCTATGAACCACATCGATGACTAGAGTCTCATGGTAAACTGTTGGACATTATAGAGATATGTATATCTTGAAGGTAACCAGCAGCTCTTCAGTTGAACTTAGGACCCACCTAACAAGAAGGATACCATGTCTGGAACTGGAAACCTAGATAAATGCTAAGTACTGATAAAATCATGGTTTTTGGAGTTGAATCTATAATGTCTATTATTAGACCAGCATATCCCTAACAAAAATCTATAAACATTTGTCCTTATACCTATAGATAAGTGTAGTTTTTACCCCTCATGAAGAAAATTTCTCTTTGCAACAGGTGGAGATTCTCTTTGCAACAGGTGGAGATTCTCTTTGCAACAGGTGGGGATTCTCTTTGCAACAGGTGGAGATTCATAAAACCATAACCAATCAAAATGCAGAGTGGTGGAGCCCAGTCCAAAAGAATACATCTACAAAATACTCCTGTACAAAAGGCTAAGGAAACACTGCCTAAGAGGAAGAGGAAAGATCATAATACACAGAAGACCAAGGAATTTACTGTGTTTGTGTCTCCTAGTAACATCAGAAGATATACCTGTAAAGTCTCACCAACCTGAGCAACCAAATGTGAGCTGAACAAGGATGACACCAACCGACATGCCAAACAGGATGAGGAAAAACCCACAAGGTCTCAACCTCCACAAAGAACTATAGGCAACTGAGGAAAGCTGGGGCTGAGGAGGTAGGTGGTCCTCCCAAGAGAAGCACAAACCAGTTGGTTGCCCAATGCCAAATGGCCAGCCCTGCAAATGTACATACAAGCAACATTATCTGAAATGAACAGGTTACATTTGGGAATATATGTATATGCAAAAACAACAATTAATGAAAAAGGAGGCCATGAATTTGAAGGAGAACAGAGATGGGTATATAGGAAGCTTTGGTAGAAAGGAAGAGAAGAAAGAAATGTTGTAATTAAATTATAATCTCAAAAAAATATATATGAAAGCCAAAAATCAGCATTTGTTCAATGGGAGTGGAATGGTTGGAGTGGAAGTGAATATTTGCAGTAATGACCTACTCTAACTAATTGTCAACAGTGCTCAGGATGGAGTCTCTGATACGTGGATATTTAATCTAACTTAGTGTGTTGTTTAACTTCTTTCAGCAAAGGATTTATACAGTTTAGTGTTTTAAAATCCCAAAAAGTAAGCAGGTTTGGTTCAGAGTCAAATACAGCTCTGTCATTAATTTAGAGTCCAGTCACACTCCCCGAGAGCTCTGTGCTTATTTATCTGTCTCCTTCATGGCCCATGATCCCTGGGACGTCTTGTCTCATTAGTATCCTCACCCTTTGGTAGTGGGCTTGGCACCTGGGAAGTGAGCACTAAATGCTTGGTGCATAAAGAATAAAGAAACATCAGTGAAGAAGGGAAAGAAGACAGAGAGATCAAAGCAGAGCTAAGGCAAAACCAAGCAAGCTGCTTATATGCCAAGAGCCTCCCTTCTCACACAGAGCTCATAATTGGGGCTCCTGCGTTGCCTAGAATATTTGTTCTTTTCTTTGAAGTTATAGTTTTTAAAAAAAGCTTTTGGTTAACCACATTTTATAATTTGCTGTAAGATAAATGTCTAAATTTGGTTTTGCTTGCTAATTTATGTCACATAAAAATAACAAAAATGCAAAGTGAACAAGATTAATTCATGTTTCATACCCCTACAACTACAGAATAAATAATAATAAAGTATTTATAGTTCAGTGAGCTTTTAGACTTGATCTAATTTTGATAGCTGAAGAAGGATACCAAAAGCAAACAGAAAATAATAACTCATAATAACTTAAAAAAGTATCTATGAAGGTTCAGTGTCAGAAAAATAGCTGGTATTTCCAGCTCATTTTCAGTATTCTTTGCAATCCTCTATGCCTCCTAGATAGTTACAATTAATCTTGTCATAATTTTTACAGTATTAATATATTCATAAAAAAGTTTAGTTTTATATATGTATTTTATGATTACAGGATTTATAAGAAGTCTTAAGTAAATTGGTTGATAAATTTCCCAAATTTAACACTAAGCAAAAGAAAAGGAAAGTTTAGTATGTGATGCTTGAAAGGGCAAGACCATGACTATACAAAACGCAGATGCTCTTCAACTTGATAAATTTATTGCAGCATCCCAATCAAACATCCCATCAAAATTTGGCAAGACTTTAAGCTGTAATGACACACCTTCTAAATATAGCATAGGACAAAGAACTCTAGTTGTCATCCTTGTAATCATGGCTGGTTGGGAGTTTCAGCTGCCTACTTCTTCCCAGCATAGCCAGAGTGCATGCCACTGCCTGCACAGACAGAGAGTTCCTACCACTGCCCAGCATAGCCACAGAGGTCCCTGCCACTGACTAGCATTGCTGTAGAGTAGCAGAATGCACATATTTGACTAGGGAAAAAATCGAAACTAAAAGTATGTTTTCTTCTGAACATGCATTATTTCTCACCATTTTAGATTCAAAATCTTCTAGAACAATCTTGTGCCAAGGACTATCTTCAGAGGATGATGTGAGAAGAGTGGGTGCTTCCTTAGAGGATGAAATGATGGAGAAGAGCAGAGGTGAGAAGGGCCTAGGGAAAGACTAAAAGGTGTGGCTCATTTATTGTTTCTCTGTGTGGCTTTCACAGGAACATAGTAAGTGTAAAGATTGTTTTGTCCTCTGTTCTCAGGCAGGAAGGAAGATGATGAAGCTACATAGTCTCAAATACTTCAGAGAGTAGAATTGAAAATCTAGAAGATTGTTTTGGGCCTTGAACTTTAGCTAAAGAAACATCAGCAATTATACTACTAGATTTAAAGTTTGTGCAGACTGGGGCTTGGCATTTTCCTTCCTGCTGAGGGGCTGTGATGCTTTGCCTATCTTGGGTCACACCTTGGGACCGCTGGAGGAAAACAACTTTTCTATTAAGATTTTAGGTAACCAAAGAAATAATATTTGGTTGAGTTTGACTTCATGGGGAGTCCTTTAAAATGGGAAAGTTTTGAAATGGTGGAATCTGTCCTTTCCAGAAAAATCCAAGTTATTGTGTCAGAGTGCAGTGTCTGGAGAATAGTGAGCTATTTTGGGAAGCAGAGCTCTCCATACCTCAACTTCCAGCTTTATCCAGTGCCTGAAACATCACAAAATCATTGGCCCAGCTTATACTGCTGCTTTAGTTTTCTAAGTGTCAGCAAAAAGTACAGACAGCTTGCATTCATAGCTCTAACCAAGAGAGAATACAAAACTCAAATGTTTCTTATTAAGTTAAGTTTTAACAATTTGTCAATGTAGTGACAGGAAATTATTGCATATACACATTGACTATAGTTATGAGGTGATACACATGAACCACAGTCTAGCAACTGACACGCACATACAAAAAAAAAAATACAGTGTAAGTTTATATAATGAATATATTCAGAAATAAAAATGGAATGAAATACAGGTACTTGCTACAACTTAAATGAATTATGATGACAGAGTGAAAAGTGAAAAATAAATCACTCTCCATAGCCCCAAAATCTTTATATATATATATATATGACGTCCAGAATAGGACCAGGTTTAGAGTTATAGACATATAGTGGTCTCCTAGATCTCTGTCAGGGATTGTGCAATGAAAGAATACAGCCTAAGAGGTTTATGGTTTCTTCATAACATGAAGAAACTGCTCTGAAATTGTAGCAATGGCTGCACAACTCTGGAAAAAGAGTAAAAAATACTGAATTCTCCAGTTTAGGTGAAATATGTGTAAAGCAATTTCCTTTTTATTTATCATTAAAATTTCATATATGTATAAAGTGCCGGGCGGTGGTGGCGCACGCCTTTAATCCCAGCACTCGGGAGGCAGAGCCAGGCGGATCTCTGTGAGTTCGAGGCCAGCCTGGGCTACCAAGTGAGTTCCAGGAGAGGCGCAAAGCTACACAGAGAAACCTTGTCTCAAAAAAACCAAAAAAAAAAAAAGAAAAAAAAAAGAAAAAAAAATTTCATATATGTATAAAGTAATTTCATTAAAGTTATAAAACTGTATAGGCAGAATATGTTTAACATGGACAGAAGTTCACCTCTTCAAGTTCTCTCTGCTTTTGTTTCCTCCCTTTATTTCATACTGGAATAGACTCAATTAGAGGGTCTCAAGAATCTGTAAGTCTTTCACATCTCCGAGGACCACAAGATCTAGACTCCAGAGTCTAGAGCAATAGGAAATACTGTAGCTAGAGAATTTTTCTCCAGCTCCCACCGCCAAGTCCCGCCAGTCCCGGAGCCCACTTATAAAATAAACACACAGACTCTTACATTATTTACACTGCTTGGCCATTAGCTCAGGCCTATCATTGTCTAGCTCTCACTCTTATATTCAGCCCATTTCTATTAATCTTTACTTTGCCACGTGGCTCGTGGCTTACCCGTACTTTATTTCAGTCCTGTACCTTGGCCCCTCTCCTTGGACTGTTACCTCCAACAGATAATCAGGCTTTGATAATCAAAAGAACACAGCAGCACTGATAAGATATTGGCTGACAAAAATGAAAAGTAAAGTCACTTTTGAAACATTCTCATGTCGTCCTGAGACAAAATAAGAGTATGGGTGGCCAGCTACCCTCAGTTGACTTTAATAAAATGAAGCAAGAGCAGGGGTTCGCCAACTATTTCAATGACAATACTTTGTAGCAGCACACCAGCCTCCATGATCTTCAGAGTCAGGAGGTAAAACAATGGCTGTACCTCATTCTTCTTTTGAGATTTTGGAGATTGGCTGAGCTGGCTTAGATGAGCAATTCAGGAGAGGTGTTCAGCTTGACTTGGTCCCTCCCGACAGGTTCTTTCCATTTGCCTCCTATGTGTTCTATTTCAGGGCCATGATATCACAGAGAAGCTTTCTAGTACGTGGAACAATCACAGAATAGTAAATCCTGGCTGGCTAGAACATGTCAAATCTTACCGTATCTGTTAAGCATCCCACTACCCACCAACACAGCATCAAAGGAGCAGGGGAAAATATTATTCCTGTGTAGGGTACACAGAGATGAAAATTGTTGTGCGCATCAGTTACTGTTCCCTCTGCTGTGAACTGGATCTGACAAAAGCAACTTCAGGAAGGAAGGACTTCTTAGGGCTCATCGTGGAGAATGGAGGCCACCACGGTACTGTAGCCTTCCTGGTAAACAGGGCAGCTCTAGCTGTGGCCACCATGGTAGTGTAGCCTTCCTGGTGAACAAGGAAGCTCTGGCTGTGGCCACCATGGTAGTGTAGCCTTCCTGGTGAACAGGGCAGCTCTAGCTGTGGCCACCATGATACTATAGCCTTCCTGGTGAACAGGGCAGCTCTAGCTGTGGCCACCATGGTAGCGTAGCCTTCCTGGTGAACAGGGCAGCTCTAGCTGTGGCCGCCACGGTCGTGTAGCCTTCCTGGTGAACAGGGCAGCTCTAGCTGTGGCCCCCACGGTCGTGTAGCCTTCCTGGTGAACAGGGCAGCTCTAGCTTTGGCAGTAGAGATGCAAAGAAACTGGTCACATGGCGTCCATGTCATCAATTCTCTGATTTAACTTTTTTTTTTAAATTAAGTTTGGAACTCCAGTAAGCGAGATATTGCCACACATATACATGGGTATGCTTCATTCCTCGATCAAACCTCTACAGAAATACCCAGAGGTGGGCCTCCTAGGTGATTCCAAATCCAATAAAGTTGACAGTGAGCATTAACTATCACAAGTTAATCTACGAAGTAGGAAAATTTAAATTACATTATTTCCAATTATATCCAACCATGAAGTAGACGTGAGAAAGACATGCCTCTTTTAAGATCAGTCCACCTGAGTCTACTTAATGGGTAATAGGTATTTATTAAGATATAAATTGAGAAAATACGCTCATGAATACAGAACCGAGTAAACAGCTGAAGTTGTCCTGTGTTCTGACCGGGAGCAAATCCACCTGGTGGCAGGCAGCAGGGAAAGGGGCTCCTGACCCTTCTTCCTTTCATTTTAAGAGGTCACCTACAAGAAGCACTGCCTACTTCAGGCCCTATAGCCCAAAGTCATGAGCAGAGCAAATACCACTACACGTCTCCATTATATAAAATGTATTTAGCTAGAAGAAAAGTTAGCTACTGCTCATTCATCTCCAAATTGAATGCTGACTCAAAAAATTTGAAAAAAAAAAAAAAACAGATCTGAAAATGTCTAGCAAGAGTTACAGATGTTTATGGAAAGGTACAGGGCAGGGAACTATGAAGCTTAGTTCCAAAGAGAATCTTGTGGGTGGTATTGTGTTCCTCAAAATATTGTGTACCCTAATAAACTTACCTGGGGTCAGAACAGAAAAGCCACTAGATACTTAGGATAGGCAGTGGTAGCACATGCCTTTAATCCTAGCATTCCAGAGGCAGAAATCCATCTGTTCAAGGATACAGCCAAGCATGGTGACTCACGCCTTTAATCCCAGAAAGCAAGTCTTTAATCCCAGGGAGTGATGGTAGAAAGCAGAAAGGTATATAAGGCATGAGGACCAAAAACTAGAAGCATTTGGCTGGTTAAGCTTTCAGGCTTCTAGCAGCACAGTTCAGCTGAGAGACATTCGGATATGAGGACACAGAGGCTTCTAGTCTGAGGAAACAAGATCAGCTGAGAAGTTGGCCAGGTGATGTTAGCTGTGGCTTGTTCTGTCTCTCTGATCTTCCAGTGTTCACCCCAATACCTGGCTCAGGTTTGATTTTATTAATAAGAACTTTTAAGATTCATGCTACAGAATCTATTAAAAATTAAGGCAGTGATATATGGGCACCTATCCCTGCTAGATTTTATTTAATGAAAAAGACAAATATCTAAAGTGTCAAAATTTTTGAGTATGAACAAATAATTACCTAAGAAGAACAAATTATACATGTATGAGTGTGTACATACGAGTATGCATGTCATTAGTTTTGTAAGTTGATAAACTTTTGTGCCTACGATGTGTTCATTGATTAGATATAGCACTAAGCTTTGTTAATGAGACTAGCGTAGGAGAAAGGGACTAGGTAATTTAGATATAATTTTGTAATAGCTTGACTTACATACAATGGTGATTTTTTTCATATTTAAATACTTCTGGAAAAAAATTAATGAATAAGCTTTATTTGATGGAAGAAGAAAACTTCCAATAAGATATTTCTGTTACAAAACCTTTTCCACTTATTAAAAAATATAATATCCACATTGTGTCCTACAATCTTTTAATGAAAAAATTACACATATTGCCAAACACCTGCCTGTAACTTGTTCTGTATCTAGAAAATATTTAGTCAGTTTACGGACTAAATTTTTAATGCTCTTTATATTTGGCAGCAACTTGACAAAACTGCCTTCCTCATTATGGAAACTCTACTTGTGAAAGGAAGTCAACTGCAGCAAACAGGCTTATTGAATTATCCAGCTCACCAATTATATAGTATAAAATTATTCATCCTCATATAATTTGATCGGTAAAAATCATTTATCTCTTGCAAGTGTGTAACATTTGATATTATGCTGCAGGAAAGCTGCAGTTTTAAAGAGACTATAGTTAAACTTTTAAAATGCCTTTGAACACTGAATTATTGCCAGTTTTTGCATCCACTACATTATAATAGAAAAGGTTAGGTTCTAAGTAATTGTTCCTCTGAGTCCACTTCTCTCAACACTTAACAGGCATCATTTAAGTTGTTGAACTGTAAAGTATCTATCATTTGCTACTATAGGCTGTGCAGGTTCTGTAATCTCATCTTTATTATAGCTCAATGTTTATAAATTAATGACTTCGGCATCATTTCCTAATAAAATCAGCATAGTTTAATTAGGAACTCTACAGGATTATCACTGCCACAGGTATATGTCAGAGGCATTGTGACAGAGGGTTTGTAAGGGCCAGGCTGATACTCAGCTTTGTTATCCGTCGTGCTTTGCTTAGCATTATTAATTTCCAGTGTATTTATAGTTCTTTGTATCCTTCCGTATTTAAAGACTCTGTTTGATGTAGTCAAAGATTGCTTTTCTGTGAGAGTTAGCCAAGTGAATCTAAATAGGCTCATCAACAAGAGCGAATATCCTATAAAAGTGAGAATTTCCACTATCACTGTCAGGCAAAACAGTTTAATTTTTGTTATTTGGTTATTCTGTCTAGATCTCTTCCAAGTAATGTATTATTCAGATAATAATTAAGAAGAGTTACAAGCACTCCACAAAATTTGCCTATCTATGTTTTTCTATCAGTCAATCAATATATTCAAGTTACTCCATTTTATGTCTCCCTAAGACTCAATCAACTTATTCATTTTTAGTATTTTTTCTTCTAATCCTGGACACCAGGGAATTCAAATGCAGAACAACTAAAATGTTCTTTTTATTTTAATGTATGTCATCCTCTAGAACAGTGGCTCTCAACCTTCCTAATGCTGCAACCTTTTAACATAGTTCCTCTTGTTGTGATGATGCCCAACAGTAAAATTCTTTTTGTTAATACTTCTTAACTGCAATTTTGCTACTGTTATGAATTGTAATGTAAATATATGCATTTTCCATTGGTCTTACATGACCCATGTGAAAGGGTCATTCGACCTCCCAAAAGTATCATGACCCACAGGTTGAGAACTGCTGCTCTAGATATTCTGAATAATATATACACATGTATATTCATATATTTCTATTCCTAATATTTGCTTTTGTTAATTTATTAAGGCTGTTCTTTTGAAATTTCAAACATGCATATAATACATTCTTATTTTCTCTTTCCATGGTGACAATAGAACTGTGTTTGAAAATATAAAGAAAAACAGAAAGAGAGGGAAGAAGACCTCAATGGGTTTTTCATAAATTATAATCTTATGTGACACATATGCATCTCCAATGCTAACATCTGAAAATGACACTGATAGGAAAACAAATGAATCAGAGATAATTCCCACAAATTTTCTTAAATATGTAATAATTAAGGATAGTCAGCTTTACTCTAACAATTTTAAAATGATGCATCATGAATTCATCTTATCTATAACATAACTTTAATGTTTGTTTAGAAAAAAAACCTGTTCATATAATTCATCAAGGTAAGAGTCTGAAAAGTACATTGGACAATAGAATGTTAACATGTATGGGGTAAAACTGAACTTTCATTTACAATATTAAATAAAGATTTCAAGTAAGATTTACTGGGACTCAGGAAGCAGATTCTGAAACAGCTATAGAATGTGGCCAGGAAACATCAAGAGCATCTCAAAGAACATGGTGTACCAGTGTGAGGAGCAGACTTCCAAAGTCCACAAAATTCTACTAGCAAGCTACTTATTGGTCTGTGTTCTTAGTTACACAAAATAATTTATTAGATAAAGTAGAAATAAGCATGTAGACACAACTTTCATCTCCTAGCACTGCTTGTCTCTTGAGAAAAAGAAACTCAAATCTCAGTGTCCATCAGGGCAGCTTTCTAGTGATAGCATCAGTCTCTATTGCTGCTGCCGCTGTCAAAAGGAGGGGCCACAAACATGAGGCACCAACATAATCACGACATGACCTCCAACTCTTCACAAGACTCAGTGCTCACGCACCTGTCTTACTCTGTGCCCTTGCTACACTCACTTCAGTTTGTGTTATTGGTGTGAGATGTGCATGTGTGTCATGATGACTACAAAGGCAGACATGGAAAAGATGGTTGGTTTCATTGGGTAGTACAGCCCTGGATTATGGGTTTTAGAATTGAAGGACCAAAAATATTGAGAAGGGATTGCATGTCTTAGACCATCCCTGAAGTATGGTTTTGTCTTTAAGAAGATGAACTAGGACTTAGGATAGAAAAATAGGACAACAGTACCAAAGGGAGTAAAGTTAATTTCAGTGGTGCATAATCCGTATTAGAGAACATACAGACATAGAGATGTCTACACATGCAAAGAAATATCAGTGTAGGGAAGCAATTCCATAGAAAAATACAAACAAACAAAAACAGAAAAATGTACCTGCTATGAAGAAAAACTAAACAAAAGGGTCTATAAATGTAAAGAGTAAGCCAAGTCTCAGAATGGAAGAAGTATCTCTAGCACATTTAGCTGTCAAAGAGCTCACAGTGAAAACAATATTTTCTATATATCAGTAAAACATAATAATTCAGAAAACAAAAACATAAATAAAATGACAAACTCCAAAAGAAGAGATTTTATGTTCATTAGATATGCATATACATATATAATACATAAATGCATGCACATGCATGCACATGCACACACACAGACACACATACACAGATATCACCCCTATGAATAAACATGACCAAGGAAACAAAAGACAACTACAGTTTTCCACACCTTGTCTTCAATAGATCATAATTTGGAAGAACAGGAAGACGCAGGTTGCCACTAAGTTTAACCTTGCCCCTGTTGCTCCTAATTGCTAGCAAACTAGTATCTCAGGGTGAGTTTCCATCTTCCCAATTCAACAGCTTGGAGTTGTATCTTTTGAGCAGTTCTTCCCTGAGTGGCATTGACATTGTGATGCTTTGAAAGAAAATGGCCCCCATAGGGAGTGGCAGTATTAGCAGGTATGGCCTTGTTGGAAAAAAATGTGTCACCTTGGGGGTAAGCTTTAAGGCCTCCTACACTCAGGCTACACCCAGTGTCATAGTTGCTTCTGCTGCCTATGGATCAAGATGGAGAACTTGGGGGCTGGAGTGATGGCTCAGCAGTTAAGAGCACTGACTGCTCTTCCAGAGGACCTGGGTTCAATTCCCAGCACCCACATGGCAGCTCACAACTGTCTGTAACTCCAAGAGCTGGCACCCTCACACCGACATACATGGAGACAAAAACACCAATGCACCAAAAATAAATAAATAAATAAGTAAAAAATTAAAAAAAAGATGTAGAACTCTCAGCTCCTTTTCCAACACCATGTCTGCCTGAATGTCACCATGAAGATAATGGACTAAACCTCTGAAACTGTCAGCCAGCCCCAATTACATGTTTTTCCTTTATAAGAGTTATCATGATCATGGTGTCTCTTCATACCAATAGAAACCCTAATTAAGACAGACACTTCCAGAAGCTAGGTGTTTGTCTTTCAGATTCAAATATCTGCTGGCTAATCCATATAAAGTCAAGGGTGATCTTTTGGGCACAGACCCAGTGACCAAACTCAAAAGACTTCAATGGAAAAAAAACAAAAACAAAAACAGCATGCTATTCAATTTAATACTTAGTTATGTCACAGACTGTGTAAAGAGAGATTCTAAACAGTTTGTTGTCTGCCATTAAACAAAACAAAAACTGTGAAGGCAGCAAAGATGTAACTATTGTCTTTGGGGGATATGGTATTCTGGGCGTGGAACCCAGGCATTGAACATGCTAAGCATATGCTGTACTGATGTACTACAAATCCAACCATGACTCTTAATTCTTGAGCACATTTTGTTATCATTCTCTACACAAAAAGCAACAAGATGGGCTTCTATTTTAATGTAAGATAGCAGTTTCTTCTGTGTCCATTTCATGGTATCAATTTTTGTCATGTGCCTATTATGTCAGAAACATACATTAACATATTTGTGCACAGGATGACAGGCAGATGGCAGTTTGAGGAGGCTGCATCAGTAGTGAGGGACCATGCCAAGCTGAGGCATCCAGGACAGTTGAAAGTTCTATACTTGTATGTCCCTTAACGTACACACTTGACGTGTGATGGCTGTTCTTGGTTGTCAGCTTGGCTACCTCTGGAATTAACTAAAACTCAAAAATAGAGTGGCATACACATGAGGGATTTTTGCTTACTTTGAAATGGGAAGATCTACTTCTAATCCAGATCTTTGAGCTGGACAAACCACCTCTAATCTGGACCATACATTCTACTGGAAGCCTATATAAGGACATGGAAGAAGGATGCTTTTGTTCTTTGTCTGCTTGCTTTCACCTCCCTAACAAGGCCATTCCTTCTCTGGTACTCAGGTCTGCTTCTTCAGGATTCTTGCATATACTGAAGACCACGAGAGATATCCAATCTCATGGACTGAACAATTACTGGATTCTTGGACCTTCCATTCATAGGTAGCCTTTGTTGGGCTAGCTGAATCACAACCTGTAAATCATTCTAATAAACCTCCTTTATATATTTACAGAGAGATTCATTTTTTGTAAGTTCTACTCTAGAGATCTCTGGCTAATGGAGGGAGGTTGGTGGAAGCTGTCACCATTACAGTATAGGTCTCTTTTTCTTTCCTGGATCCAGATGAGGGACAATGGTGTGTCTGATAACTTCTAAGACTTTATTTTCTTTAAACTATTTTAATAGCTAACATGCCTCCATACTCCCAGTTTGCCTGGATAAACTTATATGCAATTATGAACATTAGCATACAATGCCATTTGAGTTATGTGTATGGATCTTTTAGATTTCTTAATGATTTAAAATAGTAAGCTTGAAAATTATTTTAGAGAAACAGATCTTTAGAGTGTATGTGTATAAAATAATTGCAACTTTATATGAAAGTTATACAAAGAGGAATTTCATGAATGAAACTCTTGAAAGGTTGGAGCCCTTTCAGCTCTTAATAGTCTGCCATGGTGGTAATTCCAGGCAGATGATGTCAATCACATGTCTACCTAGGTACAGAGTCGTGTTCCATTCTCAAAATGGAGTAAAAAACTGTTTATAAATGAGTGTCAATCAGGGCCAGACACAATTTACAAAAACACTGTTGTTATACCTATGTATTGACTTAGGACAAGGCACAACTTGATCTCAGTAATCTCTGTCTTCTATATCTAAAAATTATTAGGCCCATTGTAACTGGTTAAGACACAAGATAGCAAGATAATATGACTTGTATTTTCATTGATGCATGCCAGCAATTGAAAATTTTCCCATCATGGTTAACACATCAAGAGTTTCATTCATGAAATTCCTCTTTGTATAACTTTCATATAAAGTTGCAATTATTTTATACACATACACTCTAAAGATCTGTTTCTCTAAAATAATTTTCAAGCTTACTATTTTAAATCATTAAGAAATCTAAAAGATCTATACACATAACTCAAATGGCATTGTATGCTAATGTTCATAATTGCATCTCATGCAACATTCAACAGCTTCTTATACAATGCTGTTACAATAGTTATTATTCAGCTGCTTCTTTCTAACGATGACTGATGGAACCCATCTAATAGTATTTACTTTCTGTAAACTCCAGTGACAATAATTAGCTTCTTGTAGGTGATAGTGGACTGCAAAATAAATACTCTGTAGGAGTCAGTTATCATAACAATATGTGACACTATTTGTTTGGCACTCATTCAATTTCACTGTGTAAATGACATTTCCTTCCTAACATCATTTAGTGAATAGATCCGGCTACTGTGGCATTTGACATTTGACCAACATTGAATGTTAAGACATTTCTCTAAGTACAAGTAATTTAACATAAATTAATTATCTGGGGAACTGAAAGCACCATAGAACTCAACTCAAGATTGGCCATAAGGAGTTAGTGATGGCATTGTGCTGTGGATATCGTTCTGTATAAATAAAACACTGATTGGCCAGTGGCCAGGCAGGAAGTATAGGCAAGACAAGGAGAGAGGAGAATTCTGGGAAGTAGAAGGCTGAGTGAGAGAGACACTGCCAGCCGCCGCCATGACAAGCAGCATGTGAAGATGCCGGTAAGCCATAAGCCACATGGCAAGGTATAGATTATAGAAAAGGATTAATTTAAGATATAAGAACAGTTAGCAAGAAGTCTGCCATGGCCATATAGTTTGTAAGCAATATAAGTCTCTGTGTTTACTTGGTTGGGTCTGAGTGGCTACGGGACTGGTGGGTGACAGAGATTTGTCCTGACTGTGGGCCAGGCAGAAAAACTCCATCTACATACAGCATTGGTTTCTTAGAAATAACTTTTAATAGAGGACTATATTAGGGGTCAGCTTTGTCATATGTTACCAGCTTATGTGAAACTCTTACTAGGTTCTATACTCCAATATTCCCACAACCAGATCTAGAGTTGGAGAGAGAAGAAAGTTGGCTTACTGTAATTTTACATAGAAACAGGATGATCAGTGATGGGTGGACCTTAAGGCTCTCATTTCAAGTAGTAGGGGACAGATATGAGTAGTCCTTTAGCATCAAGACAGACTATAGTAGAAGTAACCTGGTGGTCTTTCTCTTGTAAGCTGCCAGGTGAAGCCAGGGTCATGGATGTTGATTTAGAGATGCTCTGATAAGAAAGAATAAAAAAAGAAATTTAAAAACAGTCTGTTGCTTCCCTTTTGTATTACTCATGTGTATAGGCTTTTAGAGATGACCACTTGGTATGTAAGAATAAGAAATAAAGTAAAGGAGGACACAACTTTAAGAGGGAGCAAGAAAGGAGGCACATGAAAGGGGTGGGAGAGAGAAAAGGATACAAACACAATACACACATAAAAATATGAAAATTAATTAACTTCAAAAAGAAAGATGGAACGTACTTAAAACTCGCTCTTTTACACTCATAAATGCATAAAAATCATCATAGGGGGTGCATTGTCAAAGAAGAAAATCTGGTTTTAGAGAAATAAACTTAACACCTTAGCATTTCTCAACAGTGTTAGTGTGTAAATACTAATGAAATGTAACTTATATGAGTGTATCTCATAATCATTACATTATTTAAACAGCACATTAAATATGTGTTAAATACAGGCCAAATGCCTTCATTGTAAGAAGCATTTGAACAGCCTCAATCTGAGTTAATTCGGGAAACTAAGATGAGCACAGTGGTGGATTCCTGCAATCTCTGCTACTCCAGAGGTTGGAGCAGGAGTTTCCCAAATCTCACATCCTACCTGGGCTACATAATGAATACAAGATCAATCTGAGTGATACAACAAGACCTTGTCTCAAAAAATAGAAGGACAAAATAGCTATTAGTGGCTGGTGCTGATTTTGTCTCTTTGTTCTTGATAAGCTTTACACAATTGATAAGATACACAATTATAGGATTCTTGCTTGTGGCACCAATTTAGAAAAATTCTATTTACTTAAATACTTTATTCTGATTCTGCTAAGAACTTTTAATGTTACTTTTTCCCAATGCCTTCTGACTGAAATATGGTGATATTTTATTTGTGTACCCCCAATAAAGCTTATCTAGGGATCAGAGGGAAAAGCCAGCCATTATATTAAACATAGAGGGTAGGCAATGGTAGCACATGCCCTTAATCCTAGCACTCGGGAGGCAGAGATCCATCCAGATCTCTGTGAGTTCAAGGCCACACTGGGAACAGAGCCAGGCATGATGGCATACACTTTTAATCTCAGTGCTAGTTAACCATAGAGGTCTGGAGGTCTGGACAGACAGGAAGTGATAGAGCTGGGTGGAAAGAGGAAGTGATGTACCTGGGTGGAGAGTGGAAGTAAAATGGCAAGGCTCAGGAAGGTGTACAGGCATGAGTATGTAGGAAATAGCTCTCTCTCGAGACTGAGGATTTCAGCCAGAGTATTCGTGGAGCTGGTGAGGTAATAGGTGGTGGTGGTGGCTTTTCTATTTTATATTCCCCAATATCTGGCTCTGTTTTTTTTATTATTTTATTATTAATAAGACCATTAAGCAATTCGTCTTACAACTGAAAAGTACCATGGACTCTAAGATTTGCAACTAAGCCACACTACAAAATGTGATAGGTCCAATGTCAACTACAGTGTGTTTTAGGGGTTTTCAACTACAGGAAACTGTTCAAAGTAATAATTTATTTCATGGTTATACAACTTCGTAGTCTCTCCTAAAATGCACTTTTTCCATTTATTTTTTTATTTATTAAGTTGTTAAGACACAGGAAATTTATCTTGAGTTTTATTAGAGATAAATTTCACAGCTGATAACTATTATTAACTAATTTGTTAATGTATTTATTTTTACTGCTATTATATCTTAAATATTATGTTTTCATTGTATCCCTCCCTACTATGGTATTATAAATAAAATATTCATGTCTCTATGAATATCTAAACTTTAAAATATAACTGAATATGTTTAACATTAAGGAATTAGGGATATATCTTGGTTCAGTGATTTACTCATTTGAATGAAGCTGCTTGGGAAGCTGAAGCCAAGGACAGGAGTAACAATAAATGTAAGTGGAGGAAGAGTGAATTTCTCTAAGCATTTGATTAACGTTTGCATTCTCTTTAGAATGGAGACACAATAACACTTCCTTTTATTAAAACATCAAGAATTTTGTTTCCCTCTGACAGTTTCATGTTCTCTCACACATTGGTGCCTTTTCCTTTCTTTTCTCTAACTATTGTCATGAATGTGTGTGTGTGTGTGTGTGTGTGTTTATGTGTGTGTGTATGTGTGTATGTTTGTGTATGTGTGTGTGTTTGTGTGTGTGTGTTTATGTGTGTGTGTTTGTGTGGTTTTTTTTTTGTGTGTGTGTGTGTATGTGTGTTTGTGTTTATTAAGACCTGTGATTGAAGACATCTCAAACTTGGGTGCAGAGTATAAGAAATGAAATCAAATTGTCTTGAAAACTCCCTCTGTCTTCTGAAGTTCTCTGAGCCAGGGATGGTGAACAGTAAATACATATGACTCATTCAATGATGAGTACTCAGAACTATTTACACTTAGCAATTTTACCAGTTAGCAGTCTATACTAACCATTGTAAAAAAAAAAAAAAAAAAAAAAAAAAAAAAAAAAAAAAAAAAAAAAACTTATCTGACCAAAATCTGTAAGTATAAACATAAATATTTAGAATTTAGGCTGAAAACATGTACATTTATAAAAATTACTACAGCAGGTTTCCCCCTGGGGCCCAAGATCTCCACAGTCATAGACTTTTGATCAAGTTTAGAGTACCAGTGAACCAATCCCTCTTGTAATCATAAAGTAGTTAAAGTGGTGGGTTGCTCCCATATCCATTATATTACTATTGTACCAGGGTAACATCTTCCCTTCAGGCCAATTTTGTGGAATGCAGGGTCCAGCACTGGCTAAGATCACTGATGTCTTTGGTTCCCCAGCAGTGTGCATAGTACCTAACAAGAAGCGTGTTTTATAGTCAGTTCCAGAATTATCATCTATGCCCTACACCCAGGCTGGGTAATGTTTTCAACAATAGGGCTTTATCATCTGATGATGGTGGATAACCAAGAACAATGGCAATAGCCTAAATCCTAAATGCCAACTTTTTCTGTGTATCCTGGTGATTCAGACTCAGGGCCCTATGATCTCACAGTGGTACTTCACTGACTAAGCCATCCATGCAGGTCCTTTGGTCTGTTCTTTATCTTCACTTTTAATGGCTACTCTCTCCTCAGTTTCCTGGCTATTTGCCTGGCATTATTCATCCTCTATAAAAGTTTACTTGCTTATCAGTCTTCCTTCATTTACTTACTTTTACCATGTCTCTTATTATCCAATTACCAATGACTCACCTCTGCTCTTTCACCCAATTTCAAGCCATGAAGAGCAGCACAACTGAATGTCTACTGAGGCTATAGATGTGTTTTCTGCAGCTATGAGCCAGTGTTAGATCATTCAGTAACTGCACCAGAGCAGGAAGTTACGGGCCTGGAAAAGATAGCTTAGCTTCAGGTCCCATGCTATCATTAGGAGTACACTATAGGAGAAAGGTCCATTTCTATTCAAAGGTCTAATGTAAGACAAGCCCTAGGATATGAAGACATAAACATTGTCTGTCACCTGACAATACAAGATAATGGCTTATTGATATCAAATCATGATTGACAGGGTGTAATCTGTGATTCTGCATCAGCTTCCCAAACACGGCCACCAGACCTTTTACACGGTGTGAAACACCACCTTCTGCAGCAGGTAGGATGGGACTACGCCTGAGCAGCTGCCAAGTGTGCACAGGACTCAGACAGCGGAAGAAGCAGAGCCCACACTGCAGATGAAAGCCTGCCTTGCTCCCCTTGGGTGTTAAACCCAGGAGCCCTTGTCCTGTGGCTTCAGCCTGAGGCGTCTCTGCTCCAGTCTTGCTGACCTCCATAAATATTTGCTGAATTTGTCAGACAGATGACCTTTAAGCTCTGACCAGGATGCTCACCCCATAACCCTCCTCTTAGGAAGATTTTCTTCCATGAAGAAATTTTGTTTCATCTCCTGAATTGCCTTAGGGTGCCTGCTAGCAGCTTTTAGTCTCGCACTTCAGTCAGAAACTCTTATTCGGCCTGTACTGAAGCATTTTATTTTTCACTTGTATTGCTCCTTTATAGTTTTATTATATTGCATCCATGTTGCTTCATTTTTGCTTTATATTAATATACATGAAGGAGTATCTCACTAGTGATCCAAAACATAGTAAAGAAGTGACATTAGCAATATTTTGTGTTTAGACCTAAATATCAAATTGGTTTCTTGCTTAATCTCAACGTTCTTTTGAGTACAAATGACAATATTCTAATTGTTACCCACCTCTGAAACATGTCTACATTTTGATAAATTACACTATTTTAAAATCTGGGTTCTTGCTCACTTCTGCTGTGTCCTGAAACTTTTCATACTATTCCCATTTTTACTATCAAAGCCCAAAACCACACCTTCTGAAAATTGTCATGGAAACTTTCTAATGACTAATCCAACAAGTGTCATCTTGTTTTAAACCAAATGGGACAGCAGCATACACAACCTCAGGACTCTTCACCTCCTGCTAGTCAAGTGTATATAGGCTATCTTTTCCAAATAACTACCAATGGATATTTTCGAATCACATCTTTCACAACTCTCCAGTGTCATGATATTAAATTTGTACGGTATGTCAAAGGAAGCAGGATGATCTAGTATAGGTAAAGCAAAGGTAGAGAGGTAGGATGCTGAGAGCAGAAGGGCTTCTGCAGTGAGGAGTACAGTTATACTGAAAAAAACAGAAACAGGGTGGGAAGGATAGCTGTCCCAAAGGAAGGGTGTGTTAAAGCCCATACGGAAGCCTACCATCTAACAACCTATTTTTCAAAACTTATAAGGTTAGAAGAACACATGAGAAATGAAAGAAGAAGATAGAATACTGGGGACTGAAAAATTAAGAAGGGGTAGGTACAGCAAGATTTGGGAATGAAGGAGGTAGTGGGTAGGATAACCAAAATCAAGGACTATAGAAAAGTAGAAGCCCATTAGTAAGCTAATCTCCGAATTCAGCTACTTTTTAAAAAGAGTTCCAATGGAAATATCCTACATGAGTGGATAATGTCAGTCTCAGAAAACATAAATTATTACATGAAAATCTCAGTGCAAAGCATGAGATATCTATAATTCAAGAAAGGCCAGAGGTCTCCAAAGTAACACAGACAATTACCATTGCCTTTGGTTACCCTCTATAGCTATATGGTAAGACCCTTTTGCTGAAGACACCATATACTTCAAATGCAGAGCATAGAGACATCGATCACAAATCAACCAGGAAACCTTCTCCCTGATAGCTAATTTCACTATTACAAGTGTTATGCAGGCTGCCATAGACAAAAGACATTCATGGTCCTACTTAGTGCAGGCCTTGCCTACCACAGTACTTAGATGCTAGGAACAGTATGTCCACTAGTGCGATTATGGCATGACTGTTATAAAGTGACTACATGTACTTTTTATTGGATTTGAGGACTGCTCCACAAGAGGGAATTTTGTGCCTGATATTGTTAGTGGAACTGTTTAGGAGTAATTAGTCAGCAAGCCCCCTATTAAATGCTTCATTTTAAAAGGTGCCTTGGCCATGGTGTTTCATCACAGCAATGGGACCAAAACTAAGACAAACTATACCAAAAGAACAACACAAATACAAGAAAATTCAGTTTGCCATGACATCCAAGGAGAAGATAGTGGTTTCCAAGGACTTCCAAAGAAAATCACCACAGACTACATGTTTTAAAACACCATAGACTTTTCTTTCATAGTTCTGAGTGTAGAAGACAAAAGGAAAGCACTGGGAGGCCTCAACTTCCTGCACTGTTTCTGCAAAGAGAATCCTTTCTTTTTGTCCAGTGATTGTTGACAACCTAGGGACCCCTTGACTTGCAGACACATCCTTCTAAAAGCTGCCCCATCATCAAAAGATCTTCTTCCTGTATATATTTCACCAGAATGAAATTCTATCCACTGACCAGAGTTTGATAGAAAGTGGCCAAACACAAAGGAGAAGAATCTGGGATCTGTTTAGCCATGGATTGCTGAGTATAAAACACAGCCAGATTATCTTCATCTTTTTACTATGATTCACACTGTTTTCAGGTGGGAAAATTGAGGTTGTGAGATTTATTTTCATCTTTCGTCACTGGGGTTTTTCTGTCTGTTATAAAATAAAACAAATAATTTTGTAAATTATATGGATCTACTGGTGTCCCTTCAATAAAAATACAATGTGCTATGCTTGTTAAAGTACCACTGTTGATTTGTATAAATGTCCTTTTTTTTTTTTCAGGCATAGAAAACACTGCCACTGAAACCCTTATTAAAATAACAAGCAATTTGCAAAGGAGACACTTGGATTCTTTTCCATTAGAGATTTTTACTTTCTCAACTCTATTTAAAAGCCTGGCTGGTGAAAAAGAAGGCTTTTGGAAAAGGCCGTGAATATGAGATAGTGTGTGCTTAAGAACAGGAAATACATCTGTTTATGCTGAGGATTTCATCACGTTTATTCAAAATATGTTTTTACTTTAGAAAAATAGCTACATTGTATTTTTTAAAAATATATTTACACACACATCTGAAGGTTTTGTTATCAATAATTATCCTTTTACTATTAAACATAAATGACTGATTGAATTCAATTCTGAGACCTTTCTTCCACCACAGATTGAGACAGGAGTGCAGTGTTTGGGGGATAATATTCATTTAGCCTTCTGTGCTTTTTAGGCAGAATTGCTGATCTCACCAGCTCTATCAGTCTTCCTGTTCATCACTTGAAGACACACCAGGAACAGCAAAACAGCACAGAGGAGGACAGTCAGACTCTCTAGACACACATAGGCTTGCAAAGGACTATATCAAAAGTGATGAGACACCAGATCTCAAGAATTTAGCATCATCTTCCTGCTTCTTAAATTTTTCTAGATGTAGGCACTGACAACCTTAACAGTTTCCTCATATCAGGGTCTTCAGTTTGGTTCCATTTGTCCACATGTCGGTTGTTATGCCAGTACCAAGCCGTTTTTATTGCTGTACCTCTATAGTAGAGCTTGAAGTCAGGGATCATTATGCCTCCAGAGGTTGTTTTATTATACAGGATTCTTTTGGTTATCTAGGTTTTTTGTTTTTCTATATTAAATTAAGTATTTTTTTTCCAGGTCTGTGAAGAATTGTGTTGGGATTTTGATGGGGATTGCATTGAATCTGTAAATTGCTTTTGGTAAAATTGCCATTTTTACTATGTTAATACTACCTATCCATGAGCATGGGAGATTTTTCCATTTTCTGATATCTTCTTCAATTTCTTTCTTCAGGAACTTAAAGTTCTTGTCATATAGGTCTTTCACTTGCTTGGTTAGAGTTACCCCAAGGTATTTTATATCATTTGTGGCTATTGTAAAGGGTGATGTATCTCTGATTTCTTTTTCAGCCCATTTGTCATTTGTATATAGGAGCGCTACTGATATTTTTTAGTTAATCTTGTATACTGCTACAATGCTGAAGGTGTTTATAAACCGTATGAGTTCCTTGATCGAATTTTTGGGTTCACTTATGTATATTATCATGTCATCTGGAAATAGTAAAAGCTTGACTTCTTTCTTTCCAATTTGTATCCCCTTTATCTCCTTATGTTGTTTTATTGCTCTGGCTAGAACTTCAAGTACTATATTGAATAAATATAGAGAGAGTGGACAGCCTTGTCTTGTTCCTAATTTTAGTGGAATCGTCTTGAGTTTCTCTCCATTTACTTTGATGTTGGCTGTTGGCTTGCTGTAAATTGCCTTTATTATGTTTAGGTATGTTCCCTGTATTCCTGATCTCTCCAAGACTTTTATCATGAAAGGGTGTTGGATTTTGTCAAAGGCCTTTTCAGCATCTAATGAGATGATCAAGTGTTTTTTTTTCTTTGAGTTTGTTTATATGGTGTATTACATTGACAGACTTTCCTATGTTGAATCACCCTTGCATCCCTGAGATGAAGCCTACTTGATCACGGTGTATAATTGTTTTGATGTGTTCTTGGAGTCTGTTTGGCAATATTTTATTGAGTATTTTTGCATCAATGTTCATGAGGGAAATTGGTCTGTACTTCTCTTTCTTCGTTGACATTAATCTGCACACCTATATACATATGATTTTCAACAAAGAAGCCAAAACTATAGAATGGAAAAAAGAAAGCATCTTCAACAAATGGTGCTGGCATAACTGGATGTCAACATGTAGAAGACTGCAAATAGATCCATATCTGTCACCTTGCACAAAACTTAAGTCCAAGTGGATCAAAGACCTCAACATAAATCCAGTTACTCTGAACCTGATAGAAGAGAAAGTAGGAAGTAGTCTTGAACAAATTGGCATAGGAGATCACTTTCTAAATATAACACCAGTAGCACAGACACTGAGAGAAACAATCAATCAATGAGACCTCTTGAAACTGAGGAGCTTTTGTAGGGCAATGGATACAGTTAACAAGACAAAATGACAGCCTACAGAGTGGGAAAAGACCTTCACCAACCCCACATCTGACAGAGGGCTGATGTCCAGAACATATAAAGAACTCAAGAAATTAGACATCAAAATACCCAACAGTCCAATTAAAAAATGGGTTATAGAGCTAAACAAAGAATTCTCAAGAGAAGAAGCTCAAACAGCTGAAAGACATTTAAGGAATTGCTCAACATCCTTAGTCATCAGGGAAATGCAAATCAAAATGACTCTGAGTACCATCTTACATCTGTCAGAACGGCTAAGATCAAAAACTCTGATGACAGCTTATGTTGGATAGGATGTGGAGCAAGGGGAACACTTCTACACTGTTGTTGGGTGTGCAAACTTGTACAGCCACTTTGGAAATCATTATGGTGCTTTCTTAGAAAATTGGGAATTAACCTCCCTCAAGAACCAGCTATACCACTCTTGGGCATATACCCAAGGAATGCTCAATGATACCACAAGGACACATGTTCATAGCAGCATTATTTGTAATAGCCAGAACCTGGAAACAACCTAGATGCCCTTCAACTGAAGAATGGCTAAAGAAAATGTGGTACATATACACAATGGAGTACTACTCAGCAGAGAAAAACAATGACATCGTGAGATTTGCAGGCAAATGGATGGAACTAGAAAAAAATCATCCTGAGTGAGGTAAGCCATACTCAGAAGGACAAACATGGTATGTACTCACTCATAGCTGGATACTAGATGTAAAGCAAAGGATAACCAGACTGCAACTCACAACTCCAGGCAGGATGCCTAGTAAAGAGGACCCTAAGAAAGACACAGGGATCGCCCAATGACAGAAAAATGGATGAGATCTACATGAGCAAACTGGGGGTGGGGGGTAATGGAGGGCAAGGGTTGGGGGAAAGAGAGCTTAGGGGAGCGAGCAGGAGGTCCCAGCTGGATCAGGAGCAGAATGGGAGAACAGACAGGGAGATGCCATGATGAATGAAGACCCCTTGGGAATAGGAAGGTGTGCTAGAGAGGTCCCCAGAAATCCACAAAGATACCTCCACCATAGAATACTGGCAATGGTTGAGAGAGTACCTGAGCTGACCTACTCTGGTGATTGGATGGCCAAACACCCTGGCTGTCGTGATAGAACTCTCATCTAGTGTCTAACGGAAGCAGATGCAGAGATCCACAGCCAAGCTCCAGGTGGAGCTCCAGGAGTTCAGTTGTTGGGAGAGAGGAGGGATTGTATGAGCAAGAGATATTGAGACCATGATTGGAAAAAGCACAGGGACAAATAGCCGAACTAGTGAAAACACATAAACTGAACCAATAGCTGAAGAGCCCCCATGGAACTGGATCAGGCCATCTGGATAAGTAAGACAGTTGATTAGCTTGAACTGTTTGGGAGGCCCCGAGGCAGTGGAGCTGGGACCTGTCCTTGATGCATGGGCTGGCTTTTTGGAGACTGGGGCCTATGCTGGGACACTTTGCTCAGCCTAGGTGTAGGGAGGAGGGGACTGGACCTGCCTCAGCTGAGTCTACCAGGCTGGACTGGCTCCCCAGGGGAGACTTTGCCTTGGAGGAGGTGGGAATGGGAGGTGTACTAGGGGGGATGGCTGTGGGGGTCCGAGGAGGGAGGATGGGGGAATCAGTGGCTGATATGTGAAATTAAGTTAATTATAAAATAAAAATACTAAAAAAAAGGAAAAATAAAATTTCCCCATATCTTTCCTGGATGTATGGAGACTTGGTAGAATCCATTTTGTTGACACCAACAATTAGCTTTCTCACGCCAAAGGTGGAAGCGCATGGCTCTCAATTTGCCTCTTCTTAGAGATGCTGGCTTCCATATGAACCAACACCAGCAATGAGAACTGCACAGACAGCCTGAGCTGTACCTGTTATAATTTTGATAAAGTCTCTATATCTTTGGGCATTAATGAGAGTCACACAATATTTATTTGCCTTGAATTCCCACAGAGTGATATCAATAGTAATATTACACTCACATTCCTCTTTCAGTTTATCCAAGACCCAGGCATACTTGCAGGAGTATTTTCTCATCTCAGCAGTCTCCTACCCAAAGTCTATCAATGGTTCCTTTGTTTGTTCCACCACATTTATAGATCAGATGGCCCATAGTGATGGACCCAAGCAAGTCTCCATGTCAAGTGATAACAGATCAGATGGACAGTAGTGATGAACCCAAGCAAGTCCCCATGTCAAGTAATAATAAATCAGATGGACAGTAGTGATGGACTCAAGCAAGTCCCCATGTCAAGTAATAACAAATCAGATGGACAGTAGTGATGGACTCAAGCAAGTCTCCATGTTAAGTGATAACAGATCAGATGGACAGAAGTGATGAACCCAAGCAAGTCTCCATGTCAAATGACAACAGTGTTAATAGGAGACTTTTATTTTCCTGTTTTGGCTTTGATTTGGTGTTGGTTATCACACCTGCCTTCTGAAGGCAAATTCCTTGTTAAAAACTCATCTGTATTTTGGCAGTAATCATACACACACGCGCGCGCACGCGCACACACACACACACACACACACACACACACACACACGTAATATTCACCCTTTCCAGTGGTTTCACATTTACTCATAGTAAAAGTATATCAAGAGCAAGTTTTCAAAAAAAATCATTTCAACTATCTTTGGTTATAGTATATAGTTATAATGATTCTAACACACAGTTATTCATGGTTACTATTGTTTTAAAGTGTTTAACTAAGAAAATCACCCTTGCTTGGGCTGTAGACAAGGTCTGACAGTTAAAAGGGTTTGTTGCTTTGCCAGAGAACCCAAGGTCAGTACTCAGCACCCATGCTAGGTGGCTTACAATTGCCTGTAACTCCACTTCTCAGGTATCCACAACCATTTCCTGGCCTCTGTAGGTATTTGTATATACACATACACATAAATAAAAATAGTTTTAAATAAAAAATCAGCCTTAATATGAATATTTATCTATACAAAAACAGAGTGTATATAATATATAATTTAGAGTAGTCTATAATTTCTACTATACTGTGCAGTGCTCTGAGGTATATTCCTCATGGAAAAGGGGAGCATTGAATGTCCAGATGAAACATGTGTACCGGGTCTGTGGCCATATGATTTTGTGGGATATATGAGATTATGGGGAACCAAGAAGCACCATGAGTTATGAATCTGTGGAACATTTTACTTCAGTCATGCAGCAAAGTAAATATTCTGTCACTTTTTAGAAATACTACATGAAGAGTGTTCAACTTGGGAAAAAATGCTCACAAGCTAAGAAACAATGAGTGCATTATCTGTAATACAATGATCCCGACTCAAAAGTTGTCCACAGAAATATCCCACAATGCACTCATGGGACATCAGTCTTACAAACCTTAACTCGAGAAACCTCTTAGTTAGTAGACATGAGTTCATTCCAGTGTACTATGTAAATAAATTCAGGGGCAGTAGTTGTTGTTGTAGTCGTTGTTGTTTGAAATAATTAATGTTACAGAAACACCATGTAAAGACATCCCATTGTTTCTGAGTCCATTCCTTTTGAGAGCTAGGGTGGTTTTTTGTTTGTTTGTTTGTTTGTTTGTTTGTTTTTTAACTTTAAAAACAAGATATTAAGAAAATAAAAAAAAGCTGAAAACCCACAAAGAAGTATTAAAGTAGATATTCCAGTGTCTTAAAAGAATGAACGTGGAAGGATATTATTAAATCATTTAAAGTGCACATTTCATCAAATTTCCTTTCAGATGCATAAAACCCCCTGTAGGAGCACCACTCTAAGAAACCTCAAGCTACCTGTGTTGTGTCTGAGGTGAAAGAATGCATGCACTAACTGAGAAAGATCTTATCTGGTTCCTTTATCCTCAGTGGAATCTGGGATACGGGTAGATGCTTTTCAACCTGACACAACTTATATTTCTTCTTATTTTAACTACCAGGACATTGACATTAACACTGAAACTCACTTTATTTTGGAATCTTATCTTTTTTCTTTCAATGAAATATTTAAATTTAAAATATATGCCTATTTTCTTTCTATCATGGATAAATAGATGTTCTGAAAGACATATATACTCATGTATGTTATTCATTTTTACAAAGGTTCATCATTCCTATTTGAAGTAGTGTGGTACACAGCAAACATAAGCCCAGCTTTTAAATCAATTGTGGACTGTGTGCCTTAGGTGTTGGCTCACAGTCCCATGGTGCTGATAGCAATAACCCATCCACTCCTGGAGAATTTCTATAGACAGATAATTTTATGAATTTATACATTAAAATAAAATTGATGTGATGTTTCCTAGTTACTATCTTAAAACACTGAAGATTTAAATAAATCAGTAGATTGATTGATTATTTTCCCACATAAACAGAGAATTGTAAGCACTCCTGCAGTCAGTAAAATAATAAAATTAAAATAATATTATTCCCAGAACTTGTAATAATGATTTAACCATATGTTTGTGAAAACAAGCTTGCTCTTGTTTTCACATAAGAACAATTTCGTTTTAAACTTCTTCAGGTTTGCATAGAAAGGTCTGAGACCCATTGAAATGGGACCACTCTGCTCACTCTCCGATGGAAGATTCATTGATCTATTTTGGCAACGAGACATATAATGAGGTAGGGAAAGACTCACAAAACTCAGAGCTTTGAAGCATATGCAGCTGCATATTAATGATCGCATCTGTTATGCTTTGCCTAGAGTTCTTTCTGTCTGCAGAAAGTTGCATAACCACTGTCAAGAGATTTAAAAGGTTTCCATTAATTTGCGATGGCAGCAATTAGCAAGAATTGTGCTAAGGTAGGCTGGATCTCAAGCTGTCACTTCTGTGCATTTTTATTTATGGTTTTATTAGCTTGCATTGTCATTTGCTTAAAAGCATTAGTTAAAACACACATATATGAAAAATTTTGGGGGACCCTTTTCTAAAATATAAGAATATTTATTTTAAATGTCATTTTATGCCCTCAAATTGACCCAAGTGAAATATACATGACCTTGTAAATACAGGAATGAAATGTCAAATCACACATTAGAAGACTGTAAATGCATTACAGGTAATAATGGCTGTAGTCATAGAATGAGCAAACCCCTGGGATGGGATAAAAGGATGATGCAATGAACTCATAATGTGAAGGCAACACACAGGCCAGCAGTCGGGAGGTCAGGCATAAAGCTCTTGGCTTCTAGAAAATGTGTTATTTTAAGAAAATCATTTCCTTGCAGTTAACCAGTATTCCATTTGACAAATAATGTGAGGTAGAATTAAAAAAATAGTTTCACATATGTCTACCTTTATCCTCAATAATTATGATACGCATAAATTCATCCAAAAATTACCCTGTTTCTTACTGTTACAATATATGAATGAATTTTTAGAACTCTCTCATTCCAATATTTTAACAATGATAACAGTATTAAATACTTATTTCAAAAATCACACACACACACACACACCATCATGGTGTCTCCCCCTCCATTACTCTTTAAGGTAGAGTAAGGATGTTCAGAGCATAGCTTGACAGTCCTGAGGGAGCAACAGAAACAGCTACAATAATAGAAACTCAAACTTAAATGAGTAAGACAAAGTGGCTTATCCGTCTCACATTGTCGGAGGCCAGGAGGTGGCTTGCTCCTGGACTTGGATGATATGTTAAATAATACCAGGGCCTAAGGCATAGTTCAGGCTTTTGCAATTCTCCACTGAGGCACCAGAAGGAGAAATAAGTTAGAAAAAAATGGTTAGGTCAGACAGAGAGCTTCTTGCTAAAATCCAGACCTGCCACTGACCCATGTGTAGTTAGGAAATTCCTCGCATCTGTAATAGAAACTAGGAGATATGAAAAAGTTGAAACTGGATGATAAGTTCTTGCAATTGTCATATGCAAGGATGCATATAGCTTGGGATAGAGGATAAAAGTAATTGATTTGATATACATATGATCGATTTTGGAACATATTTTATATCTTTATTATAAATCCATATTAAGTTAAAAAACCTTACTAGACAATATAAAAATCTTATTTACCAATGAAAAATTCAACTCCCAAGTTCATTTATTTTGTTAAAGAAAAGACACTTACTCAATTATGTTCATAGCAGCTTTATTCATAATAGTCAGAAACTGGAAACAACCTAGATGTCCATCAACTGAAGAATGGATAAAATGTGGTGCATTTATACAATAGAGTACTGCTCAGCTGTAAAAACAGTAGTGACATCATGAAATTAGCCAACAAATGATTGGAACTAGAAAAGATCATCCTGAGTGAAGTAACCCAGACCCAGTAAGACAAACATAGTATGTATTCATGTATAAGTGGACATTAGCCATAAAGTAGGGATAACCACACTACAATCCACAAACCCAAAGAAGTTAAGTAATAAGAAGGGCTCAAGGAAGGACACATGAATCTCCCTGTGAAGGGGAAATAGAATAGACATCACAAGTGGAATGGGAAGGGGGCATCTGGATGGATGTGAGCATGGGAACAGGAGGGATCAGGTTGGGGAAGGATGGAGGAAAAGAGTACTGGGAGAGAACTGGACTCAAGGGGTCATTATCTCTGGGAAAAGCTAGAAACCTAGTGCATTGGGAGCTCCCAGGAATTTAGGAGGGTGACCCTAGCGAAGACTCCAAGCAATGGGGGATACAAAACTTGAACTGGCCATCTTCTGTAACTAGGTAAGACTTCCAGTGGACAGATTGAGACCCCAACCCAGCCACATAACCTTTGATCTACAATTTGCTCTGCCTGAAAGACGTGTTGGGGTAAAGATGGTGCAGAAATTATGGGAGCAGCTAACCAATGACTGGTCCAGCTTGAGACCTATAACATGAGAGGACTCCCACCCCTAACATTCCCTGGAGGGCCAGGACCCAGTAGCTGGACAGCCCAGAGCCCTAGGATAGAGCCATACATGACTGGCAATTTAAAAAAAAAAAAAGTCAATGAAATGATCCTAATGATATTCTGCTATACTCATAGATTGGTGCCTAGCCCAAATGCCCTCAGAGAGGCTTCCTCCAGAAAATATGGAAGTAGATACAGAGACCCACAGGCAAACATTAGGTAGAGCTCGGCGAATCTTGTGGAAGATGGGGAAGAAGGATTGTGGGAGCCAGAGGGCTCCAGGACACCACAATAAAATCTTTAGCATGTACTAACCTGGCTCATAGGGGCTCACCACCAACCGGAGAACTTGCATGGGACTGACCTAGGTCCTCTGCACATGTGCTACAGTTGTGTACCTTGGTCTTTTTGTGGGACTCTTAACAATGGGAGCAGGGACTGTCTGACTCTGTTACCTGCTTTTGGAACCCTTCCCTCCTACTGGTTTGTCTCATCCAATCTTAATAAGAGAGGAGGTGTCTAGTCTTACTGCAACTTGATATGACATATATGCTGATATGCATGGAAGGCCTGTCATTTTCTGAGGAGAAAAGAGGAGTGGATGAGGGTTGGGGGAAGAGGGGAGGTTGGGAGAGGAACTGGGAGGGAGTGAGGGAGGGAGGGGAAACTGTAATCAATGGAAATGAAACATTTAATTAATTAATAAAAAAGAAATAAACACAAATAGAATAAAAATTTAAAACCAGAGTGGTTATGTTTACTATCTTTCATTTCAAAAGTATGAAACTCCAATGTGGCAAATATATTTGTCTGCCATCTGTAGCTCTGAAATTTTAGTTTTACAAAGTATTGTATGTTCAATAAAGAATTAATTGTTGAATGAATAAGCCTTTGGAAATATTATCTGTGCAAACATCTGGCTCACCTTCATGGAGTAGATAAGGAATTAGCTATTCTGCCTTCTGCAACTAAAATCTTTTGGTTCTACCTACAGATCATGTCTCTCAGCCCCTCAGTGCTGGGATAGCAATGCCCTGTCTACTCACAATGGTAAAGCCAGTTTCTTAGGATAGAAAATTCTTATTTAAAAAAAAATCCACATTCTTTTCTCCAGAAGATGAGACAAATTTCCATCACAAATTCTGTGAGACATCCACATCTGAAATTAGTCTGCATATTGAAGGCATTAGCACACTGGCGTCTGCTGATAAAACTGGAAGACATGAGACAGAGAGGATCAAAAACACTGTTTCAGAATCTCTGTCTTGCAGGGCCTCCTTCTGAAAGTCAAACAGCTTGTCCACCAGCAGAACCTCATTGGTTTTGCTGTGTTATAAGAACCGATGCTTCAGGTGAGATGTCTGAGTTACTAATTTATTATATGGTCCCATTTATTCTATCTTTTTAGGAGGACTTGGTAAACTATTACTCATTTGTTTTTTTTTAAGTTTACACCAAGCACAATTCCTTTAAAATGCTTTTTGAAATAATGCCAAGTTATGTCTAACATTTTGTTAGCTATATATATTCACCTGCATGCACTAACGTATTGCTCTTTTACACTGCTGATTAATTCATGGAATAAATACAAAACTTAGATTGATGATTCTGCATTTTATAAAGTGTCCATGTCCACTTACTGGAAATTACACTCTACAATATAAATTTGGTTGACAGCTTAATAGAAAATTGGTAGGTATAAAAGAATTTGTTCAGTTGGTTTCCCATATGGATAATATTAATTATGCAGCACTTGGACATAGAAATAAGTCCTCGCAGAAATATTAATGAAGAATGGATTTTATCTGTTAGGGTTGCATATAGCATCTGTGATTCTGGAGTCAAAGGAATGCTTCCAGGTAGTGCAGATGGGAAAGCAAGTCCTTTACAATCTGTATCATTTTAATGAAGTGTATGTAATATTGCATGGGCTTTCTCCAACATATTAAAAAGATTTATAGTAGTTCAACTTTTTAAAATGTAAAATTCACTTGCTTTAGACTTATTTATTTATTTATTGTGCAACGTTCTTTAATTGAAAGATTTTTTTCACACATAAATTCTGATCTAAATTCTCCCTACCCCAACTCCTCCTATATCGTTCACTTTCCACCCACCCAACTCCATATCCTTCCTTTCTCTCTTTCTGTCTTTAGAAAGCAAACAGACAGCAAACAAACAACAACAAAAAATGAGGATAAAATACACACACACACCCGAAAAAAAGAAAAAAAACATGATGGCTGCTAGGTATGGTGCAATATAAGGTTTATTGGAGATAAAAGGGAGAGCACAGCCAGAGGCAGGGACATCTTCAAGAGTCCAGGGTGGACATGACCCCGAGCCAGGCCTCTTGAGGAAAGAGGTGATGGGAGAAGGAAGAGCCAGATCAAGAGGCCAGGAGGGTAAAGGTTAGATTAAAAAAAAGAGAAAAGGACTGGCTTAGCAAAATGGCTGGATTATATAGGGAAGGGCAGTCCAGTCCTTGGGCTGGACAAGTTTAGAGGGTGGGTGGATATTCCAGTTATACCCCGTAACAAGTAGGGTCTGAAGGATGCTGGGAGAACCTAGTGTCTATGTTTGCTCTGATATGTTAAATAGGCACCATAATTAGTTATTTTTCCTGGGTTTGATACCTAGCAAAACCCATATCAACACAAAATCAGAAACCATAATATACAGGCAAAGGATTTATGACAACTATTAATTTCAGTAAATTATAACTTACAGTAAATAGATCATTATACAAATCATCAAATATTAAGTATAAATATACATTATCTGAGAAGCATTGAAAGTTAAACTAATGAAATCTAAGATATATCATCCTTGATAAACCTATTATATTTGGTAAACATTAACTTACGTGTTTGATCCTTGACATGATGGATGTCAGCAATGATTGCATCTTATATGTGAATAGTAAAATCATAAATGCAGGATGAGATAGGAAAGTACACAGTAGATGTACACATGAGAAGATATATAATGGCAGAATACAGCTAAAAAAGAAAAAGTCATACATGATAGTTAATCTCAAAGATGTGATAGGAAGAGAAAGAGAATGAAAAATACCTAACAGCATTGCAGAACCAGTTACTTAGATTTCAGCTTCCTGTACTAGTTGGCATTTCCTAGAGGGACAGACTATAGGGTATAGAATGAGAGAAATGATGGAGATAGATGCAGAAATAGAGAGAGGGACAGATGAGAGCGCACAGGAGCAGGAGGGGATAGAGAGCAGGAGGAGGCGAGACTGGAAGAGGGATGCTGTGCTGAGGGAATTATTTCAGTAGTTCTGGAAGGTAATCTGCTCCATGATAGACTCTCTACAAATTGAGACCAAAGGAAGTTGACCGCGTAGCTCAATTCAAGTCCAGTGATAAGAGAACCAGGAAAGTGTGTGATGTGAATTTCAGTTAAAGGACAAAGGTCAAGGCCTAAGGTATTGGGGAGGTGCTGATTCAAGAGATGGGGTTCAAAATCCAAGAGATTCTCATGTCAGAGATCAGGAGAAAACAATCACCTTTCTTCTCTTATTTTTGTTTGCCTGGGACCTCAGGCTGTGTTTAGTGTCCAGCCCACTTGTATAAGAACAGAACTTTCTTAATTTTCCCACTGGATCAATGTCAATTTTCTCTAGAGCCATCTACACAGACACACTCAGAAATGATGAGTTATCAGCTACTTTGATATCCTTTTATTCAATAAGGTGGCACCAAAAATTTGCTACCATAACTTCCTATGATTTTGTGTTTTCTATTTTTACTAGATGGAAGTTTTGTTCTTCATTTTCTTTTATTTAAAAGATAAAAGGAAAACCTTCAATATATACATATCTATTTCATTTCTAACTTAACTACTCAACTTCTGATCTGCTTGCCATTCTACTAAATACTTACTGGGTAATTTAGAAAATTTGGCATCCAATAATTTTTAATTAGTTTAAAATATGTCCACTCTTGGGTTGTAAATATACCTCTATTAGCAGAGTGCTTGTTTGGAATGCTCAAAGTCCTAAGTCAATCCACAAGTGCCATATAAACCAAGTATTCTGGAACTTGCTTGCAATTCCAGAACTCTAGAGGTATAGATGTGATATCTGGAAGTCCATGGTCATCCTCAGACACATAAAAAATCAAGGCCAGCTTGGAACACAGCAGATCCCACCCCAAATAAATAAATAACCCTCATCTTTTAATGCATAAAGCTTAAATTACTTTAATTAATTTAAACATGCATGTCTGGAATTATCATGGTTCTTTTTGCTGAACTTTGATGATTTAAGAAAGAAAAAAACGTTATCCCCCTACCCGAAAGTAGTTTATAATGTACAGAAGTAGAAGAGCCCAATAAGGTGACATACATGTGATATGAGGAACATAAAACTTAGAAGCCTCAGGAGATATCACATGTTTTGTCTGAACTATATTATGTCACCCAGAAGATAACCAAAGAAATGTATCAATTTGCTCAATTTCCATAGTCACACAGAAATTTTATGTGTATATGTTATACATGTTATGTGTAGATCAATGTGAGAACATAAATTTATATATGAATTTAATGCTGATCTCAGGAAGTCAAAAATCCTGCAGAAATAATCGGGCCTATACTATGTGGAAAACTCTTTTATATACATTAATTGTTGGATTGATATCATAATTATTTCATTGAAAATAACAATAGCTTTAGGTCATATCGCTCAAGTATATTACATGCACCGTCATGTAAAAGCTGCGCTGTGATTGCTAACATTTTAATATTATAAAATTGCTTGCTTTAGAAATAAAACCACTTCATGATGCTGTTCCTTTTTCTATCTTTCTTTTTTTTCCATACCAGCCTGCCTTTCAGGATCCTGGTTAACATTCTTGACTGGTGATGAATGTCAAAATTCCTGGGATATCGGCACTTCAGCCTTGTCCCTATTAATTTAATTGAAGTACAATAACACCCGTTTCCTATCCTGTTACTCCATCCAGGCCCTCCCAGATATGTCTCTCAAATCACTCTCATTCTCCTCGCTCCAAGTGATAGCCCATTTTTATTTAATTATATTTGTTACAAACAAGCATATGCATTTGTAGAGAGATATGTATAAATAAACCTGCTGATTCTATTTTTGTTGTTTGCGTGCATATGGTTTTAAGACCAACTACTTCGCATCGGACAAGCATTAAGAAGTCTCATCCCTGGGAGATGTTAATTTTTCTCTGAGTAGTCATTAGTGGCCTGAAGTTCTTTGTCAAAATGAAATGTCCCCTACTCTGTTTTAGCATGTTCATTGATATTCTTATTGTTCAGGTGTTATTTATGCAACCATATCTAGGAGGGCCTGTTTCATATAAGAATTCCTTAGATTCTGGATTTTACAATCTTTCTGCCTCATCTTCCAAGATGTTCTTTGAGCCACTGATGCAGGAGCCATTATACAGATGTTTCCACTGGGGCTGGTGTCCTCACAATGTATTGATCTCTGCACTGCGACATTTGTGGTCTTCTGTGATGTTTTCCACTTGCTATAAAGAGAAGATTCTTTGATGAGAAGTGGCAGCTATGCTTATCTGTGTGTCTAAGGATAAGATTCAAAGTGTAGTAAGGAATTTTGCTCAGCTAGCAAAGTATCAATACTGGGTTATTTTCTAAGGTCCATGACCTCACTAGCCCTGAAATGACTAGCTAGGTTTCCAGTACTGGAAATGATTTTCCTCTTGTTGAGTGAGCCTTAACTCCAATCAGACAGTTGTTTGTTGCCACTGACATGTGAGTGCTACTTGCTGTACTTTTATGCATATCTTTTCATGCTGGTCATTATCTTGGTTCTTAGATGTCGGAGTGGGTAGGACTGTTTAATTGCTAGGTTGGGAACTTGCATAGTATTTTCTGGAATCATGGAACTTAGACAGCAAAAATCACATGTTCAGGTCAGATCAAACTCAAGTCATATTAGTCCCATGTTCTAAGAGTCTGGTGTCTTCAGCAATACTTTCCCATCTTCAATTTCTGAGAGGCAACCAAAGACTTCAGAGATAACCTCTTATGTTTGAGAAGTCACCCTGACCAAAAGCAGATTTTTTTCATGTCTAGTATGGGGTGGGTGGTTAGTCAGTGGTTCTTGTAGAGAACACTGACAACTCAAATAACTTACATTAAGATGTGTGTATATATATATATTCCCCTGAGGCTTTATCTAATAACCTTGTGTTATTTGCCCCTATTCTCATTCTATATTGAATTCCTCCTTCCTCCCTAGTTTGAGTACCTTCTCTATTATTCTGTTTCCCACTTCAAATATATCATCTGCCACTTGCTATTTGTCTCCCAACACCACCTCCTCCTCTACGGTCTCTTTATACTCTCTTGTGTCTAGGGTTCATCTGAAGATTTTGAACTTGGAACCATAAATGAGAGAGAACGTGTGACATTTGTCTTTCTGGGTCTGGGTTACATTACTCATTTCTTTTTTTTTTTTTAGGTCCATATCCTTACCTATAAATTTGGTGATTTCATTTTTCCTTACAACTGAATACCATTCCATTGTGCATATATACCACATTTTCATCATCTATTCACGTGTTGAAGGACACTTAGGCTGTTAGGTTGTTTCCATTTCCTGGCTATTGTAAATAGTGTGGCAATGAACATTTCTTAGCAAGTATCTGTGGAGTAAGATGTCTAGTATTTTAAGTGTATGTCAAGGAGTGGTATGTCTGTGTCACCTGTCTGTACTTTGTAAAAAAAAGAAATTCTATCTGTCATTTTCTTTTTCTTTCTGCTTTCCATAGAATCAGATGAGATAAATAATTAACCAGAATAGATACAGGGATGCATGATTACACAAATCTAGGTTAGGCCTCCATGGCAAGAATGAAATCACAAAAACTTTATTAAAATATCAACTTTCTCATTTATTAAGCATTGAAAACATTTGAATTCATTGAGTTCAAATATGTAGTTTGATATGAATCTAGAAGAAATGGCTCTACCACCATCATAGTTAAGGACAAAACATAGCAAACATCTTCACAAGAACAGCTTTCAGGAGATGAATGTTCATTTATTTAAATGTCAGTTTATATTTTGAGTGTTAATTCCAGTTCCTGAATCTTTAGAACCAGTGCGAATCATCGGTACTTTGAAACTAGAAGATATTGATGGAGTCAATGCATCATCATAACCATCCTTTATAGAATATCTTTCTTCTTGTCTTCATTAAGCCTTACATATAGATTTTCAGATGACACAGTGTAAGTGAAACTGCATAACTGACTTGACACGTGGCAAAAAAAATTTCTATGATTTAGCATTAGAAATAAGAACATAAAATGACTCTTTAAATTGATTACCATTTATATTTTATTGCTTTTAATTTTAACTGAAAAAATGCAACTAATCATATATGATTTTTTCCAGAAGTTCAGCAGATCTAAAAAAAATAAAATAAAATAAAGTGTGGTGTCAGCATGGCTTGTGCCCTGACAGACTACTTTTCCTAAAATCCTCAATTAAGTTCCCTCCGGGGTGAGCAGCTTTGAAGCACAGTATTGCAGTTTGCCCTTGCTGTCTCTACTGAAGATATTTCTTAAGTTAACTAACGCTTTTTGCTTTGTAGCACTGTGTAGGAATACAGAAGGGCCAAAATCTTGAGATGTGTCAAATTACTTTTAGAAATAATGACTTGTTGCCATGGTAACCTTGAACCTAATGAATCCATCTCAAGATCTCAGTTCAGGTATAAAATGAACTGCACAGGAAATTTTAAAATAGTGACTCAGTTGCCTGACTCAAGACATGTTTCATATTCTTTTCTTCTCCTTTAAATATCAGATGATGGAATAGTATTTAGAAAATGAACACTTGGCTCACATAAGATTATTTCTCTACAACTGAGAATTAGTTTTAATATAGGGCATTTGTAGTATTGTCTGGGTAAGTTTTAAACACATCTATTTTTTATATTTATTTTTATTTTATTTATGTGTATGTGTGTGACTTTGTGTCAGTATATTCCATGTTTGTGGGTGTTTTCAGAGGCCAGAAAATGATGTTGGATCCCCCAGAGCTAGAGTTACAAGTTGCAGTGAGCCACCTGACCAGGGTGACTGAGCAACAGAACTGGTCTTATGGAAGAGTGGAAGTGCCCCTAACTGCTGAGCTCTCCATCTCCATTAAGTAAATTTCTTAATAAAAAAAAAAGAAGAAGAAAAAGAAAGAAAAAAAGTGTACCTTTCTTAAAACTATTTTTGCCAGTCATCTAACAAGCATAGGCACTTTCTTTAAAATATATATTATACAATATATATATACATATATATATATATATGTTTCATATACATAATTGTATATGAAAGTACATGTACTTTAATGTGTTAATTGAGTAGTGACCAATAATTAAGAATTAAACAGAAGAGAGAGGAGTTGGCAATGTACTATCTGCCAACATCTGGAGATTAATACCAATGTGTCCCACTAACTGGGAAAATGATTGGCTAAAATATCTTCTGTTTGAAGCAGTACAATCAGGGTGTTGGTTGAGCATGCTCAAGAAAGCAACACAAGGTGGAGAAACAATGTGCAACAACCAATACAGCAACATAAACTTCCCTGTCCTGCTTCTACAGGTCATGATTTCCATGTGCTATTTTTCTAATATTAAAGTTCATTCTTACTGAAATGACTGCAAGTGTTGTGACATGTAATAGAATTATTTAATCACTAAAAAACATTTCTGATATATAATTCCAAACAAGCAGTTAAATCTCATTAGTGGTAAACTGTGAAACTAAAGCGAAAAATTAAATGTGAAATATCTTAAGAACAAATAATATGAGAATTCCTCTGCCCTGAAAATTCTGGCAAATGTCTCTCCTGTGTAGCCAACAGCAAATAAACACCAATCCTGTATCTCCCAGGAGACAGTAGTCAGGATGTGCCAGCCACCACCAATTCAGCATAATTAGTCCAGAGAGCTGCAGCAGGGCCTCTAGGGTCAGGAGGAGGCATGTGGGAAGCCAGACATTCACTTGTCTCAGTAGTTAAAGCTGAAGAATTACACTGGGTCAGAAATATAAAAATAAGACAAAATTAACTTTCATTGCCCAGATGGAACATTCCTGTTTGGTTCAATGTGTGCATTCAAAAGTTTGAACTGGCAAAGTTCTTAACTAAATACACTATGTGAGAATTCATGTAACTGCAGAGCAAGGTTCAAACTCCTGAATCATGATTGTTCTATCTTTTTTCAAACTATTTCTTTTGTGATAAGCAATGAAACCTTTAATTGTTTTTTTTTACACTGTAATGGGATTTAATTTATATTTTGATGAATAGATGCACTGAGCAAAGTGTGAATTGATTGAATATGTTTCGCTCCTCACATTCATCATTTCTTTTTTAATGTTAAGTTCTGGAATATGGACTATGAAATATATTATTCTTATATGTCATGACTCTAAAGTACAATAGTACACTATAATTATAGTTCAAAGATAATGCTATTTATAAGTTCTTATTCTTTTTTAATGATAATTGATTCCTATCTCATTCAATATATCCCAACCAGGTTACCTTCCCTCCACTCCTAGCTACCCCAAATTCAGCTCTCTCTAAGATTCATTCCCACTCCCTTTCGTTTTCACAAAAGAGCAGACCTAACTTTTCACATTATAATTACATAATTTCTTTCTCTTTCTTTCTCTTCCCTTCCTCCAAACCTTCCCATATACTCCTCCTTGCTCCTTTTCAAATTCATGTCCTCTTTTCTCATTAATTGTTACTTCTTGCATATATATATATATATATATATATATATATATATATATATATATATGCCTACTTATAACATGTTCGGACACGTTACTTGCATGTATGTGTTCAGGGCTGACCATAGGGTATTAAACACTTGATGTGCTCTTCCCTGGACAAGACTATTTCCCCTCCCTCAGTTTCTTAGTGGCCTATACTTCCTTGTATATGGTTGAGGCTTTGTGGGTTTCCCCTGTCCACTCCGGAATGTCTGTTGTTGTCCTTGTTCTGTCCATGTTTAGGCAGCCACATTGGTGAAACGTTACCGGTGTAGTTTTTCACACTACTAGGAGACACAGTCTCACTGCGAACTGATCTCTTGGCTCTTACACCCCTTCTGCCCTCTGTTCAGAAATGTTCCCTGAGCCTTAGATGTGCAAGCGAGTGTGTGGTAGGTAAAGCCCTGGGACTGAGCCCCACAGCTCTGCGTTTGGGTTGGCTGTGCTTTTCTGTGATGGTCCCTGTTTGCTGCAAAGAGAGAGAAAACAGTTATAAGGGAAGATGTTTCTCATCTTACTGAAAGTTAGAACTGGTACAGAGAAGCAGAGAAATGATATATAGGAAAAGAAAAGAAAAATGTTGCCTATGTGGAAAATCCTGAAGAATACACAAGAACATTAGAAAGTATTTATAAGTAAAAATAGTGTTAGTAAGTATATTTGCAGAATAACAATTGAGTATAAAACATTAATTATATTCCAGCATTTCAGGATTAGAAAGTTTAAATAATAAACTTTAATTTTTTTTAAGTTGAACCCCAAATAAAAGAAATTTTTAGGGGCTCAGGAGATACTTGATTTGGTAGAATTCTGGCCTAATCTGATGAGGCCCTGGGTTTGACTTGGAGCACTGCACACCCCCAGGGTGCTGGCTCACGTCTGTAAAGTAGCGTTTGGGAAGTGGTGGCAGGTGAATCAGAAGGTCAAGTGCAGCCTGGGCTACTAACACCCTTTCTCAAATAAATAAATTTTATAAGTAAATGAATAATGAAAGAAAAAGGAAAGGAAAAATGTAAATACACACTAACAAGTTCTATGTAGCTTACATATTCTTAAAACTAAGACATCTGTGATGAAATAACAAAGATCTAAGTATTGGGGAAGTACTTAATATACTTTTAAATATAAAATACTTTGTTAATAAATCATTTTGAATAAATAAAAATTTATTCATAAAATACAAATACACAATTAAAACTGCTGCTTTTCAAAACACCATTAGACAATAAGAGATAAACCAAACTCTCAGTAAAAAATATTTATGGATGAAATCTTTAAATTTGTTATTTATAATTTTAATACAAAAACTTGAAAATGATACATATAAACTTGACCCTCCACAGGAAAGAAGTAATTATTCATATTTTTAGTTGAATACATTTCTTTAACAAAAATATTATACATACACAAATGAGGGAAATAACCACTCAAAAGAAAGTTCATCAGCATTTGTTATCAGTGATGTAAACACAAACAATACTGAAATGTGGCTATGCACAGTTGACTTTGAAGACATGCAAAGCACTGAAAACAAGTTGTTTGCTGGCTTGGACTAACACACACTCCTATTTACTGTAGATGGACATTCAGAATGGAATTGTCTATTCGGGACAGAAATCTATGATTTCAATACAGAGACATTACATGAATCAACCATCCAAAATTTTAAGTTTTGATTCTAGAAAGACTTCAATATATGTCTCTTAAATAACCAAATATAAATATTAATAGCACATTGCTCATATTTGCTAAAGTCTGTAACGAAGCAAAATGTCCTTCAAAATGGAAGTAAAAAATTGTGTCTGTGTCATGAAAAACTACTCGGTGACACAGAGAATGAGGTAATGCTTCACACAACCTGGAGTAGCATTTTATGAAATACTATTAGCAGTTGGAGAAAAGGTTTCTAGTTCATTATCAACTTAAACATTACATATGACCTTGACACTGAGCTGTAAGCTGTCTAACATGTGAATGTCATTATAAGCCTTCTAATAATTATACATAGCAGCTTTCCTTGAGATCGTAAATGCCTAGAGGAGGTTGAATGGCAGGCAAGTGTTTTACCACTGAGCCATCTCCCGTGCCTGGGAGGACAAGTTTCTAAGTTGATAGATGATGGTGTAGTCACATCTGAACTTTGATGCACCTTTGGGTGGGGATGCTCATCTTAGCAGTGCTCAAGGTGCCTGTTTATTGGCCTCCACTTGAATGAGCTTGAGTTGCTAAGTTTTGTTCAGGTCAGCCTGTGTGGGAGATTTATATGGTTTCTCTGGGTTTCATGATATTACAGGCCAGGAGCTTATGGGGAAGTCTTTCTCATTTCACTCCTCTTCCCTGCAGAGTGGTTTGACTGCAGTTTACCTGGCTCCAGAGTGTTTGATAATTACAAGGGATGTCTGGACATCACTAGGTAATTTTGCATAATCTGCTTCAGGTAGCCTGTGGTCCCTGAAGATTTTGTTGTCTTTGCTTATGGGTATTCTCCGCTTCTCTGTGGTTGGTGAATGCAAAGTTCTCACCCTTCCAAGTGCTTTTTCTTGTGCTCTGGGTTTAGTTTGTCATTTCCTTTATTAATCTACCATTCTATATTAGCGTATTTATTCTCTCACGTTCTGCTGATTATGGTGATCCTACATGGCATGTACATGTTCCTTACCTGGTTTTGAAGTTATATGTCAGATTTGTTTCTGTCATATTTATGAAAATCTAGAAGAAAGGTTGGTTGTCCATACTCTGTCATCTTCAAAACTCCAGAGTAAATATGAATGTTAAAATCATCTTAAACAATGGGCTGGGGTAGCATGTACAAAACAACTGTGACAAATTAACCAAATGTGAATGCCCATTTGCACCAGAGCTGCACTGAAGGACAGGGAGGGAGCACAATCAAATGCACTGTTGGGAGGGGACTTCTGACAGGAAACTGTAAGAGCAATAGTTTAAAGATGTGTGCAGGAACTCATATTCACTCTTTTCCTGGAGTTTCTCTCATAAAGACATAGATTAAAACTTCTGAAATTGCCTTGCTGGTGTGCTGAAGTTAAACCAAAAAGGAAGTGGATGATAGAAATGTGCGCCAGATTTCTCAGCATAAAAACCACAATAAGCAAGATGGAAGGAGAGGACTAATCCATTATGGAGCCACATCATGGAGGGTGGAGGCTTAAAGTTCAAGGTTCTCATGTTTGCCTCACTGTCCCACAGTGTTTCACCCTTAGGGGTGTGTGTGTGTGTGTGTGTGTGTGTGTGTGTGCGCGCGCGTGCGTGTGCATGTGCTGCCCATATTTTCACTTTAGTGTGTTTAGCAGTAAAAATAATTTGAAATATGTGTCTAAGTCACTTGCCTTAACATTGTGCGCTTGAGTAATATACTTTAATCCTAAGTAACCCATTAATAACTGAAGCCTACATGTCAGCATTTGACTTTGAAGAGTTACTTTTCTATACCTTGTGTTGATGCGTGTAGGATGAAGGTGGTGAGTAGTTTCCAATTCATCCTCTTCTTTAAAAGGGATGGGATTAAAGTTCATTCTACTGATGGTGGTGTTTTTCAGTTTTGTCGGAGAAATATTTTGAAAGGCAAAAGGGATTTTTGTATCACTGAAGCAGTCGCAACTTGGAACTAAGGCCCTCCTGTTCCAGAACTTGCCTTTTGATGCTTTATCAGCAAGTGCAATTCAGCTCAAGGAATGAATCTCTACAGACTCCCACTCAGAGAGTAAACACTGTTGAAAACAAGGTTGTCTCATGCTGTAGAATGTCTGCTGCCTTACTACCTGCTTAGAAATACAAAAACAGAGAAAAATACACACACACACACACACACACACACACACACACACACACACACACTGGTTTATTTCACACAGAGTCCTAGAGGACAGTACTTTATATTTTTTTCTCTCCATCATCTAGCAAGGAGTAAGGAAAGTATTTGTCAGGGCTTAAGTACTTGGAGAAGAAATATGTCAATTTCTATTTATCCCACAGTCTCCTTTAGAACAAGTAGGTGCATGACACTAGGGATATTTTCAAAACCATTCTTCTCAAAATAGGAGTGATTCTGCAGATACATCAGATGGTATGTTAATACCATGGAAAACGGTGGTGTCTGTGATGCCCCTAACCGAATGTGATCCTGAGTAGAAACTAATGTGTGCTCTTCACTATTCATCTCGACATTAATGCCTCTGTTGGTCACATAGTTCAATCCCTTGCCTGATTAATAGTCTTCCCTGACATATTAAAAAATGCATATAGTCTTCACTAGTTTTTATTTGAGTGGTTTTTAGAACAGATTCTCACTATGTAGTCTGGTTATTCTTGAACTTATTATGTTGGCCTCCAACTTGCAGTGATCCTCCTGCCTTGGGGGCTGGGATTACAGGCTGTGTTATCACTCCTAGTTCTTCACAATTTCTTTCGTTAGCCAATAATGCATCTATTTGAAAAGCCTCATTGTGTCACTTTTATAGTCACTGTTTTGCTCAGCAGTTCAACACAGTAATATCCCCAATTAGTGTCAAAAGAACACAGATAAAAAGAAAATAAAATGTTTCAGACACAGATTGAATAAGTTGAAAGAATCACACATTTCTAGTGTTTTGACACACTGCTGATCCACACACACTGGTTCTGGCTGTGGGGTCCAGAAACAGTGGCTTTGTACATGGGAGCACGATCTTGCCCGTGTCATGAACTTTGTTACAGTGAGAGTCTACAAAAATATTCATAATATATACCATATACATTAATGCCAGGATTTCAACGTGTGTTCTTCCCAAACATCCTGCTCCTAAAACTTTGCAAGTGGTAAAATGTGTGAGGAACTTTGTAGAGGGGTCAGAGTCAGTCAGAGATAATCATTTTAAAATGCTCATTAACACATGAGCCACCTGCCACTGATCAATTTCAATGAAAAGTAAGGCTCCTATTTCCTGCTTTCTCTTTATTAACTACAGCACGTTTGTCCTGTTGTCTGTGACAGTGAAGCAGCTAGATTTAGTAAGAAAACATTAATTCAAGGTTTTATGAAAAGAGGGAAAACAATGCTAAGTGAGGTAAAAATATTTTCATAAAATTGAAGGATTTCTCTTAATATCTAAAGCTTATCATTTTATAATTTTGCTCATGATTCTCACTTGAAAATTATTTTATTTGATGAAAAAGAAAACTCTGGGCCATACCATCATTCTTTTTTTTTCTAAAAATATTATGTTTTACTACTTGTTTCTGCTGCTCTTATTTTTTTCTCTGCATATGAAAACATATGCCCATTCTTGGCATTCTATATTTTTCTTTCTCCTAGACTTCCTATTTAGTTGTAATATATGGCCTTTTGAAAGAAATCTTATCATTTTTATAAAATTAGCTTAATATGTGATTTTACTAGAATTAAAATAGGTAATAATCATGGGACTATTAACTGACTGGTCTTTTGTTATGTGGTTGAGGTATTTTTCCATATTGATTACCTTTCTGATCATTTTTAAAAGTCATCTGTGATGGCTATTATTGATTGTCAACTTGACTACATTTGGAATTAACTAAAACCCAAGCTCCTGGGCCTACCTGTGAGGGATCTTTTTCTTAATTAAATCATGTCAAGTGTGTAGATCCATTTTAAATATGCATATTTTGAGGTGGGAGGATCCTCCTTTAATTAGAGCCATGCCTCTGCTGCTAGCCTAGATAAAGGAAATGGAAGGATGCTTAGTTTCTTTTCTTGCTTGCTCAGGTTTTGCTGACAAGTCCCTCCCTTCGTTGTCATTGGAGCCTACTTCCTTGGGATTCTGAAATATACGAACAGCCAGCTGAGACATGCAGCCTCCTGGACTGAACAACTACTGGATTCTTGGACTTTTTTACTGGTAGACAGACACTGTTGGACTAGCTGGACCACAGCTTGCAAGCCATTCTAAATAAAACCCTTTATAGACTTTAATAAATCCCTATTTATAGATTCATTCTAAGTTCTGATCCTCTAGAGAACCCTGGCTAATACATCATCCATTTTCAAAAATGACTTTTATATTCTCACTTGGAAAACTGTCACAATGTGAGACTTTGTTAGAACAGGATAGATTGTTCTCCTTTATTGGACAATATGCTAAGTCCATAAATCAATCATTGAGAGACTTCCTTCTGTGCAGCTTCTGCTCTCATTGAATTCTCATCTACAGACTGTGAAAATGGCTCCTTTTCACAATCTTTGCTTTAATTCAGCAGCAGAACTGGGGGATCCACAAACTCAGATTAGTTCACATCCTGTAGAGCTGAAATTCACATTCAGTTCTTAGCAATACGTATTGGCCTGCAATCTTCCAGTGGTATGTGAGCCTGCTTCCATGCCCTTTCCTCAGGCGAATGTGAAGCTTCTTTTCAATCCCTGGTTTAGGAGTAGACCAGTACTTGATAGGGAGTGGATTTCTAATTCTACTAGTGATGTAGAAAAGAGAGAAGAGTAGGCTTCTTTCCTTATGTGAGCCTAAGACATGGCTTTTGTTTTTCCCTCTCCTATATTTCAGGCTTTAAAAATTTAATCCTAATACAAAGGCATATATGCTCCAAAGTGTCTAAATCCACAACAGGAAGTCTATTGTAGTCCCACAGTCTTCCTTCTGCTGCTTCCAGGTTTATAAGAATGTTTAAATATTTGCCCCATTTAATCTGTCCTTCCATAACAATCCTTAGTTCTAATAGTACCTCATAAACTGAACTTTTAATTACTATGGTATGTATTTTAAGTATCTATTCTTGGATCCACTTTTATTCTGTATTGTTAGCAACGTACTATTTTTAGGCACATACTTCATAGCAACAAGATACAAGAAAGCATTTTCAATTAAGGAATTACAAAAGGATGAAATTGCTAACTTTTTATACTCTCTGTAGACCTTACTACAGAAAAGTGGTTCTAAATTTTCATAAAAGACTTTGAATGCCAACAATTGATGAATTTGACAGGTTAGTCTTGGTAATTATAATTTTGTGAAAGTAAATAAATTTTAAAGACCCTTTTCTGTACCTTAAAAATATTTCCATAGTATATGGTTACAAAATTCTCTTTCTTTTACTTTCAATGATTTTAAACTGCAGTTTAAAAATCCCAGGGAAGTAGTAAAGGACTAGAACTTTTAAGTGTGCCTTTTTTTTTTTTTAAACATAAAAGGCAAAACATCAAAAACTGGAAGCATATGGTATGTGGTGTGCTAGTGTAAGTTATGGTTTCATGTTTTAACAAAGAGAGACACTTTGTGGAAGGGGAGACTGCATTCTGAAATAAATCAGTCATCCTTCTCTCAACAACTTAAGCATATGGAACAGCTGCATACATCTACATTTATCCATTGGATTTTCAAGTATCTAATAAGTGGGTAATGTGATTTACAATTGCTAATAGTTTGCAATTGAGAAAAAAAAAGACAGAGCCACTCAGCAACCTGTACCAGCCAGCATACAAGATTTCTAAGTAAGGTTACTTAAAGATTGAAATTTAAATAAAGTACTCACTTAGTAAAAGAAATATGTGTACCCTATTTAATTTCTGGGAGATCAAATTCTAGAATAAGTCTCTCTCTCTCTCTCTCTCTCTCTCTCTCTCTCTCTCTCTCTCTCTCTCTCTCCAAACATATATATATGTTTCTTCTCATTGTGAAGTTGGTGCCGGGGTAAGCTCACTATTGGTCAAATGTACCACTTAATCTCTAATTACAATGGTAAATACTCCAAGCATAAATCAAATAAGAAATGGATAGTGTTAGTCAAACTAACTTAGGAAAACAGAGATGTATATTTTTACACTCTCAACCAAATGAAATATTTGCATTTTTATTTTGGTCTTAGTATTTGCTGGTCATATAAAATTAACAATTCTCAAAAATTTAATAGTTAATCCTAATGGCATACCAGTTTTTTTCTCTTATGGTTAAATTATCATTGTCATCATCATCATCATCCATTGTATGTGTGTGTGATGTGTGTAAATTGGTGCAAGTAACAAAGCCCATGTGTGGAGTCAGAAGATAACTTTAACTAGTTCATTTTTCTACTTTACGATGGCTTCGGGTACTAAGCCCAAGTTGCCAAGGATGCAGAGCAAGTGGGGAGCTAAGCTATCTCACTGGCTCAGCATACCATTACTTAGCTAGAGCTGTTACACACGTTAATTTAGTTAATATAGGTAGCGAGGCAGTGGTGGCGCACGCCTTTAATCCCAATACTCAGGAGGCAGAGCCAGGCGGATCTCTGTGAGTTCAAGGTCCCACTGGTCTACAGAGTGAGATCTAGGACAGGCACCAAAACTACACAGAGAAACCCTGTCTCAAAAAAACCAAAGGGAAAAAGAAGATAATACAAATAACAAATATCATATACACAAAACTTAGTCTCTTTTCTCTGCATCCTCTTTCTCATGGTTTTTACAGTCACTGTGAACCTAAGATTGATAAAACAATGATAAGTAATCCTGCCATTAGTTTCAATGTGATTTCTCTGATTACATATCATGTAGAGACATTATTAGTTTATCATTACTGGAAGTCAAGCTAGCAATGTGTGTTTTCTGCAAGTGAAGACATAAATTCCAAATTTGTTTTAAGTTCAGTAAAATAATTTTAAAAATCTTTCCTCTTGAGCACAAACATTTCTAATATATAAATAGAATCCTTGATAAAAGATCTAAATACTTTATATTGATTTTTTTTTCTGTTGATGTATTGGAAGTTTCAGCTGTTTGGAGAAATGCTGATCTTTCTCTCATACAATACATTTTGCAACAATTTTATCAAATACATACAAAACAGAACTCCATATAATATTATCACAAACATATTAAAACATTGTGATATTGACAAATTAATTTTTAAGTACTAAAATAATAATTATATTTTAATCCATCAAACTGTAATCCTCATAGAGAAAAACATAATTTAATTGATTTCTTTTGGTTATAGACTCTATCTGGTGTTATATATATATATATATATCCAGATATATATATACATATATACGTATATATACATATATGTGTGTGTGTGTATATGGTTATATATATATATATATATATATATATACACATATATATAATTTTAATGAAAATGAGGTTTGGAGACTTGGCCAGGTAGAGTATTACTGTAATAGTCCAGAACAATCATTGGAGGCATCCCAGATAGAAGAATACCTGCTTAGCTTGTGTTTCTTGTTGTCAAACTACAGTGATGATGTGGTAAGGGAATCTCAAATTGAAGACAATCAGCAAGGAGGAGTGTGTGTGTGTGTGTGTGTGTGTGTGTGTGTGTGTGTGTGTTGTGTGTGTGTGCGCGCATGTGTATGTGTGCTCAATTTGCCCTTTTTTCTCCTTTGTTGTATTATTTTATCTTTGTTCTTATTTTTCTCTAGTGAATTAGAATATATATGTTCAAACATCCCTGGTAGCTAATTTCAAGGCCATAAACAATATATTTGAGCATGAATTATTCTAATTATAAACAGCAGGAATGAAGCATTGTTTCTTACTTTCCACTCATATGGGATGAATTATTCAGATCCATTTTCTTTATTTGATTCTTTAGAATCACTATTTTATGAATGATGTTTTTGATAATGAAAGCAAAAAAGAAAAGTTGATGTTTACTGCAATGACCAAATCATCAAGATCTTTCATTTTTTATTGTTTTATGGTATTAGATTCTTTTAAAACAATTCAGTCATACTTCATCGCATTTTTCTAAAATTAATACATCTTATAATGCAACCTCATTAATAATTCTTTGTACCTCTTATTTATTATGATTTTTATTTATAAATTTATAGGATTCTCAAGTCCTGGCTCCTGTATTGAGGATTATGTTTTCTGTTTTTTTGCCTCATAATATCAGACTAAGATTCTATTCTGGTTTTTTGATAAAATGTTAGTTTGTTCTCTTTATAGAAATCTCACTTTAGTATTTTATTTTTTTCTGAAATATATTGGGATTTATATTACATATTACATTGTTCAATGAAAATGATTGAATTTTAATAAAATATATAGCTATTAGTTGGTCGATGTTCACATCAGTATAAATGGTATTGTTGAATGTGTACAGAGTAAATGGATAAAGACACCACTTCATTTGAGAACTATGTCCTAACAAAGTTTATATAACATATTGAATATGGTCATTTAGTAATAGATGTAACATTAATATGGTAACATTGCCCATTTTAAAAAGAGGAGTTTGGAACTCATGTATTCTGGGATATTATTTTGTCATTTAGTAAGTATAAAATTACTAACAATATATGAAAAAATAGGCTGAGCAATAGCACATTTGTTCTAAATATCACCAGGGGAAGTTCTTAGAACACTAATTACAAGACATCAATAATTAAAATGTCATGTAATCAACCTAATCATGCTGTTAAGAACATTTCTGAGTGTCATATCAAATTGATTTCTTAATACTGATTTTTTTAATACCATAAACGCCATTCACCTACACATGTGAACACTGTTAATATGTTCATGCAATGCATCATCTGTCACTTGTTTTGTTGCTGTGATGAAAGCAACTTACATAGGGAAGAGTTGGTTTTGGCTCACATATCTAGTAGATATAGTTCATCATAGTTCAGAAGGTACTGAACAGATAGCTGGTTATATTACACCCTTAATATAAAAACAAAGAGCCATGACTGAGTGTGTTTAGCTTGCTTTCTCTTTTCTATTCAGTATATCGTTGTACCCTATGGAGTGGTATCTTATTTCAGGTAAATCATCCCATTCAAAGGAATTTAATCTGTATATTTTCTTGCAGACATGCACAAAGAATTGTTCCCATGCTGACTTTAAATGGCATTAAGTTAACAATCAAAATCAAAACAATCTTTACCATCATGACAGAGTATCATAATTTTGAGAAACTGTAAAAGCCAAAATACATATGTAACATCACCTAACAGATTACTCAAAATATGAAATTTCATTCATGACTAATCAGCACAGATAACAAAATAATCTCCAAAAATATGTATTGTGCTTACTGTATTTTCTAGAATATTTGATTATTTAATGTTATTTGATTATTTAATGATTATAAAGCTGTTATGTGGTGCTTATTCTCTCAAGAAACTAGCATCTTCATTCATGTTATTACACAGATATTTCCCCAGTCACTGCTTGGATCCAATTAAGTTTAATATGAAGGGCATTACTCCAAAAGTGCTTAAACTCTCGAAGGAGTTTTGCTTGCACAGTTTCTGACGCCATTTTGGTGAGTTAAGAATTTCTATAAGAGAAACCCTGTCTTGAAAAACCAAAAAAAAAAAAAAAAAAAAGAATTTATATAGATTTTACATTTTAATTTTTACCCAGACTCTTGTGTGTATTTCCTAGAGAAATTATTGATTTAAGGGTATTGAATAGGCACTCACCTTTTGTCCTCTGCTATCGGATATCTTCCTCTATTTTCTGAAACGTAGTAATCATTGCTATGTAGACACCAGTGTTTCCTCTTCTTTAGATTTTCTGTGAGATTGTGGCTGTTGCTTCATATTTCCCTCAGAGTTTGAACCCTGTGGTTCCCTCCTTTCTTGTGCTAAGGTACTTTGTTGAAGGATGCTTTTTCTTGTAAACCTGCACAGTAGATGAGCACACTGATCACTTTACAGATGAAGACAGGATGAAGTTTGTCTGTGATTTTAATGACAGTACAGTTTTGTCTAGCACTTAACTAAGATTATGATTATTTGGAATCATCAATGGAGACCACAGGATAAACAGGTCTCTTCACACCAGGGGTCTCAGAAAGCTGCTCTGGTCTGCAGACTCTGAGGCTGCTCTTAAACCTCCCTTTTTGGCAGTCCTTAGCTTTTGAGGAAGGCCCCAGGAAGAGATAATCTCTATGTTTGAGGTTGCTCAAGCCTGTTTTATCATGAATTTCCCAGAGTTCAGAGACCCTATTCTGGAAACAACTCAGGGTACTTGGCCTTTTTGAGGCTCCCCACCCCAAGAAAGCCTCAAGAGATAAAAATCTGCTGAGTCTTGATGCTGTCAACTCACCAAGAGAAATGATGTCTCTTGCCTTTTTTTGCCAGATGCCATCTTCATGTTTAGATGAAGCTAGCAACCCACTTATCATGTGACCATAGTCTTTAAATTTTACTAGTACCAAAGTCAAAAAAATAACTTCATTCTAGGTGTCAGCTCCAGATGCTTTAAAGTATGTCATTATTTAAAGTTTAAAGTTTCTTATCCATTCCTGGAATTTCTCAGAAGAAATGGAATAAATGCAATATTGTTGAAAAATACTTTATTGTCCTCAGATTCAAATAGACTGTTTATGTGATTTTTTCAATCACTATTCAAATAGTTTAACTACTAAAACAAAACAAAACTATAAAATGTATAAGAATATTCTAACGAAAGTGTTACACAAGACCATTAGAGATAAAAAATAAATCTGTATTCAAAACTTAAAAATAAGTAAACAAGTATAAAAGTTACCCTCCTGTTCTTGAAAAAGAAAATCAATTACAAAGATATATTTTCAAATTCAAAATTTATAAATACATGAAGTAAAATTTTAATGAAAGCCATAAAAAATTGTGTTGGGAGAAAGCATTAAAGACAGCCTTAGAGGCACCAAAATGCATCAGCGTCAAATTAAGGAAAGAAAACAAAACACTTCCCTTGGATTAATTTGACCGAGTGTGGCAAGTTTGAATTCTCTCCTTCCTTCTCTGTGTCTTCTGCCTGTCTGTAGCTTGTAGTCTCTGGTTTGTCTATACTCTTCTGTTGTATGTCTATCGAGATCTGCTTTATGTCTGCAAATCTGTCTTGTCTCTAGGAAAGTGTTGTGTTTTGCATTTATTGAACAGAATAGAAAGCATCACATGGGAAAAGAACCAATGTGATACTTTGCAAAAATATTTAATAGTTTTTAAAGAGTGTTGAGTGATTTATTCCAATTGACCCAAAGTACTTAGTACTGCAAACAGCATTTATCAAATAGGTTCTGTGCTTTTTCCAGCATGTATGCTATTTTCAGCAAATGATTATCCTAACACACATGCATACCCATCTCATTGCCCTCTGGTTCAGGGATATGGACAAATACAAAAGTTAAGATTAAAACTATGCATTACCTTGCATTGTAAACGCTGAGTAGGTGGGAAGTTGATGACAACTAAGGCTGTCCTTATATTACTTTCTTAAAGGTAAGTTAAACAAACAGGATGAGTACACAGAAGAATATCAGACTGTCTTAACGGACTTCAATGTGTATTATCTCAACTGAGATGTCTAGAAAAATTCTAGTCTCTTTGGATTTTGGAGTTATGTTCATAAAAATATTACCACAAAAAGGATTGCTTGGCTACTGACAACTTGATATTACTAAATACACTGATGGGCATCATCGACCAGGTCTGAGATCCTATGCAAGACAGCCAAAGTCCAAATCAAAATAGCATCTCTCAGGACAAAGTTTCACATCACTCATCACAATATGTTTTTTACCCAGCTTTCCAAGAAATCAGGAGAGATAATATAAAGATTTTTGCGAAAAGGCTAATTTTAGCCAATGTGATAAGGTGAAATGATGTTAATAAATTCATATTTTTATGTATTACAATTGTCTTCTTTCCTGATCAAGCTGTCTGTCATGTTCTGTGGAGATGTTTCTAAACCTTGAGATGAGTGGCAGCTACTACCCAAATCATGAAGTAGTGATACAACTCAATTAGGTCTTTAAACCAATTATTTTTTCATAATATAAGATTTGTGATTAGATGAAAAAAGAATAAGAATAGCAATGGTAAGAGAAAGAGAAGGAGGATGAGAAAATAGAAAATTAGGATTCACAGGCTCACAACACAGAGTGCTCTTAGCTGGTATAGGCATTGCCAAAATAACCAATAGAAAAGGTAGGTGGGGGGGCAGAATGGTAATTAGGTGGAATGTGAGAAAGAAAGGGAAGATGAGGATGAGGAAGAGACTGCTTGCCATAGAAGAAAATAAAGAGGAGGAAGTGGTAGACAAGGAGGACCATCCATACCATGCGTTTTCAGGTTTTGGGAAAATGGGCATTAATATACAGAGAAAAGGGCACGACCTGCATATGAAGTGGGCCAGTTACACATAATTATCCTCAACTGATATTTAAATGGTACCTACAAGTGAGCTCACATACCTTAATGGACCATCCTAGTAGATGCTTATGCAATTTGAGTTCCTAATCAAGAGATTTCAGAGGAACAATGTTACTAACTGGGATGAAGATCATTCCTTGTGATGTTACAGCAAAGGATGTTGTTGCTTTCTGCCTCTTTCCTAGGAGCTTGCCTGAAGCTAAACTGAAAAATCATGGACTCATTTTTTTGGGAGAGGAGATTTCAATACAATTTAATATTGACTCTGTTACATGGTTATTAGTGATCATTCATATGCAGGTCTACAATGAAAAATAGCAAGTGGGGCAAAGAGAAATACAAAATGTACAGTTTAAAGAGAAAAATGGCACCAAGAAATTTACTGTCAGAGCCAAGGCTTGTGCTGAAAAAGTTAGGAAAAAGAAAGGCCTCATCTGAAGTGAAGGGATAGGTAGGGCCCTCAGGGCAAGACTTTGCACAGCCAGACTTTGAACTTGAAAAAGAATAGACCTAAGATTTTGCTCCTAAAATGCAAAACCAAGTAGAAGTTTCTACAAATGTGATTCCAGGGGTCAGATTCCACACAAGTGGGCAAGTAAACTTTACAGTGTTGGCCACAGGATTCTAGTATGTATGTATTTAACCCACAAAAAAAATGGTAAAGAAGATTTCTCTGCATTTAAGGTAAGCTGCTGAAGCCAGGTATGGCCATCTACTTCTGTGCCCTCACCCCATCATCATAAAATCTAACCCTCTGGGCCCATTTAAACTATTTCTTGTATATGTTGCCTTAGTCATGGTGTTTTCTCACAGAAATGGAGAAGTAACTAATATAAATCTGGAGCCCATGGTAGTTTAACCACACAGCTGCCATGACAGCCTTAATAAAAACCAGCTGAAAAGTAGGCCTGAGTTTCAGTGTACTGCCAGGCAGCACCCAGTAGTTCCAGGAAAAAACTATATGCTGACACCACCCAGGGATGGGCCAGCATCTACGAGGAAATACCTGACATCCCAAATATTCCAACTGTTAGATAAGATTAGATAAGATCACCAGATGTCCCTGAGCCCAGCATGCACCTATTCTTCTTTCACCAAGACATCCCCAGACAAACGTCAGCCAATCAGGGTCCTGAATCCTGCAAATCCCCTCACCCCAACCTCTACAATGTTAAAAACCTACCTGGTCCAGGTACTCTCCAATCATACTGCTGCATCAGACATACAGAGGGTCCAAGCTCAAGCTTAAATAAAGGCTCTTTACTTTTGCATACAAATTTGAACTCCTTGCTGGTCTTTGGGGAACTCCAAGACTTGGGCATAACATATGCAGTATCTACTTTTTAAATTTATGTTTTATTTACAAATATTAAAATAAATTTATTGAATTTCCTTTGTAGCATATCCCACATTAAAAAAATACTCATGTGCACTTGAGATAAAAAGTTTATGCTAAATATTTTTTAGAAGAAAAATGAACAATTAATCGTGGTGGTATTGTGTTCCCCGAAATATTGTGCATGCTAATAAACTTATCTGGGGTCAGAGAACAGAAGATAGGCAGTGGTAGCACACGCCTTTAATCCTAGCACTTCAGATGCAGAGATCTACCTGGATCTCTGTGTGTTCAAGGATACAGCCAAGCATGGTAACTCAAGCCTTTAATCCCAGGAAGTAATGGCAGAAAGGTATATGAGGCATAAGGACCAGGTTAGGCAGGTTAAGCTTTTAGGCTTCTGAGCAACAGTTCAGCTGAGACCCATTCGGATGAGGACTGAGAGGCTTCCAGCCTGAGGAAACAGGATCAGCTGAGAAATTGGCAAGGTGAGGTGGCTGTGGCTTGTTCTGCTTCTCTGATCTTCCAGCATTCACCCTAACACCTGGCTTCAGGTTTGATTTTATTAATAAGACTCTTTAAGATTCGTGCTACAACTAATATCAAAAGGAGTACACAGTTTAGTAGGGGTCTTGTTTTTACCTCACAAATGTATCTAAAGAAATGAAAATTTATATCATGTATGAAGTATATCATTTGATTTCCTCAGAGTCATTCATGGTTAAAATATTCAATCAGATGGTTTCTTGTTTGTTTGGGGGAAGTGACTTTTCTTGCTGTTTGTTGTTTTGTTGTTTTCTCTGCCATTCACATTTATTTTTTATGTGGAATGTTTTAAATACATTTTGGATTTTAAAGTACCAAAGCTGTAACTCAGCACAATGGATTATTTTCTGTTATGATGTTAATATTATACAATGAAATTATACAAATTGTAGTTGACTTGATTATTGACACAAAATGTTAACAAATAAACTGTGGTGTTGAAAAAGAACACATACAATGGTATGCTGTTGTAATTAAACAGAGTGTATACTAGTTAAAAAACAAACAAACAAAATAAAAATGAAACACATAGCATCAACCTATATCCAGGAGCATCAAAAAAGGGTTATCCAGCATGACCCAGTAGGATTTATTCCTGGAACGCGGAAAGGATTTAACATTTAAAAAACTGATACACATAGCATATCGTTATGAGACTGGTGAGATTGCTCAGCAGAGGAGAGCCTTAGCTGCCAGCTCTGACAACCTGACCTTGATCCCTGGGACTCACAAGGCTGAAGGTGAGAAAGCAAGGACAAACACAAACTTTCCTCTGACCTCTATTTAAGTGTATACACACACACAAGCAACCTGCACACACAAAGAAATAAATAAAAACTTTAAAATTTGAGAATCTTGAAAAACTTAAAAAATACAATTAAAAACTTCAAAAATGAGAACAAGGAAGTATGATCAGAAAATTCATTTGACGACAGTGAACTGTTGCTTGATAAAAGCATCCTGTAGGGGGATGGATTTGTGACAGTGTGATCAACTCACACTGTGTACAGGTTTGTATTATCATCTTGAAACCCAAATGTATAAAATTAGTATGGATAAAATTTTATGACTAAAATTTATAAAAAAAATTTAAAGGAAAAAATGACCACTTTCCACTTTCAATACTTATACTCACTATAGTATTAAAATTCTAGCCAGAAGAACACACTTAGGAAAAAACATGTCATGAAAACTGGACAAGAATAAAGCTAACTGTATTCAAAAATTATATCCATGTGATTCCATATGTGGAAGGCACTACATTATACATGTAAAAGTTAGAACTTGTGGTGGTATTGTGTTCCCCAAAATATTGTGCACCCTAATAAACTTATCTGGTGTCAGAGACAGAACAGCCACTAGATACAAAGGCTAGAAAATGGTAGCACTCACATCTTTAATCCTAGCATTTCAGAGGTAGAAATCCCTCTGGATCTCTGTGAGTTCAAGGCCACATTGCAAACTGCCAGGCATGGTGACACACACCTTTAATCCCAGAAAGCAGCCTTTAATCCCAGGGAGTGGTGGTAGAAAGGAAAGATATATAGGGCGTGAAGACCAGAAACTAGAAGCATTTGGCTGGTTAAGCATTTGGCTGGCTAAGCTTTCAGGCTTCTAGCAGCACAGTTCAGCCGAGAGCCATTCGGATGAGGATACAGAGGCTTCCAGTCTGAGGAACAAGATCAGCTGAGAAGTTGGCCAGGTGAGGTTAACTGTGGCTTGTTCTGCCTCTCTGATCTTCCAGTTCACCCCAATACCTGGCTCAGGTTTGATTTTATTAATAAGAACTTTTAAGATTCGTGCTACAAGAACTGAAAGGTAGTTTCAGTAAAATAGCACACACTGTCAAATAAAAATAAGATTAGCTATGCTTCTATAGACTCACTAACAGAGAACAATCTGAAAGAGTAATTACAGAAATAACTCTGTTTCTAATAGCATAAATGCAAGCTGCTTAGAAACTGACTAATGTCAAAAGGTTAAAGACCTCTCAATAAAATGTACTCCACAATTTAAATAAATTAACGATGGCATCAATGAAAATATAGCACATGTTGATGTACTGTAAGATTTAATACTGTTAATAAAATTCCCATTAGATTTTTCAGAAACAGCAAAGTCATTTTAAAATTCCTATAAAATCTCAAAAGATACAAGATGCAATCTTGAAATAAAACTTGTTGACTCACTTCTTGATTTCAGTATTTATTGCAAACTTTAACAATCCAATTAAGATGGTGTTATGCAGACACATGCAAAGCTAAAATTAAAAATTGAGCCCCAAATAAACTCACTCTTTGAAGAAGGATTCTCTAGAGAAACAGAAGCAATAGAATGAATATATACTTCTATAAATGAGCATTTACTAGATTGGCTCACACAGTAAGGGTGGGATTGTCCAACAGTGACTATCTGTCAACTTTACAGGCTGGGAACCTACTAGGGGAGGTTCTTTCCCCAATGGCTCTACAGATCCAGTCACAGCATGTCTCTTAACCAATTTCAGATTCAATCAAATTGACAATCACCATTCGCCATTACACACATACCTGGGTCAAAAGATATTCGTAAAGTATGCTACAGCCATGCAATGGCAAAGCCACAGTTTTTTTCAGTAATGATAGAAAAACTGGTATACAAAAAGTAAATGAAATGGATAGGATTGGCATAATGATTCAATAGATATTACACTAGCTACTCAAACATGACATTTAAGTTAAAATCCCCTGAACCCACACAATTCCAGACACCATACAGTATTTCTATGATCTCAGGATTCCTATGGTGGTAGGAATTAGGTAGATTGGCACACAGCAACAAACCACAAATGATAGTGTGAATCAAACAAGGTTCAAAGTAAAGAGCAACACCTTGGTTTGTCTTCTTACCTCTATCCATGCTCTACCTGCATCCACAGTTATACACACACATAATCATATAGAACACACACACACATACATACCTCTACACACATCACACACATACACAGATGTTCATACACAAAGGTTTATTTTAAAAAATCAATCCAAATCCATACATAATACCATTTATAAATATTAGCTCAACATGAAGTCAAATAAAAAACTGTAAGACCAAATTATAAATCTCTCAGAAGAAAACCAGGCCAAAACTCACATAATTGGGCTTAGTAAATATTTCCTGTATGTAAGATGAAAGGCATAGATAGAAGAAAAAAATCATAAATTGGACATTCTGAATGTTGTACAAAATGTCAGCACAACACCAATAAAACAATAAGAAAAATATTTGCAAATCACATATCAGACCAGGAAAGTAAACATGATTTATTTAGGATGTCTAATGTTCAATAACAAAAATATACAACTAATCAAGAAATAGAAGGGAAGGGCTCCACCATCAATAAGTGCCCATGACAGTGCAGAGACATATAGTCCCTTTGTCCCACTGGAAGTATCAGAACGCTGAGGCTGCAGGTCCCTACGATGGGAGAAAAGGGATCATAAAAACTCCAGTTTGAATTTCTTTAATGACATTTTGCTGCCAGCAATAGGCAGTAAGTTTCCATTTCTTTGTGGCTTTTGTCTGTCCAGCAGTTTCTATTTTTCAGAAATGTGGCTCATTTTCCCTGGCATATGGTGTGTCTCTCTGTGCTATTATAACACAAAGAACAAAAGTAGTCCGGGCGCCTACTCTTATCACATCCAATCAAAATTCAGTTATTTCTGTCCTGGTGGACAAAAACTGAGACCCAATCCCTACTGCAGAAGGAGTATGGAGATACCTTTAGAACCACAGAAAGGGGGAGGGAAGGAGATTACCTGTGCAATGCCCTAAGCCCTAATAAAACCCAAACCCCCTCAAGTCAGTGATCTCTCCAGCTCTGAAGACCCTTGTTCATGCAAGAGTCTGTCATACTTGCCAGCCAGCCTTGCTTTCATTCTGCAGTGACTGTTTTATTGTATTTTAATTTCTTAAAAAACAGAGAAAAAGAACCCACCTGCCTGCTAGTATCAGTGTGGAAGGCCTAGCCATAGTGGAAAACAAGCTGATCAGTCCTCAGAAATAAATGTACTACCATATATTGGTCCTGCTTCTAGGCAATACATCCAACTCCATACCTGTGTTATTCATAATGGTCAAAGGTGAAGGCAACCCACAAATCTGTCAGCAGGGGAGTGGATAAGCAAAACTTGGAATGTAGAGATGATAGAAGATTATTTGTCCTTAACAGGAAGGAAAGTTATAACATTTGCTGCCATATGGAGAAACCTTAAGGGTATTGCCACAAGATAAATCAACAAGTTACATAAACGACAAACAACTTGCATTTTTCTGAGTTTTATAATTCAGGTATGGTATTTTTGTTTATGATTCATGTTGAGCTAATTTTTAATATATGGTATTAGATATGGTTTCAACTAAATTATTCTTTTAATGCCACTTCCACCATGTGTGAGTGTGTGTGTGTGTGTGTGTGTGTGTGTGTAGAGGTCAGAGGATAACCTTGGGTGTTGTCCTTGCCTTTTACCTTGTATGAGGTACTTCAATTAGCCTCGACTATAGAAACAAAAGGTAGAATGTTTTCAAGTAATGGGGGCAAGAGAGACTAGGAATGATGGATATAGGGTTTTAGTCTTAGAAACTGAAGAGGTGTGTGTTCAGCTGACACTGGCAGTTCCTCATTATGAATGCATTTAATGATGATGAATTACCTATCAATTTTGAACAAGATGATCAGTTACAATGATGCATGCCTGTAGTCTAAGCACTGGAGACAGGAGTACCTTTAGTTTGAGGCCAGTCTAAGCTCCATAGTGAGACTCAGTCTCCCTCACGAAGCTGGGGCAAGTGGATACAAGTTTAAGACCATCCTGCTACACAGCAAGACCTTGCCTGACAACAAACAATAAACACAATGCTCAATATGGCAAATTTCATGCTAGGTGTGAGTCCTCACAGTCAGTATGAAGACTATCAGTACAGTGGAAAAGCTGGCAACATTTATACATAAATCATTGCTAAACCAAAATATGCTAATGCCTCTTAAATTTAAGTGATTTATTGCTACCCCACTATGTCTTATAAATATGACTGCAAAACTTTCAAGTGACAAGGTTTAAAATATCAACTTCTGCTCTATTGGGAGGATGTAGAGAAACAGATATTCACATAGTAAGAAATGTGTACATTGGTATCTTGTAACATACAGCGGACAGTATCAAAGACATATTTTCTTTTCACCAGAAATTATATGCTCAGCAATTTATCATAAATCTATAGCAATATATGTTAATGATATATACTGTTACAATATGTTATAACATTTTTGTTATAGTTCAAGGTTTCCACAATGCCAAGAGTCCATTAATAAAGGACTCCGATAAGAACCTTGTTGATTAATGAATAAAGTACCCATCAAAACTTCTTTATATAAACCAGTAGGGAAAATGGCATGGTACACAAATGAGTGAATATATTATATTTATTTGCAGTCTGTCCATCAATATGATTAAAACCTCTCTATATAAACCAGTAGGGAAAAGGGCAAAGTACACAAATGGATCAATGTATTTCACTTGTTTACACACATTTTATGTATGTGGAATTAGAAGATAAAAATCTCTTTTGTGAGCCAGATGAAGAAAAGGATTTAAGGAATATTTACCTTTAAGCATTTACTTTTATTTTTTAAGGGTTTAAAAGTCTTAAATAGATTAAGCATTCAATGTGTTATAAATATTTGGTACATTTAATTGTTAATTGAACATTTGAATGAGAGGTGATTCAAATTATGTTTTGTTCATGCTACAGACTCATACTTTGTTGTCTTTTCTGAGTTTAAATTATTCTACTTTATAACAAAACACAATGCTCAGGAAGCTGTCTTTTTTAATTATGCCACATTTTTGTTATCCCTTGAAATAGATAATTTGAATTTTTATATCTGTAGTAATTGTTGTTTTAATCAACCTCTCTATAATTTTTCATGAGTTTCATAATTACTAAATCCCTGTTTATAAATATTTTGAGTGAATATTTATTTCCACTTTTTAACTTATGGTTTGGTTTTAGTCTGTAATTATAGGTTAGAATAATCTAGTTAGTATATTGAAATAATTTTGGTAGTTTATGTCTTAACTCATAATTAGAGAATTGCCTTTTATATTTCATTGTTCCTGTCAGTGCTGTGATCTCAAACTCTAACTCCAGGTTCTGGCAAGCAGAGGAATTAAAATAAGAGTGTTGTGCCCAGACTGAGACCTCCAGAGAGACCTCGGAAGACAAGCATACCGGAATGCAAAAGCAAGGCTTTATTGGGGAGCAATATAAGCCTAGGCAGGGATCTTGTCAAGCACATCCAACACAGTGGAGGCTGGAGGAGGTGCCCGCCCCTGTGCAAGCTCAGTTTTTAAAGGCAAAAACCACAAGGTTACATCAGTTAGGGGTGCTACCATGGGTACAATTCTGATTGGCTCACTTCTGGGGACTTTCCAGAAACCCTGTCTTCATCCTATGCTCGGTGGATGGTTGTTTGTCTGCATTTCTCTTTGGCTGCCCGCGGGTTGGAACACTCTGTGGTTAAACAATCACCATGGAGACCAGGATTGGGACATTCCATGGTCACACAGTCACCATCACATGATTAACTCGTTATTATATACTTTGTACTTTCAGGTTCCTGGAACTTGGGTCAACTGTGGGAACTCAAAACCTAAACCTAGAATAGAGATTCTTACAAACTGGAGGCCTTATTTTAAAAATGGAGGAGCTTTGGTCTCACAAGAGGACAAAATGGACTTGAAGTGACTCCTAAGTAAGCAATATAAAACCTTCCAATGTGACTTCTCCTTGTGTCCAAATAAACTCCTTACTGGAGTTCCTTGTCACATGAGTTGTTTCTCTTGGTCTGTGGTTTCCAAAAAAATTTAAGTTTCCATACAGTAATTTTTCTGAATATACCATATATAATGGTAATCTTGAAGTGAAAAGTTAGTACTAGGATCATATGAACTTGTATACCATGCAATCTAGTTCATTAATTTACAAGAGAACAAGGAAAATTAAAAATAATTTATTGAAAGCTCTTTTTATGTGCTCTCAAATATTCATTGAATTAATTATATAACTCCATAACACAACCTTTTCTTTTACTTTATGCTCTTTGTTAGCGTTTTTAACTCACAGCACGTAAATTTCAAGACAAGTACAAGTTACGAATAAAAACCTTAATTCTTGTTAAAATCAGAGAAGACCTTCTGCAGCCCTTCTCATCCTAGAGCAGTAACTTTAGGAAACTCGTTAATTGAACGCACTTTGTCTGTCTCTTTGAAATGTATGCAAACCTTTTAAAATGTTAAATAAGTCTTTTGTCAGCTTTAAGACCCAGGAATGTCTTTCTCAAATACATTAGAGCCATCCTATTGAAATGCAATCATCAAGACAAATAGGGCCACATTCCTGGAGGCTGGTGAAAGGGACAGTGGTATCCTGACCTCTGGTTTCACTCCAAGTAGAACTGCCTCCTGCATATACGTCCTGTGTAAAGAGATTAACTGAAGCCAATGACATTGCTTGTGAATGTGTTAGAGTACAAGCCATGGTTTTATGGACGTGTGTCACCACATTGCTCCTTCATTGTTAAGAATGACAAATGTCTGTAAACTTTCACAATAAGTATTGATCAAGCACTTTTGAAATACTGTTTTCCAATATTATTCAGAGAACGACTTTGAATTTAATATGGATGTCAACATATATTCATAAATAGCAATGTACTGGCTGTTCAATAGTGATTACAGACAAGTTCAAGTTGTTTATGGGTTTAAACTAACAAACATAACAGAAAGACCCAAATACTTAAAATTATTATACTAGTAATGTGAAGGCAAAATGAAGGCCTAGACTTGACTTTGCAGACTCCATCTTAGAGAAGGGCCACCATCTTAGACCACCTGGTGACGGGGGCTGTACTCAGTTCCAGGAAGAACCTCAGGAATGTGTCATGACAACTTGAACAGATACCCTAAAAGCAGCCAATTAAGAAATAGGGCAGTAAAGTTTAACAAGATCGAGATGCTCCTGCAGACATCCTATTGGTGGTTTATGGCCCCTGCAGATATCCAGATATCCTGTCAGCAGGTTGTGGTTTCACGCCCAAAGTCTAACCCAATAGTTTCAAATGTGGTTTCTAGCTGAAATTCTAGACCCATAGTTTTAAAAATTACCTTGCCCCATATCCCTTTTACCCAATTCCAGTATGCCAAGGCATACAATTTGTAGCTTGTGGTTTTTTCCTTTAAAAACTCTCCTACCTCTGAGCCCGCTGCTGCCACATTTCCCTCCACCAGCTGAGCGGTGGTCAAGGTATGAACCTAACAATAAAAAGACCCTTGTATGCTTGCATCAGAAACCGGCTCTGCGGGTTTCACAACATGGGTACAACAGTAACAAATGTGAAAACAGAGAACTGGAAGTAGAATTTACACAGGTTTGTGGACAGCATGTGTAGTTACTACTAAGGAAGCTAAAAGAATATACAAAATGTTTCAAAACCCTAAAGTTTCTATTGGATCCTTCAACATATATCATATGGACATTATATTTAGTGTAAGAATGGGATATTTAAACAAGTAAAAAAACAACACAGATGAAATAACAAATATAGAATTAAGTTTTTGCTTTTAAAAAACTCTCACTAAATCAGCCAAACTCACTAAAATAAGAATTGATCTGTCTAAACACAAATGGTGATGTTCACCTGTTCTTTCTATTGATGAGCTTCTCTCAGTAATAAGAAACTAATAAATGTCTACTTAAATTCATATTAAGGATGTCTATTTAAATTAATAAAGGATGAGAGTATGCTGCTTTTATTGATCACATTAATAAGCACAAAAAGATAATGATGTTATATATGTGGGTATGATCAGCACTCCTGTATGGTTGATATTGAGAACTCACTCTGCTATCCTTTGAATATTATATGTGAGACACAATCACTCCAAGAAGATAAAAGGTCTTTCATAGCCAATTGATAAGCAAGGTTTCATAGATAGTAAATTAATGTTATCTATATGAGATAATTTAAGATTATACCAGGCAAAATCCTTTCCCAAGGACTATGCTTATTACCTGTCATCTATACTTCTTAAATTGAGTTCTTTATACTTTTCATATATTTCATATTAAAAATAAAGACCAGCCTTCTGCTTTCTACATTTAATAGAAGACTTATATTTATCTTTTAAAACTGTGTCTTTCTTTACAATTCTGTTGATTATGTGTTATTCTTAGTATAAATTTGGGAGGTAAAAATGTTTAAGAAATGAGTCTAGGCCGGGCGGTGGTGGCGCACGCCTTTAATCCCAGCACTTGGGAGGCAGAGCCAGGCGGATCTCTGTGAGTTCGAGGCCAGCCTGGGCTACCAAGTGAGTCCCAGGAAAGGCGCAAAGCTACACAGAGAAACCCTGTCTCGAAAAACCAAAAAAGAAAAAAAAAAAAAAAAAAGAAAAAAGAAATGAGTCTATGTGTAGCTTCAGTTTTCCTGCCTGGCCCACAGTCAGGACAAATCTCTGTCACCCGCCAGTCCCACAGCCACTCAGACCCAACCAAGCAAACACAGAGACTTATATTGCTTACAAACTGTATGGCCGTGGCAGGCTTCTTGCTAACTGTTCTTACAGCTTAAATTAATCCATTTCCATTAATCTATGCCTTGCCACATGGCTCGTGGCTTACCAGCATCTTCACATGCTGGTTGTTATAGTAGAGGCTGGCAGTGTCTCTTTGACTCAGCCTTCCACTTTCCAGCTTTATTCTCCTCTTTGTCCTGCCTACACTTCCTGCCTAGCCAATGACCAATCAGTGTTTTATTTATTGACTAATCAGCAAAACATTTGACATACAGAACATCCCACAGCATCTATGTTATTCAAATCTTTTATCACTATAATAAAACGGTTAAAACAACTTCAAAAGAAGAAATGACATTCTGTGTCAAAAACTCTGTTTATGACTGAATGTACATTGTCTGGGCATCTAGTGAAGGCAGCAATAAGGCATCTGGAAATGGAAATAGTAAGGCCAAGTTGGCTCATATCATGAGTCAAGAGTCAAGAAAAAAAGAGGATTGGCGGGCTGGGTCCTGCAATCCCCTTTTGGGTTTAGTACCCAATCACTGAAAGACCTCCTACTAGACCCTTTTAATTCTGTCACCTCTTCATGGGTCCAACCTGAACAGCAAGCCTTTAACAATGTGGTTTTGTGGACATCCCACATACAAACTATAGAAAATCCCACTCCTTAAGGAACTTTGAGTTTTCTTCTTCATTGTATATTCTGTGCTCCTTGAGTTAGTTCTGCCTCACCTTGGTATGCCAGACTTTGTTGACTCCCCATGGGAAGCCTCACCCTCTCTGAGGAGTGTATGGGGGGTGGGAAGACAGGTGGTAAGGAGTGAGAGAAGGAGAGGAGGGGAAACTGGGGTTGGTATGTAAAATGAAAGAAAATTAAAATAAAATATATTATATATGCATGTATCTTTTTTTTATTGAGGCATAGTTTAGCAGTTTGAAATCTAGTTAATTGTGTACTCTGAGATTAATAAAACAAGTACATTTTTTTTTTAATGTTGAGCACAAGATCCTAGAGTGTGAGAAGAGCTAGCATCTCAGGTTCTTTTCCTGTTGCTGTGATAAAACTCTCAGACAGCACCTTAAAGACTTCATTCTAGCTAACACTTCAAGGTGCAGGTCCTCATAGCGGTAGAGTCAAGTCCGCAGAAATTTGACACGGCTGATTACATGAAGCCCATATTCAAGAACAGAGAGCAGCAAATGTGTGCATGCTCATCAGCTCATCCTCTATGTACACAGTCTAAGATCCACTTCTTGGGAATGTTCCTTTCCACAATTAAGACGAGTCTTCCCACCTCAACTAGTATAATTAAAGTAATTCCCTGTAGTCATGTCCAGAACCCCATCTCCCTCCTGGGTGATTTACATTCCATGGTTTGCAATTAACACTATAACAAGTAGATATTTTATGAAAATCTCTCTACTGAAATTTATTGAATTAAATAAATAGTTATCACTATGAATTCATAATTTTCAGTATGTAAGCATGTGTGTATATATGTACATATCTGTTTGTCTATCTATCATTTAATCTTTCATCTATCTATCTATATCAGCATTAGTAAACACAGGATATGTTTATTTTAGGTCATTAATATACACATACATACTGAATTACATATTTTTATATATGAAAATATATGTCTGCTACATTTATCACTTAAAATGTATTATCCTTTACACAAAATGGATATATCCACCCTAAAGCCCAGCTCCTTGGATTTTAAATTACATTATACATCAAAGAAACCTTGGAAAAATGACTAATGTCAATCTCAAAATAGAAAATAGATTCTAGAATACATGGTGCCAAACAGTAAATAAGTACTCTAAGGTTAATGAACACAAGTTTATAAGACACAAGGACACAGGAGGGAGACTCTAAGACTTATCACTAATCAAATCTGCATTGTAAAAAAAAAAAAGAAAGAATGACTACAATTCTAATCCAGTTATTAACACAGATTCACGAACATCACTTATTAATTGGTGAGTGTTTTTCTTGCAGTGAGAAAATGCAAGCCTAATATAACAGCAGAATTTAGTGTAGAAAAAAATCACTGTAATTATATAATCACTGTTACCACATTAACAATATTTTAAAAATTATAAATTCATAGTAAAATTGGAGATGGAATTTTGAAGAATGATGCAATTTTGTCATTATCAAAAAGTGTCACAGAACAATTGACCTTTCAATGGACAGAGATGATATACACTACTTTGACCAAGGTGACTTCACAGTGAATGAACTGAATTGATCTCACACCTCAGGAAATGATCACTCAAAAGAACACATTGTCCATTCTGTTCATTCTCTCACATACAAAGGAATATTGAATTACTCCCAACAGAGGGAGAAATAGCTTTCTTTAGGAATGGGACCCCTTATGGGTTATCCAATGCCAAGTGGTAAGCCCCAGATACAAATGAACAAAACTAAAAAAACTCAGCAAATTGTATTTATAAGTATATGAATATATTATATATATATATATATATATATATATATATATATTTAAATAAAAGGTCATGAATTTAAGAGGGAGTAGGGATAAGAGTGGGAAGAGTTGGAGGGAAGAAAGGGAAAGGAAATAATTTAAAAACAGTACTTATATATAAAATTCTCAAAAACTTAAAAATTTCTACAAATGACTATTATTTATGCTATTTAAGAGAGACATAGTCATATTAAGGAAGACAAAAGGGACATGAAAACCAAATGCTAAGAATGATCCTAGGGGCTGGAGGGATAGCTCAGCCATTAAAGGCTAGGCTCACAACCAAAAAAATATAAGAATGATCCTAGGCTTTCTTATGAAGGACTGTATCACAAGAGTTAATGAAATCTATTGAGGTTTTATATATGAGCTCATCATATATTCTAGAATTTCTAACTATATAATGGTCACATGGGGAGTAGCTCTGTTTTGAGGAACACTGAAATATGTAAGAATAATAATGTCCTGACACATTCTATAATGTGTTCCACAAAAAATAATACATTAATATAGGTGTGTGTGTGAGAGAGAGAAACACAGAGACAGACAGATAGACCCAGAGAGAATTTGATGAAGGGATGTAACTAAACATTTTTACAGATTTTCTTTAATACTAAAATAATGTTTCTGCAAAAATATTTAAAGTTCAAAAGAAAACAAGTCAAACGCCTCACAGAAGAAACACAATTGATTTTAGAAAAATTTGTCACTACTGTGCATTCTTTCCTTTTCATTACTTTACCTGCACCAGAGTCACTCTGTAAGTGTGTGTGTGTGTGTGTGTGTGTGTGGCTACCAACATACTTTCTGCATGAATTTCAACCTAATATTGTTAAAATGAGAAGTTAACTTTAAATATCATTAGAAGACCTAAACTGCAGGATAAATACTCAAGTACACTGTTAATATTTTTCTTTAAATCAACTTCTCAGATATAGCCATTTCACTATCCCCAAACTAATGTCATTTTCATTTTAAAAATCCAATACTTAAGCACATTTAAGCTTAATCTAATATCCAATTTTAATTGTCCAGAGCAACCAGAGAGCCTCTCTATTATCGTGTGACTGGGCTGTGAGGGAGAATTCTGCAGTTTTCAGCGGTGTTTATCAATCACTCACCCAGAGGAAACTCTCGTTACTACCAAGGAATGTGTGTCAGCTAGACATCAACTTTTAAATTAGTATCTAAAAATGTATAGTCAACCACTTAAACTTCTCAAGAGAGAATTTTCACATGTTGAAGATACTTCCCCCAAGAAGGTCTTAATTAAATAGATACTATACTTACAAGAGGAGAAAGCATTATAATTCAAATAAAGAAATTAAGGCTAATAACTTGTTAAAGAAACAAGTACTACTGTTTTTAATATATTTGTGTGTTAATGAAAAAAATAATGATTTAAAAACTATAAAACTGTTCATTCATGGTACTATTTTATTTTATTTTATTTTATAGCATCTTCAAAACTCAAATGAAAAGTAATTTCCTTGCCACATTATTTTAATATGCAATCTAGCTTCATGAATATTAAATAGGAATAACCCAAGTTTATAAGACTGACTGGCTGGCTGACCAGTTCCACGGAAGTTGACTTTTCCTCACATCGCAATTGTTAATGCATCAAGTCCTAAGAGATACATTTAAACAAGGGTCTCTTTCATTTTAATTATTGACTATCAACATAACTTGCATAATATTAAATCAGTGTATATAATGAAAAAGAGTTATATTTCTCAGCAAAGAGTACTCCAGTGAGGCCTGAGTTTAATTACCACATGAAGTCTAATAAAAGTTGAAGCACATTACTTTATTTTTTTGTTTTGTTTTCTCTGGTTCAAGACTAATAAAAAAAAAAAACCTGCACACATATTTTTTTCTTCTCCGTCCAAGATAAACCAGTGCTTAATGGAGAGTCAATAACCTTATTATGAAAATTGATCAAAATCAATAGTATGCAGACATGGGTTGATGATACTAGACACCTTCTCCAAAGCATTCACAGACCACATCATGTCCCTCTGGTGAGGAGTTATTGGGAACACATCTTGAAAAGCACAGTGAGGCACAATGAATGCATGCAGATGCCTGGTGCTTCAGACTAAATTTAATCACCTCCTGCTTGTGACCATTTGGCAGCTTTGGGAAAGTTCTCCCCTGAACTAGCTCTCTGAAGCCAAGCTATTAAAGTGCTAATTAAAGGAGGTACACAGAAGACATGAACACTAGGAGTCTGGGGTAATTGGCTACAAAAAAGACAAGGCTGGGACACGTCACTTTGTCTGCTCCTCCTGATTAGTCTCTAATTCGAATACCAATATTTCACTGCACGCCACGGTGCTCTGGGAGAGGTATCTGCCTCTCTCCATTGATGGATGGCTCTTGTGTGCAAAGGGAAAAATAGCAATTTTGTTTTATAGTTAATCTTCTAACACCCCTAGGAGCAACAGGGAAGTCCACACTACCCTTCCTGTTCATCCTGATGTGTCTTATTAAAAATGACAAAAACAGAGGGAGAGAAAAAAATATTCTAATGAAACAAATAAGTAACTCTGTGTGATGGAAGTCACCCACCAAGCCCACCGTGAAGCAAAGGTAATTATATCTGAAGTGCTTATATGCACTGATAAAGCAAATCAAAACACCGTGTCTATTTCTTGTCTACATCTTCATAAATGAAACACGCGAAGACAGGACTAAAGAGGAAAAGAAAGAAGACACAAAGGGTGTGGATGTATTTTCAAAAGCTTTGAAGAATATTCTGTATGCCACATACCAACTTCTGCCATCTTGTTTAGTCTAAACAGTGACTCAAGGAAACTGGACATTGCTTTCTTGTCATTAGTAATTGACTTTAGATAAACTGGGTTACCAATGTACATAGACCATATGATAAAATACTCAGTGAATTCAAGTTTGTTTTTTTAAGATGAGATTCATGCATCTCAAGCTGGTCTCTAACCATACCTTCAAAGGTGGCATTGAATACTTCATCCTGTCTGGAGCACTGGAAGGTCTGTGCGTAACTGGCACTTGATCCTGGGCTTTTGTGCACATGAGATGAGCACTCTCCTAACTGAGCTAGCTACCGTCCCCAGACCTTGTGAATTTCTGTTTTTAACTATAAGGAAATTGAAAGTCAGGGGAGAAGTGGCTGTTCTAAGAGTACCACAGCCAGTTAATTATGTCTTAAAATCTAATGCTAACTTCTCTTAATAACAACTTTAAATGATTATACTAAGGATGATTAGTAATATTCATGAAGACAACAGCTCTTTCAGAAAATTTATTGCAAATATCTTATTTCAATAATTTTATAATTAAAGTAAACATGATGCCATTAAATAACACAAATTTAAACCTTTATAATCTTTACTTTTTCCCTGTCCTATTTTTTCACTTCAAAATAGGATAAACCTTACACTCTGTGAGTGTTGAAATAGTGACATCATCTTTCTATACAATTAGTTGTAGTACATGACATATTAGTTCAAAAAGGTCAAATCCACAATTTTTTAAAAGCACACATATCCATCTATCATATTTTGCAATGGAATTGTCTGCAAGTAAATATTAAAAGATGAAACTGCATCTGAATTTGGCTCATTTGAGAGAAGTAATTTTAGAGAATCATTGTCTGAGACATTTCTTAAGTTGAAAGAAAAGGTAAGTTCTGGAAATCCCATCCTTTAGGCCAGCATGGAAACTCCAAGAAAAAGGGGGCACCATTCAACAAATACATTTGAAAAATTACTCCACAGCAAAATCCTGGGGGAAGAGTGTGAAGTCACTGAACCTAGGTTTTGTAGGGAAAGCTTCTAGCACTGAAGTAACTGAAAAAGAAATGTGGGCAAAGGAAGGTTAGGACTTATAACCTACTCGCTTTTTCTCTAATCCTTGAATAGGATTTAACTGTTCCTCTTTGAATATCTCAACAAATCCACATTTTTGTGTGTGTCAGTAAATCAATTTTAGTAAACTGAAAAAGCGATAGAGAAAGCAGAGTTAGCGATGGAAGCCAGAGGCAAGTTTCAAGATAATGTTAGTCTCTAATGTTTCACACAAGTATGCTGAGGAAAGATAGATGAAACTTTTAGTTGATTAAGGACATAGAATTAGATACTGACACAGAGTCTAAAAATTAGATGGTATGGGATCAGAATCAATATCAGAGTTATATTACCAAGGCTAAGTCATCTGAAAAAAGAAATGGATATGAAATGGATTATGAGTCCCGTGTTGATAGAAGGTATCCTTCACCATCTGAGGTAGAGCACACTGCAGGGTGCTTATAGAAGGCCTCTTCTTTGCAGCTGAGACTTAGCTTCCTGGTGCTTTTGCTTGCTTGCTTAACTGGCTTTGAAGAAAAGACTGTACCTATTTCCTTTAACTGTCATTTCAAAGTGTCTTCCTGGACAAAGTGGGTCTTCTGCAACATAGTTCTGCAAATTTTAATCCAAACCTTCCCAGAGTCTGAGGCAGATATTTATTCTGGGCCACATTGGACCCTATTTACACCTCCTTCATAGAATTTATATAGTCGTTCAGAAGTTATGCAAACTGAGGCCAAATGGAAATAGTGTACATGATAGTAGGAGGCACCCTATGCTATACATAGAGGATAAAGTGTCTCTGTATTATTCTTCCTGAAAAGTGATGGAAGAAGGGCTAGAAAGATGGCTTAGTGGATAAAGCACTTACTTAGCATGATGCCTGGGGTTTGGATCCCTAGTACTCTTAAAAATTCTGTGCATGTTTGGTAACCTGACTGTAATCCCAGCCTGGGACAAGCTGGCTAAGCAGACTAGATGATTATTCAAGATCTGGGTTCAGTGAAAGACCCTGACTCAGTAAGTAAAGTGGAACATGATTGAGGGTGACAGTAGACATCAACCCCTGGCCTTCACATGTGCTGGCATATCCATGCTCCCACACACATGAGTATATAATACAAGCATGTATACCACATAAACATATATATGTAAATATAAAGAGAAATGGTGACAGGGAAGCAGGATTTCATGTTAGTGGCTCAGCAGCTAAATCACAAGTGAAAACATGCAACACCGCTAGCCCACATATAGCATACTGTAAAATTTTACAAAGCATAAACACAAACTTCTTTGAGCCTGCTGTTGGCACAAAATTGTTATATGTAATTTTTTAGGTGTCTAAGTAAATCAACTTACCAATAAATAAGCAAAATGAACCCCTGACAGATTTTGCTGGAACATGAATGATGTCGCATTTGTGAATTTTTAAAACTAGAAAGCACATTTATATGTTGAACACAAAGGTTTATTCCAAAAGTTCCAATTGTGGCTGCAGTGGGGAGTTCATGCTGGTTAAGGCAGCAGAAGCAGAGTGAGTGTTTGGAATTTGCCTCCCCTTGAACATGGTGCCTGAGCAACAGAATCTCCTAGTGAGTAAACAGTGCAGATAGGAGGAGGAACATTCAGATGAAACATAGGACAACATCAGGAAACCAGGCCATCCAGATGGCACCAGACATAAATGTGCTGAACAATGAGTCAATAAATTCACACCTGACCCCCCCAAAAAAAAATCAGTATAGAATTAAGGTAAATCTGACAAAGCCAGGGAAGCACCAGAGAGGTTGCCTGCTTTAAATCTGCACTCTAAATCATCTTACAATCTTCAAATGACTACTGACCCTACTGTGTGCTTCCTAAGATTAACATCACTAGTTTCTCGAATTCAGTGTTTGCAGTAAAAAAACACAAATATGTTGTTAAATGATATTAGAGACCTATAGCCCTCCATGTCTGTTTAAAACATTCTGGGATTTCCAAGTGTTTTTATGCCTGTTATTAATGACAATAATAATCTTTGCTAGATGAAGAAACCAAAACAGGACAACACAGTTCTGGTGTGTTAAAAGACCCCTTGTATCCCAAACAGCACTGTGAGCCCTTGGCTAGAATGTGCATCCTTCCACACAATCTGCACATCACACAAGTACTGCCTTGAAGCAGAGAGCAAGCAGATGGGGTATAAACTGACTTGACTACAGAAGCCTGCTTTGGGAGTAGGACACAGAACTGCAGGACCAGGAGAGTGTCTCAGCATCTGCAGCCACTCCCAAGCATTGGACAAGTGAACATTGACTTCTAGCCAAACATTACAGACTGCTTGATAAATTTCTAGTAGAGAATATCTAGTCTATTTTTAAGGTTTTACTTAATAATATCAGGTCTTTTCAAGATAATCTCATGTTTTTTAAACTTAAAATCCATCACCTTGAGATCTAGAAAGACATCCAATTATACATATATGCAAGTTAGTTTCAGTAGCTACCTGTGGTAATATATTGTGTTCCCCAATATTGTATACCCTAATAAAACTTATCTGGGGTCAGAGAACAGAACATCCACTAGATTAGACATAGAGGCCAGACAATGGTGGTGCACACACATTAATCCTAACATTCTAGAGGCACAGATCCATCCAGATCTCTGTGAATTAAAGGCTACACTGGAAACAGAGCCGGGCATGGTTGTAGCTTGAGTTTTCCTGCCTGGCCCACCTCAGGACAAATCTCTCTCACCTGCCAGACCCACAGCTGCTCAGCCCTGACCAAGTAAACACAGAGACTTATATTGGTTACAAACTGTATGGCTGTGGTAGGCTTCTTGCTAACTGTTCTTACAGCTTAAATTAATCCATTTCCATAAATCTATACCTTGCCACGTGGCTTGTGGCTTACCGGTACTTTACATCTTCCTTGTCCTGATGGCGGCTGGCAGTGTCTCTCTCACCCAGCTTCCTGTTCTCTCAATTCTCCTCTCTGTTAGTCCCGCCTATACTTCCTGCCTGGCCACTGGCCAATCAGTGATTTATTTATTGACCAATCAGCAACACATTTGACATACAGACCATCCCACAGCACATGGTGGCACAAACCTTTAATCTCAGCACTTGAGATCTCACGTCTTTGCTTGGGAAAGACACACGCCTTTAATCCCAGGACTTGAGATCTCATGTCTTGCTTGGGAAAGACACACGCCTTTAATCCCAAGAAGTGATGGCAGGAAACAGAAAGGTTTATAAGGCATGAGGGCCAGGAACTAGAGGCTTTTAAGCTTTTAGGCTTTTGAGCAGTTCAACTGAGATTCATTTAGGTAAGGACTTAGAAACTTTCAGTCTGAGGATTTGTGAAAACAGGATTGGATGAGGAGTTGGTGAGGTGAGATTGGCTGTGGCTTGTTCTTCTCTCTGATCTTTCAGAATTCATCCCAATATCTGATTCTGGGATTGCTGTGGATATCGCTTTATATAAATAAAACTCTGTTTGGCCAGTAGCCATACAGGAAGTATAGGTGGGACAAGCAGAGAAGAGAATTCTGGGAACAGGAAGGCTGAGTCAGGAGACGCTGCCAGCCACCGCCGTGAGTACCAACATGTAAGATACTGGTAAGTCACGAGCCATGTGGCAAAGTACAGATTTATAGAAATGGGTTAATTTAAGTTATAAGAACAGCTAGCAAGAAGCCTAAGCCATTAGGCCAAACAGTTTAAATAATATAAGTGTCTGTGTGTTTATTTTATAAGTGGGCTGTGGAGGTTACATAGGATTTTTTATTAATAAGACCTTTTAAGATTCATGTTACAGCTACCAATCTTATAAATAATGAAGGTGTGCACTACATGAATATTAGGGCTTGAAAATTGTAGAACTTGGCCCTAACACAATAGCTACTGTCCAACAAAATATATATTGGGGAACATTGACAAGAAGAAAGCAATCCTTATACAGGGGCTGTTATCTGCCCAGTCCAGGCCTCACTGAGTATTCCAACTCACTGTCTGTTTGCTGAGATTGCATCTTGGTATTAGCCCTGGCTTATACTCACTATGTAAGGCAGGCAGACTTATGACAATAGAGACTGGCTACTTGTTTACTTTCAACATCCTTGGCTTTGTAAAACTGCAACTCTGAAAATAAAATCTGCTTTTAAAGATGTAAAACAACAATTTTTGAGATTAAATACTTCAAATTTATGTTATGGGGTTTATATACACATATATCATACAGGTATATGACATAAGGTCACCTTTATTAGCTTAAGAGAATCAATTGGTAATGGAGCAATAATGAAAGTTTTTGTGTGTGTGAGCATGGGGATTCTCTGAAATTTGCATATTCATTGCTGCCCATTGTAAATGGGAGAAATGTCCTCTATTTTAAAAAATGATTGAGTATAATAATAGATAAGTTTAAATGTCTAGTACAGGGTTGATAAAGATTAAAAGTTATGAAAAATTGTAGAATTCATTAGGCCTGTATGCCAAGTAAAAATTGATCCATTCATTATTATTTGTGGGCAAGTCCATTCACTCCTTTGAGAATACAGCTAGCTATACTTGAATTTCACTATTAAATATAGAGAGATTCTTCTTGATAAAATCAAGACAAGCAAGATATATTTCAAATCTTTTTCTACTTAAGAATACATTAGGGCTGTCACTGCTTCTGAAAGAACACTGACCCAGAAGGTGTCTTCAAAGTGTTCAATAACAAACACATGATCCTTAGCCCGGAATGTTACTGAACAGCCATGGTAAGGTTGCCAGGTTTTGGACGTCACTTCCCTGCTTTTGTGTAAATTGGACTCCTTCCCTTTCTGCTATATTTGCGTGGATTCACCTGTTTTGCTTAGGCAAGACTGTTTGACCTCCACCACTTCATTCAATCAGCTATAGCATCGTAACAGGCAAAAGCCAGCCATTCACTTGCTCTGGGCCAGTGAGTAAATTGCTGGCATTTTTTGAGCAAGTGCTTTCTTTTGATTTGGTCCTCTGGTGTGTAAAATTATTCATGGAAGGTATAAAGCCTTTATTTTATATTCCAAACATGAAAGAAGTAATTCACACTTGATAATGCCATACCATATTAAGCCTTCTACATGTGATAACAGGAACTTGATAATGGCTTACTAAGGTAATTAATGAAAGTGAGGAGTTCTGCTTTTCTTTAATCGATTAACATTATTGAATTTTCTCAAATATTGACTTTATGCTTTTTATAGAACTTTTGTGATTTCACGTATCTTTAAAAATGTACTTAGAATATTGGCTTTAGTGGTTTGAGACAGAGACAGGGTTTCATGTAGCAGAAGGCTGGAGCAAACAGGGTGTGACTGAGTTTCAACCTTGAATGTTTGATCTTCCTGTGACCACCTACCAAGTTCAAGAGTTGAAGGCATGCATTACAATAATTGACTAAATATTGCTAGTATTAAAGTTTTAAAGTTATCTAAATTAAGAAGCATTTATAGTATTTATATTGTGCATTAAGTTGTATTTATTTAATATATCTTACCTCTTAATTAAAAACTTGGAGCTTCTTGGAAAGCACATCCTACCTCTCTGCTGTGATTTGTTTCTGGTCCTCTGCTTTTAATGCCTGAAAGTTGTTCTTTTGTGCTCCCATCCTATATTTTAGCAATATCTGTCCTAAGTACTTTGACCTTCAGAATGGCATTTGCTTTCTTATTGAAGCTCTGTTCCACCTTCTCTGGCATCACTTTATCTTAATTCCTTTCTAGTTCTCTGCTTTCTCCCCTCCAGCATGATCTTTCCTTCCAAGTTCTCATTACTGGCATTCCCCTTCATTTTGAGCATCTTTCCTCTTTATTTCAACCCTAACAATTTCATCTCCATCGCCAAACTATCTCCATGTCTGAGTCACCTGAGCCCTGAACACTTTGTTTCTGACTAACTGCTGCCACATTACCAATGGTGTTTCTTAAGTGGTGAGACTTCAATGTAGACTAATGACTTGGAGTGTGGATATGACCATTATTCAACTACATATTTTAAGAAGACCTTTGTATGGCTTACCTCTGGCTGACAGTAACAAACATTGGCCCCAGATGAACATGACTCTGACAAAAGATTGATGTATAGTTGAGGGCATTTACATGCATTTAGAATTTTTGATTCTACTAAATTTTTATTACATCTCTTTGGTTATTCAAAGGATTTTACTCTGCATTTAGTGTAAGTGTAGGAATATAATGCATATGCTCTTTTGATAAGTTGTTAGCTTGATTTTATTAATTCTGCACGTAGTTTGTAGACATCTCAAGAACTTAGAGGTTGTGGTGGTTTGAAAGAAAATGGCCCCAAAAAGGAGTGGCACTATTAGGAAGTGTGGCCTTTTTGGAGGAGGTGTGGTCTTGTTGGAGGAAGTGTGTGACTGTGGAGGCAGGATTTGAGGGCTCATATATGCTCAAGAGACTGCCCTGTGTCTCTGGGCACTTCCTGTTGCCTGCAAGATGTAGGACTCTCAGCTACTTCTCCAGAACCATGTCTGCCAGCATGTTGCCATGTCTCACCATGATGATAATGGACTGAACTTCTGAACTGTAAGCCACCTCAATTAAATGTTCTCCTTTATAAGAGTTGTCGTGGTCATGGTGTCTTTTCACAGCAATAGAAACCCTAAGACAGAGGTGTTTCTGATCTTTTTAGTTGGTGTCATCTTAAAAATGATAGTCTTGTGAACTCTCAAGGCCTTAGGTCTCTGATATGCATAGTAGTTGATATGACATCATTGGTCTCTTTCTTGCCACTGCTTGAAAATTAACCAATAAATTCTATTATTTTACCTCGTTTTAAACTAAGAACTTTGCTTCCTTTTTTTATAATATAATTTTTTGAAATTACAGCAAAATGACTTGATTCCCCTTCCCTTTCCTCCATCTAACTCATGTGCAGCCTGTTCTCTCTCTCAAATTATGGTTCTAATTTCACTGAAGTTAATGGCCTAGAAAAAAATACCAAATGTGAGAATTACAATGATTTGTTGTATATTAATAGTTAGAAACTTGAATTGTTGATATTCATGCTAAATTTGAGAAAAATTTGATAGGAAATACAAAGTATTTTAGACAGTTATGATTCACACCCTAGAATATTTTAATATTGAATTTCTTAAGGCATTCTGAATGAAAATAAAAATTATAACTGAGCTCACAATCAAGCTGCATGCTGTCTTTCTTAATACTCTCCTGGATGGGCTTCCTATTCAAAGGAATGCTGAATTCTTTATGAGGAGTTTGACAAGGAGATGGATTACCACCACTACCGAGGCCTTACAAGGAATATCATTTCTGTTCAAAGTAAGTTCACACCCACACTGTACATGAGCTTGCACTCGATGACATTAAAATCTTCAATAATAGTTAATAGGGTCACTTTTTGGTTTTTATTGTTATTGTGTTGATTTTATTAAACCTTCAGTCTTAGCAGCTTAAACTGATAGATTATAGATTTTATAGGTCAAGAAATTAAAAATATTAAACCAAATAATATTTCTTATTATTTATTTTAAAGTTCCCAAGTTCCTAAGTTTGATAGCAATGGATGCACACAAATGTCTATACATAGTTATTATTTGAATTTGCATTTTAAGTGTTTTCATATACTAAAACCATAAAGCTAGCCAATCAAATATTATTTATATTGAAAACAATGGAAGAATTCACATTTGTAATCTTTTGTGTGTATGGCTGCCCAAATGACTTAGGTTTTAATTAAAACTTCCTTTGTAGAGATCTATGATAATGGTATAATTTAGTTCACGGTGGCAATTTAGAGAAGGAAGAAATATTATTAGTAATTAATTTTGAAACTATTTCTTTCAGTGTCTTTATTTACAACCCCTTTAACTCATAATTCAGAAATTACCTTTTCTGAGGTAGTATAGAAAGGGATGAAGAAGTCTATGTAAAAATTTTTGTTTTCTCTAATAAAATGTACTTTTCACTGTTTAAAACATTTGTTTAATTTCAGAAATCACAAGTGTGATCCAAACTTACTTAATATCTACATTTAATAATTAAGATATATGAATAGCCACTTTTAAAAGTGAAATTAAATGTTATAGAATTGAAAGTCTATGAAATATCTGTGTCATTTTAGAAATTAAATGAATGCATGAAGAAAAAAATCCTGGTTTAATGTAGGCATAGAAGTAGGGTTATTATGCAGGTTTCTCTAGAGAAACAGAACTAAGAATAAATATATGCTATAAAAAGGTAATTTTTGAATTGGTTTATAGGATAAGGCCTGTGTAGTTCAATAAATCTTTGTCATTATACTGAAGTAGCAGAGAACTGGGAGTTGGTTAGTTTACAAAGTTGTATGTCTCAGCATTCCCAATTGGATGCTGCTGGACTTGTGGAGTCCTAAAGGGCATGGAAGGCTGAAAGAACTCCTCTATGATGTCAGCAAAACATGGCAGTAGAAGCAGTAGTAACAGGGTAGCTAAACTCTTCAGCTAGAGGAGAAAGCAAGCAAGCAAAATAAAAAAAAAAGGGGGGGGGCTTTCCCTTAGACTTGGCCACATCTGGGCTTCTGCAGAAAGGTGCTACCCATTCTGGGGGGGATGGGGAATCATCTCCCCTCATTTCTTCCTTTCAGGAAATACTCATACAGACCTAACCAGAAGTACCTGTCTTAGTTGATTCCAGATCCAATCAGATTGTCAACAAAGATTACCCACAACGTAGGGCAATTCATTCTATGCAAATAAGGAAATCATTCTAAGATATTATGAAGGATATAAGAAACACTTTACATCCAAAGCTACAGCGTGAAAGAAGGAAAGGTAATGGAAGTACTGTTTCCTTAAGCACGATACCCAAAGGAATGAAAACAAATAGTAGAATGATGATGAATAGCAACTGATAATGGGCAAAATCTATAAAAACCAAACAAAATATTTGACTTTCCTGACTTTACCACCAAGCTTCAAAGAAACTCTACAAACCTAATAATTAAATCCTTCTGATAATCATTTTTAGCTATTCAATGGCCTGAAAACTCATGTTCCTCAGTATGACGAGTGCAGGGAAAGTGTGTTATATTAGTATCCTGTGATTGAAAAATGAGGACAAAAATGTTGTAAACCACACCTAATAATAATACAAAGCTTAGTAATTTGGGTGGAGTTTATGACACTTTTACTCCATATAAATATTAAGCTATTTGGGGGGTGAATGGCATTTCTGTTTAACAGTTACTTAAAAAGTTATTTCTACATAATGTGTAGCTAATCACTTTTAGTAATTTAGAATTATTTGGTCTCAAAGGAATGTTAATGTATATTAGTGGTAAAAGTTAGATCATACTCATTTCCATACTTTCTATGCCTAGTATTTTATCTCAAATTCCTATATTTGTATTACTATAAAATTATAAAAGTATGATGAAAATGCAATTTAACTTCATGTATTATTTTGACAATAACATTTTTCTCTAATGAAATAACACTATAAAATAACAAATGAGTCCTCACCTCCAAAGATATAAAAGTAAACCCATTACCATTCATTCACTAGCATACAGAAAAAGCTATTGATTGCTTACTTGTCTTGGATTAATTAAGGGACAGTGGGTGACTATTCCCTCATAGTTGCGCATGGTAACCTGGGAACAGAGATCCACTACCCCAGATGTTTCTCATCCTTCTGCTGAGCTTTCAGCAAGACTGGAGTAACTTCTTTTATGCCCAAGTAGCCCATTAGGCCTTGATGGTAGTTTTCTATGGATTCCTAATAGGCTTCTGGTGAACAGGATGGCACACATGACCCTATGGTCCAAGGCATTAAAATGACATCAAGTACGACTCTGGAATATCAAGACAGCACTATAAGGAGATCTTCCAATTCAAGACTAGTGGTCTTTATACCCCCTGCTACATCTAAGCAGTATTCTGAGAAGTACTGGCCTCAGGCAGGGCACAGGTAGTAAGTCACATCCTTCTGTTTCACGGTGTTGGTGGTGAGCAGGGGCCTAGACAGTAGGGACAACTGGACAGTAGCTAACCTTTTCCAAGACAGCAACAGAATAATTGCTGAGATCAGCAACAGCAGCTGCAGCAGCTTCAGAACTACCAAGAGAAGCTGCCTTTCCAAGGTCTGCTCTTAAACCTCCAGAATCTAGTGACCTGGGCAGCAGGTGCCCTCCCATCTCTCAGAGCAGCAGAACCACTGTGGTCAAAGTGATAGAGATGCAGTGGACCCTCAGATGAAGCCTGAACCATGGGAAGAGGCAGTTAGAGCTCCATCAACACACCTTTGACATGACCAGCATGAAAGGACAGTGATAGCTGTGTTTGTTGTCCAGCCAGAGACATGTCTTGTCAAAAGACACCTGTAGGCTTTCCCAAGGCTGTGCTGGAATCCAGCCTGCAATGCCCAAGCATCAGGAGTTTAGGAAGTTGTGCGGGGCCAGAGCTGGAGTGAAGAAATTTTAGAGGCTTCTGCAAAATCCTGACACTCAATAAGAAGGACCTAGTATTACCATGAACAGGTTCCTGTGACTTCCTGCACCTGAGAAAAGGATGTTCAAGTATCAAGAACTATGATCTGGCCCTAGCCGTAAGATTAGATTACCGCTTCCTGACTTAGTGAGGCTTTTTCCATATTGGCCTGATCTGATCTCACTGTGGGGCCTGGGGATAAGGGTGGGAATGGGGCGTCAAGAAAACCATGTCCCAAAGACACTTTTTGATTAAACTTAAGAAACTGAGAGGTTGAGAAGGAGGGGCTCATTCTCTGATTTTACCTGGAGTTTTTTAGTCTCTCAGGATACTGTTTAGGTTGTTAGAGGTTTCTGTTAAATGTATAAACAAAAACACAGTTACTCCACTTTCCAAGATGTAAAGGTTGGAAGGGAATTGGCTGGGGTGCAAGAGAGGATCGATGGCCTCGGGATGAAGCTGAGAAAGTTTCTATATGTAATAATCTTGCTTTGGTTCTGTAGTTCTGCTTCTCTTTAACTGTTCTTGTTAACGAACGTGTATCAACAAAGGATGTGTGTTTTGTGTTTAAAAAGCCAAGAACAGTAATGGTCAGGGCTGCACAATTAGGGCAAGTTCCCCCTACAGCCGCCTGCCAGTGATACAACCATTCTATTGGGTTTAAAAGTTTCTGTGCATGTTGTCTTTGTGGGTTACCACACGACACGGGTGCATCAGAAACACAGCAATTCCAGTTTGTGTGCACTTAATGCTAGCGCTCTGAATCTATGGAGCAAAAATCAATGAAGAAAAAGTTTGTAATCAAAATTGAGCATCTTTTTGTGACTTCTGAAACTGCAGGGAATTAAAATAATTTCATAGACTTGGATACATATAATATAAATAATATGCATATATACTTCTATGTTGGTGTACATATACACTGTCTAGTAACAACTTTGCACAATGGTTATTTTATTATTTAATGCAGACTATTCAGGAAAATTGGACTCATCTTAGCACAACTAACAAATAATAAAATAGTCTCTTTAATGGAGATTGTTTAAAATGGACAGCACAACATCCTTGACTCTTAGTGTTTGAATGTATTTTTTTGTCTTTACTTCAGTTTGCTTATTTTTTCACATTACTAATTGTGTTTGTGTGTTTGTTTTGAAACAGGGTCTCACCAAGGCCTGGCTGCTGTAGCTCACCTACTGCTCTTACCTTCTGATCCTCCTGCCTACAACTCCCAGGTAGACCACATTGCTTGGGCTCTCATTATTTAGTTTGGGTTGTATGTCATAGAATTAACACTTCAAATAAGGCAAAAACCAGTTTTGGTGGCAAAAAAATACCCTAAGTGCAGAGAGAATTATTTTTAACAGGTTCATTTAAACCCTTTCCTCTTGTTTTCTCTTCATAAAGGTCCCAAACAGGAACTTTACAAAGTGAAATCACGTATATTTTTCAATGTTCATTCACAGAGAAAAGAGAAAAGAAGAAAGGAAGAAGGGATGGATAGAGGGATGGAGGCTTCCTTACATTCCCCTTTGAACCAAGCAATAAATAATAGTACACTGATTACCTCTCTCTAAGGCATCCTCCTCTTCTTCCTTCTGCCTTCCCCATTCAAAGAAGCAAACAGCATCCTTTGCTGCCTGGAGCTTGGACAGACCAATGATCCCCTCCACAATAGTTTGATGTAATTTCAGGAAGAATCAACTGGAGGAAAAATCAGCTGGAGGAAAAAAAATACTTCACTTTCACTACTGATGAAAGTAAATACAATTGAGTTTTCTATAATAAAAAGAGTGAAAACACCATGAAGCCCAATTTGAGCTTCAATATTATACAAATAAAATCTGAAGACTATCTCCCTCAGCTACATCATCCTACATAAATGTAAAGCAGTAATTCACTAAAACTCTGGCTTTTAAACTTTTATAAGAAAATTTCCAGGGACAGCTGGACATCCTAACCAGAGTTCACTATCCATCAAACAAGCAGCCGCCATTGATGCTGCACATTACTGCCATCCTAAAGTGTAACTAATCTGGGGGCAGAAGATGTGTGACACATTTACTAGTGTTAGACAACTTCTTTCTCTTCTACTGAAAACAGATTTCCACACTCCTTCCAACAATTTGATTTCCACTCAGTGTTGTTGCCATCAAAGTCTTAAGTCTTAGCTCCCAATGTCTGCCAGATCAGTGGCTTTCCTTGGCAACAGATGCAACACACTTTGCACACAGGCCCTTACTTTTGAACACTTTTTGTTACATCCCTCTAATTTCAGGCACTAATACACTAACTGCAGCCTACTCTAATCCATGACATACATTTGTCAGCCTTCTCTTCCTAAGAAAAGGACTGGGAAGAAGTTATCACCAATAATGTTTCTGTAATTAAGCAGCAAACCAAGGCAACAGAATTCTGTTCTGCCTAGTGGATGCAATTTATTTAGTATTGTGGTCACAGAGAGAAGGAGGAACTGAAGATACAGATTTTTATATAAATTAGACCAAATATGCTATTTATAACTTAAGCTGTAAAGTCCCCTAAAAATAACTGTCCTTATCTAACTTTGTACAGTAGCTACAACTTACAAAATAACTGTATTTTCTAAGTAACAACTAAATCAATTACAAAAATATGCTACAAATCTTTGTTGGGTGTCTTAAGTCATAAATTAACCATAATAAACACAGCATCAGCTGTCTTGTGCTTGGCTGCTCTTTTAAAAAATTTACACATTTATTTACTGTGTGTGGATAAAGTTCAGAGAACTGAGTCCTCCCTTTCACCTTCTGCCCCAGGGATCAAACTCATGTCATCAAGCTTAGCAGCAAATGTCTTTACCCACCGATTCATGTCTCTGTCCTTGTTGGTCGAGTGATCTATGTGAATATGCCTCACCCTTATTTATTCTGACATTTTAAAAATTAAGAAAATGATAAGGCAAGTGTAATTATCCTGAACTTCTAGGTATTTAAAGATAAGAAAATGTTACTATTTTGAACTTTATTGAGGTATATAGAGGTATGTTCAAATTTAAACATCAAGTTGACAGGAAAATATATTTCCTTAAAAATACCCTTTTACATGGATCATGTGCAAAGCCTCACTCTATCCTCAGAGCTACATGTGAATGTGGGGAGTTTTAGGTTGGTGAGATGGTTAAAAGCACTAACTGCCTTTGCAAAGAATCTGAACTCAGTTCTTACCATCCACATGGCACCTCACAACTGCCTGTAACTCCAGTTCCAAGAAATCTGAGAACTTCTTCTGGCTTTCCCGGACTCATGCATGCATATGACACACAGAAACTCATGCAAAAACACAAATAAACCTTTTACAAAAGTAAAAAAAAATAAAATTCAAGTTTTATGAAAGTCTTATAATTCTAAAATTAAAATTATCCAATTTAAAAAGAATTTTCAAAGATTATAAATTTAATATAGCAATAGATCATTGATATTCTCTATTATATATTCCACTGTCCTAAAAGTTCCTTCATGTTGGTGTCCTGTGAGTTATTATCATAATATTTCTTACCATTAAGTTCAGATATAGTTCTATGAAATTTTGCACAGAATAATTACTGATTTTTCCATAACAACTTGGGCTAAGATATTACAAGCAGAGTGGATAATTAGAACATAAATCTTCTGTGTGTATTTTCTTTCAAGATCAAAATCTGTCATGTAAAAATGATGCTATATCACTTATTTTTAAGGTCATGATTAGAACATAAAAGTCAATGAGAAAACAGCAACTTTTGTGTTTCATATTGTGTGACCAATGACAGGTACATTCATGGTTCATAAGACTAGCAATGATTGCTACAGGGTTATTAGCCATGTGATAAAAAAGAAAATATTTAGTGAAATGGAATGCATGGTAAGGTCTCATGTTACCGAACCAGGTAAATATAAGTAAATTAACCACTGAATAGAGAGATGACAATATTTTAACATAGTTAATGAAGAGATATGATTGTAAAGGTTTATAAAAACATGCATCAGGTCAAGAAAATTTAGTGGAATATTTTCTAAGCACTCTATTTCAGGATTTAAAATATTTCCACTCTACAATAGTAAATCTCTTTCCTATGTGTTTCAGCTAACTAGAAACAGCCACAAAAAAAGAACTCTCAGCTTTAAAACAACGTTCTTTCCACATTGTTAATATATTTTAGAAACTTCATTTTAAGGAAAAAATTTAAAATCAAAACAAGTATAAAAAACTTTACACACAGGAGCTTTGAGGTAAGGTCCTTAGTGGAATCCAGAGGGGGGAAAATCATTAGTTTGAGTTAGGGAAGTTGGCCCTTCTCTTCCTGCTAACATTTTTTTTTTTCACATTCTGCTTTTGATCATTGCTAACAGAGTTCATTTGTGCTGTTTCCTTTAATGTTCCTTTGCCTCATCCCATCTATTCCTCTAACTAAGGAAGATTTCAGGTTTTAAAATAAAGCCTTGAGAGAGCAAGGGCCAAGCAGATTGATAACTAAGCGGGATGCCTTATTAGCAGAAGCAGAAAACATTGGTGAAGCCAAAACATTCTTACCAAGATTTCAGTGTTCATTTTTTTTCTCCTTAGAAAGTTACTTCTACTTTGTTGGCTGAATTGCTCTCTTGCTGGCTGAAGAATCTCCTCATTAGCATGAAGCTATAAAATATTAACAGAGGAATTACTCTTTCTTTGGAATAAGATACCTTGAATAATTTTCTCAATATATGTACAAATTTATATTCACCCAGTCCATTGGAGAAACTGCCCATTTTCCCAAATAAGAAAGCATCGAGAATCAAGTATAACAACATAAAACAGCCAACAGCACACCACAGAATAGCTTTATTTCACTGAAGCAGGCACTATTATTGATGCCCTTGACCATAAAGCTACATGAATACCATTACTCCTCAAACACTTGCGAAACCTTCTCCACTCTTCACAAGGGTCACACAATATTAAAACTCTTAAACAACGTTCATTTCCCCCCTGAGTTGTCATGTATGTATTTGCATGAATAAATTATCTCCACTGTTAAGGAAAACATCATAAGATACATTATGTTTGGTAGTATGATATTTTATTTACCAAACAAGATGCCAGAAGATACTCAGCAAAATATTTTTCAATTTGTAATTTGTTGCACCACACACCACATTGCAGACATGTGGAGGACAGGACAATGTGCAGGAATTGGTTCTAGGGATTGAACTCACATCATCAGGTTTGACAGGAAGTACTGTTACCTTCTGAGAAATCTCACTGGTCCCATGAGTTACTTTCTTAAAGAAAAATACTTCAGACATGAAGAGTAATCACAGTTTGTCTTATCAGTTCATTGTACAGGGGAGAAATGCAATCAGAGAATCAAAGTATATCCACAGAAATCACATTGGAAACAACAACTACTTATCACAAACTTTCTTTCCATCTGCTTAGGAAAAAAGTTCAAAGGATTTTAAATCATTTCTAAGTTATAACTAACAAGAATTAATCTGTATGTAGTAGACTAAATGAAATGAAATAATGAAAATTATTCTTACTAAATGTGTTGAAGTTATCTCATAATATCCCTCTTGAAACATGTAAGCTACTTAATCTAGGAAAAGAAAATGCTCTTTTAAATGATATATTTATGGATTTTGAAAAAAAATCCTAAAACACGAATATTAAAGGAAGTAAATTTCATTGCACATTACTATCTTGAATGAGCAGAGAGCTGCTTCCTGGGAGACTGAGTTCAAAGGATTGAAATGCAGTTTTAGAGAATGCATGGTGGATGATGGGAGTCTTTTCAGTTAGGACTATTTTAAAGCATCATTATAGGAAGTGAAGGGCAGAGTAAACTGTCATGATCATCTAGTAGGCTGTAGAAAAGGAATGTTGGGTGTGTAAGAGGGTGTTTAAAGTCCCAGACACATCATTCATATATGTAAGAAGTACAAAACAATATTAAGCCAATGCTCACCATTTTGAAGAGATGAACATCTCAAAACAATGAGTAGAACACATTGAGATGCAGTAGTAACCATTTAATTCTAGCAAAGATCATCATAAAATAAATCAAACTATTAAGCAGACCCAAGATGATCTCGAAACCAAAAGTCTTCTTACTAATTGAAAACATAGACTGGGCCCACAGATAAAGTGTTAGCCCCAAGGATGGCTGAGAAGTAACTGTAAATGGACATGAGAAGCTGATGATGGAGGATGTTTCAGTCTGTCACTACAGTGTTCTGATTCAGGGAACTCAAGTCTATAGAGCATTTATCCTTACAAATTGAGATTTCAAACAAATTCACTCTTGTTTCCTTCTCCCTCCCTTTTTCTCTTCTAACATATCCACTACTGTAGATTAGTTGTTCTAACCCAGACTCTGTAGTTCAGAATGTGCCCAGTAGAGAAGGATTCCACATGGCCATGTTTATCTTCACAATAAAGAAGGCATGCTGCTACAGATTACATGGGTTATAAGGAGTCCTATTATTAAAGATAAAGCATGAGTATTTATCAGCTTGGTAACTATCTGAAAGAGGATAATGAGAGTGCAGAAGGTCAAGAAGTGTCTTGATATCCATCATAAGCCACATAGCAGACATTGTAACAATAATTCCAAGTATCTTTTCTGTGAGCCAGGGTATGGAATGATCCTAATCTACAAAGAGTTTGTATATTCATAAATTTAAGTACTTTAGTAGGAAAACAATTAAGGAATCATTAGATGGCATAGGCTAATAAATGAAGGATGCTCAGTTTGCTTCTGTTACATACTTGGGTAAACAATGTAGCCATGGAGGTGAAAAACAAGGCCAGGGAATCAGCCAGATCTGTCTTCCACACCACCAGAAATCATATAAATGACTTCTTCTACTTAAGCTTGTTCAGTGGAAGCTCCACCTCTGTAGATGAATCTCTAAAAGGTCTTGCAAATTTCTCAGCTGATCTCATTTCCTCAAACTGGAAGCCTCTGTGTCTTCATCTGAATGGATCTCAGCTGAACTGCTCCTCAAAAGCCTAAAAGCTTAACTAGACTCTAGTTCCTTGTCCTCACACCTTATATACCTTTCTGCTTCGGACCATCACTTCCTGGGATTAAAGGCATATTGTGGTGGTATTGTGTTCCACAAAATATTGTATACCCTAATAAATTTATCTGGGGTCAAAGAACAGAACAGAACAGCCACTAGATACAGAGGTTAGAAAATGGTGGCACACACATCTTTACTCCTAGCATTCCAGAGGCAGAAATCCCTCTGGATCTCTGTGAGTTCAAGGCCACATTGGAAACAGCCAAACATGGTGACACATGCCTTTAATCCCAAGAAGTGAGCCTTTAATCCCAGGGAGTGGTGGCAGAAAGCAGAAAGATATATAAGGCATGAAGACTAGAAACTAGAAGCATTTGACTGTTTAAGCTTTTAGGCTTTGAGCAGCACAGTTCAGCTGAGATTCATTTTGGATGAGGACTCAGAGGCTTCCAGTCTGAGGAAACAGGATCAGCTGAGGAACTGGCAAGGTAAGGTGGCTGTGGCTTGTTCTACTTCTCTGATCTTCCAGCATTCACCCCAATACCTGGCTCCAGGTTTGTTTTTATTAATAAGACTGTCTAAGTTTCATGCTACAGCATGTGTCACCATGCCTGGCTGTTTCCAGAGTGACTTTGAACTCATAGAGATCCAGGCAGATCTCTGCCTTTGGAATGCTAGAATTAAAGGTGCATATGACACCATTTTCTGGCCTCTGTGTCTATCTAGTGGCTGTTCTGTTCTCTGTCCCCAGATAAGTTTATTAGGGTGCACTATATATTGGTGAACACACATCTTAGCCCCTGGCACCCTGGCATCCATATACCCAAACAGTCTGGAATGTTCTGGTGGAAGACCCACCTCAACTCCCCTTCCCCATCTTTTTCCCCAAACCCACCCCTTCAAAGCCCACCAAACATGGCTCCTCCCCAAGAGATGCTCAAGACCACTCCCAAAGGGTATTTAAATTGCATCATAGAAAACAGACATGTAGTTTTTCTGTCTCTCCTCCTTGTCTTCTCTCTGTGGGGCCTGGAGAATCACCCAGTAATGCTTTATCCATTAAACTGGGTCTTTTTCTAATTCTATCTGATTTGGTCTGATTTGGATTGCTTCATTGGCAGAGAGGCCTGTCTGGGTGCAAAAACCTTACAAAGCCCTGCACCTTATTTTGTAAAACAAGGACCAGAGTATTTACCACATAGAATTTCCTTGTAAAGTTTAATTGCAAAGTGTCTACACTAAGAAGGCTGCAGTTTTTCACAATAAATGAGTACTATCATTACAGAAATGGCAATTTAAATTTCATGCAAATTATTCAAATGTCTATAACCTGGAAGAAACACCAAGAATATGCAAATATGAATAATTACACTGCAAATGTAAGTAATTACTTTGGGACCATTAAGTGTCCAAAGAAAAGTGTGAGAAGCTCCTTGATAACCCTGTAAATGTGTGTGCTCTCTTGTGTGCTCTCTGCATCATTGTGACTGCAGCATAGCCTTCCTCGTTTCATATGGACAAAGATATAATATACACATAAACCTGAATCCACATTTTAAAGTCGCATAAAGACTTAAGACTTTAAAATTCAGATCATTTAAATTGACTCACTCTCTCCAATCAGTTAATAAAAATAGATGGTCTTTTAAAAGAAATTACTTGCTTTAAGATAGTTTTAAAATCTGAGCAAAAACTTCAAGATGAATATTACAGTATTGTATGTATGTTGTGTATCAAGAATGATTATCTCCCTCTGTGATTCTGGAGATGAATGTTATTATATTCCTTTTAGGCATTCTTTTTGTGTTTATTAATGCTTAATAAAATATTAATCACAAGGAAAAAAAGTTTTTGTCTGAAGTAGTTTTTCATGCACCATACAGAGCAGTCTGGGCTAATAATGTAAACAATTTGACACCACATTAATGAAGGCACTGCTGGCTGAACCCTTGACGCAGTGAACTAAGTGAAGGCTGAGTTCCAAAGAGATTTTGACTCTGGCCAGCCTCTTTAAGCTTTGTGAAATGTGTTCCCATTAAAGTCAGCAACATCTTTCAGCAGACACACTATGGCCAATTATACTTACCCTTAATGGTTAAGGATAGAATTTTAAAGGCAGTCTAATAGCATTACTTCTTCTTAACCATTAAGTTTGCTTAGAAAGTTGGCATGAGGTGATGCTTTTGGACAGTATTTGGTGCTTTCATTTCTTTTATTTTATTAAGAAATATTTTATTCATTTTACATCCCAATCACAAATTCCCTCTTCCTTCCTCTCACCTCTCCAACCCCCCCCCCCCAACCGAGCCCTCATTCCCTCCTACAAGAAGGTAAGGCCTCCCAAGGGACATCAGGAGAGCCTGGTACATTCAGCAGAGGCAAGTTTAAGCCCCTCCCCCTGCCTCAGGGCTGTGCAAGGTCTCCCACCATAGGTAATAGGCTCCAAAAAAGCCCGCTCATGCACCAGGGATGGATCCTGACCCTACTGCTGGGGGGCCCCTTAAGCAAATCAAGCTGCACAACTGTCTCGATTATGTAGAGGGCCTAGTCCAGTCCCATGGAAGTTCCACAGCTATTGGTCTAAATTTCATGAGTTCCCACTAGTTTGGTTTGGTTGTGTGTGTAGGTTTCTCCATCCTGATCTTGAGGCCCCTTGCTCATATAATCCCTCTTCTGCCTTCGAGCTGGGCCTGGTGCTTGGCTGTGACTCTCTGCATCTGCTTCCATCAGTTACTGGAGAAAGGCTCTATGATGACAGTTAGGGTATTCACCGATCTGATTACTGGGATAAGCCAATTCAGGTACCCTCTCCACTACTGCTAGTAGTCTAAGCTGGGGTCATCCTTGGGAATTCCTGGGAACTTACCTAGCACCCAGTTTGTCCCTATCCCAATGATGTCTCCCTCTTATGATGGTATCTCTTTCATTGCTCTCCCACTCCATCCCTGTTCTAGCTTCCCTTGTTCCCTTATGTTCTCATCCCCTATCCTCTACCCTCCATTGCCCACCCCTCATCCCCAGTTTACTCATGGAGATCTCATCTATTTCCCCTTCCCAGGGCGATCCATGCCTCCATGTCTTTGGGTCCTCATCATTAGCTAGCTTTGCTGGAGCTGTGGGTTGTCATCCTGAGTGAGTTATTGCTTTCATTTCTATTCTCAAGTTAGCATCGTGGGTTAAACAGTAGAACGGGAGCAAACTACCCTAATCCAAAGCTTTCATTCCTCTTAGTCATGTGGCCAGGCAAGCGGCTGAACTGGTTCAGGCTTCAGTTTCCTTACCTGTGGAAGGTGATCCCCTGGAAAGACTTGCTGATCAGAATTTCAGTGCTGTGGAGAGATTGGAATGTTGCAGGGCTATTTCTAGCCCTCTGACCAGCCATTCCTTACCCACCTCTGTGTTTGAACTAATATCATGTGACTGATAGATTAAAAAGAACAACAACAAAAACCCTTTTGAATTCTACTAATTTAGCAGACCGCTCGTTTTCACCTACCCAAAAGCTCAGATAGCATTCTGGACTTATAGAAAAGCTTCTGCTATCTTGTTATAACCTCTTCCCTGATATACCCAACAATATATTTTAAATTTTTTCTTGATTTATAGTCTTCTTTGTTCTGTAAAACTATAAAAAAAAAAAAACCTTGTGAAACTGCTTCCACATTGGAACATAAAATTTGCAATAATCTAAACCTGTGTTCCCAGGCCATGGTCACTCACAATGGCTCCAGAATAAATATCTTATTCCCTGTAAGATGAGATCTGTGCTTTTTTGTTGACACCTATGAGACATGTTTAATAGTCAATTATCACAGAAGTAAAATCATTCTATCGGGGGTCTGATTAAAAGTTAAGTGCAAATTCTAGAACCTTGCACAATAGAACTTTGTAAGTGCTGTTTATCACAAGATAAATATTCATAAATGTTTATGGAGGACTTCATTTGTGTTAGAAGTTATTTGTAAGCTCAAATACAGGTTTAGACAAAAACAACCAGAAATCAATTTCATCGCATTACCATTACTTGTAGTTTTATAGGGGAAATGGGCAGCAAATACATTTTAAAATAACACATAAAATACATACATACATACATATATATATATATAGATATCTATAGATAGATAGATAGATAGATAGATAGATAGATAGATAGATAGATAGATAGATAGATACACAAAAGAGAAGCTCTAAGTAGAAAAATAAAGCCAGAGATGAGACAGGTGTTGAAGGTGCTGAGGACAGGAGACCCTTTAAGTGTTGGTCAGCTACTTGCAGTAACCAGAGGAAGTAAACAGACTTCTTGTTACTGAGGCTGGGAAGTTGCAAACTTCTGGGCTTCATTAGTCCCTTAAAGGCCCACCCTCCAACAGGTCCTGGAAGAAGACTATGAAGTGAAGAAAGGGGGTGGAGGTGCTTTTCCACACCCTGTCTACTTCCTGTGTTCCTTCTAATTCTGTGTTATCTTCCCAACCTTGATCCACTCAGGAATAGAGGACCCAGTAGAAGCAATGGAGCCCAGTTTTGATTTTTCTTTTTCCAATAATTGCAAAACAAGTCTTGTAATTTCCTCATGTCTCTAGAGAAGTACTTCCATCTTGTCTGGTGAGTCCTCCACAGATGTGCTCCAAGCTGGACCAGGCAGTCTCTTTCAACCAGGCTGACACCACGACCAGCAGTTGGGTCCTCGCCTGTCAACCAGGAAACACCTGAAATGGCTCAGTCTCCAGGCTGTGACTATCTAATAACCCAATTCTTTTCCTTTTAGCTCAGTACTACATACAGTAGGTATTTCTTTCTGTTTCTTGCTCTGTGAACCTTAATTTGTTTGTTTCTTTTTTAATTGAGAGTTTCCCCCATGTTTTCTATTACTTTTGAGATTATAATATAATTATGTTATTTCTCCCTCAACTTTTCTCCCTCCAATACTTCCTATATACACCTCCCTGCTCTCTTTCAAATTCATGTCCTCCTTTTTATTAATTGTTATTATATGCATATATATATTCCTATGTGTACATATAAATACATGTGGATATATATTGTACACATGTATACATATATATATATATATACACACAATAATATATAAATGTATGTGTATATGTATATATACATATATATTCCCAAACGTAACCTTCTCAGTCTGCATAATATTATTTGTATGAATATTTTCAGGGCTGACAACTTGGTATTGGATAACCATTGGATGTGTTCTTCCCTGGGGAAGATCATTTCTCCTACTTTTCAGCATTTCTTAGTTGCCTGAAGTTCTTTGTGTTGTGTTGGGGCCTGGCAGTCTTCCCATGCCCACTTGGGCATGTTCATTGATGTCATCCTAGTTCAGTTCATGTTTAGCCAGCCAGATTGGTGAGACTTTGTGGGTGTAACCTCTGATATTAGCAGGAGACACAAGCAACCTCACTAATATTCTATACCTAGCTAACGTTTATTCTATTAAATACTAGATACAACTTGAGGGACAAGGAAGGTTTTTCTGTGAGTAAAGATCTAAAAGAAAAGAGAGAGGGAGAGAGAGAGAGAGAGAGAGAGAGAGAGAGAGAGAGAGAGAGAGAGAGAGTATGCTATAGAGAAATAGACAGAAGACTACACTGCACTGAGTTCTTTATGAAAAACTCCTGCAATGGGTCTAGGTCTAACATGTGCAAAGAAAGCAGATTGTGTTTCTGGAGAAGTGGTAAGAGTAGACCAGGGTCAACTAAGATCCGAGAGCTGCAAAGCCCACGTTGAGGAAGGTCACCAAAACACAGTGACCAAATATGTTGTTTGAAGAGGACTATTACTCTTAGTTAGGGACAGTACATGGGAGTGATCTGGGCAGGCCCAATGATCACCTTCTGTGTAACTCACTTGAGGATGTTAGCTCAGACTTCTGGTTGGTATGAAGAATGCAAGGCTACTGTATGAAGAGATGAACAGCCCCGATTCTCTTTTAACTACTCCCATGAGGAGAATAGATATGCAATTGCTGGAAATTGTAATGTTTCTTAACTCACTATGAATTATTTAGCAACACTACATAATGAATATGGTAAAGCATTCATGAGTTTTTGCACTAATTTAAGTAGAACTGAAAACACATAGCAGCTCTGATATATTTATCTCAAATTGTAGCTACTATCAATAATTGTTTTGGCGAAATTTAGCTTTCTCATCACTTTAATGAAAGTAACTAGGACCTTAGAATTATAACAAATTAAAAACCATTAGTCTTTGACACTAAAGAATTATTTATTTATTCTGTGTCTACTTGAAATGAAAGAGGAATATAGAAAAAAGCAAATCAAAATGGAAATCACAGACATAAACAAATGCTAACCAAGTCTTACCTTGCCTACAAAGCTGCTACTATTTCCACATACAATGATGTTCTTTCTGTCAAATTTACAACATCTTTCAATTAAAACACTAAGTATAAACAAATAAAAGTATAAAAATATAAATTTGTTGTTTGTGAAAAATTAAAACATTTAAAATGAGGAAAATACTTCTTTGAAAGTAGAGCTAATACTTCAATTTAAGATTTGCCTACAACGTTTGATTGTTGTTTGTCTTCATCTAAGACCTAGAAATAGAGTAAAATTTGACTGCTTAAAACACTGCGCAGAAAACAAAATATAAGTGACATTTTTACTGAAAACTAATCATATTTACTTAATCACTTAACCAGAAAAAAAAAAAAACTAATGCTCTTTCTCAGGCATCTTTTACATTTAGAAGAATATTTGGAATCTTGTAAAATTTAGCAGACATTCCTGTCCATGTCAGAAAATCCCATTTATGAATCTATTCATTATTGCTGGTTATCTGAAAAAAATCATTAAGTAATACCCTGATACAAATTTGTTCTCAATAAAAGAAATAAAATGAGAAATTATATCACACTAAATCTAGTATTCAGATTCCGATGAAATTCTTCCCTAAATTTCAAAACATTATTTATGAATAATTGACTTAAAATAAATGGCTTAATTTTTTGAATGATTGGAATCTGAGAATTTTGCTTAAGACCTGGGGTTTTTTTTGTTTTGTTTTGGATTTTTTTTGTATATGAGAAAACTTAAAAACTAATTTGTATGAAATAACTCATCAGATAAGGCCAGTTTCAATTATCTAAATTTTGTTGGGTTAGCTTTTGTTTGTTGTATCTCATTGGGAACAAATAATTATTTTGCATGCATCTGAACATGCTTCAGAATATTGGAACAACGTATGAATGACATCTGCTAGTCTCAGAGTGACTAGGATTCTAATGTATCACACAGCACATTCTATCAGATAGCCCAGCCTTTTGAGTCCTGGGCACCTTCAGAACATAGTTTTGTACAGGCACTGCTCACTGCTCAGATAAATGGATTGCTTATAACTATTACCCACTAGCAGATTCTGAGGGACAGCCAGTCATTGAGCGAGTCCAAGAGCCTACAATGGACAATTCCACACCTATTGTTATGTGCCAGCCCTGTTTAAACTCAGTGGGTCACAAAGTAAAGCAAAAAGGTATGAGTGTGAGAATGGGACTTGTAGGAAAGAGGGGCAGTTGGAAAGGAGGGAAGAAAATGGAAGAAGCTAGAATTACCAGAATGCATTATACATCTATGGAATTTTCAAATCATAAATTTAATGAAAATATATTTAACATTTTAAATAAATTCTCTTAACCTTTGGTCATGATTTTAAAATGTGAGGGGTAGAAAATAAGAAAGAGCAGGATGGATGCAAATAAACACTATTGGATTTGGGTTTTGCTTTGATCTGTCTGCAACTGTATCCTGGCTCTTCACCTTTGCAATCATAAAGTGTATAAGTTGTTTATTTTGTTAAAGAAGTCAACAGTTAAGACACTAGAATTTTAAGAGACCTTGGCTTTCTAAGGTAATGAACTTTTCAAAGTCTGGAATTTTAAAAATTGGACTGTGTTTTATAACGTGCTATTAACAGAGTATCTTGGAGACAAGGAAAAGTTATGGCTTAAGAGGGGTATGTTTGTGTATCATGTTGACAAGAGATAAACTTGTGATGGCTAAACTTGGTTGTCAGTTTGACATATCCTGGAATGGGGAACTGCCTAGCTCAGAATGATCTGTGGGCATATCTGAGGAGTGTTTTCCTGACTGCTGATTGATGTAGGAATGCCTAGTCCATTGTGGGCAATGGCATCCTTGGGCCACCCTTTCCCAAATTGGGAAAGAAAAGCCATCTTAGTAGGAGCCAGAGGAAGCCAGCCAGCAAGTGACACTCCTTGAAGTTCCCTTTTCTAGCCCTGGTTTCCATGTTCTTACCTTTAGTTCCTGCCATGACATCCCTCCAGATTGTGACTTAGAAGTATAAGATAAAATAAGTGTGTTTGCTTTTAAAAGAACAGAGTCATCTAGAACAACAATAAAAGACATTTACTATTTGTATCTTGAATAGAGAATTTATTTTTATATCACAGTTCTGATACCAAACATAGCAATAAAATGCTGTTTCTACATGGCATAGACATGATATATATATTATGCATGCATATATACATATACATACATATTTGCCTGTGTATGTATATGTATATGATGTGTATGTATATGTATATGTATATGTATATGTACATACAGTTTAGAAATCCATTTTAACCTTTTTTTTCCATTCTGAATAATAAACACTGAAGATATTGGGAGTTGGCAGACATTCTATTTAATTGGAATTTCAAGATAATCCTTTCTTCAGAAATGTAAAAAAAAAATTAACATTTAAAAAGAGATCATGTGTTTAATTTTTAATCCAGATCATGAATGCCTTGAAGGATTTATTAGAAAAGAAGATATTGGATATTTAGTTTTATATGGTTCTGAGTACTGTTAGTATTTGAAAAATACATGGAAGCTTAATGGGAAACTAAATATTCTAAATTTAACATGAATATATATTTTTAAACTCAGAAACTGAAATAATTTCAAAACACTAGGATTACATTTATTCTCTTTCTCTGTCAGGGATTATTCTCATTCAATGACATCACTATTCTATCCTATTTCTGTGACAGAATTGAAAGGTCAAAGCCACATTTTCTAGACTATTGTGAACAGGGTCCCAGTTTAGAGTCTGAAAATGACAGACAGTTAAACAAATTCCTTGTTACATATGACATCAGTTCTATTCACTGCAGAAAAGAAATATTCCTAATTATCTCGAAAACTTTGTGTCCTCAGGCTATAAAAGCATCTATATTCTGATATATTCTTGGCATCATATACATTGTGGGGAAAAAGTGTTAAGCTATTTTGAGTAATGTAACAGACATTCCAACCCATTTTGTTTTGTTATTAGATATAGTAAGAAATAAACCTTAATGATCATAAAAATTGGCACGATGCATCATCTTATTGTGCCATGACCCTGAGTTTCTTTCCAGGAGTAGCATTGTTGACAACAAAAAAATACTGATTTAGACACGATAATGAAATCTACAAAGAAATTAACAATAGCAACAAAAAAAATCAGCAAGAATTTTTCTTCTTTATAATACATTTTACCAAGAGACAATTTGTGAATTAAATATCATTACTGAATTCCAAATTAAAAATAATTAATTTACCTACTTTGGAAACTTTCATGTCACCTTTTAGTACTATGGAAGGTTGTTTTGAAAATATAAATAAAAGTAACATTATATTGAGTGAGCAAGATGTATCTATATATTTAGGAATATATATGTATATACACATACATTTGTGTATATAACAATCAATGAAAAAATAAGTCAGGGATTTGAAAGAGCAAGGAGGGACTTATGGGAGAGTGGGAAGGGAGAAAAAGGAACAGGAAATGATGTAATTATATAATTAATCTTAAAAAAGAAATCATTAAAGCATAAGTTATTTACTAAAACCCACATATTGTACATACAAGAAAACATCCATGCTGTGGGATGGTCTGTATGTCAAGTGTGTTGCTGATTGGTCAATAAATAAATCACTGATTGGCCAGTGGCTAGGCAGGAAGTATAGGCGGGACAAGGAGGAGAATAAAGCTGGGAAGTGGAAGGCTGAGTCAGAGAGACACTGCCAGCCACCACGAAGAGAAACAGCATGTGAAGATGCCGGTAAGCCACGAGCCATGTGGCAAGGTATAGATTTATAGAAATGGATTAATTTAAGCTGTAAGAACAGTTAGCAAGAAGCCTGCCATGGCCATACAGTTTGTAAGCAATATAAGTCTCTGTGTTTACTTGGTCGGGTCTGAGAAGCTGTGGGACTGGCAGGTGAGAGAGATTTGTCCTGACTGTGGGCCAGGCAGGAAAACTCTAGCTACACATCCACGCTAACTGAAAGAATAAAATAAATAAATTAATTGGATTTGGAAGTATGGAAGAAGAGAAACTTAGACAGAAATTATTGATAATTCTTCTTTTAAATATATGTACAGGCATAGTTGTATGTGTTAGTGCAGGCACATATGCTTACCACAGCTCACATATGGTCATCAGAGGACAACCTTGGGTCCTGGTCTTCTCCATCCACTTTACTTAAAACAGTTACCATTGCCACCACATAAGCCAAGCCACCTGCTCCGTAAGCTCCTGGGGATTTCCTGTCCCTGCCTCCCATCTCATTTTAGGCATGTGGGACTATAGGTAGAACCCTACCACATCTGGCTTTCCAACAGCATCTAAATTTAGATCCCTACATTTGTGCAGCAAATGTTTTAATATACTAACCAATCTCCTCAGCTTCATTTTTTTCTCTCTCTGAAAAGAAAGACAACTTAAAAAATAGAAAGAAATGGCAAATTATTCATAGAAGATCATATTGAAAGATAGAAAATTTTAAATCTGGAGCAAACAGAGTCATTTTCAAATGTTTAATTTACATGATCTATGTTCATGGGGAGATATGCTTCAAGGATGAGGGCAATAAAGGCATTGTTCTATTCAGAGGGGAAAACTTAAGAAAATGTTTGACCAGCAGACAGTTTCAAGAGATGAATAAGAAAGTTCTCTGAATAAATAGAAGCCAGTGCCTGGGAGAGGCTGGGACTCACAGAAAGAAAACCGTAGGGTAGAATCAGGGCAGTTAAAAACGAAACAATAACAATGAGTGCTCTCTTAACTTTTAAATTCAAGTAGGACCACAGATATTAGTATTTTTAAATTTGGAATATGTTATGTGTCTTCTTTATCAGTAAATAGTGGGTTTTTCATATCTCTCCTTAGTCTTAAATTTTAATTGCTGTATTCTCTTCAAAAACACAATTCTAGTCTAGTCACTTTAAGCCCTGACTAGCCTTAGGCATCGTGTGCCTTCCAATGTCACCATCACACGAAGTATCATAGTTTGATAAGTGTAAGTGGAATGAGTGAGACCATTTACCAGGAATAGGGTAGGCGGGACATGTGAGGTCAGTATATATTGAATATTATAAGTATACAAATAACATTTTTAAGGATGGGAGAGTGGTACCAATGAGTATAGCCATGATAGGTTCTCTAGCCTCTCAGCAGTGCAGTATTGGTATTGACTAATTCTCTCTTGTTTTCTAATCTAACAAATACAAAATGACCTATCATGTTTTCCATTTGTATTTATTTAATTAAACACTTCAAAATTATCAGTAATTTAAGCATATTTTCTTAAGCATATCTTTAAGAACTTCATCTGCATGTTATATATCCTTTTATATTTGTGTGTATGTATTTGTGTACTTGTCTTTGTGCACGTGAGGGTAGGTACACACACACACACACACACACACACACACACACACACGTATGTGCATGTGTTTGTGTGCTTGAGCATGTGAAGACCAGGGGTTGGCATTTGCTGTCTCCCTCAGTCACTCTCTGCCGACAGGGTCTCTTTCAGAACTTGTTTACAGATGGCCTATACTGATTGGCCAAAGTGGACATCTATGTAAACTGAATAATGGTGCTTGTTGAAAGGACATGCTTTATACTGTCTTAGATGTTTATTGCTATACTAGCTCAGAATTACTTATAGAACACTAAAGTATGAATTTCAGAAGTCCTAGCTCCCTGGACAAGGCTGCAGAAGCTGGTGGGCTCTCTAGAGATAGAAGGGTATAAATACCCTTCCCTGTTTGAGGAAACTGTGAACTCACATCTACAGAGTTTACCTACATCCTGATCTTCCTATGATGCTGTAACAACAACCAAGAAAATATCCAGGATGCCACTGGGGACTGCCTCAACTGTGCTCCAGACTGCCCACTGGCTTGGAATCAGTAAATTTGAAGTAGTATATGAACTTGAAGCCTGGTTTGGCAACTAAATGCTACCTTGATACTAAATGTTAGCTCATGAAGTCATGTCCCCACATTAATTCTGTTACTTTTATACCATGGAATTTCATATTTATATTTATCTATATATTTCTTATGGGTCTTTTTATATCATACTGTGCACTAATCAATCTACATTTGATCTCTTACTTCAAGGTATTGTATAACATTTTTTAGTTTTACATGGATAATAGACAAAGAAATACTGATAAATAGATATGAGTCTTCACTTTTTACTCTAGTGTGTGTGTGTGTGTGTGAGTGTGTGTGTGTGTGTGTGTGAAATTGTCAAACTACAAGAATTCTGTATTTAATAAAAAAAAAGTACCTTGGTTGTACAATAATACAGCACCCAGTGAACACCAGTCTTATCGGGTTAATCTGACTACTTCATATGCCAATTTCAGACAATTATTTAATCCCTCTAGAGAGTTTTCATACTACTGGTTATTTATTCATATCAGAATTTCACCATGACTTCTGTGGTTTCTCCAACATTAATTTTGAGAGATCATAGTATCCTAAAAAAGTCACACATATTAGATATTATTTTTCACAGTAAACACAGAAGCCAGCTGTACATGTGAGTCTAGACTGGTCCAGGACCACAGAGTTTGTAAGTATTTAAAGTCCAAACTGACATTACAATTGCCAATATTTCTAATTTCATATTGTTGGAGATATACAAAGTATGCCATTAGTTTATGGCAAACATTAATTAATTGCAGACCCTAAGGCAGAGATAGGTATAATTTATAATCGTATCGAGTACTATGTTTAGTCTCATAGTATTACAGATCTGTGAAATGAAATCCTAGATAGACTGTTCATTGGGAGGCCTGGTCATAATTGCACATGTGTAAAGATAGTATCAGGAGAGACTTTCCCACTGCCTTTGTTATTTGAGGGAACAGAGCATTTATTCTTAGGAAATTGAAATTACATGAAAATTTAAATTATACAGAAAATTCCATGATATCAAGACATCACAGAACAAAAGCAAATATTTCAAGATGGAATCAGATATGATTCACATAGACAGAAAAAGAACATTATATCCATGAGAGACCTGCTCCTGCTTTGTGGTCTTGGGCAGCCATGCTTCAATAATTTTCTCCTGCAATTTCATAGCAGAAAGTATTTAATCAAGATCTTAGTAGCAGGAAGATATGAGAATCGGTAAGGATGTACAAAGCTCACATACATATTTCAAAATAACACATTCTGTTCCATGTTTTCTTAAATTTCCTGGAGTTAGTTTTCTTAAAGAAAGGCCTCTGAATGTCCTTTTAAGAATATCCATATTCTCTTAGTGAGCCTATTCTTAGACTCTTTTCACTCATAATGAATTTTGATATTTGGAGATTGCTTAGAGTTTTGGCAGATGAAACATTCCCTGCATAGGTTCACAGAGCTTAAGAAAAACCAGGTACCTGAGGAAAGTAAACTACTGCCTACAAACCTTGCCACCTCCAGAAAATCAATGGCCACCTTAAAACACCTAAGCCACTTTCCAATGAAGACGATAATTGAAGAGACGAGATGAGAGAAGGAAACTAGAAATAGAAATGATGAGTAAAAAAGGTGTCTATGTTCCACATTCTAAGAGTTCTAAGAATGACTTCCAAATACTGTTCATTCTACATTATGAAAACCATATAAAGCTCTTCAGTTCCTAAGGAGGCAAAGAAACACAGTATGGTACTCATAGCATCTCACTGGCAGACAGAATCTGCATCCCTGTTCTGCTTCTCAGCATGGCTATATGTACAGAAATTCTCACACGAAATTCTTCAAGGAGATTTCTGAATTTGCCAGTTAGGAAGGTACAATTCCAACCTATATTTCCCATTTTACCAATTTCCTCCTACCTCATATGTAAAGCATAGCCTCAACTCTGTATCTGAGTGCGAAGGGAGCTTTCAGACTTCACCTGGATGAGTTCGTCAAAAATATGGCACATGTAACGTCCATTCTTTCATGATCATCTGCAGAAGGATGTATTGCAGACTGCACCATATGAAAACCATTTTTCACAGTTCCTGTAGAATGCATTCTTCTCTCCTACAGTTGTGCTTTTGATAGTCCTTGTACAAAAGGGATAGGCAGACCTACAATAATGGTGGGGTTTTGCTGCTGTTAATTTCAAACCATTACAATTTTAGGGTACTAAGCTGGGCGGTGGTGGCACATGCCTTTAGTCCCAGCACTCAGGAGGCAGAGCCAGGCGGATGGATCTCTGTGAGTTCGAGGCCAGCCTGGTCTGCAAAGCAAGTTCCAGGAAAGGCACAAAGCTACACAGAGAAATCCTGTCTCCAAAAACCAAAAAATAAAATAAAATAAAAAGTAAAATGTTTGGTATTTAAATGAATAAACTGACAAACATCATGATATTTTAAATAAACAATGCTTCATTAAACAAAAGAAAGTAGTAAAAAGGAGAATAATGATTATCAAAGGGCCTACTTAACATCTGAATCATTATTTTACTTTTAAAATAATATATATATAGCATTTATTATCATTTAGCCATTTGTATCATTGTCTTTTTCTGTAATTTTCTGTATTGTTTGTACAATATCATTAGATCTGTAGATAGATAGGATAAGCAGTCCAAGTTCTGTACAGCCCCCTGCCATCTACAGACATTCCTGATGCTGCCATAGCACATTGCATTTCCAAGCATCAAGAGCCAACTGAACTCATTATTGCTTTTAAACCTAAGTTTGAAGAAAAGTGTCACATGCATCAGTCCCCTCTGGTGAAAAATTCTTCAGGTTTGTTCCAGTAACCTCAAACCAACTCCCCAGGCAAGTTTTGTTAGAAGTACATTTAGCTGAAGCTGAATTTCCCTGTACATGGGATAGAAGACAAATGTCTGCTTATGGAGGATGTCTGTTTACCATGGACAGTCTAGCCTTACCTTGGCAACAGGGCATGGTAGCTGTTCAATTCTGGCTAACTCCAATGTCTCATTCTGATTCATTTGTATGTCAGACCCAGCCAGTGGTTCACAGAAAACTTCAGCAGGACCCAAGTGTGACTAAACAACAAAGGGAAGAACGTGGGCACCTGTCACTTGTGACTTACTGATCTCTTCTAGAACTACTCAAACTAGTTACAAATATCTGTCTCCCTTGTCTCATGCATTCCTCAACTACAACCTAACCTCATGGTGAATGTGTCCAGTAATATCCAACTCACATCAAAATATTATAATCAAACACACTTTGCCTCATGTCTCGTTATTGGTGTTCAGGTTCTACCCATGACCCAGCAGTACACAAAGAGCTGTTTATCCAATGTAAAGATGCTGAGTTCTGTAGAGGGCAGAGCTCAAACTCTGCAGGTGTTCTGCCATATAATGCCACCCATATTCAAGCACCACCACATTTCTTGATCAAACTATCTATTCTCAGATTTCCTTAAGCCACAGCTTGAAGTGCATTCCATCTCTTGCTTTAGGCCCCATGTAAAACTTGAGAGCACCTGTTAATCCAATAGAAGTACCACAAGAGTAATTTTTAAGAATATAAGAGATGGTGACAGGCAATGCATTGCATATGAACTGATCCCTTGAGTGTGCTACCCCAAGCAAACTGTCAGTGAATAAATCATCAGAATGAGATTTATGTTGTACACAAGTGTAGAAATGGGATTACCCTGCACTTCAAATAGAAGACTGGAAAATGTTTTACAACAAAATTAAATAAAAGCACAACCAATTTTTGTGTTTTAAGAAAAATTACCAGCTCTTACATAACCCAGCATCAAATATATCAAGGGATTTGTGTTGAATTGGCTTCAAAATGCTTAAGTGTTTAATTGTTCATTCCCTGTGTCAACTAGCCCTGTTTTGGTTTCCAATGCTTAATTTAAGCATTTCACAATTTATTATGGTGTGCCACTATTTTATGATTTTCTTTCAGCACTAATTTTTTAATATCATAAACATTACATTATGACATTTATCTAACTTTACCACTTTGTAAGTGTGAAGACTTAAGAAGTTATTTTAAAATTTAAACCTGAATGAAGAAGTAAGAGAGTAAATACTAAAATCTTGAAAAAAATCCATTTATAATGGAGCCAATAGTAAATTAGAAATCATTCTTTCCTAATTTTACAGTTCTACTTTGGTCAATATTAATGTTTAGTTAATTAGCTGAATAATTTATTGAGTTAAAAATAAGGCAGACCATTTCTGTAGTTATTCTTCTGTGAATAGTAAATGTTGTAAGATGAGCTTCAAATTAGATAAAGCAAATTTAAAAGGCAGCTTAAAGCAGTTTTGCTTCCCTATGAGAAATGAATGGAGACCTACAGCAAGTGCTAACCTATTGAGATGATGCATATTTGCCCCATGCATGTCTATTCTTCCTGCTCATGAGGCAAAACATCTGAACAAGGGTACCCATCATGACATGTTGCTGCCCAATGTGCAGTGAGTGGATCAGCATGATAATGTATGCCCAACTGACATTTGGGTATATATTCAAAGTTGTGACCTTTAAAATAGGGAGACTGAATTTTTAGGTTGAATGTGCCTTGGTAACTTGGATGTTGTCCTCATTACTGAAGTATTAGAATGTCTAATAGTGGCCTGCATGATTTTCAATGACTTCACTTAGAGCATTAAAAGTGAGGTCTCCCTTGGGTAGTCAACACAGGCTGGCATACCACACTGGGGCTGGACCTAGCCTCTCCCCACTGCATCAAGGCTGAGTAAGGCATCCCACCACAGGGAATGAGCTCTAAAAAGCCAGTTTTTGTACCCAGGTAAGTCCTGGTCCCATTGCCAGGGGCCCCATAAACACATCAAGCCATGCAACTTTCACCCACATTCAGAGGGCATAGTGTGGTCCAATGCAGGCTCCCCAGCTGGGGATAGGAGTGGGATTTGGGTAGGTGTTGGGGAACCTGAGAAGAGGAGGGAGGGGGAACAGGAGTTGGTATGTAAAAGAAAAAAATTTTCAAATAATTTTTTTTTTTTAAAGTGAGGTCTCTGGAGTTTAAGAGGTAGAGTCAACCAACTAGAAAAACCTTTGAAACCTAGTATTCTTTCCAAAATTAAATAATTTACAAGTGACACTTAGCTTTAGAGCTCCATAATTACCAAATTAGGACTTTGGTGGATACTGGCTGATGTGGTTGCTGCCACAGGGACCTTACCTTGGAGGAACTCTGCTCTGAGGTGGTCTAGCTCATAGGCCCCTCTAGTTCCTCTCATAATATACTTGCAAAGGCTCCCTGGCCCTGAGGATGGTGAAGAACTAAGAGGATTCAGACTTCAGGTGATACAGTTAAGGAAATTTCATTATGCTTATAATTCATCCTTCCCTGGCTGGTATTGTGGAAAGATGTGCTGAACAGCAATGTCATAGAGAGAAATGGCTCCATTGCTCATGTGTGTCTGCTTGCCACTAACATTACTCATTAGCTTTTCCTGATATCAACTCTGGTTTCCAGTATTGACTTTCTTGGACAATCCATTGAGAAAATTGCTGTGTCTCATAAGTTATGAATAAAATCAGCCATTGAAGAATATAATGCACATTCTTGCTAAATCAAAGGTCACTGTCATCCTCATATATAACCAATCTTTAGGCTAGGGTAAGATTGTATGGCTGCTATACAGAACAACCACCTCTCACTTGTACTAGTTTGACATTTTTATATATTTTTAACATTAGGAGAAATCAAATTTGTGTGTGTTTGTGTGTGTGTGTGTGTGTATAAGGAAATAAACCCTGTGCCTAAAGACTGCTATCTAATCTACCATGAATGTGTGTATTTTTTGTCCAGTTTTGAAATGTGGTCTATTCCCAGTCTAGAAAATGTGGTGAAATAATCTCCCACAGTGAAATAATCTCTGCCCCCATCACCTTCCTCAGTGTGGGAGTTATAGGAATGCCCAGCATTTATATTGGTACTAGGAACTTGAACATAGAAACTATTGCTTTCATGCAATTGCTCTTATCCACTAAGATTTCTCTCTATCTCCAAAGTTGTCTTTTATTATTGAAAATGCAGTTCAGACTTTGGAAAGATAGACAGCAAACGAGTTTTTTCCTCTTCTAAAGTCTTCAATCTTGATGAGAGAGAATAGAAAACAATATTAAAATTTCTACTTGGCTATGTCTCCCGTTATTACCTCATGGTCTACAGAGCATGTGCATGCATGGCTAGCTGTAACAGGTATTTGGATACATTGCACATCCAGGGAACAGAGAACCAGAGAAATGGTCCATATAACCACTTAACTTTATGTGATTCTGTTTAAGATAAAAAAAAAAAAATCCCCTTTGTTGCTTAGTCTAAATAAATGCCCATCATTGCTGCTGTGGGATGCTCTGTATGTCAAATATGTTGCTCTGATTGGTTAGTAAATAAAACACTGATTGGCCAGTAGCCAGGCAGGAAGGATAGGCAGGACAAGCAGAGAAGAGAATTCTGGGAAGTGGAAGGCTGAGTGGGAGACACTGCCAGCCGCTGCCATGACAAGCAGCATGTGAAGATGCCGGTAAGCCACAAGTCACGTGGCAAGGTATAAATTTATGGAAATGGATTAATTTAAGCTATAAGAACAGTTATCAAGAAGCCTGCCATGGCCATACAGTTTGTAAGCAATATAAGTCTCTGTGTTTACTTAGTTGGGTCTGAGCGGCTGTGGGACTGACGGGTGACAGAGATTTGTCCTGACTGTGGGCCAGGCAGGAAAATTCTAGCTACACATTGTCTAAAACAGTAATGCCATTTTGTGATTCCTATGACCAATGTCATGAGATTTTGGTTGTAATATTCCTTGAAAATTCAAAGTACAAACACGTTTCTCCCACAACAGCGTTTTGATGTTTTTATTATATTTTCATTTTTTAAATTTTTCTCCTTACTTTTCTTCTCTCATACAATAAATCCTGACTGCAGCCTCCTCTCCTCTCCTCCCATTTTCCCATCCCACTTCCCCTCTCCTCCAAATCTATTGTTTTTAATTTCCCTTCAGAAATTAGCAGGCCTCCTAGGGTGTCAACCAAATTTGACATAACTAAGTGCAATAAGACTAAGCACAATCCCTCATACAAAGGCTGGACAAAGTAACCCACTGGGAGGAAAAGGGTCCTAAGAGCAGGCAAAAGAGTCAGAGACACCCCTACTCCCACTATTAGGTATACCACAAGAACCCTGAGATGAAAAATTACAGAATGTATGCAGAGGACCTAGTGCAGACCTATGCAGACTCCATGGTTGCTGCTTCAGTCTTTGTGAGCCAAGATGACCCAGCTTAGTTGATTATTTGGGCCATGTTCTCATGTTGCCCTTGATCCCTCTTTCTCCTACAATCCTTCCTCCCCTCCTTTATACTGTGATAAAGCTACAGTTGCCTGCAGGTCTCAAGAGCAGTACCATTTACTGTATAACATTGTTGAGAAGAATTTGCAGGATCCTTCCTCAAAGCAAGTCAAGTTTTTCTTTTTTCCTTTATTAAAATATTTTTATTCATTTTACATACCAACCACAGATCTCCCTCTCTTCCCTCCTTCTGCTCCCCACCCTAGGCTCCCAGCCAACCCATCTCTCATTCCCTTCCCTGACAAGGTAAGGCCTCCCATGGGGAGTTAGCAAAGCCTGGTACATTCAGTTGAGGCAGGTCCAAGCCCCTTCCCCTGCATTAAGACTATGCAAGGTGTCCCACCATGGGTAATGGGCTCAAAAAAGCCAGCTCATGCACCAAGGATAGATCCTGACTCTACTGCTAGACAAAGCTACACAATTCCCTCACTTATGCAGAGGGCCTATTCCAGTCTTATGGAGGCTTCACAGCTGTTGATCTAAAGTTCATTAGTTCCCACTAGCTTGGTTTGGGTGTTTCTTAATCAGTAGTCTCTGAGTTTGAAAACCCCTGTTAATCTTGGATCCAGATTATGAATCTTGATCTTACTTTCTGCAGCCTATTGTCAGCTTTCTGAAATTCAGCTTTTAAATTGTCTCTTATTAAATAAAGCCAAGAGTGCCCTAATCAACTATCTAGTCATTTGATTCCTATGAACACATATTAGCTATCAACCATAAGTCCTCTGCAACTATAGCATACTGACTGACACTGAATCCTTATTCCTATTGTAGGAATAGTGATTTAATGAGTAGCTTAACAAGTGTTGGTAGTTTGCTGCTGAACGTATCCTGCTTCCTTTGTAGTTCTAATTCTCCCAAGTTATATTCAAACCCTGTTTCATAAAAGCTTCTTCCCTTAAAAGCCTTGACCTACAGAAGAAAGCTGAGGCTAAGGTTATCAGGATTGTTAGCTGGATGCCCAAATTGACTTTGCTGAGGGGCTTGTTCTCTGGGCCTCCCATGAATCATTTCCATTGTAAGTTTATTTGGGCACCATGAATAGTTTCATAAAAACACATACAACAAATTGGATTGTTTTTCTTTTTAAAAAACTATTCAGTCTAGTTCTGACATATTGTTTTGCTTATTACCAACACAGTTATGTTTAAACCTTAGGAATTGTCTCAGAACCCTAGCATGGCTAATTCTAAGTGCACTTACAGCATAGTGAGGTAGAAACCACAGGCTAGTAGCCTCTTGTTAGCAACTCACCTCCACTGTGTTAAATTTAAAATTGACACTCCAAAGGAGTCCACAATTTAGTCTTGATGACGTGGAACAAACAAATACATTCACCAACAAGGCATAAGAGAGTTTCAGAAGTGTTAAGTTGAAGAGTTTGAGATGGGAGAGTATCAGAGTGGGCTGATGTGAACATACAGAGATATCCAAGGAGATCAGAGCTGGAATAGGACATATGAAGAATGAAGGAGAAGTTGCAGTTATCCATGGAAGGAACCACAAGTCAAGAAAGGTGGGGTTGTGGAAAGGCAAGGTCACAGATTCTTCACCTCAAGAATGAACACCACACCACCAAGGCTTGTAGACTCCTGATTTACAAAATAGTAGCATGATACATCTGTTAACTTGAAAAGTCTATATTTGTGGTGACTTATTACAACAGCGAAAATACAGATTAACTCGCCTATTTATCTTAGTTACTCTTTCTTCCCTCTTCAGAGAAACCTACTCAGCATCATTACACATGTGTATATTTAATTTGCATCAATCAGAATTACCTACGTCTGAAATCCCATGCTCTGCAGAGGTTTCTTCTTAGGAAGCTTGAGTGCAAAGAGAGGAAGAGTACTGAGGAAAGCCCACGTAATCTTGCTAGACACTGATGAACAGACGTCATCGCCCTGGCATAATTAGGCAAGGCATACTGAGCTAAGAACATATGAATACACACACACACACACACACACACACACGAAATATTTATACATAATTTTTACAAGTATATTTCAATACATTGTCTCAAGATCACATTCTTTCCTATTTAGAAAACTAATTGTGCAAAATTTCAATGGAGACATTTAGTCTTTCTTGTAACTTCAAGAGAAAATACTTTCTGTTGCATTGGTCACAGAGGTTCTATGAATTTCTGATACATCTTACATTGGTACTGACCTTCCCTGAACTTATACATCTGCTATAAGCTGACAATATAATTTTAATTCCAGTGTCTTGTCTTCATGTAGTAATTGGACAAAAAAATGTGTACTAATACATCCAAATTGAAAAGCACATTGAAAGCAATGATAAAATATAAGTTTTCTATTTTTTTTTGTTTTAATACTAACATTTTTTCTTTATGTGTATGAGTATTTGGCCTGCATGTTTGTATCTATACCATACAATCTGATTTAGATATTAATGGACAATTGACTAATTTATAGGAATTTATAGGTTGTATCTCTCATGAACACTGATGCAAATATCTTAAATGAAATATTAAGAAATTGTTTGTTAACATAGACTGATGGCTACTTAACCAACTGAGGCAATGTTCAAAGTTCATAGAAGCTCTGCTTTTACCTTTTCGACTCCCTGTTGCAATTATTTGGAAATAATATTTAAAACACAATTGCTAAAAAAAGAAGCAAGTGTTTAACAGATCAACAAAGCAAAAAGCACAGAGAAATTCATGAAATATTTTCAACATTAATAGGCATTGGTTAAATTTAAACCAAAACCACATGAAATGTTTCTGTAACTAATAGTGACCACACACATGTGAGCACACACACACACACACACACACACACACACACACACACACACAGAGCCTTAGACGACTGTAACCTAGACTGAGAACCTCTATAACTCTAATACATTGCTGGAACAGTTGCAAAGGAATACAGCAACTTTGAAAGTCAATTTTGCAGGCTTTTATACTCTTTATCATTTATTTCTCATGGGATTCAGTAGTCACAGCTCCATATATTCACTTGAGACAACAACTTCAATTGCTGCAAAGACATATACATAAATGTTTGCACTTTTTTTATATATAATCACCCCAAACTGTCAATGACTTAAATGACCTTTAGTTGTCAATTGGATTAATATAAAATACTGCAGTACAAAACTCCCAAGCAATACAAAAGAATGAACTAAAACATGAATATATCTCAGAATAAGTATACTAATTAAAGTCTTCAAAGACAACATACTGTATAATTTTCTTTATTTTATACTTGAGGGAAAAAAAAGCAGATGATGAAAGGGCTGGGAGTTTGTGGAGAAGAGGACCACGAGGATGCAAACATCTGTGCTGGATGCTGTGAACACTATATTTTATTATCTTAGTATAATAGTAATTAATATATTTGTAAAATCCATGAATCTGCATAGAAAGACAGATTACTTTACTGTGTGCAGATTACATATCTCAGCATTAAGCAAGAACAGGACAGAGACTACTTAGCAGGCATCACAAAATAAAGCAAGAGACATAAGTCTAAATATAATTATCCTAATACAGAAATATCTAACTTGGCATCTGAAAAGACAAAGATTTTCAGAGCAGGCCTGCTGAGGTAGCTCAGCTGGTTTTGCTCCCTAGAACTTAGGGTGGAAGGACAGATGCACTCATGAAATTTTCCCTCTGACCCCCACAAGTATGCAACGTTGACAAACATGTATGTCATACACATACATATAGCAAAAAAAAGAAAGATAAATTTTTTAAATTAAAAGATTCTTAGAGAAGGTTCAAAAGGTTAAATTATACAAAACTTGAAGCTCTAAATGCCTTTTATTTGCAATTCTATTTTTTGTATGTGTTTGTGTATGTATAAGAGCTCCACCCATCTTAGCCAAGTGCTTTATCAGAGCCACACTCAAGCCCTATTTACAATTTTAGTGTGCAACATCTTATTGCGTAAAATAGAAATTAGTGATTTTTGTGATCTGAGCACAGAAGTTGAGCTTTACAAGCTACAAATGGTAAAGAAAGCAGAGCTAGGGTACACAAATGATGGCTGGTTTCAAAGTTACCCTTTATGTATTTCCAGCAGAGATGTCCTTAGGATACTGTGTCAGGTAGACAGGAAGTTCCTATGTGGTAAACTGTCCCTTTACAAAGTTCAGTTTGCTTGCCTGACCCACAATATCAAGGGCTTGTTTGGTCTAGTGTGCTGGGCACAAAATGGTGGGCTAGTAAGAAACAATGATCTCCCCCAAAGCTTGACAAGATCTGACAAACTTTTAAATTCTGCTACATGCTCTTATCCAGATTGTTTTCTTGAAGGTTAGGTATGTCAACTTTGACATAAATGCTTGGAATGAGGTACCATCTAAAGGATTACCAAGAAAAAAATGGCCTTAATAACATCAATACCTGGATAAATACATTTTTTATGCAAAGATGGTAATCAAAATTGAAAATGCCTCATGTATCATCAAAGGGAACTTTCAAATGTTTATTTTTCTTTAAATTACATTTATTTGTGTGTGTGTGTGTGTATGGGGGGTTGTGATGGTTGTTCACATGATCCAGCACACTTGTGGAGATCAGTAGACAACTTGGCAGGAATCAGTTCTCTCATTCCATCATGTAAGTCTCAAACATCAAACTCCTGTCATCAGACTTAATGCTAAGTACCCTTATACACTGAGTCATCTCATTGGTCAAAATATTTGTAAAATAAAGGCCAAAAAAGTTTTTTTTCTAAAAAAAGAAGACATTGGCACTTGTTACACCTGTTTATTTTGTCACAATATAGCTTTTTCTTTCTAAAATGTTTCAACTTAATAATAAAACACAGCTTAAAAGAAAAAAAATAAAAATATATAAAACTTAAAAACTCCAGAGATTCTTAATCTCTAGAAATTTGTGTGTGCCCTTTAATGTCTGTGCCCGATACCAGTCTCCACAATTTTATTTGAAGACTTTCTTCATGGCCCTGAGCATTTGCATGCACAGACAAATATGTAGACATAGCTCAATATCTTAAATTAATATGTGCAATAACCAAGTTTTTTTTCATTCATTTACATACCAAGCACAGATCCCCCTTTCATTCCTCTTCCTGCTCCTCTCCATCCACCAACTACCCATCCTTTCCTCCAACAGGGTAAGTTCTCCCATGAGGGGACAGCTAAGTCTAGTACATTCAGTTGAGGCAGGACCAAGAACCTCCCTGCTTTATCAAATTGCAAATGCCCTAACGTCATCATAGAGCCTTCATCCAGTAACTGATGGAAGCAGATGCAGAGATCCACAGCCAAGCACCAGGTCAAGCTCCGGGAGTCCAGTTGAAGAGAGGGAAGGGGAATTCCATGAGCAAGGGAGGTCAAGATCATGATGGGGAAATCTACAGAGACAACTGAACCAAGCTCAAAGAAACCCAAGATTTTTTTTTTCTTTAGGAAACTAATGAATATGAGTACTAGGGAAAATGCTTTTCCTGTGGCAGCCACAGCATGAGGTCCTTGGGCTTAATTCAGGCATCAAGTGATGAGTACAGATTTAAAAAAAAAATAAATGCAAGTGATTTCAGAATAATGAGTGATCATTAGATACCTGGAACTGTAGGAAGCATAAAATTTGTACAAGTAAACAGAGAGCCTAAGTAAGATGTAGTTATTTAAGCCTTCAAGCCTCAGGTTATTTTCACTGAAGATTTATGTAATATAAGTGAATCTTTGATAAGCAGGTAAATAGCCATGTGTCAAATGAAATTCATTTTATTTCTTTATATTTGGCTGTAGTCCAATCATTGTTTTGGTTTTGTTCTGTCCACTAAAGAAAGTAAGAGAAATATGTCAGGTCTAAATACTGTGTTTTTCATAAAAAATAAAGAGTAAGTTAAAGGAAACCATCAGTGTAAAAGTGACCCCAGATTTCAATGCTTAAGAAATATGAATAGAGAAGGACAATGGGATAGAGCCGATGCCTGGACCTTTGCTTGGCAAGGCAGCTTGGAGACAGAAATTGCTCTCTGCTGCATCACCAGCATCTATTCCAGAACAGGGAGCAAGGGCGGAAGGTACTTAAACAGCATGTCAAAGTGAATGTGTGTGGGGTAGAAGGAGAGAGAGAGAGGGAGGAGAGGGAGAAGAGGGAGAGGGAGGAGACAGAGAGGGGAGCTCAGTGAGTCTGTTGGACCAAAGACAAACAGAGCTGATAGCTGTGGAGCATCTGAGAGAAGCAGCTTAGCCATGCTCCCTCCCCCTGTGATTGCTCTACACTTGCTGATGTTCGAATGAACACCTGTGCTGTCCTTTGTCGAACAGGAGACCCCATACTCAATGGATAAGCTGAATTTGGACTGCTTATCAGAAAAAAAAAATCAGTTCTCTAACAGTAACTTAATAGAATTTATTTCTAGTCCAACTTGACTGAGACACTCAGGAGTCAACAGTAAGATTGTTAGAAGGAAGACCAAAGATCAAGAATAGGCAAACAGATGCAGTTCCGAGTTCCCATGAGCCTCCGGGAGTTGTGTAAACAGACCCCACTGCTCTGGAATACTAGTAAACAAACAGATGCAGGCACTCAAGGTCTATGGACAGTGAGGCAGAGCTGAGACTCTGTGTGGCCCAGGAAAGAAAGTGACAGCACAACATTTTAGTATTTTTATAGCATTTGTTAAACCACTTAAACACAATTTAGACTGAGGAATCTCTAGTGCCCAGGTTTCCTATGCAAACAAAGCAAAACCCTACTCGATGCAAATTGGTAAAACAAAACTTCAGCTTAACCAGCAAGAAACTGCAAACTAACCTTTAAATGGGTCAGGGCATCCCCATGGGGTGGCCTGAACGAAACTACTGTTCTACTTTAGCCTCTCAGAAGTTTTGTTTTTTTTTTTTAAATTTTTTACTTCTATGTAAATTGCACACATGTATGTATATGTTTATACATGCATACACACATGAAGTTGGAGAATGTGAGATGGGGTCTGGTGAAAGAGGGGAGCTGGATTTGATTATAATTTGTGGGGGAATTGTTAAGGATAAGAAAACAGTAATATGAGGGGTTAAAAAGTTAGTAGCATCTATATGATCCCAGCACTCGGGAGGCAGAGCCAGGCGGATCTCTGTGAGTTCGAGGCCAGCCTGGACTACCAAGTGAGTCCCAGGAAAAGCGCAAAGCTACACAGAGAAACCCTGTCTCGAAAAACCAAAAAAAAAAAAAAAAAAAAAAACATAATATGATAAACCAAGGAGTGAGTATAAATTTGAAAAGTGAATGTAATAATCCTTTTTATATGGACTTCAAGACATGCTTCATCTTTCAACTAAACAATTTGAATTGTTCCCACCCATCACAGCACAAAGGGGAAAGCCCCCACTACAGAACCATTTGCTCCCAAGTCAGATTGTTGAATACTCAGCCAGATTTTGACCCTCTCCAATGACTAACACCCATTTATCTGAATTACCCTGATTTGGTTTATTCTCCTTTCAATCAACACTCTTTGTTAAAGAACCACAACTTAAAAAAAAAATCTCTGGCAACTGTACTTCTCTGATCCCCTCCCAAACCTTTTGTATCCCTCAGGCACAACTGAAATGAAATACAGTCAGTCAGTGAGCTAGGATTCTGAAACCAGAATGGCAATGATTTGATTTTAATCTTCTCAAAAATGATTAAGTAAATATGACAATAAATCATGAATTAAAAATAAATTGTATCCCAAGTAATGAAGTATGTAATAATGTCTGCTTTTAGTCCCTGTGAAAATACATTTACAGTGAGAGCAGTGTCTGCCACACTTCTCATAACTCTCTGCACTGGCAGACTAACGCATGCTCTCTTGAGACAGTTTGTCAAGGAGATGAAAGACACGGCACTTAGAAACTGTGTCTTGAAGGAACAGAAGGCTTCTGCTGTATTTTCCAGGCACTTTGTGCAATCAGAGAACTGTCTATGTCAACCCATATGGTTCTTTCCTTTATTTAAAATACTTAGTTTTCCTTTGTTTGTGCCTTACCATGCTTCTCTCTTATTGAAATAGTTAATGATTTTCCCAAAGTTTTCAAAGAAGATTCCAGGATAATGATGAAGAAAAAAATGATTTTTTTCTTACCTCCTATATATTTTTTATTTATTTTTCAACACAATTTTTTTTATTATTTTGATTCAGTAAAAATCTACCAAACCTCAGGTTAATAATCAATCTATTCATTCTATCAGCTTGTTGCTATAAATAGTGCATTATGCTAGAGAGTTATAACGAACCTAAGGGAAGAAAAATAGGACAGAGACTATGTCCTAGATAAGCTTAGATCTAAAGCTCATGAAACTACTGGATAACATTTAAGTGCTGTGGTTGTATAACACTGATTGTAGGAAAGAGAGAGCCATGTGGCCAGAGAACTCACAGAGAGCTCATTATTAGAACAATACTATTAGAATATATAACATTAGGGCATATTAGGCCCTATATTGCTGCTCTGGCTGTTATTAGCAGTCCATCTACCCAACATTTATTGGATATGGTACAGAAGGTCTTTTCCAAAGTCATGAAAGGCATGAACTCCATAGATGTAAAATGATTATTCTTATCTGCAGAAGTTGGGAAACACTTCTGGAAGTAGAAATAATTTGTTCACACAAAGAATAAAGACAGATAAACCACAAAGAAGGATAGTGGTATTTCTGTTGAGTCATATACTGAGGTTTTGACTTCTTAATTGGGCTATTTTTCTAATATAAATATTTCCTTCAAATTTTGGCTTGGTAATACTGTTAATGAAAATCATATTGTATTTGATAATAAAGTCACTGGGAGAAGCCAAAACTAGAAAAAAAATTTAATCAAATTATAATGCACACACATAAAGGAATATAATACTATTTAATTACAGTATGCCTATTCTATAATGTCACAATAATTTTACAGAAATACCAGTACAGACACTCTTCAATGGGGACAGTAGACCAGATACCAACACTTTTGTATGCACAAGGCTTACATAGATTATGCACAGGGAAGTTTCTCTTGCCAAAACATTTAGTTGAAAGGTCAACAATATGCTTGTGGAATGATGCAAACAGGAAGTTTTGCAAAACCCAAATATTACTGGGGCTATAAGGAATGCATGATAACTTACAGTAGAAACATAGCATAAAAAACTCTGTACCTCTATTCTTACCTCTAGTCTTTACACCCAAAGGCCAATACATTTGAGCATTGGCCTAATTGTAAAGATATATTGAACCCTTGGGCATGAGCTAAATAAACTACATGCTCCTCACTGTCACAACATACATAGTGTGGTTGTGCATCATCATGTGACTAAGTTCATAGAGATACAAACAAAATTTTTAATCAATAATTGATTAAACCATGACAGGTAGGCTTTGTCCAAGTCCATTTTGAAACCTGTTACTACATTATAGGAAAAAGAGTCACTTAAGGAAACATTTGTTGGAATCATTTGCTGAAAATTTAATTAAGTTTAGTCTTGATCATTGACTGAATAACCAGAATTCAAGCCAATCTGTATGTTTTAGTTGCTATTGTGTAAAATCTTTCAGGCAAAAATAGTGCAGAGTAACAAGTCTCACATTTCTACCCGTGTAGAATGGAATTGAATAATTAAGTAAGTGGGTGGTAAATTGTGGGAGAGAGATTTCTCGTTGATGGAATCACCATTTATAAGCAAGCAGTAAAGGAGTCTGGAGTATTCCCTATAGCTATACAAATTAGAGTTGGAGACATTAGAATGAATTCATGTTTGGATTACTAGAAATACAAATGGTCACATATAAAACTATTTTATATGGGTATTTATATGGTGGTATTATATGCACATTTCATTACATTCTCTGTCAGATGAGAGAGCCTAGAAACCATGATAGCCTCATGGTGATAGACACTCTAACTGAACAATTTTGATTTATAACATTTTCAATAAAATAAAATATGGCTCCTTGAAGAAATGTCTGAATTCTAAAACTGAGATAAGAACTATTTAAGATTAACTTATGATACTTTCTCATGTCAGAAAGTACACAAAGTACTCAAAAGAAAACAAGTATTTTTTAGGGGATATGCCAAAGTTACCAAAAACTTACTGAAATAATTTCTAACAACTAAAAGTATATCACTGTTAGTAGTAAAGCTAATGGCATCTATTGAATGGTAACCTAAACTACAAATAAGATAAATTATTGAATGAATTATTATAAATGAGAACCACAAAATACCTTATATAGATAATACTAAATGTATTATGTAGATACTTAACCCTCAAGGAAAAAAGGAACATGAAGTTATATGCTTTAAATGTGTCTGTGTATTAATTTTTTCCAGTTAGTACAACTGGAAACAAGATAATCTTTTCTTCAGACAGTCAACATCAAGCATCATAAATCATGCTGGTAAGATGCACCTTACTATAATTTGATGAAATGGAAAGTTGTTTCTGCTGTCTTTTTCTACATTATGCAAAACCCTAGGCTTATCATGAGAATCAACAAGTAGGTTTTAACAGTATGGCATTCTGTAAATTTTGACTCAAAATGGCCAAGGTCACTAAAAAGAATTTAGTGAAATGAAAAGAGACAAAGAAGACATAACTAAACACCACAGGGTATCCAGGATTTATGCCTGCGAGGGAAAAAATTGCCAAAAACAAAGTGAATTTGAATATACTATAAATTTTAGTTACTAGTATATAAATGTTGTTATACTAGGAATACATAATATTATTATGTAATACAAATCAAGCTAATGATTATTATGAGGGAACAATGTGATATAAATAGGAATCTTCAGTGTTATTTTCAATAAAACCTAAAATGTGTCTAAAATGCAAAGTTAGATGCTGTACAGACACAGTGATTTAAATAAAAGAAGTATATAAGGACAAGTATTGACACATTTGAGTGATGGAAATAAAGAGATTTAAAAATATGTATCTGTTAGCTAATACCAAAAAAAAAATGAGAAATAGTCCGTTACACAGCATAATGTTGTAAGAACAGAACAATTTGATTTTTTAAACCTTCTGAATGATCTTTTTCTCATTTTAATCACCCATCTAGATTTACTTTTATAGCATACAAGAAGTTAAGAGAATTCTGACAATGATATCTTTATTTTTTAGAGAAATTTGCTTTTTACTTGTTTGTTTTCTGTTTTTAATGATTATTAAAGCAACTGATGAGTTCAAGATGGATACCTTCAAATAAGCAAATCTGTGACTCAAACAATTTTAGCAGAGAAACACTAGGAATAAGTTTATATCTTCATAAGTAAATGACCAACCTAGAAAATATAAGATAAAATTAAATGCAATAATGTCCTTTATTTTTAATATTTGGTGTATATTTGTGTAAATGAAATTAAAAAGAAGAAATGTATCTAAAATTTGACCTATGTTGACATATGTTTCTAATACACATTCAAAAGGTTTAGAGTTGTCCATTAAGTTTCTGGTAACCTTTTCATTTTATATTCTACCAACAGAAAGTGCTGGGTCATATGGTCTATCCCTAGCTTCCATTTTGTGCATTTCCTAAGAGTTAAGTCTGGTGGGTGGATTCTATTATACTTATCTCCCAATATAGAAAGCAACTGTCTAATTTGTGGGTATTTACAATGCTCATTTCAAAGCTGGGAATCAAAACATAATTGAATCCTTCATTTTCAGATGGATAACTTGTCTTTTGGAACAGTTAACAAAAGATAGTTAATTATCAAAGATTGAGATCGAAAGGGTGCTATTTAAACATAAATAGTGCTTCGCAAACAGGAAATCTGGGGAATGGATAGATGATTGAGCAAAATTATTTTTCCTTCATTACTAAAACTATAAATTCTGATTAGTGGGAAAAAGAGAAAGAAATCAATCTGTTGGGGTCTTTAGATAGAGCATGTTATTGCACAGGTAAGTACTTTCAACACAGTGGACTCACACTATGAAAGTTTGAAGATAGGAGATAAATCTGTTTGTAAATATAAGAGCAAATATCTCTTGTGGAAGAATAAACTGAATTCATTTCAGGGTGACTCAAGTGAATCCAGACAAGAACTGAAGACAATGGAGGGTATATTAAAAGAACTCCAGCAACAGAGCCAGTGATTGATGGGCAAGGTTGGTACAATTTCTGGTACTGCAATGGAAGAAATCAACACTCACCCCTGCTCTCTGGAAATATAACTGCATTTGGAAAGCTGACAGATGTATGGGGAAAATCTCTGTTCTCAGGCACTGGCATGGTCAGTCCGTAGATACCTTGTTGTATGGTTGGTGTAGCCTCCCTTATCATATACCAATGTCTTCTGTTGACTGACAATGCAATGACATCACTTTGAAGCTGCAATACACAACTGGATTATCTATAAATTTGGTAACATTTTACATGGATTGATAAAGCAGAGTCATATCTCCCTCAACTCAGTACACATAGTGTCATAGTTCCTATTGAAGCACACAGAGTGGCACATGAGTTCCATCATGAACCACATTGAGAACGTGAAGGCAGTGGTCCACCTGTTGGAGAGCAGCTAGGTGGTTAGGAACCAGGGTGCAGAGTCCTGGTTTATACAGCACAGGTGTTGAGAAAGACAGACATGTTTTCAGTTATTGTCCAGTGTAACCCCTGAAGTTGCGGTGATGAATCTGTAGGAATTCTAACTGATGTCATCTCTTTTCTGGAAGCATATTATAAGTGTCCTGAGCTCTTCATAAGTGACTCAAGCTTTTTAATTGTTCTGTTTCAGTTTTGCTTAATTTAAAAGCTTTGTAACTTCATCTCCACCTATTGTCTTTATTTTTATTTCTCTCTTGTGCTGAGGATAAAAACTAAAGGCTCTCGGGACATTGTAGGTGGATGATCTATGACTGAACTGCCTACCCTCCTACTCCTGTTCTGGAACAAGATCTGGAGGGTCAGCCAACCTAGACAGATCCAAAGGGTAATGAAAGGCAATATTAAGCAATTATTTTTAAACAAGAGATGAAACCACATTACTTTTATTTCTCAACTGTGTAGTTCAATATTATTATGTAGATTTGTATCAGATATATTGACAAGATTTTATGGAAAGAGAATAATTATGGGATAAGTGTAGTATTGAATAGAAGTGTCTATGTCTGCTTCCATTATAGCATGGCTAAGAAACTGTTTTATGACAACATTTTCAAATACACATATACTTAGAAAATGAACACACTAAAATATATTTTGCTATTAAAACATGGTTAGTGGGGCTAGGAAAATAGTTAGGTGGTTAAATCACTTGCTGTAAAAGGGTAAAGATGTGGATTCAGATCTCCAGTGCCCACAGAAATCTGGGGCAGGGATGACAGATTGCCTGTGATGCCTAGGGGTGGGAACTTCTGGAATTCAGAGATAAAAGATCACCAGAGGAATGGCTAGCTAGAATGGCTTAACTGGTGAACTCTGGAATCAAGTAAGTGATCTTATTTCAATATATAAGATAAGAGAGATCTAGATAGATATCCGATGTCAACCACTGACCTCTACCCTCACTCCTGTACATATGCAGACACACACTCACACATATACAAACATGTCTATTCCCATAATGCATATCACACACATAGTAAACATGGTTATTGAGGTGCATTAGTTATTTTTGTGATCAAAACATGTGACAGAACATTTAAAGGGAAGTGTTATTTATTTTACTCATGATATAAGTGGGTGTTCTCAATGACTAATTGACTCCAAACACTTGGGAAAACATCATGGTATGGGAGCACATGGCAGAGGAATTTCTTCACATTAGCTGGATAAGAAAAAAGACAGAACAAGTCAGGGACAAGAAACCCACAAATACTCCCAAGGTCTCATTACTCTTAGTGACCTACTTTCTCCGGTCAGACATTTACTTTGAAACTCCCAACATAGTGAAGCCAGCTGGGGTCCTAGGATCTAACATGTGTTCCCAGTGGGGGTTATTTCCTATCCAAACTGTAGCATGACATTTAGAGTAGGCCATTATATTTAGTTTTATATTAATTTCAGTAAAAATAAACACATATCACTGTGTTAGGTATAATAGACAGATAATATGACAGATAAATGACTTTTATTTACATTTGCATTTTAAAAATCTCATTTATATCAGAAGTAGACACTGTCTTCCTGCACAAGTGTCATTGCTGCTAAAGCCGTAGCAAATACATGTAGAGTGATTATACAGAGAATTCCTTGCAGATTCTGGGGTTCACTATCTTTGCCTCTCTCCTCCCCAAAAAAACAACTCATAGGATAGAAATAAGAATGAATCAAGCCGGGCGGTGGTGGCGCACGCCTTTAATCCTAGCACTCGGGAGGCAGAGCCAGGCGGATCTCTGTGAGTTCGAGGCCAGCCTGGGCTACTAATTGAGTTCCAGGAAAGGTGCAAAGCTACACAGAGAAACCCTGTCTCGAAAAACAAAAACAAAAAACAAAACAAAACAAAAAAAAAAAAGAATGAATCAAAACATAGACATAAACATAAAAAGTAATAAGCAAACAGTAGTCATGATGGTAGTTTTAAAACCTAGAAAAGTATTAACCCTGAATTGCTAAGAGCCTGAGTAATAACCTGTGACCCTAAGGGTACCAAATAACAAAGGCCATATTAGGCAATTTCTGTTGACTAATCATCAGGGGGAAATATGATTCTTGTATGTTAGAAAATACAAAACTATATAAATATTATGCCAAGTTTTTTTGTTCTTTTCCTGCACTTTTAACCTTTGCTAAAAAGAAGCCTGATCAATCAACTCAATGTTTTTTCTCTTCTACAATAAATTTTAGTGGCGATAGATATATCAATAAAATCTGTATTCTACTGCTATGAGGAGCAATTTCCTTCCCCATGACAGCAAACATTGACCATTTTAAGATTATGACTACATTTTAAATTTATGTTTACATTACTGTCTACATAATTCAAGGTGTGATGCCTGCTTTTAGCAGCAACATCCTTTGATGGATATAAATGGTGGCTAAGAGAATATGACTCATAAGGAAGGATTGACAGCCCACTTAAGTCCATGATTCACAGAATACTTCACTCTTCTGATATAGCTCAAAGAAAAAGAAACACTGAAGATGTTAGTAAAGATAAATCACTATTTCTATTAGGATAAAAAATACTGTGGGAGTACTTTAATGGCTCCATTGCACTCAGGGTTTCATGTTCCTCTCTTCTTTTTGGTAGGCACTGGCAAGAATTTGAAATACATCTGAAGGGGATTTTAAAACTTGGGTGATGAAAACAAGATTTCAGAAGAATAAGAGCAGCTTCAAAAATACTGCCATGGCTCATCCAGATTCCATGCTAAATCATTCAGTTTTAAAACACCAGACATCAGTCTTAAATATTTGAAACTGCATAAGGATTATGGTCATATCAGTATTCAAGATGCTTTGAGGCTCTCTCTCTCTCTCTCTCTCTCTCTCTCTCTCTCTCTCTCTCTCTCTCTTTCTCTCTCTCTCTCTTTCTCCCTCTCTCATAATATATATGTACTATAAAATAATTATGTAATATATTTATATATAAATATTTATGTACATATGAAAACCAATATATATTAACCACACTTCCTGTTACTTGCACTTCTGTGCCTCTCATATTTGTAACAGACAGATGGTACTGATATTAATACTTTGGGAAAGAATAACTTTTTATTTGTTTTTGAGTATCTCATACATGAGTACTGTATTGACATTATTTCCACCCTCCCTTCTCTAACCACCACATGGGTTCTCCTTTCCCTCTCAAATTCATGGCTTCTTCGATCATTATCAGTGCACACACCCCTAGGGGAGAAAGCCTATATTTAGGGGGAGTTTCTATTATATCCTCCTGACCAAGAACCCAAAGGGAGCTTTCTCATGCTTGGTACTAGGTTTTGATAGATAGTCTATAACTTTCGGGGAGAGTGACACAACTTCATTTGAAACTTATCTCAGATGATTTCTAATTCTCTCTTCAGAGCAACTGTGCCCCACTGTGCTCTCTCTGGAGCTGATTTTCATAAGTTGACTTTGTATCCTGCCACTTTGCTCAAAATGTTGACAATTTATACAAGTGTTATGGGGGAATTTTAGTGATTGGTTATATTTGTTATCATATCACCAACAGGAAAAATATGATTTTCCCACTCGTGGTCATTTAATTTTCTTCCCTTGTCTTGTAATGTTAGTTAGTACTTCAAGAACTATAATGAAAAGTGTTGATAGTGCATAATCCTGTTTCAGTACAGGTTTTAATGGAATTTGCATCAATTTTTTTCTTCACTTAGGATAATGTTGACTGAGGTTTGTCATATAGTGTTATTTATTATGTTGAGGTATATTCCCTCCAGCCCTACTCTCTCTAGGATCTTTATCTTGAAGATATGTTTAATTTCCATCAAGGGCCTTTTCCACACCTATTGAGATGATCATGTAGTTTTTATTTTGTGTCCATTCATATAATTTGTTACTGTAGCTAGAGTTTTCCTGCCTGGCCCACAGTCAGGACAAATCTCTCTCACCAGCCAGTCCCACAGCCACTCAGACCCAACCAAGTAAAGACAGAGACTTATATTGGTTACAAACTGTATGGCCGTGGCAGGCTTCTTGCTAACTGTTCTTACAACTTAAATTAATCCATTTCCATTAAGCTATACCTTGCCACATGGCTCGTGGCTTACCAGCATCTTCACATGCTGTTTGTCATTATGGTGGCTGGCAGTGTCTCTCTGACTCAGCCTTCCACTTCCCAGCTTTATTCTCCTCCTTGTCCCGCCTACACTTCCTGCTAGCCAATGGCCAATCAGTGTTTTATTTATTGACTAATTAGCAACACACTTGCCATACAGAACATCCAGCCCTACTCTCTCTAGGATCTTTATCTTGAAGATATGTTTAATTTCCATCAAGGGCCTTTTCCACACCTATTGAGATGATCATGTAGTTTTTATTTTGTGTCCATTCATATAATTTGTTACAGTTACTGATTTATGTATGCTGAATCATCCCTGCATCTCCAGAATAAAGCCAACTTGGTCCTGGTGGGAAATCTCTTGTAAAATCTATTGATATAGTTGTTGCTCCAATAATTTATTGAGAATTTTTTGTGTCTGTTTTCATGAGAGATAACAGTTTATAGTTTTGTTGTTGTTTCTTTACCTAGATTTGAAGTGGAGTAATTCATGACTTTTTAAAAATTTCTTGATTTTGTATTTGACCCATGATCCATCATTCAGTAAAGTATTTAATTTCCATAAACCTTTGTAATTACTAGAGATTTATTTATTTTAGGCTTTATTGAACTGGGGTCAGATTAGACACGCACAGTGTTTGGGTAGAGTATTCTGCCAGCTCCATTTGATGGATGATGCCATTTAATTCCAATGTTCTCTGTTTAAACTTTATTCAGATGACCTCTCTGTTGGGAAACATGGGGGATTGGAATTGCCTACTATTACTGAGTTGAACTTAATCTTTGTCTTTGAGTCTGGTGATACAGTTTTGTTTATGAAATTGGGTGCATCAGGATATGGTATATTTATGCTCAGAATTTTATTGTCTTCTGAGATAATTATTCCCTTGATTAGAATTATGTCCTCCTTTATCTCTTCTGATTAGTTTTAGTTTGAAGTCTGTTTTGTCATCTGTTAGGACAGTGACACCCACTTGAACGCCGTCCCATTTGCTGGGAGGACTCCTTTGCAGCCTTCGCTTTCAGATGGTGAAAGTAAGAAGGGTCCTTACAGACAACCAAAACAGGAATTTGTTTCTGAATCAGTTCAAATAACCTAGGACTTTTGATTGTGGAGTTAAGTCATTAATATTTAAATTTGTTATTGAATGCTATGTGTTGATTGCAGTAATTTGATTGTTTATTTTCTCTTATATTCTTAATACTATTCTGCATTTCAATTATTATAGCCTCTTTGTTTTCTGTAGTCTCTTGACTATGCTTATTCCACTGTTTAGTCTGAGTATCACTTCCAATATTCTCTGGAGGGTTGATTAGGCATTTTTTAAATATAAAACTAAATTCCAGATTTATTACAGAATTAAAAATGAAAAGAATCCAAGTTCTTTTTCCTCTCATAAGTATATCTTTCTGTTTATCTTAAATTTACTTAATTTGTTATAATTTATTTACTTTTTTATTTTTTAGATTGTAACATTTCTCCCTTCTCTTTCTTCCCTCCAAACTCTTTCATATAACCCTCATTGTTCCCTCAAAGTAATGTCATCTTTTCCACTCATTGTTATTGTATGCATATATGTATATACATATATATTTCCAAATACACACTGATCAGTCTGTATAGTGATACTTGTGTTGTTTTCAGGGCTGACAGTCGGCCAGTCGGTTTGTTCTTTCCTGGGGAAGGCCACCTCTACCGTTCCCACCTTTCCTCGGTAGCACACAGTTCTTTGTGTAGATTGGGGCCTCCGGGGCTTTTCTCTGTCAAGTTTGGCATGTTCGTTGGTGTCGTCCTTATTCAGCTCATGTTTGGGCAGTCTTGTTGGTTAGACTTTTTGGGTTTTTTTTTCCTTCTGTGATCTTGAGAAAAATCTTATTTATGCCATTGAAAAATCAATCTTCTTCATCTATCCCTATAATTCAGGATTTGGCCTTTTTGGTGTGTATCAGAGTTCCTGGATATTGCTTTTTTGTATTTTTATAATGTTTTATGCTTTTTGCTTGTTTGAGCTAATTCCTCTCCATTGTCTTTTAGGCCACATATTCTGTCTTCTACTTGATCCATTCAGCTTGTAAGGCTGTGGCTGGAGTAACAGGTACTGCTAGGCATCTCATCTGGGAGCAGAGAGCCAAGCACAGGATCTCTAAAAGAACAGTACATGCTCCTAACCACAGAGTAAACTGTCAGCCTCTGCAAAGAATGATTTCCAAATAAGATCACCTAATAACTTTGTTTCCTCACGCATTCAGCATCTTATTTAATATTGTCATTTAAATCTGTCTCTTGTGGTTACTAAAAGTATAAAAATTTTAAGTGCCGGGTGGGGGTGGCGCACGCCTTTAATCCCAGCACTCAGGAGGCAGAGCAAGGCGGATCTCTGTGAGTTCGAGGCCAGCCTTGGCTACCAAGTGAGTTCCAGGAAAGGCGCAAAGCTACACAGAGAAACCCTGTCTTGAAAAACAAAAACAAAAACAAAACAAAACAAATTTTAAGTATCATTATTTTGTATTTCTATTTTGCTAATATAAATTGGAGACAACCTTTGTAAAAGTTATGTTTTCAAAAATGTACATAAATAAGAAATAATATTTATGAGATCTGAAATCTTTTATCCTTATTACAATTTACACAGTATCCAAAGGTAAGTTAAGGGTATGGAAACTGATCTGGGAGAGCAAAATGCATATATATGAGCAGAGAGAGCAAAATGCATAGGAGTAGGGTTACTAACGGTAGAAAGATTTGAATGGGAAAGGAGGAGGAGGACAGGTTAGGGAAAGGGAGTTTGGGAGGGAGGGACAATCAAAATCACAAATGTATGACAAAACATATGGAAACCTATTACAGTATAAACTGACTGAAAATATAATGAAAATTTAAAATAGATATACCCCATATAAGCAAAATTCAAAACTACTTCTCAGTCATTTCCATCAAGAATAAAAGAGTACCATAACTGTGAGCAAAAGAAGCAAGGGTAAATTACAAGAATAACTTCTGCATGGGCAAGAAACTTGCTCGGGGTTGCAGAGTGAAGATTCAGAAAGCAGGGAGGCAAACTGCATGAGTCAGAAGCCAGAATGATGCTCTCAGTGGTGTGCATTGTAGCACACCAGCTGCTAATAGAACCACTTTTAACAAAGTGCTTTACATTCTAACACCTAAGTTTGGGTTAATCTAGATGATTTCTAAAGTCATTCTGCATACAAATTAAGTTTATTTACTATTATACTATATTAAGTAAACCACCATGCATCCTTAATAGATTTTACTGATATATCCTTCCTTCTTTGATTGGAAATTAAATTTATAATAAATCTACTTATTTCATATGAAAAGAAAACAAGCAAGGGTCTATGGGGCTACTTTTCACAACAGATAAATAGATATTTTTCCTGGGCCCCAGGAAAATTCAGTCTTTGATGAAAGAATCACTGATCGGACTCTGGTTTGCCTTGGAGTGCTCTATGGTTATACCAGAGACATCAATAATTTCCCAGATGCTTTCATTGGGAATCCAGTGAATAAGAATTTCACTGGGAATTTTAGAAGACCTGACAGTAAACCCAGCAGGTTTTCTAGAGTGAGAGGTCATGCAATCTGTTTTAGAGTCATTTCTGAATTGTTTTTTTTTTCCATCTGTTCCAGGTTCTTAGCATTTCAACATTATTCCCTTCAGTGAGATTCAGGCTACTTTTTCCTCAGCATAAACTAATTCATTAATCATTTCACTATGGTGAGTCTTGACATCCGTTCAGTCATTTATCACAGTACCCAAGACAAATGGCTAACTTGGCTGTCAACAAACTTGATTTCTTAACTCATCAAAGGGGAATGCTTTGTAATAGTACTTCTTGATTAGACATCAGCGTGGCAAGGTTTTGTGGATTAGTGCATGTGAGTGTAAGTGGTTGTTGTTGTTGGTGGTGGTGGTAGTATGTGTGTGTTTGTGTGTATGTGTGTGATACTTTGTGTTCATGAAGCAGTACATCTCAGATCTGCTTTGGCCTACTCAAGAAAGATCCTTGGAATTTTAATTCTCCTTATGAATCTTGCAACAAAAATTTCTGGAGATTATTTTGCTTCAGTTACTTATATTTGGTGTGTTGGCAGATGTGTAGTCAAAATCGCCAGCTCAGATTGTAGATGTGTAATGTGAGAAATCCACGGAGTCTATTTAATGAGCAAAGGAATTTATTAGGGGTTAAATCACTACCATGGGAGATTTATTGCAGGGTCCAGTAAAGCTGAGCTGTGTCCCATGCTGATCTGCCAGTCCAAGATCTCAGCATCCAAACCACAAGGTAGCAAAGAAACCACCACAATGTTAGATCTTAAGGGTCCTGAGTGGCCATGCCCCTGGGGAGATACTTCAAGGTCATAGGCAAGTGTAACGGTTACTTGCTACTTACTAGGGGTGGCACTTCAAGGTCATAGCTAGGACAGCTACTCACTACATCTCCCCCTTTTGTTTAAATAAGAAAATTCTATCTTAACATAAAATTATATACAATAGGAATGATTATTAAATATTGTCTAGAAGAAATAAAGGGTAATGATTTAAACTAAAAGGAACTACCACCAATAAGAACAATATCAAACAAGAGACATATACTAAAACCCAGAGATGTCCAGAACATATGTAAATGGTATGTTACAGAGATTATTTCAAAAGCTGTCCTATGCTGAAGAATCTGAATCTAGTACTTATTATGTTCTAGCTAAGATACAAGAAGGTTGTAACTGTAACTATTAGTCTTCAACCTCATCAAAGACCTGAGAAAGAATATAATAATACTTGAGAAAATGGGAAATACATGCAGGCAATTTTTGAAAATCTTTAGAGAATAGACAGAGACAGCTTGCAGCCTGGACAGTCATCTAAAGTTTCTCAGTACAGTTGGGACATCCAGTTTGGCTACAGGACTAAAATATCTGAAAGGCCATTTTCAGAAGCAGGAATTTTGAAAGACCATCTTACCCTGTCTTGGCAGAGTTCAGTAGTTGCTTTTCCTTGTGTCCCATGCATCCAAAAAGAACAGCATTCATGGCTGTTCTTTCTGGATGCATGGGACACATTCAAGGCCAGGGAAATTCTTTGCCCAACAGGCCATGATGCACCAGGAAGAAGACAAACTTGCAAAGGAGTGTCTTAGAAGCCCAACATTCTCTCGGGATCAGATTGGTGCTGCCAGAAGCAATTGTGTCTCAAGTCAACAGAATTCTAAGTTACATAAATGCCATATTCTTAAGGTCTATGAAGTGTTTGAAGATTTCCTGTCCATCTGACCTATGTATCTGTAAATCTGGATAACTTAATTTCTTATATTATATATAGAAAACTTACATAAGTACAGAGTATAAGTCTTCTATTTCACCATATCACACTTAGCATCAGCATAAACACAAACAACTAATTGTTCAAATCTATATTTAATAACATAGAATCCTGAAGAGTAACTTAAAAAAATATATTACATATTTATTGATTAATTAATTGATAGGTGTGATGTGTGTGTGTGTGTGTGTGTGTGTGTGTGTGTGTGTGTGAGAGAGAGAGAGAGAGAGAGAGAGGGAGAGAGAGAGAGAAAGAGAGAGAGAGAGAGAGAGAGGAAAGAATACGTATGAAGAGGAGATCTCAGCATCAATCACTATGCCGAACAGATAACTTTAAAGACAAAACAAAAGAACATATTTTACATTCCCGGGGAGCTTAATGCTGTATTTACAAGCATTCCTTGTCCACATTACATTAGCAGACTCTTCTCCCTCACCCTGGAACACTGGTGTCCACAAGTATCCAGCATCTTCCTGTCTCTCCTCACCCCTACCTCTTCACACATGAGCATGCCTCTGATATTTCCTTATCAGCATCCTCTTCCTTCTAGGCTAGCCTCAACTTTTGCCTACCTAGATGGTGATCTCTAACTATCCAATGCAAACTTCCTTAAGTTCTTTCAGCCTCAAGTAGTGTTGTTTCTTTCTCAATATATAAGATTTAGTGACTAGACCAGGCAGATAAATTTATCAGTAACAACTTGTTTTTTATTTATCTACATTGTACACTAAAAACTCTTATTTCCCTTTAAGTGTCTTTTTTCCTATCTCAGAGAACACTTGACAAACTTCAGATGTTTCTTTCTTATCAGCAGTCTTCATACTTACACTCAAATACCCTATGTTGAGGAGTACAATATTTTCCACTTACAAATGCTTAACACCACACGAGTTAGCACTATTCACTGGTTTTGATTTTATCTCTTTTTTTCACAAATATTTTATTATTCTTGCAATCAATAAAGAAGGCATATTTTAATTGCAAACATGCATCTCTGTTTTAATTGCTCTTTCTCTTGGTATTGTATATTATTTTTCCCATGAGTCCTGTTCTCAAGGCCATGGTACATGCCAGGCTGGGTTTATAGCTCAAAAGAGCTGCCACAAGCACATTGTGATTTAGCTTGCTGTAGCTGAGAAATGTAGCTGATTAAATAGTTATATTTGAAGATTTTTTAACAACCCAATTTTAGTTGCCCTTCATCTCCAATTTATAACTATGTGGTGGATGGATTCCTGTGAACGTGTATTCTTAAGATTAACAAGTCAATTGATGTAATCAAGCAACCCAAGTTCTAAAATAAGAAAAGAATTTATAAACACACCTACAACAACTTTTCAATTTCTGGAACTTTGTGTAACTTTTTTTGTTTTATCATCACTTCTCGATGAAACTGGACTCACCATTCTTTTACATTAAATATTCAGAAAAGTTGTGTTGGAGATATATGTTTCTATAGAAATATAATTCTGCCAGTATTTAGAATTCTTAAAATAATATGCTCTCTTAAATGTGATACAAACATAACGTTTTTGGTTACAGCATATGTAACCGTGTGTGTGTGTGTGTGTGTGTGTGTGTGTGTGTGTGTGTGTGTATCACTTACTTTGTGTGCATACATATACATATAAAACTACAAAAAATGCATATATATATATATATATGATCTGAAAATGTAGTTAACAAATTTGAGAAAGATTTTTAAAATTGGTCATAGTTTCTTAAATACAAAGCTGCTTCTATAAAGGTTCATAAATAATAAAAACCAAGGCTTTAAAATATTATGTTTTTAAGTATCTATATAAATTTTAACTTTAGTAACTGTTTATAAAATTAGAACATGTAAATAAACCAACCAGGAACATATTCATAAAGATAGAGGTCCTTAATATCTATTGTTGTAGCAGAACAGTACGGTCAAAATATGACTTTATAACAGGAAATATAGATTGTCAACTTGATAGATTCTGAAATCACTAAGGAGACAATAGTCTCTACATGTTTGTAATGGGGCTTTCAGATTGGGTTCATCGAGGTAAGAAGACCCACTGTCAATGTAGACAGCATCATTACATGAGCTGAAAATCCAAACTGAATAAAAAGGAGGAAGCAAGTTGAGTACCAGCATTCATCTCTTTTGCTTCCTTAATAGTTGTAATATGACCTGTTGTCCTAAGGTCCTGCGACAGCAAGAAGAAAAGTAAATTATACAAACTACAAGCCAAGTCTGACATTGTTCAACCTATAGCAGACCAAGAACTTTTGATGTGAGTGGAAATGAAGACACATGGCAGTCTTAATCAAACTGTTTAGGTATACTTGTGTGTCAGTCTCTAAGGGCCAATGTCATGCTCTTTCAGAGTACTCCAGTTCAATTATTAACCTGCAGGACCTTCTGCAACTCTTTTAGTACTTACACACATGCAAACACATTTGAACACACACAAAGAAACATGTATACACATAAATAAAACTAAGATCTTTAAAAGTGTAGATGAATATGCAGCCAATTGAACTTTACATATAACAGTCTCTCATTCTTTGCACCCTAAACTGAACATAAATGTCCACTCTTATCATATTTAGACTGAAGTTCTCTGCAGATTCAGACTATGTTTGTTCTTTGCAGTATTTCCTGTTATTTTTTCAATAATATTTCTCCTTTTTGGAGTTGAAAACATTGTAGCTAAAAGTTTTCCTGTGTCCCACCCAGATCCCAGCTGCTCAGACCCAAGTAAACACACAGAAGCTTATATTACTTAAAACTTCTTGGCCATTAGCTCAGGCTGCCTACTGACTAGCTCTTACACTTAAACTCAGCCCATTTTTGTTAATCTATATGTCACCACGTGTTCCATGGCTTTATCTGCGTGCCATTACATACTGTTCCCTGGACGGCGGGCTGGTGTCTCCTAACTCAGCCTTCCTGTTCCCAGAATTCTCCTTGTCTGTTTATCCTGCCTATACTTCCTGCCTGGCTACTGGCCAATCAGTGTTTTGTTAAACCAATGTACAAAAGCATTATTCCACAGCAAAACATAATTTTCCATAATAGAAGTAAGTTTTCCAACCAATACTATCGCACTTATTACTAACAGTTAATGACTAGCTAATATGCAGTCAAATTTATTTCACCAAGAGATCACTAAGATCTTCAAGAAAACCACTGCTAACCATATCTTCTAGTCATAAAACAATAAAAGCTGGTCATATGCTGCTACTCCAATTGACAAACTCAAATACAGCTTTGAAAAAGTGTTTGGTAGAAAAAAAATGTTTTTGGCTCAATGTAAATTTATCCACTAACCTGCAAACGCCCATCCACATAAGACAAGGGGATTTCTGACTGATATGGGTAGAAAGCCAGTCTATTGGCAAATCATCTTTCAGATAAAAATTCATAAAGAGAGCATATGCACTACAAATCAAGAGCTTAGAACATCAGGGATCCACTGTTTGATTTTGACAAAACAATATGCTTTAATTTTTCAACTCCTAGTTAACACCCCTGATCAATGGCATTTTCATACAATAGTGCCTCATTCTGTGAACACTAATAGTACAGTAGACATGTTTGATCAGTATTAAAGAAGCTGATTGTTTCTGATTATTTCCAGAATTTGATGGGTATTATTTTAATTTTTTTTACTGCTCTACATCCATGGCTTTGTGGATTCTAATGTGTAATTTGCTGGATTTCCCCATCTGTCTTTCATAAACACAGCACTAAAGAATATTAATTAACATAGAGTGAAGCTGAGAGTCATAATAATAAAAGAGGCAGTTTTAAAATGCCAATATCTCTAACTTCAATATGAATATTAGCCTAACAAAGCAGAGTACCTGGGCGGGTGGAACTTAACAATGCTTTATGTTTTATAAGGGACAAGTATAGACTGAGAGGTAGAATTTCACTGAAGATCAACCCTATATTGGAATCAGGAATCCCAAATTCTTCAGAAAGAGAAGTTAAAATCTTTATTCTAGAGACAAAATGTCAGTGAAATCCTCAGAATTGATCTGGTAGCTCCAGGTAAGCAGTGATGGCTGAGAATGAATGGATGTGGCATGATAAAAATCTCAAAAAGACTGGCATACCAAGTTGGGGCAGGACCAAGCCTGAGGGGAGGTGAGGGTGAGTGGGAGAAGGGGAGAGAGAGGGAACTGTGGTTGGTGTGTAAAATGAAAAAAAAAATTAAATAAATTAAAAAAATCTTAAAAGGAGAGAAGTTGTGAATCTGAAGGGCTGGCCTATTCTTATGAATGGATCAGACACATGAAATGAATGAATCATGGGTAAAGAAGTGCAGTGATCTCAGTATTTCAAGCAGCAAGAGGATGAGTCCTGCTTTCCAATGATAGGGTTTGGGTTTGTTTTTGTTTTTGTTTTTTTACTACCTGTCTGTACAGACCCCCAGTGTGGTGGGCTGCTTTGGATGGACCCTGCTAGAGTGACTGCTGTGATTTGGGTCATTGAAATCCCTACAAAACACAGAAGTGAACGCTAAGTGCAATGCTATTAAGATATAAGGCTGGAGTTAGAATTGTTCTGCCATCAGGATTAGGATTAGTGTCCTAAACAGAAGAGTTTAGGTTGGGGGGAGTACCCTCTCCTGCTGTTCCACCACCACAGTAGGAGGAGACAGCAATCCCCTCTGAAGAAAGCAGTCTCAAGTCCAAGCCTGAGAAGACCATCAAGCTTCAGCCTTTAGTTAGACTTCCCAGTCTTCAGAATTATAAGAAAAACATGAATGTTATTGTATCATACTATTAAAAATATTAATTATTCATTAGTTGCATTTTGTTATAGCAGCACCAATGGGCTGAGACAATGACTATCTATCTTCCTTGGTCTTTAAAACTGAGATAACATCAAGAGGTCTCCAGTAAGAAACCAAGATCACTTGGCTGGAAAGGATTCTCAGCAAACCATCCTCTCATAACTTTGAGGTTTTGATAAAATGGTAGCAAGTGACACCTTATTCACTTTTATTCATTTAATGGATTCTGTTAACCTCCAAATCTTTGAACAGGACCTCCAAGTGACATCATGAAATAAGGAACAAAATTTCCTCAAGTTACTGAGAAGATCAATCTGTTTCCACTATGTCCCCCCAGATCTGTACATTATGACTCTGGGAAAGAAACAATCAAATATTAAATATTTTAGTTTTCAAGTGCCAAAGATACTAGCAGAGCCAGGACCCTAACAGCCTTCCATTTACTCTATAAGTAGATGCTAACATTCTATAAAATTAGTAGCCCCTAGATCCCTAAAATTTGAATAGAGCAAGAAATCAATGACATGAATGAACTGACTCAAAATACAGTCTGTTAGAATTGAACTTCGCAGAGCTATGAACGATATATACAGTCCACACATAGGACGATGCTCACGGATGCGCTGAGGATTGCAACGCAATTCCTCGCACAGCTTGTGTTTATCCTAGGAATAAAAAAGAGGCATTAGTTATCCACCACTGCATAAAAATTAGTCCAACACTGTGCTGCTGGATTTCATTAACTTGATACAAACATAGACATATCTGAGAACAGGGAATTGTAATTGCTTGTCTGTGGTTTCTAGCTTCAAATCTTCAGATGTGAGTATACAACATTGAGTAACTACAGAAACCAAGTAGAGAGAACTACCACCCCTTACCAAAGAAGTTTCACTTTCAGAAAATGGAGACCATCACAGAAAATCACAATGGGATATAATGCAGAAATTAAGAGATCATGGGAACCCAGTCCCAGTGGATACATCTTCATCACAGGCCCTGCATCTATGGCTCAGGAAACATCAAGGAAGAGGAGGCAGAAAGATAATAAGAGCCAGAACCCAGGAAGTCTTTTGTGAAACAGTCTATCCTATAAATGGCTCCACAAATAAGACCTGAACAAGGGCATTATCAATAAACCTGATAATGCAGAAGGTGAAAAAGATTTCATGAGATACTGATCCTAGACAAGGACCTGTTGTATGTAACTAATGACTGCTGAGAGAGGAGAATTAGCCTCTCCCAGTAATGAACCTCCTGATCAGTTATACAACATAAAATGGCCAATTTCAACACCATATACAAAACAATGGACTCAGCAGGCTGCATTTGTTCATTTGTTATATATACATACACAGCTACACAACAATAATAATCCAAGTAAAAGAGGCTATTAGTTTTGAGAGTTGGGTGGATATGAAAGAGTTCCAAGGTGACTGGGATAGGTGGGTGAAAGAAAGGAAGAAGGGGAAAGTGGTGTAATTATATTTTAATTAAAGTATATTTTAAAAAAGAAAGAAAAATGGCCATAGAAAATGATGAAATCTATGTCGATTCAAAATCCATACTTAGAAGCAAATTAATGGTATACAGGTTATCCCTGGACGGCAGTAACAAAGTGCGTAACTTGAAAGGGGCTTCTGCATAACAATGAGAACTTTCATAAAAGCACTTGAATGGCACTTTGAGTTGATGCAAATGTCAATGTAGCTAATCTCAGAAAAATATTCATACATTTGAAATGTAAAGCCAGGAATGTAAATGATTTAACAGATAGAAAAAAAGATGAGGCAGAAAAAAATGCCTCCGTAAGATTTGCTGTTAGGCAAGTCTTTAAGGCACTTTTTTGAGTAATGATTGAGGTGGCAGGGAAGCACCCATTATGGGTGGTGCCATCACTCAGCAGTGGCCCTGGTTGTGTATAAAAGCTGGCTGAGCAACCCATCATGAACAATCCAGTAAGCAGAATTCCTCCATGGCCTCTGATTAGCTTCTGACTCCAGGTTTCTCTGACCTGAGTTCCTAATCTGACTTCCCTTCATGCTGGATTAAAACTGTAAACTGAAATAGACCCTTCCCTCCCTAAGTTGTTTTTGGACATGATATTTTATCACAGCATAGAAACCATAACTAAGACAAACATTTAGCATCTTGAATGTTATCTCAACAATTTCATCATGCCGTACACTGAGGCTTCTTACAAAACTATAATCCAATGTCAGACAAGGTTCCTTCTAGTTATTCCCATATATAGACACTCCCAAATTATGATAGCTTGGTGTCTTAGTTAGGGATATTATTACTGTGATGAAACATCATGACAAAAAGCAACTTGTTGAGGAAAGGCTTTATTTCACTCACAGTTTCATCATCATCAAAATTAGTAAGGGCAGGAGACAAATTTGGTCAGGGACATGTAGGCAGGAGCTGATACAGAGGCCATGGAGGGGTGCTGCTCATTGGCTTGCTCATCATGGGCTTGCTCAGACTGCTTTTTTTGTTGTTTTATAGAATTCAGGAGTACCAGCACAGGAATGACACCACCCACAATGGGTTGGGCTTTCACACATCAATCACTAATTTTAAAAATGCCTACAGACTTGCCTACAGCTTGATCTTAATGGAGGTATTTTGTTTTGTTTTGTTTTTTTTAAATAATTTAACATTTTTATTTCAATTCATTCATCCTCTATTATACCAGTGGCTTATATCCCCCTTTAAAAATTATTATTATTTATTATTATTATTAATTAAATGTATTCATTATTTTACATCCTGACTGCAGTTTTTCTTCCCTTTTTTCCTCCTATTCTTTCTTCCCAATTCCCCTCTGCCCCTCACCCCCCAAATCCACTCCTCCTCTGTTTCTGTTCAGAAAGGGGCAGGCCTCCCATGGGTGTCAACAAGCCTGGCTTATCAAGTTGAGGTAGGACTAAGCTCCTCACTTTGTACTAATACTTGGAAAGGCAAGCCAGTATGAGGAACAGGTTTCCAAAAGCCTGCCAAAGCATCAGGGATGGGCCCTGCTCCCACTGCTAGGAGTCCAAAGGGAGGGAGGAAGGATTATACTAGATGCAAGGATCAAAGTCATCACAAGGGAACCCACAGAGACAACTAACCTGGGCTCATAGGAGCTCACAGACCCTAGACTAAGGAGCCCACAGGGGACCAACCTAGGCCCTTAACAAGCTAACTTCCTGGTCCTCACACCTTATATACCTTTCTGCTTCTTGCCATCACTTCCTGAGATTAAAGGCGTGTGTCACGGTGCCTGGCAGTTTCCAGTGTGGCCTTGAACTCACAAAGATCCGGATGCATCTCTGCCTCCCAAGTGATAGGATTAAAGGTGTGTGTGCCACCATTTTCTGGCCTCTGAGTCTGTGTAATGGTTGTTCTGTTCTCTGACCCCAGATAAGTTTATTAGGGTGCACAATATAATGGGAGACACAATATCACCACAGTAGACAGAAATGTTCCACAGTATTATAGGTTTCTAAGCTATAATGCTTGATAACCAGATGTGTCAAATGCACTTTAAATACTGACATTTTCATTTACAATAACTTCCTTGAAATATATAATTATAAATTATAGACACCCACATCAAGGTATATGTCACGGCAGTACCAGAATCTCTATCAGTTATCCACTACACTATACCAAAGTACACCAAGAATTAACACCTTAAACTGTGTTTATTTTCTTATACTTTCTGTGGTAAGAACCTTGCTATGCATTAGCTGGGTGACTTCTAACTCTTACATTGGGAAGTATTATTGTTCATGTTAAGGTCAATCAATGCTTGTATCTACTCGTAAGACTCAAGTTCTATGTAGATAGTGATAGGAGATACCTTATCTTTCGTTATGTAATCACTGCAGGTGCCAATTCACAATGTAGCAGATTCCACATCCACAAATTATTGATAAATAGACAAAAGGATAAAAGGAGGGAAAGAAGAAAGAAAGGAGACATTATATATCACATACTCTTACCACCATACAAAATAATCAAGAAAATACATTAGTTAAATACATCTCAGTGTTTGTTCGACTCTCTTGGGATTATACCAGTCGTGATTTCCAAGAGGCCTTTTATTTATTAGAAGTTGTGTGTTTGAGGTCTCCTGAATGGTTGAACCAAGCCAGGGTCTCACGAGGGTGTTCCCCACTGATGGATAGCCAGAACATTAGTGCTAGAATGAAGCCACTTCTGCCCACTGCCGAACACTCAGGAAATTTGTGCCCTGAGTTTCTCAACAGCCCAGGAGTAAGTCTACCAGTGCTGCACTTCCAGCTGGCCCTTCCAATGCTGCAGCTTCCCTATTTTTATCATCTTCAAAACTGACACACATTAACTACTGTCTTTAAAATCTCCTTAGTAGGTATTGTACTCCACTGTTCTGTGTTTTACCTTTATTTCTCCTACAAAGTCTGTATTTTACATTCTGTTGTGGCATCTCTTGCTCAGAGAGGCTGCCTAATGTGACAGTTGCAGCTTCTTTGTTTGCTGTTCAGTTTCTACCAGCACTCAAAACCAAGCCCAAAACACCTTTCAAATAGAAATAGAGCATTGCTCACTTTAAAGCTCTGGAGATGTGTTCCTGATATCTTTCTCCTCTAGTAGATATCCTCAGTACAGTTGAGTTTGTGAGATCTCATGGTACAAGTGCTAGCTGCCTTTCAGGCTGCAGCGACCTTTCCAATTTAGCCTGCAGAGTCAATTGATAAACAGATACGATGGTGATTTGTCTCTTGTATTAGAGAAATAAACTGATATATCCAAAGATAGTAGATCCCTAGAAACATTACCAAAGTCTCTGACGTGTTGTGGGATTTATCTTGTTCCCATAGCCGATGTCTTTTCATAGCATCTGCTGTACATGCTATGTCCTGCTCACTATACAAATACCTTAATGCAATTATTTTAATTGTTTTAATACTCAGTCATATGTCAACCAAGTCAGGACATTTCTGGACTTTGTTATACATAGGATCCGAAGGGTTAACATGGTTCTGAGGCTGCTCTTCTATAGGCATCCAGTTCTCCCTTTCAGAAGCACACTGCATTGTCTGCTTTTTAAACTGAAAACTGTAGAGAAAAAACATTGGCGAGATGAACAACTGAACCACTGGTGCCAGAGGCTATATAGATGACATAGCATACAGATAAACTTCCAGAAACTCAGCTACAATAAATGACACCAGCTGATTAAGTTTGCAAGAATTTCCTGTCATTCTTACTGATCCATTTGGCTTTTACCATGACCAAACGAGCAATTTAAAAATGGCGATGTGGTAGGAAGCACAACCTTGCATCTTCATAGTGTTTGAAAATAACATTAATCTCTTCCTTTCCCTGATGGACCTGATACTACTTTTGGCTCCTGTGGGAGCCCGTTCTCGGGTTCCTCGTGGCTTTTCCCAGCAGGTCCTCATAGAGGATGATTAGACCACGGGCCTGAGTGCAGGTGTCTGGGATGGTCTGCACTTGGCTGTGCTGGGGGAGGAGGTCTTTTGCTCCACCCCTTGGCGTCTCTATAAAAACCCTGGCGCAGAGACAGTCGGGGCCCGTTGGAATAGGTTCCAGGCCCTCTCGAGGCTATCCTTTATTTTCTATCTGTTTCTCTCCGCGATATTCTCCGCAATAAATCCTTCTATCTAATATTTCCTGCTGCTCGCACTCAAGAAAACTCTGGGGAACTGTGGGGGTGGTTGGGTAAACGCCCCACAGAATGGCGCCATGAACAGGGACTAAAGAAAAAAGAAAAAAGGGACTAAAGAAAAGGGGGACTAAAAAAGGGACTAAAGACAAATGAACAGGGACTAAAGACAAAGTAATAGGGTCTAAAGATAAAGGAAAATAATAGTTTTATTACAGAGTTTTTGGCGAAAGTGCTGAGTTCAGCCCTGCCAGTGGATGAGGCATGCCGGTGTTATGGAAAATATATATTTTTTATATATATATTTTTGAGAGGCAGGGGTTTTATCCTCGAGAGAAAAGGAAAGCGGACTGGAAGGATGTCCGATGCTGCAGCGAAATTCTCTTCTGTCAAAATTTTCTATCTTCTATCCCTTTCTCAATTTCTATCTGTGAAAAATAAGGCATAGGGTAGTAATATAGTGTAGGAAAAACTTAGAAGTGTAAGATTGTGTAGGAAAAAATAAGTAAGGCAACTAGACAGAAAAACTCTTCAATTTTCTAACTTGGGGGCTCTGAATGCAAACTGGGGAAAAAAATCTTTCTTTGGGCTATTTGGGTAGTAAAAAAGCTCTTCTTCGAGCTTATGGGGAAGAATAGGTTTCCTATGGAAGCTTTTGACCTGGGGACAGCTGAAATGCTAAGTCCAAGCGGCAGGAGAAAGTAATTTCTCCCTGAGGCAAAAATGGGGGTATAAAAAGCCAAAGTTTAAAGTTGGGAAGTTTTGGGAAAAGTTGGTTCTTTCTCTTTTGGGAAAAAAATCTTTCTCTTAAACTATAAAGGTTTCCTTGGAAAACTTGGGAAAAATCTCTCTAAAAAACCTTAATCTTTCTCAAACTAAAAGCTCTTAAACTTAAAAACTAAAGCCTTTAACTTTCTCTCAAGGGCAAAAATTAGAATCACCTGAAGATATTAGTATGGGGACCATCTGTGATTAGCTCTAAGGGAAAAACAACAAACCTCTTAAGACAGCAAAACCTCTAAGTTCTGTTTTTCAAGCCTTAAAATTCCTCCCTGCAATGCAGGAGGCAGGGACAAGTTCCTAAAAAAACCTCTTCTAAGGTCTGTCTCTTCAAGCCAGTAAAAGACAGTGGGTCAGAGTACCCTGAGGGAAATGCTTGGGAGAGTGTGGGTAAAGAGCTACAGAGAGCCCAAAAGGGCCGGAAACTTTACCTGAGAAAAGCAAAAAAGCCAAGCTTTTCAGTTACAGCCAAGCTGAGGCATCAAGGGTTTTGTTTCTGAGTGAGCGTCTTTGAAAAGGTGCTCCTAATTGTCCTAATGCAAAGATCCCCTGAAGCATGCAAACTGTTAGCATTGTATCCTCACTTCTGACCAAAAACCCAGAGGCGACTGGCCAGCGTCTCTGAGTTGGGGTGCATTTCAGGGATACTAGGGTTCCTGCAGTGGTAAACTTCCTGGAGCACAGAGCTGAGGCAGGAAGGTGCAGGACCCAGGGGAAGATTGCCAATGAACAAAACTAAAGCCAGTGGGAACAGCACAGTTGTCTGCTTTCCTACAAGTCCCGGGTTGGTAGGTCCACTGCTGCAAAAAGACATCTGAAAAAAGCTTTCCTATCAGAGTAAGGACCTTTCTGGGAAAACAGTGAAGTTGAACTGTGTCTGAAGCAGTTGTGCTGCTGAGTCAGAACGCTGTCTGGGGAAAGAGCCCAGCCAGGGCAGAACAGAACTATCCAGGAGTAAAGCTTTCTTTTCTGTCAGAGAAAGCACCTCTTTGAGAAAAGCTTTGTTTCAACTGACTCCCTGAGATGAGGGAGTGTAGCCCTGAGGGGTGATTGCCTCTGGAATAAGCTCTGTCCTTGAGCACCCAGACAAGCAAATGCAACCCACTGGGGGACTGGGCCAGGTGAAGGTCTGATAAGGCAAAACACCTGTCCTAATGGGAGTTTAGAAATGGCAAAAACCTCCCTTGTTAGATTTTCAGTCTGTACGCAAACTACACAGACCCAGAAAACAAACGGACAAAAAAACCCCTACCTTCAGTAGCAGGGAAAGCCGCCACTGTAGTGTCAGAAACTGTTTCTGGGGTAGAGGGGATAAACTGAGACCAAACTGGGAACTGTCTGGGAGAAAGACTCTAAAGAAACAGAAGGGACCGATTCCTCCCCAGAAAAAATATGACCTGAAAAAGCTGCTAGAATTTGAGGCAGATTCGGGGGGGAGAAAAAAAAAGCCCCTACTTCCAAGGGCAGCTAGCAGAGGTACAGAGCCGCAGATACTTGAAGCTCTGCATCTGGGGAAGGAAGGAACAAGCAAAATGAGATAGATCAGTGGGAGAAAATCTCTCTGAAAGAGCTATGAAAAAACTCTGTTGTGAATGTTTTTCACTGACTGGCTAAGACAAACACAAGCCCCGAGGAAAGTTGCTATCAGAAATTGTCCACCTCAATGCGCGCTAACGAGGCAGGTGCAGTTCTGATTTGGGGGCCAGTGTCAATTAAAGGAGAGACACCTGTTAAAGCCAGCTGAGGAGAGACCAGAAACCTCCCAATGTCCCATAATTGAAAATGTAAAATGCTTGTTCAAATCTCCCGTTGCAAAAGCAAAAAACTTTGTTCAAACCTCCCAGGCAAGAATTTGTAAGCAAGTCTGGTAAAAAAGAACTTAAAAGTTGACTCTCAGACCCAAAAAGAACTATGGGAAATGACTGATATAAGGGAAATGATATAAAGGACTGATTTAAGGGACTGATACTATTATGGACTGATATAAGGGAAATGCATTCTGGGAAAGGTAGTTTTTCTGCTAAAGATGGCGATATCGCCCTGAAACACTTTTGTCAGCTCGAAAATACGTTCATGGTAAACTTTAAAATACAGCTTTTAAAAGAATAAGGAGGAAAATCATCTAAGAGTTTTAAGTGTCAGTTCCAATGAAACATTGAAAGGATATGGAACTAGGCACTTCGCGGTTTGGGGGTTGGTAAAATGACTTACTTACCCTAATAGCTGTGCAAAGTTTTAACGGTAGTTGGATGACAGAAAGCTACCTATAAGATCAAACAAGCCACTTTAAAATCCTTAAAGCAAGAGAGAGCAGTTTATACACTGAACATTGTCTTAGATATGAAGAAACTTATGTGAAATTAAAAATTATTTACCTCTTGAACAAACAGCCTGCAATGAGTGATTCCTTTGCAAATCTAATTAAGGGGATAAGAAACAAGCATTCAAAAAGAAATGACTGCTTTATAGATGGGAAACAAACTTCAGAAAAATTTGTCTTAAAAAGCTTCACCTGAAAGTTCCTTATAAGAAATCAATGCTAAATATTACAGCCGCTAATAACATCAGGAGTTAAAGCTAATGAAGTGAAAATACTAAATACAGTTTGGAGCTGTGCCATTTGTGGCTTTACTCGCTCCTTTAGAAAAATACTTTATATCACCTAATAGCTGTGCAGTATTTGGCGACGAGCTTACAGCAGCTAAATACGGTAATTTCACCCTCAGGGTGAAGTGAAGTTTTTCAGTGATAGAAACGTTTGTCTGAATTGAAGCACTTAGGGGAACTACTATGAATTTGGGTGAAGGGACAGCCTCTAGTTAAAAACCGTCTACCGCTGACAGTGCATCTCTGCCGGTTTCGGAATGGCTGAGAGAACTGGCAACTTTGGAGTGTGGCGTCATCCTGGGAAGGTTACAGTCCCCTAGCAACAACTATCACAATTCTATAACAACATTCACTAAATCTCAGTATTGTATAGCAAAGCTGACTATAAACTCTAAACGTTAGCAATGACGTATGTACTTCCTGTCTAGTTAAGAAAATCTTTCTAATAGAGATAGTGATAATAATTAAGAGTAAGAAGTAGAAAAAGATGAAAATAAGATATGTGAGTTTGTAAAAATTCTGTCTTGTTAGATCTGTGTTAAAGAAATCTTCAGATGTTTGCTAAATTATATATATGCTAATGGTAGCCCTATATAAGTTTGTAAAATAGATCTACAGAGTTCCTTTAAGAATATAAGCTTGCAAGAAGTATCTAATGTAGTCTTAAGACATGTAGTAATAAGGTTGTAATAAGTAAAGATGCTAGTTGTAAATGTAAGTTTAAATAAGTACATAAGTAATAAGAAATATATTTGCTAAAGTAGTTCTATAGTTTCCTTAAGGAGTTTAAATAAGTAGATGTTAATGTTATATGAGTTTGTAAAAACGTGTAAATGTTGAATGTGAGTCTAAATGCTTTGCAAGGCAAAAGGTTATATATGAGTTTGTGAAAAAGTGTAAATGTTAAGTGTGAGTCTATTAATGTATATGCTGAAAAAACCTGAGATACAGAACTTAGTGTCCTAGCAAACTGCAAAACAGGCAGTCTGAGCGGTTTTCAAAAGCTCCAGAAGCCGCTAAGAAGCTAAGAATGGCGGACGCCAGAACCAGCACAACAAGGCATCTGCAGCTGAGATTCATGGAAAATCAACGCAACACAGAAAAACCTGAGCTAACATCAAAAACGGTGCGGTTTAGAATACTACTGTACCTAAAAAGGTCTCTGTCTGTGAGAACAAAAGTTGCAGAGACGCTTGTTTGAAGTAAAATTGTTAACGGCAAAAAGTTTTGGTTGAAAACCATCTCTTCATATTTGGAAGTGAAAGCCTGATACTAGAATTTATTTCTTGTTTGAACTTTTTGAACTTAAAATGAGATAAAACTACAAAGATTTTGGTTATGGATTTCTTCATATTTGGAAGGCTCGTACCAGAATTTATCATGTGAATTTTGGGACTTAAGAAATGAAATGAACAGTAGAGATTTCATTGCAATGGGACAATTTTGAGTTTATTCATAGTAATGACCTAGAACTGTTTGCTGGAATTGGGTTGAAAATGGAACTGTTTAAATGAAGAAATTTATTTCTACCTAGAATCAAGATGCAGTTTTGTGTATGCATATATGCTTTATTAACTGGTGATTCATGAATTGTTTTGTGGAACTGTTTATGTAAAATGGAATTACTTATGCAACTGGTTTTGTTACAAATGGAACTGTTTAAATGGAAAAGTTTGGGTTTTCTAACTAGGCTTGGGATTTTGCTTAAATTATAAAGAAAAGGGGGAGAGTTAATATTCCTCAGTCTAATTTCAAAAGTTGTTTGAGTGGGTTAATGTCATGTTTTTGTTAGTAAGAAATGCAAATGGGTATATTAAGAGACTACTTTTAAAGTATAAAGAGTTTTATTAAGAAACTGCTTTTGGATGTTTTGCTAAGTTTTCAAAGTGTTAATGGTTAGATTGAGAAGACTGCTTTTCAATATGGGTTTGTAGGAATTGTATGAGTTTCTTTTAACTAGGTTTGAGGTTTTCTTTAAAAAATTATAAAGAAAAGGAGGAGCTATGAGATTGAATTATGTTTGCAGAACCCTGTTGATATTAACGCACCCTGGTTTTGTGGAGTTAAGGAAATATTTAAGTTTGATGTGAATACATCGAAGTTTTTCCTATGTTCTGTTAACAAGAAAATTCAAATGATTGAGTTAAAGTTGTAAGACGGAGAAAATTGTTAACTATATATAGCACCATATATGCTAATTCAAATGGTTCTGTTAAGAGTTTGCTTTGAGTTGTAAGACAGAGAATTGTGGCTATGTATAGCAATATTTATGTTAACCTGTTAATGGTAATGATGAAGCTAAGGGATTCTTTAAGTTTGTAGTTGCCTTAAGAGTTTTTGGCTTAGAAAGGGCTTGAGGCAGCTAAGACTGCTGTAGTCACCTTGGACCTAATTCAAAAGAGAAATGCCATCTATATCATCCTCTACTCCCATACTGGGAGGTGTAACAGCTATGGAGATTGCTGTAAGCCATTATAGTTATTTTTTTATATATTAAGAAAGGGGGACCTGTGGGAGCCCGTTCTCGGGTTCCTCGTGGCTTTTCCCAGCAGGTCCTCATAGAGGATGATTAGACCACGGGCCTGAGTGCAGGTGTCTGGGATGGTCTGCACTTGGCTGTGCTGGGGGAGGAGGTCTTTTGCTCCACCCCTTGGCGTCTCTATAAAAACCCTGGCGCAGAGACAGTCGGGGCCCGTTGGAATAGGTTCCAGGCCCTCTCGAGGCTATCCTTTATTTTCTATCTGTTTCTCTCCGCGATATTCTCCGCAATAAATCCTTCTATCTAATATTTCCTGCTGCTCGCACTCAAGAAAACTCTGGGGAACTGTGGGGGTGGTTGGGTAAACGCCCCACAGGCTCCATGCCTTGATAAAGCATGGTCACACATCTAAGGAATTCTTGTCCCTTCCCATCAAAAAATTATATGTCCCAGAGGTCAGGCAATTAATCTGAGGTTGTCAGTTGCTACACATATTCATACTAGACAATGAAGAGTCCTCAGTTCATATTGGGAAAATTGTTTCTTGTTACACATGTTCTTTCTTGGAGAAGTCCTTTGCTAACTGCCTATGGTTCCTGCAATGGGACACAATTCTAGCTCTGGGGGCTGGAGATAAGACTCAGTGCTAACAGTGCTAGCTGCTCTTGCAAAGAATCAGAGGGTTGTCTTCCCAGCATCCACACCAGCTGGCTCACAACTGCCTGTAACTACAGATTCACGAGATCTGGGATCCTCTTCTGGTCTCCATGGGCACTGGCATGTATAAGAACATGTTAACAGACACACATACACAATTATAGCTTTGGACCTGGTGGCTATGAAAGGCAGTAGAATTAATAGGAAGGATCCTTGGATAAGACTGGAGAGATGGCTCATTTGGTAAAGTGTTTGTCTTGAAGCACGGGACCCATTTGATCTCCAGCATGCTTCTCCTGTCACATACATACAGCCACAGTGGCATAATCCCATTACTGGGTACTTGGAGAGAAGAGCATCACCCTGAGGCTTGCTGGCCAGCTAGTGTAGCCAGATTGACAAGTTCCAGGTACAGTTAGAGACCTTATATCAAAAACAAAAGTGGAGAGGGATTAATGACAACACTTAGCATCAACTTCTTCAGAGTGCCTGCACATGTGCACCCACTCACACAAACATGCATACACAGAGAGATACTTGGAGTTCCTTATAAAATGTGTACCAGTTACAGTTTGGGTTAGAATTTATGGAGGACAAAGTTGATTTCCAGAATAGGGTTGTAAGTGTCTGTCAGTTAGAGGGTTTGGAGAACCTCAGTTGTAGCTCCTTTGGGACATGTATTATTGTATTCCTCCCCATCATTGTTAGCTTTGATTATGGGATGGACTTTTTGGCTCTCCAATCCTCATACTCAGGTCCTTTATTTATTTCCATATGTATGTATGTAAGTGTCACAGCAATTGGCTACCTCAGGGCCTTTATTTATACCCATATGTATGTATGTAAGTGTCACAGCCACTGGCTGTCTCAGTACCTGGCCTCTCATCTGCACCTGAATATTGCACTGCTTGTACCAGCAAAGGCGGTCTTCAATCTGCATGTGGATCCTTTCGCACCTTTCACTGAAAATGTTTCTCATTTTTAGTTTATTATTGTAGTGATCAATGGAGTTAGTATAATAAATATCCAAGAATACAGAGCATAATGTGTAGTTATAGAGTAAAAGAAGTGAATGAGGATTATGTTTATCACTTGCATAGCTCTGCTGACTATTTTAATCTCTATTTCTCTACTTAGAGGAGATAGATCTACGATCACAGCCATCAAGGATAATATGCTAAAAATAGAAAGGTTTCTGAATGAAATTTATAAGGGGACATGCCTCTGTAGTTGCAAGATGACAGGTAGAATAATATTGGTTCAAAGATTTGTACCCAGAAAGCCTGCACTCACATGCAACTCTGGAGACTTGATATTGAGATGGTGTTGGAACTTATTGTCACTTCAATATCTTCAAAAATTAGGATAAAATAGAATCTACCCTATTGTACCCTGCCAGGGATCAGAAGAGTTTGTGCAATCTCAGGTCAACAGTGTATAAAACAATTAAAATAGCTAGAATTACCTGGAAAGAGTCTTAATGAGGAATTATCTAGATTGGTATGGCCGTTAGGCTCTCTGTGGTGAATTTTCTCTATTGTTAAATGAGGTGAGTATACCCACCCTTAATGTGAGTACCATCAATTTATGGGCAGGGCCCTTTGCTGTATGAAGAAGGCTATCTGAGCATAAGTAGCAAGCAAGCAAGCAGGGATCTCTGCATTTATGCTTTCTTTGATCTTGACTTTAGAAGTTTTAAGCTCCTGCCTTGACTTCCCCACAATAATGGGCAGTTGAATTTTTAATCAATCACAGCAGCAGAAATGATGTTAGTCTATAATAACAAGTTATGCTAGACCAGGATTAAACATGAATTTGTTTCCCACAACTAGGTAGTCTCTGTAGTCCAAAATGAAGGCATCTGTTAACTCTCTTCCTGGTGAGGTCTGGCTTATTGATTTGCAGGTAACTATCTTCTGACTACATTCTCACCTAGGAGTGGTGTAGAAGAATCAAAGATCACACCTTTTTCTTCAAGAATAATAACCCTGTTCTGAGACTCCACCCTAATAACCTTGTCTAATCCAAATCAGATTCCATCTCCTACTTCCAGCAAATGACTTCATCATAGAAATTTTGGAGACATTCAAGTCAGTCCATTCCACTAATTATTATTTAAACACACACACACACACACACACACACACACACACACACATATATATATATATATATATATATATATATATATATATGATTCAACCTATAAAATATTCATGCAATATTTAATGTTATTGTTTCTATTTTGGTTATTAGAAAGCTCTGGCTGAGATACTCTGAATGGGTACACCCTGATCACTGCTTCCTCTGACACTACTGTAGCACCACAGTGCAATGCACTTTGGAATAAAAATTACTTTCTGACATTATTAGATGGCTGTGTATCTATCTCCTCTAAATTGAAAGAGTTCCTTCTGGAAGCAGGAATGAGCTGTCATAAAATGCATGAAGCTGAGGAAACTTACAAGACTTGAGAAGCTTAGGAACTTGCAAAGTCACAAGGCCCCTCTTCAAAGTTATATATGCATTAAATGTTTCCTGAAGGAGAGGAGGTATGCATATTTGGAGAGGGGTACGGGGGATGTCTGCTGGTGGTCAGGAAACTCCAGGGATGCATCGTCCAAAAGTCGTCATCAATGCTTTGATAAGCTTTTCAGTGAATCTTCTTCCCATGTCACCTATACTCTTGTAAGTAACCCCAAATAAACTCATTGATTCACCAAGCCAGATTTTGGGTGAAACCTGTAGCTGGAGTTTTCTCCAGTCCACCTGACTCCTGTAGCCACTTAGACCCAAGTAAACACACAGAGACCTACATTACTTATAAACTGTATGGCCGTGGCAAGCTTCTTGGTAGCTAGATCTTACATCTTCAATTAACCCATTTGTATAAACCTATACCTTGCCATATGGCTCATGGCTTACCGATATCTTTACATCTTGTTCCTCATTGTGGCAGCAACACGCAGCGTCTCCTGACTCAGCCTTCCACTTCCCAGAATTCTCCTTTCTGTTTATCCTGCCTACACTATACTTCCTGCCTGGCTACTGGCCAATCAGCATTTTATTCATCAACCAAATCAGAGCAACACCTTCACATCATACAGAAAGACACTCCCAGCAGAAACCATTCCTCTGCCCTATCAATGTTGCCCTATCTTGGTGAGCAGATGTTTATTCAGCTCTCGTGGAACATCTATATAGCCTTAAACCCCATCAGTGAAAGTTTGATATGAAAACAGCAAAGTGGAATCCACCAATTCTGAACTCTCCTGCCTTACTTCTTTTCCTTGTGTCTTTATCCTATGCAGAAGGAGAGAGTTTAGGTTTAAGAGCAAAGCCACTTTGGGGGTCACACTTTGGACCTATTACTTTATATGTATTTGTACTGGTTAGTTTTTTCTCATCATGATACAAGCTACAGTCACCTGGGAATAGAGAACAACATGTAAAGATTTTTTCCATGCAACTGGCCTATGCCCGTGTCTGTGGGGCAATTTTTTGATTAATGATGGATGTGGGAAGGTCCAGCCATGTGATTCGTTGCATCCCTGGACATCCCTAGGTTGTATTATAATGCAAACTGAGCAAGCCAAGAAGAACAAGCCAGTAAGCAGCTTCTCTCCATGATCCTTGTCTCTGTTCCTGCTTGAAACCCTGTCCTCAAATCTCTCAGTGATTGATGGGATTGGACCTTGTAAACAAGTTGTTTTGAATCAACCTTTTTCTCCTCAGGAAGCTTTTGGTCATAATGCTTATCACATACATAGAAAACAAAGAGGACAGTGTTAACACTCTTTAGGTAACAACCTCAACAATCCTCAGGGTTTATGTTACAGTTGCTAACTCTTCCAGCTGTTACAGCCACTGCACAAAAATGAAGTCCTTAGTCTCATCATCAAACCTGAGGAATATTAGACAGTTGGTGTCCTTTTTTTTCCTGTTATTTATTTCTGATTTGTTTCTGGTTATTTCCTATCAATTCATTTTCTCTACTGCTGTAAATTTAGGAATTAACATGATGAAGTTATAGCTTCTGTTCTAGTTGCTAAACATTGGACTGAAAAAAGAATCAAATCTAAAGTTTGAGTAATTTTGGTGCTAACTTTTTTAAAAAAGCACTACACAGGGATAATTTTACTGCACATTTTTTAATTGAGATAGTGTTTATTATAAATATTTATTAGAAATATAAATTTTTCAATTATTATCATGACTATAAAATGGTTACCAATGGATAATCATTTGATTTTAAATGAATTAAAACCAAGGAAAATGTTATCAAAGTGTTAAATGTACATACTTTCTGGGTATCATAGATGCCTATGTAAGTCAGTTTCCTCATTTTAAATTCAAAATATTTGTGGAGTTGTTCACTCTAAAGTTCATGTTGGATATAATACGTTTGTAATTCATTTAATAATTGATTTAATTCTTTTTAATTTAATATTTACTGAATTCTTTAACTTAATCATATCTATCATAATAAAATGTTGATTGCAGGTATATATGTATGTGTAGGTGATATATCCTAAACACTTTATCACAAAAATAAGCAAAAGTTTTAAATAATTAAAATTCAAAATAGCTCAGGTCTGTGAGTCTGCTACTAAATATGACAACAGATATGGAAGCCAGAGAAGATTAACCTTGTGTCAGGTGTCTCCCACATGATGATGTGATTCTAACAGGAATCCCCATATTATTTTCACTAAAACTGACAGGGTGATTTTTGACAAAATATGTGTTTCCTGGTTAGGCACCAAATCTGGGTGCAATTTCAACTCTGCATTTAGATGGTGTCTACCATAATATAGCCTCTTAATCACCTGTGTGGACTCCTCATTTGTATTATGGTTTAAACCTAAGGTATATTATTTCATCTTTAACATATATTTGAAAACTTGAAAAGTGATAAAGTTAAAAGGATTATCTTTGGGTTTATTTTCTTCTGTGGGATTTATGTAATTTGTACACCTCATTTGTATACTTGTTAAGTGTGCCATGTTTTAAACCAATGAACATTATTGCAATCCTAAATTCTGCCAGCCTTTTTGTGTGCAAGTACAGATATTATTGCCAACAAAAACAGGTGCAATCTCTGCTCATCTGAAATTATTTACTTTCACTTCATTCAACCAAGGGATGGCACCAATTGTCAAATCCTCTTTCAATGTTCTTTACTTAACCATAGCATATAAAACACATGTTATGTCTCTATAACAGAATTTTGAGGAAATAATCAAGTGAACTCTATAAGACCGGTGGTTTGCATTGTCTCAGACATGCACCCACTGCTAATTTTAGCATTAACTATTCTACAAACAAGGAGAAAGCATGGATAAAATAGCACTTTGGGTATACATACACAATATTCTAGTGAGGCAGCTAAATACCTTTAAAAATATGCAACAGAGATTGTTGTCATTTCTCTATGCTTATGATTATGAAAGTGTCAGTAGGAAACACGAAGATGAAACCTTCCCTGATTTGATAAAAAATTGTCTATCTGCATCAAATGATCACATTGTGTTTCATAAATACACAAAATAGCATGTCAATTAAATAGAACTCCCTACAGTTGTTTGTTATTATCTACTGCTTATCGGAGAATAGAAGTAAATTAGATAAGGACTGTGTCTTTGTTCCAAGGTATTCAAAAAATAGCACAAGCAATAAAATATAGGAGTATAAACTATGAATTTTCAAATTCCAGTTTATTTCCCCTTAAAAATGTCTATCCTGGATTTGATAGTTTTTGCTACCAGTAACTGCAATATTTTAAAAATACCTTATTATATATATAGATGATCACAGATTCTTTACATATCTTTATATGATTTTTCAGTATTAAATCCCTTTGCACATTGTTTCAGGTATAAATGATACAATTTTGAAATTAATTTAATTTTGAAAAATCAATATAATTTATTAATTAGCTCTCTCCTTGCCATGTAAAGTAGTTGTTGTTCTTTTAATAAACAATCTAATGATCCTGTTATATATTTCTGAATGGCTTCTCCCCACCTTGTAGCACAACTCTGGCTTATTAATCAAGATAAACTAAGTTCTTTAGGTATTGCTGATTATTCTTGCAGAGGGTAGCTTTATCTCACCATCTGTGGATAAGAGCAGCTTTTGTTGATTTTAATCATTACCAACATATGGTATTCAGTCATAAATATCAGGTTGATTATTTCATTTATACACACACATACACACACACACACACACACACACACACACACACACACACACACACGGGGATTCCTCTGCAGCTAATTATAAGTTCATAAATTCAGTTTAGTCTTCACTAGAATTGTAGAATGATTTATAGATATAAGGCACATTTGATCTAAAGTGTGTGTGTGTGTGTGTGTGTGTGTGTGTGTGTGTGTGTGTATACATGTTTATGTAACCTGTAGTTCCATGTTACTTGAGGAAATCCTTTCAGGATGAGAATAGTACAATCTTTCTTGTCTTTGTGGCTTTACTTTTACTTTCTGCTAAATATCTAGATGTTTTTCTACAAAAAAATAATAATTTTTATTATTTTGGGGTTACTTTTTTATATGAAACAAAGATGTGTATTTTTTCTATTTGTATTTGTGTGTGCTGGCATTAATTTTATTAATTTTTTAGAATTAATACATGAATATTGTATTTACATCATCTGAACCTTCCCACCTTCCCTAAACTGTCCCTGAGAACTGTCTTCCTGTTTAATACTGTGATAGTGTGTTAATATTATCAATCTTTTTAAAGAAAAAAATTTAAGCTCTGGCTTCTAGTATATCTTATTTGCTATTATTTTTCTTTCTTTTATCTTTTGTATTACATTGAATGTTCAGTCCCAAAAGAATAAATAAAGAAGCTCCAATGTTGAATTTCTCTGAGGATAAGCACTTGTAGAAATTCACAGTGAAAAACTGAAACCAAAATATGGATAATCAAAGAATCTGCTCTAATGCCTATATGTCCAGCAAATATTAAACAAAGCTCTATGCCTCAGTTCATTAACATAAATTCATACATCAAGGAGCTTTTTAACTAAGTTTTTATTACCTGAAAAAAAATCTGCAGGCTTCATCAAAAATTACAACCGAATCAGGAGTGGGGAAAAACATTCTAAACTAGAAGTAAAAATTAATCAAACATAAATTCAGATGTGATAATGCATTAAAATTATCTCACAGAGACTGACTAAGGAGTCATATGTAAAAGGCACTCATGAAACATTATTTAAGAAGAATAAACAGATAGATGCCATATGTAGAAAGATGAAATCTCTGTAGAGGAATCACTAGTGAGTAGTAACCCAGGTGTGGTGCTCACATCTAATTACAGCACTCAGAAGACAGAGGTGGGAAGATCAGGAATTCCATTATTTTTGCTATATACATTAAGTTTGTGGCCAACTGAGGACCCAGGAGACCCTGCTTAAAATATAAATGGTAAAAATGAGAAGTTTTGTACTAGGACAAAACTTAAGAGTGTCTCTGACAGGTGTGCATAGAAGCAATGGAGCTGAAAAGGGACTTGTAAATGCTGCAAGCAAAGTGAACATAAAATAAACTCCTGTACATACATGAACCAGAATATATGAAGATGAATTGGTATTTAAAAGTTTATTGTAAAATCTAGGACACATTATTAAAAGAAATGTTACTGGTATATATAAAACAGTGTTTAAAAATATAATCATTTAAATGGTTAAATAAAACCATATAAAGGATAAAAGAAGATTTAGAGTACTATAAAGGAAAGAACATATAAGCAAATAGAAAACTCCTTTATAAAGATGATAAATAGTAAACTTACTATAGCAGTAATTAAATGTGAATGGCCAAAATGCATCCATTAAAGGACAGAAATTCAAAGTGGATAGTAATTGAGTGTGGCAGGGGTAGTGAAAAACCTAATTCATGGAGAACTTTCAACAGATACCATGCTTCTCTTACTCATAAGAGAGATACTGATTTTTCAGTGTGTCAAGAAAACCCAGAAAAACCAGTTCTTAGAGAATGAAAACGTATCTTAAGAGTAAAAGGGCCAGAGATAAAAAGGACTGAACGTGTGTTGTGTTTTCATTCTCTCAAAGATTTATCAACTCCATGCTTATTAGTAGAAGCAAAATGTTCATGCTCTTTTTTTTATTTTTATTTTTTTATTTTTATTTTTTATTTTGCAATACAATTCAGTTCTACATATCAGCCACAGATTCCCTTGTTCTCCCGCCTCCTGCCCCCTTCACCTTCCCCCCAGTCCACCCCCCATTCCCACCTCCTCCAGGGCAAAGCCTTCCCCGAGGACTGAGATCAACCTGGTAGACTCAGTCCAGGTAGGTCCAGTCCCCTCCTCCCAGGCCGAGCCAAGCGATCCTGCATAGGCCCCAGGTTTCAAACAGCCAACTCATGCAATGAGCACAGGACCCGGTCCCACTGCCTGGATGCCTCCCAAACAGATCAAGCCAATCAGCTGGCTCACCCATTCAGAGAGCCTGATCCAGTTGGTGACCCCTCAGCCATTGGTTCATAGTTCATGTGTTTCCATTCGTTTGGCTATTTGTCCCTGTGCTTTATCCAACCTTGGTCTCATGCTCTTAATGAAAGCTAGAATGGATACACATGTATGCAGATGCACCAAATGCATACACACACATTATGCACACACATGCATGCACATACACACATTCACACACACAGCACACAAAACAAAAATAAACATATAGGAAAAAGGAAGCACAAAGCTGAAAACTGATCGTGCTGTTGTTTCATGTAAAATAGGAAGTGAAATCCTTGTGTATAATAAAGGGGGTATGTAAGCTGAAAAATGGAGCAAGGCAAGGAGTAATGAAGGGACTTATGAAAAGGTGTGCCAAGGTAGAGAAAGGATCTGTGCAAAACACCCAAGAGCTAAGCCACTCATCATTCTGTGTGGAGTTGGGCTGATGACTTACTGAAAAATGATGAAGAATTAGGAGGTGAGGATATGGGTCATGGGGAATAGGAAAGTGACAGCTTTGAGCAGAGAATGTCTGGGTACTCTTACTTTAGGGAAGAAGGAACCAGCTGCACAGGAAGAGTTAAGAACCTGATGAAACAGTGTGGTCCATGGGTAATGGCAGCCAGACCAAAATAAGCACAGAGACTAACATGCTAATATCATTCACATGTATGCTAAAAGTACAAACTTCTAAAGAATTTTTACGTGAAATTGTGACCTCATAAGATTTTCACAAAAATACTTTTTTTTGCAGTAGTGAAAGAGTATTTAAATGAAAATACCTGAGTAAGACAAATACTAAATAAATTGTGACATTTTGGTGTTTTTCATCTTCATCATCTAAAGCAGGATGGGAATTAGTTATCTTCATGACAGAGGCATGAACTGGGGCATACACTGAGAATAAAGACTTGAAATGGGAAAGGATGGGGCAGGAATCTTAGCAGATGGCTTGAGCGATTGCCCAAGGTTATAATGATTTCTGATTTATTGGGAAATAATTAAAATGCTGTATAAACAAACACATTATTTTAATTAAAATTCTAGTATGGAGAGTCTGACTTTGGATAGAATACAGTGATTCCGATTCCTACCCTCCTTATCATGAAAGCACTTTATATTGAAATTACAGGCTTTTTAGCCCACCACCCATCATGAAGCTCTCTGTTCATTATATCATTGTTTATAATTGCCATCTTAGTTGTCTCAGGGACTGGACTTTGCTAATGAGACCGTTTTGAATATTTCAAGCCTCTCTGCATCGTGCTTCCTTTTCATCTTGGGCTTGGTATAAACTTGCTTTTTATTTGTACTGCCCTTTGACACTTCAATTTTCTGTTTGCTTTTTAAATCCTAGCTAATTAGAGCATTTCACATTCTTCATGATAAAGAAGTTCTTGTGCAGGGCATGTAATTAGAATATCTGATGACAAGAGCTGGGATTTTTAACACCCCAGGGTTGAAAGATCATACCTCAGAGCAACATCTTCCCCTAGGATGTTTTGCATTTGAGCAATTAACCTCCTGTTCAGGACACGGCCCACTATTCATCTCCTAACATCCCTTAGCTAGTATTATTTCAAAGTCTGCTCTTTTATCACCTTTTATCAAACAGAGTGAACCCTTAGGTCAAAGTAAAAAGGCCCAGAGAGAAAGCCTCATCATCGCGCAAAAATGAACATAGTGCCTTTTATTAGAAATGTATCACTTACTGCTTCCAAATTGCCTTTTGCCCTACATGAAATTGCTACACTTATGTTTCATTATAGTATTAAAGTTATTTCCTCAGTAAATTATACTACTTGTGTGAATATAAACACTTGTACACACACCCACACATAGGTGCACAAACATACTCATACACACATCCCATACCTAGTGGGTCACAGAAATTGTAAGGAGAATTAAGGTCTTCATATATGTTGAGCCAGGACAGAAAAGGATGCCCTGAGACTTTTGTCCCACATCATATTGTCTTCGCATTCCTTCTTCAAGGATTCCACTTAATTGCTATGTAACAAGGGTCCATTTCATAAGTATTGCAATTTATGTGTTATGGGTGCAGTCATGGAAAACAGTGAGGGAACATTGCCTTGAAGAAAAATAAAGTGGCCATCATGGCATATACATGTCATTTCTGCTACTCAGGAAGCTGTTACTCAAGAAGATTAAGGAAGTTAGAAACCAGCCTTGAAAATATACTAAGAGATCATCTCAAACAGACAAACAACAAATAAGATGTGGCCACTGGAAGGATTCCTGGGTTCTGGGGAATAGCTCTATAATTGTTTACATATGAGCAGAACTAGCTGGAATTGGTGTGTTATCATAAAATAAAAAGATGTGAAGTTAGGATCCAAATATAATGGAGGAATATGAGTGTGAGTTGGAGGGAGAAAAGAAGGGTATATATTAGCCTATTTTATGGCATACATACACGAAATTCCTAAAAATAAAGAACAAATATTAAAAAGATGATGTCTGGGCAACAGATGAGATGAGGACTTAGAAGGCTGTTACCACTACAAAGCAGGTTCCAGAAGAGGAACACATACTGCATGTTGACAGAGATGCAGCATTCACATCTTCCCAAGGACATAGGAGACACTTCAGAGAACTGGAAATAGGCACCATCTGAGCTGTTGACAGGTAAGCAGAAAATCACTGAACAGCCAGAAGAGGAGGGACAGTGGGGCTGAGAAGGTTTTCTAATAATTGGTGATGCAGTCAGGCAAAAGTATGCTCAGAATCCAGCTTAGCTCTTTACGATCAGACTGAAGATCCAGGTGAAGGATAAACAAGTCTGGACATCGAGACAGTCAATCAACAAGGCAAGAAAATAAGCCTTCTGTTCATAGGCAGTGATAAACTTTGGAAACCTCAGCGCCAAGACCAAAAGAGATACACCAAACTTTACTCTGTCTGTAGCCATTGTGAGGAACATCCATACTATTCTTCAAAATGGCTATATAAATTCACACTCCACACAGCACTGTATAGGCTTCCCTTTTCTTCACATACTGGCCACCCTTTCTGTCTTCCCAGTTTTGGATAATATCCAACTTAATCAGTAGTGAGGTGATATCTCATTAAGGACTTTTGTTTGTCTTTCTCTGGTGGTTGAAGATGCTTAGCACTTTTTTATATAAAATTTCAGTCAATAGATAAATTTAAAATATGTGATATATATGTACATACATATAAGATATGATTCAGCCACAAAAATAGAGGAAATGTTTTATTTGACACTAACAACTGTGAACCTTAGTGACACTATAATAAGTGAAATAAGCCAGGCATAGAGAGAAAAATACTTTAAAACGTACTCATGCATGTAATAAAAAAATTTAAACTCAGAGACAGGTTATCTACTTAACCCAACTGATAACACTGTTCTCTTGCTCCAGCCTTCTGAGATAGAAGATCATCAGGTATGCACCACCACACCCCACCAACCACAGTATCTTTTTCATGTGACACAGATAGGTTATTTCTGTCAGTCCCACTAACCAGATTAATATAGAGGTAATTGAGCCAAGGATTAACTGTAAATCAGTGTCAAAGTTATTCCTTCTAGCTATTAGGTACCATAAGTCTTCAGGAGCAATCACTTCAAAATGACTCATCATCCCATAGGCTGCACATGAAAAACCGAGCCATCATTTCTCTTAGAATTGCACACAGTGTGGTGCCCTTGCAGGATGAGTAAAGACGCGAGCAACCTGCAGCACGCAGATGCATAGATGCAGGTGTTTGTAATCTCCGAGAACTATGACTCAGTTATTTCTATTTCAAAATTCCTATCGTTAATATATCTGATAAAGTCAGCTCAGACCCAAAGTTTATACCATTGCTAAAGTCAGTCTTGAGTGTAGTTATGAACGAACTCAGGCTAAAACAGCAAAACCGAGTTCCTTACTTCCCACATATTTTCTCCCTTTTCATTATCTGTGCCTCTAAGTTTGAGTCCAACTCTCTGAAGCCTAAGGGGAAGCTCTGCTTTTATTATTCCTTCACGCGATGCCAACAGCCAGCTGAAATGCCCCACAGTACCATAATCCAAAGATTTTATCACCTCTTCTATCATCAAAATTTATCTTTCACATCCAGACTCCTGTGGTTCATCTTATTAATTAATTTAGTCAAAGCCTTCATGGTTTATTTAGGCTTAATTTGTTATCACTGCCAGTAACGTTCCCACTCACTGGGGATTTATTGGTTGAGCCCAGAGAATGAGCCATGTGAGTCTTTGATGGACCTGCAGAAAGAGAGCCGCAGGAAAAGACTCAGCGGGGCAGGTGAAGCTTGTTTTCCTAAATTTACACTAAATTTGTGGTTGTCTCGTCTACAGAGGTTTGTGCAGAGCCCACACCTGGGATGTGTTGTCCTGAGAGAAGACCCTCTGCAAGTGGAATCCTTGAGTCTGTGGTTTGGAGTCTTCAGCATGAATTTAGCAATCTCAGAAAGAATGGATTCAGAATCGCCTAGGTTTTTAAAACCCTTGATGAAAATCATTGACAAGTTATAGACATTTTTACACTGGGAAAGTGCCAGGAGAAGGTAATTGAAATGTAAATTGTAAGTACAAATGGTCACATAAAAGGCGGGTTTATTTTAAATTTCATAACAATCCAATGTATGGTTATAAATTTGTGAGTGAAATCAGAAAGTTCCCCTTACCTGCTGCTCCTGCTTGGGGGACCAAGCATGGCTGATGGCTTTATTATCTCTCTCCTGAGAATTTGCCAGCTGTTAGAGACAGTACAACACAAAGTGCCCTCTTGGATTGTTGCCTCTGAATTAAGGGAAAGCAGCAATAAATGAACTACCAAGACATGGTTTCACTTCCCCAGAACTGTAAAGTTTAGAATTCCGTGACTGCTGCTTCTGGTTTAATTCTCTCTTTAAGTCCATCAGGTTCTTAAATATTTCATATCTAAACTACAAAGTATACTTTTCCCCAGTATGATAATCTCATTAAATATTTTATAGATGAGATTTCTGTGAGTCATTTACAGAGTCTGCTGCATTGAAATTATACCCTCTATTGAGGCTAGTGGATACTTTTTGTAGAGATCATGATAGTAAACGTAGTTTGTGGGCCAACTAATCAATTCCATCACTGCAGTGTTAAAGCAGTTGAGAAGACAGGTGGCGAGGGCATAGCTTTGCTCCAATAACATTTTAAATACAAATAATAACAAACAGGCTAGGTTTAGTCATAGGTACTTGATGATGCTCCCTCTATATAGTGATTTGAAGGAATTTAAAAATATTTTATTTATGAATAATAACTTGCAGGGTAGGCTACATGATGATGCTACCTTTGTACAGTGATTTTTAAGGAACTTCACATTCATTGTCTTCTATGTTGCTTTGTTATGGTTGGTGCTTAAGATGTGTTGTGACTTAACTGACTCAGTAAAATACTTTGAAAGCATAATTTATTTAATTTGATGATTACTGGTAATAAACAAAAGATAGTCTTATAGAAAATAAGTAGCTTGAAGACTGCTTTTTTCTTTTATAATATGAGCAAATTTTTGAGATACTGTTTTCAAAGAACTTTTCATTTGTCTGAGAACATGTAGAATATATGTGTTTTAGTTCTAGAATCATTTAAAAGAGATTATTTACCTGTCTATATGAATAGGAATTAATGTCTTACATTAATATTATGCTGTTCTATGTGGAAATAAAGTCATACAAAAACAATTAAAATATCTCAAAAGCATATCTACATCGACATAATCCTTATAGAGCTAATACTCAAATATTAATTGCCAATAGTTAACTATAAATAGTGAAATTTAGAATAACCATGTAAATGTTTTAAATGAAGTTAGAATTAATGTGTTTATTGTTTTCACTTGATGCTATTAAATTAGCTCTTGTTTTAAAACTTATTAAGGTTTGCTGTCTGCTTGCAGACATTGACTCATTACCCATGCTAAAGATAATGCCTAATGCATTTTTAAACATTGTATTAACCCCCAAAGATTTACGTATCATACTATCTTGACTCTGTAAATTAGGTAGCCTGAAATAAAATAAAAATGATACTTTTTAAAAACTATGTTTTTAATTTGAATAGAATTACATCATTTGCCTTCTCTCGTTCTTCCCCAGCCCCTCTCAGGCACCTTCCCTCTAACTCCTCCCATGTTCTCCCTCACTCAAATTTGTAGATTCTTTGTCTTTCATTTTTTTACAGATGTGTGTATGCAAATGTGTAAATACAACCTGCTGAGTCTTCTTCTGTTGTTTGTGTGTCTATTATTTCAAGGCTGAACACTATACTGAACAACCAATAGGAGGCTCATCATGGGAGAGGCGAATTCTCTTTCTCCCAGCAGTCATTAGTTGATGGTAGTTCTTTATCTCGAGGTGGACCCTGTGAAATGTTCCCTCTTCAGTTAATGTGTCTGTAGATATTACCATTCTTCCGGTTTTGTTTAAGTTCGCCACAGACTTCCTTATATACTAGCTCTTACATTCCTCTGGCCCCTCTTTCCCTTGATGTTCTTTGAGCCATAAATGTAGGAGCTGTGATGCAGATGTATCCATTGGAGCTGGGATCCCCAAGATGTGCTGATTCTACATTGTGTGCAGTTGTGTTTTTCTGTGATGTTAACCCACCTGTAATGAGAGGCTTCTTTGTGAGGGGTGGTGGCTATACCTATCTATAAATACAGGGAAAAGATTCACATAAGACTTTTGAAAGAAATAAGATATCCAAAATAGGATAATTACTTCCTCTGAACATTTCTTTTGCTAGACTGGCCTCTGAGGCTTTCACAGAGATCAAAATTAGTTCTCAACTGGACAGCACAGAGCTCTTTAAGGATGCACTTTGTCTTTCTGGCATGCCAGAGTATCTCTAGGCAGATTTTGCTAAATATTCCAGGAGCTTCATACACTTAAGAGTCCTTTCCAGATTTAGTGTGGATGAAATTGTCTGCTGCCTGGAGTTTTCTTTGACACTTTTCTCAGATACTATAGAAATGTTCTCAAATCCTAAAGCCTAATCCTTGAGCTGACTTCCTTCTGCCTTTCAGGAAAAAAAAGAATAGAATAAGCCTTTATCCACACTGATTTTTCAATAACAACAAAAAATAATTATCAATATTATTTACAAACTACTTCATTTTGGTTTTTTTGCTACTTAGTTTTTACTTTAGAGGGGAAAAACTCCTCTAAAGAAGCCCCAATATGTCTGCTCATCAAATGGGTGACTTCCTGTTGCCTACTGTGGTGGTTGGAAGGAGTGCTACAAATTACCTTATGCCACTTCCCAAGAAGAGCCCTTGCCAAGTGTTCTAGCCAAACAACATCCAGGAGTTTGATCTCTTGCTCACTTCACCTTATGATACTGATTGCAGTCATGATGAGTCTTTTCATTATGAGTAAAAGTTCATCTTTCTTGAAATTCACCTATAATTATTGTAACTCAAAGCAGTGGAAATCAGTACAAATATGAATGTATCTACAGAAAGATCAAGTCTCCCTTGTCCCATGTCTTTTGGGTCCTTAAATATCTGCAATGGGGCATTTCTCCTACTAGTTTTTGGATTCATCATCAGTCTTCTCAGAATCCAGTAAAAATGCTCTACATTAAGTTTACTTCCTTATTTATGTGTGTTTGGGAAAAGGTGTGGTCATGCATATGGAAGTCAGAGGACTGTGGGACTTGGTTCTCTTCTTCCATCAGGTGACTTCTGGAGACAGAACTCAAGTTGTAGGGCTTGACAACAGTGTCTTTGCCTACTTTGGGACATCTCATTGGTCCAGAAGTGCTCTGCTGTTTAACTACTGATTTTGAAACATTCAGATTTTTGATGTTACATAATATATAGTATGATGACATACCTCAGCAAATACATTTGACTTACAATATCCACTTACAAGGATATTAAGCTCACATATTTATTAAACAAAAAATCCATAGTCAATTGTTGAAAATATTTAGGTGCCCAAATTAATGCCATGTTTACAGGTGTATAACTTATTGTTTGTAAATTTTTCTTGCCATTCATTTCCATATATGTAATACAAATACTAATTATATATATATATATATATATATATATATATATATATATACCAGTGGAAACAATTAGTATATCTTACTATTATCAAGGTTTTCAAAATATATTAAATATTTTTATATAAAAAGAATATTTTTCATTAAAATTAATGATTAAAAATCAAATTATTTTTCAATGTAAGAAGACAAAAAAATTATTTTCAAGCTTGGGACTGAAGTTTAGACAGTTAAATGGCCTGCTTGGGAAGCGTAAGGGACTGATTTCAAACCTAATACCCACATCAAGGTCAAGCAAGATGTTGTACGTGTGTCATCCTAGAGCTGGGGAAGTGAAACAGTAGAATTCCTTGGGACTCAGTCACCATCCTGCCTATCGTATCAAGCCACAGGTCCCATTGAAAGATATCTCAGTACCTCACATATCACACACACACACACACACACACACACACACACACACACACACAAACACACACACATCATTCCTTTAGGCTATGCTGTGGCAATATTGACTTTACCTTCCCTGAATCACCAAGTATCTGAAAGTCAACTTCCATCACTGGTTTTTCCCCTTGGGTAAGAACTGTTCAATTTGATATTATTGTTGTGTTGTATTAGAAAAGGGAGCTTTTAAAGCTAATCTAGTTGTCTCTGGTTCATCTTCTCTTCCAGATCTTGCTACCTGTATATTCCTGGCAATGCATAAAGCAGGAGCATTTTAAGGAAACTACTCTTCTGCTCTTCCACTGCACAGGGACACACACCGAACTTGCCATATGTGCTTGGAGTATAAATTTATAGCACATTTTTCAAGGCATTCACTGTCAATTCAGCTACATTGCTATTTTCGACTGTTTTATGATGTCAATTTTTCACAGTCTGACACTCTAGTGGATTCCAACACACACACATTCAGTGGGAGACGTCCAAACACTAAAGAAATACTGGACTATCAATCAAGTAACAAACACTTACTGAGTTCCTACTAGGGGAGCATTACTCTGGTGGGTGAGAGTGATACGGAGAAATATAAAACATGGCTCCTGACATAAAAGAGAAGAGTATGGGATTCTGTGAGAATACACACACATGCAGACATAGAGACACACACTCAAACTCACACATACACACACATGTACTAACCCATGCACACATACACACATAAACACCCACACAGGAAACAATAAAAAACACATACAGAAACACACACTTTCACAGAAACACACACACATGTGCACACAATTAATATTCCTAGAAAGCATATAATAATTTTCACTAAGTTCAGAGGAACTGTTGAATGGTAGTGTTTCAAAGCAAAACTAATGCACAAATTTAAAAATCCTTAAATACAATTCTAGCACCCCAGATACATTCCACTTCACTGTATATGTGACCCTATTCCAGAGAGCTAGCTATACATTATTCCTTACATATACCTTTAATTTATCTCATCTGTGTATAATCTATTGCCATTTATAAGGGATAAAATTTAAAAAAAAACTTTCTTTTAGATTTTTAAATCTTTTTCTCCCAAAGTTTATTTCTTCTGACTCATAAAGGTAGGATCTGAAATAAAATCATGACATAAAGTACAAGTACAACCATGACTCAACCACGATGTTTCCAGGAAATCTAAAACGTGCAGGAATGAAGAAGGAATGTCAGCCTGCTGACCGTCCTTCTAAGGACGTGTCTAACTCTAATGAACTGAAATTGACTGTTCAGAGCTCACTTATTTGCCTGGAACAGCCTTCAAGTTTGTCAGTAAAATGGACTTGTATCAGAATTGAAATAAAAAAGATGGGGCCATTGTTTTCTGGAGGGAGTTAAAGGCAGGTGTGTGGGCACAGGCTGTGTCCCAGTGGGATCCTTGGGTGCTCTCAATGAGTGCATTCTTCACTGTTGCAGGCTGAGATAGTTATTGAGGATTCCCAGAAATTATTTCAAATAATCAAAACTTTTGAGGTCACATTTAACTATCACTTCCCACCTTCTGGCTGAGGTCTCTTTAAGGATTTTCCTGAATTTTAGGGACTATTTCTTTGACCTTAACTCTTCCTAGCCTGCCACATTTGTATAATCCTATTTTCTTGTCTAGAACTCTGGTCCTTGTACTACACAAACCATACGGTGGCTTTGTTGTCCAGCTGAATCCCAATGGCCACAGATGAGAATCCTCAGGTAAGCAAGAAAGTGATTTTAAAAGACTCCTTACTCTTCCAGGCAACCATCCTCTCAAGAAAAATAGAAACCAATGTATATCTGCATCAAATTCCCAAAGCAAGAGGTCACTTAAAAAATAAAAAATTAAAAATATGTGACAGTTGCTGATTCTAGTACCTGATGATAACTCAAATAAGATTCAAGGCAGAAGTTCAGGTTTAGAAGATTCAGGAAATAAAGGCATGAAGATGAAAAGTCAGATAACACCGAACCCAGCTATAAGAAATGCAAACATATCTAGGAACAAGACTGAAGTAATTAACTAATACAATAAAACAGGGGAAGAAAGGAAAGTCAACTGTGCAGAAGAAATTAGACTATTTTGTAGAATCAGAGTAAAATGGACTAGTTAAAAACAGCCACAGTTATCTTGATAGGATTGGGAAAAGCAGTACATGTGGAGAATTTGGATATTACCATATACATACTTCCCATCTCACAGAGCCTTGGGTCCTGCGACTCACAACTGCCCAAGTGTCAAGGTTTCAAGTTTCCACGTTAGATAACCTTGTACTTTTCTTATTCTCTTCATTAAATATTCTTTTAACTATCAAAACCCAAGCTGTATTGTCATGCACTTTATCTGAGAATTGCCATGGCTTGGACTTTAAAAATGCCTTCAGTGTCAGAGAGAGAAGCTAGAAGTACTGTCACAGTACCTGCTGAACTACAGAGATTTCCATACTAATCTGAAGGGGTTCTCTTCCTTGCCATGACACCTTGACCCAAGTACACAAGGGGGGATGGGTTTTATAAAGCTTGCAGGATGAGCTCATTTTATGAACCTGATTATTTATTGTTAATTTTTATCAAATTAAATACAGGAAATCTATCAAATTGGAGAAAATGTTTGCCAACTATACAAATAATCATTTCTATTTAGAATAAATAAATACCATAACTCAACAAAAACAACAAATAACTAAATTTAAAACCAGATTAAAGTCTTGAATAGTCTCTTGGTCAAGAATAACATATAAATGACCAAAAATATATGAATAGATGATAAAAATCACTAATAAATAATTTAAAATAAAAACTTTATTTTATTTCTTTGTAGAAAGAAGGATTTCTGCTATCTCAGAAAGTAAAAGTAACAAGCAAGGACAGTGGCACTGGAAGTTTTATGCACTCTCAGTGGGATTGGTAAATGATAAAACAACTGTAGAAAAAAGCATGGCAGATCCTCAAAAAGATAAAAAGGGAATTGCTATCAATTCCAAAATGTAGAATGCATCCCAAACAATTGAAAGCATGAGCTAAAAGAAATATTTGCACATTGTTGTTCATAGCAGTAGTAAAATAATTAAAAAAGCCAAAAAGTGACAACAGCAAATATTTCTAAAGATTGATGGCTAAACAAAAATGTGGTGTGCTCAATCAAATTGTGTTTAGCCTTAAAATGGAATCCTACTACCATAGACATTCTCTAAAATACATACATACACATATATAAAAACAGTTTAAATGAATCGATCCTATGGCAGGCTGACAATGCTCCTCTCAGCATTGTTAATAATACAATAGTTTAACATAAAAAAAAATCCAGTGCTAGGATGTGTTACCTCTTTTGGAGTTGTTGCCCGCTAAGATCCCACACACCACCTCTCCCACCAAATGTTACAGGCTATGCTCAGTGTTCTTGGTTACTGTTCAGCATTTGACAGGAGTTCTGAGAGGATCTCAAAAGAATTGGGGAAAGGTAGTGAGGGTGGTCAAAATACAGTGTATAGGATTCTCAAAGAACTAGTAAAGATTTTCAGTAAAAGAAGGGCATTTTGAGACGTTGGACATCTCTGGCAATTGGAAAAAACTTTACAGTCTAGATTAAACACGTAGACCTTATGCCCAAGGCAAAAACTAGTAGTAAAAAAAAAAAAATGCAAATGCTGCATGATTCCACTCATCTGCAAACTCAAGTAGTCAAATGAGAAGAATGATAAGGTTTAGTGCTGATTATCAGAGAGAGCAGTTAGGGGAAAGAAGGGCTGTTTATTGGATGTTTGCAAGGTGACAATTTTCTAGAGACTGGTTTCACAACAGTATAATATACACTTTATCAAAATCAAAGACAAAACGCTTTAGGCACCTCCCTCCAACTTGCAGCATTGCAACATAATGTCATATCTAAGGTTCACATCTGAGACAAATGAGTCACAAAAACAGTCATCCCTCCAATAACATGTGTTGCCTAGTGTTTACGTCCATTTGACACAAGCTAAAGACTTCTCTCTTAGCATTCTATCACTGTGACAAGACACCATGAATCTGGCAACTATCATAAAAGATATTATTTAACTGGGGTTTACTTACATTTTAAGAGGTTTAGTCCATTATTGTTACGTCAGGGAGCATGGTGGCACTCAGGCAGACATGGTGCTGAGAGTTCTACATCCAGATCCTCGGGAAGCAGGAAGAGAGAGAGCCACTGGGCAGCATTTGGGCTTTTGAAACCTCCAAGCCTATCCCTAGTGGCACACTTCTTCCAACAAGGGCAAACCTCCTCCAACAAAGCCACACCTCCTAATCCTTCTCAAGTAGTGCTACCTCCCTGATGACGAAATATTCCAATACATGGACTTATGGAGCCATTCTTATGTAAACCACCACATCATCTGAGAGGAGGGAACCTCAATTGAGAAAATTCCTCCGTGGAGCTATAGACAAGCCTGTAATGCATTTTCTTAATTACTGATTGATGTGTGTAGCAGGAGTCTTAAAAGTTCTTATTAATAAAATCAAACCTGAGCCAGGTATTGGGTTGAACACTGGAAGATCAAAGAGATAGAACAAGCCACAGCTAACCTCTCCTGGCCAACTTCTCAGCTGATCTTGTTTTCTCAGACTAGAAGCCTCTGTGTCCTCATCCCAATGGCTCTCAGCTGAACTGCTACTGGAAGCCTGAAAGCTTAACTGGCCAAATGCTTAACCAGCCAAAATGATTCTAGCTCCTGGTCCTCATGCCTTATATATCTTTCTGCCTTCTACCATCACTCCTTGAGATTAAAGGCGTGTGTCACCATGCCTGGCTCTTTCTAATGTGGTCTTGAACTCACAGAGATCCAGAGGGATTTCTGTCTCTGGAATTCTAGGATTAAAGGCATGAGTGCCACCATTTTCTAGCCTCTGTATCTAGTGGCTGTCTCTTCTCTGACCCCAGATAAATTTACTAGGGTGCACAATATATTGGGGAACACAATACCACCACATTTCCCCTTTTTTGTCTAAAATTATAAAAAGCTTATAACTAATACAAGAAAAATTATATCCAATACGTCAAGATTACATTAACGATGTCTAGTCCATTAACATCTGACAGATTCAGGCAAAAAACTCCATTAATATATAACAATGTCCAGTCCAGTAACATTTGACAAATTCAGACAAAAAATTTTCACTACTTATCTTATTTAAAACAAGTAGTTCCTTTTTAAAAGTATTTTTTCTTTTCATAATAGATTCAGTAATCTACCTTTTGTCATTTTTATATCTTCCACTTTTTCTTTAGTGTAGATTCAGTGAACTACCCATTTATTCTTTTTTTCTTTATCTTTTTTTCTCAGAATAGATTCAGTGATCTATCTCAGATGTGGGAGGATCCATCTCATTGTGGTTGGTGCTACCCATGAGCTGGTGGTCTTGGGTGCTTAAGAAAGGAGGCTAAGCAAGCAAGCCATGGAGAGCAAGCCATGAGGAGCAAAACAGAAAGTATCACTCATCCATGGCCTCTGCATCAGCTCCTGCCTCCAGGTTTCTGGACTGCTTGAGTCCTGACTTCCTTGGATTATAAATTGTGATGTGGAAGTAGAAGTCAAATCAACCTTTCCTTCCATAACTCTCTTTTGGTCATGGTATTTCACTGCAGCAATCGTAACCCTAACTAAGACACATATTTTAAGTAAGTTTATAATTTTTGTACTGAACTGAATGCATAGCTATCTTCAGCCACATGGAGCCACATGTGGTAGGCAGGCCACAGGTTTAGTAGGGGTGTTTTTGGATTAAGTTTATGTGTGTGTGTGTGGGCGGGGGGGCTATAGAGGCCAGGCGGGACCATCAGATACCTCAAAACTTATGTTACAGGCATACTCTTTCTTTTGTGAGACACTTAATGAGAGTGCTGGGATCCAAACTTAGGTCTTCTTATAGGGCAGTAAGAGCTAAGCCATCTCTTAAGCCCTGGTAAATTATATATTATATAAATTTTCCCCTTTGGTGAGAAGCAATAAAACTAATTTACAGATTATCTTGGTGAGAATCCCAGGTTTCATAGTTTGAACATGAAATGTTCCTGTTTTAGCTACCTTTATATTACTGTGATAAGATACCGTAACCAAGGCAGCTTAAAAAAATAAAGCATTATTTAATGGAGTACAGGTTATTGAAATATAACCTAATGATTCTCTGGATTTCTTCTGAGTTTGTTGTTTCTCCTTTTTGTGTTTGATTTTGTTGATTTGGATATTCTCTCTATGCCTTTTAGTTAGTGTGGATAAGGGTTTATCTATTTTGTTGATTTTCTCAAAGAACCAACTCTTTGTTTTATTGATTCTTTGCATTGTTCTCTTTGTTTCTATTTTATTGATTTCAGGCCTCAGTTTGATTATTTCCTACAATCTACTCCTCTTGGATGTGTTTGCGTCTTTTTATTCTAGAGCTTTCAGGTGTGTTGTTAAGTCACCAGCAAGAGATCTGTCCAAATTCTTCATGAAGACACTTAGTGCTATGAATTTTCCTCTTAGCACAGCTTTCATTGTGTCCCATAAGTTTGGGTATGTTATACATTCATTTTCATTGAATTCTAGGAAGTCTTTAACTTCTTTCTTTATTTCTTCCTTGACCCAGTGATAACTCAGTAGAGAGCTGTTCATTTTCCATGAGTTTCTAGGCTTTCTGTTGTTTCTGTTGTTGTTGAAATCCAGCTTTAATCCATGGTGGTCTGATAAGATACAGGGAGTTATTTCAATTTTTTGTATGTGTTAAGACTTGCTTTGTGGCTGAGTATATGGTCAGTTTTGAAGAAGGTTCCATGAGATGCTGAGAAGCAGGTATATTTGTGTGTGTGTGTGTGTGTGTGTGTGTGTGTCTGTGTGTGTGTGTGTGTGTGTGTGTGTGTGTGTGTGTGTGTGTGTGTGTTTGGGTGAAATATTCTGTAGATATCTGTTAGGGCCAGTTGAGTCATAACATCTGTTAGTTTTATTATTTCTCTGTTTGTTTTCTACTTGGATAACCTGTCTTTTGAGAAATATTATTTTAAGGTGTATTACTTTTGTTTATGTTGAATTTGTTTAACTCTGTGAAGCTGTGTTACTTTCCCTATCTAAAACACCTGATTGTCTAATAAAGAACTGAATGGCCAATAGCAAGGCAGGAGAAAGGGTAATCAGGGCTGGTAGGCAGAGAGAATATATAGTGGTAGAAATCTGGAAGAAATGAGATCTAGGAACAAGAACAAGGATAGGAGGACATCAGAGACCAGCTACTCAGCTACACAACCAGCAACAGAGTAAGAAAGAAAGGTATACAGAAACAGATAAAGGTAAAATCCCAGAGGCAAAAGAGAGATAGGACAATTTAAAGTTAAGAAAAGCTGGCAAGAAACAAGCCAAGCTAAGGCCGATCATTTATAACTAAGAATAAGCCTCCATGTGTGATTTATTTGGGAGCTAACTGGCAGGCCCCTCAAAAGAGCAAAATCACAATACTTGTCCATTGGTAAGAGTGGGTTTTTTAAGTCTCCCACTATTATTGGGTGGAGTTTGATGTGTGATTTAAGCTTTAGTAATGTTTCTTTTGGAAATGTATGTGGCCTTATATTTGGAACATAGATGTTCAGAATTGAAACATAATCTTGGTTGATTTTTTCCTTTGAATGATATGAAATGCCCTTCTCCATATCTTTTGATTAATTTTTGACTGGAAGTCTATTTTGTTAGATATTAGGATAGCTACATCAACTTGCTTCTTAGGTCCATTTGATTGGAAAAACTTTTTTCAAAAAATGACAAATTTCCTTATAGTTACCACTTACAAGAGTTAAATCAAGATCACACCAACAATTTAAATATATGGATAACCCCTATGGAAATAGAAGCAGTCATTAAAAGTCCCCCCCTCCCCCCAAAAAAATCCCAGGACCAGATGGATTTAACACAGAATTCTACCAGACTTTCAAAGAAGTGCTAATGCCAACACTTTACAAATTATCCCACAAAATGGAAACAGAAGAAACATTGTTGAATTCTTTCTATTAGACCATAATCACGATGATACTCAAACCACACAAAGACTCAAAAAAGAAAGAGAATTACAGAAAAATTTCACTCATGAACATTGATGCAAATATACTTAATAAAATACTGGCATACTGGATCCAAGAACACATCAAAACGATCATCCACCATATCCAAGTAGACTTCATAACAGAGATACAGGATTGCTTCAACATACAAAAATCTGTCAATGTAATCCACCACATAAACAAACTGAAAGAAAAGAAACGCATGATAATTTTATTAGATGCTGAAAATGCCTTTGACAAAATCCAACACCCATTCATAATAAAAGTCTTGGCAAGATCAGGAATAAAAAGGACATACATAAATGTTGTAGAATATTATTTTAAGATGTGTTACATTTGTTTATGCTGTGGAACATTTATTTAATGATGCAAAGATATGTTGCATTCTCTTATGTTGCATTTGTTTAACTCTGTGAAGCTGTGTTGCTTTGCCTGTCTAAAATATCTGATAGTTCTAATAAAGAGATGAACAGCTAGGCAGGAGACAGGATAGGTGGAGCTGGCAGGCAGAGAGAATAAATAGGAGGAAAAATCTGGGGAAAAAAAAAGATAGAGGATTGAGAAAAGGAGAGGAGGATGCTGGGGGCCAGCCACACAGCCATACAAGTTGTACAAAGGAAAGAAAAGGTATATAGAAATAGAAAAAGGTAAAAGCCCAGAGGAAAAGGTAGATGGGATAAATTTTTTGTTTTTGTTTTTTTTGTTTTTTTTTATTTTTTTTATTTTTAGAAGTTCCATTTTTTTTTAATTTTTATTTTGCAATACAATTAAGTTCTACATATCAGACACAGATTCCCTTGTTCTCCCCCTTCCCGCCCCCCTCACCTTCCCCCAGCCCGCCTCCCATTCCAATCTCCTCCAGGGCAAAGCCTTCCCCACAGACTGAGATCAACCTGGTGGACTCAGTCCGGGTAGGTCCAGTCCCCTCCTCCCAGGCCGAGCCAAGGGACCCTGCATAGGCCCCAGGTTTCAAACAGCCGACTCATGCAATGAGCACAGGACCTGGTCCCACTGCCTGGATGCCTCCCAAACAGATCAGGCCAATCAACTGTCTCACCCACTCAGAGGGCCTGATCCAGTTGGTGACCCCTCAGCCATTGGTTCATATTTCATGTGTTTCCGTTTGTTTGGCTATTTGTCTCTGTGCTTTATCCGACCTTGGTCTCAACAATTCTCTCTCATATAAACCCTCCTCATTCTCGCTAATTGGACTCCCAGAGATCCACCTGGGGCCTAGTCATGGATCTCTGCATCCAGATCCCTCAGTAGTTGGATGAGGTTTCTAGCATGACAATTAGGGTGTTTGGCCATCCCATCACCAGAGTAGGTCAGTTCGGACTGTCTCTCGACCATTGCCAGCAGTCTGTTGTGGGGGTATCTTTGTGGATTTCTGTGGGCCTCTCTAGCACTTTGTTTCTTCCTATTCTCATGTGGTCTTCATTTACCATGGTCTCCTATTCCTTGTTCTCCCTCTCTGTTGTTGATCTAGCTGGGATCTCCCACTCACCCAAGCTCTCTTTCCCTCGACCCTCGCCCTTCACTACCCCCACTCATGTCCAGGCTGTTCATGTAGATCTCATTCCATTTCTCTGTCATTGGGCAATCCCTGTGTCTTTCTTGGGGTCCTGTTTTCCAGGTAGCCTGCCTGGTGATGTGAGTAGCAGTCCAGTCATCCTTGTTCCACATCTAGTATCCTGTTATGAGTGAGTACATACCATGTTTGTCTTTCTGAGTCTGGGTTACCTCACTCAGGATGATTTTTTTCTAGATCCATCCATTTGTCTGCAAACCTCATGATGTCATTGTTTTTCTCTGCTGAGTAGTATTCCATTGTGTATATGTACCACATTTTGTTTATCCATTCTTCAGTTGAAGGGCATCTAGGTTGTTTCCATGTTCTGGCTATTACAAACAATGCTGATATGAACATAGCTGAACAAGTGCTCTTGTGGTGTGGTTGAGCATTCCTTGGGTATATGCCCAAGAGTGGTATAGCTGGATCTTGGGGGAGATGGATTCCCAATTTTCTAAGAAATCGCCATATTGATTTCCAAAGTGGTTATACAAGCTTGCATTCCCACCAGCAGTGGAAGAGAGTTCCCCTAGCTCCACATCCTCTCCAGCATAAGGTGTCTTCAGTGTTTTTGATCTTAGCCATTCTGACAGGCGTAAGGTGGTTAGATGGGATAATTTAACTTAACAAAAGCTGACTAGAAACAAGCCAAGCTAAGGCTGGGCATTCATTTAAAAAAAGAAAAAGAAGAAGTCTCCATATGATTTATTTGGGAGCCGGGTGGCAGACTCCCCAAAGAGCCAAAAGAGTGAAGAAAAAAAAAACGCTACACCTCAACATAATAAAAGCAATATACAGCAAGCCTGTTGCCAACATCAAATTAAATAGAGGGAAACTCAAAGCAATTCCACTAAAATTAGGAACAAGATAAGGATATCCACTCTCTCCATACCTATACAATATAGTACTTGAAGTTCTAGCTATACAGTAAGACAGATAAATGAGATAAAGGGGATACAAATTGGAAAGGAAGAAGTTAAAGTATTGCTATTTACAGATGATATTATAGCATAAAAAAGCGACCCCAAAACTCTGCCAGGAAACTTCTATAGCTGATAAACATCTCTAGTCAAGTGACTGGATACAAGATTAACTCAAAAAATCAGTAGCCCTCCTATATACAGGCTGAGAAAGAAATCAGGGAATTAACACCTTTATAATAGCTTCAAATAATATAAAGTATCTTGGGGTAACTCTAATCAAGCAACTGAAAGACTTATATGACAAAATGTCAAGTCTTTGAAGAAAGAAACTGGAGAAGATATCAGAAGACAGAAGGATCTCCCATGACCATGGATTGGTAGGATTAACATAGTAAAAGTGGCCATCTTACCAAAAGCAATCTATAGATTCAGTGCAATACCCATTAAAATCCCAACACAATACGGACCTTGACAGAACAATACTCAACTTCATATTGAAAACAAAAAACCCAGTATAGCTAAAACAATCCTGTACAGTAAAAGAACTTCTGGAATTATCAACATCCCTCATTCAAGCTCTCCTACAGAACTATAGTAATAAAACCACATGATACTGGCATAAAAACATACAAGTGGGTCAATGGAATCAAATTAAGACCTAGACATAAATCCACACATCTATGGACACTGAGTTTTTGACGAAAAATCCAAAATTATACAATGGAAAAAAGAAAGCATCTTCAGCAAATGCTGATGGTCTACCTGGTTGTTCATATGTAGAATAAAGCAAATAGATCCATATCTATTACCCTATACAAAACTCAAGTCCAGGATCAAAACCTCAACATAAATCCAGATACACTGAATCTGGTAGAAGACAAAGTGGGAAATAGTCTTGAGTCTACTGGCACAGGAGACAACTTCCTGAACAGGACACTGACAGCTCAAACACTAAGATCAACACTTAATAAATGGGACCTCATGAAACTGTAAAGTTTTGTAAAGAAAATGACACCATCAAATGGCAGCCCATAGAATGGGAAAAGATCTTCACCAACCCCAATCTGACAGAGGGCTGATTTCCAAAGTATATAAAGAACTCAACAAAGTAGACATCAACAAACCAAATAATCCAATCAAAAATGGGGTACAGATCTAAACAGAATTCTCAACAGAAGAATCTCAAATGGCCAAGAAACACTAAAGGAGATGTCCAACATCCATAGCATCAGGGAAATTAGATCAAAATTACTCTGAGATTTCATCTTACATCTGTCAGAATGCCTAAGAATAAAAACACGAGTGACATCTCATGCTGGAGAGGACATGGAGCAAGGGGAACACTCCTCCATTGCTGGTTGGAGTGCAAACTTGTATAGTCACTTTTGGAAGTCAGTGTGACAGTCAGAAAACTGAGACTCAACCTACCACAACACACAGCTATACCCAGTTCTTGGATATAGGCCCAAGGATGCTCAGTCATACCTGACAGACACTTGCTCAGCTATGTTCATAATAGCTTTAATTTGTAGTAGCCAGGAAATAATGTAGATGTTCTTATCATTCAGCAGAAGAATGGATTAAGAAAACATGGTAAATTTGCATAGTGGAGTACTACTCAGCTGTTAAAAAACAAGGATACCAGAAAATTTGAAGGGAAATGGATGGAACTAGAGAAAATCATGAGTGAGGTAACCCAGACCCAGAAAGACAAACATGGTCCATACTCATTCATAGGTGGATATTAACTGTAAAATAAAGGATAATTATGCTTCAATTCACAGACCCAGAGATACGAGGTAACAAGGAGGGTTTATGGGGGGATGCCTGGATATCCCTGGGTAAGGAAAATAGTAGAGATTTTTGTGAGTGGATTGTGGGTGGGAGGGGACGGGAACATAAGTGATCAGGTTGGGGAAAGGACAGAAGGGGAGAGTACTGAAAGAGACTATTGGAAAAGGGATGCATTGGGGGATCAGGTAAAAACCTGGCACAGGGGAATTGCCCAAGAATCTACAAAGATGACCCCAGCTAAGACTCCTAGCAATAACAGATATTTAGCCTGAACTGACCATCTCCTGTGACCAGGCAAGAAGTCAAATGGAGGTAGTGGAAAACCAACCCAACCACACAACATTCAACTTACAGTCTGTCCTACCTATGTGATGTGGGGGAAAGGGAGACCAGGAGATTGAGGGAGTGTCCAATCAGTGCCAGTCTAGTCTAAAACCCATGGCAAGAGAGTAAGGCAACTCCTGTCACTGCCTGGAGCACCAGGCCCCAGAAGCTGGACCTAGAGACCTAGGATAGAACCAAACATGACTGGAGGGAGAAAAAAGTCAATGTAATGATACCTAATGATATTCTTTTGTACTCATAGATTGGTGCCTAGTCCAATTATCATCCAATTGGGAGGGTGGCTTCATCTATCAACTGATGGAAATAGACGCAGATTCGCAGCCAAACATTAGGTGGAGCTCAGGGAATCCAGCAGACAAGGGGGTGAAAGGACTATAAGAGCCAGAAGGCTTAAGAACACTACAAGAAAACTTACAGAATCAACTAACCCATTCACAAGTTCTCAGCCACTAATACGTACATAATTGTAATGCTAAATGAACTCAGCTCAAGTTTTACACCACACACACACATACACACACACACACACACACACACACACACACACACACGACACAGTGCAAAAAAATAATTGCAAAGTATAAATTTGGTAAACTACTAACAATGAAGAATCTACCCTATAGGAAATTTCAAGTGATATTGTTTATATATGTGTGTACATGTATTTTTAGCTATGTATGTATATATATATATATATATATATACATATGTATAACAGTAATATTAAAGAAAAAAATCATAAATTTAAGAGAAAGTACAGGGACACAGGGAGTTGGAGAGGGGATGAAGAGGTAGAAAGAATATAAATGCAGTACTTATGCTTAAAATTCTCAAAATAGTTAAATAAAAACTGAAAAGTTAAACTGGTCATGTATTACACCTAAGTTCAATCCCTCCTACAGAGTGTAAAATACAAACACTTCTGGTTTCTATAAAATCACATTTCACAGGCAATTGCTTATTATTTAAACACGATGTACCCCTATTATTATTATAAAATGCCTCTTAGAGACACTCAAAATAGACATAGTACAAAAAATGGAAAACTGACTACTAACAACGAAGAATTTTTACTATGGGAAGTTTCAAGGGATGTTTCAGAGAGCTGTGCCTCTGTAAATGCCCGATGGGTAGGTGGATGGGGGGAGGGTAGATTGATAGACACAAGGTAGACAAGTGGGATTTTATCCTGCTACCTGTAAGCGAAGATTAAATAGACTTTGTACACAGTGTAATTTCAAATTGCTGAAAGAGTATATTAATATTGTATTCATTACCAGAGAAATAGGGGAATCACTATTCCTTCAACAAAATGCACAGATAAGAACAGCTCTCCGAATGTGTAACAGGACAAAGGGACATGTCCATGAGCAACACAAGAACAAACAGAAGAGTACATTTGGTTATGAATGCTCTCAGCTTCATGTCTCCAAACTGAGTGTGTTCACTTTAGATTTTCTCATCAGAAGGGGAAAGCTCTTCTGATCCCCAAGTTCCACCTTCTAAGAATCTGTCAAAGGACTGAGAGGAGAAGCTGAGAGCTGAAGCTAGATACTAAAATCCCTTTGCATTAAATGTGCGCTTATCAAGAATTACTGCAGTAGGAGCATAGGCCAAACAGTGAGATAGGTGTTACAGCTTTAGACATGAGAAGGAGATCAAGAAAATGTTGTGATGTCTCAAATACAATGGCTTCTGGGAGACTTGGAAGCAGTTTCCTAACACAATAAAAACTTGAGATCAACTGTTCTGTATAATGCTGGAAGTGGTCGGGGTTACTCTGAAGAAGAGAAATAGGAACAGAATCCTAAACTTCTTCCAAAAAACATAAATTGGAGAAATGGCACATTGAGTAAAAAACTTGCTGTGAATGTACAAGGACCTGTGTTTGAATTGCCACAACCCCCATGAAACCAAGGATATTAGTGTGTTTCTGTAATTCAGAGTTGCTATGGTGATGATGGAGGCTGAAAGTGGAAAATCCCTGGAAGCGCATGGGCCTGCTAGCCTAGTGTAGGCTGTAGTCAAAAACAAAGAGACAAACTTTCTTTCAAGCAAGGTAGAAGGGAAGGACCCAGGCATGAGGTTATCTTCTAAATTCCACATACATGCTCTAGTGTATGTCTGTCTGCACTCACATACACATGCAAATGCATACACACACACACACACACACACACACACACATACACACACACACATGCTAACACAAAGTCGTTCAAAACAAGGTGACTTCCTTATTATGCTGCAGGACCTCACGCAATTTGAGTCAACTAATAGCTAAGGTGGAAATGAGAGGCTTTGTGGCCAGTAGGGAAATGTGGGAAAATGTCTTATTGATCCAGCGGATGCTTCTCTCTCAGGTGGAGTTGATGTTCTGAGGCTTCACAGTGAGGGGGTCATTGTGCTCTGCTTCATTTGGTTTCTGTCCATATCCCATTTGATTATACCGAAATGTAGCGGTAGTGATTAACTGTCTACCTTCCCATTTCACCCTTGTCTACATTAAGGGTTCAAGTAAAACTTAAAATGAGGATTGTGACAATAATCTGTGTATAATTACCCCATCACATATATACACAAAACCCTTTCTTCCATGAACTGCTATTTTAGGATTATTTTTTCCTAATGATCAATGTTAAAAATACAGAAATTTGTCATCAAGTTACAGATGTCTTTTTCTGCAAATAGGTTAAGTTTCTTTAGGAAAGAAAAAGAAAGAACAAGAAGGAAGGAAAGAGGGAGGGAGGGAGAGAAAGGAAGGAAAGATGGAAGGAAGGAAGGAAGGAAGGAAGGAAGGAAGGAAGGAAGGAAGGAAGGAAAGAAGGAAAAAAAGAAAAAAAGACCTAGACAGAGTTGGCAAATAGCTGTAAAGTCCATTGTAAGTCGCATAAGGGCAAAATGCCTTTTTCATTACCATTTCACTTGAAGAGAATCTTTTCTGAAATAATGATGGGTTGTTAGACCTAATTCTTTTGTGCTGCAGAATTCCAAATCCTCCATCTACCAGCCATCAAGCTATAGATCCTATTTAATACAGCTTGCATTAAGGCTAGAGGTTCCCAGGCTTCCCAGTCAAATAGTATCAAGCCTAATATAAGAAATAGTTTTCTAGAGTGAAAGTCAAGTAGCAACCATATGAGAATTGATTTCTACCCACTACAAAGCAATGCAAAAAATACACTTGAATCCAACTGTCTGTGTACAGATATTTTCTAATATGATTTAGTATCATATGTTATTATAACTAACTATATCTTGTATGAAATTTGTCATATATTTGGTACAGAAAAAATAGCAATCATCTATTGCATATATGTAAAGATTTCTTTTAAATTATTTCTTTAAAAAATTAGTATTGTAGATAAATAATGATTAAGCCCAAAGAAGGTAGGAATCCTTCTTTAACAGAATAAAAAGGACATGTTCTCACCAAATTATTTTGTTTCAAAAGAAAGGCAGACAAAGATGTGATATGCACATGTGATACATAATTTATAATAATTTTAAATTATGATTCATAAAAATGAACATGAAAGTAGAAAAGGAACTATTTAGGAAGAGGAGGCAAATTAGTTGGAGGTGGGGGAACAAGAGACAGAGCAGTGAGAGGGAGTGAGTATAACCAGAATATATTACCTATTTATGAAAACGAGATGTGAAACCAATTATATGGATATAAGACACATGTTAATAAAAACTTGGGAAATACATATGTTACTTTTTGCATTCTGTCTTTAAGTTGACTAACTACTGGGGCTGGAGAGATGGCTCAACAGTAAAAGTACTTGCTGCTCTTCCGAGGACCTGAGGGAGGTTCCCAGGCATGGTGGGTGGCTCACATCTTCCAGTGGTGACTCAGCTCCAGAAATTCTACACCTTCTTCTGACTTCTGCAGACACCTGCACACACAGGCACAAAAATAAAAATAAATGAGTCCTTAAAGGTAAATTTTTTGGATGAATTTTTCCTAATAGTTGATGAATTATCAAGATAGATAACAAGTTCCTACTGGGAACCTAACTTTGAGCCCTCTGTAGAAGCCTGCATCACAATGGGATAGATTTACACTGTGAAGGACTTCCCATGAAGATCAAATCTGTGACTTCCAGACACTCATAGAAAGTAATGGTTGGAATAGATAGATGTCTGAAACACCAAAGGCCATATATATCCTTCTATCTGGATGTAGATTAAGCAGAAGGGCCTGGCCTTCCTGCTTTATTAGAGAATGTGACCTAGAATGAAACTCTGGGGATACTTGGGACCCCGAAGCCATTTTTAAAATCAGAGTTAACACCAGACAAGATGAAGTGAGTCATCAACTCTGGAGATACATACTGAATCTACTAAAAGTAAGGACAGCATGTGGACGCTGAGTTCTTTAGTGAGCTCTCCTTTATAGAAACAGGAAAGCCCTCGCACCCTAAGTGTTTTCTATTAAAAAATAGTTCACAGTAAGAACATGACAATATATTAGCAGTAGTTATTGCTCAACATGCAATAGTGGGCAGAAAGATTTTATGGCCAAAGAACCATGATGCTTGCTGTGAGAAAGTAGTTTCTAGACATGACAGGATGATGCACCTGTGAATTTCAAAAATGTGGTTGTCTAAATAAGACCTGCATAATGACAGTACTAGTTAACAGGCAAACAAGAATGAAATATCCGAGGGTACCACATATTGATGAAGAGCTACAAGCAGTCAATGGCTATATTAACAATTAATAGTCAATGGAAAAATTAGTTTTCCCCAGGGTCTAATAGGTTATCTAATCCCAAATGTCTGTTCTAAACAAAATATGTACATATGAACAACTTTTAATAGACTTGGTAGTGTGTGTGTGTGTGTGTGTGTGTGTGTGTGTGTGTGTGTGTAACAATAATGATTAAGGAAGGTCATGAATTTAAAAGGGACTTGGGGTTACATGGACGGAGTTAAATGGGGTTGAAAAGGTGAGGGAATGATGTAAATACAGAACTCATACATGAAATTTAAAAATAAAACTTGAAATTCAGGACATTTTGGTTTGAGAGTTAGAATTCTGTCTCAATACTTACATAAATACATGCAAATACATATCATTATATAAGACACTCACTTCTCTTCACATATAGTTTAAACATAAATCAAGCCTTGCAGAGGAACACCATCAGCAAGGGAGTGGCAGGATTTCATTAGTAAAGCATGTGAAAGTTTTATTGTGATTCTCTCAGGTAAGGTGCTGCATAATCCTAACTTCTAATAGTGAAGTTATTAGATCCTGGAAAAATAGCACAATTAACTATTTATCTTTAAATAGGACCCAACTGAGTATTTGTAAACTGAGATGAAATGTGCACTATGCGATTAAGGTGTGTAACCATTTTTTATGTAAACAAAAGCAGAGCTTCTCAGTTTTTTTTTTTTTCTCACAGGTATAATGTCATTTTGAAAGCACTGTGTTTCTCAGGGGCCATGGATAAAGGCACTACATCCATCTTTGTCAATTTCATAGAGGAGTCATTAGCGAAATGTCACCTTCTGAGGTTTTCACACCTTGAGCAGAAAAAGTTTTTAGTTTCAAAAATAGCAACAATAAAAACAGTATCTAATTGCAGCAGGCATTAAAACTGTGCCACAGACACATTTTGCCATTGTGAAAAATCCAAAAATGTCAATACTGTTGCTGTTATTATTATGTCACCAAAAATTTACTTCAGCTATCCTCTTTCCTTAGTATTTTCAAGAGTCCCTAAAATACTGTACTGCTGTTGCAAATGCAGTCCATAGACTTTGCTACCTGAGTGAAGTATTGCTGCATTACTTTCACAACTGATGTTGATTTAAAATTGTTTTGTCACTTTTTAAAAGCCAAGATTTGAGAAATCCAAAACAGTTCCAAGGAGATCTTATCCCTGCACTCTTCTACACGACTTCAAAATAATGAGCAAATTCAGAGGGTGAATAACTCTCCAATATCCTCAGCAAGATCCAGATGTCTGTGTTTACAAACTTTTTGGCAGCTGAATCAATTCTGAGTACAGGACTCCAGATGACAGCTACTGCAGGGAATAACTGGTTCTCAGAGAGCAATTTGCCCTTTCAGAGGAGTTTCAATAATCTTACCTAATTTCAAATATTTTAAAAGTCATAAAATGAGAAAGAAAGCCTATACATATGGTCATAATCCTCCTAAATATTTATTTTTGTTGTATGTCTATTTTCTTAGGCCATTGTTAATTATTCACTGAGGCCAGAGCTATGTGAAAGCCACATGCAATAGCCACTGATTTCACATCTCTAGAAGTTTTGAAGCACATAGCAGCAACCTATTTCCTGAGCTCATTTAGCAAGTCCATTTTGTTCAACAAATCTCATCACAGGGAAGAAGCATGAAAATCCTGTAAGCAGTGCTGGGTGGGTAGAAGCAATGTGTGCTTTGGCTGTGTAGCCCAGCCTCTTTTAGGGAGTCTGTCATTTTCTTCATGTTGCTGTAACAACTCAACACATGGTTCCTGCCATAAAACAAAATGTGTTTATTCTCCTATAGTGTTTTGGTATCTAAAATCACTTTCACCATGCTAAAATGAAGCTGTCATCAGGGCTGGTGCTTTCTGGATCCTCCAGCAATAGAATATTTCTTTCTTTAATTTTTATTTTATGTGCATTGGTGTTTTGCCATTGGTGTCAGGTCCTCTGGAACTGGAGTTACATACAATTGTGAGCAGCCATGTGGGTGCAGGGAATTGAACCTGGGTCCTCTGGAAGAGCAGTCAGTGCTCTTAACCACTGAGCCATCTCTCCAGCCTGATAGAATATTTCTACATCTGTTGGTCTCCTGTAGAACACTGATAATTTGTGGTTGTGGCTCCATCTTTCACCTTGAAAGCCAGGTAGGCTGCAGTGCCCCCCTTTTCTGGCCCCTAGTACACTTCAATATCTTCTATCTTTGAACCTGATACTTCTACAATCCTTATACAAGGACCAATTTGATGACATTGAACCAACCCAGAAACTTTGTCTGTAATTACTTACTTGTTTTGAGTTCTTTGTTGTACCTTTAAAGTCCATTTCTTCATATGAATTAATATTCATGGATATTGTAGATTAAGACAGACATTGGAAGGGGCAATTTCAACCAAGAAGAAATATTATGAATAATTTTTGCATACCTTGAAAATTTTGTGGCTTGTAGTAATCTTTTGGAATTTCTGCATGTCATCTACTTATCTGTAAGTCCTGCCCATCTTATGTTATCTTGAGCATTTTAAAATCACATAGATGGGATGCCTTGTTCAGCCTTGATGCAGGGACGGGGGCTTGGTCCTGCCTCAACTGAATGTACCAGGCTTTGTTGACTTCCCATGGGAGGCCTTACTCTTTTGGAGGAGGGGATGAGGGGGCAGGGGCCAGGGCAAGGGAGCTGGAGGAGGGATGGGAGGGGAAATTGTGGTTGGTATGTAAAATGAATAATTTTTTTAAATCAGATATAAATGCATAATTTCTGTAAAATGACACTATAATATAAATGTTTAACTAGTTTGCAACATCTCACAGTTATGTGGTTGATGAGACTTGAGATTCTGTGCTTACCATTGCTTGAAGTTGATATAATTCCTTTATTATTGAGGTGGAGTGCTGCAATTCTCTTGATAGTATAAATTAGTGAAATACTGCAGAGTTCTAATTGATGGCTTTCTCAGATGTCTTCATAAACCGTTATTATTCTGTCTGCAGAGGCTTATAATCTCTGGAAATTTCATGGCATCTTCACATCTTGAGACAGATGTTCTGAAATAATTTTCAATTATGTCTTAGTTTTTGGCAGTGTGAGGTAGATAGAGAATTAACAACGAAAATCAGGTTCCAATCCACTGACTCACTTCTAGTAGGTCTGTCACTTGGAAAGGATTCTGGAATCTTGGAGGAGATTCTACTGTAAGCCCTCTCCACTAGACATCAGCTCATATTATATCAACATATTATTTTAGCAGAAAACAAATTATTTTGTCTAGTCTGGGACAATAAAGTAGGGATTTTACGTGCTTACTTATCCATCCAACAGACATTTGTCAAATTTATATGTGAAAGTTATATGAGAGTACATAAGGTACAAGGTAAGTTTTTAAAAAGCCATCTTATTTCCTGAGAGAAGTTCAGATCTTATCAGAATGAATCCATGACTCTTGTACAACATAAATAGTGGTGTGATTCATGTGAACAGGCTATGTTAAATATGTACTGAAAAAGATCATCTAATTTCAACTTTTAATAAGGGAATTTCTTCTTGACAAACTGAATTTGGAAGGACTAACAGGAAAGGCATTCTGGGAAGGTGTGACATGTCATGGCAGCTTGAGTTACCAAGGACTGTACCACCCAGCTTTGTAAAACGGAAGTACAAGGAAGCAGCAACTTCACAATAAGGGACCTTGAGGATTATTTATTTATTTGTTTATTTATTTATTTATGTGTGTGTGTGTGTGTGTGTGTGTGTGTGTGTGTGTGTGTGTGTGCCACCTTGATAACCTGAAACACTCAAAACAGGGAGCTATAGAGGTTCAACTTGTATGTTAGGAGATCATTTCTGGTTCCTAGGGGAAGGATGGAGTGTGTGTCCATTAACCAACCAGTATGTTCTGATCTTCCATAGATTGGGACATGTTTTGGAAGAGTGCGCTGGATGGAACTTTAACCAGAGTGGTTAGACTCTGCTGAATTCCCCACAGGAACCAACTATAGGTCGATGCCTGGTTCTTTCTGGTCTCCCTGGCTTCCAGGCTGCTAATCCAATGGTTACTGTATCGCTTTTAGAAGTCAGGACACTTGCTGGCTCTCTGTAGGGAGTTCAGCCTTGCTCTATGCTGCCAGGCTAGCACTATCCACTGTCTTTGCCTGCCAAGAGCTGTTTAAATGGTTCCCTAAATTCTACTGTGATTCTGCAATATAAATGGACCACTTCATAGTTCACCAATGCGGCTACAGAAAATAGTTTCACCCTCCAATGTGGTTACAGAAAGTAGTTTTACCCTCATAACACAAGGAGTAGGTATCATTACATACATTTCAAAGATGAAGAGGCCTTAATTCAGTTATATAATTTACTAAAGATTCAGTAACTGGGACAGACAGAAATGGTGTATGTCCCTTTGTGTAGAAGAGCAATTCTTTCTCATTCTCTCCCTCACAATGCACTGGAGGACTTCACTAATTACTTCCAGTAGTCACCTGGATGGGAATATCTGCAAGAATATCCCACTGGAACCTCAAGCATTATCACTCTACCATGGCAACAAGAGATTTCAACAAAATTTTGTGTGACTTTTCATATATCTAATCTTGTTTCCAATAAAACCATGAAGTAAGTAATGACATATTTAGCACCAGAATTAATTAATAGGCCAGGGTTTCTTGACAATCACTCCAGTTTGACAAAATCCATGTTGTATGTACTTTTTACACTAAAATATACTAGCATATTTTGGAAATATGGTATGTGTATTTCACCTTTAAAAATAATTCCCACAGGGAGTTTCTTATTGGAGGAAATGTTGTAATTTTACTATTTGCATTCAATATAAATTATGATTCACAATTCGCTTCTAAGGGAAGTAGTTCACAAATGGAAAAAAATATATAAATGAAAACAAAGATACTATAAAGAACCATTCTTCTACTCCAAGCAAAATTAGTACTATATTTTCATTTAGCCAAGAGTTTAAAATCATTTAACTTGTATATATAGCCATTTTATTCTCATGTTTTATCCCAGTGTGGGTGCTATCTACCTTCCCTTAATGAATGCTGAACATTTACTTCTTCGATTGCTAATACACCAGCTGACCATTTTTTCTCAGGCTCTGATATCTTTCTCATATTGTCATAGATCTTGTCTCAACCTTAAACTATCTTCTCATCAGAACTCTTGAAAAGATCTTCAAAACATGTGTGAAATTCACAGGCCTGCAAAATAGCTTAAAAACAGATACAATGACACCTAGTGGTCTTGCAAAAATGCTTTTCTTTTTCTCTAAAAGCTAGGCAGATTAAATGAATGTACAGAGAAAATAACTGTGAAAATTGAAGGATTTCAAGCTTAAAATTTGAAGCTGATGTTTTTTGCTCTCTAAGTACGTATGTCCTCTACTTACTTAACTTTACATCCCACAGGGGACAAGTTGAATTAATTCCAGAATGATTTGTCTTCTTACAAATCTTTTATATGCTGAAGGAATACACTTGAACTTGCAATAGAAAAGAAAAGCAAAGGACACATTCCACAAAAAATTATCTAATTTGAATTGATCAATGAGATACTACTTGACAAGCCTTGGGCTGTTGGTATTTAAAGCACAGAAAATTTTGGAACCTCTTCGAATTTCTTCTTCTCTTTTAATTCAGAGCTATCACAGAAAACTAAATGAAGTATTTCAGAGTCTTTTACTGCAATATTTAGAAATAAACAAGTAGCCATCTTTCCCTAGTCCTCTGAGAATTTAATGAATTTGAAAAGCCAGACTCTTCAGGGTGGTAATTTAGCTGGTGTGGGTTATTTAAATGATGGCAGTTTCATCATAGAAAGTACTGTGTCATTTCCTATGCACTGTACTAAAATGTCAAGTTCTATTAAAATAGCTGTTAAGGATGACCTCAAAAGTTTATTTTGCCTTCCCTTTGAAGGTACCTGCAATATCTACTGTATGACATTCTGAAGGGAGAATATACACAGGGCACTCATTCTTAGTTCAAGCACAGAGCCATCCTATCAAATGGGAAGATTTTTGTTGTCATATATCACGGAAAGAAAAGCACAGCTTTAACTTGGAATAAAATCTCACAAGGCAAATGGGCAAATTCTGCTGTGAAGTTTGAGATGTGAGGTTTGTGGGAAGTGGATGTCGAGTGCTGCCTTCCTACCTGTGTCCCTCAACTGGCTGCCTGGATGCCTCAGATTCCTCAAATGTAGTGAACCTTTGTCCACATATCTCTAAATATGCCACTGTAGGCAATAAAATTCCCTTTGTGCAGCTAACTGCAATATGATGCCATGTAAGAAAATAATCTTTAGAAATGGATGTCAACTTCCCTTTCCTGTGTAGCAGGCTTTAAGTTATATATTTATATCTAATGGACTATGCTCTAACGCTTCCTGGAAATTTAAAATAAGCTGTAGCTCAGAAGGAGCCTGAACAGGTTCTCTATTCTTTATGATGTCATGCTCTTGATACTGCCAAGCTTAGAGGTAATACATATTGTATCTTATATTTCTTTTAATTTCACTGAGCTGTGACATTTAATAATTTTATTAACATTCTGAATATATAAATCCACCAAATGTAAAAATTATTTTAAATTTCCAGGAAGCGTTAGAGCTTAGTCCATTAGATATAGATATATAACTTAAAGCCTGCTACACAGGAAAGGGAAGTTGACATCCATTTCTAAAGATTATTTTCTTACATGGCATCATATTGCAGTTAGCTGCACAAAGGGGATTTTATTGCCTACAGTGGCATATTTAGAGATATGTGGACAAATGTTCACTACATTTGAACACATGTAATAGTGAGCTGCAGATCCTATTGGAGCATTTACAGAGTCAGATTAGCAATATGCCTCTTTTAAGTTTCTAGCTTCCCATGGTGAATACACATGAGACAGGACACAAGTTCTTATATCAACATCTCATTATGTTCATCTTAGAAAAATAAAAATGAGTTTTGCATTTTCATAGATGTTCAGGAGAAAAGAGACATAGTACATTCCCAGGAAGGGGAATCAGTTCTCTAAGTGTCTGATGAAGACAGATGTACTCCTTGAATCTATTCTATTACAGCTCTCCATCAACAGCAAAGTCACAGGACCTGGACCCAACTATGTGTCCTCATTTTAGACTAGAAATATTGTGGAGAGAATTATGAAGAGCAGCAAAATATCCAGTTATAAAATGATGCCTCTAATCACACGTCATTCTTTTCCAAGCTTGTGCATCTCAGTGTAAATAGTAGAAACAATTTTCCATATTACACTATGATTCAAACACACATATTTAGAACAATGAAATTTGATTATTTTTCTTAAATGTAGTGTTAGATTCCAAATACTAAATCATGAAAGCCTATGCACAATTGTCCTTTTATAAACCAGAAATCTTTCAGTTTTAATTTCATAAACATTAATATCTGCTTAATTGTAGGGGCATAAAACACACAAATGAGTATGAATTCTGATAGAAGAAGCTAAAATGTTCTGTTTCATATTGTTGCTAAAGATAATATAAGTAAATTGAACAATCCTGGAGCATGTTATTCTTTCAAACAAAATAAAAAATTGCAAATATATATTCCTAATTAGTTAAGATGGAAATCAGCCTGTAATAAAGCCGCTGAATGACCTTCTGACCTTAAGGTCATGTCAAGGAATAACACTGCAGTTCACATGGTTCAGTTGGAGATTGTGTTCTAGCTCTTCCTGGATACTTCAAATGTTTTTGTTTGTTTGTTTCATTGTTTAGTTTTTATTGTTGTCTTAAACTTCATTTAAAACAAGTATCTGCCAAGAGTATCAGTGTGTCCATTTTATAGATAAGTGCAATAATTCATTAATCCCTAATCCATTAATCAGAAAAGAGACATTTCTTTCTGATGATAAGAAATATTTACATTTTATCTGGCCAAATAGTGTGATAGTATTTATTCAATGTATTTCATCAATTTGTATTCACCATAAACCTGCTTGTCTGAATCTACACACAAAATACTTATACTAGTAAGCTATGATAAACCATTCACGCTCATTGACTAAAGCTGACTAATGCTATTATGTTGGAACTATTATGGGAAAAAAGTACAGAGTGAATAAAGGAGATTATTTCAGGGTATATTTTGTTAAGTTTTATTGAGTTTTTTAAAGGAATATTTTCTTTTACAAAATCTAATAAATTTCTTGGTTTTAAATATCACTATGGCAAGGTCATGTGTAGCTTTGCTGTTGACACACATATGTCTGCAAAGCACTGCTGCTGGAAGTAACCCTAACTTCTAAAAGCTCAACTGTAAGTTACACTTACCAAAGATTAAGTGTATAAATGTCCTCTACCTCTTTGCTTGTTTGAAAGGTTGTTGCCCCATAGAACCACTCCAGAGTCCCACTGTGTTCTTCTCTCTGATTTCTCCTAGGACTAAGACAGGATTCTTTCTCAGGAATGTTTCATCTATGGGATGAAAAAACAACCAACAAAATTATTTTAAAAGCTTACTGCTGATTAATTCATTGCTATAAATCACTATTCTGCTATTCTACATCCTCCCTAGGGAATGCAACCAGAGTCAATTAATTCCACCTCTTGCAACATCCTAATGTAAAGACTAGAGATTCCTGAACACAGTACTTTTTCAGTTTTATTGTATCCAGTTACCTATAATGACTAGTTGTTTCACATTTCTCAAATGATAAATAACTAAAACTTCTCCTGGTCCTTTAAGGATGGGTTTCTAGAAATCTGATATTGTTAAAATTATATAAGATGATTTTCAGTTAAATATTAGGGGAATAAAGATTCTGTTTTTATTGAGGATATTTCTGTATGTCAAAAGTAGACTATGAATAATATCATTTGAATAAAGACATTGAATCAAATTTATAATATTTGTAATAAAATAGTTCATATTCATAAACACAGTTCCTTTAAAAAAAAAGCTGTAATTCTCTTACCCTTATGTCAGACTTGGAAACGGAGAAAAACAGAAAGATTCCCTGATGATCCCCTATTGTCATACTCTGTTCCTAATGCACAGGACTGTGATTTTACCACTCATTTCCATACACTCCCAGAAACAGGCTTTATTTCAGAGAGATTTTCAGAAATCTTCTCAAAATTGGAAAAATAGCCCATGCTCTCTTTAAGGACTGATTTTTGGTTTAGCAAATCATCTCTTCATTTCTAGATTCTAACCTTGCAGGTTGCGTTTCAGGACTAAGAATTGGCCCAAACTCAATGTCAGTAAAGTATTCTGAAGCTTGATTAAACATCAATACCTCAAAATTGGGAAAGGTTAAGGCCTGAATATTTACCAAGGTAAAGGAGACAAATGGGAAGCAAAATTTGTGTGTATGAAACTGAGAGCTCAGGAAACAACATCAGCACCTATAATAGGAAAAATACTAAAGGGCTCAATCATGGTTAACCCACATGTGCTAAACAGCTGTATATACTCTACATTCCAAGTAGGTATTTATTTACTTATTTATGAGCAATATGTACCTGCTACTGCCTCAGGCTATCAAAGCTGTGAGGCTTCATTCTCAACACCCAGTCAAGCTTCCCACCTTCATACCAGCAAGGCTGGCTGTATCCACAGAAGCTTGTGGTGAAACTATTATGTCATCAAGATGCAGAGGGTAGAGTGGAAAAAGCCCGAGGTAAAAATACTCCCTACTGTCTCACTTTGCATGATAGCACCTGTCTCAACATAGGCTTGCTGCTGACTGGTTTAGACATAATGAGATGTTTGTTTTGAACATTCACCCCTCTGAACATTTACATTAAATGCTGTCATTCCCAGAAATTCTACCTTTCTGTCCTTTAAAAAGTAATTCCTTTTGGCAGCAAATATTTTAACATTTTAAGAAAAGAAGCCTTTAATTGGGAGGTGTTAAGTCTTCAACAGGAGATCGTTTAATTTTTCTGATTTCTAAACATATTCAGCAGGTCAAAGCAGAACTTTGCAAACATAGTAAGCATAATAAACTGTTGGTTTAGTGGCAGTGAAGAGAATAATCAGCAGCTTATTTGCACAATAAGATTATTCATGCAGTTTATCTACATTGTATTGACAAGCACTTAATGAATATGAACCAACAGGAAAAACCTAAAATTACTTCCTTGTTTGCAAATGCCGTTGTTTACACATGATTGAAAACAGTTTCTAGAGTAGGGGCCTTCTTTGCATGTTTTATATACTCTTAGAATTTTCATTCTAAATTTGAGAAAGTAAAATAAGTAGGTTTTTCAACTTTATATTAGCTATTTAACTTTTAAAACAAGTACCATAAATCTTATATATTCCTTATTTTATATGTATTGAAAGGAGGTCTAAATAGTTATTATTACACAGGCACAACATGAATAATTGCGCTAGTACATTTGTAATGTTTGAAATATCACACCATTCACTTTTCTCCATAAACTTTTTCTACCACTTATTCCTGAGAATGTTATCTACAAAACAGATTAATAAATATAAAAATACAACTTTTTTCTTTATCAAGAAACTTTTATTCATTTTATATACCAACCATGTAGAAAAACATAAAAATATAATCTTAAGATACTATATCTAGTGTACATTTAGCAGATAAGTTGCTATGAGAAGATTTGGGGATTTTTCTGTGTAGTGTAATTTTCACACATAAAATTATTTCAGATTGCATCATAACTGAACAAAATATGCAGGTTTCAAAGGCTATCTATTACTAGAGAATCAAAGCTTTCTAAAACTTATTTTTTTGGTTTTGATATTTTTCTAAAATTAGTTCAAGGTGGATTCTCAAACATTAGATACATTCAATCAATTTTTTCTCCCATTCCTATGTTGATAGGTATAAGAATTTCCAAGAAAGGCCTCAATTACATAAATTTAAAACTAAGGTTTTATTTTAGGAAAAGTCTATATAATAAGCTCACTTCTATCCCAGTTATATGACACAAATCACAAAATCACATGACAATTTCAGAAAATATCTTTCTTGTGGTGGTATTTTATGTTAATAAATAAAGTTGCCTGGGGTCAGAGCTATTAGAGCCATAGCAAGTGCGTGGCAGTGGTGGTGTATGCCTTTAAGGACCTGGAGGGCGGTACATACAGGCAGTGACGAGGCAGTCACATGATTGGGTTTACAACCAATCAGAAGCCAGAACAGAGAGATTATAGAGACAGATACACAGGAAGGAGGGCTCCTCTTTCGGAGAGCTCTCTTGGCTGAGGAGGATCCCTGAATCAGGAAGGGTGAGGCTCTTGGCTCTGACCTCTTGGCTTTCTTCTCTGAATCGGCTCTGTGTTTTTTGTCTGATAAAACTGTTGGCTACATCTACACTGAATTACATCTACACTTTCTATTAAGATACATACACCAGGTCCTCTGCATATATGTTGGGCTGTTAGCTCAGTGTTTTTTGGGGACTCCTAATAGTGGGAGCAAGTGTATCTCTGACTCTTTGGCCTGTTCCTAGGACTCTTTTCCTCTTGTTGGGTTGCCTTGCCCAGCTTTGTTGTGAGAGCTTTGCCTTATTATATTTTATTCTGTCATATTTGATTGTTGTCTCTTGATGGCCTGCTCTTTGTGAAGGTAGATGAAGTAGAGTTTGATCTGGGAGAGAGGGAAAGTGGGTAGCAATGAGGAGGAGTAGAGGGAGAGGAAACTTTGATCCAGAAATATTGTATGAGAGAAGAATCTATTTTCAGCTTTTCTTAAAAGATACATTTTCTGAGACCTTGTAAAAAAATTCAAAATTATTTGTTAGCACAGGGCAACATAATTATTTAATGCATAGCCATCACACTCATCGTCCTCAAAGCAAAATTACAAAATTTTGTGAGTGAAAAATTAAAACCAATGTTATTGTTTAATTAAAGGTTTCAGTTACAGGAAGATCATTTGAGAGAATAAGAACATGGAGTGGGGGCTTCTGAATTCCACTGAATAGTAAGCCAGCCACATGCGTTCCACAATATCGACAATGTAGGCACCAGACCACTAATCCACATCCTGCTCTAGCTCTAACTGTACAAAATCAGTCTAGAGTAAGCAGTTAATATGTCTCAGTGCCAGAGGAAGAATGGGTGTGAATGTACAATTCAGGATGTGATGTTATTAGTTACTTTGTTTGTTGTGTGATGAAATACTTGAAAAGAAATATTTTTATAAGGCTGTTGCCCATATTCAGTGTAGGTCTTCCTATCTCAGTTAACCTCATCGAGGTAATTCCCCACAGGATGCCCAAGGCTTATCTCCTAGGTGATTCTATAGCCTGTCAAGTTACTGATCAATGTTAGCAGTCATATAGTAATGTTCTTCAAAGTAAAGTGGCATTTTTACCTCATGAGATAAAAGCGAGCATACACATTATGTTCCTACATAAAAATCAAATGTCTTGCAAATTCCGGTACTCAGTTTTCATTTGTGCTAAGTAATTTTGACTAAGGTGATACATCCAAATGCTTTTACCTCATATTTATAAATATATCTTACTAGAATCTTTATTTGGTTAGTATTAAAGCGAACAAAATGTAGGGTGGGCATCTTCTCTTTCTATGGGTCAAACAATACAGAGTGAGTTATAAGTAATCAGGTTCTGTTTACTTGCTGGACTTGCAGACTTGGTGAGAATTAGAATCAGGGAGAAACACCTCTTAGCATGTTCTTAATGCAATTAGAGAGAGAACTGAGGGGGAGGACCCACCCTCAAAGTGGGGAAACTTTCCAAGTCACCATCCAGACACAAAAACAGGAGAAAGCCTCCAGGGCTTCTATTGTTTCTATCTGTGCAAGTTGTTCCTGGGGCTGAAGCTGCCTTCCTCTGCAAGCGTTCTACGACATCTTTGGCTTGTTTCATTTGTTTGTTTGTTTGTTTTTAGCAGTCATATGTCTCATTTATTGCGATTTGTTATCTACAATTGTAATCTCCTTATGACTAACTTGTTTGAAATGTATATGGAACATTTCCTCCTTTTTGAAAAATGATCACAATTGTTTAATGGCATTTGAAAAATAATAAAGGCTATCTAGTGAAAGTTGAAAGCACAACATAATTGATCGCCTTGCAAGGAGAATGACTTTGTTAGTGGCAATGACTGTGTCCCTTTCCCAAATTTAGACTTACTGGTTTTGTAGCAACACAGCTCAGAGTGGAGACTGGGGAATTCTATTCTAAATTTTGTCCATGAGGATGGCAAAACAAAGTGGTGTGCCAAGATATCCAAATGGCTAATTTCTAAAATCTTTGACAATGGTAAGTATGTTCAGTGTAGCAAAACAGAGAATCCAATAATTTCTTACTGTAAGATATCATTCATTTATTTATTTGCTCATCTTATGTCATATATATTAATAATTGTTGATGAGTTGGAGAGAGAGATTAGCCCATTAAAGGCTAAGACTCACAACAAAAACAACAGTTCTTCAGCTTTTTAATGTATAACAAAACCTAGCTACATTTCAGAAAGTTCCAGCCCCCCAGAAATTGATTGAGGCTGTTAAGGCATCCAGCTTTGTGGACTGAGCAGCTAATAAGATCTCAATGTAGAGGATCATTGTTGGACTTTCCCCGTTGTGTTAGCCAATCTGATAAATCCATTTTCATAATATATATATATATATAGTGAAATACATAAAATATATTTATATATATTCTTTCTATTGGTTCTGTTCTTCCAGAGAGCTCTTTCTAATACTGTATTTCAGGAAGGCTTAGCTGCTACAGATGTGTAAGACCACACAAATCAGTAAAGCATTGAGATTCATATTTTGCTCACTATCTGTTTCTTGCCTTTGGTTTACCACTCACACTAACCATGATCCTTAGGACCTACCCCCAAAAAAAGCCACTAACCTCTTTTGCAACATCAGTGACTTGTATTTGTATATACCACATCTCAGATAAAGGAATACAACCTATACTACACTTCTGAAGGAATTTCCGGACCAAAAACTTGAAACTGTGGAGTTTTAGGAAAACAATCTTGGATGAAATGATACATTTTATGCAAGATTTAAGATTTCATATAGATCAGTGCTGACAGAAGTGAACTTCTACCTAAGCTCCATGGAATGGGAGCTAGAAAAGAATATCTTCCTACATCTTAAGTTAATATAAAGTTGTTATTTCTACCTACCAAACTACTCTTATTTACTCTATTGGTTAAATATTTACATCATCTTGAACAGTGAAAATCAAATTAACTAGAGTAAATTTCCATCAGTGGTTGTTTCTTGCCTTCTTTGATGTCTCATTGTTATGGGTATCAATACCGACCAGTGAGTAGATAACCAAAATAAAATCAAACAATCCTTTGGTTGGTACTTTTTATTCTTCCAGTATATCCAATTTCTTCTTACCCTATTTGTTCCTTGCTTAGCAGACAGTGTAGCATCAAGTGACCTAACAAATGATATTCCACTGAATGGGAAGGACGATCAAACTCAGAGAGACAAGGAGGGGACAAAGGGAAGGGGGTGAAGAGTAACGGAGGAGAACAGAAAGAAAAGAAAAAACAGGAGATGAAGGGAGAAATGATGGGAGAGAGAAAGAAGAGAATAACAATTAGTAAGAAAAAAAGAAAAAAGGCCATGAATTTGAAAGAGAGCCAGAAGGGCTATATGGAAGAGTTTGGAGGGTGGAAAGGGAAGGGAGAAATTTTCTAATTAAATCATAATCTCAAAAAACAGGTGAAAAGTGATAATGAGGCATTTAACTCCAGAAAAATTACCATTGACACTTCTGGATAAAACCATAGCACACTGGTTTCTGGATGTTCAGATCTCTTCACATAATATTAGATACTTCAGCTTAGGTTGACAAATACCCAAATGGGGAGGGGGGTGAAAATAGAAGGGATTAAAAAAAATATAAAGTTTTTAATCTCTAAATTAAACAATAATGACAACAAGGAGAATTATGCTAACTGATCATTCTAAGTAATACCCCTAAAAAAGTATTTTATCTATCAAATGAACTGATTTGTCAACACTCGGTTTATTCATGTATTTTGATACAAAACTTAGCTAAGGCCATTCTATGTTAAATCCTATCCTATGTCATCAACGCTCCCTCTTCTTTGGTGACTGTCCTTGAAATCAGTTCCTATAAGTTTGAAACTCTAAGGTCCTAAATTACTTCTAGCAAGGTGAGGTCCCTTGGTACATTAAACCCAAAAGATATATCCTCACTTGACTGCTTTTCTGATGATATTTTTTTAATTAAAGAGTTGTCACTATATAATGATTCCACATAATATTTTTAAGTTGTTTGTAAAATATACTTTACATTAGCAGTATCATTAAACTATGAACAGGTGCAGTTTCTGTCCCCAGAAACACTTTAAATTCTATTGTCAGGAACTAGACCTCTGTTTTTATTTATCATATTCCCATGACTCAGAATCTAATATTATGAACAAACGTTCACTTAGAATATGCAATGATTAATATAGTCAAGAATTTCTAGTGATACATACTTCAATTAAATTCCCACTGTATAGTATCCAAATATGTATTTACACAGAACTATATGTATGCATGTAATACAGTCTCTAATGGCTATATATTTGTGACTACTATACACATTCATGACTGTAATACTGAACTATATTTATGTTTTACATGTTTGTGAATATAGAAAACTATCTATGTTTGCATATATGTATAAACATATATAAATTTGATACTCTGATAGTATATATTTTTCCATTTGAATTTTTCTGAATCTTAACACAATGTACAAGATAATATTTGTTCAAATAAAAATTGGAAAATTAGGCTGATTGCTTTCTTAATCACAGAAGCCATCATTTTAACACTAAACCTAAATGAAACAATAGTCATCATATATAGCATGATGGCATGGAAAACTCACAACTAGTCTTTTAGTCAAAAACTTGAGATATTAACCATTGGGAGTATATCTGCTAGTAAAGTCTATGACTCACCATATAGAACACATTTTAATTATCTTTCAAATATAATCATGTTTCCCATATATACTTCTTTTTCAAAGCCATAAATCATTATCTTCCTCCAAACTTCCCCAATCCTTAAGGAGCAGCTCTGCCTTAAGCTGGGTTTCTATTGCTCTGCACCTGTTAAGTTTCAAGCCAGTTAACTTTTAGCCCAGAAGAAATAAAATATTCAATTTAATATATTTGCAAAAAATGCATGGAAGCCACAAGAAATTCCTATGAGAGTTCTAAATCTTTTTGGCGCATATTTCATAGTCCCTGAGCTGTGAGCATGTTTGAAGATATAGCAGCCTGGTGGAGGCAGGATGCAACCCTTATTCACATCTGCCAGCTAATAGAAGGATAAAACGCTGCAGCTGCCACAGTAAGTATTAATCACTCAAAAAGGGGAAATTGTATTAATCTCTTGTGCATGCTCTGTTTATATATGAGTGTTATTTATGCATTGTATGGTATGTTTTTGCTAAAATAACCCTGTCCCTGATAAGCCATGGGGAAGTTTTGTGACTGGAAATAATTCGTACGTTTATGTGAGTTTAAGTGTCAGCATACATTAGGGATAGAGAAAAGCCAGTTATGTTGTTAAATGCAGAGAATCTCAAGTGTAATTGAAATCTAAACTGGTTTTTCCTAAACAAGATGATAAAGAAGGAGATCTTGAGGTTCTCAAATATGGCTAAACTTTAAGTTTTCAACAGAAGCAACATAAAGCCTGTTGTATGGTATTGAAGTAGGCTTTTTAAAATGTATTGTTAGGAATGTAGTTTAATTAATTTTAATTTCAGCCCCAAATCTTTTTTTTTTAGAAATTTTTTAATTCATTTTTACATACCAATCACAGGTCCCCTTCTCTTCCCTCCTCCCGCCCCTCCAGCCTCCCCTTCCCAACCCACTCCCCATCCCCTCCTCCAACAAGGTAAGGCCTCCCATGGGGAGTCAGTAGAGCTTTGTAAATTCAGTAGAGGCAGGTCCAAGCCCCTTTCTCTGAATCAAGGCTGTGCAAGATGTCCCACCATATGTAGTGGGCTCCAAAAAGCCAGCTCATGCACCAGGGATGTATCCTGATCTTTCTGCCAGGGGTCTCCTTAAGCAAATCAAGCTACACAACTGTCTTGCTTATGCACAGGGCCTAGTCCAATCCTATGCAGGCTCCACAGCTGTTGGTCTAAAGTTCTTGAGTTCCCACCAGTTTGGTTTGGTTGTCTCTATAGGTTTTCTCATCGTGATCTTGATGCCCCTTTGCTCATAGAATCCCTCTTCTCTTTCTTGGACTGGACTCCTGGAGCTCGGTCTGATATTTGGCTGTGGATCTCTGCATCTGCTTCCATCGGTAACTGGATGAAGGCTCTATGATGACAGTTCGGGTATTCACCAATCTGATTACTGGGTAAGCCAGGTCAGGCACTCTCTCCAATATTGCTAGCAGTCTGAGCTGAGATCATCCTTGTGGATTTCTGGGAACTTCCCTAGCACTCGGTTTTGCCCTATTCCCATGATGTCTCCCTCTATCATGGTATTTCTTTTGTTGCTCTCCAACTTCGTCCGTGTTCCAGCTGGACCATACCATTCCTTTATATTCAGCCCCAAATCTCAACTTAAATATTGCTCATTTGTTTTTCAAATAAAAACTGCCAAAACCCGACAACTTGTAAATGTGCAGTTGTTCCTCTGATCCAGCAGGAGGGGGATGCTTTCCCACCCTGGCATTGTATGTAGCCCCTGTGAGTCCCACAAGAAGACTATGTCCTGACTCTGCTGTTGAGGGGCAGGATATTTTTGTTATGTGTCTAAGAAGTATGGACAGCCAGTTCCCCAAAAGACCATCAATCTGTCAGGAAACAACATGAGAAATGACTGTTGAATCTGACTCTCAGCAATTAGAATTCTTTTTCTTCAAGTTTTTTTTTCCTTTTATTTATTCTTCAGTCATACATTACATCCTGACCACAGTTCCCCCTCCCTCCACTTCTCCCAACTCCCTCCTTCCTCCCCTCTCCCTTAGGTCTGCTGTGCCTCAGTTTCTCTTCAGAAAAGAGAAGGCCTCCCAGGGATAGCAACCAAACATGTCATAACAAGATGTAATAAGACTAGGTATACACCCTCATATCAAGGCTGGATGAGGCAAGCCAGTAGAAGGAAAAAGGTCCCAAGAACAAGCAAAAGAGTCAGAGACAGGCCCCACTCCCACTTTTCAGAGTCCCACAAGAACACCAAGCTACACAACCATAATAAAATTATGCAGAAGATCTAGGTCAGACCCATACAGGATCCCTGATCATTGTTTCAGTCTCTATGACCCACTATGACCCATGCTTAATTGATTCTGTGGGTCATTTTCTTGTGGTATCCTTGATGACTCTGGCTCCTGTAATCCTTCATGCACCTCTTCCACAAGATGCCCTGAGCTCTACCAAATGTTTGGCTGTGGGTCTCTGGATCTGCTTCTATCAGTTACTGGATGAAGCCTCTCTCATGAAGATTATGTCAGGCTCTGGTCTAAAAGTATAGCAGAGTAGCAATAAAAATCATTGCATTGATTTTTGTTTTCTTTTTTCTTTTTCTTTTTTTCCCCAGTCCTCTTTTTTTCTATCCTAGGTTTCCAAGCTGTCCATCCTCTGGTTCCTGGCCCTCCAGGCAGCCTCAGGCATGGACTCCCTCTCTTGGCATGGGCCTCAAGTTGAACCAGGCATTGATTGGCCACTCCCACAAGTTCTGTTCCACCTTTACCTCAGCACATCTTGCTGACAGGACAAATTTTAGGTTGAAGGTTTTGTGGGTGGGTTGGTGTCCCTATCCCTCCACTAGAAGCCTTGCCTGGTTATGGGAGGGAGAGACTAGGAGGAGAGGAAGAAGGGGAAACTATGGTTGGGATATAATATATGTGAGAGGGATAAGAAAAGTGATAAATAAATAAACTTTTAAACTCTTGATACAGTGAAGAGTAAACATTTAAAGTTCTAAAATGACCAATATGAATTTAAGATACCTAGCATCAATTTGTTTGTGAATGTATGCAAATGAGTGATGATTTTTAGTGGAGTACATCTAAATTAAGTTTCATTTGATCAGGTGTTTCTTAAAATACGAAGTCTTTCATTTGTCTAAAAACATCTACCCTTGATTTTTTTTTGAGGACAATCAGATAAGAAATTTCTGTGGGCATTTAACATAGAACATGAAGTTCTCCAAATAAAAGAAAAAAGTTATTTACTCCATTAATATGGAAAATCCAAAAGAAGTGCATGAATTTTTTGATTCAACCAAACTATCAAAGTTAAACTATGCCCTGAAAACATATAAAGGTAGCATTCTTATGGACTGAATAAGTGATATTTAGCAATATGTATATATACAAACATACACACACACACACATATGCAATAATAATAAATTGTATTTGGACTTACTTGTCAGACTAACTTTGGACCAGCAGCCTCCAAATAATGACATTAAGACATAATATTAATTATGAAAACTTGGCTATAGCTTAGGCTTATTTCCAACTAGCTCTTATAACTTAAATTAATCTATTTCTATTAATCTACATTTGGCCATATAGCTCTTCACTTCATCAGTCCCATGCAATAACCTTGTTCCCTATCTGTCTGGTGAAATCTGTGCACCTTGATTCATCTCCCCTGTTCCTGTCTCTGCCTGGAAGTCCCACCTAACTTCTCCTGCCTAGCTATTACCATTCAGCTTTTTATTAAACCAATTATGACACATCTTCATACACAAATATCCCACATTTCTCCCTTTTTGTCTAAATAAAAAGGAAAGATTTTAACTCTAACACAGTAAAACTATATACAATAAGAACAATTATCAGGTTAGAAAATGTGAATTACATTCACAATGTCTAGACCATTTGTATTTGGCAAATTCATAGAAATAACTCTATTATCTATGCTATCTTTATGAGTCCAAAATATTATACCTAAACCACTTTCTAGCATAACTTGTATTACCATCCTAAAAATATCTTTTTAGTCCTTAAAACATTCTCTTAGATAAACAACGTAAGCTTTTATAGCTCTCAACGTTATATAGACTTTAGGTTTCTTTTATAAGTTTTTCTTCTGAATTTGGTAACAAAGAAAATAGTATAACAATCTAGGATTCAACCCTATCAGAGACCTGAGGAGGATTACCTGAGTAAACAGAAAGTAGGAAGTACAGAACAGGCAACTTCTAAAACTACAGAAATGACAGAGACAGCTGGCTGCCTGGACAGTCACCCAAGGTTCTTCTGCATTGTTGGGTCATTGATTTTTGATTTATAGGCCCAATATATCTGACAGACTTTTCTATGAATTAAGAATTTTGAAGGACTGCTATACCTTGTGTTAACAAAGTTCAGTAGTGTTGTGGATATCGCTATATGTAAATAAACTCTGATTGGCCAATAGCCAGACAGGAAGTATAGGTGGGACTAACAGAGAAGAGAATTGAGGGAACAGGAAGGGAAGAGAGAGACTGCCTGGAGCTGCCGCCAGGACAAGGAAGATGTAAAGTACCAGTAAGCCATGAGCCATGTGGCAAAGTAAAGATTAATAGAAATGGGCTAAATATAAGAGTAAGAGCTAGACAATGACAGGCCTGAGTTAATGGCCAAGCAGTTTAAATAATGTAAGAGTCTGTGTGTTTATTTTATAAGTGGGCTCTGGGACTGGCGGGACTTGGTGGCGGGAGCTGGAGACAAATTCTCCAGCTACAAGTAGTCACTTTCTTTTGTGTCTTGCTTGTCCAATTTGGACAGAATATTGTCAGCAGCCTAGGAAAGGGCTGTTTCTTTCCCAGTGGCTAACTTTGCCACATTGAAAAAAAAGTCCATATGGAGGTTCTTCAATGCCCATCATCCCTGAACTAGATTAGTGCTGTCATGAAAAGCCTTATGTTATTAAAACATCTTAAATGTCATATTATGTAGATCTCTGAAGTGCTTGAAGACCATCTGTCTATGTAAAATATTTCTCTGTTTGACATGGAAAACATAAATGACATGACTACAAGTTTGACTGTTATAAATGACTAACTACTAACCCACATTTCTTAATTATCCCAAACAGTTTATAATAATAGCTTTCAAGGACTAGAACTTTCCATTTTTAAATGAGCTGCATAAATACAATACCTTAAACAAAAGTAGAAACATATACAGATGTTATAAAAAAATAACCTTACACTTGTATCAGTATATAAAAATATATACTAACATAAAATATTTGAGATGAGTAGTTGCTTTTTAGTTTAAAAGTAGATTTAATAACATACTCTTTTATCCTATCATTTCTGTATCTTGGCTTTTTTCTCCTTTCACAAAAAGATCACTGAATAGAACCTCCTTTGCTTAGTTTTCCTTCTGACTGTGACCAATAACGACTTGCAACCAACCCCCCAAATGATGATAAACATCCACAATCCACCAAATGAGCATTAAACCACCCACCCCACCTCTTGGGAATGTGGGCATCATGTTTTTAAAATTACTTTCTGTTGTCTGGGGGTAATAGCATCTTTAGGGGACCCTGAGAAAACTGGGATAATGGTCAAGTCCTGGGAGAGCTAGTTGTTGTCCAGTCTTTGTGTGATGGGAAAGTGCAGGGTTTATCTGAAGCCCTGGCTAGATTAGTCTATGAAGCTGGACCATTTCAGCTAGCAGCTTTGAAGTTGATTTAGATGTAAATTTTTACTATGTTAGTCCTGCCTATCCATGAGCATGGGAGATCTTTCCATTTTCTGACATCTTCTTCAATTTCTTTTTTCAGGGACTTAAAGTTCTTGTCATATAGGTCCTTCACTTGCTTGGTTAGTGTTACCCCAAGGTATTTTATGTCATTTGTGGCTATTGTAAAGGGTGATATATCGCTGATTTCCTTCTCCACCTGTTTGTCAATTGTATATAGGAAGGCTACTGATTGTTTTTGGAGTTGATCTTGTATCCTGCTGTGTTGCTGAAGGTGTTTTTAAGCTGTATCAGTTCCTTGGTGGAATCTTTGGGGTTGCTCAAGTATACTATCATGTCATCTGCAAATAGGAAAGCTTGACTTCTTCCTTTCCAATTTGTATCCCCTTAATCTCCTTATGTTGTCTTATTGCTCTGGCTAGAACTTCAAGTACTATATTGAATAAGTATGGGGAGAGCAGACAGCCTTGCTTTGTTCCTGATTTTAGTGGAATTGCTTTGAGTTTCTCTCCATTTAATTTGATGTTGGCTGTTGGCTTGCTATAAATTGCCTTTATTATGTTTAGGTATGTTCCCTGTATTCCTGATCGCTCCAAGACCTTTATCATGAAGGGGTGTTGGATTTTGACAAATGCCTTTTCTGCATCTAGTGAGATGATCATGTTTTTTTTTTTCTTTGAGTTTGTTTATATGGTGTATTACATTGATGGACTTTTGTATGTTGAACCACCCTTGCATCCCTGGGATGAAGCCTACGTGATCATGGTGAGTAATTGTTTTGATGTGTTCTTGGAGTCTGTTTATCAGTATTTTATTGAGTATTTTTGCATCAATGTTCATGAGGGAGATCGGTCTGTAGTTCTCTTCCTTTGTTGTATCCTTGTTTGGTTTAGGAATCAAGGTAATTGTAGCCTCATAGAAGGAGTTTGGTAATGTTCCCTCTGTTTCTATTGTGTGAAACAATTTAGAGAGTATTGGTATTAACTCTTCTTTGAAGATCTGGTAGAATTCTGCACTGAAACCATCTGGTCCTGGGCTTTTTTTGCTTGGGAGACTTTTAATGACTGTTTCTATTTCCTTAGGGGTTATTGGACTATTTAAGTAGTTTATCTGGTCTTGATTTAACTTAGGTATGTGGTACCTATCCAGAAAATTATCCATTTCATTTAGGTTTTCCAGTTTTGTGGAGTACAGGTTTTTGAAGTATGACCTGATGATTCTCTGGATTTCCTCAATGTCTGTTGTTAGAGGCATTCTGTGAGTATGGGTCACCTGGGATACTTGTTTTTATTGGTATCTGGTCCTTTTTTTCTGAAATGCACAATTTTTAAAAGTAACATACATATCTGCCTTAACATAGAAAAGGAATGTGTGGTGTACAAAATCAGCTAAAAATGATTTTCTGTTCTTTTTTTGAGCAGGTAAAAGGGATCTTTCAACTTTATAAATTCATTTCGACTGTATATCCAAACTGTAATATAAATCTCCATCCATGCCATAAGTCATGAGGATTCTGTAGCAAACAAGAATGAAATTAGAACCATACCTATTGCACAAAAAAATAACTACAAGTGGATCAAATATTTCAAATTGAAACCTGAAACACAAAACAGCAGAAGCAATCAAATTATAGGCAGTACGCTTCATGATAGAGGTGAAGGAAAGGACTTTCTAAACAGGACTGCATTTTGCCCAGGAATTAAAGCCAGGAGCGTACCAATGGGGTCTCATAAAACTAAAATGCTTCTATACAGCTGAGAAAACAGTCAGTAAAATGAAGAAGAAACCCACAGAATGGGAGAGAAGCTTTGTCATCTATACATCCAATAGAGGATTAATATCCAGAATACACAAAGTGCTCCATAAATAAAGAAGAAAACAAATGATCCAATTAAAAAACAATGGGCTAGGAACCTAAACAGAATGTAGCTAGAGTTTTTCTCTCCGGGTCCCATCAAGTCCCGGCAGTCCAGTAGCCCACTTATAAAATAAACATACAGATGCTTATATTATTTAAACTGCTCGGCCATTAGCTCAGGCCTACCATTGTCTAGCTCTTACTCTTATACTCAGGTCACTTCTGTTAATCTATATGTCCCGACGTGTTCCATGTGGCTTTACCTCTTGCCTCTAAATGACGCTCCCTGGACAGCAGGCTGGTGTCTCCTCCTCTCCACATTCCTGTTCTCTCAATTCTCCTCTCTGCTAGTCCCACCTATACTTCCTGCCTGGCTACTGGCCAATCAGTGTTTTATTTATCAATCAATCATCCACAGCAATGGAATTCTCAGTAGAAGAAATGACAATAGCTAAGGAATACTTCAAAAGGATTTCATTGTCCTTAACAGTGATACAAGTGCAAATTAAGCAACTTTGAGCTTTTATCTCACTCCAGTCAGAAGAGCTATGATCAATGAAATGACAGACAACTGTTGGTAAGGTTGTGCAGAAGGGAATTTTTCATTAAATGTTGGTGAGACTGCACATTGGTACAGCCACCCACGGTGGAAATCAGTTTAAAGAATATTCAAACATTAAAATTAAATCTACCACATGGCCCAACTATACTACAGATATGTCAACAGATGAATAAATATTGGAAATGCAGTATGCATACACAATGGAATACAATTCATCTGTAAAGAAAACTGAAATCATCAAATTTACAAGTAAATGGATGGACCTAGGAAAGATTATGTTGAATGAGGTAACCCAAACCTAGAAAGACAAATGTCACATGTTCTCTCTAATCTGAGGTTCCTAGCTCTAAATCTTCAAATGTGTGCATGCAACATGGACTAAAGGAAGAAACCAGGAAAGTACAAAGGAACTCTGGAGGTGGGGAGCTTTAAAAGGGAACTGGCTGGATACAGGAGGCATAAAGTAGGAAATAGAAAAATAGGGACAAGGATCCACCCTTGGGAGGAGGAACACCAATATAGAAGGAAAAGAAAGAAGAGAAAAATTACACCAAGGTTGTCTTATAAAGCCTTGAGAAAACATTATTTTTCCTAAAATTATATACTATCTAATACACACACACACACACACACACACACACATATATATATATATATATATATATATGATATCCATATCCATAGAGGTACAATAAATGATACAAAAGTGTTGAAAACAAGCAGCTGCCTAATTGGACTTCGGGCTCACTCAACAGGAGGAAAATAGTGCCTAGTTCTAGAACATTGGAAACCTTGCTCCAGATGCATTCGATGACCTGGGATGGATATGTAAAGTCGGCCGCAAGAAGAGACTGTGACCACCTGTTGTTCAAACAAGTGGCTCTGGATATAGCCTGGAATGTCTTTATTTATAAGTTTCAATGGTTTCCATGAACAGTTTTACACTCAGCTTTTACTTCCTAAGTTTCTAAAAATAGTTACAATGATTTCCAGTTTGTTCCTTACCTCTTTCCCCTTCTGTCCCCCAATTTTCCCACCAGTAGTCATTACCCTTTTTTAAATCTGTGTCTCTACTGTTAGAAACATAAGCTTTCTTGCAATCTACGAAGGAACTTTTCTAACTAGGCATGCCTACAGGTAGAACAGTGTGCCCAGTTGGCAACATATACAGTTACAACATCAGGCAGGATGAGAGTTTTGTCTCTAGTGGTTAATATTCACATATGGTAGAGTCTGGGTTCTTATGATCAACTCACTAGCCAAAGCTGGATAAATCCATTTTACATTTTGTACTACTCTATCTCTGTGGATATACCAGGTTTTTCCATTTATGCTATAAGCAACATAACTTGGAAACTTCCTCTTAATAGTTGGCACTGTTTATCCCTTGTTCTTATGTCCCTCTCCCTTAACTTCTTAGGGTATTGGCACCATTACTAGAAATGAAGGAACTGTGGGTTTCTAAGATTTTGCTCCATTCCCTGTTCCTAGACTGTTCCCATTAACTCCTGATATCATCTATTGAATAGTGTTTCTCCAAGACTCTTGTAGTTAAAATCATTCTTTCCAGAACAGTTATGCAAATGTGTAATATTAAACTTCATGACTTACTGTGACTCTTTCAGGCTAGCAGCATGGTGAAAGCAAGGAGAGCAGGCAGCACATACACTCCCAGGGTCATGCCCAGAATCATGTAGCGTACTGTCCACAGGTTTTGCCAAGTGGGTCAGGGTCTCCAGAACCTTGTTGCAAGAGAGCCATTCATGCTATTCTCAGGCCTTGTTCCCCAAAGAAGTCACATGGCTCCTGCTACTAGAAACCTAGACAATTTCCTAGAGCTAGGGAGGTCATGAACTTCAAAATTTACTACTAACAATTTGCTAAACCATCATAATTACTATGTATGTTCTCAATCATATCCTTAAGCTTACAGATATATGTAGCAATCACATTTCATCAAAGAAGTTCCTCTTTATCCCAAATGAAGAACATCACAGAAAACCACAACTGGACATAATGCAGAGACCAATGGACTATGGGAAACCGAGCCCCAATGGATTGGATATATCTATTACAGTCCCCTCACTTATAGCTCAGGGAATATGGAAGAGACAGAAAGATTGTAAGAGCAAAATTACAAATAAAAAAGAAAGAAAGAAAGAAATCTGCTGTGAAAGTCTTGCTTAGAAACGGCTACACAAATAAGACCTGAACAATGACAATGTAGATATTATGGAAGTGGAGGGAATTTCACTGAGTTGATTGCTGAGAGACGGAGGGTAATCATGTCTGGGATATGAGTCCCTTAATTAGTTATCTAAGACAAAGTGGTCAGCTCTGAAATCATATACACACAAACAACAAAAGAAGAAACAGCAGATTGTATTTATATATTTATGCAAACTTAATAACATATGCTTATGTAGTAAGTCATCAAATGAAGAAACTACCAGTTTAAGAGTGGAGAGCATGGGGGTACTGGAGGAGGAGTCTTGGGAGGGGCAGGGGGATGAAAGAGAAGACAGAATATAATGTAATTACATTTTAATTAACTTTTATATATAAAGGAAAATTCTTCCTAGAAATTTGAACAAAAGTCACATACAAAATATAAAAATTAAAGAAAGCAACATAAATAACCAAACCAAAATCCCAATTTAACTCATAAACATCCCAACACTGATGAGAAATGCAAAAAGATAGACAAAGAATTGCATAAAAAAGTATCACAAAACAAAATTTCTTAAGAGTGTGAGTAAAATAGGCTATAGGTTAGAAAATAGCATCATGAATACAAATTAATAAGCCATACCAGAACTCCAACAAATGCAAAAGAATGAATCAGTTAACTTCAGCCTGACTGCTCTGTAAACAGCTTTCTCTTGACCTCATTCTTTCCTTCCTTTTTTTTTTTTAAACTTTGTATTGATCCTTTGTGGATTTCACATCATGTAATGCATCTCAATCCCACTCATCTCCCCATCTCTTCCTGTCTGCCCTCTGTCCTTGCAACTTCCCCACCCCCAAAAATAAAATAAAATTTAAGAGAAAAACAAACAAAAGAAAAAAGAAAAAAATCTCTGCATTGAACCTGTAGTGTGACACAGTGAGTCACACAGTATACTCTTCAGTCCATTTGTCTTTACTTTTTGTTTGTTGCAATGAGTCATTGGTCTGGTCCCAGGCCTCTGGCTTCTGCTACCCTATCCATACTGGGCCATCACTGGGACTCCTCTTGTATATCTTGTTTTTGTTTTGTGTCATGAAGATCCTGCAGCTTTAGATCTGCAGGTCGGGCCTCTTCATGTGCTCCAGCGGTTCATAGATGAGGTGAGTGTTGGGCTGGGCCAACTCAGTGTCCTGATTCTGGGCCTGGGTCATAGCTGGGTTAGTCAGCCTGCCAGCTTTCCCTCATCACCACCAAGGCAAGCTCTCCAGGACCACCCCAGCAAGGAGCAGGGCCAGTTCTCCTGCTCTCAGGCCCTCAGAGCTGGCTCGCCTGCACCTATACCAACAGGGACAGCTCCACTGTTTTGCCCAGGTGAGTGCAGGACCTACTGTCCTGAATGTTGCAGTCCGTGAGGCACAGGGCCAGCTCTCCTATTCTCATACCCCTGAGGCCAGCTCTCCTACCTGATGCAGGTGTAGGGGGCATCTTCCCTCAACCATGCTACCACATGGCAGAGAGTGGGGACAGGGTCAGTTCTCCTCCTGTCACACTCTCAGGGCCAGCCTACTCGCACCCACACCACCAGGTTGCCCAGGCCTACTGTGTTGCCCAGGGGAGGTACAAGGCCCACTCTACTGAGTGCAGCAGTTGGTGAGGGGCAGGGCCAGTTCTCCCTCCTGCTGCTGCCAGTGAGGGGCGAGACCAACTCTGCAGCCCTAACCTCTCTGTCTTTGGTGGCAAGGAGCCAAGAACATCAACTCACACCTAGGCTATGGCAGGGCTATGGACCCAAACATGGCCCTTGACAGCAGCGCAGACCTGGTCAACACCATGGCCCTAGGTGGCAGCCCACTCTACTCAGATCTGCATGGCCCCAGCAGCGGCATGTCCCTTACACACTAACATGGACCTAGGCGACGACCCAGACCCCAAATGTCTGTGTGACCCTTGGTGGCAACAGGAGCCTTGGACATCAATGCAGACCCTGACTGCAGTTGGGCCATGGACCCAGACATGGCACTTGTCAGCAGCCCAGACCCAGACATCACCGTGGCCACTGGTGACAAGCAGGCCACTCCTGTCAGCTGGTTCCTCACTGCCCTTGACTCTTCAGATCTGTCTCTCTCCCTAGAAAATGAATTTTCAATAGTGATTGAACATGAATATATATATATATATATATATATATATATATATATATATATATATATATATATATTCAGTCTCTATAATGGTGCCTGGTCACCCTGTACCACAGGTGCCGGGTGGGCTTGTGGTCGATCTCTGCCCACCCAGGGCGAGTGTTCTGGGGTGAAGCTACAAATATCCTCCTTGCACTCGGGCCTCACGGCACCCTGACGTCATCTTTCATACAGGATATTTTTAATAAAAAAAAGTCATACAGTGTATTTTATCATGTTTTTCCATTCCCAACTCCTCTTGGATCCTGCCTGTTTCTCTATCTCTCTCTCTCTCTCTGTGTCTCTCTGTCTCTCTGTCTCTCTCTCTCTCTCTCTCTCTCTCTCTCTCTCTCTCCCCCCCCCCTTCAGTCTCCCTTTCCCTCTCCCTCTCCTCCCCCATCTCCATCTCTCAAAAAATGTCATCAAGCACTTTGCTATAAAGTTTACAGCTATACAATTTTTCTTTCCTTTACTGAAATGTAAATATTTCTCCAGGTTCCTTCCAATATTACGCCCAAGGAATTTTGCACAGGGATTTAAGGTTGTTTTACTGAAGTTGACATTGATTAGGATGATTTAGTTTAGTTGTATTGAACAGAACATACAAAACTGAAATGCCTAGTAAAGCCAGGAATGAATTGGACAGTTATAAAAACTCAGAATTTTCAAATTTTCAAATACCACAGTGTGGTATTTGCTACAAGGTAACTACTGGAAACCCAGATATCACATGCTTATTCTATACAACCAGTTGAAGTAGAGTAAAACCTCTCTCTCTTCTTGAAACTATTAGGAAACTCATTTAATCCTCCTGCATATAACCTACTGGTTTATACTTATCTGTATAGCCATTGCATAATAGAATTGCAGCTATAAGATTTTGGTTTTCTCCTGGGTATCATCATGCTAATTTTAGTATTCTAATATTAAAGAGTTACATTAAAGTTATATTAAGGCAAATAATGTCTGTGATATGACTATGTTCACAACCAATTTTGAGAGACTTTAGATACTCAAAAGACTAAAGTACAATGGCAAGTACAATAGTAAATAATAGAAAGACAAGTTATAAAATTCAGATTATATATCTATTTATTTTAAATTTTTTCATACACAATATTTTGATCATATTTTTTCTCATCTCCAAACTCCTCCCAGATCCTCCCCCACTGACCCTCACAAGTCATCTTCTTTCTCTTTCTAAAATAATAAAACAACACAAAACCAAAGGCAGCAGCAAACATGGCATCCATTTTGTATTGGCTAAGCACTCCTGAGAAAGAGGCCTGCCCTGGAGTGTCACTCTGTTAAAGAAAACTTATTTTCACTCTCCCAGGAGTTATCAATCACAGATAAGTTCTTGGTTCAGGGTGTGACTTGGTGCTGATTTCCTCTTCTCAGTGCTGGGAGTTTGTCAGGTCTTATGCAGGCTGTCTAGGTCTCTGTGAGTTCATATATACATCAGCACTGTTGTGTCTGGGGAAAAAAAAAAGACCTTTCCTTGGAGATACCCACCACCCACTCTCACAATCTTTCTGCCTCCTCCTCTCAATAGATCTCTGAGACTTCGAAACAAGGATTTGTTGAAGATACCCCATTCAGAACTGGGTGCTCTGAAGTAACTAACTCCCTTCACATCAAGTTGTATATCTCTGTGTTAATTTCATCTACTGCAAGAAAGAGTTTCCTCTGATGAGGGCTGAGTGATGTAGTGATCTATGGATACAGTAGTGTTATTAGAAGTTGTTTTAGTTCTATGTTCAATCCCTTAGGGACCATGACCTATCTAGTATCATGGTCTTGGCCATGTCAACAGTGTCAGATATGGGTTCCAGCTCATGGAATGGACCTTAAATCCAATCAAATAATGGTTACTTATTCCTATATCATTTGTGCCATCATTGAAGCAATGTATGTATCTTGCAGGTAGGTCTCTATTATAGATCACAGATACATATTTTTATACCCTGCCTTTAAAATGCTTACAAATTTGGAACATTGAAAGGTTTGTTCTATTTTCTATAGTTATTTCATATTTTTCCAAAAATTTTAATTATAAAAAGCTAAGAATAAAGTTAATAATATATTTGAATTAGTGGTGAAATTATATGCATATTTACAGTTATAATTAACTACATGTAGTTTATTACCTAGCAAGTATATTTTAATGGTGAACTTCAAGACAGTTTCTATCTAAACTGGGAAAGAAATAGTAAAAAAGAGATCAGCAGACTAAATCTACAAACAAAAGTGATGTGAGCATTCAATTGTCAGCACCAATGAGAACAGGATGGACATCAGCTACAGGCATGTCTAGGTGATGTGACCTAGGCAACACATGGTCATTTACTTTCAAAAATCATTTATATTTGGGGTGAAAATGTCTCAAAACTGTCTTAGATTCTGATGTCACTCACTATCCTTAAGTTTCCTCAGACTGAAGACAAATCATCTCTGTGATTATTCGTTTTAATTGTCAACTTGACACAATGCAGAATCACCAATGAAGAATGTCTAAATAAGAGATTATCTACACTAAATTAATGGATGACAGAAGACCAAGTCTAGTGTGTGCAATGCCATTCCATAGACACTGGGTTCTGAACTGTATAAGAATAAAAAATTGTATGTGAGAATAAGCTGGCAAACAAGTGAGCATATATACTATTATTTTGTTCTGCTATTGACTGTGGATGTGATGTGACCAGATGTTTTCTGGGGGGGAGGGGGTTACTTCATCATAGCAATAGAATTGAGACCAGGATAACCCCTCATCTCAGCATCTGCATCTGTACTAATACACCCCATCTCTCCCCTTCTATCAAGATACCAGGCAATAAGCTGCTACATTACTCTAATATGGCTAAATTTTAAATTACATCCTATGTGCATTGAAATAAGTTTACATCGTAAGTATGGGTGATTAAGACATCAGCTTTTGGGGAGTTACAGTGCAACCTAAACAAAACAGCCTGTATTCTATTGCTATGAGTACACCTTTGAAAAATCAGGCACTCAGACTTTGAATCAGCAAGAAAATCAGTTTACAGGTTTAATATTCTGAGAAACCCAAATATACATAGTCAGAACTGAGAAACCTGAAAACCTTCAAAGTCACAAAGAGTACCTCGAAGGATATTATCTGTCATTCCTCTGCATTTTATAAGAAAAATGTGCCTCTCAAAAATATTGCTTCTTCAGGAAAATATATTGAAATTGAAACATAAAAATAAAGAAGAACTCATATGAGATATTATTGCAGGAAATTTGAAATCTGCCTCCCACATAAATATCTGAGGAAACAATTGAGTTTCTTTAACAAAAGTATAAATCCTGTGAAGTTTGGAGCATATAATCTTAGAGAATGTTTGTAGACCCTGATAAGGAAATGCACTGCTACTAAAGAGAGTACACCAGGGAGATTCAGAGTTTTACAAACATAATTTCATGAACCCCTGTGAGCTAGCACCATCAGAGTCTTAATTCTAATACTTACTGTAAAATAATGTAATAAATAGTTAAATGAATCCATATCCTTGTCTTAAAGAATAGATTGACATCTACTTTATGCATATTCCAAAATTACTTGTTAAATCAACAACAACAAAAAAATGGAATAGCAGGTTTTTATTCACTGTATTCAAGCTAGTTACATTCTATTGCAGGAAGCAGGACTTAACTGCTGTTCATCTTTTATGTATTCAATGTTGGATTACATATTCACCTCACCACATAACAATACAGTGAGGCAATTAAACATACCCACAGAGACCTTAGTTGGTAAAATGCTTGCCTTTGTGGCATAAGGTGGGAATGGTTGTGCACACCTGAAATCCCAGCACTTGGCGTGAAGGCAGTAGGACCAAAATTCAGGGTCATCCTTGGCTACCTAGCAAGTTTGAGGCCAGGCCAGGATGTAAAAAACCATGTAAATAAATTTCATTTCTCAAATGACTGTAAGAAGTATTTTTAGGGTCCTTTAGCATCTTCAGAAGCACTTAGCACTTGACAATCCAGGATGGCAGATCTCCAGGAGAACAAATGAGAAGTAGTTGCCTGTGAAGGATCGTCTTCTTACAGGCCATCTTTGTAACAGCAAGGTGAATTGCTAGGTGTAGAAGAAGCAAATGAGCCACCTGCACACAACTGCTTGGAAGAGCATTCTCATTAAGAGATGGAACTGTTTAAGCTGAGTTAAAACTTAGAAACTATGAAATAAAGAGATGATTACATAAGCCAAGAGAGTCATACTTACTTGTCCATAAGCACTTAGTTTTTAAAAAATCAACACTTTATAGCATCAGTTGTTTTTTGTTTTTTGTTTTTTTTTTGCAAAGTAGATTTAGATTCACTATGTACTACTTCGCAATGCATTACCATATAGTGCCTTAGTCACCAGGTGAAATTCTAACACATCATACATCAATGATTCTCAACCTTCATAATGATGCAATGCTTTAATACAGTTCCTCATGTTGTAGTGACCCCCAACCATCAACTTATTTTTGTTGCTACTTAATAACTGTAATTTTGCTAGTGTTATGAATCATAACATAAATATCTGTGTTTCCTGATGGTCTTAGGTGACACTGTGAAAGGATTGTGTATGTGTGAGGTGGGTGGGTGGGGGTCTGTGTGCTTTAATTTGTTTATAGTTTGGTTTGAGGACCTTTTTATGTGGTTTTATTTTGTTTTCTTTGTTTCAGAGTTTTTGTTGTATTGGGTTTTTGTTTGTTGAGAAAAAATTAAAGTTGAGTATTTGGGGAGAGTTAGAGGATCTGGAAGAACTTGGTGGAGAGGAAAATATGATCAAAATATATTTAAATTTTAAAATCATTTTAAATAATAAAAATATAATAAAATAAGTGAAATGAAAAAAGAAAATTGGAGTCTTAAAAAAAACAGAAGCAAAGTGAAATTTGGGTCAGTTCATCCAAAATAAGAGGGGGAGTAAGAAGTTCTCACAGAAACTAGTTAGATAGAGCTTGATTACCGTGGACTCAACAATCAGAAAAGAAAGAACAATGCATTTCCTCAGAGCTATAAATCTACAGTTTACCTAGACTGCTCAGCAAAAACTATTTTCTGGGGCAATTTATAAAATATAGTTCATACAATTGAAGAAGTGGAATCAAGTTGTGTACAGGCGAGCCAAAGGGGATAGGGTATCATGTAATGATGATGAAGGTCCCTATAGCCGAGAGAGTACTTTGAAAGTCATACATTACATTGAAGCCTGAAATGCTTGGGGGGTTTTCCTCACATGGATAAACTTTTATTTTTGGTTCTGAGTCTATTAAAGAACTTCTCAACAATTCAAAGTTCCAGCCATTATCTTTTCAAACCTTCTATAACTTAGTCTGGATTAAGGGAAAATGTTCCATATCTTCAGTGACGAGGAGTATATTATACAAATTATTTAAGGGAAAATTTAATGGATTCTACATAATCTACTGATTCATACATTTATAAGTTTGCAATATTGTGGCTTTGTGGATTAAAAATTGTGACATAAAGAATATGTTTCTATGTGTCACCGAGTGCCTCTTTGTTCTGAGATCAGTTTCACCGTAGTTCATCATGTCATCAGCTTTATACAATATCATATGCGGGGCCCCAGGGTAAGACTCTTAAAGGGAAATCCCGGAGTTCAACCTGTAACGTCAATTGAAGCACAGTGAATCTGGAGACATAAGGCCCTAGTTGGCTAAGAAAATCATATATTCTGTTCCTAGGAAAGATGAATCCTTACACAGACCAGAGGACTGAGTCTAAGGAGGGTCCAGATGCCTTACTATAGTCCGCAACTAATATGAATGAAGAATAAGGACAACAGTTTCTCAAGCTATGGATGTTCCAAAGTTACTCATCCTCTGCAAGCATAGGAAATTCAGGATACAGCAGGAAATAATTCAAATAGCAACTCAGCTGATAATAATAATTAAAAAAAAAAAACCTTTCTGACTTCCAGCTTTCTGCATGAACTCAGCCAACTCAGTGCTTGACCATCCCTCACTCACTTCCAAATCTATACACTAAGTTTATTTTTTTCCTGTCTTTGAATATTCACTTTCAAAAACAAACAACATCAAAATGCACATGGATTAAGGCAATTCTAAATGTTGTTAATGTTGGTCTCCAAGAACTCAGGCCTACTTTCCCTAATGAAATGCAGTACTGAATAACCGCCAATCATTTTCAACATTTTATGTAATTTTGCTTAAGATTAAAGTCCTAAGTTGCCCTAGCTAGAGTGATACATGTCTTGGCTAAGGGAGGTGTGTCCAAACTATATTAAATCACATATTGGAATGATTCAGAAAATTTGGAAGATGTTTTCAAAGGTAGGGTATCAAAGATGATAATATAACTGCTACAGGTGATAATTCAGAAAACATCTCAAGAAGAAAAAAAATAAGGCTTGGACACCACTAAGACCAAAAAATATGAGATTAAACAGAAAATGAATATAGTCACAAATGAGCAGTGAATAACATATATTATCACTTAGTTTATCATTGAGAATTTTGAAGAACATTAGGAGATTGCAGGGGAGGTATGGCTAAAAAAGCCAACCAAAAATAAGAAGTCATAATGGAAGACTCAGGATTTCTGTATCTTCTACCAGGAACTTAAAAGTTCAAACAGAAAAGGACATGAAGGGAAAATTCTTTGGATAATTAAGAGTGGTCAATGATTTGAGAAATGAGCCAGGTTAAGGCTTGGTTTTGTAAAACCAAGCAAGCTTTAAGTGAAGAATAAAAAAGGATTGTTAAAACTGTATCAACCAAGAAAGGTTTGAACAAAATCCTACCATTAATTTTGTTATCAGGCATTTGCACATTTCAAATTTTAAGAATTTTTATCTGTTTGCTATAGAATTTCATAACTAAACAATAGAACTTCTTATAATATCAAATACATTCTCTAAATTATGGTGCCCAGAAGGGCCGCCATCAACCACATGTGCCCATTAAACATCGAAATGTGCTCACAATGACTAAGGACTGAGCTTGAATTACACTTATTATAATTCATCAAAAGAAATTTAAATAACATTAGCCACATATGCCAAGCTTTTCCACTACAACACAAAACTGTAAACTATAGTGACTAATACAACTGTGTGAGGGAAGCTCTATTAGTATGTCTACTTTATAGGTGGGATCAGTGACCAGGCAAGTGACATACCCAAACTCCAGAATTTGATATGCTAAAATGAGTCTTCCAGTGGCAAAGACTGGTCTGGAGATATTAGCTTAAATGTCACATCAAATCGCTTTCCTCACTCACTCATACAGGTTCAGGTACACAAAAATCAAGAAATCGTTTGAACTAGCTTCAAATGGGCTCCCATCTCCCCCAATCCCTTCTTCCTCTCCTTCCTACTGAGTACCAGTAGGAAATAAGATCTGATTGGGGAAGACATGAGTAACAAATGATCCTTCACTTTAATATACAGTTCATGGATAGAAATGTTTATGTTGCTAAATTATTTTGTTGTCTCCATCATCTGTTCTAAAGCAGAATTTAAAGGGTGATTGCTAAGAAGGCTGTAAGTTTAGCAAAGAAGACTCCAGTCATGCAAAATACAGTCGCAGAGAGGCTATTACAGCCTATGTACAAGATTAGCAGCTAATAGAGGAAGCTAGCTATTTTTAAAAGAATGCACAGGCAATTATAATGAAAGAATGTGTTAAGTGTCTTCTGTCAATAACAGTACTAAATTTAAGCAAAGAAATGGAAAACATGGGTGGGTACTTAACTCCTTTATTTAATGGAGTCTCACACAATAAGAACGTCACTTACTAAACTTCATTTTTCCAGTTGTATTCAAAGGTGGTAAGATTTAACATGCTATGCTGAAGTAGATGGGGGAAATGCATGAGTAAGAAGCCAAAATAGATTAGGCAAATATCTGTAGTTGCTGTATAAGCAAATTCTTTATTTTCAAGACAATTTCACTGCCCTCGTTCAATTGTGTTCACAGGAGCATACAGTTTGTTCTCACACACTGTCACAACTGTAACACAAGGGACACACTGCTATTTGCTCATTGGACAACTTTGCCTAAATAAAGGAAAATCAATTTAATAGTAAGGTTGGGCAATAAAAGTTATCTATTATGTCTCAGCTCACAAGGCTTGGCTGTCATCACAAACCTAGGTGACCTCTCCCAGTTACTCTATAGCTTTCTGTGGCAGTCATTTCTACACTTTAAAAAAATAATGTTTTGCTGTGGAATAACGCTTTTGTACACTGGTTTAATAAAACACTGATTGGCCAGTAGCCAGTCAGGAAGTATAGGTGGAATAAGCAGACAAGGAGAATTCTAGGAAGAGGAAGGCTGAGTAAGGAGACACTAGCCCACTCTCCATGGAGCAGCGTGTAATGACACACAGGTAAAGCCACAGAACACACGGCAACATATACATTAACAGAAATGGGCTGAGTTTAAGTGTAAGGGCTAGTCAATAGTAAGCCTGAGCTAATGGCTGAGCAGTTTTAATTAATACAAGCCTCTGTGTGTTTACTTGGGTCTGAGCAGCTGCGGACTGGGTGGTTCCCAGGAAAACTTCTGACAACAAATGGCACCAAGATGTGGGCAAAAGTTTCCACCTAAAACCTGAGAAAGCTGAAACAATTAAAAAACAAAAAAAATGATTCTAAACTGGAGCTAAAAACAGCTGCCTAGTTGTCTCTCTCAGGCTAGCCTAGTCTTGAGCTACTGTATGGTGGGTTCACAGTGTGCAGGCTTGATTCCCACATGACAGATTCCCACAGAGTTACACAGAAGTTTCTGCAAGTCATGCAACATGGTGCGTGGTGGATATAGCTTTTACTACTAAAGAAAAAAAAAAGAAGTTTCTGGGTTACATGCTGTTGGATGGAAGCATAGACCCACTACTTCCCAGAGTCAGTGGTGAGCATGGTTCCCAGAGTTGGTGGTAAATGTAGTTCCACCATGTTGGAAAGCTGCAGTGGGCAGAGCCAGCAGCCAAAGCTGCCATTTCAGTCCTAGTCATACTGCAATTTAAAGCAATAGATTCACAATAAGACAAATTCAGATAGAATAAGACTTTAAATGGTTTACAATGTGTTTATAAATGTACATAGGCTTGAAAGAGAGAAGAAATTGAGTATAGACAGTTATATAAAGAAATAGTTTTTAAAAATAAAGTCTTTAAAAAGACAGTGTAGGTAATATAAAACATAAGCCACATAAAGAAGAATATCACACAGAGTCTGGATTGTGATGTCTTTGGGATTTTTAAGTGCAGAAAGACATTTGATTGTAAAAGCTGTTGAGTTAATCCAATATATATATTTTAAAGGTATCTGGACTTCAAAGTTTATGTCTGAGGATATTTTACTTTGGAAAAGAGGTTCTGCTTTTGTTTCCACAGGAGATGAGAACCTGTGAGTTGCTTCCAGGCCAATATGGTTTGACCAAGTAAGACCCCCTGAGAGGCCCAAATGATCCAACATGCAAAAACAGCTTCAAGGTAATTGGTTCAGAGAATACAGCCTCACAGACTATTCCAGTCAGGACTTGACCATAATTCCTAACTTTCTCAGGATCCCAAGAATACAGTGCCCTCTATCAGCAGGAAGTAGCCTAGAAAACTACACCCTCATTCCCCAAAAATGGATTATGGATGTTTGTCTTTGTTTAGGTTGTTAGTTACAAACTGTTATTGGTCACAGTCAATACTTTTCTGAAAAAAAAATAGGATATAGATATGATAGGATAAAAGGGTGGATTGTTGAACCTACTTTTAAAGAGCAACTTGTTTAAAACGTTTTACATAGGTATAGATTTTAATTTACTGATACAAATTTAAAGTTAATTTTGTTATGTATATGTATATTTCTACTCTTATTTAAGGTATTATATTTGTGCAGCTCATTTAAATTATAATGGATAATTAAGAAATACAGATTAATTGGTCTTCTATGGTAGTCAAACTTATAGTCATATTAACTTTTCTAGGTATACATAAATATAATTAAATTAGATAGATAATCTTCAAACACTTCAAAGACCTACAGAATATGGCATTTAAATTGTTTTAAAAATTTAGACTTTCTGGACAGTGAGACATGTCTGCTCCTGGCAGCACCTATTTGCTTCAGAGAGAGAGATGGGAGTCAAAAACACTCCATATGGAGTTTATCTTCTTCTTGGCAAAAATAACCATTTGGACAACAAATTGTTCTTGCCTGGACTACTTGACAAAATGTTGTATCAACTAGACGTGCAGGACCCATAGGAAGGTAACCATTAAACTTTGCAAGGCAAAATGGTCCTTCAGGTTCCTGATTCACAGAAGAAACTGCCAGACATTCTACAGGACACTGAGAGAAGTGACTGAGAGACTCCAAGCCTCAGGGCTGAATATGGATGCCCCAACTTTGCAGAGGAATTTTGGATGACTGTCCAGGCAGGCAGCTGTCTGTCATTCTAGATTTTTGGAAGTTGCTTACAGTGCTCTTCCTATTTACTTAGATAATATTGTATCTTTCTGAGGCCTTTGATGTAGTTGAAAACTAGATAGTTATAAATTTCCTTGGTTATGATAAAAGATAAATTAGATATGAAACTTCAGACTCACAAATATAGGATAAATAGGATATTTTCTTTAATTTTGCCAAATCAAATAGACTAGATATTGTAACTATAATTCTTGCTTGATAACTGTTTGTTATATATAATTTTACTATGTTAAAGTTAAAACTTTACTTTTTAATTAAACATAAAAAGGGAAATGCTGTGGAATAATGCTTTTGTACACTGGTTTAATAAAACACTGATTGGCCAGCAGCCAGTCAGGAAGTATAGGTGGGATAAGCAGACAAGGAGAATTCTTGGAAGAGGAAGGCTGAGTCAGGAGATGGCAGCCCACCATCTAGGGAACAGCATGTAATGGCACACAGGTAAATCCACAGAACATGTGGCAACATATAGATTAACAGAAATGGGCTGAGTTTAAGTGTAAGGGCTAGTCAATAAGTAAGCCTGAGCTAATGGTCAAGCAGTTTTAATTAACATAAGCCTCTGTGTGCTTACTTGGCTCTGAGGGGCTGTGGACCAGGCAGGACACAGGAAACTTCCTACTACAATGTTTTTTTTAATTAATTATTTGAGAATTTACTACAATCTATCTTGATCACATTAACCCATTAGTCTTCCACTCCTCCCCCACAACTCCTCCTAGAACCGTCTTCTCCTCTGCACCCCTCTCTATTTCTTCTTGTTCTCTGTTTTGCTTTTAAGAAGATATTACCTCACAATGAATTCCCAGTCTTCTGGTTCTTGTAGTCTTTCCCCCTTGTATGATGTTCCTTCTCTAAGGCTTAGAGGTAGAGGTTTATCGTAAACGAATTAACTGGAGATGGCTAACTCATTGCCATTTGTTTTCTGCATTTGGACCTGTTATGGTCTTCTGTAATGATCTCTTATCTGTTGTAAAGGAAGCTTCTTTGGTAATGGGGTGAGACCTACACCCATCTGTGGATATAAGAACAAGTATTTTTAGTGCAGTTCAAAATTATACTGGCTTAGGAAAGTAGCAGTAATATGGTCTCTTCTAGGTTACATGGCCTCACCAGCCATTAATTGTTGCCTAAGTTTACAGTACCAGAAATGAATTTCTTCCTCTTGAGCAGGCCTTATCACAAATTAGGAGGCTGTTGTTTATTCTGATGATTTAAGTGCCACTATTGCACCATTTTAAATATCTTGTCATATTGTCCATTGTTGTGGTTTGTAGGCCAAATAGAACTATTGATTTATTTTTCTCCATTGGCAGCTTGCAATGCTCCTTCTGATATTATGAGATTTATTATATGAGGAAAAGGTTTCCATGCCAGATAAAGATTGATAACTCTAATTCCAATTGTCATTGTTGCAGTTTTAATTGTTTTTGTCAGTTCTACAGCTTTCTATTCACTATTTAAACTCCATTAGTGCCACATCAATGATCACTGCATTATCACTCTGGCCCTAGTGCCTAGTATAGTTCTTAGATAGCATTTCAGTGATATATTACCTGAAGGGGCACAGTTAAGTGGCTAGTTAGGCAGAATTCTCCAAATGTCTCCCAGTTGTGTGTGTTATTGAAGAATATCCACTTAGTGAGAAACATGTTTTTAATAATTTACTGTGTATTACGTAGTGTGGAAGATGCATGAGAGCAATAGCCTCTTCTACTGAGATGTTATTTGAAAAAGAAGACAGGCATAGAAGTATAATTTCAAGACATAGCCAACTAAAAATTATGTCATTGATAATCTTTCTCAGGAAAACAGTGACTGATGAGTTAGAGATGAAATTAGAGGAAACAGTCAATGGTAACCATTGTCTTGCATATGCACCATAAACAAAGAGTATGGTGAACATATGGAGAGAAACAAGGAACAGTAGTATACATTTGTATGAAAACAGACAATTAAGCATTGTGAAACTGTGTAACAGTAGACATGGGGAAGAATGTATCAAGAAGAGACAAAATATGAAGCCAAAGTTAAATCCTAGAGAGCTTGTAAAAACGTGTTCAGAAGTTTCAATTGTACAAAATGGGCATATAGTCTCCAAAGTGTTTGTTCAAACTATTATAGGTTATAATCTTCAAGATATTATAATCAAGCAACTCTTTTTTAAATTCACCATACCATATATATATATATATATATATCGTCACCATGCCCATGAAATTACTGATCAAAATTAGATCAAGAAGTTTAGCTTTGTGTGACTGTGAATTTCACAAGATGATTCTATTATGAAACAAGTCCACATGCTAGCGTATACATATGACATCTTCATTAGCTATCCACATGATACAGGAGAATCCTTGCAGGAAGCACTGGATATAAAATAAAGGATCATTGTCATCATCTCATATTTGAGAAGAATAATTCTGAAACTAGAAAGATAAAACTCAAAGAGACTTTGTATGTACAAGAGATTATTAAAATGCCAATAAGAAATTAGAAAATTTAAATCCAAGTTGTAAAAATGAGAAAGGGTAAATGAAAATATATTTGGGACATACTTAAGGAAAATAGAACTTAGTGGATAATTTATTATGGAAGCTATAGAAATTGAAAAGTGTGTGTTTCCCAGTTTTCTGTATTAATATAGCATTAATGGGAAGAATAGTGAACATTGTTAAAAAGAAAATAAATGAACATTTATACAAATTAACTTAAAGTTATTACAAGTTGTTTATTGAAACTATACAATATGCTGTTGACATATATTTGTTTCATTTATACCACTTTTAGAGTGTTTGATCTTATATATTTGCATATTCTATTGTTTAATGTTGATTTATATTAAATTTTAGCTTTATGGTTTGCAAATACTTTAGAATATGCATTTTGTTTTCAGAGAACAGATGTTCTTTCATAGAATATTTAAGCATAGTAGAATTCCAATTGCTGGGTTTGTATTGGTCATTTATCTCCTTTTCCTTTGTCCCATCTTTGCTGGAAAAAAGTATGTCAAGCAAGCATCATAAATAATATTTAAAGTTACATACCCTCTTCCTTGTACATAAAGATGGGAGCCAGGAAACCAAAATAGTTTTTCAGAAGAGAAAAGATATAAAACTTTGCTTCTATCCTTTTTCATCTATTTTTGACCAAATAGCTCCTTCTCAGAAGTGAGATCTAGCAAATGGCCCCAGAAGGCTGACCAAGTTCAGTCTCAAAAAAGGAGAAACTTTTACATTTCTGGCTCTCGTCTGGACTGTGAGACAGAAGACCTACATCCCCAGCTCTCTGTATTTCCTGGGTAGAGTTTACTGATCTGGGAAAGGAGCCAAGGGTTTTAGAGGGGAGCAACAAGAATTCTTCAGATCTCCTTCTTTCAAGAAACTGGGTAGTGTGTGTTTTAAGGAGTACAGATGAACCAGCAAGTCATGACTGCTGGTCAAGTATGGAATCCTGGCAGGAGCCACAGATAATGCACACAGCTACTTCAGTAGTCAAATGTGAGTGGATTCCTGACAAAGTCCTGGATGGAGTCTTTAATATTCTAAACATTTCTAACAGAAAAACACCAAAAATCTTCTCTTCTATTGCATGGACAGGAACGAGCTTCAAAATTTGGGGGGAGCAAGTTTTAGAAAATTAGCAGATCTATGTAAATTAAAATAAATAGTAAATGGGTAACTGACACCTAATTAACACAAATTAGACTTTCAATGTATCTTAAGGAAATATTTTCACATTAATTTTAAAGAAAATATTGTAGATTCCAGGACAAAAGGGCCATCTTAAAAAAAAAAAGCTGTTTCTGAGAATTTTTAAGCTATTTTCTTCAATTTCAGAAGTAATGATTTAAATAATTACAGATAAGTCATAAAATGCTCTTCTTCTCATGTTAGTGGAATCCATGCCTGTATGGCTTATCAACCATGTTTCCAGTGTTACTCTATTCTGAATTTGTCTGTATGGTACATTTACTAGTGAATTTCATAGCCTTACAATGTTTTCTTCTCACTCACTAACATCTCTTTCAATCCAGGAACTCCCTGTAGCATTTCTGGTGGAGATACATTCTCTCACCCTTGTTTTGGCTGTGAATGTCTTTCTCTCTTCCGTGTCTAAACGGCAGTTTTACATGGCAGATTGTTGATGGTTCACAGGTTTTTTCCTTCGGTACACTGAAACTCTCATGGAATGTTTGCCTGGCCTCAGGGGTCCTGATACCAAGTGAATTAGAAAACCACATGGACTTTGCTTCTTTTCTCATTGCCCCCCAAATTATTTCCTGTGCTGCTTAGTTATTCTCAACACAAACTCGAGTCATCTGGGAATGTGAAACTTCAACCAAAGTATTGCCTCCATCAGATTAGCCTGTGAGCTTGATTGTAGGACAGTTTCTTCATTGCTAACTGAAAGAAGAGGGCCTAGCCCTGGTGGTTGGTGCCATACTTGGGAAGATGATCCTAGGCAGTATAAGAATCTTGGCTGAAAGTAAGTCAGTAAGCAGATTTCCTCCATAGCATCTGTTTCAATTCCTACCTCCTGGTTCTCAGTTGAGTCCTGGCATGGACTTCCCTTCATAATTGACTGTAAATTGTAAGACAAAATAAACCCTTTCCTCCTTGAGTTACTTTAGGTCATAGTGTTTATCGCAGCAAAAAATATATATATATATACTAAACTAATATATATTCTTAGCTTAAACCTTTGAAGGTGTGCTTAATATATGCCTTGGGGTATATTTATTAGAGTTAAATTTGACTGATAACCTTCAGCTTTTCTGCCCAGGAATGGTGGTTTTCTTTTACATCTTGAAGAAGTATTTTTTCTTTCTTGAACACTAAGTAACACCTCACAGCTGCTCCTTCAATAGTTTTCTAGAGTAAATGTAGATTTCTCCCATCCCTCTTTGGTTTTTTTCTCCTCGAAAGGTGTTTTTCAAGCATCCTGACTTTCAAATCATTCACTCCTTCTTTTGTTTTGATTATCCGGCTGTTGGTGTCTTCTGTCCCATTTTAAATTTCACTGAGTCTTTGAAGCCTGAGGATTTGTTTCATTTGTTAGATTCTATTTTTATTAATTCTTTGAGAATGTCCTGCAATGTATTTTGATCATATTTTTCCTTCTCCCTCAAACCTTTCCAGATCTACCTCCACCCAATTTTGTGCACCTCTTTTAACTACTTTTTTTTGTATATGTTGTTTCTATATAAGATTATTGAATTATTTCCTTGTGTTTTCATGAAGCTCATTGAGTTTACTCAAAATGACTACATTAAGTTTTCCAGTCAAGAGTTCTCTCATATTGGTTATTATGATGGATGGATATTCTTGGTTGTCAATTTGACTACTCCTGAAATTAACTAAAAACATACTGGGCATACTTCTGAGGGATTTTTATTGATTGCATTGCTTTAGGTTGGAAGAACTATCCTATATCTGGACCTCATCCTCTCCTGTTAGCCTAGATGAAGGACATGGAAGGAAAAAGCTTTTGCTTGTCCCTGCCTGCACTCATTATCACTATATATCCTGCTGCTGAGCTATTCCTTCACTGGTATTAGAGCCTACTTTGGGATTTCATTGTATACTGAAGACCAGATGAGACATACAGCCTTATGAATTGAATAACTATTGGATCATCAGACTTTTCATGAGGAGACAGCCATTGTTGGACTACCTGGACCACAGTTTGTAAGCCACACAAATAAACCATATGCCTGTGATTTATTATATATAATACATATAATTTATTTTTATTTTATGTATATGGATATTTTGCCTGCATGTATGTCTTTGTACTATATGTATGCAGTGTGTTGGTTTTTATGGCACTCTTGCCCCAAAGGAAAAATCATGACACATGACAGAATCCACTAACAAGTGTTTTATCAAGACAAAGAAAAAGGGATAGATGTGATCAGGCCTGTGGAAAGACACGTGTGAAAAAGAGACTGGGAAACATGGTTTTGCCTTATAAAGGCCAGAATGCACCTGCGCACACAGGCCCACACACAGAGATCATGCAGGCATAGCCGTGCGACTGTGTGACCACGTAACCATGGGGCATGGGTTACACAGGACATATGATGCGGAAATGACTAGGCGGAGATGACTAAGTGTCCCGCTGGGCATGCGCAACCATGCCCGACCGTGAGGGCATGGTGGGAATTTCTATCACAGTGCCCTTGGAATCAAGAAGAGGATATCTTCATGTCCCCTAGAACTAGAGTTACAGATGGTTGTTAGCTGCCATGTGGGTGCTGGGAACCAAAATCAGGTCTCCTGCAAGAACACCAAGTGCTCTTAACTACAAAGCCATCATCTCTCTAGCCCAAATGTTCATGTGTTTTTTTGACTGTTAGTTGAAATCATGGGTTCATGAAAGATATTATTACTTATTGGTCTCTGACATCATTTGGGCATTAAATGATTATGTATTTATTCCAGTTTTCATGACCTAGCTTTGTTTAAGCTTGTCTTTCTAGAAATTCTAAACTGGTCACTTATTTTTGTAGCTAGAGTTTTCCTGCCTGGCCCACGGTCAGGGCAAATCTCTCTCACCCGCCAGTCCCACAGCCGCTCAGACCCGATCAAGTAAACACAGAGACTTATATTAGTTACAAACTTTACAAACTGTATGGCCGTGGCAGGCTTCTTGCTAACTGTTCTTATATCTTAAATTAATCCATTTCCATTAATCTATACCTTGCCACATGGCTCGTGGCTTACCGGGATCTTCCCATGCGGCTTGTCATGGTGGCGGCTGGCAGTGTCTCTCTCTCTCTCAGCCTTCCACTTCCCAGAATTCTTCTCCTTGTCCTGCCTATACTTCCTGCCTAGCTAATGGCCAATCAGTGATTTATTTACTGACCAATCAGCAACACACTTGACATACAGACCATCCCACAGCATATTTTCTCTGATACTGTTGTCACTTCCAGTATTTCAGCACCATATGGAGCCCTAAGACCAGAATAGGCGGGCATCTACTACTGGTGTGTTATAATTGTTTCAATGCTAGAGATCAATCCAAGCCCAGGTTTGTTTCAGATAACCCAGAGTGTATCTACCCAGGGTTCTCTACTCCTTCAGCCCTTCCCAAGTTGCTATGACAGACATAGGGACCTTGTCCACAGTTACTGGTCTGCAGTCAGGCACTGTAACTGTGGCTCTGATAGGTCTAGGGTCTAGGTTCTATGACTATAGTTTCTGGTTTTCAGTTGAGCACCACAAGATTTTTCTCTCTTAAGGCATCACTGAGCAACTGTTCCAGTTTCATAGATCATACCTTTAACTACAACACTGCAAAGCAATATCCTGGGCCTATAGTCTCCTATAGTCTACACCAGCAGGGCAATGATAGAATAGAAGATCAAAATGATAGCATTATTGAGTGTGTACAGATAGGGTAGACTCTTGGTCCAAAACCACTGCAATCAGTCACAGGTAACACACAAAACTCCCTGTAGTCGATACCGTGACAAGTCTGGAGCTCCATTTGTTAGCAATAGACTTTCAATAACTTTGTTTCCGAGATTGGTGTGGGTGATACAAATATTGTTTTGGCCATCAAGGCTGATACTAAGCTGAAAGATCTGAATCTCACATCTCAGAGAAGGAATGTGGGGGTAAGCATTCCCCAAAATATCTCCAAGACCAGCAATGATTGAAGCAGAAACTCATCTGCCCAACAGGCAGGCTGGACTCTGCCTGATTGAATGCAGATCTAGAGCTCCATCTATGAGTTCTTGTTTGGGTGTGGAACATTATTTTTCACTTGTCACTGGGTCTGATTGTAGCAATCCTAGCACTGAGCTTTTAGATCATGGCCCTGTCCTAGCTTTTATTTCTGCTCCATATCAAGTGAAGTCTGGACTCATACCCTGTGGTAAAGAGAAAATCAGCCACATGGCTAGGCAGCTTCAGTTACTTACTGTTTGGTTATGGGCCTGGGTTGGGGGATTATAAGACTTTATCTGGTACCTGCTTTCAGTGTACAGCCGTGGTACTTGGTTTCAGGTTTAAAACATGGACCTAGTTTCCTCTCTCTTCCCTAGGAGAGGCACATCTTTCACCCACCTCCTTGGACTTGAGGGAGAGTGCTGTAGACCTCTTGCTTTCCTTTGTCAATAAATCTTTTCTTTTTAATATAAGAAAAATAGACCATGTAGTCTCTCTCCTGGCTTCCATAACTCAGGTGAAGTAGCTTTGTATGTAGGTGGGTGGCCACACTAGGTATCTGTAGGGAGAACATCACTGGAAGTACTTCCTTAGCTGACATTGTGTATGACATTGTTAGTTCTGTTTATTTATTTCTTGGACAACATCCATGCTGGTTTCTTAATGGCCATGCTAATTTATATTCCCCTCGATAGTGCACAATCCTTCCTTCTTATCTACATCCTTGCCAACACTTGCTTTTCACTTTCTTGGTAATAGCCATTACAGCAGGTGTGAAGTAATAGTTCAGTGTAGTTGCAGTTTGCATTTCTGTGATGATTAATGATGCTGGGTTTTATCTTCACATATCTGTTGGCAATTTCTATGCCACCCGAGAAACACCGGAATTATTAGCCCATTTCTTAAGTTGTGTTTCATGATCTTGTGTTCATTATATATTTCATATATTAACTCACTACCTATATGATTTGCAAATGTTCTCCCCCATAATTGACTCTGCTGCTTCCTCTACTGTGCAGAAACATTTTCCCTGGTACAACTCCATATGCAAATATTCACTTAAGTTATTTGCAAATAACACTAGTCAGACTCTTGTTTTCTCCAAGTTACAACACAGCTTCAGATCTTATGTTTGTGGCTTTCCAATCATTGTGTCTAACCCATTTTGAGTTTATTTTTGTGAGTGTTGTGATGGGAGGTTCCAATTTCATTCTTCCATGTGTAGACATTAAGCTTTATGGACCCATTAATCAAGGAGACTGCTCTTTTCCCATTACATATCCTTGGACCATTATTGAAGTCCTTTTGACCACACATGCATGAACTTCTTTTCTCAACACTCTTTTCTGGCCCAGTAGTCATCATATGCATTTTTATGTCAATGCTATACTGTTTGGGTAACTAAATATTTGTGGTAGATTCTTAGACAAGATATTGGAATTCTTTCACTTTTGTTCAATCTGCTCAGGATAGTTTTGACAATTTGAAGTCTTCTGTGTTCCAATATAAATTTTAAGATTGGTTTTGTATTTGGGGGAAAATATCATTAAGATTTGGAGGAGTGCACTCAATCTATAGATCTCTCTGGGCAGTACAGTCATTTGAACAATCATAATCTTCCAATCCATAAACAAAGGAAATCCTCCCATTTGTTCATGTGTATCAATTTCCTTATTACAAATTTTATAGTTTTTAAGGTGTAGATCTTAATTTGGGGGTCAAATTTACTTATAGTGTTATTTATTGTTAATTCTATTGTATTTTATATCTACAATATAGGGGAAAATGAACTTCAACACAATGAAGATCATATATAACAAGTCTAAAGTTAATATTTTACTTAATGAAATGTTAAAAAAATTTTTCTCTGATGTTGAGAATATTATAGAGATGGCTACTCTGATTAATTCCATTTAATGTATTTCTGGAATCCTAGCACAGTAATCTAACAAAAGCCCAGATGGAAAAGACAAATAAGTTAAAATAAAAACAGATTAGGAAGGTAGAATAAGACATTGTTGGCTTGCTTTCAACAGGACAAAGAGATAATGTAAGGAACACACACACACACAAACACACACATTCTAGTACATATATATCAGTTCATTAAAGCTACAGTGTCAACATATGAAGGGTGACTGGCTTTTTATATACAAACACTGAATAATACTTATTCATTGTTTAGAATTTCATGAAATTCCATAAAAGAATGCTGGCTATTTCTCTTGAAGAAATATCCTGTGAATTAAGTCTGTTTACCCAGCTTCTTCCATTTCTTTCCCAACAGTTCACTAAAGGTCTGAGTAAACTTCATAGTCATGGATATAGAAGTTGTCAAGCACAATGTACATGCTCCAAAAAATTAGAAAGATAAAGCATTTGAGTAACAGTGCTGTGCGTAATGATTTGGTTAACAATTCTTCACAAATTTGGGGATAAGACTGACTGTGTTTTGTTAAATAATTTAATCAAAATAGTATCATTTTCAGTTACAGTGAACTATACAGATAATAATAGAGAATAGATTTCAAACAGGCTGTCTGTGGCTGGCACATGAACTTCGAGAGGAAAGCTTCACTTATTATGACGTTGTAGACTTCATCTAGACTTCTTTGTTTTATAGGTAGAACATTCAGCAATGTAATTTGGGGTGGCAAAAGCATTTGTTATTATGAGAAAACTGATTTCTGTGGAAAGACGACAGCTGAAGGATTGCTTGCATACAGTGCAGCTAAGCATCCATTAATTTGGAGAATATAACCTAGTGATCTATCTGATACTTATTGAAGGAATCACAGGCTTCTAATCATAATAAGCAACTGAATCTATGGCTTTTTACTGCCAAAAATATTGCCCTGTCCAAAAAAGTATATGATAAAATTGCCTACAGAATAGTATTTATCAAGTTTACAAGGCACCATTTCTTACACATTGTAAGAAGTATTTAATTATGATATTAAGTCATCATGCTTTACTGGAAAGGGGACTAGGTTTTAGATTCTGGTTTTTGGCTAGGTACCTGAACATATCCTATTTCTTTACCTCTAAAATGGAAGTAATATAGTCAGTTAACATTTAAGCTCATTCATAATAGGCATGGAAGTACTCTGCACTTCATTATGTAAAACTCTAAAAAGAGTAAGTAAGCCCCAAAATATGCTGGATGTCAGATACCACATGAATGTGGGTTCTACTCCTGTGATGGTTGCTATATTTTAAAAACAGCAGGCAGTGACCTTGGTGGGTAGGAGCGAAGGGAGGGGCATGGCAGAAAGTCACTCACATCATGTACACAGTGCTCACTTAGAGGATTTTATTAAGGGAAAGGAAGAAGAGATGCAGAGTGCACCTCTGGAGATAAGAGGAGAAGAGAGGAAGACAGACTAAGAGAAGGGAAGGGATAGGGAGGATAGGAGGTACACAGGTGACCTCCTGTGAAGAAAGAGGTTGGGGTCGGTGGGCAGATTCCACATCTAAAAGGAGCCTTGGCGCATGCACAAATGGGACTGCATACTATGACGTTGTCAGGACCCTGAGCAGGCGAAGGTACTGCCTGCTTACTGACAAGGTTCCCAACGGGCCAGCCAGGTAATGTCTAAATGCTAATAATGGTACTGTTTGGACTTTTTACAAATGGTAAGAAATCAACTTAATTGTATTTATAATGAGGTGAGCATGTAGATTTGGGGACATGTAGATTAATAAGTGACAGCATGCTTGAAAGTCATGTGGATTGGTGATATCTTCTCACGATTTATTTAAAACCTCAAATGATCACTTAATGCATGAAGAATGAAGAAAGATTCCAGTTTAAACACAAATATCTAAAGATTCAACACATGAGAGACTATGTTTAGCCATTTTCTTCCTGGCTCTGTGTTACCTCACTCAGAATGAGTATATGAAATTCTATCCATTTATCTGCAAATTTCATAATTTCACTTTTTACAGCTGAACAGGATTGCATTGTGTGTATGTACCATGTTTTTATTATCCATCCATTAATTGATGGATGTTTAGGATGTTTACATCACCTGCTCTTGTGAATAGAACAGCAAAGAACGTGGATGAGCACACATCTCCGTAGTAAGTGGTAGAATCCTTTAAGTGTATTCTCAAGAGTGCTATAGTAGGGTTATGTAGCACACCTATTTTCAGTTTTTTTGAGAAACCTCCACACTGATTTTCATAGTGGTTGCACCAGTTTGTATTTACATCAGTTATGAATAAGTGTTCCTAGCTCTCCATGCCCAGGCCAGCATTTGTTGTCTTTTGTTTATCTGAGTCAGTCTGACTGGGGTAAGATGAAATGTGAAAGTAGTTTGAATTTACATTTACATGGTGGCTAAAGATGGCTAAACATTTTTAAAAGGTACTTCTCACCATCTGTATTTCTTCTTTTGATAACAATTTGCTTAGTTCCATGCTGCAATATTTAATTGGGTTGTTTTCTTGTTTAGCTTTTTTTTTTTTTTTTTTTTTTGGGCTCTTGGTGTATCTAGGCACTAACCCTCTGTTAGACATATAGTTCAAAGCCACTGTTCTTGTCTGTACGGAGGACTTGGTCCATTGTAGTCATGACTTAGATCCCTGATTCCTTGCTACTTTCCAGTTGTTATCCTCTGAGCTTTCAGAAACTGAGCAATTTCCTGCTATTAGCCTTTGCCTACAACCAGTGATATTCTATCCAATCCTTCCTCTGCTGTCAGCTGTCAACTTCCTCTTTGTAAATAACCAGATAAGCTCCATATTCTTCCCATTTTAAGATAAACCGGAGTTTTTCTTTAATTTCATCATCAAAATCTCTTCACAGCAACCCCACCGAGCAGCATGTGGATAGATAACTGAAGTGTACAATTCTGTCTAGAATGATGAGAGAGCCTTAGACCTTTGCCCACTACCCACCTCCAAACCCATTTAAGCCAATGTTCTGTCCACACAGAGGAGTGCCTCCTAAGAGAGTATCCTTCTTCATGATTTTGAGAAGCAACCCTGTATGTCATTTAGGATTGAATCCCAATACCGAAATACCTTAGAGGTGATAGAGACTGGATTTTGCAGTTGATAAAGCCCAACCACATCTTTTTAACTTTTTCCATAGTGTAGCACATAGGGAAATCTAACTCGTATATTTTCTAAATTCTCTCTCTCTCTCTCTCTCTCTCTCTCTCTCTCTCTCTGTGTGTGTGTGTGTGTGTGTGTGTGTGTGTGTGTTTGCTTTCATATGTGACTGTGTCTGTGTATATTGTGCACATGTATTCATAGGAGATTCATATGTGTGCAGCAGATACATGTGTCTTTATATACATGCATTTGTTTATGTCTGCATGCATATAGCAGCCTTCCTTCTTCCTGAAACATTGAAACATGGTATCTTATCATACTTTTCTAAACTCACTGGCCAGCAAGCTGCAGGGACCCACTTGTCTAGTCTTGCCCCATGCTGAGGTTAAAAGCACATACCACAAGCACCTGGATGTTTTTAAGCATGATATCTGGGGATCAAATGCATGTCTGTAAGCTTTTATGCCAAGCACATTATAATCGGAGCTATCTTCCCAGCTGCTAAATACTTATTTTCACCGTATATTTTTAAAATACCTATTTTCAGGATAGTAATAATTCATATTGCAGATAACATATTTACAAAATAAGTAATGCTCATCAACTCCCAGATCTATGCACTTTGCAGCAAAAGTATTTATAGGCAGCAAGCATAAAGTACATATTTAAAAATTCACATGAAAATTTGAGGGCCTGATGTTTGATATTTACATGTATTAACATTTAGCAACATCCCACTGCTTTGTAATTAGAGTTAACTCCCAAGAGGTACACCATAATTGCTCATTTTGTAGATGTGGCACTTCTAGATCAAGAAGTGATTAAAATATTTATATTGAACAGCTTGTTCAATTCACTTATATTATCAGATTAATTTACTTGAATTCTCTGTGCATCCATATTTTCCTCCCTTTTTCCCCCTCCAAAATGGTACTTGAAAGAAAATAACTTTTCACTCCAGTCTTAATAACAGCTGGTTATTTGAAATAAATAAAATGATGATAAGTTGATATTGAATACTTGACACACTAATATATTGTGAATATAGTTCTTTCTCTGAGATATAAAATACAAAAAGGCAGATACTAAGGCCATTTAGAGCATAATTCCCATGAGGGATAAGCTTTGAACTAGAAATTTTCTTGGAATCTGAGACGTCAGATGCTTTCTTTGTGCAAGGAGTTATTATTTATGCTTGAAATATTTCTGATTGTGATTTTTAAAAGCTATAATATGGTGAATGCTTTTCTTGTCTTGCCTTCCTGTATTTAATTACCAGGTCTCTTAACAGTTGCACTCAGCTAAGATCTGTATTTAGAATTTGGTCTGCAAAGGGTTTCATTTGTGATTATTTGTGTTATGAGGCCAAAAGCTAGGAAGAAAATTGTCTGGAGTTGAGAATACACAGTTGTAGGATCATCCACAGCCAAGAAAATTAGCTTTGGGCACTTCTGTTTTGAGCTAAAACAAAGATGAAATCAGTATGAGGCTTAATTAAGTGACCAAGACACAAATCTCCTTTTAGTCATTTCAATGAAATTGTGCTACTGAAAGTGGAGTCTACCCATCTTTGTCATTTTTGAAGTATGTTAAAGAAATGATTTCACCCTCTGGCCCACTGGAGGCTGGCTTTCCATCTCTGGGCCCTGCTGCCTCAAGGAGATGCACCAAAGACAGAAGACTGCCGGGACTTTTGCTCCTGCTACTGTTAAACATTCACTGCCTGCAGTTGTCTGTCAATATGAAAAAAAAGGAAACAGAATCTTGTCTGGTTAGACTCTAACATCTTCTAGATGATAGTGTTGTAATCCCTTAAGCAAAACAGAAAATGGGTATTAAGTTAGGAAAAGGGACATGACAAGATATGAACGTGCAAAATCTCTCCAGTCAGCAGAAGACCACTCTGGGCAACACTATTGATTTCACCTGGAGGCAAAACTTTGTTGTAACAAAGTAACTGAGAGAATAATTTTCAAACAAAGAGGGAGAAGAGAGTTTGTTAAGAGACGGGAGGGGAAACATGAAATGGACAAGGTAAACAGAGATAGAATACAGCTAAACTTTGAAAATCAAGTAAAGCACTTCAATGTAGGTGATGTAAGCTGAATTTGTCCTCACTTTTCATTCTCAATCTCCCAGGAATAATAAAAAATGAAGGTAAAGGTCATTAAACTAGGACATCATTGAGTCATCTCTGCCACAAGTTGAAGGTTTCCTCTAGTCCCAAAGGCTTCCTTAGTGAGATTTCAGCCAGACAGGACCCTAAAAATCCCCCCCCCCAAAGCTCCAAGCACTTCAGGTACTGCTGAGAGACGTGTGTCCAAGAGAAATCAATATGTTCCATAGGTTTCTCCCCAGCCACGGTGACTGTATTCAAAGATGAAAACAGGGAAATGCTCCCTAGCACTCTGCTTCTCCCTATTCACCATGGTGTCTTCATTAATCGTGGTATCTCTTTCCTTGCTCTCCCACTCTGTTCCCATTCTAGCTCGAACCTCCCGCTCCCCTAAGCTCTCTTTCCCCATCCCTTGCCCTCTATCACCCCCCTCATGCCCAGTTTGCTCATGCAGATCTCATCCATTTCTCCATCAATGGGCGAACCATGCGTCCTTCCTAGGGCCCTCCTTACTAGGTAGCCTCCCTGGAGCTGTGGGTTGCAGTCTGGTTATCCTTTGCTTTACATCTAGTATCCACTTATGAGTGAGTACATACCATGTTTGTCTTTCTGAGTCTGGGTTACCTCACTCAGGATGATATTTTCTAGTTTCATCCATTTTCCTGCAAACCTCATGATGTCATTGTTTTTCTCTTCTGAGTAGTACTCCATGGTGTATATGTACCACATTTTCTTTATCCATTCTCCAGCTGAGGGGCATCTAGGTTGTTTCCAGGTTCTGGCTATTACAAATAATTGTGCTATGAACATAGTGTGCTAGGGAGGTTCTCAGGAATCAGGGTGCCTGAGCTGACCTACTCTGGTGATCGGATTGCTGAATACCCTAACTGTCATCATAGAACCCAAATCCAGTGACTGATGGAAGCAGATGCAGAGATCCACAGCCAGGCGGAGCTCCAGGAGTCCAATCGATGAGAGAGAGGAGGGATTCTATGAGCAAGGGATATCGAGACCATGATTGGAAAAAGTACAGAGACAACTTGCCAAACTAGTGGAAACTAGTGGAAACATGAACTGTGATCTAATAGCTGAGGAGCCCCCATGGTACTGGACTAGGTCCTCTGGATAAGCTAGACAGTTGTTTAGCTCTAACTGTTTAAGGGGCCCCCAGGTAGTGGGATCAGGACTGGTCCCTAGTGCATGAGCTGGTTTTTTGGAGCCTAGTGCCTATGGTGGAACACTTTGAGCGGCCTTGGTGCAGGGGGAGGAGCTTGGACCAGTCTCAACTGAATGTACCAGGCTCTGCTGACTCCCCATGGGAGGCCTTTCCTTAAAGAAGGTGGGAATGGGGGGTGGGTTAGGGAGGAAGGCTGGGGGGTGGGAGAAGGGAAGACAGGGGAATCTGTGCTTGGTATGTAAAATGAATAGAAAATCTCTTAATAAATAAATAAATAAAAGAAAATGGTGAAATGCAGGTGACTGCTCTCCTTACACCTTGTACTTATTGTTGCAGTGTTGATACTGCTTGGAAAGCCCGTGTGCGTCGGCCCCTCAAACCACTGCCCCTATCAGGACAGACTCCAATTAGTTATCTTTGCCTAATGCTCTGCCTTGATATTGCCTTGTGTCTAGTCTAGCAACTTCTTTCTTCTTGTCAACAGAAGTCTGCAAAACACTGACAAATAGAGCATAAGATATTGATAATCAAGTTCTCTTTAAAAGGTTATTTCTTGTCTATGGCCTTTGCTTGTTTTCATGATCTAATTCTTCCATCCATGGTTAAAGGTAAGTTGTGACTCTAAAAGCTGTAGAAAGGAAAGCAAGGACAACAGAAGTGTAAACTTGAAGTGGGAAGCCATGTACCAAGCTGTTTCTCAGGGCCCAAGGCAAGTCTATGGCAGCACTCTTCTAAATGTGAGTCTACGCATGATAAGGGAACCTCGTGAATGAACCACCAAGAGTTGTCCCACCAACGCCTAGAGGAACTCCCATCCAGTCATCCCCTTCCTCCAGATATCCAGGTGAGCATATAAGGCCCTTAATGGGTCACTTGATAAGCACACTTCTTCAAACTCTATCTTTGTTTACACCCACCTCAAGGTTTGCTTTGCCATCTCTTCACAAATCTTTTTGCAGGCTTCACCCTTTCTTTACTAGAGAGACTGATATAGAAAAGGGCAGGAAGAACTGGCTTTTATGAATGCCATTATTGCAAGTCTAGGCTAAACATTATATCCTGATTGTTTATTCACCATGGATACATTCATGATCTTTTTGAAATTATTTTTATTTAAGAATTTTTTTATTCATTTTATATACCAACACAGATCCCCCCTCATCACTCCTCCTGCTCCCCCCACCATCTTTACCCCCAACCCATGCCCCATGCCCTCCTCCAAAAGGATAAGGGATCCCATGGGGAGTCAGCAAAGCCTAATACACTCAGATGAGGCAGGACCAAGCCCCTCCCTCTGTGTCAAGGCTGAGCAAGGCATCCCACCATAGGTAATGGGCTCTAAAAAGCCAGTTCATGCACCAGGGATAGATCCTGACCCCACTACCAGGGGCCCCTCAAACAGACCAAGCTACACAACTGTCCCCCATATGCCTAGTCTTGTCCCATGCAGATTCCACAGCTGTCGGTCTAAAGTTCATGAGTTCCTATGAGCTTGGTTCAGTTGTCTCTGTAGATTTCCCCATCATGATCTTGACCCTCCTTGCTCATACTAGCAATGGTGGAGAGGGTGCCTGAACTGACCTACTCTGTTAATCAGATTGGTGAATACCCTGTCATCATAGAGCCTTCATCCAGTCAGTAACTGATGGAAGCAGATGCAGAGATCCACAGCCAAGCACCAGGCTGAGCTCTGGAAGTCCAGTCAAAGAGAGGGAAGAAGGATTATACATTCATGGTCTTAACAATTCAACACATATTTTAAGACAGAGCTAACTTTACTTCCCTTGGAAATTTTCCTTAATTTACCTTTGCAAAGTGCTTTATTTCATCTTTTACACTTTTCTCCACTTGTATTACTACTTTCAACACATTAAAATGGATTGAGGAAACTGTAAGCTTTGTAAGAGTAAGGACCTATTATTGAAGTGTCCAAGTTCCATCAAGTGCACCACCTGTATACCAAAGGAGCTCAGTGAACCTTACTGAAGAAGGCAGATTGACTGTGGATTCCAACCTGTCTAGGAAATCAAGAAGTCTGAAGATTACATCTAGTACTGCTGCTAACTAGATGTGTTTCAATTATTGCCTTAGATGACTCAAGTTGCTATAACAGAATACCTTAGATTGAGAAGGTGATTTAAAAAACACAGAAATTTATTTCATAGTGTTTTGAAGGCTTTTCAAGATCAGTTATTGGCAGATCTAGTGTATAGTGATAGCTTCCTTGAGTTTTTCAGTGTCTTTATGTCATAAAAACGTGATCTCTTTAACCTTTACAAAGATATAAATGATATTCATCAGTTCTCCAACTTATGCCCTCACCAAGTCTATTCCTAGTACTATTCTTTGGGGACTGGGATTTTAACATATGATCAACAGGCAGCCCTAATTGTACCTCTTAAATAGTGGGGAACTATTTATAAAATGAAATGTAAGTGGGTACTTTTAAAGAATACTTCCAATGTTAAATACTTCCAAATTCAGCTGATACTTATACTGAGATAACATGAAGATCTAATAAAAATGCCAATTTAACTCCTTATAAGAAAACATATATTATTCCTGTCAGAAGAAATAAGTCTTTTCATTTTCAAAATTTTGTGACTTCAATATTACCGAGTATCATATTAAACATGTAAGGTGGGTACAAAGGAAATGATAATAGGTGAGGCTCATGAATAAGGCCACATTTATTCTTTAGCTGCCAATTGTCAGTCATCTAAATAGCTGCCAACAATGTATCAACTTAAAAAGAAAAAATTACCCAAATCGAGAATTTTTAATCATTTTTTAATTTTTTCCAAATCAAAGAAAAGCAGAGCCTTTGGACCTTATCTCTTATGTTTGAGAGAAGGTGTGTTCAAAGTGCATTATCATTTTCCAGTACCAGGCACCAATCCAGGGCCTTCTACAAGCTATGTGTACACTCTACCACTGAGCAATCTCCCAACTGAATTGCTAAACTTTAACAGAATATTGGGTGAATATCAGCATAAATAACTACTGTACCATTTTACATAAATGTGAATGCATACAAATATATTTGCGTATTTATATTCTTTTAAACATCAGTCAGTTTTCAGTGCTGAAAGAGTTAATAGTAACGATGTGCTTCTGATCCCCACCCTGAAAGAAAAGTAAATGCTCCTAATTGTAGTTTTTTTTTTTACTTACAGTGAAAAACATTTCACCAGTGCTACTTTGAAGGCACTAACATCTGAATAACTGGCTCCCAAATTCCTGTAACTTTAACACCTGGCCATCAGAGGCTGGAAAACATTGCACAGAGACTTCACACATTTACACATCCCTCTCTGCACCTCTCCTCTCAATCCCTCTATTCTAATCTAGTGTGTAAACCAATAGCAGAGGCAGACTCTAGAGCAGGTGTTGGCAAGCTGCCCCTGCCCTGTTAGTCTTTCTTGTAAATAAAATTTTATTGGAACAAACCTATAATTGACATATGAATTTATTCATTGTTATGTGTTACATAAATATTCATTGTTTAAGGATGTTTTTGCACGTCAGGAGAAGAGGGTACTGAGAAAGAAGACTGCATGGCCCATACAGCCGAAAATATTAACTAAGCAACCTGAGCTTTCCCCTGTCAGTTTGACATGTTCATTGGTGTCCTCCTTGTTCAGTTGATGTTGGGCTGTCATGTTGGTAGTACTTTAGGTGCAGTTTCTGATGTTACTAGGAAACACAATCCCACAGAAATCCCTGAACCTCTGGCTCCTACAATCATCCTGCCCCCCTTGCAATGTTCCCTGAGTGTGGTAATTTAAATGTAATTGGCCCCCATAATCTCAAAGGGAGTGACATTATAAGGAGGTGTGGCTTCAATGGAGTGGGTGTGGCCTTGTTGAACGAAGTGTGTCATTGTGCCGGCAGGTTTTGAGATTTCCTATGCTCAGGATACTGCCCAGTGTTTCAGTTGACTTCCTGTTGCCTGTAAGATGTAGGACCCTAAGCTGCCATCTGACTGCATGCTGCTATGTTCCTGCCATAATGATAATGGACTGACCTCTGAAACCAAGAGTGAGACACCACCAATTAAATGTTTTCCTTTATAAGAGTTGCCATGGTCATAGTGTCACTTTACAGCAATGGAAACCCTAACTAAGACACTGAGCCTTAGTTATTGAAATGTTGTGTAGATGTATCCACTGGGACTAGGCTCTGTAACTCTGCATATCAATTTGTTGTGTTTTTCTGTAGTGGTATCCATCTACTGCAAAGAGAAATTTCCTGAATGAGGGATGAAGACTACACTTATCTGTGGGTATAAGGACAAATGTTTACGGATTGTTGTTAGGGATTATGTTGGTTTAGTAAAGCCCCCAAAACATACATAAATGTAATGTTATACGGATTCAACAGGTTATATTAGTAATTTATACATATAGACAAATATTTGTATATATGCATGCAGTATTAATTGATGAGAAAATGGACCATAAATGTGAAGGAGAGCAGAGAGGGGTATTTGGAAGTGTTTGGAGGGAGGAAAAGAAAAGGAGAAATATAATTAAAATATAGTCTCAAAAATTAAAAAAAAATATTTACTAAGGCACTTTACTTATTTGTACACTTTACACTGTACACTTGCTGATCTGCAATTCAGGTGACCTGGGGCTCTACATCAGACACACTAAACAAACTGACTCGGTACTGTGCAGGCTCCTCAAGTGTACCTCATGTCAACTAAGTACTGAGTATGATCAGGTTTGTATGCTAAGAGCACTTAGACAACTTTAAAATAAAAATGATCTATGACCAGATGGGCTCACCCCCAAATTCTGAACCAGGAAGGAAATACATACAGAGATGTGGATATGCACTGAAAGGGATCAGCCTATAAGATCCCGAGCACTCACAGACCTCAAGGAAGGGCAAGCTGTGACTCAGGTCTTGTAGGCTCTACCCACAGACGAGATTTCTCTTAGCTCTCAGAGTCCCGAATCCCACCCTTGAATCTTTCAGCAACTGAACTAGATGTAGGTATAATCCAACTTGGAACTCTCACTAAATGTTTAAAATATACCCTCATGAACATAGGCCACCATTTCATTGGCTAATTAGAACCATCCTTAGCTAAGCAGACTGAGTGGACATCCTGGCATAGGGAGAGCTTGCGTCACGAAAGAGCGGGATAGGAGGGAGCCATATACATTGGATGCACAAAAGAACAAAGTACCAGGTAACTAATCAGCACCTAACTTTAGTATCTTAGAGAGGCAAATATGACTCACTGCTCTAAAATAGTAGATGCATTGATTATATCACTTAATTTTATAGCTAAAAAAAAGAAAAGATTTGAGGTGTAGTACTGTGTATGTGATAATAAGCATTAAACAAAGACACCTTGTTAAAATAACTAAATGGTAATAATTTTCTTCAAAAAATAAACCCTTTTATTCTCTGTAAAATCCAAAATAATTTTACTTTTTTAAGTAGAAAGAATAATAGCAATGTTTTCACATCACAGGATCAAATTACAGAATATATTTTATTCAAGGAAGACAGTGATGGTTGTTAAGCTCCAGGGTATAATCTTTGGAAGCAAACACATACACACACACACACACACACACACACACACACACACACCCAAAAAAATAAACTTCTGAAGCCAAAAAAAAGTTATAACAACCAAAAAATATAACCCAAAATATTTTCTATGAGTTGAAATGATAAAGGTTCTCACTTGTAATGAGATGCTAGTTGAAACAACTCTTTAGATTTCTCCTGGGGTATGTACTTGCAAAAGACAGACATAATATTTTCTCATTATTAGCCCTTCAGCAGAAAGGAAACTGGGTATCGTGTTCTTTTCCATCTCGCCGAGGAAAGGACATTTGAACCAGTAATTTAGAGTGCGGAAATGAAGGAGAAGTGGCGAGGGAACTCACAGTGATGCATAATTATTTCTCCGAAGGAGACGGGCTGTGAATACTGGTGTTGCTTCTGCTTTGAGAGGCGCTCTCCTGAGGAATCTGATTTAGGAAGAGGTGAAATCATTGGAACAGCTCCACACATGAGTTCAGAAACCTCATTTCTTTATTGTGGCTCATGGTGCTCTGAGAATCTGGCTATGACCACCAAAAGGGATGTCAAATGACCCAGGGTTTATTTAGATGTTAGTTATCATAACACTTGTGTTGTGTATGTATGTATGTGTGTGTGTGCACGCTCATCTTCATGGTGTTTTATATCATAATATAAATTTGTGTGGGTAAAAAGATGGCAAATAATTTTTTATTAAAGTTAGAGCTTGTAAGCCATTCTAAATTCGTCTCAAGAAATAAAGTTAGAGCTGACCCATGTGCCTTTGTCTCTAGAAGAAGCAGAGGTGGTAACAGCAGGGCCTGCCAGCTGTGATTTATGATAGAACCTGCAGGGCCCCTTTATAAAACAGGAATTCCTTCATGGCATCACCAGCACGCAGCCCTTGGCGGGGGGCTCCAGGGTCAGTGACAGGAAAAGCTCCCCAGGACGCTGCAGTATTAGAGTCACTGGGCTGGAAGAATCAGAGCACTGGCCTGAGAAACAGAGCCTCCCAGTTCTTAGCTTGTAGGTCCTCCTTTTCATGGGAATTCCTGAGATTCCGTGTACACGTCCATTAAGCATTAAAAGTAAAAGTAATGAGCAAAGAAAAAGAAGCCAACGTTTTGAGAGGGAGAAGAGCATGGGCAAAGCTGGAAGGAGGAATATATTTTAATTAGATATTATTTTAATAAATATATTACATGGCACTCAGAACGGAAGCTGCAACACCAGAAGTTTACTGAGCAACGACCCAGGCTTTGCTTGGTGACCAGCCTCCCGGTTCTGTATTTTCTCTGCTGTTGGACTTATCTCTCAGAACTTTCCAGATCCACCCCATTCTTTTCTATTGTTTATCATGTAAATTGAGGACTCTTTTAAAACTATGAAAATGACTTCGGGACCATTTTCTAACTTTGAATCCTGCTATCGCTCCTTATTACTCTTGGACAAACACTGAGAGTTGTAAAGGACTTCCACATGTCTTTTATTTTTTGATAATTTCATAATATACATAATGCACTGTGGCTACATTCACCTGCAGTATACTCTTATCCCCCCACTCTGAATCTTTTCACCTTTTCAACTAGTTGGTGTTCTAGTTTCATGATATACTGAGTTTTAGTTAGGGTTTGCTTGCAAAAAGATTTGCAGGGAGCTATTTACTGGAACATGGGGAACTCTCTAGTTTTTCCAAAACTGAAGAAAATGTCACGCACTAACTGCCAATAGTTGCTCAGGAAGCTTTTTGTCTGGTTTATTCTCAGGATCTATTGACATCCAGGGTCTGGCCCAGTAGTTCAGGAAATAAATATTCTTACACCATACACAATAATACACAAACTACAACTAAAAATTATAGACAATTTTATCTAGCACATTGTTAAGTACAAAATAGAGTATGTTTTGATTGTGGAAATTTCAAAAAGTATTAAATATTATATAGAAACACCTATACACCAGTGAGTAAATATCACTAGTCCAAAAAGTTAATATTGTTATCAGAATGCTTTATCTCATAATGATATTTGTAAAATTTGGGGGGGAATTATAAGAATACAGAATTCTAGATTTAAGATAAGATTTTTCTGGTTTACAGATACCAAATTAACTGAACAGTAAGGTTCTAGCAATGCAAGATGTACCACAATGAAGTGATGTTTTATGATTCTAACATAAGAGAAGGGTTAAAAAACAGCTTCTAATATCTGTGATTTAAAATCAGGGGGAGGATGAATTTAGGTCCCAATTAGAAACTGTGAAAAAAAGACAAAATTCAAGGAAATACATTGCTAAGGTTAACTCTGGGATGTTTCCTCTTGCAGTCTTGAGTTTCAGGTATTTGCATTGCTTTCTGGAGGGGGGGGCGATTATAGGTATTTCTTTCAGTGGGTCTCTTCCTACCAGATTCTTATTACAATTTGTATCAAAGCAGTCTTATGAACATCATTAGTATTTAGAATTTTTAGATGTCTGTAACAGATCAAGATGAATAGTTGCATTAATCATGCATGCCTGCTTTCTTTCTCCAAGGATAGATAATCTCATGGTCCAGTGATGACTGCTTGCTTGTATGTTTTCTCTTGAGTGGATATATAGCCAATGAATGGCTGTGATGTGGGTGATGTGACTAGTCTCTCTTAATTGCTGCTCAGCTGCACTTTAAGTTGCCTGTCTATTGTCTTTCATTTAATGTTTGTCATAAATACTACGGTTTTTACCATATAAAGTACATGGCATCTTCTAATTGAGTGGGTCTATGTTTCCAATAGGATTCTTTGAGTCATATTTTTGTAAATCTCACCATATGGCAAGCTTTTTATTAATATTACATCTATTATAGTGATATATGAAAAGTGACCTTTATTGTTAGTCTTGTGCTTGTTTGGGAGTATCACAAACCTCAATCACACAAGACAGTAAACTAACTCAATAAATGCTCTGTGTGCTCTGGTTGCTCCATTAAGCAACATCCTTATATTGCTCTCTATCTCTTGATATCTCCCTATTTCCTGAGACTTCCCATTTTGAAATTAGGTCAGTCAACAACCCTCTAATGACTTTTAGATATTCAAGTGAAATGAAGAGTTACACACTTCTCATTTTAAATCAAAAGCTCAAAGGGACTATGTTTGATGGAGAAGGCATGCTCAAATCTGAGCTAGGTCAACAGCTACATGTCTTGTGCAGTCAACCAAGCTCCAAATGCAAGGGAATACTTTCCAGGAGAAATTTAAAGAGTGACACCAGACAACACATAAGCTATAAAAGAGAAAAACAGCCTGACTATTCATATGGAGAACATTTCATGAGATAACATCAACCACAATATTCTCTTAAACCAAAATGTAATCTGTCTAAATCCAAGAATGTTGGTAGGTGTGAAGAAGCAGCTGTCAAAGAAATGTTTGGAGATAGCAGAGGCAGGTTCACCAAGTTGAAGAAATGAAGTCATCTCTAACATGTAAAAGAATGAGGTGAAACTACCACAAATTACCCACTATTGGCTACCTACATTAATGAAGGTGGCTCTCCTGAGTAGACATTCATCATAGATTAAAACTTTCTTACAAAGACAATGCCATGTTGTTACTCTATAGCTAGAAAAAAAACAAACAAACAACAGACTAAGCAAACAAACAAAAAATTCCTGGCTCCAAACTTCAAAAGACCAGCTAAATCTAATAAATAATTATAATAAATTAATCAATAGAATGGTTTTAAGGTGGAAGTAATGCTTATTTGCCTCTCTAAAGTTTCTAGAGCCGTTAAGTATTACAGTGTATCTGTGTTCTATGCTCTTTAAATGGAACAATGGAGCCTAGGAATCAACACATCTGTTACATTGCTGAACGTTTTAGACCCACTTTTGAGATATCCTGCAATAAGCATTTCGAAATACTGCTACTCATATTTTAAATAAAAAGAACAGTCAGCATCGGGGAATATCTACAGAAACCAATGTTTTTAACAAAAATTATCAATAGATAGTAAATGAGTATGCTAAAATGTATGGGAGACAGAATTTTGCCATGTTCTAAAAAAAAAATCTTTGTAAGGCACTATTTACAAATAAAAAAAAGCAACAAAAATACCAGCCATGGAAAATCTACTTTAAAGTTGTTAGTCAAGGGACACTCTAAAATCGTACAAGTCATTGTCATTGCCCTTGGTTACCTGCAAGCACTTAAAGTACTTATTGCTGAGGACACCATGCACTTCATACTTAGGACTTGAAGGAATCAAACTAGATTTGACATGGAAGCCTCTTTTCTGTGGACTACCTCTCATAGGATTGAGGGTGCTATGAAAGCAGCCAAGAAAGGGGTGAAATCAATAATATTACCCATTATAAAACTGCAAATCATGATAATGACTAACAAGACAAAATATCTCGAATGGTGCTATAGCAGCACTTTTTTTTTCTTTTTTTTCTTTTTTTATTTTGCAATACAATTCAGTTCTACATATCAGCCACAGATTTTCTTGTTCTCCCCCCTCCCGCCCCCCTCACTCTCCCCCCAGCCCGCCCCCCCATTCCCACCTCTTCCAGGGCAAAGCCTTCCCCACAGACTGAGATCAAACTGGTAGACTCAGTCCAGGTAGGTCCAGTCCCCTCCTCCCAGGCCGAGCAAAGGGACCTGCATAGGCCCCAGGTTTCAAACCGCCGACACATGCAATGAGCGCAGGACCCGGTGCCGCTGCCTGGATGCCTCCCAAACAGATCAGGCCAATCAACTGTCTCACCCACTCAGAGGGCCTGATCCAGTTGGTGACCCCTCAGCCATTGGTTCATATTTCATGTGTTTCCGTTCGTTTGGCTATTTGTCTCTGTGCTTTATCCAACCTTGGTCTCAACAATTCTCGCTCATATAAACCCTCCTCATTCTCACTAATTGGACTCCCAGAGCTCCACCCGGGGCCTAGTCATGGATCTCTGCATCCAGATCCCTTGTACTCACTCATAGCAGGATACTAGATGTGGAACAAGGATGACTGGACTGCTACTCACATCACCAGGGAGGCTCTCTGGAAAACAGGACCCCAAGAAAGACACAGGGATCGCCCAATGACAGAGAAATGGAATGAGATCTACATGAACAGCCTGGACATGAGTGGGGGTAGTGAAGGGCGAGGGTCGAGGGAAAGAGAGCTTGGGGGAGCGGGAGATCCCAGCTGGATCAACAACAGAGAGGGAGAACAAGGAATAGGAGACCATGGTAAATGAAGACCACATGAGAATAGGAAGAAGCAAAGTGCTAGAGAGGCTCACAGAAATCCACAAAGATACCTCCACAACAGACTGTTAGCAATGATCGAGAGACAGTCCGAACTGACCTACTCTGGTGATGGGATGGCCAAACACCCTAATTGTCGTGCTAGAAACCTCATCCAACTATAGCAGCACTTTTATCTGGGGGCAACCAATAGCTGTCCATTTGGACTTAAGGCCCACTAAACATGTTTGGATTCATGTCTGGTACTATAAACCTGGCTAACTACAACATCATAGACCACAGAGGGAACCTACTACTGCCAGTTTCCTTAGCCCATATGGTTTCCAACTGTATTCTAAATAATCATCCTCATACCCACAGATTCAGTGTAGCTTTTACTCCTCATGAATGAAGTACTTTGTTGTTGTTTGTTTTGTTGTTTTTGTTTTTGATTTTGGGGTCTTTTTCAGTAGATGGAGGCTATTACAGAGATACACAACTGATAAAAATGCAGAGAATAAATGACTGTGGGGAACCATGCTCCAACTGATATATCAACAATGTAATCTTTAAAGGTCAGGGAATAAATCGTAAGAGGTGGGAATACTTTAAGAGTCAGAGGACCATGATGAAGGTAACTAAAAGTATTTAATGTGAGGGCTCACAGCTACAGAGGCTTAGAGTCAGTAATCATCATGGTGAGGAGCAAGCATTGTAGTGAGCAGGCAAGTGTGGAACCGGAGCAGTAGCTGAGAGCTTATATCTGATCTACAAGCGCAAGGCAGAGAGAGATCTAACTGGTATTTGCATGGGATTTGCATGGGATTGAAACCATAAAGCACATTCCCCAGTGATGTACCTCCTCCAACAAGGCCATACTTGAAAATCTTTCCTAAACTTTTCTACTAACTGGGGATCAAGCACTCAAATCTATATCCTGTTCAAACCACTACAATGATCAACACTAAATTGACCCAGCAAAACACACACACGCACACACACACACACACACACACACACACACACACATACTTATGACATGTATAACCATAATAATATATATATATATATATATATATATAATATTCAAAAGGGAGTGAGAAGGGACATGGGAAGAGTTAGAGAGGGAAGCAAAGGGGTGGAAATTATGTAAATACAGTACTCATGTATGAAATTCTCAATACAATAAAAAGTTTTAACAAAAAAAGGCAAATTTACCACAGAAAAACCAGTCAGACACCACCTTAGGTGAGTGAGTCCAACCAGTATTACCTCTAATTGGATAAAAACAACTTCATGTTTTATGACACATTGTACTGAGGACTTATTATTTTGTGTTATTATTGATAAAAGCATGTAATATGAATTTATCCATAAACATCAAAAATGTGTAAGAAATGGTCATAGTCCCAATATGCCTATGAAAATGAGACTGTTAAGTATGCTACAATGTCTTGCTGGAATTCTGGAACAAAAGAAGGACAATTAAGAGAAAACTGAAGACATATGAATGATTCTGGATAATAAATAACGAGGTAGAGAATTGGTTTACTATTCATGACATGTATTTTGTCAATGTAAGATGTTTGTCATATGATAAAGATGCTGAAGGGATTATGGAACCCTCTGTTTTTAATCTTCACAAAACTTATGTGAACTTCAGGCAGTTCCAAAAGAAAAAGAAAATGTAAAGAGTTCTAAGACATTTTCTACTTTAATAGTGATTGGAAGGCTGATCTTAGATTTCTAAAATATTTTTTCTTCACTGAGAAAAAAATCTATGAAGCAGTCTTAGTGTTTTAAAAGTATTAATTTTAAACGTTCTTTTGTATTTGTCAGGTAACTGTTTCTGTTATCTTATTTAACACAGAACACATGAAACATATACACAAGTTACAGATAGTTGGTTATCCTGAAATATTCCAATACTAGCAGTTCCAAGAGAACTGAGAATTGTTAGGAGAAATGGGGAACACATGCTGAACGCATGCATCGGTGGGTGGTTTGATTCCCATTTCACAAACAGCTCATCCCAAGACAGTTTCCTTCACAAACTAAAGTGTCAAAACTGCATTACCTGAAAACAGTGAGGAAGAATGTCCTACTAAAGCTGAGGAGTAAACTTCCAAACAAATAACTGGCCTATGAGCTAAGATGTGAGGGATTTGTGGACTATTTTGAAAGAAAAGACAGATGAGAACCAGTCATCGGCTTGATGGAAATAGGTGAAAATTATATACCAACCGATTCTGAATCTGTATGTCCTAGAACTGGAATGCACATGGACATGTATGTACACCCCTTTCGTAAACATGAGGGGCCTCTTCAAAGTTGAAATGCTTGTCATAAACAAAAAGCAGCATCTATCACTACAGCAGGAGTGAAGTACCGAGGACTGGTGATGATAATGTAAAGCAATTTTAAGTCACTGTATGAGTGAAGATTGTGCTCATCATTCTTCATCCAGACACCTAGATGAGTAGCAGACAGAATCCTAAGTAATAATGCACACTGAATTTGGAAACATGAGGATGAAAACTAACCCACTAGACATAAACCATTCTCAAGGTAAGGGTAGGAAAAAATCCAAAAGATAAAAATTTATGGTCTTATTCACTTAAAGAACTGAACTAACCAACATTTCAAAATGATTTATATTGTAAATATCTAAAATCAACAAATGTAAACTAGGCATGTGTCTACCAAGTTTCTATTTCTCTGACAAAAAAAAAAAACATAATTTCAAATAGCCTCTCTACATCATACCTATATTGTCATAAGAATAGGAAGAAGCTAAGTGCTAGAGGGGCCAACAGAAATCCACAAAGATACCCCCACAACAGACTGCTGGCAATGGTCGAGATACTGTCCGAACTGACCTACTCTGGTGATGGCATGGCCAAACACCCTAATTGTCATGCTAGAAACCCCATTCAACGACTGAGGGATCTGGATGCAGAGATCCATGGCTAGGCCCCAGGTGGAGCTCTGGGAGTCCAATTAGCGAGAAAGAGGAGGGTTTATATGAGTGAGAATTGTTGAGACCAAGGTTGGATAAAGCACAGGGACAAATAGCCAAACGAATGGAAATACATGAACTATGAACCAATGGCTGAGGGGTCACCAACTGGATCAGGCCCTCTGAATGGGTGAGACAGTTGATTGGCTTGATCTGTTTGGGAGGCATCCAGGCAGTGGGACCAGGTCCTGTGCTCATTGCATGAGTTGGCTATTTGAAACCTGTGGCCTATGCAGGGTCACTTGGCTCGGCCTGGGAGGAGGGGACTGGACCTACCTGGACTGAGTCTACCAGGTTGATCTCAGTCCTCGGGGGAGGCTTTGCCCTGGAGGAGGTGGGAATGGGAGGTGGGCTGGGGGGAAGGTGAGGGGGGCGGGAGGGGAGAGAACAAGGGAATCCATGGCTGATATGTAGAACTGAATTGTATTGCAAAATTGTATGTATATATATATATATATATATATATATAAAAGTATCTTGTAATACTACAAGCATCCATCTCTGCCCTATACATCAGAGGTAATAGTAATCATACTTAGCAATTTATAGATTTTTTAAAAGCTCTTTATTTATTAAGAAACTGACTTCAGAAACTTTATAATAATTGAAATTATGTATTGTTTATTAATATATTGATACAATATATTTCAAATCTCCAAATTACAATAGTTAGTTAATGACCAGAACCATTGAAGTAGTGAAGTTTGATAGGGTATCTAGTAAGACTTAGCTCTATTCTCAATCAAAATGAGATCTTAAAGTTATCATTTTGATATATTCCTAAAAAGATCCACAATTATACTTTTGTTGAACATGTCAATAATACATGGCATTTTATTCAAATAGTCATCTAATGCACTTAAATTGCCATTGACACATAGTAATTTTTCAGCAGATGATGGATCAGTGAGGATAATGATGGCTACAATGACAGTGTTGGTGGTGAAAGATGGAGACAAGGAAAAGGATATCTGAACAAAAAGTATAAAAGACCGTGTTTCTCAGTTATCATTATGCACATCATGGGCCTATGGAATGATGGGGAAATGTGGGTGCTGTAATCCTTGTAGAAAGACAATAAAATATAAACTCGTGAGATATTTCAATCCTAGGAGATAGTTTTCAAGGTGAAACATTTTCTTGGTGAAAATTTTTGTTAACAGATGAGAATTTTAATTGCAAACTGAAGGTTTAACAAAGTTCCTTCTAGTGTTGAAGTACTTTCAATATTTTCAGTTTGGGTCAACATTCCTGATGTTCTTCTAAGGACAAAAGCCAGACATGATCTTTGCTTTAGATCTAGTTATTTGCTACTTAGAAAGTCTCATATTAATGCACAAAGTTTACAGAAATTATCATCCTTTCTCCAGAGGAAACAAACAGACCTCCTGATATTTGATCAAAAATTACAACATCTGCCCTATGGAGCTGAAATGTATAATTCCATTGACTCATACTACTTTAAACAGAGGACAGATGAATGCATGAAAGATCCCAAATGGCACATGTTCCAAGTGAAATATTGATTTCAATTTGGAATATATAAAAATGTAATTAATGTTTGTTGTGGCAGAGCCATGAGATCTGAGCTATTCAGTGTGAATTAGCCTTTTATTTCTTTCCTTGTTATTCTAAAAGCTTTAAATTACACGTATTATACATTAGGAAGATAACTGGCCCAAACTGAGACATGCTGAGTCTATATTTTGAAAAAGTATCAAAATAAAATAAGTATTTCAAAGTTAGAAAGATGAAATTATAGAGTCTCTCAAATGAGAACCAAACCACACCCATTGTAGCTATGACTATTGGAGCGCAAAGTCACCATGTTATTCCCCCACATTTTCCAGGGTACTAATTCATAAAGAGAATAACTCATTTTCTCAGTCAGGTCTCCCTAGAAAAACAGAACTGAAAGAATGAATGTTCATTGTAAAAAGGGGAAATTTTAGAAATATTCACGCAGGAGATGATACAGGGATTCACCAGCCATGGACGACAAGGTTTCTATCTATGCCCAATGGGCACATTAGTGGAGGAAGCATTCTTCATAGAAGTGACCCTTGTCTGGTTTTACTTTATGAAGACCATCCTGCCTTCTGTGCTGTGAATAAAAGAATAGTACAAAGACAAAAGAGATGTTATTGAAAGAATCATTGCAAGAGAAGAAGATAAATTAAACTAAATTATTAAAAATGGACGAGAGTTCCCCTAGCTCCACATCCTCTGTACAACCACTTTGGAAATCAATATGGCGCTTTCTTAGAAAATTGGGAATCCATCTCCCCCAAGATCCAGCTATACCACTCTTGGGCATATACCCAAAAAATGCTCAACCACACCATAAGAGCACTTGTTCAGCTATGTTCATATCAGCATTGTTTGTAATAGCCAGCACATGGAAACAACCTAGATGCCCTTTAACTGAAGAATGGATAAACAAAATGTGGTACATATACACAATGGAATACTACTCAGCAGAGAAAAACAATGACATCATGAGGTTTGCAGACAAATGGATGGATCTAGAAAAAATCATCCTGAGTGAGATAACCCAGACTCAGAAAGACAAACATGGTATGTACTCACTCATAGGAGGATACTAGATGTGGAATAAGGATGACTAGACTGCTACTCACATCACCAGGGAGGCTACCTGGAAAACAGGACCCCAAGAAAGACACGGGGATCGCCCAATGACGGAGAAATGGATGACATCTACATGAACAGCCTGGACATGAGTGGGGGTAATGAAGGGCAAGGGTCAAGGGAAAGAGAGCTTGGGTGAGCGGGAGATCCCAGCTGGATCAACAACAGAGAGGGAGAACAAGGAATAGGAGACCATGGTAAATGAAGACCACATGAGAATAGGAAGAAGCAAAGTGCTAGAGAGGCCCACAGAAATCCACAAAGATACCCCCACAACAGACTGTTGGCAATGGTCGAGATACTGCCCGAACTGATCTACTCTGGTGATGGCATGGCCAAACACCCTAATTGTCGTGCTAGAAACCTCATCCAACTACTGAGGGATCTGGATGCAGAGATCCATGGCTAGGCCCCAGGTGGAGCTCTGGGAGTCCAATTAGCGAGAAAGAGGAGGGTTTATATGAGTGAGAATTGTTGAGACCAAGGTTGGATAAAGCACAGGGACAAATAGCCAAACGAATGGAAACACATGAACTATGAACCAATGGCTGAGGGGTCACCAACTGGATCAGGCCCTCTGAATGGGTGAGACAGTTGATTGGCCTGATCTGTTTGGGAGGCATCCAGGCAGTGGGACCAGGTCCTGTGCTCATTGCATGAGCTGGCTGTTTGAAACCCGGGGTCTATGCAGGATCGCTTGGCTCAGCCTGGGAGGAGGGGACTGGACCTTCCTGGACTGAGTCTACCAGGTTGATCTCAGTCCTCGGGGGAGGCTTTGCCCTGGAGGAGGTGGGAATGGGGGGTGGACTGGGGGGAATGTGAGGGGAGCGGGAGTGGGGAGAACAAGGGAATCCATGGCTGGTATGTAGAACTGAATTGTATTGCAAAATAAAAATAAAAAAATTTAAAAAAAAATGGAGGAGGAGGGAAAATCTAACAGTGAATAAAGTTTAAGGGCTAAACAGTGGAATTTACTGATAGACTTGATTAAATGATCTGCAAAGAAGGTAGAAAAATGGTCACATTCAATATTTTCTTATGATCTGAGGTTGAAAATCACAGGGATTTCCAGAGGAAGTGATAAGGCAGGGTGGAGAGATTAGCTGGCCACTTTCAGGCTGAGGATTCGGTAGAGGTAAGACGTCTCTCTAGTGGCTGGCTCCTTTACTGATCTTTCAGCATTTACCCTGATATGTGGCTCCATGTTTTTATTATTAAGACCAGTTGGGATTCATGCTACACCCATGTTAGGACATCACTTGTCCAACATGAACCCATGCTCCTATCATTCTTCTCAACCAAAGTCGAAGAGGATGAGTTAATTCCTGTCCTGAAGCTATGGCCTTGCTTTGAACTTCTCTGTAAGCCAGATCACACATACATCACAGGAAAGATCCATTATTGCCAACAATAAGTTCATGCTTAGTAAATATATTTTTATGTACTATTCAGAAAGTGAGAATCTTTGGGGGTATTGGTGCTTTAGGAGACACTTGCCAAAACTCATCTTAACAGGTTTAAAACCTCTTAATATTCACTACATCCTCAATAATTTATATTTCATGTTTCAATGAAAAATAAAGGTAAAAATAGAAATGAAATGTTAACTAGTATTCTCATAAGTCAGGAAATTTTTGCATGCCCTTTTAAAGAAGAAAGATATCTTATTATGACAAAAAACAGTATAACACTTGAAAAGTTCCTATGAGCAAATGCTTTTAAAACTCACGCCTGCTTACCATTCAACATTACTTTGAAAGTACATTTATTCATTCATTAACTTATGCTAGAAATTCATCTAAGCAGTAGTGATAACACAGTGAACTGCAAAGAAAAGTGCTCTTCACCATCTAAACTATATCTTAATGGAGAGAGTAAAGTGCCCACGAATCTGCCTGCAATGAGGAAATAGTTGTCTAAGTGGAACCCACTGCAAACAATCATTTATGCCTAAAAATAGATGGAGACAGGATATTAGTGTGTTCTCTGCTTGGCCCTCACAGGGCTAAGGAAAAAGAGGACAATGGGACATGTTGTAGTGTTATAGGCTCTTGGTCCCTACAGACAGTTGCAAACCTGTGACAACTACATTAGCAGCAGATCCATGTTCATGGTACAGTATTTTTGTAACTGGTCATTACAAGGAGAGAGACAGGGAGACACAGAGAGAGACAGAGAGAGAGAGAGACAGAGGGAGAGGAGAGAACTGAACCAAGAGTAGCTTGCTGCCTGAGAGATGGTGAGGCAAAAGGCAAACAATAGAGTTGTGAAGGGAATGATCCTCTCAGAAGGTATCAGCTTAACATGAAAGGACTCTAACAGAGACTGTGGTGCTCTCTATATATTAGGACAATATAGGAAAGGTTTGCTGTCCCTGTTAAAATTCCTACTGAGAAAATAACTGAGAAAGTCTCTGTCCAAATATTAAAAGATTGTGCCAGAGGCCCAAAGTTGCCAAGAGAAGACATTGGATGAATCATAAAGTTTTAAATAAAAAAAGATGGTGGTATTCTTTTCTATAAGTTAATATAAATGCTAAATAATTGTTCCTAAAATGAAACACACACACATACACACACACACACACACACACACACACACACACACAAGGTTTTTGTGCCTTAAAACATTTTTTAATTAAACAAACTGAAATATCAAGGCAAACATTTAGGATTGTGAATCTAGAAGAAGTAAAGTGTGTCCAGATTTTCACAGGGTAGGGAACAGGAATGAGGGATCTTGGAGTCACCTCTCCAGACTGAGGGGAAGAAAAAGTGCTGCTGTTTTCTTTCCTTGTAATAAAGCAATGCACATATAATTATGCACTGGGAGAGGGAAGAAAATGAGTGTGAATATGTAGACTAGCCACACAATGTATGTTTGGAGCAAAAGCACCTTTGAGATTAGAACAATGACCACTGAAGGGATGATTTCAGGGGATAATCTGGCAGAATTACTAACCAAAAGAAAGACTATAAAAGTTCAGCAAAATAAGTTAAACATTGTGACTTACCTAGCTTAAATGAAAAAGAAATGTAAAACATACAGGACTGCAAAGTAACACAATCAATAAAAAATAAAGCAAAAAAGGAGGGATAAAGTCAAGTCTACTGCATAGTCCAGCACTATGCACAGAAAAAAGAAATTCTGCTCAAGATAGACTGCTCACTGGCTGAAAGAATAGAAAACCTTTTTATAGAAATGCATGAAAAAGAAAATATCCAAGAAGAAAGGCTGCCACGGGGAGTGGTCAACTACGTACCAGGACAGCGGAAACAAACGTGATTACGATGGATGTTGAAAAATGAAAATGTAAACCACAGTCACTAACGAGGATAAATGTCGTGTAGTGGGGAGTGTGCAGGACTGTAGACAGAAGAAACAGTGCAGTCACTACAAGACGGGTAAGCAGCAACCTTTCTAAAGAAACTCAGACAGGACACACATCCAGGGAGGACTGTGTTCTGTGTCTCCTCTCTGAACAATAAATGAAAGATGATGTGAGAAACTGAATAGAACAGCATGAATGAACAGACATGTATGTCCTTATAAGTCTGGATGAGTGAATCCCTGTTTTGATGAATAGAGGAGGCAATGTTTTATAAATTAATCAGCCAAAAGCAATTATGTATATTTTTATAGAAAACATATCAATTATAAGATAGTGTACATAATAACAATACATTTTAAAGCACATTTTGTAAATACATATATATGCATACATATTCATCCCATAAATTTCATTAAGAAAGAGATAAAATTTTACTAGAACAGTTAAATATATTAATTGGTCTGAACACCCCAAGTGAATGAAGTCCTGAGTAAAAATAGTCAAAATTAAAAAGCTTCAAAATGGTTTAACTACTTCTACTCATCACATTTTATATAATAAGTTTAGTAGATTAATGACATTGAGAAGAGATAGATCAGCATAATCATCATTAAACAATTTAACAAGTTAAATGTTTGATAGAATCCATTTTTGAATGTTCACTTCAATCTAAACAGTGCACTTACATTAATCTTTTTTAATTTAATTTTTTGTATTTCTATTATTTTTTCTTCTCTTCCTACTCTTTCCAGATCCTGACCACTTCCCTACCCAACCAACTTCATACTCTCCCCTCTCTGTCTCTGGCTCCATTCCCCCTACCCTCTCTGTTTCTCTTTCTCTCTCTCTCTCTCTCTCTCTCTCTCTCTCTCTCTCTCTCTCTCTCTCAAAAAAAAAAAAAAAGACCAGCAAAGACAAAAAAGGAAAATCAAAACAAACTTTAAAAAAAAACACAGTAAGACAAAAAAATACCAAAACAAAACAAAAAGCACAAAAATAATGTGGAGTCTGTTTTGAGTTGGCCAACTACTCCTGGGTCTGTGGTCTGCACTGGAATTTGGTGATTTGCTTTTACTGATAACTCAGAATTTTTTGGTATAACATTATAAATCTATAGAATAAAATGAGAGTTGCTCATTTCTTGGAAATTAATTATGTGTGCTTCTGTGAGGCATCTGGTTCTTGACTGACTGCATTCTCCCTTTAAAGTTTTTCTGGTTGAACATCAGTGATCTCAAAGAAACAAACTGCATATGTCTGCTCAGACTGTCCTTAAAATATTTCCACAAACTGAAGGTCAAAGTGACAAACGTTTCTTCTGTTCAGTTTTGGGGCTGAAAGTTAAAGCCCGGGACATGATAGGGTTCACTTCTGCATGAGAACTCCCTTTTTAATCCATAGACTTCCACCTCATTACTATGTCTTCACATGGTGGAATCGAGGTGGGCAAGAGAATGTGGGAGCACACTCCAGTAGTTCTTCTTCAAAAGAAGATAACTCTGCTGAGTTAAGGCACACCCTTACCAACTGATATAATATTAATTACCTCCTAGTGGCCTTTTATCCATTCAATTATGTTGGAAATTAGAGCTTCATTGTGTAAACAAAGGGTAGGCATTACCAATCCGTGATTCTAACTTGCTGTAGACGTCAAACCAAATGTTTTCATCTTAGAGCTGGAACTGATTCACACCACAGAGAGCAGCTTCTCTTCAGCAGCACTTACCCACTATTTCCACTCCATTGCAGGTATCTAGTTGCCTCTCTCTTTGCTCCCACCCGCTCTGGACACTCACTTTACTTCTTTATGAACCTTGGAGTACTCCGCAGAGTGCCTGTTCAGTGCATTAGAGAACTAATTGTGTTGTAATGGGAGTGCTTTTCGGAGTCCTCCGTCAGAAACTGTGCTGGAAGTGGTAGAGTCTCTGGAGAGCTTAGAAAAGCTTGTGTGGTCCATCCTGAATTGCTCCCAGCTGATGTGGAGTTCTATTCATAGTCCAGCACATTTCTCTCAAATATTCTGGTCCTTAATTTCATAAGCACTGATCTTTGAGAGAATCTAACAAGCAATTGAACTAGTCTCAAGAAAACTGTATGTATGCATATAAACCAATACCTTGCAAGCAATTCCACAAAGCTTACAAGCCACCTGAAGTCCTCACTCGTACTCTTTCAAGGTACCAGGTTTAGCCTGGTAGTGGTGGCACAAGCCTTTAATCCCAGCACTCAGAAGGCAGAGGCAGGCAGACCTCTGTGATTCAGAGACCAGCCTGGTCTACAGAATGAGTTCTAGGCTAGACAGGGCAACACAGAGAACCTATCTTGAAAAACAAAACAACAAAAAGATACAAGATTTGGAGAGACTGTATGGTACAATGAACAAAGTTTACACAATTTTTACAAAGGATGAACTATAAAGATGTTAGGTCATTATGCAGAAAAAATTAAATTAATAAACATTATTTCAAGTCTTTATTAGTGACCTTTACAAATACAGTCAGAACAGTATAGTTTGTCAATAATTTAGTTTCTGTACATACCAACTGAGATGATGAAATTGGATTTTTGATGCATCATTATGAATTAATGAAAAAGTAACCATATCATATCCTGTCTTAGACAAATCAGAGTCAATATCACCCATGAAGCAGGCTTGAATTTAATTCAGAGATCAAACTCTAGTCTTGGCATTTAAGGCACTAATTTGAAGAGAAATGAAATGGGACAAAAACTAACAACTAAGATGAGGTTTACTAGATTTGCTAATGGATAACTTTCCATTTGGCTAGAGCCACTATGCTACTATCAGAAGGCTAATTATGTCTTCTCCAAAGGGCTTTGATAATTCAGACAATAGGAAGCAACCCATGTGGCTTAGAGAGGTATCAGTAACCATTAACCATCCTTTGCTTCCTTATATGATGGTTCCATATTAGCAGCATCATGATTTTGGCTCTTACTATTATGCCATCTGATGATATGACACATTCAGCAAACCAGTCTTGCATGGCAGCTAGTGCCTGTAATTCTAGCACTTGGGAGAATAAGACAGAAGGAACAGAAATTCTAGGCCAACTTAAGTTATGTCAGACTCAGTCTCAAACAACAATGAAAACAAAAACAAACAAACAAACAATCCTATAAAAAGGAAAACTCCATATAGAGTCATGAGACAGGGGTAGCTCAATTCTTCCACACATTTTCCCCACTTTTCCACAGACAGACCTGCAAACTAGGAATGTGTTGTGAGTAATCTGTAGCTCTGACATGACAGCTTGTGAGGGATTTATTGCTATGTAAATCAGAATAAGTTAAAAGATGTCTCTAAAATTGTATTACCTTCACTTACTTGCATTCCAATATGATTTTTTTGTAAGTTAGCAAGTATTTAAAAACACAACCTGAAACAATACTAAATGAGCTTCTACTTAGCTTCTACCATGACTTAAAGGCCAAGTGTCCCCATAGCATCATGCATTTGAAGACATGGCCCCAGCTGGTGGCTCTGCTTTAGGCCCTTGATCCTAGCTGGGGACATATGTCTATGAGGGCAGCTTTCAAAGGCCATGTTTGCCGCTGGTTCCTGCCTGCCTACCACTGTTTCTGGACTTACCACATTGTAAACAAATCCTTTATCAAGTTCCCACCACCATAGGCCAGTCTCCACTGCCGTGATGGACCATTCCCTCTGAAGCTGTGAGCCAAAATAACTCTTCCTCCTTTACATTGTTTCTGCCAGTTATTTGATCTCAGTAATGAAAACCTAACAAATACAAACCCTGGCTTCTGAGTCTGGTGGAGGTGTATTTAGAAAGAGGTAAACAATTTTATTTTATTCTAATCATCAATGACCAACTTGCTTCACCAAATTAATAATACAAGTTTCATGAAAAGTACAATCATGGTTGTAAACATGAGGAGTTTGGGGAGGTTAGTTATTGTCAATGAATTCTAAACAAAAAGTGTTGCTATTTTCTCCTTATATAATATATGGAAAGAAACCACTAATCAACTTGCCTGATTCCAACCTGCTGGCTTCTAGGAGTTCTCTAGCTAACACATATTCAGAGACCCTGGTGGGCTACCTGCACTCCCCTTCCTGGTACCCTTCTATTCAGTTCACCCAAATTTTACAACTGCTTTCCAGGGACATTCATCTCCTCTTGACTCTTCTCCCTCCCTTTGGGGCTTGTGTAACCCCAGTCTGCATACTTCCAAGGACTCTCTAACCAGCACATGTGGCACAGAAATCCAGGAACCTACAGCCACTATGGGTGACCCAGAGACCCAGGGCCCTGCCACCTGTCTGCCAGAAAGCTCTAAATGCCTTATTCTGCCTGAGACCCAGAACCAGCATGCAACACGGCGGGAAATTTATTTCAAGCTCCTTGAACAAACCACTTAAAGGTACCAGATTACAGCCAAGAGACAGAAGACGTGAGATAAAGATTATATCCCCAAACACCAGACAGAGGAAATCAAGATCCTAACCCTGCTATGAATTAATCTTTTCCTGATCATAAGTAACTCTGATAATAGATGAAAAGGAATTTGATCGAAAATTAAAGAAAGAAAAAACTAAACCAACAAACTAACTCTCACCACAGACAGTAATAAAAAAAATAAAAATAAAACAAGGAAAATAACATGTCACCTCTAAGAAATGAAAATGACATGGAAGAACTCCAGATAAAGAATTCATAGCAATGATTATAACTATGCTCTAACAATGCAAATAAGACATTGACAAAGAAATGAGTAAAATAACAAAATCAAACCAAGGTATGAAAACACAACATAAGGTTTGCTTGTTTGTTTTTTGTTTGTTTGTTTGTTTGTTTTTAAAAATCCAACCTGAAATTACTCTGGAAATGAAAATTTCAGGAAATCGCTTAAAAATCTTAGCGGGAAACTTAGCCAACAGAATGAATCAGCTCAAAAACAGAGAGTTGAGGATGGAAGACAAAACAGAGGAATGGGGTTATCTAGGAAAGGTCAACGAGAAATTTTAAAGTGTAAATGAAAGTAATATGAGAAATATTGGGAGTGCCACCAAAAGACCTAATCTATAAACTATGAGCATGAAGGGAGAAGAAAACCATAGTAATAGCTTTAATAAAATTATAGAAGAGATGTTCCTGTTAGAGTCCACAGATCACAAAGACTACCAGTCACACATGAAATCTTCAAGAGCATTTGCTTCTCAAGGGCAGATTCCAGCATGCAGGGGTCAGCCACACAACAAAACTGTGGTGACCCTGAGAGACGCTCTCAGGCTCCTTTTATACACCACTAGAGGAATTGCAGGGATAGCTAGGTCATCTCCAGCAAACATGATTGGCTAAACAAGCAATGGTTACATTAGTTTAAATTTTATTGGCAGTGGTACTTTGAACATGTCAGGACAGGCCTGGACATGTATCAGAAAAAAAAGAGGGGGTTGACTTGCAATATCTTCCCTTTTCTGATTGGCTTGCTCTAGTCTGCCGGGACTGGGCAGGTTGTGGGGCTTGGGAGTCAGCCAGGGAAGAGGCCATGGTCCCAGCTTCATTGGAGAATGGTGAAGAAATTGCTTCTGGCAAACCAGAAGCAGAGCTGGGGGCCTGTGCCAAAGGTCAGAGTTGAGGCAAGTGGGAGCTCTCCGCTCCATGCCCACCCTCACCTAGGCTGCTTCACCCTGGCTTGGCACCATGTGACCCATGCTCTGCCACCAACACCGCTGGCCTTCTCAGTTCCCAAGTCTAAAAAAGAGGTGACAATCCAGGTACAAGAGGATTACAGAACAGACAACACCAGAAAACAAATCCTTCCTGCTGTGGGATGTTCTGTATGGCAAATGTGTTGCTGATTTGTCAATAAATAAAACACTGATTGGCCATTGGCTAGACAGGAAGTGTAGGCGGGACAAGGAGGAGAATAAAGCTGGGAAGTGGAAGGCTGAGTCAGAGAGACACTGCCAGTCGCCACGATGAGAAACAGCATGTGAAGATGCTGGTAAGCCACGAGCTACTTGGCAAGATATAGATTTATAGAAATGGATTAATTTAAGCTGTAAGAACAGTTAGCAAGAAGCCTGCCACGGCCATACAGTTTGTAAGCAATATAAGTCTCTGTGTTTACTTGGTTGGGTCTGAGAAGCTGTGGGACTGGCAGGTGAGAGAGATTTGTCCTGACTGTGGGCCAGGCAGGAAAACTCTAGCTACACCTTCCTTTACAATAAGCTACAGTTAAAACATTAACAATACAGAAAAGGCAAAAGGTATTGAAAGCCGAATGGGAGAATGGCCAATCACTTATAAAGGAAGACCTATAATAACAGTGTTTGCTTAATTAACAGAAACCTTTAAAGTGAGAAGGGCCTGGAAAGACATATAAAAAATCATGAAAGACCACAACTGTCACCCATACTATTATACCCAGCAGAACTACCTATTACATGCATACTTTGGCAGTAACCAACAGCTTGAGATCCACTCAAGAAGAGGGAAACCATGTTATACACCAAAACTCTAGGTAACAAATCAGTGCTAGTGAAGTCATGTTTATTGGAAGAGACTCTACCACCACTAATTTACTAACCTAGAATAATCTCTAACAATAATCTATGAACATTTGTCCTTATATCCACAGATAACTGTAGCCTTTACCCTCCGTCATGGAATCTTCTATTTTCTACAGACAGAGACCACTATAGTAAACCATAGCCAATTAAAGCAGAGTGGTGGAACCCAGTCTCACTGGATATATCTACCAAACTCCCATGCACCTAATGCTCAGGTAACTGTGACAAGCAGAAATGGAAAGATTGTAAGAGCCAGAGGATAAGAGAGTTTGCTGTGAGATTGTTGCCTCAGTGATATCAGAAGCTATAACTATTTAAAGTCTCACCATCATGACTGTCCAAATGTGAGCTGAACATGGATGATACCAGAAGATGTGCCAAAGCCAGCAGGGAAAAGCTCTTGAGGCATCAGCCCTAAACAAATGACTATAGGTAACTGAGGAAAGCTGGGGTGGGAGAGGTGATCTTCCAAGGAAAAAGCACAACAATCAGTTGTCCAGTGTCAAATTGTCAGCCCTGAAAACATACATACAAGTAGCATTATATGGATAAAATGGTGTATATTTAGGAATATGTATATATGCACACACACACACATATGTGCATGCAATAAACATTATTTTAAAAAGGCATGAATTTAAAAAAAGAGTGGGAAGGAGAATATGGGAGGTTTTGAAGGGAGGAAAGGGAAGGAAGAAATGAAATTATAATTTCAAAAATAAAATAAAAACAAATGATGACATATGCTGATGTGAATATGTGGAAGGTAGAAAGTTCATTTACTGGTAGGAGGAGTGCAAACTGATGCAGCCACCAATGAAATCAGTGTGAATATTCCTCAAATTACTAGAAAATAGATCTACACATTATCAAACTACACAACTTGGGGGCATATACTCACAGGACTCTATATCCTATTATAGAGATGCCTGTTCATTCAGGTTCATTTTTACTCTATTCACAATATCCAGGAAATGGGAAGAACTTAGATTTTATCAACTATTGAATGGATACTGAAAATGTGTCATAATTATACATTGTACTATTATTCAGCTGTTGAGAATAATTAAATTATGAATCTCCAGTTAAATAGAACAGAAAATAACCATTCTGAGGTGTAGCTAGTCTTTCTCTGTCCTGCCAGCCAGCTCCCAAATAACCACACAGAGACATTATTAATTATAAATGCTTGGCTGATAGCTTAGGCTTGTTTCTAACTAGCACTTATAACTTAAATTAACCAATCTCTATTAATTTACATGCTGCCACATGGCTCATGGCTTGTTACCTCATCTCCTACAGGTCATGCTTCCTCTGCATTCATCTAGGGACTCCACCTTCTTCTTCCCAGTATCGCTTCTGCCCCCTAAATCCTGCCTAGCTACTGGTGGTTCAGATTTTTAGTAAATCAATCAGAGTGATGTATCTTCACATTGTACAAAAAGGTTATTCCACAACACAGAAAGAGGTAACTGAGACCCAGCAAGACAGAGGTTGTATGATCTCTCTCATTTTTTAGTGTTAGCTTGTAATCTTCAGGTATCAATGTTTCATTGAAATACCCATAGAAGTCAGGAATTACTAAGGGGCTATGGTGGTGGAGGAGGCTTTCAAGGGAGAGAAAACAGAACACAGTGATATAAAGGGCTAAGAAGAATAATTGTAACAGAGAGGATGAAATGGGGTATGGGCAGGAAGGCAAAGCAAAAGAGGAAATGCAGGTTGTGATCACTAACACTATGTATGCTAAATGTTGTAAAAGAAAAAAAACTACAATACTAAATACTGAATGGCAAAATCCAGGATATAAAGAGAAGAGAAATTAAATGATAGTGATGAATATTATAAGAGACAAAGCTAACAAAAAGACTTTTTTCTGACATCCTGACTTAAATCTCCTATCAGCTTACCATCAAGCACTCAATTTGCATTTAAACTTCCCTTTAGCACTGCTAACCCCAGCTAACCCAGACACAACCGTCACTTCCGTGATGCATTTTTTCTAAAAATATTTAGTGCCTTCAAAGACACTGAATTTTTCAAGATTTCGCAACCAAGTTAATAATCTGACTTGAGATTATGTACTGACTACGTACTTAGCCTGCTATTCTACTGTGTGCTCAGCCTGTTCAAGCTTAACCTACTTTTAAGAAAACAATGTAACCACCCTTAGTATGCCTTGGATTTCCCTTGCAATCAGCTTTTATAGCATAAGCTAGATGCATAGATTTAATTTTAAATTATGTACTTTTCCATTCCCCTGACCAAGAATAACATATTTTTGTATGTGTATATGTGTATATCATGATAATCATTGGCTGAAAGATGCCAACTGTTGAAAGTAACCTTAAACAGAACAGACATCTACCATATGTGTTGGAAATAGCATGTATTTATTGGTTAACATCTGTTTGGGGTTTTCAGTGCTCTTTTGGGTCACTTGACATCATTAAAGTAACTTCTTCTCTTGTAAAACTCTGTTAAAGATTTCTGTCAAGTTTAACCTTCATTTTCCCCCATATAATGTCTTCTGTGTTGTTCAATAAATATAGAGTGAAACCATTTTTTAGTGTGGTGGTTTGAATGAGAATGGTTCCTATAGGCTCATAGATTTGAATGTTTGGTTCCCAGTTTGTGGACTGTTTAGGAAAGATTAAGAGCCATGGCCTTGTTGGAGGAGGTTTGTCACTAGGAGTGGGCTTGAGGGTTTCAAAAGCCCATATCAGATTCTCTCTCTCTTTCCCTCACTTTCTCTCTCTCTCTCTCTCTCTCTCTCTCTCTCTCTCTCTCTCTCTCTCTCTCTCTGTCTCTCTGTCTCTCTGTTTCTGTCTCTCTCTGTCTCTCTCTGTCTCTCTCTCTGTCTCTCTGTCTCTGTCTCTCTCTGTGTCTCTGTCTCTGTCTCTGTCTCTCTCTCTCTCTCTCTCTCTTTGCTTGCTGCCAATGGATCAAAATTTAAGCACTTAGCTTCTTCTCTAGTGTCATGCCTGCCTGATTGCCGCCATGCTCCCTGAAATCATTAGCTATTACCCAGTTAAACACTGCTTCTACAAGTTGTCTTCATCATGGTGTCTCTTCATTGCTATAGACAGTAACTAAGGCAATTAAGGACAGGTCAGACATATAGCAGACAAGGGACACAGACTAACCAGTAACCACACACCTCAGACAGAGGGAAGACAGGGAGAGACATTGAGGATTGAAATTCGGACTCACTCTTCATCAAACTATTCCAAAAAGAAATTTCTGTTTTCATTCTTTAATGTGACCTCAGTGCAACATCCCCTCATGGAATATGGCTTTGCCACTAAAGTGCTCCACCCACCTTATTCCTTTCTATCCACAGCCAGCAAGTGCTACACTGCTGTCTTTCCTCGGTTTATTTTTAAATGGAATGTGGGTCTTGCTCAGCAGTAGAGTGTTCCCTTAACATGTGGGAGAGTATGTGCTCAATCTCCAGTACCATGGCAATAATAAAACCCAAACAACAGCACACAGAAACTATGAAATTCATTTCTCCAGTCTAAGGATGTTTCTCACACTGCTACTATCCACACTGCTGTTAGCTATAGGAAAAGCTTCATGAATGGTTCCATTCTTTGGGTAGCTTGTATAATTGTGCAATAAACCCATTTATTTCAGAGAATTTTTGTTCTCTAGAGTTTTTACTTAACAAAGATATATGACATGGTGCTAAGATGCATGTATTAGGAAATTATTAGTACAGTGAACTATTTATGTATCAATACGCCATTTCACCAGTGGTTCCTCTCCAGTGGCATGCACACTTGTCTTGCTGTCTTCACACATCAGAAAAACGTTTCAAAGTGCAGCATAGCCACAGAACTTACAGATGAGTGGGTGACACTAATTGTACAAATTCTCTTTGCTGATACTTTATGGATTCTTCTTTCATTAAATAGAACTAAAAGGGGACAGCCGTGCAGAGCATGTGGTCGGAGCTGTGAGAAAGAAACTGCAAGCAGATCTACAATTTTGTTTCAGTATCCAAGATTATTTTTTAGGGAAGGTTTGGCAACTCATTTGCCTTATGAAAATAGAAAAGCAAAGAAAACTCTCTGCACAGTGTGAAGTTCCTATGTCTTTCATATTTCTAATTCTAGACAGCATGCCTCCTGCACCAAAGAGCAAGAAAATAAATATTGAGTTCTAATCAGTGGTAGAGACTGTGCGGGGACTTGCAGCTCATTTGTCCATCTTGGAGAAGTCATGCAGATTCTATCAGAATGTCACTGTCTAGACCTCTGCTCTCCTCCCTGCTAAGATGAGGCAGCACATTACCAAAGAGAAACAGCAGCTCCCCGGCTTAACATTCTTCTCTATGCTCAGAAAAAAAGAAAAATAAATAAATAAGTAAAGGGAGAAAGGCAACAACTTCAATCTAATTTAATTCTGCAATGAAACCAGGAATTAGACTTCCTGTAGTGTTGAGTTAGCCTTTTTCAAGAGTTAGGATTTTTTTTATCTTTTCTTTTCTTCTTCTTTTTTAACTGTATCTCAGTTACACCAATGGCCCAAGGCTTTCTGAGGAATTGTGAAAGCTTTAAAAAAAATTCAATTGGCAAAAGAATCTTAAAAGCTGTCTTCTCAAAAGGACCTTTGTTTTTAAAAATGCTCAAGTGCTAATTACTTAACTACAAAATGCTCCATTATTTTATTCTAACCTTTAAAACCTCAAGAGACTGTCTCACTAGTATTAAGCCTTGAAAATTCTGCTTTTCTACCGAATATTCAATTTCAATATCATTGAGTCTGTTGAATGACTCTCAGCTCCTTGGTTTGCATTTCTCATCTTTCAATGTAGCAACTGGAGTTCCAGGCCCACAGGAATGGAATTTAAGGACTTTCTACCAACTGATAAAGAAGGTTTGCACTGCAAAACCTTGGTAGACAAGGCAATTTTAAAGAATACTGCCTTAAGATATGAAGATTGAACTCAATACCACTGAAACTGTAGCAAAAAAAGGTCTTAAGTGTTGCATGAGCTGATGGGTAAGCACTTGAGGACTTTAGGGAAGAGCCTGGAACTGCAGTTGGTCCACCCATGTGTGCTAATTGGCACATACCAGAATCAGGTTCCTCATTCCACAGAGCATAGGAGATGAGGCCCTGTATGGGCTAGGAATACATCAGTGTCTCAAACACTGGGGATTATCAATTTACCAGGGGAAGATGTTTATTTCAGCTCAGCGTTTTGGAGATTTCCGGTCATGGACAGTTGTTTCCATTGGTTTTGTACTTTCAGCAAAGCAGAATGCTATAGGAAATAGGGTAGGCTTTTCTTCTAGCCTGGAGGTAAATGAAAAAGAGACTACAGCCCACAAGCCCTTTGAGGGTGGGTCCCTAATGACCTGAAGACCTCCCTCTGGAAATGTCTCTTAAAGATCTTGTCTGAGAGCAACACTAAGTCAAAGATCAAGCTTGCATTTAACACATGGGCCATTGAGGTCACTTTATACCAAAATTATGTGTCCTTATACTCCTTAATGATTGTATTACACAGGGAAATGTGATGGCTTCTAGGTTTTGAAGACAGGGGAAAAAAAACCACAGTAAGATGTTTCTGATCATCGGATATTAAATTGTAAGACTAAGAAGATGGGCCAATGGGCAAAGTGCTTATTCCACTCAAGTCTGAAGACAAAAGTTCTGAATTTGAGCACCACACAAAACAACAGAGAGCAGGTGCATGTGTTTTTTACTCCAGTGCTTTTTTTTTAATGGAGATGGCAAAATCCTGGGGTTTGTTGGCTTACCAGACAATCAAAGCAGTAAGCTCCAGGTCAGTGAGAGACCCTCTTTCAAAACTAATATGGAAAAACAATTTGACAAAGACACCTGTTGTCAACATCTGGCTTCTGCAGGCACCTGTGCCAGTTAATGTACCCACATATATGTATGCATCACCTCCATCCATATATTAACAAAAAAGAAAGCCAAATGAAATGGAAAGTCTAGTGACTGTTTACCATGTGTCTGATAACTGTTTATAGTTACAGCACATAGAGAAATAGGGATATACACATAGACATACAAATATTATGCATATACACCACATACATGCACACACATATATGTGTATGTGTATATGCATATACATGTATATATATATACATATATATGGAGAGAAAGAGAGAATCTTCATACTTCTTATATCTTATTTAAAAGAATAAAGTCACAAAACAACAATATTTCAAATATATTTTTCACAAAAGTCATACTTGGTAGAGTTTCAGCTTTCTCTCATCTCTATTATCTGAAAAATTAAAATACAAATTTGCTTGAAGAAAAGTGATATCCATTGTAATTTAAAGTCAATAAAAGAGGGGAAAATATTCAGGAGAAAAATAAAATAAAACATATATGCTTCATTTGAGTATGTAATTTTCTTTGGATTCTGAGATAATAAATGATTTTCTTTTGTTACTCTTAAACAAAATTTCAAATAAAGAAATGATCAAAGTATTGATTTTGTTTTATTTCTTTTAAACTTAAATATATTCATCTGTCTTTGTTCAGTAATTTTGATCATATTAATATCTGTAACACTTGTGACATTGCTAAATGCATTTGTATTTGTGCCCAAAGCTTTCATTCCCTTATTAATTCTGTCAATATGTAAGAGAACATAGAGCAACTATAGCTGTGTGTTCAACATACAGTAACTACAATTCTATGATAACTCAGAGCAGCTATGGCTGCTGCATGGCATCTCACAAGACCAAGCTAGTCACTATTGCCGTATTGATGAGGTGAAGCTCACAGGACCCTAGCCATAGCTCAGAGACAATAGTTGATATTTGCTGGGGGAGGGCAAGTTAGCTTCCTTCAGGGTAGTGGCAACTTATAGAACATGGCATCATCCTCATGTGCAAATGGCCAGCCCTGTTTGGATTCAGCGTGCTATAGAGAAAAGAAAAGGAGGGAGGGAGGGAAGAAGAAGGAAAGAAGGATATATGAAGTTGAGAGGGGCTATGAGAGGCTGCCTGGAAGAAGCTAGAAGGTAAGAGTGTGAGTGGACTTGCTACATGTATAAAATTTTCAATAAATAATTAAAATAAAACTTAAAAAGTGAAATTAAGTCTGTATAAGATCACTTGCATATATGTTTTAAGGGTTGGCCGTTTGGTGTTAGATAACCAGTTGGTATGTTCTTTCCTAGGGAAGGCTATTTCTCCCACTATTAGCATTTCTTTGTTCTTTGTGTTTTTGTGTGTGTTGGTTTAAAGCTGTGGTGACCTTTCCCCTGCCCATGTTAGTATGCCTATTGTTGTCTTTGTTCAATTCAAGTTTAGGCAGTCATGTTGGTGAGAATTTATGGATGTAGCTTCTGAAATTCCTAGAAGACACAATCTTATTGTTAACTCCCTGTTCTCTTGGCTTTTATGATCTTTCCATCTTCCCTTCCACAATGACCCATATGCTTTAGGTATAGAAGTTGTATTATAGATGTTTCATTTGGGACTGGGCTCCACAGGTATGCATTTTTTTTATTGGTTGTGCTTTTCTGTAATGATTTCTGCCAGTTTCAAAGCAAATTTCCAGACAAATAACATTATATAGACTGAGCAGGTTGTATTTATGTACTTAGGAATATAGATATAGATATATAGATATATGTGTGTGTATATGTGTGTGTTATATATACATATCAACAATTAATAAAAAAAAGAGGCCATGAGTTTAAAGAGATCAAGAAGGGGTATATGGAAGAGTTTGGAGGAAGGAAAGGGTAGGTAGAAATTATGTAATTATCTTATAACCTCAAGAAATAATTTTTAAAAAATAATTCTCAAGCCATCACAGTGGTACACATCTGTAATTCTAGCACTCTGGAACCTGAAATGGGGGAAATCACAAATCTGAGACCAGTATGGTCCTCAAAGCAAAACTTTGTCTCAAGGATGGTGAGGAACCAAGAATTAACTCCCTACCAATCAACACATCCCACCAAAGAGGGTATGAAGATGTCAAACATGGGAAAAGACTGTCTACATATTATACACTAGGAAAATAAAAAATTGAAACCACCAAGCTATATCCTTACACAGCTATCAGGTGAGATCAGGCACATTCACAGTGGTGTGGCTGTAGATGACGCAGCTAACAGAATGAATAAAATCCAGACAGTAACAAAGACAGAAGATTTGGAGAAGCTGGATCACTCTTGCTTTAGCAATGGAACATGTCCTGCATGAAACACTTTGACAGTTTCCATACAAACTATATTGTACCTATAATACTACTCAGAATTTATACTCCTAGGTGCTAATTTTCCCAAAATGTAAATTCTCACAAATATCTGGGCCTCAATTAAATTTCCTTAGGAAAACTTTTAGACATGGTCAGAGGTGTGTCTCTTAGATGAGTCCAATGGAATATTCCATAGAATACTACTCAGAGAAAAGCATGACAAATTAAAAATGAAAATAGAAAAGGAAGAACAACCTGAATGGGTCTCCAGAGAAATTGGCTAATGGTAAAAAGCTAATGTTAAGAAATTACATTATGTCTGTTTCTGTACAGTTTCATTTTACATTGTGTTATTTGAATGGCAAAGCTATGGAAAGGAAGAGCAATCTGATCATTGCCATAATTAAGGACAGAGCGGTGTCATAAGGAAAGTCAAAACTATGAAAGAGCAGCGGGAAGGTCCTCGTGACTATGTGGTTCCTGACTATACCTATTTCAAATCCAAGTTCATGTTATTCATCCACAGGGAAATGGCTTTAAGACTGGAGAAGAAAGTACAATTTTATATATATATATATATATATATATATATATATATATATATATACACAAAGTTTAGGATGTTTATTCAGTGAGCTCAGAGGCCCAGCAAGGATAACAGAACTAATACCAAAGAGCGCAGCTGCCTTAGTGTGTCAGATTAGCAAAGGGGGGTGAGTAAATGAAATCACCGTCTGTGCTATATTCCCAATTGTTCAATAAATCTAAATTTTCCAAGGAAGAGTATAATAAATAAATTTGAAATGATGAATGGATGAATAAATAAGCAAACTAAGTTAGTGGTCAAGTCAAAACATCAAACAAAACAAACAGGAAGATTAGCAACTGACCTCTGGCAACGTCTTTCTTTTCCCTTGGAACTTTGTGCTGACAGAGGACAGTTTAGCATCTCAGTAGGTGCCATATTGGTTGCCAGTGGTGTTGGGCCATGGACACAGCTGGCTCCGGGATTTAATTAATAGGTGTTGCTCTGGAGTTCTAGCTTTTGACTGGGGTGTAAAATGATTCATTCCCAAGTGGAAACTAGAGATTTTCATATCGGAACTTTTAAAGATGAACTGACATGTTTATTTCAACAGAACAATGTCAATTCTTATAAGAATTATATACTGGTCAGTAGTTATTTTCCATCTCTATCATGATTTGAGAAAATATTAATGTGAGAGTTTTCATCATCCATATAGTCCACAGGTGAGTTTTTCTCATGAAATCTCCACTCTTCAGAATTTGCATCAAAGCCCTGTTTACTATGCATAACTTCCTTTGTTTTCTGTCCAGCTGTTATTAAGCAAGTTTGTATCCAAGTGTGTATTTGTTATTATTAATTTAGCTTGATTCTCACATTAAAATAGGCGTTCTTTTGCTTAAATGTATATATTATTCAATATAGAAAAGTGAAATGTCTAAGGATTAAAATCTGTCAAGACATAAATCTATCCATTAGGGGAAAATGTAATTGTGCTGTTTAGGTAAAAAAAAAATCCTATTTATTATTTCTCCTCACTTAAAATATATTCATATACCAAATCAGTACTTTAACACTATAACTTTTATTTTGTTTTGATGATATCATTAAAAATAATTTTATTTAACTCTATGTCCTACTTGTCTCAAAATAATTATCAGAAAATATAAAACAGAAAATAAAAATCACCATGTCTTATGTGAACATAAATTTTTAATTCAAGATTTCCTATGTTCAATCTTACAATACATTTAAAGATAAAGGAAGCTTTCAGAAGCACTCAGAAATGAATTGTTGTGATATATTTATGTGTTCCTGATACTGTAGCATTGTTATTACAATATAACCTCTACATTTCATTTTCTGACAACCAGCCAATCATATATAAATTATAGCAATTCAGTCATCATAACATTGTCAAGACATTTCTGAAATACCAATATTAAGCCATATTTAAAAGAAAGATAGCATTAGTAAGAGGTTTGCATGTTGTACATACAAGTGACACCTACGAACTGAACATATTAAATTTATATGTTTAGGAATATATGTATAAATATAACAATAACAACAATTAAAGAAAAAGAGGCCAGAAACCATAAATTTCAAAGAAAACAAAGAAGACAGTTACATGTGAGGGGGTTGAGGGGGAGGGAAGGAAAGGAAAGACGATGTAATTATATTTTAATTTAAAAAATTTAAAATGTTCAATAAAATAAAAAGTAATGGATGCATGAGATGAAATTGGTAGTTATTCATTAAAAACAATATTGCTAACTATGTTTCTATCTTGTAACTTTAATTCTCTTTCCAGGAAAATATTTCCTGGCAGATCGTCCTGACGAGGTTTTTACATATTGTGGAGACAGGGCAAGGAGTCAAGCACAGAGTTGGAGGTATTAGAAGAGACTGAAGTTCGTTCCCAGTGAAAGTTGTCGGAGCAGAGATGATGACCAGAAGATCAATGTGCTTCATAATAATCAGCCCCCAAGTCAGCGTCCGACAAAAAGCAGCCTCAGAATTCAGGTATGCGAGTGTGACTCTGTCCACCCAACATTTAAGAGTTCAAAACCACAGGTCCTGAGAGTCGAGGTAAAGCATCCTCTATATGAGAGGAACAGCGAAGCTTATAAACCTAGAAAGGGAGAAGCAGACAGGAAACTCACAAGACCTGGTTTGGTGGAGCCGTGCAGGGGAGAGAGAGCAAGGATCAACATTTGCTCCAAAGAGAAAGCCCCACCACGTATCCTGCCTGCAAGTGTTCTTCAATCATTTTTTAATAGAAGACTTGGGAAATTTCTCACCCAGCTGAGCATGGAAAGAAATGGGTGTGGAGCAAATATGGCACACTGTGGAGTTTCCTTCTCACAGCCAGGACCATAGGGTGAGTCTCCAGAGCTTCAGAGTATGATCCAGATTAACCATCTCCAAAGGAATGTCATAATCCAGTTGTTCGCTTCTCGTAAAAGTCCAGGGTTCCCACAATTAGGACCCTCATTTTGAAAAGCAATTTCTTCATTCAATGTATCCATTATATAATCTCTTAGGTTATTAAAAAGGTTTTTCATGAATCAACAACATATATTTCGACAAGAGCAATGCGTATCAGAGGCTAAAGCAATTCCAACTGTCTAGAAGAACACCAAAAACAAATCAAAAGCTTCTGGTTTTGTTTTTGTTTTTGTTTTCAGGACTGTGGGTAAAACCTGTTCGTTTGTTTGGTTGCTTTTTTTTAAATTTAATTTTATTTTTTTGGTAACACACTTTCTAATTTCTAATGAACTTTTAAGATGCAAGAGAGATGGTGCTTATTGCTCACAAATACATATTTGGGTATAGTGTTCTGCACCTTTAATAGCAATACTTAGGAGTCCGAAATAGTTGTATCACTGTGAATTCCAGGCCAGTCTGTTCTACAAATTAAGTTTCAGGCCGGACAGGACTAAGTAGACCTCTATGTTTGTGTGTCCATGTCCATGTGCATGTGAGTGTGTGTGTGTGTGTGTGTGTGTGTGTGTGTGTGCAGGATAATAAATCTGTTTAAATGCGTGTTCTGGCCTTTAACTGTAATAAAGTTCATGGTCAGAAATCCCAAGGACACCTAAAGTAGAAGGGCAGTCCCTTGAATCCTCTCAGACTCCTGGTTTTCCTGTGCCTAAAGGCACATTTCACATCTACTTTTATAATTGTATACACATTTCAAAAGTAACTAAAGGGATGGATATGACCAGAATATGTTATATACCTGTATGAAATTGTCTAAGAATAAATTGATTAAAAAATACTGTAACGTTATCTGCTTAATGATTCATGAACTAAATATCTTATTTTCCACCTTATTGCTCCCAAGAGCTTATAAAATCTCATAAAGTGAATCCACCTCCACCCTCTGGGGAGGAGCAAAAGGGTGCTATGACCCTGGAGTTTGTTTGATTTCTTATAATCTGTTTGTGATCAGTTCATCATGACACTAACTGCCATCGGCTATTGGCGCTACAAGGCACTGTACTGGTGACTGTTCACCAGAAGTGCTTAGAGTTTGAAGAAGAAATTAAAACCTAATAAATTATAAAAATACACTGAATGCTTTAAAAGCAGTACCTAAAGAGTGGACCTTGGAAAAGCATCAATATTTTGAAGCTGTCTGTCTGAAGTACCATATAAGCTGAGAGGAGTTAGCTTATAGATGGAGGGGGAAGACATCTCTAATCTGCCAAACTTCTGTAGCTTAGTATGACTGAATAACTGAGCTCAATGCAAAGAATTTGAGATGAGGATAAGGTAAGGAACACCCAAAACTAGAGACCTCGTCTATCTAACAGCAAAATGAAAAGGAACAACAGTTACTGAAGAATAAATTTCTGATCCCACGTGTATTTTACACAAGAATATATGTAGACTCTTAAAGTTAAAACAGCAACTCTAAACTCAATTTAAAGTTAGTCTAGAGAAGAGAAAATATTCAAGAAAAATATGTAACACTTATTTTCAGATTATGTTTTAAGTATCTATTGATTATGACAAAACTAAGTACAGTAAAATCAATAAGAAAATAAGATTAACTTGCAAAGAGGCATAATCATGATTAGATTGTCAATTTACCTAAATTAAAGTCCAGTTTGACTCATATAAATTCGTTGCATAATTTTTTCTCCCAAGAGGGTATATTTAAGGAAATAAAAATGTGTAATTTATTTTCAGGTTTTCATTTTTAAACGATATGCAAGAAATTAAGTTATGTAAATAATCACTATGTTTGATGTTGGATTAAAATTAGAAGGGTTGCTTTTACCAATAATGCAACATTAACAGGATATTAAAAATATCTCATTTGTTCTTTAGAAAGTGCTGAGTTGGTTATCAAATTATCCTAGGCATTAATGGTTAGGAAACCAATTTTTCTGAAACAGCTGATATTGTGAATTTATGTAAAAAAGGGAAAACTAAAAGCCGGAGGACAAGTAAACACCCTTCCAGATGTTCTGTGTCAAAGTGACTAGGTTTATTTTAGCTGAGCCCAGCAACTCTTCCAGGACACCCTGGGAGATGACTGCTCATGCAGGGCAATACATAAAATCAGGTGTTGAGCTCAGAAGAGTACAATTTACTATAACCACTTTTAACAGACTCAGCAAAAGAAAAATTGTTTCATAAAGAGAAAGAAGACATTCATAACAACCCCTCCTCACAGAGGATGAGGACAATAATTTCGCAAGATAAATGCTCATATTTCTTTAGATTTTATGCCATTTTTTTGTAAATGGTGGATTTCAGATGAGATTTAAACCAATTTTATGCAAGTTTGATGCCATAATTCTTAAGTTAAAGAAATAATCTACAGTATGGGATGTAGAATAATGAACGTCTCAACTCTATTGCTTTTTAATTATCTGACAGCAGCAATATTCAAAGAAATTATGATATAGATTTTCCTTTTCAAGCCCTTTTCACTTTATGATAATAATCTAATGTCTCTTACTGTTAATTTGAGAAAACTCCTGAGAACTGATATCTGTCCAGATGTCAAAAGCAGACAAAATTGTCAAGTTATCATAGTGACAAAAGGTGTCCAAGAAGCTAGGAAAACTGCTGTCAATCATCCTGTCCTGGTGTAACTCTACTTTGTGTGGAGGCTCAAAGGAAGGAATTAAGCATTTGTCAAGGAAATTGCAAAAGGTAATAACATATTATGTTACTCTGGCCCAAACTTCCATCTGGTGGTTAGCAATCTTGTAGCTCATTTGTGTGTCTGTTTCTAGAACTCTCCAAATGCATGATGGTACTATAATTGAAATAAAAGTACACTTACATATTAATTTCCTAACTCCTAACTGCTTAAAAAATTACTGGCTCACAGTAAAATAAGCAGATAAAAGTTTTAAATTGTGTACTCTGAATTAGTGATGATAATTTTATCTGTATACCAATATAATCTTTCCCCAAATAACATTTATCCCAGTCTACATAAAAAGGCAACTTTAAATTGTTTAAAAATAATGTAGGGTTTGTTGCATATTTAAAATTATACTTTATTCTAACACATTTATTTCCCTTTAGAAAAGTACAACAAATTATTCAAAATGGGAATAGTTTAATTACCTTTATCTTAGTTTATCTCCACTGCACAGAGAGAAGGCAACAAATTAATGGTATGTTTGGAGTATAGGAGGGATTGGAGAGTGTTTTAGGTTGAATTTCTACTCCCCAAAAGATTGAAGCTCTAACTCTTCATATCTGACTATGGCATGACTGGACAACAAGATCTTAAAGATCAGAAATTCTAGGTCATCCTGCACCATCCTATCTTGTTTCAACAAATAACAACAAAGACAAAATAAGACATGTAGAAGAGAAATAGAGGAGAACAAAGTAACAATGATGATAAACAGAGACATAATGGCATATGCCACCCAAGGCAGGAAATATCACACACTGCAATAATATCAGAAACAGAAAGCTGTAGGTCAGGCTTTCTTCTTGGGATCTTCAGATACCCTAATTCTTGGCCCTGAAGACACAGTGGATCTGATTTTAATTACACTACCAAAATACTGTAGTTGGATATCTTTAGAATATGATTACTAGCCACTTTTCAGGAGGGTTGCTTATGTAATTTTTTAAAGGGGTTCTATGAGTATTATTTGTTTTTTCCTTTTTTATTAATTATTTGAGAACCTTTAACAACATATTTTGATCATAATCATCCTCCTATTCCTTGATTACTCCAAATCCACAACCCCTTCTCTACCCATATGAATTTGTGTCCTCAGTTATTTTAAACCTATTGAGTTCCACATACTGCCCATATACTCTTGGGTATGTGTAGTGGGTAGCTGTTCCATCTTTGACCTGGAAGTACTACCACCATTGAGGCTTCAGTAACTGTCACGCCTACAAGGTGGGGCCGAGACAGGACCCCTGAAGCCCTGAGATCCAGACATGCCAGCTCTCTTGGTTCCTAGATCCTGGATGCTGGAAGTAGACGGAGCAGAGTTTTCCAGAGAACACTGCTGGACTGCGCTACACCTTTCCTGGACCCTGTAACCTATGCCTTTACTTGTAAGTAACCCCACAAAACAAACCTCCCTTTTAACTACGTGGAGTTGCCTTAATACTACAACCAATAGGTATGTGTCCTACCAGATACCACAATCTTAAAGACAACTGTCTCTCCCTCTCCCATACCCTATCAGTTCTTAATACCTTCTCATATAGTGGTGGTTCTTTTGGCTCTACTGGGATATAACCCATTAAAGAAAACTCACTCTTCCTCTCCAATAAGATATCAATTGCCAATAGTGAATCATCTAAGGATGAGACTTTATGATCATCTCCCCTCTAAATAAGTCTTGCTCATGTTGTCAAAATCATTTTGAGTTCATATGCACAACTGTACCATTGCAGTTAGAAAATAATCTTCCCTTGCAGTCATCAATCATTTCTGCCTCTTATAAATTTTCTGCCTTCTCTTTATCAATGATATCTGATGCTTGGGAGGAGGGATGCTGTAGGGGAACATTATTTAAATAACAACATTTAAATATATGTTTAAGGGGAATATTATGTTGCATTTGTTTAACTCTGTGAGGCTATGTTACTGTGCCTGTCTGAAACATCTGATGTTCTAATAAAGAGCTGAACAGCCAATGGTGAGGCAGGAGAAAGGATAGGTGAGACTGGCAGGCAGAGAGGATACATAGAAGGAGAAAACTGGGAAGAGGGAAAAAGGAGGAGGACTCCAGGGGCCAGTTACCAAGCTGCACAGCAAGTCATGGAGTAAGAATAAGATTTACAGAAGAGAGCAGAAAAGACCAGAGGCAAAAGATAGACTGGGATAATTTAAATACAAGAAAAGCTTGCAAGAAACAAGTTAAGCTAAGGCTGGGTATTCATAATTAAGAATAAGCCTCTGTATGTGATTTATTTGGGAGCTGGGTAGCGGGCCCTCCAAAAGAGTAAAAAAAAAAAAAAAAACAAAAAAAAAAACAAAAAACCAACAACAGGATGTGAAAAAATATCCAATTAAAGGTTTAGAATTCTGCAGTCTCTTCACTTTGACAAATTGTGGATCTATGTTAATTGGCATCTATTCCAGAAAGATGCTTTTCTAATGAAGGCTGAGAAGTACATTAAACGATTTAACAATAAGTCATTAGGTTCAGTGCTCTATCTATTTAGTAGAATAATAGCAGTATGTTATCACCTAGACTAGACAACCTGTCTAGCCACAGGTCCATGGCCCTGATGATGGTATCAGGCATGAATTTCATCTGTAGACTGGGCCTTAAATCTAATCAGAAAATGGTTGGTTGCTACCATAATATTTTTGCCATTATTGTAACTGTGGGCTTGTCTTGCCAGGCAGATCGTTATTGTCGCTCAAAATGTCCAAGTTGGGTTAGAATGTTGGTTTCTTTTTCCTTCAATATCATGCATAGCATCTCCTAGCACTCTGAAAGTTGTCAGGCAGGAGTACATCTTCCAGGTGAGTACCAGCTTGATTTCTGCAAGTTTTATGACTCAAGAATGTGAGTTGTCTAGGCCAACAGGGTTTTATTGTGAAGCTCTGGATAGTAACTGAGACAACAGGTAATAGCCTATAATATTTGGGGGTGTACAGGACCTCACTGACTAGAATACTAAAAGAGTTAATCCATTATTGGCACTATGCTTTTTATTTGTTACCTTTGGTATCAAATATGAGTATTGTCACCCTGTTATAGAGTAATACATTTAGACTCTTTTTATAATTGTGCATACATATGTTTTAGGAAAGCTCTGTATGAATTTTCCAAAAGCTCTTTAGTGTTAATTGTTCCCTCTTTACTCCTTTCCCTACCCTGTTCTCTTCTCCATCCCATCTGTGGTGGTTTGAAAGAAAGTGACCCCTAAAGTGAGTGGTAATTTCGGGAGGTGTGGCTTTGTTGGAATAGGTGTGACCCTGTTGGAGGAAATGTGTTACTGTGGAGTTGGGCTTTGAGGTCTCGTATATGCTCAAGTCATGCCTGTGTCTCAGTTCACTTCCTGCTGCCTGCTGATCAAGATGTAGGACTCTCAGCTCCAGCACGTCTGCCTACATGCTGTCATGTCCCACCATGATGATAACGGACTAAACCTCTGAAATTGGAAGCCACCCCATTAAATGTTTTCCTTTATAAGATTTGCCATGGTCATGCTGTCTCTTCACAGCAATAGAAACTCTAACTAAGGCACCATCTAACCCTTGTATTTATTATTTCCTTTTACCGCTTTATCTCATTTTCTTCTACATCCTCCACCTAGGAAACCACCAGCATACCCTCTTACTACTTTTTATTTTTATGAATATTCCAAATGAAACACATTTAAAAATTCAAACTAACATCCCCAAATGGGAAAATATATGAGACCTTTGTCTTTCTAGATCTATGTTACCTTATATTATTATTTAATTAATTATTAAACTATTATTATTAAATATTATATTATAATATAATTAATATTATAGTAATATTATTTATTATTAAATTAGTTCCAGTACCACAAATTTACCTGTGAATTTCTTAAATTCATTTTTTGACAGATAAATAATATTCTATGTAAATGTATCACGTTTTCATTATCCATTGATCAGCTGATGACCATCCAGCCTGGTTCCATTTTATAATGATTTATAATAGAGCAACAATTAATGCAAATAATCAGCTATTTCTGCATTGGCATACAGAATCTTTGGGTATTTTCCCAAGAATGGAATAACTGGATCATGTAGAATATCTTTTTTTAGCTGTTTGTTAAATACCCACATTTATTTCCATAGTAGCTTCAACAATTTGCAGTCCCACCAGTAATGAATGAGTGTTCCCCTTCCCCATAAATTTTGAAAGATCTCAAATCAATAACTTAATGATGAACTTTAAAGTCTTGGAAAAAACAAGAATAAAAAACATCAAAAAAGTAGGTGGGAAATGATAATAAAAATTAGGGTTCAAATGAATGAAACAGAAATGAAAATAATACAAAGAATCAATGGAATAAGGAGTTCGTTTTTTGAAAAGATTACCAAGATTGACAAATTTTTAGCCAAATTAACCAAAAGAAAAAAGAGGACACAAATTTATAAAATTAAAGATTAAAAAAGAGAGACATAAGAAACACTGAGAAATTGTAAGTCATAAGGACATAATTTTTTAATCTATTTTCCATTGAACTAAATAATCTAAATTAAAGTGGATGAATTCCTAGTTATATACAACCTACAAAGTTACATCAAGATGAAGTAAATAATACAAAAATATCCAAAAAACCAATTAAATAGAAGCAGTAGTTTAAAACCTTTTAATATAAAACAAAACGCTCAGGGCCAAAGGTACTTAATCTAAAAATCTGGGAATAAAGAAATATCTCTAAGAAATTTGCTCCAGTGTTGAACTAAAGGCACGTGATTAATATATGATGGGAAGTCACAGAAGGAAGAAGTAGGGTGTCTACATAGCAATAAAAAGATTTTAAATATAACCAGCTTGAACAGAGATGGGTGGGGAAGAAAAATTAAAAGCACACAGACAGATTATATTATGTGTGATGTTCAGTCACTATTATCTCTGTGGTTATATTGAGGAAAGCCTAGGAGATTAGGGAGGCAGACTGGTGTGTCTGTGAAGGCTTTTGATCATGAAGATTCTGGCCTATGCAATGATTCAGTCTCTGAATGGATTCATAACATGACGGCTTTATTAGGAAGTAGTAAAAAGATAGGCGTGACACTTAGTTGAAGAAGTAAGTGTGGGTCCTTGAAGGCTATAACTTTCTCTGGCTAATTCCTGTTTTTTCTGAACACTTCTCCATATGTTCCTGCCCCACTGTGCAGCTCTACTCAAGCTCCTGGGCCCAGACATCCAAGGACTGAGTCCTCAGAAACTACAAACGAAGGAAATTTTTCCTCTTGTTTGTGTCATCACTCATTATGACAAAAAATAATTAATGCAATGTAAAGTTAGCAAAAATATCAATTTAAAACATATGTGTGATTTAAAAATACACAGAAGATATATCAAAACAATGTGAGTGTGATTTGAACACTTGTCTCAAGTGCAACTAAATTGAAGCAGACCCTGAGACCAGGTCTCCTAAAATGTTAAACCAGGTGTACATTCCCTTTGACTTACTCCTCTTTGAGACACTGAAGTGTGTGTGTGTGTGTGTATGTGTGTGTGTGTGTGTGTGTGTGTCTGTGTCTGTGTCTGTGTGTGTTGGGGGGTGGTGTTTCCTGCTAGTGTCTTTATCTGGTTTGGGTATTAGGGCAATCCTGGCCTTACAGTATTAGCTGCGAGATTATCTTTCTTTCCAAGAAGACAATATAACTAGAATTCTAGTTTTGTTTTTGTGTTTTCTTTGGAAAGACTGGGCCCTGGCATGTGGTCCAGGATAGCCTCACACTCACTTTGATCATCCTTCCTCAGCCTCCAAAACAAAAAGTGCATGACTATGTCTGACATAATCCTTTTAGAGTGTTTGGTAGAATTTACAAGGGAATTACCAGAGAAGAAGTCTTCTTTACTGGGTGGTTAAAATATATAAATACAATGTGATTGATTGGTACAGTGTTATTAAGGAACCTAATCCTTTTGGAGTGAATTTGGGGCTGCATTCATTACAGAGACTACCATATGTGGGGCTAAAGATATCCATCCTGTTCTCTCACCACTGTTCCCCACAAGAGACCAGCAGTGATTTTTTCTGCTCGTTCTTGTTATTGTTAATGTGCCTTCCTCTAACACCCCTGGCCTCCATGTGAGCATACACATATGTAGACACACAAAACAACTTTAAATTGTAGTCTTAAATGATCTCCATGTATTGCAAAGTGCTATGCTATGTATTTAGTTTATTTTACTTGACTCAATTATCTTTATTTGTTTCAAAATGCTTTGAATTTTTGCACAAAACTGTAAATTTTTCTTAGATATTGAGTATATTTCATAAAATATAAATTTTCTTACTTTCTTTTTTTTTTTTTTTTTGGTTTTTCGAGACACGGTTTCTCTGTGTAGCTTTGCGCCTTTCCTGGGACTCACTTGGTAGCCCAGGCTGGCCTCGAACCACAGAGATCCGCCTGCCTCTGCCTCCCGAGTGCTGGGATTAAAGGCGTGCGCCACCACCGCCCGGCTAAATTTTCTTACTTTCTAATTAACTAATTTGAGCATTGTTGCTTTTTTCTCTTGAAGCTTCTCAAAAATCTTACATTTAAATAACAAATATCTGTCAACTATATCATAACTATTTTACTAGCATATTACTTTACTTTTATTCTTTATGAAAATTTTTTCTTACTCATACCACTCATGATTGTAAAATCAAATATTTCATATTAAGTATTTAAAATAAATACTAAATGTGTTAATGGTTTTAATTCTTTTTTGTTGTATATTTTTGATATTATGTTTTAATTACAACATGTCTCCCTTCCCTTTCCTCCCTCCAAACCCTCCATAATCTCCTCCCCACTATCCTTAAAATCTGTGGCCTCATTTTTGAAAATCAATTGTTATTATATGCATGTATGTATTTTTATATACATATATTTCTAAATGTAGCCTGTTGAGTTCATATAATGTTTTTTGTCTGTATGTTTTCAAGGATGATCAATTGCCACTGGACAACTGATTTGTGCTTTTCCCTGGGAAGGGCCACGTTTCCTGCTCTCAGCCTTACACAGCACAGTTTCTAACCCTCTTCTTCTTACATTCTTTCTGCCCCCTCTTCTTCAGTGAGCCTTAGATATGGGAGTGTTTTATAGATGTATCCACTAGTACTGAGCTGCAAAACTCTGCATTTTGATTGTTCGTGGTTTTCTGTAATGCCCTCTGTGTTGCAAAGAGAAGTTTCCTTGATAAATAATGAAGACTGAATTTATCTGTGGATATAACTACTAAGGTTTATAGACTACCTTTAGTAAATTAATGGTTCTGGATTCTCCTCCAATAACTATGGTTTCACTGGCACTGATTAGTTAGCTGGGTTTATATTACCAGTCACGGTCTCCCTCTTGTTAATTGGTGTTGCAGAATATTATTTTAACTGGGAAAAGAAGTGTTATATTTGTTTATGCTGTGACATATTACTTTATTTTTTTTGACATATTACTTTAAATGTGTAAAGGTGTGTTACTTTTGTTTATGCTGCGTTTGTTTAACCATGTATGGATATGTGTTTAACTGTGTAAAGATGTGTTGCATCCATTTCACCTTGCCCGCTTAAGGTACCTGATTGGTCTAATAAAAAGCTGAATGGCCAATATCTAGGCAGGAAAGGAATAGCCAGGGCTGCTGCCAGAGAATGTAAACAGAAGAGATCTAGGCTCTAGAAGAGAAAGAAGAACAAGAGAAGAAGGAGGAGAGAATGAGGGTCATGCTCGGGGCAGGAAGCCAGGCAGACGTCAGCCAGCCAGACACAGAGAAGCAGTGAACGTAAGATACATAGAAGTAAGAAAGGTAATGAGCCCCGAGGTGAAAGTTATATAAAGAGAAACAGGTTAATTTAAGTTAAAAGAGCTAGTCAGAAGTGTGCCTAAGCTAGGCCCAGCATTCAAACCTAATAAGTCTCTGTGTTGTGATTTGGGAGTTGGTTGGTGGCCCAAAAGAAAGCCTGCTACGGACTCGGTCTTACGTCCAGATAGAAGTCTGTTGGTTACTGCCAAAACACAGGAGCCACTACTGAACAGTAAGAGTTACCATACCACAGTGGTCGTGGATGCAGTTCATAGACATCACATCTGGGTGAGACTGTTGGTTGCATCTCTCCTTTGTGTAGTGAGTGGGTAGCCATTCCAGCTTTGATCTGGAAGTTCCAACCCCCACTGAGGCTTCGGCAACTGTCACGCCTACAAGGTGGGGCCAAGAGAGAACCCTGAAGACCCAAGATCCGGATGTGCCACCTCTCTTGGTTCCTGGACCCTGGACGCTGGAGGTAGACCGAGCAGAGTTCTCCAGAGAACACCACCGGATTGCGCTGCGTCTTTCGCAGACCCTGCAACCTATCCCTTCATTTGTAAGTTACGCCACTAAATAAACCTCCCTTTTAACTATGTGGAGTGGCCTTAATAATTTCACCAATAGGATTGGAAGCTTGCATGGAACATTCTGGTACCATGAAAGCTAGTCCTCGGGATGAGGACAGGTTTGAGTTCTTAAGAGAGTGTAGTGTAATAATATATCTTTGTTTGTTTTGGTTTATCTGGTTTTATACATTTATTCCTGAAGATTTGCTGAAATATTAGTAAATATTTTAAAGGAAAATATGGAGAGAAGTAGAGCAGAGAAAATATATCTTCTTTACTTAGCCAATAAATATTTATTGTGCTGGTTTTATGATCAAATACTGACAATATACATTTTATGTACCCTCATTTCCATTTAAAGTCCTGATTATGACAAAGCATGTGTAGAGGGCAAAGATAATTATGGCCAATTATTTTGAAATTAGGATGTGTATTTGATGAAATAAAGTGTTTGAATAATCCTTAAATGAACAAGTAAGAGAGTGTGGCTCAAAGCTATCCCTACAGCTTAAAAAACCATATGTATGAATTGTATTTTTAAATGAATGTTGTCCAGCTCTTGTGTAACAAGCATAGAGATGTAATAGCCATTCATAAATTCCTTTCAGTATAATTTGTTACATACATGACTTTAAGTAAACTCTTAAAAATATGCAAGTGGATATGAGCTCCACTAAATATCATTTTCTCTCCATGTATATTTTAAAAATTCATAAAATAATGTTTGTCTCACCACTCATTACGTTTTCTAGATGCCATTATAGCATGCTGTGGTGAGCTATGGAAGGGACAAAGGAGAGCAAGGTCCTGCAGATTTCCAGCTTGCTGAGTCTCTCTATAGGACAGACCTTCTGTATAAAGCTAGGGTACTAAAAGTGAGAATTCCTCCTATTGCAGTGTTACAATTATGTTTTAACTATCTATAAATTTTGCCACAGCTGATGTAATACACATGGCAGCCAGCACAGCGATTAAGAGCAACTTGTTCTGTCCTTTGAGCCATTGAGAGGTACTTTGGTTGTTAACCTAAGTGAAGGGTTTAAGGAGGGAAGTGAAGTGATCCTACTTATTTGATGAATGAGTCACTAGGTGCTCCGTGGAGTAGATGAGACCAAAGCAAAGGCAGAACCTAAAATGATGATTCAAGGAACCATAGTGTTTGGCAGCTAATGGTAGATTCCATCATCCAGGACTGGAGGCAGAAGACAGCGTAATGTGTATAAACTGGTCAGCAGGCCTCCAGCGAGAGAAGTTTGGTCACATTCCTGCAACAAAGTCCTTTCTTAGTAAATGGAGGTGGGGAAGACAGCAAGTTGTTGAGGATAGGGTATATATAAATCTCCTAGAGGCTCTTCTAGGATTAGATGCTATATAATTGAGGGAGTAAAAATACATGAAGGTTTGAATCAAATTTACAATCTAAAATACTTACTATCTAAACTCTCACTTGCTTAGAGCAGGGAAGTACTACCATAAGTCACTCAGAAACATATGTTAACTGAAACCAGAGGAACTTTTATTCATTAGAAAAAAAAATGTTTGTCATTAGAAAGACTGCTAAGTATTTTATTAAGACAGAAGAGTGTATCTCATATCCATGAAGTACATTTGACCAGAGCCCTTAATCATCATAAAAATAAAGAGCTTACTTTAGATGCGGAATCTTAACAGTAATGAAAAAAAATTCCTGACTAGAAAACTGACCTCTCAACATCATTAAACAAATTTTTGGAATTCTCAAGGAATGGTGCTCTTATGACAGCATAGTGTAATGTATCATGAGTCACGGTATGCAAATGAGAAGGGCGGGAATGAGCATACGAAGAAGCAGGAAAGGTAAAAGCATACATGGAAAATACCAGTGAGAAACAAAACAAAGGAGCTAAAGGGAAGGAAGTTAGCTGGATACATCGTGGAGACAACAATCAAATAGAAGTCTGAGGGACAGTCGTTTGTTTAAATATCTAGAAGACAAGACGGCTTAGCAAGTAAAAATCCTTGCTCTCAAGCCTGACAATCTGAGTTTGACCTCTGGAACGCAGATGGTGGGAGAAGAGGCCTGATTCTCACAAACTGTCTTCTGAGCTCCACGTGTGCTGTGGCAGGCAACCTCATACACACTAAATAAACATACAAGTAAATGAATAAATAAATAAATAAATGCAATAAAAATACCAGCAAAAGTCTGGGGACATCATGATCTCCTGACTTAGTTATTGATGCTTTATAAAATGGGCAGGATAACACAATAAAGTATAACACATCCGCAACTCATTGCTGTTTGTTATTGTTTTCATAAAAAATGACGTATTCTGACTGTTCAGATTATGAAATCCTAGAATGAGAAGGTACAGGAGGCTTTGCTTGGAAGAACTGAACAATGTCAGTTGGAATGGAGTAGAAATGCTACCAGAATGATAGAGACGTCCAGTAACAAGTATGGCCATCAGTGTCTTGCCAAGATAAAGATCACCAGCAAATGTAGTACTCAGTGAAAATCAGCACAAATTTTCAAAGCAAATTTTAGCTGAAAGGAATAATTAGTATAATAAACACCTTTGAGTTAGATCTGAGTGAAAAGGACCATTGCTTCTATTTGCTATGTAACTAAAAACAACAAATGCAGTGGACAAAGCCATGATAAGGACAGGTGTGCCAGCAGCTCTGCTGAGCCTGCCTACTTCATTAGAGAGGTGAGTTGGAATTCTGTTGTTACATGGGATCTTGTGTGGAAAGAACCAGAAGAGGATCGACTGAGGCAGGGCTTCCTGAATTTTATACAGTGAGCTGCAGAAACATGCATTCACTGAGGCATCTTATGTATCAACTACCATATGAGAAAAATCTGCTATGCTATATTATGTATTCCAACATTTGCCTTCTTTCCAAAATGGTCTTAAAGAATAACCAGTCTACAGTAAACCATAGCTTATAATTATCTTCAAGGTAATAATATATACAGCACTCCATGGATATGTGCTGTCTACAATGGGGTCTAGATTACTCACTTTCCTAAAGAACAGTTGTTAACTAATCATAGAAAAGTGACTGTCCTGCATAGTGGGACATGCATAGGAACTTCTCAGCCAGAATCTAGATTTTTGCCACTAGAGGTGACATGTATCTGAGCTCTGTATAATAGGATGAAATGTGATTTTTAAATCATTTCTGCTCAGTCTCATAAAAATACCCCACAAACTCCTGCCCTGTGCTGTCTTCTTTGTCTGTCTTGAGCTGTATTTCTCCATGATTGTCTGCTGAAGATTGTCAAATCCACACACACCATATCAGAGACCCAGTGTGAAGAGTGCTACATTGCTGACCTAATTCGTATTTCTAACATTCTAATCATACAAAAAGGAAGCATGTGTTTGGGTTGTTCGTTACCAGGAGAGTAATTCTTACTGGATTCATGTCCCCACCTAATAGAAACACACCCAGTGCTCGGGCATCCTGATGCACACAAACCGCATCTGAGTTCTGTGTGTAATGGAGTAGACAGCTGCTCCCATGGGGGCTTCTTTCTGTTATGATAAGGCCACACCTATTCAGCCAGCAGCACAGGTAATGCGAGATGATAATAAAATGAAAAATGGAGGAAGGCTCTGGAGGGTCTTTTGGGAAAGATTGAAAGAGCCTAGCAGATGAACAGCTGTTTCCCTTACTATCTCAAAGAACAGTTATTAAAGTGGCGATTATCATTAAAGACAGCTCTGACCCAAGGGACTTAGTAAAAATCATCAGGGCTTCGCTTGCAACTGTTTGGCCTCCTGCTCCCCAGCGGCTTTTCAGAGCAGCCAATTAGCGCTCTGGGAATGTAACTGCACACCAAGCTGCTAGCACCAGCGTAACAGCGTCATGGGAGGGGTGACTTTCATTTCCTTAAAGCTAGCTGTCTCTGTCCGTTCCCAGCAATTTCATGACAGCCATTTGGACTCGAAGGGAAAGAGAGGATTTCAGTGGTCCCCCCAAAACACACTTAGCTACAGAATCACCCTGCATGAGGAAGCCTCTTTCTGTCACTCTCTGCCCTTCTCTGTATTCCTCTTCACTCAATTCTGTTTTTAATTTGCTTGCCAGACAATCCTTCTGACCTCACCTAAAATGAAACCTTTTTAAAACTTCTCAGTGTGGTAGAGTACCACTGTACACCAGAACTCTAAAATGGGTGTGTTCACTGTTTTCAAAACCCCATACCACTGTGTCTGCTAATGACAAATTCTCTAACCCACTCAGAGATGCTTGCTTCTCTTTGATTCCCAGTGTCTGGGTCACACAATGCATGGCTCCCTTTTTTGAAATCTTCAATGTTCCACCCAAAGAACTTTACCTGAGGCCACCCTGTCACAAACCTCAGCTGCTTCAAAGTCTGCTGAGTGCTCAAGAGAGTTCTCTCCTTGATAAAATGTAATGTCTGCCTCAAAGTTCGGCTGGCGTGGGCTCTTTCCCTTGTTCTGTGCTGAGGTAGCTGTGGTAAGATTGATCCTACCAGCACAGGATGTGGGCATTTGAAGGATTTTAGACGCATATAGTGTGATGCTCTCTGGGGTCCAGAGGCTAAGCAACTTACTTGAGGTCGTCAGATTAAGTAGTGGCAAATCAGATACATTAACCCAGGGTTCTCAGCCCCTGTGCCTCAGCCTCTACCTGTGTGTGAGGAGAGCACTGCTATGAAACCCCACACAGCTCAAAAGAAATTAGGTCAAAGATCAGCCTTCTGAAAAACTGGCCTCTTACCAAGATTAATGATGGAGTCTCTCTTGGGACTTTTGTAGTGACACCATATACTTCACTTGAAGCAGTGAGATGGGTATATTTCCTTTCAATTTTTATTTCAAATGGAAGCTTAAGAAATTCTCTAGACCCTCTAGCATATCATCAGTTTAGTTTCCTGCCTTCCCTGGTTGATGATGAATCACAAAGAACTATTATGAGCATGAGCGTAAAAATGAAACATATGCACCTGTTAAATCAGCTTAAACTAAAACATTAACAGCACTACGCTAGTGAGACTGCATGACAACTGGAGCCCCTCTGCCCCGTTAGCAGGAATGCAAACCATTTCAGCACTTTGGAAGACAACTTAAGCAGGTTCTTAGAAAGCTAAATATGTTTTTATGTTATTATTCAGAAGCTGTGAATCCCAGCATCTATCCAAATTAATTAAAACTTTTGTCCTCATAAAAATTCACACTAATAGTTTATAGTAGTTTTATTAATAATTGTCAAAAATTTAAATTGGTAAATACGATTACCAGTAGGGGAAGACATAAATGAGCCATGGTATATCTATGCAATGGGATATTACTCAGTAGGATAAAGATAAATGAGCTACCAAGCTAAGAATACCTTAAGTGCACAATGCTAAATGAAAGCAGCCACTTCAAAAAGTCTACAAATGATAATTCCAACTATATGAAGTTCTAGAAAGGGCGATGTTGTAGACAAAATTAAAAGATAAGAAGCTGACAGAGAAATTTAGAAAAAAAGTAGGAAAGGATAAAAATGTAGAACAAATGGCATTTTAAGGTTATGAAATCATTTTGTGTGACACTATAATGATAATTTCATGACATTGTGCATTTGGAAAAACCAGTATAAGTGTACAACATGGTGAGCTTATATGAACTATAGACTCAAGATGAGGTATATTAATATTTCATCATCAATTATAACATGTATTACCCTAGTGCAAGATGTTGATAATGGGAAAATCTATATACCCTCTATAAGTAGAGTGCTGGGGAATTCTACACTCCTAATTTTTTCTGTGAATATAAGAAGCAGCTATGGTGGTTTGAAAGAAAACAGCCCATTGGGAGTGGGCCCATCGGGAGTGGGCTCATAATCGGGAGTGGGCCCATAGGGAGTGGGCCCATAGGGAGCTGCACTATTAGGAGGTGTGGCCTTATTGGAGTAGATGTAATATTATTGGAGAAAGTGTGTTACTGGGGGCAGGCTTTGAGGGGTCAGATGCTCAACCTAGTCCACTGTGGCCCACATCTCCTCCTGCTTCCTGTGGATGAAGATATAGAACTCTCAGTTCCTTCTCCAGCATCATGTCTTCCTGCCACCATGCTTCCAGCCATGATGATAATGGAATAAACCTCTGATACTGTAATCCAACCCCAACTAATTTTTTTCTTTATAAGAATTGCCAGGCGGTGGTGGCACAATCCTTTAATCCCAGCACTCGGGAGGCAGAAGCAGGTGAATCTCTGTGAGTTCGAGGCCAGCCTGGTCTCCAAAGCGAGTTCCAGGAAAGACACAAAGGTACACAGAGAAACCCTGTCTTGAAAAAAAAAAAGCATTGCCATGGTGTCTCTTTACAGCAATAAAATTCTAAGACAGCCTCTAAAACTAAATGTTATTTAAAATGCAAAGTTTGCATATTTATCAAGAAAAGCATGTTTGTGTTGATATTGCAAGCATCCTGAGTCACTATACACTGATATTGATCCAATGAATATTATTAGCATAAATCTGAGATATAAGATTTTCTGTATATTCATTCATCACTCACAACAGGTGTAGAGAGTCACTATGATGGCTAGTTTTATTACAACTTGACACAAGCTAGAGTTATCAAAGAGAAGCAAGCTTCAATTGAGAAAATTCCTCCATAAGATCAGGCTGTAGGCAAACCTGTAGGGCATCTTGTTAATAGTGATTGATGATGGTGGGGCCCAGCTCATTGTGGGTGGCATCATCCCTGGGCTAGTGGTCCTCTGTTCTATAGAAAATCAGGCTGAGTAAGCCCTGGGGAACAAGGTGGTGAGCAGCCCTCCTTTTTGGCCTCTGCATCAGCTCCTGCTGATAGGTTACTGCCCTCCTGGAGTTCCTGCCCTCTCTGTTTTCCAGGATGAACTGTTATATGAAACTGTGAGTGAAATAAATCCTTTCCTTTCTAATTGCTTTTGGCCACAGTATTTAATCACAGTAACAATAACCCTAAGACATTTAGTCTCACAGAGGCTTAAACTTGCCCACCAAGTAAGTTTAAGATGAAATACTGAAAAATTAAAATTCTAATCAAGGCCACTTGGTTCCAAAACAGTCTTTTTTAAAACCACTGCATAATAGTTTAAATGGCTAAATGGTGAAACTTGTAGGTCTCATTAGTGATTATTTCCAAGAAAGCCCAAAACTCATAGGAGCTAGGAAACAAAATGACCTGCAGTTTTCATGGCTTAAGGAGGTATGTAACTGGTAATGGGTGATATTGCTGTGTATGCTGTGAATGTGTTGCTCTGATTGGTTGATAAATAAAATGCTGATTGGCCAGTAGCCAAGCAGGAAGTATAGCAGACAAAGGAGAATTCTGGGAAGACGAAGGCTGAGTGAGGAGATGCCAGCCTGCCATCCAGGAAGCAGCATGTAATGGCCCACAGGTAAAGTCACGGAACACATGGCAACATATAAATTAACAAAAATTGGCTGTGTTTAAGTGTAAGAGCTAGTCAGTGGTAGTCCTGAGCTAATGGCCAAGCAATTTTAACTAATATAAGCTTCTGTGTGTTTGCTTGGGCCTGAGTGGCTGTGGACCAGGCAGGACACAGAAAATTTTCCAGCTACAAACTTGTGCAACTGGAAATGAAGAAATAGAAGACACATACACAGAAAAGCTATGATGCTGATATCAGCTAGGAGTGCTAAGCCATGCACTCTGATGGTGTCCCAGCAGCATCCCAGAAACTCAGATTTATTTACTATATCTACATTAAGAAGGTAGGTTTTTCTATGCAGCTAAACTAGGAGGCAGGTTTACCAATTCTCAGTAGGAAGTCTATGTAGGGAAACATTTTAAGATTGCAGTCATCCAGGAGGAGAAATCTGTGGTTGACAGTTTCTGCACACACTTGTTTTAGCTAAAGGTCAATGGATGGCCAACACTCATATTTGGACCAGAGGAAGGCTGTGCCTTTCCCACGAGTCTGAAGCACTGGGACCTTGACATGATTGTGCTCAAAACACATTCACTGGGAACTTCATTCAGAACTTCATCTGCTCCTTATACTCTCACGCAGGGCTTCTCTGCCCCTCAAACAAAACAAAGCAAAAGAGAGCAGAAGAAAATGGAGCTCTTAGTTTGTAATTCACTATCCACTGAAAAGGGCTTTTATCAAATGAAGGAACTGTGAGAGATGCTGGAAGGAGAGTTCAGGGGGTGAGATTTTCCAGAGAGAGAATCAGCTAAGAGACACTGAGAAGCAGGGGAGGAATGAAAGAGGACTCACATTTGCCAATGGCACACTAAAGACAAAGTGATCCATGCTTATGCTCACCTGGGCAAGTCCATGATGCCATCCACTTCCCACATGTGGTCCCGGTATCAGCAGCATCTCCCTGAATAACTTTTGGAGGTGTAGATTCTCAGACCTTATTTGGAGCTCACTGAACCTATAGAAAGATAGAGCCTAAGGTATTGCAATTTAAATATGCTCCAGATCCCTTTGACCCCCTGATCAATCTTGGCAAGCACTGGTCTAAGCCTGCATTTATCAAAGGATGGAAAGGCACAGAAGGCTTTTATGAAGGATAAATATCCAATACAGGAACAAATAAAATCTTTACTCGAGGTAGGGGAAATGGACCTTCCAAGTCATTCTATGATGCTTCAAAGACATAACAAGACTGCCTAGTTATTTACAACTCTAAATTGCCGTCAGAGATTTGCCAAATGAAATTTTATGTATGTACTTATGATGGAATAGTTAATCTTGATAATTAAATTATTCATTGACTCATATACTTATCCTTTAAGGTGAGAATATTTAACTAGCAGAGTGTAGCTAGTGACAATATGCTGTGCTCTTGAAGAAATGCTAAGAGACTGCATGTCACATGCTCCTGCTATGTGTCCCACAGCTAAGATGCTGTCTGTCATGCTGCTTGTTACCACAACAGACAAAACCTGGAGACATATCAAGAGCCTAATGTTCACTCCACTTCAGATAGACACAGACACAAGCCGATGAGACATGCTCAGGCGAACTTAGCACATTTGGCTGTGAAACTGGGAGATAAAACGTTTGAAACCTCAAATGGAAAAGTTTTCTCTCTCATGCTTGCTCTTACTTTTGGAAATCCCAACATTTTGGATCAGCATCCATTTGTGAATATGTAGATTTCTTTTTTTTTTTTTTTTTTTTTTTTTTTGGTTTTTCGAGACAGGGTTTCTCTGTGTAGCTTTGCGCCTCTCCTGGAACTCACTTGGTAGCCCAGGCTGGCCTCGAACTCACAGAGATCCGCCTGGCTCTGCCTCCCGAGTGCTGGGATTAAAGGCATGCGCCACCACCGCCCGGCCGTAGATTTCTTTTTATCCTGATGGAGGACCTGCCTAGTTGGCAGGGCAGGATCAAGTTTGGAAGGGCAGGAAGGACTTCAATCATTCTGTTTTATTTGTAATTTGGGGAGAAGGTTCTTATTTTCTTCAGCTGAGTTAAAAAATAATTTGGAGATTTGGACAACTAATGTGAAGCATAACAACAACCAAAAAAGACAAACAAACAAATAAATGCATGTGAGTAAAATTATTTCTTAAAATTTGGTTCATAGGCTGGCAAGAAGGCCCAGAGGGTAAGAGCAATATTCACCAAGCCTAATGACCTAAATTCAATCCCAGATCTTACACAATAGAAGGAAAGAACTGATTCCTACAAGTTGTCCTGTGAACACTACACTCTCACTGTACAATAGGTACACACAGGTGCACATATACATACATACCCACACAAAAAAATAAAGTAATAAAAATTAGTTTGTGGTAGAATTATATGGTAACAACCTCATAATCTCCCTGGGCATGAAGCTTAGAGTCGGGGGAAAAACCAGTCTTGTGGTTGGTTAACTACAAGGCATATGGATCAGACACTCCTACTGGGGCAAAGACGCATGAGCAAAATTTTTAGGAAAATGTAGTTAGCACAACAAACATCTGTGTTTGAAAAACAAGGTATTTCCTCGTGAAGCTACTGAGCTAGGAGGATATTGGAGACATTCAGTGTGAGGTAATGATGTAATTTGATAGGTAGCTTTTCCTATAGCTACTTCCGTTGGTTTGAGGTTTTTCAATTCATACAGCTAAAGGATGGTGGGGAAAGCGAAGCAGCTGCTCACTAGAAAGTGATCCATAATAAAAATAAATCTCTCACTTTGTTTTCCATGATTTATCGTGCCACTGGAACTGAATTTGCTTTTTTCACAGATAAGTACCATGAACTTCTCACCTGAACCTGCATGGCTGCATCTGTCTAGCACAAGACATACTCCAAGCCCCTGAGAGTAATTTTTCAAAGTCAATTATTCAAAGTGCAATATACTTTAAAACATGTATCAACAGTATTTGGTCCCTTTGGCTCTAGCCTACCTACTAAAGCAACATCAATCTCATTATCTCCTGTCCCATACACGTTTTCAAAAATCTATAAGCATACCTTGCCGGTTTCCTACTTTAATAACTGATTTCCTATGAGAATAGAAAATAAAATAATCTATCAAAATAAATAATATAATCGATCTATAATAGTAAGTGCTCCTTTTAAATCAACAATAAAATAGGCTTAATAAACAGCAAGCAAATGGAGGGTTTTCTCAAAACAACGTCAATTTTATATAATTCTTTTGAAATACCTGGATTAAAAACTCAATTGGGTGTCTCAAAAAAATGCCTAAAAATAACATGAAATCAAATCACATAGATCGAGGCAACTGATATGATTGTACATGTCCTTCAATCCCAGATCATTTATCCCAAAAATGTAAAGGCTTTGTTAATAGCTGTTACTTCATATTGTCTGCAGAATCATTAAATGAAGAAAGTGTTTACATGTTCATCATAGACAGATAGTTAAGTAATATTTTAAGCCCACTGTTTGTTGAATCTGTGGAAGCCATTGGTATCTATCTTTAGGAGAAAGCCACTCAATAATTATAGTAAAACTCTTCTAAAAATATGCCTTTCCTTTTATTCTAGTTAAAGAAAATCACTCATCCCAATATTTATTTAATTACTTCGCTTTTACAGAAAGAAATGTAGACTCTTCAGTTTTAATGATTTAGAGGAAAAAATAATGTATGCAATTAGCTAAGCCTGTTATCAAAATGAAATTTCCCAGAGCAGTGTTATCATCACTTTAATTGGCTCAGTTCTCATGTAGCCTGCAGCATGGGACTCTAATGTGGATTGAAAACACACTGAGTGTATTCTGAGGAAAAGTTGTAGGCTGGGGAGATGGCTTAGGAGGTAAGATCTGACAACCAAGGTTTGATAAGCAGGACCCACATGGTAGAGCAAGCGAACCAGTGACACCTGTGAGTTGTCCTCTGATGTCTGTATACATACCATGGCACACAAATGCACACACACACACACACACACACACACACACATACACACACACAAATAAAAAACAGCAATTATAAAAGATAAGCTGTGATAACACAGAGGACACAAAAAATCACGTTTATTAAATCTAAACTTTCCTCAGGAACGTTGCTCAACTTCCAAAAATATGGCTGTTCTAGTTTTAGAACAATTGCTATGATAAAATAACATGACCAAAAGCAACTTGGGGAGGAAAGGGTTTAATTTTGGCTTACATGTATCAATTACCATCTGTCACTGAAGGAAGTCGGTGCAGGAACTGAAGTCAGAAACCTGAAGGCAGTATTGAACACAGGACAAATCACAGGTAAAGATAGTTCTCCCAGCATAGCTAGCCGATCAGGTATTGTCTGTTCCTATTCCAGGGTCGCATGGAGATCAGAAAGGTTTAACATTTTGGATAAAGCACTAACAAGCACTTTCAGAGAAAGTGATTTGAGTAGGTAACAACATAGTACATGTTTCCAAAGTCAAGAAAAATATAGCTTCAGCCAACTCTGGACTATGCCAGATCCTGAAGCACAACATAAAGAGGGAAGACAGAGTAACTCAGGAGTAAAATGCAAAACAAAGTTCTCTCTGGAAACTAGCACCACATTTACTGCAGGTATCCACAGGTTGACTTTACATGGTTTCCAAGCCCATAACCCTCCTAACTTTAAACACATCAGAGGTGGGCATAATAAGGCTTTCATCTGTAATTTTTGTACTCAGGAGCAGGAAGATTGCTAGAAGCTGGAGACTAGAAAATATTGCACATATAGCTTTTAAAAAATATATAAACAATGAGAAAAAAGGGGGAAGGAAAAAAGCAAGACAATAAAAGAGTAGGCCAAAGGAACTGCCCAGGAAAACCCTACAAGCCACCTAGACCTATCATGTCATGTTAAGAATTTAATAATCACTTTTAGTGGGGACACTGAAAACAGCTTGATTTCACTGTGTCAAGGACAGCATATTTCTGTGCTTGGGAGACTGTAGCCTTAGCTGCAAAATGCGTCTACAGAGTCCTTTGTAGCACGAGAAATGCAAGGTCAAAAGATTTTAGACTATATATCACTCCTAACGTGGACAATCTCTCTTCACGATGGTGATACTGAGAAAATTGGAATGAAGTCTTGTGTTCTTCCTGAAAACACAGACCCTGCAATTTTTGTTTTGCATCATCTGACACCTCATTCACTCCTCCCATGGAAGCTACATAATGGCCCAGTAAATTACATTTCAAAAGAATCTCTCCAAAGAATTACTCTTTAAACTATACCTGGATTTTTCCTTTGGCTTTTAAAATCTGCTATTATATAGTAAAGCAAAACATCTTAGCAAGTCCCAATTTTCTCTTCCTTAACTACAATGCACCCTTGGATATAATGGCTACATTTCCTAAAGTTCCTTCAGCAACTTTTGTTAGATTGCATTCCAAGAGCCAATTCAGTCAATTGATTTCGGGTACTAAAGTTCTCAAACTTCAGTGTGCGCATCACCAGAGATCACCTGGAATATTTCTTTCACAAAAGGAGAAAAAAGGAGAATCTTTAATGTCACGAAAAGTGTTATTTGAACCTGTAGAGTGCCTAAGAATTTGAATATTCTATGCGATTGATTGAGATGTTGTATAATTATATTATTTTTAGTTGTTTACATATATGTTTGTGTATGCACAATTATATTCCTGAATACATAAGTACAACCTATGCACTCTGTATACCAGGGAACAATGTCCTGCTTTGCAAGAGCTGCCATCCTCACATCACCTGATCGTCCACATATAGTCTAAGAAGAGACATGATGAACACCAACAAAACAATGTTCACAGTTAATTTTTTTAAAGGAACAACTTTGTAAAGGTCCCACCACCTCTCAACAAAAGAGGAACCCAAGCTTTTCACTCGTACATTTGAGGAATATTTAAAACCAAAACTGTAGCGCTGTTATGCTGGGATTTCTGAATCATGCCTTGCCCAATAGGGTTGCTCCCTTTTTATGTGTCCTCAAGAATTCACAGATATGTGTGCATGGAAGCTGTTCATACAGCATTCTGCTCATTATTAGAGAATAAGATCTTGTCTAAGTTCAACACTATGATCCGAATACCACTCAGTCATCTCTGGAAAGGCAAAAGACCAAGGACCAAGGTATTATCAGTCTTGTGATACTGCTTCTCTGCCTTGTATTATTCCTGACTCAGTACTCACCTCCACAACTGCTCTCATTAAAAAAACAGTTTTCACTGCTCAACTACTGTTGTTCATAATATTTAAGAAATGGAACTAACCCAGATGTCCACCAACAAAAGACTACATGAAGCCGGGCGGTGGTGGCACATGCCTTTAATCCCAGCACTCAGGAGGCAGAGCCAGGCAGATCTCTGTGAGTTTGAGGCCAGCCTGGACTACCAAGTGAGTCCCAAAAAAGGCACAAAGCTACACAGAGAAACCCTGTCTCGAAAAAAAAAAAAAGACTACATGAAAAATGTGATAGATGTAAACATGGTGGGAGATTATTCAGCCATGAAGAAAAATGAAATAACCACATAGTCAGGAAAGTTGAAGAAACTGGAAGTCATTACATTAAGTGAAATAAATCAGAAACAAGAAGAAAAATGCCACGTTTTCTCTCTTATGTGGACTCTTAGGTGTGAGACATTAAATTGTATAGAGGACCATGATAAGGGAAGAAAAGACCTTTAAGGGGAGCCAGAAGGGGGAAGAGTAATGGAATGGAGGAGACATTTGAAAGCAGAAGGGGAGAAGTTGGGAAAAAAAGAGAAGCAGCAGGAGGAGGAAGGCTTGGGAACGGGGAGCTGGTGGGGAATGGAGTGGAGGATGGAGTGGGGGATGGAGTTGGGGGGAGCAGGATCAACAGTGTGTTGCAAAGTGCCTCAATGGAGTCTGTTCATTGTATATTAATTTCAAACACCAATAGTATTTTTTTTAATGACAAAAAGGAAATATCTCAAAAATGACATCTTAGCACTCTGGCTATGGTTAGGACAACCCATATTGTTTGAAAACGGAGGTCCTTTCCTGGGCACAGGTAGCAGTGTCAGTTCTGCACCAGCATCTTGTACATGTGAAGCCCTCTCCTGTTCATGCCTGTTCAATAAACTGCAGTATACAACAGCTTGCGTGGGCTCAATTTGTGAGGTCACACCCTACAGCTCCCATCTTATACTTGTACGACAAAAGACAGAAGATGCTAAAAGATATCTGCAAGGGAATTAATGTTGAAAATATTAATAATGCAAGCATGCTTTGTAGCAAAAGTATTATAAGTGTGAGTTTCACCCTCATAGTACATGGTCTTTGATTTTATAAGTTCAAAAGAAAAGGTGAAATAATTAGATCTGATGAAACATAAACAGGACCAAAAAGTGCAACCAAAGCTATTATCAGTTTCACTCTGTCACACTATAAGTGTATACCATGAGATATTAATAATCAGTAATTAATTTTAAAATTAAATATCAGGGAAATAAAAGCCTTTCCAAGTGTTTAGTCACTGATAATGTGATCCTTTTCAAACCTTCTCTAGAATAATGGCAATATCCAGAAGCCTCTCTTGAGGTTGGTTTCTTACTTAAAAGGGAACAAATGTGAGAAACATTTGTCATTTCATATGCAATAAGAATGTCTGAAACGATGCCTAAAAGTCTGCACAGTGGCAAAAGGAAATGCATTCCTTTGTCAGCAAATGCTGCTATGGCACAAGAGATACAAACACATTGCTGAGAAACTGGTGAAACAATGCCAGGGATAATATGCAGTGTGGGAAAACCGTGACACAGTCGGATGAAAAGACAGATGTTGCAAATGCATGGAGCTTAGAGTGTTTTCATACATTATAGATTTCCTCTTAATAACAAAGCACACTGGAAAGCTACATTTCTGCGAGCCTAGAGAAGAAAAGTACCCGAGGAGACAGTGTCAGTGCTAAATTATTTCTCATAAGAAAACAGTATTTTTGGGGGGGGGGGTGTGTGTAAACAATCATTGATGGATCAGCTGCTCTGGCTGAAAAAAAGAATTCCAGAGTGAGTCAATGAGCTAGCACTGTAAGTGAATTTTCTTCACCAAATTATTCATAACTAAACAAAACATGCATTCTGTTTGAGGACATCATGGACGTGTGTAATTTGATACAAATGGTACATTTAAAGTACATTAGAATCATTGCACCACCCACATTGAGTTTGCAAATGATCATGAAAATCTTTTTCACTAGCAGAAATTCTTAAGTTGTGTTGAGATAAATGACTTAATTGTTTCTCAAATTCACCTGTTCCAAATTTAATGTTGTGTGTGTGCATGTGAAAGCAAGTGGCTATATGGATCTTCTTCCTAGCTATTATTTAATTTCCCCTCTCATTGTGTACACACCTTAGCATTTGAATAAGTAATAAAATTAACTATTTGCCTGAATAAACATATGTCACAGTTGCAAACAGCTCTAGAGAGACCACCTAGGTTCTAGTCATGATTTGCCTCTTAGCCCAGTGCATCTTTGAAAACTATAGATTTTTCTCTGTGCATCAGGTTCTCCACCTCTGAGGGAGATGACAGTGGCTATCTCACAGGAATATAGTTGCAATCTGAGGAAATAACCACATGACAAGCTCAGTAAGCCTCGGTCAGGAAACATTAGTTACTTACAAGGCCATCTGATTTCACAGGCTGTAGCTGCCTTGCACAGTGCCAGCTTGAACAGGTTACCATGTTTCTCAGAATTCTCTTTCTTGCATATGGTGGGCACAAGGGAGTTCTGGGGACTGAGGGGTAGGCAGTTTTGGGAGATGTGCCTAACTATAGTAGAAAGTTTCTGGTGGTCTTTTAGAAAAATGATGAGTGGAGAAAATAGCACATTTCTGAGGAAATATGCTGTAAGCTTTCAGGCCAAATGGAGAAAATGAATACTGGCTCTGCACACAGACAAGAAAAGTGTCATGAGGTAAAGATTTAGTAGTCTGTAGTCTGTTCATGGATTCTAACTTGTTGTTTTGTTTTGTTTTTTTGGGTTTTTTGTTTGTTTGTTTGTTTGTTTGTTTGTTTGTTGCTGCTCTGTTTCATTACAGTTAAAAGCCTGAAGATTTGGCTAGCACTTTCTCTTCCTCTTTCTGTACCAGAAGGATTCTCCTATTCACCATTGGTGTCTGAGACACTGATAACATCTCCTTAACACTCCTCACAACACAATCCATTTATCCTAAAATCAGGCTGGCAGACACTCTTCAAGAGTTTCTTTCTATCTCGAGCATCTGAAGCACAATTAGAAAAGACCTCCAATGTCTAGCAAACAATTAAAACACTTGAAATAGAGTGGGCAGCTATTAATCCTCATTAAGAGGCAGGGAAACACAGGTTGAATTACCTTACAGAAAATTAGATGGGAAAGGGGAGATGATAATCATAAAATAAAAGATCTCATGAACCCCTTTCATTTTGTAGCATGCACATTAAATTGTATTCTAGCTTCAGAACACACACATACACACATACACACAGACACACACACACACACACACACACACACACACAAAATGGCTTTTGTTTTGAAATCATACAGGACATCCCACAGCAATGGCGCTTCAACAAAAGCACACCTTAGCAGTGGTCTTCAGTCCTGCTGCATCCTGTCAGTCATTTCTTTGCTTTTAAGCAGATCTCTATAAGAACTGTCTGTTGGACAAATTGCACATGCAGATATATCATATCAGTGTACAAATAAGAACTGAAAACACAAATTTTCCTCAAAATGATCAAAAGACTTAATTATAATACACTCACTTCATCACTGACAAAAAGACATCACAATTAAGTACCAAATAATTTATTAGTCTTTTAAAGTTCAAAAATTTATCTTACAAAACCCCTTTGAGAACAATGTGATTTATTTGTTTGGTCCAACTTTAAGGTCACTGACTACTCCTGAGAGCTACATTTTCAAACCCTTTTATTAAATCTGAAATATATTGAAAATATTGGCATTTATATATTATATTAACCCTAAGATCAAAAGGATAGATAACTCTCTGACTTTGGGGAAGACTTGCTGTCAGTTACTAGTTTTGAAGTTATTGCATTTTCTTTCTTAGAAACCCATGCTGTCTGTGGCTGGGAGCTGTTCAGTCCTTTCTCTTGGGAAGTTTTTCATTTCTCAGGCACCTCCACCCTGAGATTCTGAAGCCATCCCTGCCATGGTTGCTGTGTGGATCTGTTTTCAGTTGAGCTCCACTCAGGTACAATAACCTGAAGAGCTTGTCATTAGAATGCTCGGCTGGATCTTCAGGAAACAACGGGAGCTAAAACTGTCTCCTGTGTCAGCAGAGGGCTCCACTGCTCACACGCCATTCCAAGGGGCAGGTTGTTAGCTCGTCTCTATATTTCAAATCTATAAGTTAGAAAGTATGGCTAACTTATTAAATTAAATTAGTCCATTAGAATCAATATAAGCAAAAAATAAATTATAAATGGGTCGATCCATTTGTTGAATGAGAAAATAATCTAAAAGGACCTTTGTGGTCTTATTTAAATATACATATTTCACTGTTAATGAAATAGCACCAAGAACTAAACAAATGCCTAGGTACTGTTACATGTCAAGTCTGCAGGGAGTGAGATGTAAAATTGACTTTACATTTTGTTTTCAATGTGGTCCTGTGGTGGTCTACGTGGTCAAATTGTCAGAATCCAGAATCGCCTAGGATACAAACCACTGGGTATGACTGTGAAGGAATTTTTAGAATCAGTTAATTGAAGTGGGAGGACCCAGGCTATATGTGGGCAACACCATCCCATGGGCCAGTTGCTGAACTGTATAAGACTCTTTAAATATAAACTGACTTCCAATTTTTTATTTTGGCCTGTGCTGTGTAGCAATAAGCAGCTCAGTGTTATCCGTTCTGGCCAATAGAAGCAAGATATACCTCTGTCAGATACTTGATTACAAGAATAAACAAATGATAATCTGAGCTCACGGCACTGGTTAGCTTCTAGTTGACTTATCATTATAGTATCTGCCCACATTCTTCTTCTTTCAAGTCACTTTTCTTTTGTTTGTCTTTCTTGTCATTCTTTACCAATCTTACAAGCCTTTAGGAAGGTGATTTGAATGAGACTTAACTCAACAGGTACACACTGCACTTAGAAGAGAGGATAAATAAGACAAGATTCCACTCCTCTACATGTGTAATTTCAAGTTTATTGGTATCAATCATCTTCACTTTTTAGTTACTTCAGATTTTTTTAAATCCCTTGGAAAATTAAGTTTCTATCCCAAAAGAATGATCAACCACAGGGCTCAGAGCTAGAGCTAGTTAGTGCTAGAACCATAGGCAGGCTTCTCAAAGCATAATTGATTCTCTTCTCCACCTCTGTGGCACTTTAAGTAGACATTACTCAAGAACTCATGAATCCATTATTTGGTAGTGAAATGACCTTTAGTTGCTGAATACCTATAAATAAACTTTATTTTAAATAATATACATGTTATATGTTTTTTAATATTATTCATGCCATTCCCTACTATTTATTAGCCTCCTACTATGAAGATTTAAAATTAACTTTACTTAAGCGTTGGTACTCTATGTTAGATGACTAACATACAATAACCAAATGGTCTTTGGTTATTGTATGTTAGTCATCTAACATAGAGTGTTAAGACCTATTATTAGAACATAGAAAAGTGTTTAAGACCTATTATTAATAAAAGAAAAATAATATGGAAAGATATTTCAACATGTTTTCAAAGTTATTGAACAGATAGGAAGTTTTATTAGAATTCAACCCAGAATTAATGTTCAAACCTGGCCTCTTTTTAAAGATTAATTTTTTTCAGTGTGTGTGTGTGTGTGTGTGTGTGTGTGTAAATATGCACATATGGGAAGGGATATCGTCAACAACCAGAAGGGATTATATTCCCTGAAGCTGGAATGATAAGAAGCTTTGTGCCACCTGGTGTGGTCCTGGAAATCAAACACAGATTCTCTGTTAGAGCAGGATGTGCTCTTAACCACTGCGCCATTGCCCAGGCCTACACTCTTCCACACTCAGGTATGAAGAGCAGAAGGAAATATGGGAGGGAAAGAGAGAGGAATGAAGTAGAGGACAGAAGAAAGAGGGGGGATAAAAGGAAGGTAGGCAAAGGAGGGAGGGAGGAAAGGAAAGGAAGAGGGAGGGAGAGAGCTAATGAAGGTCAGGGAGGGAATCACACACTACTGGAAAGCAGAACTCAGCATGGCAGCTATGAAACACTTTGTTCTCCGTGGACAGGGAGTCCACAGCTCTCCTTCTTCCCTTAACGCTGGGAAGGAGAAATATGTAAGGTAGGAAATTTTAGGGACTGTCAAGGTAAATGTATGGTTCTTGGCTTCCAAATGAGTTGCCTAGGAAAGGGATCTTGATTGTTCATAGGGACAGTAGACAACAAGATACAGTTTCTTAAACTGCTAGATATCACCCTGTAGCAGGAATCTTAAAAGGTCTTATTAATAAAATCAAACCTGAGGCCAGTTGTTGGGGTGAATGCTGCAAAATCAGAGACGCAGAACAAACCACAACTACCTTACCTCGACAGTTCCTCAGCTGATCCTGTTTCCTCAGACTGGAAGCTTCTGAGTCCTCATCCCAATGGCTCTCAGCTGAACTGCTGCTTGAAAGCCTGAAGCTTAATCAGCTAAAAGCTTACCCAGCCAAATGCTTCTAGTTTCTGGTCCTCATGCCTTATATACCTTTCTGCTTTCTGCCATCACTTCCTGGGATTAAAGGCTCACTTTCTGGGATTAAAAGCGTGAGTCACCATGCCTGGCTGTATCCTTGAACAGATGGATTTCTGCCTCTGGAATGCTAGGATTAAAGGTGTGTGCTACCACTGTCTATCCTGTATGTTTAATATTGTGGCTATTCTGTCTCTGACCCAGGATAAGTTTATTAAGGTGCACAATATTTTGGGGAACACAATACCACCAAATCACCCTGTTTCATAAATAGCACATTTATTATCTTCAGAGTCCACTGTGAACAGGTGTCAGAGCAGACCAAACCCCAACAGCTTCAAGCTGTAACCATGAAAACAACGGAAGCACTCTTACTTGGTGTCCATCTGCAGCCATATCTCTTTTATCCAGAACGACTTCCTTAACTTGTCAAGCACTGGAATACAACCACATTGCTTGTCATTGTGCTTGAAGTGCATACCATCAGAAGACAAACTGATGCCCCTCTAACTGAGCAGAATAATTAATTAATCCCTGCTTTCTATAGCACACAAAGTGAAAGATGCAATCTAGGATTTCATTAAGAAGTCTTTGAGAGGACTGACTCAGAACCCCTATCCTACCACCTCATGGCCAAAATGGAGAAGCCAGCAAAGCCCCCCGAGAATGTGGAAATCATTTACATTGATCAAAGACACACACGAGCACAAACAACAAAAAAAAAATGTAAAAATATGTAAAGATGCTTTAATTAAAATGGCAGCTTTTGATCTACAGATACCAATTAAACTAATCCATTATTCACTTCAGACTATGTTTTCTTAATATTGGTTTGCTATCCAAGTGTCCAGTCACCTTGATGATATCTTTTTTCTTTTATATCCAATTTTACTCAAAACCAGGATTTAAGTATATTTTCTTCAACCACATTGCTAACTGTAGAGCATCTATTTTGAGCAATTAAAATAAATTTTACTTTCTACTCTATATGAGTTTACACTAAAGCATTATAGTACATCACACAGAATAGTGTGTCATATATTCAATAGTATTATTGAAATGAAAAAAGAAGCCGCCACAGAAGTAAAAATCTCTCCCTTTAATACAACAGCACTTTGAGATAATTGAAACTGGAACTGAAATATGAATATATCCAGCAGTAAGTAATACAGAAAGGTTGAAAATGGAGATAAATATTTCATCATAAATTACAGACTTAGAATCTGTGCATATGTGTCTAATAAAGTAATTTGCATTAGTTTATTCAATGGTGCTTCAAAATTTTAAAAGCCAATCCACATATATTACACATCTGTCATATGAATATCCAGATGGTTATTCTTCCAATTCAAAATTAAGTAATATAAAACCCTTACAGCATTGGCTGGTTGCTCCCTGAGCTTTTCACTGTGCTCCTGCCTTCTCCATGTTACTATTTGTACCAGATAAAATTTACCTACAGATTTTTGTGGGGAATTGACATATAGGGTGTGTAGGAATATTTGGGCATAAGAAGACAGATAAAATTTATATTAAAACAGAAATACATATTTTATCTGTATTTATAGATATGTGTTTATATATTGTGTAGGAGAAAGGGTTTTATAGTTGCAAGCAAGACAGAGAAACTGTATTTACATTCACATATGAAATTATTCATTTGCTTAAAAGTCCATATGTGGAATTCAGTACATTCTTTTTCAACTCTTTGTTTTTATTTTTGATTGCTTCTTTTAATTTTGAAGCTGTCTTAGTTAGGTTTTTATTGCTGTGAAGAGACACCATGACCACAGTAATAAAGAAAACATTAAATTGGGATGGCTTGCTTACAGTTTCAGAGATTCAGTTTATTATTGTCACGTCAGGGAGCATGGCAGCTTGCAGGCAGATGTGATGCTGGAGCTGAGAGTCCTACATCTTAACTTAGAGGCAACAGGAAGTTGACTGACAGTCACACTGAGGGAAGTTGAAGCAAAAGGAACCCCAAAGCCTGCCCCCATGGTAATACACTTCCTCCAACAAGGCCACACTTCCTAATAATGCTACTGCCTTTGGGGGACATTTTCTTTCAAACCACCACAGAGGATATAACATAACAAATTATTTCCCCTTTGCTTTGCTCCCTTCAAACCCTCCCATATATCCCTTCTTGCTAACTTTCAAATTCATAGACTCTCTATTCTTTAATTGTTGTTATATGTATATATGTATATGTTATATATATATGTTTTATATGTGTGACACATATGTTGATAAATACAGCCTTTCCAGTCTATGTAATATCTTCTGTGTATGTTTTCAGGGCTTATCATCTTGTATTGAACAATCGTTTGGTGTCCTCTTCCCTGGAAAGACTATTCCATAACTTCCTGTAGTGCTTTGTGTTCTCTCTATGATCCTGTTTTACTTCCCTGGCTTCTGCAGTTATTCCAGGATACATACTCATGTGAAGGTTTGTAGCCAGGAGCTTCAGATGAAAGAAAACACGCAGTGTTTGTCTTTCTGGGTCTGGGTTATCTCACTCAATAACATCTCTTTTAGTTCCGTCCATTTAGCTGCGAAGTTCACGATTTCGTGTTTCTTTGCAGCTGAATAATATTCCGTTGTGCATATGGTCACATTTTTATTATCTATTCATCACTTGTAGGACATTTAGGTTGTTTCCATTTCCTGCCTATTTTGAATAGAACATCTATGAACACGGCTGAGCACATATGTGTCTGTAGAATAGCTAGGTGATATGGTGGATTTATTTTTAGCTTTTTGGAAGTTCTCCACACTGATTTCCATAGTGGCAGCCTCAGTTTGTAATCCCATCAAGAGTGAATGATGGTTTGCATTTCCCCACTTCCCCTCCAGCATGTGTTGTCAGTTGTTCCATTGACCTTTACCATTCTGACTTGGATAAGATGAAATCTCAAAGTTATTTTTATTTGTATTTTCCTAATTGCTAAGGACAGTGAGTATATTTGAATAATTATTAGTCATTTTACTTCTTGTTTTGAGAACTTTCTGTTCAGGTCCAAGGCTCATTTTCTAAATGGGTCAGTGTTTTTTGTTTGTTTGTTTGTTTGTTCTGTTTCATTTGAGTCTTTGTTTTTTGAGTTCATTATATATTCTTGATACTAACCCCCTGTCAGATGTATGCTGGAAAAGATTCTACCCATTATGTGGACTTCCCTTTCACTAAGGTAATTGTTTCTTTAGCTCTGCAAAAGCTTTTTAGTTTTGTGAATTCTTGCTTGTAATTGCTGACCTTAACTCTTTGGCAAATGGAGTCCTGTTCTGGAAGTCCTTTTCAATAGATACATCTACATCATGTAGGACAGTGCCTATGTTTTCTTCTAGCAGTTTCAGTTTTTCAGATTTCACATTTAGGTTTTGATCCAGTTGGAGCTAGTTTTTGTATAAGGTAATAGATACAAGTCTGGTTTCATTATTCTGCGTGTGGGTATCCAGTTTTCACAGCAAGTTTCGCTGAAGGTGTTCTCTTTTTCCTAGAGTATGCTTTCGGCATCTTTGTCAAATATTAAGTGGGTAAAATTATGGATAATCAAGTTTGGGTCTACATTGGTTTTGTCCCATTGGTCTACACATCCATTTTTGTGCCAGTACCATATTGTTGTTATTACTACAGTTGTGTAATACATCTTAAGATCTAAAATTATAATCCCTCTAGTATTGTTCATTTTGCTCATAATTCCTGTGGTTCTCTGGGATCTTTGGTGGTTCCATGTGAATTTTAGAATAGTTTATTTTTTCTGTTTCTGTGAAGGATGGTATGATGATTTTGATTGGAATTACATTTACTCTAGATATGTTTTGGTACAATGATCATTTTCACAATATTAATTCTACTAATCTATGGGTATGCAATGGATTTTCCATTTTTAAGTGTCTTTTCTATCTCTTTCTTCAGAGGTTTAAAGTTTTATTATAGATGGCCTTCACTCCTTGGTTAAATTTATTTCTAGATATGTTGTTTTATTTGCAGATACTGTGAATGGCTATTTGTTCATGATTTCCTTCTCTATGTGTTTCTTGTTGGTATTTTTTTAAAAAATCTATTGATTTATAAAAGTTGATTCTGTATCCTTCCACATTGCTGAAATTGTTTAATAGTTTTAGAAATTTTCTGGTAGAATCTTTGGAATCTGTAATGAATAATATCATTATTAGTTTGGTTTCTTTTTTCTCTTTATGTCCTTTTAATTTCCTTCTCTCCATATTATTTTAGCTATATACTTTGAGCACAATATTAAAAAGGAGTTAGGGTAGTGAGCATCATAGTCTTGTTCCTAGCTTCAATTACATTGCTTCAAGCTTTTCTCCATTTAGGATAATGTTTGCTGTGGGTTCCTCACATAGAGCTTTTTAAATATTGAATTATATTTCCTTTATTCCTACATTACCTAGGACTTTTTATCACAAAAGTATGCTGTATTTTGTCAAAGCTTTTTCTGAATCTATTGAGATCATGATGTGATTTTTGTCCTTATTCCATTTATGTGTTTTTATACATTTATTGATTTCAGTATGTTAAATAATCTCTGCATTACAGGGATAAAGAGAACTTGCTCATGGTGGATAATCTCTTTTACGTACGCCTATATTCTGTTTGCAAGTATTTCAATGAGTATTTTTGAGTCCATGTTCATTGGCTTATAGTTTCCTTTTTATTGATAGCTGGTATGATTACATATGTATAAAATAAATAAATTCCAAATGAGGGTTTGCTATGATTTTGAAGTACAGAGAGTTAAAAGCCCTCTAGAAGCCCACCAACACAAGCGCATATAGATAAATCAATGCCTCAGAAACCAGGTCATCCTAAGCCACATGAGACTGTCAAAAGTGGAGCATTATTTTAATATAGAAGGCTGAATTTTCTTTATTTCTTTCTTCTTGTTTTTAACCTAAGTACTACTAATATATCATTCTGATAAATAATGATTTCAGATTTTGGAGCAATTAACAAGATCTTCTTTGGTTTCATTACATCAAAACAACTTATCTTACCTTGATTTCTAAAGCAATTAATGCTTAAATTACTCTACTGTCAAGGAAAATGTACTGCTTATGAGGAGAAATGTGTATTTCCTTAAGGCCGGGGTGGCTATAGAATACTGGTGCCCAGCTGCATTTCTGAATGCTGAGTTTCACATTGAATTACTTAGGTGATTTGACTCTACAGAGCGTTCAAAAAATGCCTTTTAGTATAAATGGGATGTTTGTTAGCAAAAACTCACATACAGCAGCTTGGTGCTCTTTCCATGGGAATTCTGATTATGTTAAGGTTTTTAGAAAAAAAAAACTATCTTAAATGAACAGCTGGGCATCTTCTAATTTGCACCAATTAATTAGTTTTAATCCATAAAATTTTCATATTTATATTGATGCCATTTTTCTAACACAGTAAACTATATGAGCACATACCATTATTTTATCAAGAATCAAACAGTAAAATATCTGAATAAATATATAAATAAATTCATAGCAATATTTTATTAAATTCTAGGTTTAAAGTAAAATACATCGGTAAAATTGTAAATTATTATGTTTCAGGATCATACAATCTACTTAATAAAACACATATTTATGACTAGTACAAAACAATAAGCCACCTGCCCATGTATAAGCTTTATATTGACTCACAGTACACATGTACCATTGTTGACTTTTTATTAATTGTACAAAATAGTGGTCTTTGATGAATACAACACACTTTGGTCAGATTCACATTCATTCCCTTCTGCCCCCCTCTTTTACAGTCTGTTCTTTTTTATGGTTTTTATTTTGTTCTATTTTATTTTTTGAGACTAGTTCTCACTACATAGCCATGGTTGGCCTAGATATCTTTCTGTCAACAAAGAACTGCCTGCATCTACCTCCTGAGTGCTATGATTAAAGATTAAAGGTGTGTGCTACTGTGCCAGACAACTTTATGATTTTTAAATATTTACAGTAGTTTATAAACCAATTGGATAGAAAATGGCTATAAATTTTTCTATGGCTGATAAAGCAACAGTATTAAAAATATGGAGGCTGTCATACAATCTGCTTCAGATCCTCCTAGTGTGTTTACAGGTGTGTCAGTTATTATTCATATTGCTGTGATAAAATACCCAACAAAAGCAAACTAGGGCATAAAGGGTGTGTTTTAACCCATAATTCAGTTGAAACCCCATCCTAGAGGCGCAGTCCTGGTAGCTGAAGCTTACAGCAGATGGTCACATTCCCTCTGCAGACAGAAGCAGAGAGGTCAGTCTTGCTGCTCAGATAAATTTCTATGTCTTCTGCAGTCTGGGACTACAGTCCACAAGAGGGTGCCCACATATAGGGTAGCTCTTCCATGTCAATGAACTCAGTTTAGGAAGTTCCTGCAGACACACCCAGATTCTAAATTACATCAAGGTGACAAACAAGTTCAACTATTGTAGTGTTTTATCAGAGTTTACCAGGCCTGAAAGTTCCATTTTACAAGCAGCATTTAACTCTGTTTTGAGTTCATACAGAGTCATTGACTCAGTGCTTTGTTGAGCATGTAAACAAAACCATTTATTCATCACCTACAAGCCATGGCCTCATAAATAATGTATTCCTAAAGGTAAAATTGGTGTCACTCTACAAATTATCAAAGTATATTAACATTGTAAGAGCACATGGAAGTATTAAAGTCATATCAGGAAAACTAGGCCTGAGAATTTTTTAAACATATACACTGAGGAAAGGTTACAACTCCCTCACCTGGACCCTTAATAAGGAAAATACCCAATATTGTTGTTGGTTGTTTTCACTCTTTTCAGGGGGCCTGCCACCCAGCTCCCAAATAAATTACACACAGAGGCTTATTCTTAATTATAAATGCCTGGTCTTTTCTTGGCTTGTTTCTTGCCAGCTTTTCTTAAATTATCCCATCTACCTTTTGCCTCTGGGCTTTTTTCCTTTTCTTACCTCTGTGTATCTTACTTTCACTCTTACTCCATGGCTGGCTGGGCGGCTGGGTGGCTGGCCCCTAGCATCTTCCTCTCCTTGTTCTCTTGCTCTTTCTTCTTTTCATCCAATAATTCTCCTTTTATTTATTATATGTACCTGCCAGTCCTGCCAGTCCTGCCTGTCCTTTCTCCTGCCTTTCTATTGGCCATTCAGTTCTTCATTAGTCCATCAGGTGTTTTAGACAGGCACAGTAACACAGCTTCACAGAGTTAAACAAATGCAACATAAACAAAAATAACACATCTTTGCATCATTAAACAAATGTTCCAGAGCATACACAAATGTAACACATCTTAAAATAATATTCTACAACACAACACTGCAATGGCAATGGCCCCATTAACCTGTCACCAACTCCTCATTATCTCAGGGGCTTCAACTAGGCTCAGTATCCATTGCTGACTTTGCCTCTGTGAAATACCAACTGTCCTTCTTCTTGCTTTTCTACTTGGACCTGCTGTCCACTCATCATCCTGTTTGCCAGTCTGGATCATTTCTGAGTTTCAGCTGTACAGCATCTGCAGTCTGCCCTTAGCTCCTTATCTACATAGCATCCACAGTCTTCACTTAGCTCCTCACCTGTACAGCATCCACAGTCTGGCCCTATCTCCATACATCTACAGCATCCAATCTGCCTTAGCTTGTCACCTATATAGCATCCACCATTCTGCCTGTAGTTCCTTGCCTGTACAGCATCCACAGTCTGCCTTAGCTCCTCACCTGTATAACATCTTCAGTTCTACCCTTAGCTCCTCACCTTACAGCATCCACAGTCTGCCTTAGCTCCTCACCTGTATAACATCTTCAGTTCTACCCCTTAGCTCCTCACCTTACAGCATCCACAGTCTGCCTTAGCTCCTCACCTGTATAACATCTTCAGTTCTACCCCTTAGCTCCTCACCTTACAGCATCCACAGTCAGCCCTTAGCTCCTCTGGGCTCAACCCTGACCCTGTTGTTTGACTTTGCAGTAAGGCTTCCTGATCTGATTCCCTCAGACATTCCTTTGCAGAATCTCTCTGCTTGCCTCAAGTTAGGCCTTGTCATAGTTAGTTTTCATTGTCAATTTGACACACATCTAGAGTCATCTGGGGAGAGGGAACCTAAATGGAGCAATTGCCTAGAGCAGAGTGCTCTGTGGCCATGACTGTGAGACAGTTTCTTAGTTACTAATGATACAGAATGGATCAGCTCACAGTGGGCAGTGCTCATCCCTGGGCAGGTATATAATAAAGGATGCTAAGCAAGCTAGGAGGAGCAAGCCAATATGAAGCATTACTACTTTGTCTGTGCTTCAGTTCCTCCTCCAGATTTCTGATTTGGCTTCCCTTAACTGATGGACAGTATCTTGTAAGACAATATAAACTCTTTTCTCTCCAAGTTGCATCTTGATGCTTATCATGGTAACAGAAAACAAACTAGAAGAGGCCTCTTTGAAACTCCTTGAACTCTTGTGTGATCTCTTTAGATAGACAGATAAAGAGAGAGAGAGAGAGAGAGAGAGAGAGAGAGAGAGAGAGAGAGAGAGAGAGAGAGAGAGAGAGAGAGAGAGAATGGATAGGTTGGTAGGTAGATGATAGATGATAGATAGATAGATAGATAGATAGATAGATAGATAGATAGATAGATGATAGGAGTCACTGTGTTTGTGTAATATGTGACCTGAGAGTTAGTATTGGTAATTTAAATTGAAATAAAAGAACCAATATTTGGCAACTATCAAGGGAAATTGGGACTGCTTGGCAAATTGCAGCCATTGAAACTGATGCAGCTGTCTATAAGTCATTTCTGTTCCTGTAACTCTTCGCCGATAGTCCTGTAGGTAACCCCGATATAGCTCATTGGTTCACGGAGCTGGACTTTGGTATTATCTGTACTTTGATCTATTGTGGGTTCCCTATCCTGGGTGTGTAAAAGTGTGTTGTGTCTCCCCAGGAAAAGTTTTGTCACACATCACAATTAGCTCATGAACAGGGACACAAAAGAACCAAAGATGAGTATGAAGAAGTGACTGCATAATCCTGGTTATGAGTATCAAGGCATGCAACCGGGGCTGAGAAGCCTGAGGTAGTGGGGGGGAACATCCATGGAAGAAGTTCCCATTCAGTTGTCCTTCCCTACATGGTGTGTGTTAGTGTCCTCTGTGCTATGACAGTGGTTGCATGGCTCTTGCCATGGGTAGTGAGATGTGCCACTATGACTGAGCTACCAGGATTGGGAATGTCTGTGGAAGAAAGCCCGTGATGGTAATCTTCATCTTTATGATATGGGGTGGCATGCCTGCTTGATGAATGGGATTCCTCATGTGAATCTGAAGATGCCCTGAAAACAGTTAAAGATTTAGAGGAAATTTTACAGTCTTTGAGATTGGTGCACAAGGATTGAGATTGTCAGCAAGCAGCAACTGGGGTTGCCAGGCCTCTGTTGTGGATAAAAATGAATCTCAGGCTGAGGTGCTGGCCAAGCAGGAACTTGTTTATGTAAAACAATTGATAGAAAGCCAAATTGTGTGCTAACGAGCTTCTGGTCTGGGAAGACAGTGTTATTGACAAAATCCTACAGCAACCTGAGCTTGTAAATGTGAAGAAGTTACAGGCACTCAGGGGACTCTTGGGATATGGGCAGAATTTCATAACCCATCTTTCCTAAGCGGCCTGTTCCTCCATATAAATTCACACAGATTGTTATATGGGATTGGGTCAGAAAGGCTCAAGAGGCCTTCAAGCTGGCTAAATATCGTGCATGACAGGCTCAGCACCTGTGTGTCCCATTATGCCAGTGTCCCTTCCTGTTAGAAGTCACCAAGAGTTCAGAAGGTCATAGCTGGGGGCAAATGCCAAAAGCAACCCGAGAAAATGGTTCCTATAGGGCTTTCGTCTCAGTCATGGAAAGGAGCAGAAGCTGTGTACACAGCACTAGAACAGCCAGTGTAGGAGGTATATAAAGCATTGCAGAAGGTAGAAGCCATAACTGGTTCTATCTTAGTGACTATAAAAACAACTTACCCAATAAAGGGCTAGATTTGAAGGCCTCCTGGCCAGACTGCTTTCTGAAGTACAGAATCAAGCTCCACAAAAGTGGCAGGCATGCTTAAAGCAGCGAGACAAGATGTGTACAAGCCCAGCACCAACGTCATATAGGCTGTCCTAGGACCAGTGTCCTTTAAAGCCACTGAGCATTCCCTAGTAATTGAACCAGCAGCTAAAGAGTTTAAACCCAAAAGGTACCCTACATGGGTGGAAAAGTACATTCCCAGAGTCCATAAGGTTATTGAATGTAAATCCCAGAGGTAGGCTACCTCCCTGTGAGTTCTTAGTCAGGGAAGTCCCTGAGGCCCCACAGATCATAACGTATATTGGTACTGCTGTTAGTTGTGTGCCAGAACTAGATGAGACCCTAAGGCTGAAGATGCATGCTTTGTTGCCTGCTGGTTGGCTTTCGTAGTTCCAGAAGGGGCCATGCAGGCTGCTGGTGGAGAACTGTTACCAACATTCCTGTTCGGCTCTGGACCCGGTGTGTTGAAATACAAGCATGGTAGGCGGGTTGTGGGTGCTTGTGTAATAACAGCCTGGCCATTGTAGGTGAGATGAACAGCCATCCAATTGGATTTAAGGCCCCATTCCTCAAAAGGGAGTTTAAGCCTGGTATATAAACCAGAACAAGAACCTATGGCTGGTGAAGTCATAGGTCCCAATGTGGAAGCAACGTCTTTGGTTTTACTAGAAGGTCAAACTACCTTCTAAACATGTATGTTTATGCCTATAGATCACTGTTGTTATCACCTTCACCTCACAACTGCTGGTAAAGTGCCAGGGAATAAGTGACTATTACTGTGGTTTGGTGGCCTATTTATTGGCCATAAATAAATATCGATAATCGCACCTCCCAATACTCAGAAATCTTTGCAGAAGAGGGGGCATAAAGAATGTAAGAAGTGAAGTAAGGAGGAGTATGTTGTACAGTAGTTTTCCTCTAAGTTGAAACATTCCATCTTGCAAGAAAATTCCTTAAGCAGAAAGGTAAACAACTCAAAACAGTTTCCAGAAGTTGGTGAAACTGACCAGATTCACTAGGTCTCTCCGTGCCAGAGTAAGTATAAAACCCCCCTCAGGTGGAGCAAAGCCAACCTACAAAGAAGACGCTCAGAGTCCTTTAGGTATATGCCCCAAAGTGGTATAGCTGGATCATGTTGTTTATCTATTTCTAGCTCTGAGAGGCACCTCCATACTGACTTCTACAGTGGCTACACCAGTTTGCATTCTCACTAACAGTGAATATGTGTTTTCCTTCCCCACATCCATGCCAGCATTTATCTCCCTCTTCCAGCTTTCCTCAGTTGCCTTTAGTTCTTGGTGTAGATCTGAGGCCTCGTGGTCTTTTCCTTCTCCACCTTGGCCTGTCTGTTGTTGCCATCACAGCCCATCCTCCCAGTGTTCAGGGATCACTTCAAAAGAGGTGGTGGAAAGAATGTAAGAGTTAGAGGCTGTGAATGACTACAAGGAAAGAGTACCTTCTGGTCACAGCAGAGCAACTGCGCCTATGAATTCACATGTACAAAATCTGTTTAAAGTTCAAGCTAGACCAAATCCTAGCATGGTGAGGGGAGGGGAGCACCAACTTCCACTTCTAGCCAAGGAGTTAGAAAGTTAGATTTGCTGCTGGGGAGAAGGAGAGGTAGTTTTCTTTAGGGGTTCTGCTCCTCGTAAGTCAGTCATGCTCCAGTGGAAGACTACTCACTTTAGAATGTATGAGTACAAAACTTGGACTTGATAGATTTAAAAAAAAAAGAAAGAAGACATGATGTTGAGTGTTTAGAAGTGGTCAATCTGATCTGATTCAGAGGAGGGCTGTGGATATGATCAGAACATATGGTTTGAAATTCTCAAAGAAATAATGAAGTAAATCAAGAAAAAACTAAGCACCAAGGGAAAAAAGTAACCCACTTAAAAATTTCCCCATGGAACTTGTCCTAAGTTTCATGGGGAGGAAGGTTTTCTTTCAGCATACACTTTCAGGTAACAATCCGTCGCTGAGGGAACCATGGCAGAACCATGAGTCAGGAACTGAAGCAGTGACCACAGAGAAAGCTATCTACTGGATTTCTTTCCATAGCTTTCTCAGCTTTGTTTACTTACTTACTTACTTACTTACTTACTTACTTACTTACTTACTTACTTATTTTGATAGACAACTCAGGACTACCTGCCCAGGAATGGCACCAACCACAGTAGGCTGAGCTCTCACATCCCATACCAGTTATTAACCAAGAAAATACCTCCACAAAATTACCTAAAAACCAAACTGATGGAGGCAATTCCTCCATTGGAGATTCTTCTCAGGCAGTTTGTGTCAAGTTGGCAAAAATGAACCAGCAAAGAACTAATTGGGGAGTTATCAGAAAATACACATAGCTGAGAAATGTTCATAAAACCTGCTCAACATCCTTATCCATCAGTGAAATATAAATCAAAACCATGTTGGCTGTGTTTCATGGGCCCTTTAGTTTAATCAGGGCCATCCATGTGACCACTGAATTGGAACTATTCATTATTACTTGGTGGAGTCACCAGGATGTACATGACTGAAGGCAATGATTCACCTCTTCCTGAATTTATGACTAGGAAATCATTGAACAGTGAAGGGCAGAACCTCTTGAGCCCTTTGTCATTCAATGCCTGTTGGCAGGCCCTAGCCTTGTATTTCTCTTTTTAAATAAATGTATCTATCTATCTATCTATCTATTTATTTTATATCCCAGCAATTCCCCACCTCCTCTCTTCCCAGTTCCCAGTCCCCCACTCCATCCCTCCTCTGGTCCCACCTCCAATCTACTACTCTTCCATTTCTGTTTAGGAAGGGGAAAGTCTCCCATAAGTATCAATAAAACATGGCATATCAAGTTGCAGTAAAACCAAGCACCTCCCCATGTATTAAATCTGTGCAAGGCAACACAGTATGAGGAGTAGGGTCCCAAAAGCCAGCAAAAGTCAGAGACAATCCCTGCTCTCACTGTTAGGAGGCCCACAAGAGGATCAAGCTACACAACTGTAACATATGCAAAGTGCCTAAGTTGGTCTCATTCAGGCTCCCTGGTTGGCAATTCAGTCTGTGTGGGACCCTATGAGCCCAGGTTAGTTGATTCTGTGAGTTTCTTGTGGTATCCTTGACCCCTTTGACTCCTACAACCCTTTATCGCCCATAATCTGCAGAATTCCCCAAGCTCTGTCTAATGTTTGGCTGTGGGTCTGCATCTATTTACATCAGTTGATGGATGAAGCCTGTCTGATGACAACTGGGCTAGGCACCAATCTATGAGTATAGCAGAATATCTTAGGCATCATTACATTGACATTTTTTTCCTCCAGTCATATTTGGTTCTATCCTAGGTCTCTTGGTCATCCAGCTTGTGGGTCCCAGTGCTCTAGGCAGTGTCAGGGGTGGGCTCACTCTCCTAGCATGGATTTTAGACTAGACTGGTCAATAGTTGGCTACTCCCTCACTCTAGGCCACCCTTACCCCAGCACATCCCATAGGCAGGACAGGCTGTAGGTCAAAGGTTATGTGGCTAGGTTGATTTCCCACTCCCTCCACTGCAAGTCTTGCCTGGTCACAGGAGATGGTCAGTTCAGGCTACATATCCACTATTGCTGGAGTCTTAGCTGGCCTTTTAAGAGCAATAAAAGCAACAGCCCCACGACTCCTTAACTCCTATCCCCTGCCTCATTATATTTTGGCTTTGTGCTTTGTATGTAGTCTATTTTTGCTATTTTGTTGTTTTTTAAGGTATTATCCTTAAATAGTTCAGTGTGTCTGCTTTGAAGTTTCAAATAAAATGTCTATGTTACACATACCAAGAAAAACAATTCAGTGATGTACAGTATACCTTACAAAGGCTGTATTAATCAACTCTTTTTTGTTATGTCTACAAAAGACTCAGCCAATTTTGCATTTCAATCCTAACAATTATTAGACATCTACTGCCTGCATCATTGGTGTCCAATATTCCTTGAATTCTATTTCCTATATTCATTCACATTTTCAGCACTCTAATTCCATTCAAATTCACACTTTATTATTTTCTTCTAAACTACCATGGATGATGCAGATGTAGCTCAAAGTTAGGAGTGCTCTCCGAGAATGGGTAAGGTTCTAGGTTCAATTGCTACTATCAGGAAAATAAATAAGCTATCATGAATTTTCCTTGTGTTTAAAATAGTGTATAAATACAAGCAAATGACTGTACCAACTTAGAAAGTTAGAATTGCAAATCTAGTTTTCTACAAAGTATAAAATTATTATAAATGCTCACTTCAGTGATTATTCCATTAGAAAGTTAATGTATTACATAGTTCTTGATCTAGTCATACACTTTTACATTTATGGTCTCATTTCTATGTTATAGAAAGCAATTTGAGCCGGGAGGTGGTGGCGCACGCCTTTAATCCCAGCACTCGGGAGGCAGAGGCAGGTGGATCTTTGTGAGTTCGAGGCCAGCCTGGTCTACAGAGCAAGATCCAGGAAAAAAAAGGCGCAAAGCTACACAGAGAAACCATGTCTCAAAAAACCAAAAAAAAAAAAAAGAAAAGAAAGCAATTTGATCTTCTGAGTTCCATATCTAATGAACTGAGGATTTGGATTTCATTCATGTATCTCCAAAGACAGTGTACAGAAATTCTCACTGGCTATCATGTTCAGACCAAATTCTTCATAAAGTATTTGCTATCTCTCAATACCCACACACAAGCTAAAAAACTTAGAAATTTTATTTTAAGCTAAAAGTTGAATAGATCTCCAAAAGCAGCTATCTTTTGCCAACACTGAACCTATCAGTAAAGAGTTCCTTGATTATATTGATTTCTTTATGGGAGCAACTAGATTTCCTCTGCCTGTATTTTATGTACTTTAGTTTTTCTTTTTCTTTTCTTGTATTTGGTTCTATTTCTGGTATTTACTTCAATGTTATGCAAATAGATTTAGAAACATCTTCCTCAGGCTCCAAGTCTATTTCTGTTTTTATAGAAATTTCTCGAGGAAGAATGAGAAGTTTAAGGAAAAAAATTCTCCCCCAAGTGCAGGTAGATATCCTAATAGCAATTGAAAATGACAGTGTCCTTTCATTTTGTTGACATTTAAAGTACTGTATTTAAAGACTGTATCACCCTAAAGGTTTCTAACCCTTGATTGTATGGGTCTTCAATCAGAAGATGTTATCATATTATTTAGACCAACAAAAACATATAGAAACAGGCTGCACAAAACTCATTCAGCTTCAAAGGCACAATAAATGGAGGGTATTTTAATATTTAATGTTCCAAACAATGTGTTCATCCTAAACTTACAGCGTTCATTTTTACAGTTGCTAGCCTAGCACTCCTTTTTACAGCTCACAGTGCTGTGAGTATACATTCCCAGGAGAGCCGTCCAGTCACTGATGTCAAATGTACCAGGGCTGCTAATTCTTATTGTCTGCAGAAAATGTGCTGGCTCTTGTGTGAGTTCTTAGACTTGACTGAGGAAAACCATTGAGGGAAGTAGTAAGAAATGGGGGATTGAAGAATGTTAACTAACTAAATAAATAAACAGTTGTAGTCACTGTTTTCTTTCTGTGAAGAGACACTGTGACCAAGTCAGTCCTTATAAAAGAAAGCATTTAATTGGAGGCTTTATTAATAGATTCAGAAACTTAGACCATTATCATCAGGTGTGGAGCATGGCAGCACACAGGCAGGCATGGTGCTTGAGCAGTAGCTAAGAGTTCTACATCCTGATCCTTAAGCAGCAGACAGAGCCTGGGCCTGGCATGGGCTTTTGAAACCTCAAATTATATCCCCAATGACATACTTCCTCCAAAAGGGCCATGTCTCGTCATGCTTCTAATCCTATCAAAGTGTTCCACTAACTGGCAATCAATCTACCTCAAGACCCAATGATAGTACCCTTGGGCATATACCCAAGGTAGGCTCAATCATATCACAAGGAATTAAACTTCTTAATCATGAGGCTGAGTATACAGAGGCTTAGACAGCTTTCACAAAATCCAAAGTCACAGGCATCCAAGCTGGCCAATCATATTATGTCACATTGAGATTAGAGAAAAAGGCAACTCACTGATTTTTCTTTTCAAGAAAACCCAAGTATTTCTATCCTTACAATAATGGAAGTATCAGGGTGTAATTAACATTTTACCCAAAGTACTGCTGTAGAGTTATAAGTCATCATAATACTGTATTAAAGCTGCTTGAGCTTAAAATGAAAAGAAGCTGTATTCCCATGGAGAGAAGACTTAATAATGTGGAGCACTTGAGACCTGCACCACAAATATCTCCAGGAAAAAAACAAGAGCATACAACATTAAATACTGGCCAAGGAAATATCTGAAAATGAAATTCCTGTTATAGGATAAATTATAATCAAATTTCATTATAATTAAAATGTTCATCTCTGTGTAATATCTTGATTTCAGCATTCTGAGCTTATTAATTCTGATATTCATTTCTCTCTATAGTAGAAATGTTAATTTCTGTGTAAAACTCTCATCATCTCTGACAAAAATTAAAATAGAAAGGAATGGAAAGTAGAAGATTTCTTGTTGTGACAAACTGATTTCCAAAATGAGAATCAATTCCCATGTGCCAACCTCCTAATGGGATGACATGTAATGTTTATGTTAATTTTCAAAAGGTTGAAGTATGAGAAATCTTCAGTCATTGGAAGTTTTCCCTGGGTTGATTCCCTGAAGAATATGCATGAAAAACAAAAGCTTAAAAAATTAAAATGAAGTAATAAATGATCGGTGTTATAGTGTGGAAAACATTAACACCATGAAAATGAAAATTTGTGATGAGAATCCAATATTGCATCAAATTTAATAAAGCAAGAAATCACCTCAACTTAACAACAAAGAAATCGCATGCATGATGAGTTAAATATAGATATATAGATACTACTGTTAAGCTACTTAGGACAACAACTTGCAGGAAGGTATGAAACTTATATTCCAAGTTTGCTATTGACAATAATAATAATAATATTTTGTAGTGGGTAGCCATTCCAGCTTTGATCTGGAAGTTCCAAACCCCATTGAGGCTTCGGTAACTGCCACGCCCACAAGGCAGGGCCAAGAGAGAACCCTGAAGACCCTAGATCCTGATGCGCTGGCTCTCTTGGTTCCTGGACCCTGGATGCTTGAGGTAGACCAAGCAGAGTTCTCCAGAGAACACCACCAGACAGCGCTACATCTTCCCCAGACCCTGTTGCCTATCCCTTCACTTGTGAGTTACCCCACAAAATAAACCTCCCTTTTGACTACATGGAGTGGCCTTAATAATTTCACCAATAATAATTAGTTTGTTATGCAGCCTCTCTCTTCTAGATAGTGTGGAGAACATAACATTTACATAGTTCCATTAGTAGAAAAGCTATTGAGTGTTCACTGAGCACACACTAACAAGGTATAAAGATTAGAATGATTTTGTTGGTAGCAAATAGTTCATCTCTGAAGGGTAGAACCCCCTGAACACTGCATCCATGCCTGACAGTTGACAGGCCCACTCTTTTGAAGACCCAGCACAGGCATCCATAACTACTGTAAGGGTTCTTTGTGATCACAATGGCCATGTCTTGCCCAGAATAGATTTAGGGAGAGGAAGACACTTTTCCTTCTGGGTGTACCCAATTAATGATCCTACCAGGCTCCAGTGAATAGCTCCAAACTTGTGGTGACACAGATGGCCCTGGCTAAACTAATGAATCAAAAACAAAATCAAAACCGTAAATCTGAGAAAAAGACTGGTAGTAATGATATACAGTTAACAGGGATGTGAGAGAGATACCAGAGGGTGTGATAATCAGAATATATTATATGCATGTATGGAATTGCCAAATAATGAAATAGACCTCCCTTAAGCTAGAGACACCTCAAATTCTTCGTGTTTAAAACAAGACTCATCCCATGCCTCCTGCTCCTGTGTCTCCCATGTCTTCACTCTCTGACCAATGCCCCCAGCAGTGTATCTGGCAGTCAAACTAATAGCCTTGCCCTAGGCTCAATCTCCCTTTCCTGCCTGAGTCTCCTACACCATCAATCAATAAGCCCTAAGTGCTTCTGTCTTAAATATTTCTCAAAAACTTCCTCCATGCTGCATCCCTAGCACCAGTTCACTAGCTCTGCCATTGTCCAGCGGCTTCTTACCAGCCTGTTTCCCAACAGAATAGCTCCAGAGAGCCTGCTTCATTCTCCCTGCTGTTCTAAGTGTCTCTGAAGTAAATAAGGTTGTTTCAGTTATATCATAACTTACCACATCCCAGACTTGCCATGATCTGGCCCTACTTTCTCCATTTTCATCTCTTGACCCTCACTGTGACCACTGCTTCAGAGTTTAGTTTTTCACCCTGTTCATGGTCTTCATAGTCACCCTTGCTTTCTATAACTCTCCTTGGAAATTTGCAGTAATCTCTTCTCAAATTTCTTTTCATGATTCACAGACACACATAATGTCCCAGGAAGCCTGAAACACCATGTTCTCACATCAAAGTTGAACCAAGATTCTCACCAGTGAACAGGCTATACCAATTATTGCAAATATGTAGGTAGCCAGGAGACTCCAGCAAAATCGGAATAGGCATTTTGCTTTGAAGGTGGTTCTTTTGTTTCTGCCACAGACCAGAGTTCTGTGGTACAGAGAAGTTGAAGTGCTTAAAAGCTACTACTTGCTACTAGACATGCTTGGTTTCTGAAATATTTCTGTTGTGTTTCACAGTTTATTGTCATTAAATTAAAAAAAAACATTTATTCTTTACGAACACATTAAAGAAGAACATCTTTTAGGAATATCCCAAAGACAAAAATATTTCTAGAAAATATCATTTAATGTGTTTACTGGGAGGTCTGGTCATCACGTTTACATAGGTTCCTTGGCTTTCTGTCTGCATTTCTTTTTCCCAAGGGTATATCCCAAATCCTAGTCTCATGATAGTAAATAAATAACATAAAAAAGTAGTAGGCAAGTTGTTTTAATCCCACCTACATGGTCCTGACATATTCCAATAAGGACATCTGAAATTTCTTCACAAATATTTTGATGTGGCTTTATTTATAGAGGTGTTCCCTATAAATACAGAGGAAATGGGACTGAGGAAGTGGGTATTCTCATATGCCCATTTCTAACAGTCCTTAAATGCTGATAAACTCAAAGTAAGTTACAAATACCATAGATGAAAATGCATTCAGCATAGTTAGCCACATGGTGCCATGTGGAGCATCAGTCATCAACTCCTCCCAGTCCCTAGCTCCCAAAGTTGGTGCTGGAATCTCTCCCAATCCTGCTAGGCAGTGGTGGAACATGCCTTTAATGCTCCATCATGCATGCAGAAGCAGGCAGATCTTTTTGAGTTTGAGGCCAGCCTGCTTATAGAGTGAGTTCTAGGACAGTTAGAGCTCAGTAGTAAAACCCTGTCTTGAAAAACAAACAAAACAAACAAACAAGGATCTCTCCCAGTCCTCCAGTGCACAACTATTCTTATAAGATACACTTACATTTGAGCTCTTAACTTTTGTCTGTTCTCTGCTGGCTTCTGGACACACCACTTCATTTATAATAGACTCAACTACTTAGGTATGAAGTTGCTCAAATTTACTTAATCATACTCTATGAGTTACATGTGTCTTAAGCATTCTCCATTTCACATAAAATTAGAAGATTTGTAAAAATACTCTCCTTTTAAAATAGATATGGATGTGTATGAGTGCATATATATGCCACAATGTATGTTTGTAGATCTGTGGTACAACTTTTAGGAGTTGGTCCTCACTTTCTAGCATGTGAGTTCTAGGAATAGAATTTAGATGAGTATCCTTGGAAGCAAGTCCCTAGACCCAGGAAGCCATCTCACCAGCCCAGAAGGTTTTTGCCATAGATTTACTCAAAAAATTCCTATTGAAGTGTTCTTAATTTCTATCAAATTTAAATACTATGTCTGTATAAGTCTTTAGTAATACTATTCATGCCTTCTTGTTTGTGTGTGAGTAGGGATGTATGTATGTGAGAAGAAGCATGTACATGTGTGTGCATGTGTGAGTGGAAGCCAGAGGTCAACAGTGTTTCACACTAAAGCCCTATACCTTATGTTTTATGACAGAGTGCCTCAGTAAACCCAAAGCTCATCCACTGGGTAAGCCCCAAGGACCTCCCCTTTCTCTGTCACCATCCTCCCACATTGCTGGTTATGGACTCATGCTGACGTGCAAGCTTTTACTGGGAACCTGAACTCAGGGCTCCAGGCTTGTATGGCTATGCTCTACTGACTAAATCATTTCCCATGGTCATACACATTATTTTAGGACTAGTATGGCAATACACTGCTACTAATAATAATTTTATTAGTCTTTTAAAAATACAAATTTCGATTCGTTCATTGTACATTTCCATTTAACTGAATTTTAGCTTTCTTATTTCTTGACATATACTTGCTTTAAGTTACAATTATTGTTATTTTTCTAACTTCTTGATGACACCAATTTTTTAGCTGTTTCTCAAGTATAATTAAGGGGATAATTTTTTCTCCAAGTTCAACTTTAGCCAAATATCACAAATTTTAATATGACACACAGTCATGGTCATTTGGTTCAGAATATTTTCTAATTGTTGTTTCAATTTTCTTGAGTTGTTTAAGGATAAGATGTTTAATTTTTTAAATATTTGTTATGTTCAATCCAGTATTTAATGTCCATTTTGCCTCAATTTCTGTAAAATTAACATATACTATATACTTTATTCCTAATTTTTTTACAAAAATCACACACGTTTATACATCCATCACTACTTCCCCCCACTTTCCCTAAGCCATCACTGTGATGCCTTCTCCCCAGCTTCATATATTCTATATTTCATATTTTAGTTAGCAAATCACTAAGTCTGGTTAGCACTGCCCATGTGCACAGGAGTATGTGGCAACTTGTTAGACTTTTAATGGTTTTGAATCTGCTTACTTGCTTTGTGGTCCCAAACATCATCCGTTTTGTTAAATAATCCATGAGAACTTGAGCAAAGCATGTGTTCTAATTACAGGATCGCCTCTTTTATATGTGAACGTAATGTCAAAATGTTGACCTCTCTGTATCTCTAATAAAGTATCACCTCCTTAATTTATCACTTTGTGAAACAAGCTTTAAGTTTGATTTCTTTATTTTGTTGAAGTTTTGTTTTATATTTATTTGAGCTATGCAATTAAATTTACTTCAACTAAAAATTACCACGTTGAAGAAGTAACTCAGTGATAAAGTACTTGCTTAGCTTGTGTGATCCCTTGAATTCCATCCTCACATATCAACTTCTCTGACTATCTGACCCTTTTATTTTATTTTTTTATTTTTTTTTTTTTTTTGGTTTTTCGAGACAGGGTTTCTCTGTGTAGCTTTGTGCCTTTCCTGGAACTCACTTGGTAGCCCAGGCTGGCCTCGAACTCACAGAGATCCGCCTGGCTCTGCCTCCAAAGTGCTGGGATTAAAGGCGTGCGCCACCACCGCCCGGCTTGACCCTTTTAAATGTTTTTAATTAAAATAGAATGACATCACTTCCTGCTCCCATAGCTTCTTCCAGTACCACCTTCCTTTGACAGTCCTCTAACCCCTCCTAGGCTCCACCATTCTCAAGCTGATAACATCTTCTTCTATGATTATATTGTTACACACGCACAAACACATGAATGTTGTATGCACACACACACACACACACACACACACACACACACACACATACAAGTTGTTCATTCCATTTTTGTTGCTTGTAGATATGTTTATTTGCTGGTCTCCTCAAGATCTGTTGCTTTCTGTGTCGTGAACAGTTGTGGTTTTCTGTGGTGGTGTAAATACAAGCTTCTTTGATTGGGGGTGGTAACTACACTTATCTGTAGGTATAAGAAAAGGACTTAGAATTTAGTAAGTAATTATGCTTGTCTAGCAGAGTGGCAGTAGTAGATTCTTTTCTAAGGCCTATGACTTCACTAACCCCAGGCTAGCTTTCCTATACTAGGCACGATTCACCTTGTCATCCTGGTCATTGTCATGATTCACAGGTGTCGCTACAGCTGAGTAGGACTATTTAACTGCTTCTTTTCCTTGGCAATTTTTGCACAATATTTTTTGGAACCATTAACACTGCACCACAGGAAAGAGGCTTTCGGGTCAGATCCAGTAGGAATTTTCTGAGTTCTTTGTCCTTATTGTATGGTATCTTCAGCAATAGGGACCCACCCTCAACCCCTAAGAGGCAACCAAGGGCTATATCAATAGAACAGAGTGTTTGTGGAGTCACTTAGCCTACCCTGACCAACCTTTTGAAAGAAGGTACTTTGTGTGTAGTACTGGAATTTTTTTTTTTAGTCTGTTTCTTGTGGGAGGGGCATTGTCAGCCTAAGTAGCTTAACTTTGTGTGTGTGTGTGTGTGTGTGTGTGTGTGTGTGTGTGTGTTCATGCACATACACTTGTATGTATTTTGCATAATTTAAGTAAATAAAAGCTTGATTGCCCAAGACTTTAACAAATGGTATTGCTATTTGTTGACGCTTCCCCCCTTTTCCTTCTAGATTGGCCTCCCTCCCTCATCACCAGGCCCCTCCCTATTATCCTATTTTCTACTTCATATCACCTGTATCTTTCTATTACCCTCCCAAGACCCACCGACTTATGGTCCCTTTGGTCCCTTTATATTTTCCTGTTTTCTGTGCTTATGTTATGTTGTATACTCAAATCTGATGGTTTAGAGCCAGGAAGGAATATGTGATATTTCTCTTCCTGGGTCTGGGTTACATCACTCAGTACGATCTTTTCTTGGTCCACCGATTTAACTGCAACCTTGATGACTTCATTTTTCTTTACAGCTGAATAATGTTCCACTGTGTATATGTACCACATTTTCATTATCCATTCATCTACTGAAGGATATTTAAGTTGTGTTCCATTTCCCTGCTGTTGTGAATAGGGAAGCTGTGAACATTGCTGAATAAGTATCTGTGGAGTGGAATGTCATATGCCCAACAGCAGTATAGCTGAGTCATACGGTGAATTTCTTTTTAGTTTTTTGAGGATTCTCCATAATGATTTCCAGAGTGGCTGCATCAATTTCATTCTTACCAAAAATGAATGAAGGTTTCTCTTTCTCCACAATCTCACCAGAATTTGCTTTCGGTTGTTTTGTTGGTCTCAGCTATTATGACTAGAGTGAGATAAAATTTCAAGGATTTTGTGTGGTGGTATTGTGTTCCCCAAAATATTGTGCACCCTAATGAACTTATCTGGGGTCAGAGACAGAACAGCCACTAGATACAAAGGCTAGAAAATGGTGGCACTCACACCTTTAATCCTAGCATTCCAGAGGCAGAAATCCATCTGTTCAAGCCACATTGGAAACAGCCAGGCATGGTGACACACGTCTTTAATCCCAAGAAGTGAGCCTTTAATCCCAGGGAGTGATGGCAAAAACAGAAAGATATATAAGGCGTGAAGACCAGAAACTAGAAGCATTTGGCTGGTTAAGCATTTGGCTGGTTAAGCATTTGGCTGGTTAAGCATTTGGCTGGTTAAGCTTTTAGGTTTTTGAGCAGCACAGTTCAGCTGAGAGCCATTCGGATATGAGGACATAGAGGCTTCCAGTCTGAGGAAACAAGATCAGCTGAAAAGCTGGCCAGGTGAGGTTAGCTGTGGCTTGTTCTGTCTCTCTGATCTTCCAGCTTCACCCCAATACCTGGCCTCAGGCTTGATTTTATTAATAAAACTCTTTAACATTCCTGCTACAGGCTGAGGCAAGTGTCCCTGTATAAGCCCCAGGTTCCAAACAGCCAGCTCATGCACTGAGGACAGGTCCCGGTCCCACTGCCTGGATGCCTCCCAAGCAAATCAAGCTAATCAACTGTCTCACTTATCCAGAGGGCCTGATCCAGTTAGGGCTCCTCAGCTAGGAGGGGACTGGACCTGCCTGGACTGAATCAACCAGGTTGAACTCAATCCCCAGGGGAGTCTTTGCCCTGGAGGAGATGGGAATGGGGGGGGTAGGCTGGGTGGAAGGCGAGGAGGGGGTGGGGGGGTGATGACCTGTGGCTGATATGTAAAATTAAATTAAATTATAAAATAAAATAAAATAAAAAAGTTTTAAAAAAGATTCCTGCTACAATTTTGAAATTTGATTTTGTCTAATTTCCAACAATGATAAAGAATTTTTGAGGTTTTCCTAAGCTATTTTTTTATCTTCCATTGGGAACTCTCTGATAGATCCAAAGCCCATTTTCATTTGGGTCATTTGTTTTCTTGATTCTTTGTTTTTAGAGTTCTTGATATACCCTGGATATTAATCTTCATTCAGGCATATATCTACCACCCTATGCAAAAATTAGATCCATGTGGATGAAGACCTCAATTTGAAGCCTGAAACACTAAAACTGCTAGAAGAAGACATAGGTGGTACCCTACAAGATACAGGTATAGGAAAAGACTTTCTCAGTAGAACTCAATTGCCAAGAAATTCAGGCCAACAGTCAACAACTGGGACCTCATTAAACTAAAAACCTTCTGTACAACTAAAGAAATACCAATCAAGTGAAATAGAAACCACAAAAATGGGAGAGAATGTTTGCCAGATATACATTTGACATGGGATTAATATCCAGTATACAATTCTCCATGTGACATCTTATGATGAAATGTCAATCTTTATCCCACATCATACTTCTTTCCTTAATATCGATATAACTTAATATTGCCATGCACATGCTGGAAGTATTTTATTCAATTCCCTAAATATCCTTTCCATCTTTCATTTTTAACCTTTCTGAGTTCCTCTATTTAAAATATCTGCAGTGAAGAGCACAGAGTCAGATTTGCATTTTTATACAGAGTAATGGTTTTTTAACTTGTTTATATGTAAAATCTAACTAGGTCGAAATACATACTTGCTTTCAATTTGTCCCAATTTATCTGCCATTTAGTAGGTCTATGGTTTGGAATGTTTGACCTCTTTGCCAAGTGCTCCAGGGAAAGGGTTGTGTGGAATTATAAACAAACTCTTACATTCTCTCATCTGGAAGCAACATGCCACTTCTCGTTACGTGTCAATGGCGAAGATAGGCACACAGCCTAAAGGGAGTCAAGATAACCGGTCCCTTTTTCCAGGAGGGAGATGAATCAAGTACATCAGGCAATCCTTATAATATTTTATACATTATAGTCTACATAAAATAGAAAAATATCTGTATTCCATTGAGTAATATGGGGAGTGTTAAAATTTTGAATAATAAGTGGGTTGGAATGTATTTCAAACATATGCTCTCAAAATAATTATTTTTTCTAGAATATGTGAAAATATCCCTTATTTTCATAAAAGAATCACTACTTAAATAGTTTTCAAAATGTTTACACTTCCTGAATACGTCAGTTTTGAAAAATTGTTTTTCTTGCACTTTCCACATCCCAGTGAAAATGAGAACACTGTCATCATAGAATTCCAATATTCATAAACTCATAGGCCTTTAGTCCCATCATGTCTTTGCTTAAAAGTTACCTAAAGGCTGCAGAAAATGAGAACTAAATCAAATAATCTACCAGAGCAATGAGAACCCGGAAATTTAAGCTAAAATGACAGAAAGGCCGGGAAGAGGACTTGTGCTTAAAGCACTCGTTCCACAGCCGGAGGGCAGGAGTTCCGATCCCCCAGAGGACCTGTAACTGCGACAACGCAGGCGCTGTGATGCACCTGTAATTCCTGCCTCAGAGAGCGGAGAGAGCAGACCCTCGGAACGGGCTGACTAGGAACACCACTCCATCGACAGCCTCTGGGTGTGACTGAGAAACCCCAAACAAGGCTGACAGTAGGTATCAACATGAGGTATCCACATGAATGCAAACATATGCATGTGTAACCACGGACATGCAAAAGCAGGAGAACAAATAGGCAAACCACACATACACACAAGCAGAAAAAAGAAACTTTTCATCACAAAATAATTGTTATTATAAAGCTTGCAGATGATACCAATAATGTGAAGTTTTCTATTTAACCTTGATCTAATTTTTTCATAACAGATATAGAATCTGTTAATTAACTTTTTTTTTTTGCTTTACATAGGGGAAGATTTGATAAAATGGTTATTTTATATATTCCATGAAATGGCATAAATCTCAGTTGTAAATTCGTCCACTATGTTGCTCATTCCTTATGCTATTAAATATGAGATTATCTCAAAGAGGAAGGCAAACAAATGGAGAGGGCATCCTCTGACCAAAAGACCTGTACCATAATACATAGTACTCTCTCTCTCTCTGTCACACACACACACACACACACACACACACACACACACACACACACACACACGGGGAGGGGCCAGTAAAGAATCTGCTATTCTTTTCTCTTTGCAAATGACATGGTTATTTTGAGTTTGAATTGGTCATTGTATTCTTCCTAAGACTTTCTAAGTTTCTCTTATTCTTGACATTCTAAATATTCTAAAAAAAACAAAAAAAAAACATTGAGGACATCTATATAAATCACATCACCATGCTAAAAATGCCCTCGATGTTATAATTTGAGTGCTCCCCCCTAGTGTACATATGTGGGAAGTTTAATCCTAAATGCAACAGTTCAGCTGTGATTGGATCATGAGGGCTCTTCTCATTGGTGGGGATTAATGCCATTTTCAAGGGGTTGGTTTTGTAATCATAAAAATAGTCTCCTGGCAAAAAGAGGAGTGCAAGTTCTGTTTCTCTCTCTTTGTCCCCCCTTTCTCTTTCTCTCTTTGTCCCCCTTTATCTTTCTCTCTTTGTCCTCCCTTTCTCTTTCTCTCTGTGTCCCCCTTTCTCTTTCTCACTCTCTTTATCCCCCCTTTCTCTTTCTCTCTCTTTATCTCCCCTTTCTCTTTCTCTCTCTCTTTATCTCCCCTTTCTCTTTCTCTCTCTTTATCCCTCCTTTCTCTTTCTCTCTTTATCTCCCCTTTCTCTTTCTCTCTTTATCCCCCCTTTCTCTTTCTCTCGGTCCCTCTCTCCTTCCTCTCTCTCTCCCTCTCCCTCTCTTCTTTTCTCTGTCACTCTCTGTCACTGCCCATCTCATGCTTATTTCTGTCATAGATCAATGCAGTAGGAACATCAAATAAACTATAATTAATCACCCAGCCTCCAGCTTTCTGTTAACAGTAACCCAAAACTTATTAGGAGCCAAGCTCATTTTCACAATCTGTCCTTCTTTAGGGATATTTGACTATGCAGACTTGGGTCTTTCCTCAGAACTAGGATGTTATTATAATATTTAGTTTCCCTGAAGATGACATTTTGCTCATTTTCTCTTCTCTATTTTGGAGTTCTTAGTCATCAGAAGCTGCATCACTGAATCATCAGTGCTACTGAGTAGAGTTGATCTGGAGGCTCCTAGAAGATGTCTGACCCCTGCATTCAATAACTAAGCAGAGAACAAGTATAGAACATCACTTCAACAGAGACAATGAACAGCCCCGACCAAGGGCTCCTCAGGAACCCTTCTCACCAAGCCCACTTATATAATCATGGAGGTTACACTGCTAATAAGGTCATACAGGAGCACTCTGGACACACTCAGAGGTACATAATTATTAGGGGACAAGCCTTCTTGTTTATGGCATGGGCTACCACTACATAGACCAGCTATGCCAGTGATGGGACAATGCAAAGTGGGAAATGTGTACTGTCAGTTCTCTTGGGGCAAAACTCTTCCACCTCACAAACTATGAACTGTTTTACACATCCATTGAAAATGTCTATCGTATTGTTTAACATTACAAGGAGTTAGTCACATTTCTTTTTTTTTTCCTGGACCTCTTTTTTGATCATGAGATATTCATTCTCTATACCATTCTGGTCATTGGACCTTGATTGCAATATCTTCTTAAACTGCTATAGATACAACAGGGTTGTTTACTTTGATCTGCTTCACATTATCTCTCTATGTTATGTTTTCCTTAACATCAGCTTCATGCAGTTTAACTTCATCTCTCTTTCTCTTATGTTTAGTTCCTCACATATGTCAGTCATTCACAAACTCTGACATGGGTTTTCTCTACTGATACATAAGAATTTCTCTTTCTATCTTTCCTCAGAGCAGATTCTGCAGGAAGCTCTGAGTGACCATATGTATGGGTTGCTGGCTGGCTGCAGGTATGACATGCTTTTTCTTGGGGATAAACAAGTTGAAAACAACATAGGAGAATACTCCAGCAAGTGATACAACCAACATTCAAACTCATGGCACAAATGTACAATATCCATTCTGACCACAGAAAGGAATGAACAGGGCTAAAGTATGTAGCACACTGACAGAAAAGCCAACCTTTCACGCCAGGATGTTTCCTCATCAAAGTACCATGCTCCCATAGCGTGGTAGGAACAACCAACAGAAATGTTTTCTAATTTATAGACAGATACCTCATAGGCTAGCTGTGAATCTGCAGGCTTGCTGCAATCTTAGTGGAATCAGTGACAGAGAAGAGTTAATTCTTAGGTTGGTGGGATTTCTACAAAATTGTCTTCTATGACTCTAACAATGTTAATTGGCAACCACATAGCAAAGAATGCTATTTATGTATTGCAAAGCAGCCACTTCCTCAGATCTTTGCCCCCATAAATGATAGAAGACAACTGTTAGACATTGCACTCAACAGGAGGCCTCCTCCTTCAGGTGCTCACTTACCTGGAGCTGAAAGAACCAGGCTTCAGCATGACAAGCAAGATAAAGTAATAAGTTGAAAACTAGGAGAGTGGTGTGTTTACAGCCATCTAAAGTAAGGCTCTCAGTTGGTTTAGTCATAAACAATTAAACAAAAAAGAATTGACTTTTTAAAAGCATAATGTGCTTTCTCTGTGACTTGAATTCAGATTTTTAAAAGAACCAGTCAGCAATCAATACATTTCAAAAGAATAAGTTCAGTCATTTGTTTTAAGGGGCAAAATCCTGAACACAGCTGTCAGTAAAAGGATACTCTGTTCCCCTCCTGTGTCTGGCCTCACAGACTGGCTATGTACATGCACACATATTCAGAGAGCTTTCTTAGCATTCTGCACTACCAAAGTAAAGCCATAAAGTCAGCTTCCTGTCAGGTAAAGATGTCCTGTGTGCTTTGAAAGATGTACCTCTGGTTTATAGTGGAGGAGAAATACATTAAGGTATCAAGGAAATGTAAAAGGGTTGTCTGTACGTGTGAGGGTTAGTGACTTAAAAAATAGCAGCCAATTTGAGAAAGAATGAGAAGGAGGAAGAATAGGCGATTGCTGGGCTCGGAATACCAAGCAAAACTGCAGACTGTGAGAAGCATTGAAAAATCAATGCAGAAAAATAAACAAAATATAGGTATTAAGAAAAATCAATCACTTTGAAAAGCTTCTAAATAAATAATAGCAGTAAAAGTACTGTTTCATTTTTGTAAAAACAATATAGGTCTCTCCTTCTGCGTAATTTTGTTTCCTACAGGGAAGTAAAGTCTGTGTGGAAAGTGGACCTCTGCTGCTGCCCACACACAGCTCTTTTGAAGCATTAAAGACCAACAGTTCCCAGAAGAGGCCCTCATTTATTCTGACCTGTTGTTGATCAATATAAGAACCTTGTGTTGTCCTAAATAAGCTTTCAAATTTAACATTAAAATTAGTGATACATTTTAGACCATTTAAATAATGTTAATAACATAATATAAAATTATCATTGGGACCTTGGGCAACACGGGATCATTACTTTGAATAGGATGCTAAGTAGGGTTCCTGGGGCTGTCTGAATTCCTACATTAGAAGATATGAAACATAACTCTGATTGACAGTTTGAAGCCTATTTTTGTGACATTGATTTCCTTGCATGTATTATGGAAATCCAAAGTAAAATAATTTCTGTATTTTAAGGTAAAGAATTCTAACTGCACATGTTATGTAACAAAGTATAGTCAATTCTGGATCCAAGAATATGGTTTGGAAATCTAGGAGGCTATTATGTCTACTACAGAAATAGGTATGAATGATAAAAATGGTAAACAGGATACATCATAGGGGGAAAAGTACCTTAGTTTTCTCGCTTCCATAATATAGTGCTATAAACTGGGTGGATTATACAACAGTATTATGTCATGTTTTTACAGCTTACCTGTCTGAAATGAGACTTGAGAGTACAGTGTAGTGTTAGAGCACTTGCTAGCAAGCACAAGGCCCTAGATTGGCTCTCTCACCACAAACACACACTGGTGCACAATCTCTTTCTCTTCCTATCTCTCAGAAATCTGCATCATTGTGTTAGGGTCAGTTCTTGCTGAGAGTTATGAAATATGGATCTGTCCCAGTCTTTTCATTTGGCTTATAGGAAACACTGACATATTCACAGGGCATTCTATGTGTTTGCCTGTGTTTAAATAGCCCTCTCTGATAAGCATACCAATCATTTGGACTTATGTAGACAAATTTCTAAAATGGCCTTACTAAATAAAAAACACAGAGCCAAATATAGGGGTGGAAGCATTAAAGATCAGGAAAACAGTGATAGCCACCAGCCAACCTCACCTCACCAACTCTGCAGCTTCCTAATGCACATTACTTCCTGTCTACCCAGGCTTTTATTGCCTTGCTGTTCTGCCCTCTCATTGGCTATCTTAGCTCAGCTACCTCACTTTCTTGTCACTCTCTGTCTATACAAACCTCTAGGTCTCTATGGTTGGTACTGGGATTAAAGGTGTGTGTCACCATGCTTGGCTCTGTGTGTGGTCTTGAACACACAGAGACCCTGCCTGAGAAGTGATCGCATTAAGGGCATGTGTTACCACTACCTGACTTTTGTGTTTACTTAAAAAGGCTGGCCTTTTCTCCCTAATCTCCAGACAAGCTCTATTAAAGCACAAATAAAATATCACCACATTTCAGCACAAATAAACTATCACCACAGACTTATCTTACCCCAATATGGCCATCTTTACACAAGTAACTATACTTGTGATAATGCTGTTTCCTAATGAGGTCACATAATGCAGTAATTATGAGCAGCATGATTGGAACTAAGGGAGAAATATGGTATTTGTCTGGGAAGATGTTGTATAAGACTCTTCCTGGGGAGATGCAGACAAACTCCTACCTGCCCCAGATAAGAAACCAATGACAGCCAAAATAGCGATTCTACCAAAGTCCAAATTGGTGAATCAAGTAGTTTATTGGTGTTATTTACAGTGCATGGCTGAGGGACTGTTTATGAGCATGCATGCCTCAGAGGCAGCTGCTTTATGCAGAGCCAGCCACAACCTGGGTGGACTCACAAAAACTGCATCTCCAGTGCTCCTTGCTGGACTTGCAGGCAGTCTGATGGTGTGTGGGAGGGAGAGTGGGGGAGGGTGTCTCCTGCAATCAGTGCCTTTGGTCATAGAGTCTCCTTTCCCTAGTAATCATTTACTGCTTTTGTAACCTTGAGGAGGAGCTTTGTGAATTTTCTAAGTTTCTTCTTTCCCCGCCTTATCAAGTTTGTTTTCTCTCTGGGTCTCATGTGCTTTCTACTTCCCTCCGAGAAAGAGTACTTCAGTTCAGAGGAAATTGTTGCATAACAGAAGGAAGATACACAACATATCAATAAATGACTTTTTTCAAATATAAAACTTAAACATAAAATATGTGTGATATGAGTGTCTTCTGTTATATATTCTTGATTACTCTTAGTTTTAAGAAGAACAGTTTTCTTCTGTAAAAACAATACAGATTTCTACTTCTGTGTAATTTGATTTTCTATTGGGAAGTAAACAATATAGAAATATAGAAAGAACACAGATTTGCTGTGAGATGTCATTCTGTACACTGTGAATATATGTTGCTTTGATTAGTTGATAAATAAAGCTATTTGGCCAATGGTGAGGCAGAATAAGATGAGGCGGTACATTTGACCTGGAGAGAGGAGGAGAAAAGGAGATTGGGGCAGATGCTGTGAGCTGCCACCAGGAGAAGCGAGATGTGAAAGTACCGGTAAGCCATGAAGCCACATGGCAACTAATAGATCAATAGAAATGGGCTGAGTTAAGTTGTAAGAGCTAGCTAGCAAGAAGCCTGAGCCATTGGACCATACAGTTTGTAAACAATATGAGCCTCTGTGTGTTTACTGGGGACCAAGTGGCTGAGGGACTGAGAGATTGCCCCAGGGTCAGTAGGGACCAGAGAAACTTCTGACTACACAGATTATAGGAAAATATGTGTCCAGATAGGCCCTTGATAATTTTATTTATTTATTTATTATTTATTTATTTATTTTTATTTATTTATTTGTGTGTGTGTGTGTGTGTGTGCGCGCGTGCGCGTGCGCGCTATAGATCAAACACAGGGCCTTATGAATGCTAAGCAAGAATTCTACCACTGAGATACAGTGCTAGGCCTTGATTTATGAGGCAGAGTCTCACCATAAAAACCACCACATTGACTCCATATTCACCATCCTCCCACCATAACATGCAAAATGTGGTAATTACATCCATGAACTACTACTATGCTTGGCCCCCATAATATTTCTATAGCCACCCAAAGTAACTATCCAGCTAGAAAAATTAGGAAGTGAAATTCCACTGTAATGTTCCTCAAATATCAAAGATCTACTTTCAAAAATCGCCAAAATATTAGTTTTCCTAATATCAGAAAACTGTAATGTGAAGAATATAAGTGAATGCATGATTGTACAGAAGTGTCTACTGAATATCTCACAGTGCTTTGGTGTTAGCGATATTCTTAAGCTTAGTGACTCTCCTTCTGTTCCACTCCAGGGTAGAGCAAGGACTGAGGCATCCTTTAAGCACAAGCCCAGGGTAAGTTTTTCAGGGGAAGTAACTCACAGAGTGACACACTCTCCTGTTTGTGAGATTGAAGACATCCAGAGCAACCCAGCTCCTTCAGTTTAGGGTGAACCCTATACGTCACAGTCTTCCTGTCTTTCATTAAAAAATGATGAGGAACAGTTTTCTATAAATAAGAAACAGAGACGCCCCTCTTCTGTGATGTACAGACAGAGCATCATTCTGAAAAGCAGCCTTTTCACAGTGATCAGGCTTCACCACCTGGTGGCACAGATCTCCTTCTTGGTAACTTTTCAGTTGCCATGGAGAGACAACGTGGCCAAGGCAACTAACAGGAGAAGTAGTTTGTTGAGCTTACAGTTTCAGAGGAGGAGTCCATGACCGTCATGCCAGGGAGCATGGCAGCAAGCGGCAGACCTGGTTCTAAAGCAGTTGCTGGGAACTTTCATCCTGATCCTCATTCAGAAGACAAACAGAGAGATAATTGGAATGGCATGGGCTTTTGAAACCTCAAAGCCCACTCCAACACACCATCTCTAACAAGACCAGTCTCACCAACTGGGGCCCAAGTATTCAAACATATGAGCCTATGGGGATTCACTCTCATTCAGGACACCACAGTTCCTGCACTCGCAATAAACAGTGTCTCCTGTCACATCCCTTCATTCTGCAAACTTTTGTGGAACACTAAGAACACACAAGGAACCAAGTCAAAGCTGAAATCCATAGATGATGTAGCTTGGTCTTAGCTGTGCTGTTCTCCAGCCCTGGGAGACTGAAGGAAAACCTGGCATAGGAATCCCGCTCCTCTCTGCAGCTCCATTTTAAATTAGAGACCCAATTCAGAAAAAAAAAAAAAAAGTCCTTTTTTTTGTCAACAGCTTGCCTCTTTTTATACTTTTACTGCACATAGAGTTAAAGGGCAAAATCTGTTGCTAAGATAATCAGGATGAAGGACTCTGCGGCAGGTGCCAATGAGCGGAAGCCGCACCGTGTTACCTACAGATTCCAATTCTCCAGGAAGGGTTTTTCTAGCCGGTTAGGCAAGAAAGTGCAGGCAAAGGATGGGAGGTCATGTTCTGCCAAGTTTAAAATCGTCTCAGAATGTACTTCAGGGTTTGCCATGTAGCTCAAACTTTTAGCACCTCAGATATTTTTCTTCTTGGAAATCGCAGTATTTTATAGGCCACAGAGGATAGGAAGGTGAAGATGTGAATAGATGCGCTCCATAATATATTTTATAAACTGATAAGACACTTACCATATTAAATCTCTGTTTGGGGCTTGGGATATAGCTCGTTTGGCAGAGTGATTGCTAGTATTTATAAAGCCATGGATTCCATGTCCAGTACTGTCCAAATTGCTTCTGGTCATGCACACTTGCAACCCTAGCCAGGTTGTAGGATGTAGAAGCAGGATCAGACGTTCAGCGCTGTTCTCAACTACATAGTGAATCTGAGGCTAGCATGGGACACATGAGACCCTATCTCAAAAATAGTAAACGAAATAAATAAGTAAATTCTATTTAAATTGACATTTTAAAATTATACATATTACATACAATGTAATGTCAGATCAAAATCATGTCTCTAAAAGTTTGTCATTTCTTCATAGTGAAAATATTCAAGCTTTATCTATTATCATTATGCAACAGAACACCAAAACTTCTTTCTCTTGCTTTTTTTGTCATGGTCAGTTTGTCTTTCCCATTTTCTTGAGACACAATAAAATTGTCATAATAATCATTATTTCAAAGTAGCAGTTGACATTCATATTGGAATAGTGTGTATAAATATTGTTAAAATTTTCTCTTCCTCACACTTTCCCCAATCTTCTTTTTTCTATTTTCTTTCACTTATTTAAAGTTAATTCTCCACTTTTTCCCATCTATTTACGATTTCTACATTTATCACCAAAATAATATTTAACTTCATAAAACAACTTCACTACTAGTGGCCATTCTCTGTTTTGTGGGGTCTTTTGATGTATCAGTAGGCTTTCATGAATGTAAAGGTATTTTTTATGTCATTCGTGGTTTAGATATGTTGCTGGTATAACAGCTCATTTTTTCCTCTCTGAGTGGTACTAGGAATTGAGTCCCAACAGGAAGCTGCTCACTGAAAAGATTCACAAATAAAAAATGGAAATTATAAAGAAATAAAAAGATATAAAAATATGAGACAAGGAATACAAAAAACATTAAAGAAGGGCCAGGCAATATGATTCCTGCAGAAGACAAGTCCTCAGCAACAGACTTCACAGATACATTGAGGGTCTCACTAGTTCACACAAAATTTTCCAGTGACCCCAAAGTTGACCTCAGAGGCAAATGGGAAAATTAATCCAGGATGTAGTGGGGGGAAACTAGCAATACAGAAGAAAGTCACCAATGTCACTGGGTGCCAAAATCAATAATAAGGGTAGGAAAAGTTAACAAAATAGAAGAGCCTAAATAGACATGATCAAAGAAGAATTTCCCCACGCTATATTACAGTCAAGATGATATCAACATTTTTGAAACTGTGAAAGGATGATGCTTTTGTATATGTGAGTATGTGCATTTGTGTTTATGTATGTGGGGTTTATAAGAAGTACATGGGTGATTTGGGATGAGCCTTGAAGTATATCTATGTTTACTTTTAAATTTTAGTGTTCTCAACCTCTTCAATGGAAAACACACTTGATAAAGCATAATAAACCCTTATGTTTCTTAGTCTACCTGTTCTTGTAAGTTAAACAGTTCAAAGAAAATGGTTCATGACCAAATGAAAACATATATCTTATTGTTACATTCCATAATTTTACTAAATAGTGATGTCTTATTTAGACCAAAAGAGAGAGAAAAACATTGATAAGTGGTAGTTTTCAAACTTGACAAATCAATGATATATTCATAATATACTTTTCAAATACAGATTTTTGTATTCTAGACCATGCAAAGAAAAACATAAGTAAAACCAACATCATATTTTTTTCAGAGCAAATATTAGCTTACAATACTAAAAATAGAATACTGCTTTCATGTCAGTTATTTCTGTCTGATGAAAGACATAGATGTTTCCTTTACCTAATTCTGAAACAAATAGAATTTAAGTGATTCTTCAGCAGTCACTATTCAATGTGCCCTGTGTTTGATATTAATGATATTTTTAGTGGGAATCTAGAGTAAAACTGTCAAGAGCAATGAATATGGCTAATGAAAACTTGTCTAGGAAAAAGCAATGGGTCTGTGACAAGGTTTCACTCTGAATATTGAGAATTTATCATGGAAAAAGAATGATGGGGGGCTAGAGAGATGGGTCACTTGGGTAAAGGTATCTACTGCCATGCTATGACAACCTGAGTTTCATCCCTGAGCCCCATGACAGATGAACTGATTGCTTCAGAATTTTTGTTTGAATGTATGTCATGGCACATGCCAACCTCCCTGCGTACACACACACACACACACACACACACACACACACACACACACACACATCCAACACAGACAAACACAATGAATGTTAGGGATTCTCTGTCTTGGTTCATATCCCCCACCCCCAGGGGTTAGTATGCTGTTATGGAAGGTGCTATTTCCAGGTCTTTTAAACTGCAGGAATGATAAGCTAATATTGACAACGTACCACACTGCTAGTAAATGTGGTATTGGCAGTAAATTACTAACACACCTCAGTTGAAAATGTGTGCCTCTTAGTGTTGTTCTAGCCCTAAAATAAGTTCAAACATATTTGCATATTGTCAAGAAATTCATTAACCTTTTCTGATTCAGATAGAGCTGTATGAAGTATGCCTACCTATTAGAAACTGTAGGAACAAAAATAAATTGGATCACTTGGATATTTAGGTCTCTAGTCTTGTCATATTGAAAAATAAGTAGCACTGCAGGAATTCCAATACCATGTCTCACTACTTGATGCAGAAGGCATTTTGATCCATAATTAAATCTGTGCTCTTTCTTGCTAAGAGAATTGAAATATCCTATGGTGTTTTATAAGAAGTTTTGACATTATCTTTCCATTTAGAATCATGTTATGACAGTTTACAATTTTCCTTCTAAAAGGGCACAAAAAAACACGTCACACACTAATTGAGGACCTGCCAGTTCAGGCATTAATCAGATCTCTTTTGGCCAAATGTAGCTTATGGTTATACTAGATGCATATGTGAAATAAGTCGGTTACTTCCAGCAATAATGAAATATCCGTTGTGCTGTCGTACATATTTCTAATAACAAAAGTTGTTTTTTCTCTCCTCCTTTATCCTTCCTCCTCTTTTTTCTCCTCCTACAACAAAATAGCCTGAGCTCTCAGATCAACTGACTGGACGGCTGTCTACTTAGATATATTAACATCTAACAGAATGCTTGAGCATAAGGGGGAAAAAAGTCCGGTAAGTTCTACTAGTTTGAAACCAAACTCAGTGTCACAGCTGACACACAGAAGAAACAGAAACGTTACCCCATGTGCTTGAATCCTGTTTTTACACATGCAATCATTCCTACCTATTGTTACAAATGAACTAAGTCAAATCACTTTCTTGTTTTTCAACTTTTCAACAAATGCTCTACTTGAGGTTACCATGTGACAACTATTGCAAGAAGTGAGTTGAGGTTAAAATGGAAGCAAATCAAACTCAGTCATTAGCCTTATAGAGTATATATCGGTCATTGAAGGGGTGTCAAATAATTACTCTGGATGAAAATTGCAAACTAGTGCACACCTTATAAGGAAAAGAGTGGTACAGAACAAAAGCTTTTCTAGAGATGTGAGCTTTGAGAACCTAAGGTCTTAAGTATGAGATTTTGCTCACTAGGTCAGTGAGCACATGGACAAATGAGGTTGCATTCTGAGTAGAGCCTGGGCTGTGTATATACATATGTACATCTCAAATTACAAAGAGCAGGAGGAGATGGAGAAAGGAAAGGGGCAAACACTGTCAAACTTTAGAAAGGGGAAACTACTGATTTTCTGTTAATTTCAGGAACATTTCATGGACACAGGTCTTGGAAGAAGAAATGGTTCTTCCAATTTAATAAGTTAGCTGTGTCAACATGAGCAAACATAAGAACATTGACAGGTCCACAAGAAAAGAGATAGTAGATGGCTATGAGTATTAATATCATCAATGTGCAAATTTTGACATGGCTCAGTTCCTTTTGATTCTGAGTTCTGTCACTTGGCTATGTTGCTGTGTTGATTTTCAGAACCACTGATCTATATACTCTGCCCCTCACCTTCAGCTTCTGCCCCATCCTTGAATGTCATCACAGTATCAGCATCTTTACTTAGTCACGTCAATCACTTTTTCACTGAATAGCTGCATAAAAACATTTAAACCTCTGGAGAAAACTAACAAAACACTGTGGAGACAAAACTTAACATGAGATATCCAGAATGTCTTTCCAGTCCCTCTGAACAAGATCTAGTTAGAAGTGGTACTCCCTGGAACAGAACCCAGCCCCACCCAACAAACAAAAGGAAGATTTGAGCTGGAGAGGTTTATTCAGTCCTGACTCACAGAAGGCAGCATATGTAATACAACAGAACTGAGAAGACTTTAAAGAATCTCACTTTACTATAAAAATTATTAAGCAGTGAAGGAAAGTAAGTTAAAAAAATAATAAACCTGAAGATACAGTAGCAGTTCATTCCTCCAGATACAAATAGGGTTTGTTCTAAAGTTCTTGAAGAAAATAAAATATTCAGTTGTTGATTCCATTTGCTTCTGGAGAATTCTGAGTTGGAGCTTTCTCCTTTGTAGATGTCAGGGAAGTAGATGCTCCTCTCTTTAGCAGCAGACACAAGCCCAGGAGCATTTCTGTGGTGGTACTGTGTTCCCAAAATATTGTGCACCCTAATAAACTTATCTGGGGTCAGAGACAGAACAGCCACTAGATATAAAAAGGCTAGAAAATGGTGGCACTCACACCTTTAATCCTAGCACTCCAGAGGTAGAAATCCCTCTGGATCTCTGTGAGTTCAAGGCCACATTGGAAACGGCCAGGCATGGTGACACAAGCCTTTAATCCCAGAAAGCGAGCCTTTAATCCCAGGGAGTAGTGGTAGAAAGCAGAAAGGTATATAAGACGTGAGGACCAGAAACTAGAAGCATTTGGCTGGTTAAGCTTTCAGGCTTCTAGCAGCACAGTTCAGCTGAGAGCCATTCGGATATGAGGACACAGAGGCTTCCAGTCTGAGGAAACAAGACCAGCTGAGAAGTTGGCCAGGTGAGGTTAGCTGTGGCTTGTTCTGGTTCTCTGATTTTCCAGCATTTCACCCCAATAACTGGCCCCGGGTTTGATTTTATTAATAAGAACTTTTAAGATTCCTGCTATACAGTTCCCTGAGCGTCACTGCAGGGTTTCTTACTCAGGGCTGTTGCTATCCTCCAATTGGTCTCATTTCTGTTAGAGTGCTGGGATTATGCTTTTTTGTGATTGATTTATCCAGAGAAAGGTTATATGATGGGGATTTAAAATGAGGTTTGTGTCAAGGCTCTATATTTAGTTTATGTATCCTGTGCCTATAAAGGATAGGAGTAACATCCATGTGTACATAAGCATCCAACGGTCAGCTCATATGGCCATAGTCTATATTTACTGTTAGAGGGTTCTAATAGTTAACAATAAAGAATAACTCCTTAGGTGCAGAAATTGAAGTTATTCAGGGAGCTTTGAAAGTTTCCATTTGATGTGATATTCTTGGGTCTTGACTCTTCTGAGGACTGGTTGTGGTGGGAGCGCTGAGCTTTTGAGATGATAGACGATGCTCCACAGAGTTCCTTAATTACTGCCACAGGGACTGGGCTCCTCAAACCATGGTAACTGAAGTCAGATGCAGTCTAGTGTTATTTTGTTAGAACAGTTCCTTTATCTGAAGCTGACTTAAACCCAACTAATAGTATATGGATCAGACAGGCAAGCAACTGCTTAGTGTGAATGAATCCTTGAGTTCAATCCCCTATAAAACACACACACACACACACACACACACACACACACACACACACTGTAAACATATAAGGAATAACGCTATTTGCAGGTATTGCAAGTATTCTAAATGACCTAAAAAGAAATAAATTGGGCTCATGTCCATGTGCTTTATTTGCTGTTCTCACAGAGTTTTGGATTTAATCACACTCCAAAGTTGAGTAATTTTATTTGACTAAGGTGCTCCATCAATCTACCTTTGGGACCCTCTTGAGCCTTTTTCCTTTTATGTATAGTGATAGCTTGTCTATTGAGAGACTCTACCTTAGCATAACAATAAAGACTAAACAATCATGCAAGTACTACCAAAGGTCAGTTGGGTGAGATGGACAGTCTCATTTTTTCCATGTGTTATTTTAGAAACTGGTACTTAATTGGAATTGGTCTAAGACCCCCCAGCCAATACCCAGGAATTAGTTGTCTGTACTGAATTTTGGATATTTTGGAAAATAAAGGTGGGTTTTAATATAGATTCAATTTTTATAGTTTTTTGAGAATCCCATATATTATATTTTGAGCATATTCTCCTCTTCCCCAATCTCCTCAACAGGGCATCCCATTCCATACCCATTCAACTTTGCATATATTTTTTAATCCATCAAGCACCATTAATACTGACTATATAGTCTTAGATGGGAAGCCATCCATGGATTGTGTTAAACCTACAAGGAATCACATCATTAAAGGAAGCTACAACTTTTTATCCTGGCCACTGCTTAGGAGCTATCAATTACCAATAGCTCTTAAGTTAGAGTTAGGATTTCATACTGAGATTTTTGTTTGGCTTGAAATTGTGCAGTTCTTGTACATACTGTTATAACCACTGTGCGTTCATATGTACAACTGCCCTAATGTTTCTAAAAAACACTATTTCCTTGTAGTAATCTGCTGTGAGAAGTCTTTCTATACACTGTGGAAATGTGTTTCTCCAATTGGTTGATAAACAAAGCCATTTGGCCTATGGTAAGTCAGGTTATAGCTAGGTGGGAAATTGAAGGGAGAGACAGGAAGAAGAAAGGCAGAGAGGAGAGATGCCATCCCGCCATCAAGGGAGCAGCATGTACTGACACACAGGTAAAGCCATGGAACACATGGCAACGTGTAGATTAATAGAAATGAGCTGAGTTTAGTTATAAGAACTAGATAGCAAGAAGCATAAGCCATAGGCCATGGCCACACAGTTCATAATTAATATAAGCCTGTGAATGATTATTTTTTAAGCGGCTAAAGGACCAAGTGACCAGGTGGTACTGGAGAAACCTTCCAACTATAGTCATCCACCAACTCTGGTTCTTACACTCTTTCTATTACTTCTCTGTAATAACTCCTGAGCCTCTTGGGGGGTGTATGTGATACAGATGTTCTATTTAGGGCTGAGCACTACACCATCACTCATTATTCTCTGTACCTTGGCCTGTTGTGAATTTCTGTATTAATTACAATCTACTGCAAAAAGAAGCTTCTCTAATGATGGTTGAATCATTATTGTCAGTAAAGAAATGCCGTAATCTGAGGGTATAATGTATACTCAGTAGGAATCAGTTAACATTATGTCCCATTAGCAAATTACTAGGAGTAGGATCTCCCCTAGGGCCTACTACCTGTTTAGCCATAGGTTCTTCATTTAGCCAACTATGCTAGGTATGGGTCCCATCTTGTGAAGCAGGCCTTAAATCCCATCGAAGAGTAGTTGGTTACTCCCGTGACATTTGGGTCAACCTTGCACCAGTGGGTCTGTTTTGCCAGGTAGGTCATTATTTTAGTTTGCAGAGACCATAACTGGATAAGATTGATAATTACTTTTCTTCTCCAGTGGTGTGCACAGCACTTTCTAATGCTATGAAAGCTAGCTGGTCGGGATGACGCTACTAAGTCAATACCAGCTGATTTGCCGATAGTCTATGATTCAAGTATGTGATATCTTCAGCAATATGGTCTTACATTCAAATTCAGAAGGATAACCAAGAGCAGTGGCAATAGTGTGTAATATTTGGGAGTCTGTGGGACCTTTACCAGCCAAAAGTTCTAGAGGTGCACATTCCTGATGTTGGGTATTTTTTTATCTGTTTGTCTGTGTTGCCTAGTAGTATTGCTGCCCCATTGTCATGTAACCCCAACAATCCCACAATCTAACAATAAGCTCTTTTATATGTTCATATCTTAGGAAGATTCTGCAGTAGCAGTTCTTCCCATAACTTTTTTTAAAACCTTTTTAGCAATTGTTATCCCTCCCAATGTCCCATTCTTTACTCTGCCCCCACCCCATTCATTTAATCCTTCCTGTTCCCTTATTATCCTTTTCTCCTTTATATCGCTGTGCAAATGAGAATCTTTGCTTCATGACATTGCTTTATATGGTTGCCCTGTTTAATTAGAATGTATCAGTACCAATAAAGAAATAATGTTTCTACAAAAGAACATCAAAAATCCTGCACCTCCACAAAATCATCTCTATGTAGATAACTGTTCTCTTTAGCTAATTAGCCAGTGTTTGTAATGCTTATAGTAGTGGCAACCTGTACATAATTAGCAGTTTGCAATGATTTTGACCTGAGTCTTAGTAGACTCCAACTGTAGATCCACTTTTACAGCTTCCTTGTTCAGTTCTTAGATAGAGAGTACTCATTAACAAATCACAATTTTGTTTTTCTATAGAGGTCAGATAAAAATGAGGACAGCTCCCAAAGAAGATACAACAGCCAAGGGGTTCTCTCTCCAATGGGAAAAGAAGAACAGTAGCAAAATTCAAGTTTTTCAGCAATGACTAGAAATATGTGCAGTAAGATAAAAGATTTCTTTTACAGCTTTATTGTGGAATAAGTGAAATACAAAAATGTGTTTAATGTATAAATTTGATGATATTGGACACATGAGTTTATACCTGTGATGTCATCATTGCAGCCAAGGTAACACTTGCCTGTGCATGAGAAGGTACTTCAAAGGAAGGAAGGCTAGTAACAGCAAAATGTGAGAGATTTCAATCCAAACAAAGGACTGAATAATTTCAGGGATCGTGAGGTTAAGTAGAAATCCCAAAAGTAAGGCCGCAGGAGCCTCATTTGACCTTGAACTTCTGTCACTGTGTGCAAAGATAATGACAGTCTTTTGTCAGGAAGTCAATGGGGATATATAATAAGCACTGAGTTTCCACTGCCTGTTTCTTTCCAAAGTTAGAATCCACAAAACTTACCACAATGTACAAATACAAATATTTATGATCATTGGTAAGTTCTTTAGGTTGTAAAAGATGTTCTCCAGAGAGTTTTATAATGTAAGGGTTCAGTAGTGTCAGCTTTCATTAGCTGGTAGAAGGGGAAAGTTGGTCCAGAAAAATCAGAATCCAATGTCTGTGATATCCTGTGGGAACAAGAGACCTTTTAAGTTGTCGTTTGGTAATTGGACAGGAAAGTCATGAATAGCATACCTTCTTTGTGAAGAAAGGGATTCTTAATTTTTGTTTGATGTCATGGCCAAGGAAACACATTCAGGCCTGATGAAATTGGAATTTATCTGCAGAACTTTGTGTCCCCGTGCGCTAACACTGCCAGCAAGAGGAAGAAATCAATTCTTCAAGACTCTCAATCTGAAGAACAAACAGAAAGCCATCCACATAACGAACAAAAGTGAAGTCCTTTGGAAACTGGATGTGGCTGATGGCTCCGATATAGCCGAGCATTTTCAAGCAGATAAAGGATGCTTCTGCAAATCCTTTGTCATAACTGGCTGCACATATTGCTGATTTTCCCAAGTGTATGCAAGGAGATCTGGGGAGTATGGGAGTAAGGATATATTCAATAATGTTGAGCATGGATCTATCTCTGAAAGTAGGCAATGGCCTTGAGGAGTTAAAACAAGATATCAACGCTGGTATGCCAAGGAAGCAAGAAAGTAAGGTCTTGTTAATGGGCTTTAAATCTTGTACGAAGTGGTAACCACACCAATTTGTCTTTGTGACAGACAGAGTAGGGAAACAATAATGGCTAGTACAGGAATAATAAATACTCTCTGGATGTGTGGGTATAATGGCTCGTCCTGCTATGGCCTCCTCTCTTCAGTAGGTACTGGAGAGTTGCAGCAAGAACATTACCAGATTTACTCAGAGAGCTGAAAATTTGACTTTTATGTATTGTACATCTGAGCCCTCTTTGGTCAAGAGGCTCTCAAGGCTGATTTTAAAGTAGGGAATGCCTATAAAAAAGACACCATGAGGAAGAAATAAAGTTGGACTGTTACTAGGTTGTAAGCTAGAAATTCTTCTACTCTTAGAGTTTCGGAAACACTCCCTCTGAACCACATTAAATAACAGCACCCATTTACCATATAAGTATCCTCACAACAGATTTACCACCTGGTGTCCTTTAGTCCATCCTGAGCCCCTCACCCAACAGATGATGTTGACCCATTGTTATAACCACCACTTTTACTAGGTATAATTTGCAGAAGACAGACATCACTGAACTTTATCATGAAGGTGGTGGCCCTAATGCCACTGAATAATGGCTTTTTTAACAAATTTATCTCTGTGTATGTGTTCCAGACTCATGGTTAAGGCAGGTAGTAAAGGAGTCAGTAGGACCAACTCCCAAGGCAGATACTTGCTTCTTTGTAGAGAAAAGGCCTCATCATCATCTCCAACTAAGATTCAATAGGGAGGATTGGACATCTCTGCAAACTCAACATTATAGTGTCTGTACAGACAATATGTTTAAAGGCATCCATCCAGTTAGACCTTCCTCCTGTTACAGGGCTTTTTTATTTTCATAAACCTAGTCTTGATCTTAGTGTTACAAAATTGATTAGAGTGATCCTCCAGATGTGTGAAAAATCTGAGACATTGACAATAAAATCTTTAAGCTACTATTGTACTGACTGCCTTTCTACTGAAGGAGGAATTGATGCTCTGTAAACCACAGCAGAGGCTCTTTGCCTTTTGCAATCAGCTATTACCTACTTATCAATGATCCATAGTTCCTTAATATGCTTCAACATAATATATAATTGCCACGAGTCAGAGTCTGCTGATTCTGCCTGTGTTTCTGAGTGTGAGCCATGCCCCCACACCTTTCGTATGACTGTGTTATTTTATCTCTGTGTTGTGACTATACTATGATAAAGTGGCAATTACCTCATACAATGCTATGCTCTCCATCAGCTCATTATAGAGTGACTCAGTGCCAAATCTTCAAATTCCTTCTGGGTTTCTAGCTGACTCTTGGGACCATTTACATCCATTGGTCCTGTCCAAAAACTTAAAGGTGTTGGTTTGGGATGTACTAGAGTTGTACTGAAGGAAAGAGCAGGAGACAGTGAGAAGAGCTTTCGGGTTATATATTCAAATCTGATACCCATAGAAAAGAAAAGAGGGATCATGGTGCATTAAGAATGATGGACGATAGAAATGTCCAAAAGAGTTCGGCAAACATAAAGGGGTGTAACAGGAATCTTAAAAGTTCTTATTAATAAAAATCAAACCTGAGCCAGGTATTGGGGTGAACTGGAAGATCAGAGAACCAGAAAAAGCCACAGCTACCTCACCTCGCCGGATCCTCAGCTGGTCTTGTTTCCTCAGACTGGAGGCATCTGAGTCCTCATCCAGAATGGGTCTCAGCTGAACTGCTGCTCAAAAGCCTGAATGCTTTACCAGGCCAAATGCTTAACCAGGCCAAATGCTGCTAGTTTCTGGTCCTCACGCCTTATATACCTTTCTGCTTTCTGCCTCATTCCCTGGAATTAAAGGCTTGCTTTCTGGGATTAAAAGCGTGAGTCACCATGCTTGGCTGTATCCTTGAACAGATGGATTTCTGCCTCTGGAATGCTAGGATTAAAGGCATGTGCTACTGCTGCCTAACCTCTATGTTTAATATTGTGGCTGTTCTGTCTCTGACCCCAGATAAGTTTATTAGCATGCACAGTATTTTGGGGAATACAATACCACCACAAAGGGGCATTCGTATCATCAGCCTAGCTTTTTGTGAGAAGGAAGCTCTTATAATTTCCACCAAAGTTAGGCATTGGCTTAGAATAACCTTGGATGGGGAACATGGCTTTGACATCAAAATGAGGTTGAATCCTGAGAAGGAATCATCTGAGGTCAGTATTATTATCCCCCAGAGAGGTGTGTTTTCATGGATGCGTTAGTGTTTACTCTATACAAGTATCTATCTATATTTGACTCATGAAATACATTTAACAAATGCAGAAATATAAAACCCATAGGAAGATGTTTAGTCTTACTGCTACTTGATGTGCTGTGTTTTTGACACTAATGAGAGACCTGCTCTTTCCTAAACAGAAATGGAGGATTAGATTGGGAGGGGGTGGGAACAGAGCAGGGAGTTGGGAAGAGGGACTGAATCAACCTTGGATGCAACTGTAAAGTATTGTAAATCAAAACTGAAGACTTCACATCAGATTTATCTCAGTGAAAGTAAAACAGTAAATATTCCTAGAATTATTCAGCAGATACTCAAAGAAATTGTCTATAATTAAACTTTACTTCCAATAGGGTCATGCTGAAAATGAAAGAATATAGTTATAGCATTAGTTTGACATACCTGCAAGCTAGCTATTTTGACATTAATTGAAAAGAACACTGTATTAGCTAAAGTTCACATTTCTGAGACTGTGAGTGCACTTACTAAATGTTCATTTGAGAATTCCCTTCTGATGTATTTTTAACCTGCATTTCCAACCCCTGGGAAAAACGAGATATCTTCCTCTAGATCTAATACAGTAGGAGGCAAGACACAATGAGCCAAACAAGACTTTGGGAAGACATAGGTTTATCTTTGAACTCCACCCATGGCTTATACCTTACAGAAGCAGTTGTTCCCGGGAAACCTCGGGCTTTTACAACATAGAAGCAAATGTGGCAGCTGATCTCATCAGATACAAATGTTTCCTGTCTGTGTGACAGCTGCCACTGCCTGATTAGATTCTCCTAAGGCAGATCATGAGCAGGCGGCAATCACAGTGGCTATGAGGGAGGAGATCTAAAGGTTCATTTTACAAAGAAATGGTAACTATCTGATGTTATAGATATGCTCATTAGGTTGACTTGATCACTCTATTATGTGTGTGTGTACTGAAGCATTACCTCACACTCTAGACACATTCACAGTTATTATTTGCCAGTTAAGTATGAAATTAAAAAAAATTTGAAAAAGCAGTTAGGTGACAGTTCAGAAATGTGACAATAGTAATAAAAATGAAATACAGGAAATTACTAATCAGCAGAAGAATAGACCAATTAACATGAAGTGAGTGATTCCAAGGAGTTTTCAATGTATTTTAATTGAAATATAAGTATATCATTCACCACTCTGCCCCCACCTCCAGTCCTTCCCACCTCCCTCCGACACCCCCATGCCTTTACTCTCAAGTTGATAGCCTCTCTTTTCTTTTATTATTATTGCTACACATATGTGTGCCCAAACATTTATAAAAGTAAGTATTTTCTCTCTTACAAAAATGTAACTGCAATTTTCAACAGAGATATTTTTAAAATTGGGAGAGTGTACTGGCTGATTTTATGTGTCAACTTGGCACAAGCTAGAATCATCAGAGGAAGGAGCCTCAGTAGAGGAAATGCCTCCATGAGATCCAGCTATAAGGCATTTTCTCATTTTAGTGGTCAAGGTGAGAGGGCTTAGCCCATGGTAGGTGGTGCCGTCCCTGGGCTTGTGGTCTTGGGTTCTATAAGAAGGTAGCTGAACAAGCCATGGGAAGCAGCGGTAAGCAGCTCCCCTCCATGGCCTCTGCATTAGCTCCTGTCTCTGGGATCCTGCCCTGTTTGAGTTCCTGTCCTGACTTCCTTCTGTGATGACAGTAATGCTGAAGTATAAGCCAAATAATCCCTTTTCTCCCCAACTTGCTTCTTGGTCATGGTATTTCATTGCAGCATTAGAAACCCCAACTAAGACAGAGAGTCACCCAGCAAATACATGAAACAAGGCTTTTCTTTAATGCATTATCACTCTCATAATCCCTTAAATGTCTCTTTATACAAATAGGTTAATTCATGTGTTCATTCATTCATTCACACCTCTATATTCTGTTAGTGTCCAAATGATGTAAGCATTCCTGAGTAATTTCCACTTCATTTGCTGCAAAGGCAATGGTTTCTGTGGTGCTTCTTATAAGAGAGTGTGGGCAAATGATGAAAAAAAAATCTTTGAAACAATGAGATTGGTATTATTTTGCTTTGTTTTCTATGGCTCCATCGAAAACATAAGTCTGTGCTATGATTTCAGGTTTGGCATTTTGGCTTTATAGAATAACAACAGATTTGAAATGCTTTGCTGGATGAGTTGTCTACAACTAACCGATAAAATGTGGTGTCTGTCAACAATGTACATGCATAAACATTTAATACCTAACTCTCTGTTCTATGAGCATTGAAAGACTATGGTCAAGGTCAAAAGAATAAATCCAAACCAAATGAAAAAAAAAGTTTCCAAAATCCATATGTACCAAGAACCTCTAAAAGTCCCCGGGATACAAAGAGCACTTTCTAGTTGGTCTTTGTATTTTCTCTGTTCCTGGCTGTTCAGACACATGCCCAAGCAATTCAATATCATCACAGGCTACTCACCTCCTCATTTCAACCTTTCAAATAGTTTGTACCAGGAAATCACAAGGGCCCTGATCATCACTCTCAAAAGAGGGAATCATTCTGCTACCACATCAAAAGCATTTGAATAGTTCTGCTAGTTACCGGGAAGGTGAAAGCTAAAATGTTGAAACTGCTGTATTATTATTTTGAAGTGAAATAGCACTCTCGTCAGCTCAATTGGCATAGAACTGTACATGCCCAGAAAGCCAAAGTCTTGGTCTTACACAACACTTTGTATCTTACACTTGATTAATGTTTATTTTTCACGTGCTAATCTCCCCATGCCCCTGTTCTTCATTCAGAAACAATAGAAAAGTCATCTGAAGCTAGTTTTAACACCTGTGAAATCCCACAGTCTGCAACTAGAGATAGTGACCCTTTTGATTAAGTGACTGCCTTAAACATCAGAGGTTTGAAGTTCAACTTCTGCACTGAGACTCGATTTTCATGAGAAACTCTGTTTTAATTTTAGTGTTTATATTCAATGGGACAGAATCACAGTGGCTAACAGGTGTACAGATTTAATTTTCTGACAATGGAAGTATAAAATGGTTCTCAACTTTGAAATCAATGGGACTTTAAAATCTGCCCAGTATCACACATGCAGAATAGCAAGTCCTCTCTCAGATAAATAGAAAAGGATCATAGATCATGAAGCCTTTGCATGGACCATAAGGTCCTGCATACTTTGTATACCTTGTTTACATGAAACATTTCACATTTTCTTCACTGAGTTTATCTCCCAGATAAACATGGTTGGTCTGTCTTCCCCTCAGTGCTTAACAGTTTCTAACCACAAGGTTCTAGAGTAAATGCTCGAGTGTGGTAAGTCATGGATATCTCTTTCTGAAAGTATGACTGGCTTTGCAATATATGAAAACACATACATTTCTCTGCAGTTGTTAAATACTCTGCTCCAATATGTTTATTTTCTCAGTGATGCCCCTTTTTAAAGAATCCACATACCTGTAATGCACAGTAATGGTCTTTTTCATTTTTAAAACTTTTAATTCTTAAAAAATTAAGTGACGCTATTTTCTTTCATTGGGTTGCAGCCCTATTACTCTTCTCTTCATTATCTATCCCTTTGTTACCATAGACCAGGGTCTCATTCCCTGTGAACCTATGGTATTTATCATTCTTTCTTCCATATTTACATTTATAATTCACTTTGGGATCTTTACATGTCATGTAAACATTTCAAGTATTTTCTTCCCAGTGTGAATACTAGTTTCCTTTTTTTCAATTGGTCATACTTAATATATAGATAAGTAACTGAATTTTGTCTGTTGATCATACATTCTACAGCCATATTGAACTCACTGCTACTAAAAAGCTTTAAGTAGATTCTATCAGATTACCTATTAACGAAAGTATAGCTAATTTGAATAGAAGTACTTAGTAGTTCTTTCTTTAAATCTTGCTCTAGGTTATTTTTAATGTTTATAATTGAAATAGAGTAACTTCCCTTCTCCCGCTCTCATCCTTTGCTCCAGGCCCTCCCAGATACCTTCTCTTGAGCCGATTCCATGTGGCCCTCTCAAGTTGACGGCTATAGTCTATTGAGTGTGGTGATGTTTTGTTTGTGATCTAGCAAACAAAGCTTGCCTGAAGATCAGAGGGTGGAGCCAATGGTTAGTCATAAAGGCAGTGGTGGCACACATCTTTAATTCCAGCACTCAGGAGGTAAAGGCAGACAGATTATCTGTGAGTTCCAGACCACTCTGGGCTACACAAGATTGATCCAGCCTAAAAGAGAAACAGAGACAGACAGTGGTGGCACACACCTTTAATCCCAGCACTTGGGATCTCATGCCTTTGCTCCCAGTACTTGGGAGGCACACAGGCCTTTAATCTCAGCACTAGGGAAGCTGAGACAGTAAGTGATATGCTGGGTGGAGAAAAGGGATATAAGGCAGGAGGAGACAGGAGCTCAGTCCTTTCCTGCCTGAGGATTCAGTAGAGGAAGTAAGAAGTCTCTCTGGTGTCTGGCTCCTTTATCTCTCTCTCTGATCTTTCAGCATTTATCCCGATATCTGGCCCTGGGTTTTTATTAAGGTCAATTAGGATTCATGCTACAGTTGAGTCTGTTTTGTCGTTTGGATATATATGGGCTGTCCTGTGTCGAACCTCCACTTTAGCGGCAAATAAAAGTGCCAAGATCAGTGACTTTTCTCCACTTTGTTTAACACATGGATAAACTTAGTTCAGAATAAATAGGTGACCTACAGAGCTTTAAAAAATATGCACCAATTTTCTCTTTATTAAGAATTTTTTTATTCATTCTACATACCAACCACAGATCCCCCTCTCATCCCTCCTCCTACTCATCCCCAGCATCCCCAACAACCCACCCACCATCCCCTCCTCCAAAAAGGTAAGGCCTCCCATGGGGAGTCAGCAAAGCCTGGTACATTCAGTTGAGGCAGGTCTAAGCCTCTCCCTCATGCATTAAGGTTGTGCAAGTTATCCCACCACAGGTAATGGGCTCTAAAAAGCCAGCTCATGCACCAGGGATAGATCCTGATCCCACTACCAGGGGTCCCTTAAACAGATCAAGCTCCACAACTGTCTTACTTATACAGAGGGCCTAGTCCAATCCCATGCAGGTTCTACAGTTGTTGATCTAAAGTCCGTGAGTTCCTACTAACTCGGTTCAGCTGTCTCTGTAGATTTTCCCATCATGATCTTGATGTCCCTAGCTCATAAAATTCCTCTTCCCTCTCTTCAGCTGGAATCCTGGAGCTCTGCCTGGTGCTTGACTGTGAATCTCTGCATCTGCTTCCATCAGTTACTGGATGAAGGCTCTATGATGACAGTTAGAGTATTCACCAATCTGATTACCACACCAGGGTAGGCCAGCTCAGGTACCCTCTCCACTATTGCTAGTAGTCGAAGCTGGGGTCATCCTTGTGGATTCCTGGGAACTTCCCTAGCACCAGGTTTCTCCAAGTCCCAATGATGTCTCCCTCTATCAAGATATCTCTTTCATTGCTCTCCCATTCCTTCCCTGTTCCAGCTCAACCATTCTATTTCCTTATGTTCTCACCCCCATTCCTTACCCTCTATTCCCCCCAACAGCCCCTAGTTTACTCAAGAGATCTCATCTATTTTGCCTTCACATGGCGATCCATGCATACCTCTTGGGGTCCTCCTTGTTAGCTAGCTTCTCTGGAGCTATGAGTTGTAGTCTGGTTATCCTTTGCTTTATATCTAGTATCCACTTATGAGTGAGAGTACATACCATGTCTGTCTTTCTGAGTCTAGGTTACCTCACTCAGGATATTTTCTAGTTCCATTCATTTGCCTGCAAACCTCATGATGTCATTGTGTTTTATTTCTGAGTAGTACTCCATTGTGTATATGTACCATATTTTCTTTATCCATTCTTTGGTTGAGGAGCATCTAGGTTGTTTCTGGGCTTTAGCTATGACAAATAATGCTACTATGAACATAGTTGAAGTAAGTGTCCTTGTGGTATGATTGAGCATTCCTTGGGTATATGGCCAAGAGTGGGTCTTGAGGTAGACTGATTTCCAATTTTCTGAGAAACCGTCATACTGATTTCCAAAGTGGCTGTAGGAATTTGCACTCACACCAACAATGGAGGAGTGTTCCCCTTGCTCTGCATCCTCTCCAACATAAGCTGTCATCAGTGCTTTTGATCTTAGCCATTCTGATAGGTGTAAAATGGTATCTTATAGTTGTTTTGATTTGTATGTGCACCATTTCTAAGTTAACAAAACTTAATTCCAAAAAAAATCAATGAAATGATTCCTAATGATATTCTTCCATACTCATAGACTGGTGCCTTATCTAGTCGTCATCAGCGAGGCTATCTTCGGCAGCAGATGGGAGCAGGTGCACAGAGCCCCACAACCACTCATCATGCAGAGAGAGTCTAAACTGGAGGTCTCCATAGTTATATTTTCTAAGACCACAATATTTTCAAAGGGAATGTTCATTGGTTTAAAATTTTGTCACAAAACAAAACTTAGATGATGATTATGTATCTATCAAAGGGGATACAACAATGCTTCTTACCTTATTAGTCTATTCTTCTGCAAATAACCGACCCAGATATGCCTCAGTGATGAATTCCAACTTAGAAACAAATTAAACCCCTTGTAATGTAAAAATAAAGACTTCTACCTTGGATATAGTCTTGCTGTAGTGACCAGAACTTTCCTTCTACCTTCCTTTGTGACTGATTCTCCCTTCCCCACCCCCCACCCCACCCCAAAAACAGGAAATTCTAAATACTTTTAAGGCTAAAAAGAAACCCAAAAGCTTCAGTCATCTGAGTAGTTTATTATCAATCCAAGCTGACGTTAACATAAACTTGGGGAAAAACCCCTGAGGATGTATTAAAGGATGTCCGAGATGGTGCATGGATGAGACTCATCAACAGGAATCCTTCAAGGAAATCTATCTATTGCTTAGTTCTGGCAAGACATTTCTGTTTCTCATGCAGGTCCTAATTTTAATGTCATATCTCACAGAGATCTGATCAGAAGAATCCCAATGTAGCTCCTCCACTGTCCAGGTCACTCACTAATACCCAAGCTTGTCCTCCTTCCATCAGTTTCTACCTTAACATTTATTATGTATTTATCTGTTTCCTGTTTATTCTACTCCTCTGGAAGATTTCATCCTTTATCTTCATCTCTACATCTAAGGGCATGGATCACTGGCAGTGGACAGGTATTCATTCAATGATAAAAAGATGCTGCTAAGCTTAAGATGGGGTTATGTCCTGATGAACTCATGGTAAGTGGAAAACATCCTACATATAAAATATGTACTGCACCTAAACTACTGATTACTACAGCTCAGTAGTTGTAGTGTACAATCAACTACACTACGAAGCACTAGCTGGCTACTCTGATGACCTTGAGGCTGACCGAACTGCAGCCCTTCATTGAGACAGGCAACTGTAGCATATTTCTAGCCAGAGAAATATTGAAATTAAAAATCCAATGCACAGTTTCTGCTGAGTGTATGTTCATTCTGCACCATGATTAAGTGGAAAAAAATCAAATGATCATGACATAGGGACTGTTTGTATAGGACACGAAAGAAAATATGAACCATTATTTCCAGCTATATAATTAGGAAATTGGAAGGTGGAGGAATAATCAGGATGAAAAGTTCTAGCCTATTACTTCTACAGCAAACAAATATTATTGCAAGGATTACACCTTGAAACCCAAAGGAATAAATAAAATCATACCTTGAAGCTCTTAAAACATATGTAAACACACAAATTCATATTTTCCTTCAAAGTAGAAAATGGAAAGCCATTTTTGAAAACTACCATTTTATATAACATAATTACTATAGAAATTATATTTCCGATATGCTAGGCACAAAAATTTAGCACCTAAGAACTTGGAATTTTTACTTAAATGTATGCATCTCAGTCTGTTTTATCACACTGATTATTGCACTGATTTTAAGCTTCCAAAGGAAAAAGCTGTGAGTCTGGGAATAAGATCTACCTTGGCCAAGGAACAATCTGTAAGATTCCACCTGCTTCTCTATGCTCTGAGAAGAAAGGCATCTGATTCAATCTCTGTAGCAATCTTTCTACAGCTCTCTAGCTTAGAATCTTGAGTACCAATAACTAATAATCATGACAATGGTATATATGGCTTCTTAGTGTGTAGTCATGTCACCCAGACCTCCTGAGCCAGAGACCTGAGAGCAATAGCTGGATATACCCGCTGCTACTGTACCATTACCCTTCCTAATTTCTTGCCTCCTTGTAGACTATTGGGATGGATATGGATAGAAGCCTTTGCCTCTTCTGTTTATTATGTCCTGCAAAAGACAGAGTGCTCCAAACTGCATTTTTCCTTTTACAATTTTCCTGCCTCTCTCCCTTCCTTCCCTCTTTACCCCCTTTCCTCTGTTCCTTTTGGGACAGGCATCCAAATGGCCTACCTACCTTAGCCTGGAATTCAGGAACTTCAGACACATGTCACCATATTCAACTTTTTTTATATTGCTTAATGTTACATAAAATCTCAGTGTTCTTGAATCAATAATCATTAGTTTCAATTACAAATTTGATGTGTCATAAAATAGTTCTCTTCACAGAGCATTTTAAAATATCCTCAGAAGTTTCTTCTTAACACAATTTATATGAGGTATTTTCTTTCTTCCCAATTGTGCCTTCAACCAAACACTGAGAGTAATAGGACCATATCCACACACTCCCTTGAGGTTATTGCCATCCTAATTTCTCTTCATCAGTCGGTTAGGCTAACCTTTACCAAGAGTCTTATCTTGTCTGGATTGCTCTCCCATCATTCTCAAAATGTTGTCTTCTCTAATATTTTTCTCTCTTATAGCCTAATTTTATTATCTGCTATTAAATATAAACCATCTGCCAATGCTTGGTGAATCATCACTTTGATAAGAGCCTCCCACAGATGAGAAGAATTGCAGACTCCACTTCTCATGGTCTCACACTCCATGGGGATCCTGACATTTGACATTTAAATCCATGAGAGGGCAATACATCCTTTCAGAAATAAGTGTGAACATTAACAGAATGGAGCACCTGAATCCTTAGCTACTACAAACTTAGAACAATCCCCTACTTCTCAAAGAAACTTTTGAGTGAATGAGTCACAGGTTAACTCTTTTTTAATAAAAGTGTGAATGGCAATAAGATTAATATAATTTATATAATACAAGTGAAAGAAATTTCATCTTAAAATAACCAGTTTCCATTGTTTAATTAAAAAATATACATTTGTACAGGCTTTGCATAAATGATATGGCTGTATAGGAACAGTAGAATCTTTTGTGAAAAGGCTCTAATTATGCTGCAGAATTACATGGAATTCATACAGGCAAAATGAACTAATTCTCCTCTTTTCAATGCTGTAGAGACCAAAAAAAGGTTATTTTTTTTAATATCCATGCACGTTCATTGTTAGAAGTAAACATCCAGACTGGCCTGCTGTATAAACATACATCCTTGTTTCTAAGTCTCTTGCTTTGCATAGAGACAAGCACCATTAATGAAATAAAGTATCCTATCTGATCACAGGGTGCAGGTGAAGGAAAGGTGAGCATGTAGCAATGATTCCTGACAAGTAGACAAATAATTAACTGCTGACTACTAACAAAGTACAATTATCCGAAACAGTGTAATGATTATCAGTCATTGGAGTGAGATGGTTTTTTATAATTGACCCCTGAGCAAGTACACAAAGACATGGGAGAAAAGCACTTGACAAGATTTTCTCCCACCTGCCTATCACTGCATTTCCCATTGTCACACCTTGTTGGTACTCAGGGGAAAAGCTCACAGCAGCTCTGTGAGGTTTCTAAATAATACATCAAAACTGGGCTCATCATTTACCTTCATCATTATTTTTCTATGTCACCAAGTTGAAGTCCTATTTTCTTGCTCATTTTGAATTTCTGTAGTTATCCTGGGTTGCAAGGTTGGGGGAGGAAATAAAGAGCACTATGAAAGAGAGAGAATGTCATGCAGAAGGAATCGTTTGGGATCAATAGACAAACAAAGAAGTGCAGTGGAAATTGCAGGAAGAAAGAAAGATTCTCATTACTCCTGACACAGAAATGTATGTCTTTCTTCTCTGCTCACAAGTCCGTAGGGACCCAGAGATCATCAGCAGAGTGTGACATTCTGTTCTGTCATAGCTGTACAGAAAAGGCTATGATATGGAAACTACATAGGAAATGGCACCTGACAGATGGAAATAAAAAATCCTACAGAATCAACCACTGCAAAACCAAATCTCATCAGAGATGGCTTTGGATAAAATATGCATTCCAGCCCATGCCTCAGTCAGTATTTTCCAGTAGCTTTTTTTTGTTAACTACTCCATAAATTATTTACAGAGCAAAAAATTTATTTCATGATCTTCAGAACAAAGGTCTTGATAAATCTTTGAAATCATAATGTTCTTCTTACACAGAGTATTCTCTCAAGAATAGTGACACTGTCAGGAAATTGAGAGTGTAATGAAATGTTCAAGTAATATTTTTTATTCATTTTAACATATTGAACATTTTCAAGTAATTGTGTTCCCATCAGGAATTCCAAACTATAATCAAAACAATGATTTATTTTCCAAAAAGTTTTACTTTGGCAATATTTAATGCCAAGACTGTTTTCTGCTAAATGAATTTAAATAATAGATTTATCAAGTTTAATCTTCATAAGCCTGTCAGGAAAAAATATTGCTACTGTCTGACAAAAGCCAGTTTTATCATATCTAAAGCAGAGCATCACCTGTGGGAGACCTGCTCCCACTTTTACGCCAAGATACTTTTGAGGAGGGAGAAGTGAGAAATATTTAGATAGAAGGATAGAGGGGAGAGAGATAGAAGCACAGGATAGCTCCAGAGGGCCTGGATCAGTATCCACCAGTCCCTTTCTGTCTCTTCTAAAGGGCTTTTTAAAGGAATGGCAAAGAGCAGGGCAAAAGACCTCCCCTTGCTAGATCAAAGCATACCACATATCCAAATGCAGACCCTTCCAAACATCTGGTAACCACGCATATGGTCAAGCAATCCTCTAATGCACCTCTGCTCGGTAAAGCAAGCTCAGATCTCACTAGGAAACCTTTGTGGGCCTCCATAATTGCCCTCAAAAAATTTTGAAGAAAATTTGAAGACTTTTTGTAGTTTAAATAAAGACTCATTTGGGAAATCTTATCCTCACATCCTTGCATATTCTTGGTGTCCCAGCTGCCTAGTATCTTCCAGAGCAGAAACAAATAGACCCTGATCATCCAAAACTCCCATCTCTGTTTCTACAGCAAGCCAAAGAATATTTTTTAAGATTTATTTATTCAGATTGCATGTGTATTAGTGTTTTGCCTGCATATATGATAGTGCAACACATGCATGTCTACTGGCCATGTAGGCCAGAAAAGGTCATCGGTCTCCTAGAATTAGAGTCACAGGTGGTTGTAAACCACAGAGTGGGTGCTGGGAATTGATCCTGGGTCCTCTGGATAAAGAACCAGTGCTCTTAACCACTGAGTCATCTCGCTAGTCCTATCCCACCCCACCCCACCCCACCCCATCCCCATCAAAGAGTTTTGATCCTTCTCTTATTCATAGGTTAACTGAGATTCTAAACAGGCAGCTGAAATTCAAATGACAGACTTTTAAATGTGCTATTTCAAGGTAAAGTGGTAATGTTATAAAATTTACCATATAGGATCATGGTCCTCATCTGGAAGCACTGTTTGAAGAGGTCATGGACCTGGCCAGTGAAAGTGGGTCACAAGGAACAGGTTTGACTGGTTATAGTTGTGTAGCCATAAATTTTTTCAGGTCTTGCCTGGCCCCACAGTCCTGTGTTTCTTCAGTCCCGCCCAGCCCCACGGTCCCTCAGCCCCCTATAAAATCATCATTCAGAGGCTTAATATTAATTACCAGTTGTATGGCCTATGGCAGGCTTCTTGCTAGCTAGCTCTTATAAATTAACCCATTTCTATTCATCTATAAATTGCCATGTGGCCATGGCGTTACAGATCTGCTGGCATCTTGCTGCTTCTTCGGCTAGCATCTCTCCCTCCTCTCCTTTCCTCTCCCTGTATATCTGCTTGGATTTCCTGCCTACCTCTAAGCTGCCTTGCCATAGGCCAATGCAGCTTTATTTATCAACCAATCAGCACAATACATATTCACAGCATACAGAAAGACATCCCACAGCACAGTTGTATCTGCTTCCGATCATGTTCTCTCACCTTTGTATACTAGGTGTCATAAGAGAAGTTCCTGAATAGACTCCTGTCACCATTGAGTTCCTCTTCTGTGCCTTCACCATCATGATGGACTGCAATTCCCTGGAGCCATGAGCCAACATAAATCATTGTTCCAATAAGTTACTTGGCAGGCATTTTGACACAAAAAGGAAAAAAAAAGCAACCAATAGACCATAATAATATCATTTTAAAGTTATCACTCACGGGGCTATACATCCCTTAGAGAAGGAGAGGGTTTTTTTTCATATCATACAAGGGAAAACATGTATTATTTCATTGATATACTAGATTATTTTACATGCAGCAGAATTTAAAGCCTCAAGATCTTTACAGATGAGTCCACACATTAAAATGAAGATGGAAGACAAATGTCAATGGGAAATTTATGCAGAATTGACTTAGATTTGTATGGTCCTCAAGGTGTGCTTGATTAACTGTAGTCCATAGAAATTAAAACAATAAACAATTCTCAAGTTTTAAATTGTGTGATATTGTGAGTAAGAGGTGAAATCTTGTGGACCTCACTCTGTCTAGCTTGGAGCCTAAACCATTAATTCATTCAGTGTATACATACAGTATATGTTACCTGCTCAACAGTCACATACTAACTCTAATGGTTATTAATCTTATGACAGTATGATCACAGAGGTGTATCAAAGTAGCATTGATTTCACTCAATAATGGTTCCTGACGATGAGATCAGTTTGCTGGCCATTCATAGAAGCTACAAATACTTCTAATTAATGAAAAGTGAGAGTTTGTAATTTAACAAATAAAGGACAAAAATCATGTGCCATGATCACTAAAATCAGTAATGAGTTATTATTACTCTTCTGCTGATAAATTGGATTTTATCAGAGATGCATATTTCAACAAAAAGATAGTATACATAGGGTCACTACTGACTTCAGGCTTCTACTTGGGGTCTTGGATCCTATTCCTTATGGATATGAGGAGGTTATTATTAGCTTACCTTTGTGTGTGTGTGTGTGTGTGTGTGTGTGTGTGTGTGTGTGTGTATGTGTGTGTGTGTGTGTGTATACTATGTGCTTATATGTTTTTTGCACTTTTGAATATGTCTGCATGTGTGAGTGGTGTTGTACATGACCACAGCGTACATATGGAGGTCAGGGAACAGCCTCAAGTGTCAGTCTAGTCTGCCGCCTGGTTGAGATGGGGCTTTTTGTTATTTTTCCATTGAATCCATCAGGATAATTGGCCAGTGAGCTTCTGGAAACTCTCCCATCTATTTATAGGAATGCTGAGATTATAAATATTCATATTGTGTCTTATTTCCACATGGGTTCTGGGTATTCAAACCCAGGTCCTCACACTGTTGAGGCAAGTACTTTTACTCACAAAACCACCTCCCAAACCCCCATAGCATTTCTATGAGAATTCTACTTACAATTATGGAAATATTTCCAATTATTCAATCTTCAATAAACATTTAGCATAAAAATTAAAAATAAACACAAGAGTGCTAAAATTTTTAAAAATGAACAAACCTTGGGGCCCTTTACTATTTATTTTTCTTGTTGTTGTGACCAAATACCTGACAAGAAAATGATTAGGGGGGAAAGGTTTATTGGAGCTCGTGGTTTTTCAGGTATACCTTATCATGGTGGGGAATGTGTGGTTGTGGGATCAACTCTTCAGGTGCAAAAGGATGAGGCTGCTTGCCACATCTGAAAGAATCAGGAAGCAGAGAAAGGAGTTTATTTTTCTTCTATTCTCCTTTATAATTAGTCTGAGATCTCAGCCTATGGATGGTGCCTCTCACATTTAGGTCAGTTCTCACAATCAATTCATCATGTCTAGAAAAATATTAACAGACAAATCCAAGATGTCCTGCACTAATGATCTAGACTTTTATTGATCCAATTGGGCTGGTAGTCAAAATTAGTAATCACAAATCTACTCTGTGTCAACTGAGCAACCAAACACTTCACTTTGAACCATAGTATCTCACCTCTGGACCCTGAAGTTTCATCTCATAAAGCCGAAGTCATTTAGCTCATCTCTAAGTCCTTATAGTCTTAAAGATTTCAAAATTATTCAAAAGCCCCAAATCTAAAGTCTTGATTTAACTGTGAGCCCTTGTGGAAAAAAAATTTATATAATTCTAATACACAGTGACACAAAGCACTCCCATTTCAAAAATGAGGATCAGGAGGATGGCAGGGAAATACTGGAACTGAAAAAATAACAAAACCCAATAGAGCAAGTACAAAGACTTAGTTGCCCAACTGGCATCTCAGGGTCATATTAGGATCATCTGTGCTTCAGCAGGCCCCAGTTGTCCTTCATCTCCATAGTTCTGTGTCTATAGCTCATGTCACTTCCCCTTTAAGACTGCCTCAGTAGTCTTAAAGCTGCTTTCCCTGTGAAACCTCCACATTTCTAGAATTTCCTAAATTCTCAGTCCCCATGGTAAATTAGGCATCACAGTCAAAGCTTCACAGTTTTCTCTGGAGCTCTGTAGATAAAGTCCACATAAGTACATATTCCCTGGCGTTGGTGGGTTTCCAGAACCTTGGTATAGGCCTACATGACCATCATTCTTGCTTATTGTATGCCTGCAAAACAGCATCAAGTGGATGACATCAAGTTATGCTTAGAGGTCAATATGTATCCTGCATAGCCCAGCCTTGACCACAGCTGCAGTGGCCTCTGTGTGATGTAGTGGCTAAACTTGAGTAAATATGGGTTTAGATGTCCCTGTTAGGACAGGATGGTGTAGAGACTGCCTTTCTTCAGCCACTGTTTGTACTAGCTATTATTGCTGTGAAAATACCTAAGAGAAGACAGAAGAGTTTACTCTAGATCAAGGTTTGTGTATACAGTCCATCATGGCAGCTGTGCTCTGACTGTGGTGGCAGGAGTATAAACCTGCTGATAATACTGAATCTGCAGTCAGGAAGCAGAGCAGGAGATCAGCACTGGTATTCAACTCTTGTTCTTCTTTTTATTCAGCCCAGGATTCTATTATTGCTATGCAATAATGCCATCGCAGACATGCCCTTAGCGTTGTTTAATAGGTGATCTTAAATATAATCAAAGCTAACCACCACACTTTATTTTGATATGAAGGTTTTCTTCAATGGATTTGCAGCTTCACATTCTAGAACTTCTGATGAATGATCTTGCCCTTGAGATACTTTTCCTGTTGTCCCAGTGTGAAGTTAGACGTTTATCTTTAATGTCGCTAAAATCTTTAACAAGTATAGCTATTCAGTCCAAAACTGCCCTATTCTCAATATTAATTAGGTTTAATCTCTTTTTCTTCCCAAACGGAACATTTCTGTCTACAACTTTAAATGAGTCCATGAACATTTCATCAACAAACTGCACATATTTTATTTATTTCTACTCAAGTTCCCACTCTCTGCTAATATCAACCTGGAGAAATACAGTAAATAATAACAATATCACAGTCTAGATATTACACATTTTATGATTTACTCCACCAAATGACTTAGTCTATTAGTTTTGAATTAATTGACACTAAAATACTCAGGATATGGTCAAAGCACAACCAAAATCTTTGCCAAAATATGACATGAATTGCAAATTTCCTGATAAAGTCCAATTCCTGAAAGAGTCCTTTCAGCTCTAAAATCTCATCAATATGGTCTTAACTGTCTGCATTTTTCTTGTCGTTTTGGTCTTCAGCATTCACACCAGAATTGTTCATTAAGCTTTGTTCACAGCATTCTAGGATTTTTCTAGCCCACAATTCCATGCTTCTCCACATCCTTCCTGCAAACTAGTTCCAAAGATCTACAAACAACATGATTTGATATTTTACCACAGTAACCCCACTCCTTGTATCAATATTCTGTTTTAGTTACTTTTAACATGGATGTGACCAAACTTGACAAGAAGTAGATTAGGGGAGGGAGGATTTAGTTTTATTCAGTGGTCTCAGTGTATAGTTCATCTTAGCAGGGAAGTGGTTCACAGGAGTGGCATCAGGAGTATGACTGTTTATATCTGGGCAGATCAAGAAACAGAGAATAGATCAGGAGCAGGGCCAAGCCATAAGCCTCAAAGCTCGCTTCTCAGTCACTCAATTCCTCCAGCTGTGCTTCATGTTCCAAATGTTCAACAACCTCTAAAAACAGCACGGCCAGCTAATAAGTCTTGAAACACATCAGCCTGTGGGAAAATTTTACAATCATGCCAATAGAAAGAAAGAGGTCTAAGTATTTTTGTTAGGGCTTCATTTACAAAAGCTATTCAGAGGAAATAAACAACAACCTCCAAAACAGATATAATCACATGTAGCACTGATAGGTAGGCTAATGAAACTGAAACATCTCAAATCTGAAATGTAAATGTCTAAGTTATACAGCTTAGGTAGGAAAACATTTTTTTTAGTTATGGAAATATAAAGTCACTATGTGACTGTGGATTTTCACATCTATATTGCTCCATATGTTAATGCAAGGTAGACATACCAGCTCGTTTCAATTTACTTTAACAATGAAAATTTTAAACACAGCTGGAAATGACTACTCTAAATTCTAGTTTTCCTAGGAAAAGTGATTGATGCCCTTTCGTATACATGAGGCACCTGAAATGAGCATGGGATCTCAGTAGTGTTAAACTGGTTCTTGATGTGTCATAACAGTTATTAAAAAGAGAGGATAGCAGGGACTAAAACCTGCCAAGCCTCCAGGATCCTGACTTTTTTCAATTGTCTTTTTTAACTTCATAGTAAGCTCCAGTCTCCAGTAACAGTATTGTGACATAAAGAATAAAATAAAATGCTCAATCTAACCTCTACTCTCAGCGACAGAACATGTATATATGATGCATATGCTCCTTCAAGTTTTCAATCACATCAGAAAAATAGAAAAATAGTTTCACAGCAAAATGAAAAGAAAACCTTAAGTGCTACCTTCCACATCAATTCTACCATATTATGGTGTTTGTATGGATCTATTATTTCACTAAGAGGTCATCAGATAAGAAGATAATGTCTACTGAGAAGATAACTATCTTCTTTACTGTTCTCACATTTCTCTAGGGAGGTATACATGTCTTGTCATCAAGGTTAATCATTATGGTCTGCCAAGATCATGATGCAGACAAAGTAGGTGTGGAGGACCACCATTATTTTTGTTTTTATGGGAAGAAACAGGCAAAGCAGGGTAAGTGTACTTAGAAGTGCTGTTTTAAATGTCAATGGACTCTGGACCAATGAGGCTGTCCCAAGTTTAGTAGCAAGACTGAAGTAAACAGGAGGGTAGATAGTAGGTCAATGTATAGGGTCCCAGCAGAGAAGAGTTTGTGTTGTGGATTTAACCAGAAAACTATGAAGGGAAATGACAGGTCTCCAGCCATGTTATCAACAGTGGGTTCAGACAGCACTTTAAAAACTACGTTATATTACATGATTAAACGAGTTCATCAACAGTCAGTATAATTTGTTGTAGTCTCTTAAGAGGCCATAGATGCTTTATAAAAACCTAAGGAGCTGTTATCATATATCCTAGAGATTTCCATCCTTAAGCAACTCACATCAAATGCCACAAAGTACATATTTTGTTAAGTTAATCAATGCTATTGGTTTTTGTTTAGCTTTCTCTTAAGATTTCATCTTTGATGCATATGATTTAAAAATCAAAACTTGTAAAATTAGTGTTTGTATAGTGTAAGAAAAGAATCAGTCATCATTGAGAGGATGGTGCACTAAGTAGTAATTTCTGTGTTATGTCATTTCCCAAGAATAAATGCTCTGCTCAGTGCTCTACACACATAGAATGCAGTCATCTGTTCTCTGTTTCACAGATGAGTCAACTAGTAGTCAGAGATGTTACTAACATGCTCATCATCCCTCAGTCATTATGATTCAAAGTTAGTATGCAGATACCAACTTTCAAAGTTCATGCCAAATTGTCCATCTTTAGTTAACTCTCTGGCCCTCTTGAACCACTAGAGATTATCTCTGTTCATGGGATATTTTTTCTTTCCTATAATCATGACTGTAGAACATTTCCCTCTTAGATATCTGTAAACAGCTTGTCAATTTATACATTTAAATAGGTTTAATTCTAAAGAAGTAATAGGGATAATATTATCTTTCTTTATAATTATAAGTCACTTTAGTTCAGTCTATCTCCCAACTTCTATCTCAGATCTTTAGGTCAGAAAATCAAAATGTGTTCTAGGGAAATGAGGAGTTGGTCTTGGAGAAGCCAGATGTTTGGACACTTAAGGAGTTTATTTCCATTCATAACAAATATACAATCACAGATGGCTGGTTGACTTGGGTATCTGTATCACTAAAAATCCCATCATCACAAAGATGTCAACTCACAGAAGCTGCATTATTGGATGTACTGTTCATTACATAGAGAGCTATATTACTGAAATGTCTCCTCTCATCCAGCAGTTGTTTACCACTTACAGAATCTCAAGTGCTTCATGAGTCCTGGAACTTCCATGGCAGTCATAAGAAACTCTGAGGCCCCTTTCTTCCCCCAAGAGGAAATGTTTCAAAGCAGCTCTACAACCACAGATAACTAGTGGGTCACCTTATGTTTCTGATACTTTTAGGGGACTGAGGTCCAGAGGATAACCACCTTGCCCTTGATACCTGTGTATGTAATTAATCATAGGTCTCTCTGAACTCAGAACCCATATTTGTTCTGCTAGGCTGATACATTTCCAGAAAAAAAAAAAAAAAGACTACTTTTTATATCCACAGTACCAGTGTAAATAAAGTTATTTCCAATTGCAAACTTCAACTGAATAAAAGTATACATTAGAAAAATAATTTTAGAATTAGATCTTCTAATGTGAGCATTCAAATAAGAAATCCCTGTAGCTAGACTTTTCCTGCCTTGCCCACAGTCAGGACAAATCTCTCTCACCCACCAGTCCCACAGTCGCTCAGACCCAACCAAGTAAACACAGAGACTTATATTGCTTACAAACTGTATGGCCGTGGCAAGCTTCTTGCTAACTGTTCTTATATCTTAAATTAATCCATTTCCATAAATCTATACCTTGCCACGTGGCTTGTGGCTTACCGGCATCTTCACATGCTGCTAGTCATGGAGGTGGCTGGCAGTGTCTCTGACTCAGCCTTCCACTTCCCAGAATTATTCTCCTCCTTGTCCCACCTATACTTCCTCCTGCCTGACTACTGGCCAATCAGTGTTTTATTTACTAACCAATCAGAGCAACACATTTGCCATACAGAACATCCCACAGCATATCCCTTTGAATCTTGGAGACAAAAGAACTTGCCCAAACCACCCAGTTCCCCAGGGTCATCCACACCCTGCCCAGAGAGCAGTACTGGGCCACTATTACCATACAGATTGGTGTTGCATCTCCTTTGGGGAGTGTAAAAAACCTAATTCAGATTTCTGCTTTCTCCTCTCCCTGTTTATTATCTGCTCCACCACTCTCTCCTTTTCAAATTCTCAGCACCTTCAAGACACAAGTCCTGGGAGGAATAAGGTTGGTGTGTCTGTGTCCTCTGGTTACCGAAGCTATTCTGTAGTTGACCCTCCATGCTACATGATGATAATTATAATAAAGGTATGGACCCGGACATTAGGGCAAAGCCTTTGTGGCAGGTCATTGACCATTGGACCTCTCTCTCTCTCTCCCTTTTTCTCCCTCCTCTCTCTCTCTTTCTTTCCTTCCTTTTATTCTGCTTTCACCCCCTTTACCTCCCTCTATGTCTTGCTGTCTTTTTTTCTCCCTTCTGCATAGAATAACATAGAATGAATCCTTTGTTTTGGTCTCTGGCTCTTTTACTTCTCAGCCTCCAAAACCATATGTCAATAAGCTTTGTCAATTACAAAATGCCTACTCTCCAGCATTTTGTTATAAAAGTACAAATTGACTAGCACCAGTGAACAGATGTGTGGCTTTAATAGAATCAGTGTGCTGTATGTGTTATTGGTTACAATACGGCCAGTCATACAGTTTATCTCTTGTACTGTCCTCAAAAATTTATCCAGGCAAAGGAATAAATATTTAAATTCTAATTTTCATCAATATCTTAGAGCCAATAATTAAAAATATGTATTCACATGAAATATTACTTCAAAAATAAGGTGGCTGAAATCCCAATTAATGTGAGGAAACTATTGAGAAAATAAAAGCTGAAAACATAGAGTTTAGGTAGATATTTCAATTATTAACAGAAATTGTCATCTGACAGTGTCATATTTTAAAGACAGGGCCAAGCACCTTATTGATACATACCTTACTGGGTAATTATAAAGCTAACTGTGTCTATTTGTCAAAACACATCTAATCATCCTAGAAAAGGAAAAAATAGGTTTTTCCACAATAATATAAATACAGAACCCAAGTGAACTATTTATAGGAAACTATAAATTTCAACAGCACTCATTGTCCTCTTGGAATAAGCATTCAATGACAAGCTAGTATTTTTTTAAAGATGTGGTGTTGGGTATAGATAGGAAATGGTCTCATGTTTGTTTAGTGATGTCATTAAACACTGTAAGTCATGACCATGAAAAGTAGAATTTTACTTATGGAGAATTTCCTGGTTTGCCTTTTGGGTTTTTTTTTCCTTTGGTGTGTGTGTGTGTGTGTGTGTGTGTGTGTGTGTGTGTGTGTGTGTGTGTTCATAGGCATGCATACACATGCTTACTATTTTGTGTATGTTTTCTAATTTAACCCTTTCCAGAACACACGTTTGGTTATGCTGTTGTTTAACTAACAAGTTCAGGGACAAGCCAGAAGCAGCTTAGCTCCTTCACATCTCACTGTTCACCCATCTGCTGATCATCTATGTCCTCCAAAGCTCTTTCCACGAGCAATGTGTCTTTAAGACAGCACCTTCTTTGTAGTCTCCATATGCTTTTAACTTTTCCCTTATCTGTAGCATGAATCTTAAATGGTCTTATTAATAAGAACAAACCCAGAGCCAGTTATTGGGGTGAATGCTGGAAGATCAGAGAAGCAGAACAAGCCACAGCCACCTCACCTTGACAATTTCTCAGCTGATCCTGTTTCCTCAGACTGGAAGCCTCTGAGTCCTCATCCGGAATGGATCTCAGCTGAACTGCTGCTAAAAGCCTGAAAGCTTAACCAGGCTCTAGTTCCTGGTTTTCACACCTTATATACCTTTCTGCTTCCTGACATCACTTCCTGGGATTAAAGATGTGAGTCACCATGCCTGGCTGTTTCCAGTGTGGCTTTGAACTTACAGAGATCCAGACAGATCTCTGTTTTAGGAATGCTAGGATTAAAGACGTTTCTAGCCTCTGTATCTCGTGGCTGTTCTGTTCTCTGACTCCAGATAAGTTTATTAGGGTGCACAATATATTGGGGAAACACAATGTCACCACACTTATCCCTTGGCACTAATTATCTCCTTTGATCATTGATGTAATCATTCATTAATTTTCTTATTCCTCTCTTATTTCTCTGTGACAAAACACCTAATAAGAAACAAGTTGAAGGAAGTAGGGTTTGTCTGTGGTGCATGGCTTGAGGGCACAGTCTAGAGTGGAGTGGAAGGCTTGGCTAACAGGAGTGGCTTTCACCTGTGGCAGCGGGAAGACAGGCTGCTTGCTCACATCTGAGTGGATCAGAAAGAAGAGACAGGCAGGAAATGAGGCCAGGCTACAAAGCAAGGCTCAAATCCCAGTGATCTTGACCTACTTCTTCCAAGGAGGTTCACCTTCTACTGCTTCTAAAACCTCTCAAAAAGAGTGCTACCACCTGGAGACAAGCTACCTCCTCTCAAAACTCAGGAGTCATTGCAGAAGATGGGGCGTAAAAAGTATAAGATCCAGAGGTCAAGAATGATATAGGGAAGCAGTGTCCTCTGGGTGCAGCATGACTGATGAAAGACCATAACATTTAAATTGGCACAGATGTTCTGACCAACTTGGGGACTGGGATAGGAGCTTTTCTCTATCTTCTTTTCCTTTTGAAGACTTAAACAAAATGAGCCTGGTTGTCATTTTGACTCTGGAAACCCTACTTTAACCAGAGACACTCACTGTCCTCTTGGAATAAGCATTCAACAACAAATTGTAAGACAGACTTATTTACAGAGAAGGAAATAGACAGTATGAATTCCTGTAAGTAAAATGTTCATACTACAGTTACTGCTCTGTATGTTTTACTGTGAAGCATAGACCCTTACTGAGGTGGTTGGAGAGAAAACGGCCCCCAAAGGGACTATTAGGAGGTATGGCTTTGTTAGAGTAGATGTAGCCTTGTTGGAGGAAGCGTGTCCCTCATGTATGCTCAAGATACCACCCAGTGTCTCAGACTAGTTCCTGTTGCCTGAAAGTCAAGATGTATGACTCTCAGTTCCTGCTCTAGCACCTTGTCTACCTGCATGGCAGCATGTCCCACCATGATGATAATGAACTAAACCTTTGAATCTGTAAGCTACACAATTAAATGTTTTCCTTTATAAGAGTTGCCATGCTCATGGTTTTTCTTCATGGCAATAGAAACCCTAAGACACTAGCTGCAAGTTTTCCTGTTTTAAAAGAAGAAAAGAGTCCATAGGAGTCTATAGTCTTCATACCAAGGCTACATTGAAGACTCCACCAGTCTCCACATCAACAGTACATCCCAAGTTGAATCTTACGTAGAGAAGAATGACAAAAGGTAAGATCATTGTATGTGCTCCTAAGAGGCAGCAGAAGTACCTCCTGCGTGGAGATGCATGTAGAAAGCCCAGACTTTCATCCCATAGAGGGTGGGGAACATGAGGACTCCAGAACTGCGATGATTACTGTTTTGATCATCATTAACAATTCAACACAAGTCTCTACAAAACCTAAACTGGCTGTTTTACTTATGGTAACTATTGCTGTGATAAAACACCGAGGCCAAAAACAACTTGGGGGTGGGGGGAAGGGTTGATTTGGCTTACATATCCTGAATCACAGTCCACTGAGGGAAGCCGAGGCAGAAACCTGGAGGCAGGAGCTGATACAAAAACCGTGAAGGGGTTATGCTTACTGATTTCCTCCTCAAAGCTTGTTCAGACTACTTATAGACCCCAGGACCACCAGCCCAAGAGTGATACTACCCACAATGGCCTGGGCCCTCCCCCATCAATAATTATGAAAAAGGCTCACAGGTCTTACAGCCCAATCTCATGGAAGCCTTTTCTAAATTGATGTTTCCCTCCTCTCACATGACACTAACAACAAAGATTGTTCAACTTAATGAACTTACACACAGTTAGAACTGGCTTTTTAGGTGGAAACTGTGAGGCTTCCCCTTAAATTTTAGGTATTTAATAATCATTTATCATTTAGTAATTTTCTATATGTGAATACTTCCTAAAATATGCATAACACACACACACTATTCCAGATGATGCTTTTAAGTTCTAGATATAAAAAAATACACAGAAAAGCTTTACTTAAACTTCATACTGCTTCCAGACAAAAGTAATAATTTCTCCTCTAAAACTTTTTTCCTCCCCTTGAGTGACTTTATTTTAAAAAAATAAAACCTTGTCTGTTCACTTTTGGAGGCAGATACCTGGAAGCCATGTCTATTCTGCCTTGTTAAACATATGCTCTGCTTTCTAAATAGCACATGAATTTGCAGGGTTCTCCCCATTCAGACTGTTTTCACCATGTTGCATGGGGCATCATCTCTGTTATGTACAGTGATTGCTGCCAGGCTTCCTAATTTCCTATCCTGGTTGCTGCTAATACTTGCTCTAACCTATCACATTGTGCCATTCACTACTTGAAACTTCTCAGTGGATGTTCATTGCTACTAAGATATAACCCCTACAGCCTTGACTTCACTATGCAACTCGTGTCTACAGATTCATCTCTAGATTTATTTCTAGGTACATTAACACATTCTATTCTGAAAATGTACTGAAATTATTTCACCCACTTCATCTCACTGTCCATGTTTTTGACTAATAATCTTTCACCAAGAACTCTTCTTTTTCCTAACACCTTACTCCAAGAGTTTTCTTTCTTCTTCCAAGTTTAATTTAAGCATTGGTTTCTCAGGGAGAAATTTTCTAGTCCACTGTTTAACATTGCTTCTCTGTTGCATACTCGAGTGACACCTTGCAACCTCCCAATTATATTGCATATTCTTGTGCAGTTGGAGTTATCTCCAGTTCTGCCCAGGGCCCACAGCCACTCACACCCAAATAAACACACAGAGGCTTATATTACTTATAAACTGTATGTCCATGGCAGGCTTCTTGCTATCTAGTTCTTATATCTTAAATTAACCCATTTCTATTCATCTATAAGTTGCCACGTGGTACTTTACATCTTACTTCTCATGGCAGTGGCAGCTGGCAGTGTCTCATGACTCAGCCTTCCCACTTCCCAGAATTCTCCTCTCTGCTTGTCCTGCCTATACTTCCTGCCTGGCTACTGGCCAATCATTAATTTATTTATTAACCAATTCACAGCATACAGATATCCACGGCATTCTTGTTTATTATAATTACTTACTTAGCACCTGGGCACTCCCTGCAGTATGACTACCTTGGGGAATATGACAGTATCTGCTAAACTTTATCTGAGATCCATCTTTATGCTTTACTCAAATAATTATAATAACAAATGTAACAAATCAGATATCCTAAGGTGTTCTCGGCTCTTTGTTCTTTAGGTAAAGCACAGATACAATCTACATAATTAGTGAAACGCAGTAAAGGACACTGGAAGCGTAAGTCAAGACGGCAGATGTTCTGAAGTGCTGAGGATGGGACCACTCAGCATAGACCTGGAATCCTTGTCCTCTGAAGGAAAGTGAGATATTTATTGGCTCTACTAGCATCTGCTTTCCGTTATTGACTACTTCAATATTTAACTGGCCAACATGAATCAGTTTGAAAGTCCTTGGCAATCAGAGAGCTGAGCTTTTAAGCAAATATATTGTGCTTAAGTTGTTTCCAGGTGATTATGTGAAAATTATGTTTTTTTGAGAAGAGCCAACAATGAGTAATGAGAGAATTAGAATGAGGACATGGAGACATTCTGAACAAAGAGAGGAGGGCATGTGGAAGGGAATTAAGGTAACAGGCATTAGTCTGGTGCAAGTTTTCTTTTTCTTCCTCCTGAGAGATTTAATGGCAGCCTGATAGGAAGTGTTTGCGCAGCTCTGAGCACATCGCTGAGAACGACAGTGCCATTTATTCCACATTTCTAACCACTGTCTGAGCAGCTTCCCAAATAAGGAAGCTCTAATGCACTGCAACAGGTACAACTGAGGTCAGTCTTATGACTTCTGCCCCTCCTTTACTCCTGCCCTCACATCAAACTCTCATTCCCTACACTAAAAATGTTCAATGAGCTGACTTGTTATTGAATCACTCATTTCTTCCGGGTTTATCTGTGGTTCACGTTTATCACCTGCTCTTTTATGTATATCTGCCTCTTTGATATTCTCTACTCTTCAATCTTTTCTAACCTAATGATTTTACAAAGTAATTGATGATACTTAAAGAGAATCAATGTCTCTGTGTTGACTATAATTACCATAGCTCAGGAAAGCTTGCCCACTCTTCCATGACACTAGGATCCTATGCTACACTTCATGACCTGACCTGGAAACACTTACGCAAGACTGTATTATATAGTTGCTCATGAAATGTCCTTGTGTCCTCTCTACCTAGGAGTGCCATGAATCAGAGAAGTCCAGTAAGTGCTGGCAATACAGCCTCACTGCTACAAAGTAAACACCCATTGCTCTATGAAAGTCATCGTACAGATATTTGGATTTGCAAAGAAGCAATTCAAACTGGTTGATTTTTTAAAGTTTTATTACAAAAATAAGAAAATATTATAGGTTTAGATTTGTCTAAATGAAAGACAAAAGGCTTCCCTTCATAGTTAGAATCGTTTCTCCTTCTGTCAGCCTAACATTTTTATTAGTGATTCATATAAAACTACTTTGGGAACCTCTTATTTGAACTTTCATGAAAAAGTTCATCCTGGTCTCAAAATAGTTTGGAAAAGTAAACTTCTTGAATACCAATTTCTTTGTGTCAGCACAGTGTTCTTTGTTTTTCAAATATACACATTATCAACATTATAAAATCAAAATACTTATCTAGTAATAAAAGCTTCTCACAATCTAAATCAATCTCACTTTCTACTGTTGCGTTGAATCATTCTTATATTCTCTCTATTTTCATCAAGTTTATTTGTTTCTTTCCCTTCCTGATATATTTGCATCAAATTTCTCTTTGTTGTGTGCCTTGTCTTGTTATGTGTCTTAAATATCTACTCCTGCCCCTGTTTTCAATATTTAATCTGAAATACATGCTTTTAAAATTTTAAATATGTTTAGGAAGTAAGCTATCAACTGTAACAATACATTGTGGTTTAAACACAAAAGATGATTTCTTTCCAGTGAATGCGCACGTTTGTCCATGATCTCGTTTACTCACAAGATTAACAGGTCACTTACTGTTAACAAACTTTCTGCCATATTCTGCCTGTGGCTTTCAATGTAGTCCTAGTGGGTTCACCATCACAGTGTGCCAGAAGGTGTGAGAAACCAATAAGCACAAATAAAAAATCTAACCAGACTCAGAGAGAAAAAATAAGCCCAGCACTTAGAAGGTGGAGACAGGAAGTGGTAAGTTCAGGACAGCCTCAGCTATGTAGCAAGAGCCTAAATCTAAAACATAAAAAAAGAAACAGAAGAATGAAAGAAAAGGAAGGGGAAGAACAGAAGGAATAAAGAGGGGGGAAAGGAGGGAGGAAAGGAAGGAAGATAAAGTAAGACAGAGAAATCAGGGATCTCATTTACTCACAACTCCACGGATTAGAAATAATTTACATGTCATTTTTATATCAAGAAAAACTAAAGTCTGTCATTCAGAAATGTGGCCAGAAAGAAAATTATGGATGCATATCCAGAGAGGTGGCTGTGCCACAGAAAGATGACAAAGCTGTTTTTCATGTACTTGGGACAGTCTTAACCACATAGGTTCTACTATTGACATTCAGCACATGTATCCATTACTGACTTAAACACACAGTTCTTTTCAAATACCAAAGATTATAAGCAGCATTTCCCTGTACCTGGACTGTGTTCAGTTCCTCACAGCATTCACTCGTTGGGGGTGTCTGAATGCAGATATTCTGAGATGTAGTAAACCCTAAGGACCATATGCTCCAGGCAATCGCTGTGAGGAAACAGCTGCCATGATGTTGGAAGCACTGTTTCGTTCTCAGTGAGACAGAAGGCACATCTACTCCAAGTGACAAGAGTTCAGGAAGGAGGTGGAAGACCTACCCCGTCTTTCCTTTGAATCATTCAAGTCATTTCTCTCACCTAAAGAGAAAAAATAGCTATTTCTTCCAAAAAAACATCGAATTATGAAAAAAATGCTGTATCCTTGCAAATCAGCATACTTGCAGCTTGAACAATTATATTAACGGAGACATCTCGATCAAAGAAATAGTTCAAATGATGGCAACCGGTTATGTACTTTAAGGTATGTCCATTCAGATATAGGATGCTGGACCATATAAAGCTAGATTAAGAAACATGAAGAAAAACACTATAATTAAACAGAAAACAAATGGACCCAGTGAGAAGCAATTTTGAAAGGCTTAAAGGAAAAACAGAACCTAACTAAAACCTGCTGTGTGATAATGTAGGTCTATTCAAGAGTACTTGGTGACTGTTTTTTGAGGTAAATCTGGAAATCAATAGCCAGTTCCCGAACAGTTGTGTACTCAGAGCCAAGATGCTCTCAAAGATATTAGAAAAGTCAGTTTAAAAACCAGTTGTATCACAGGTATGTTTGTTCTAAAATTAGCAAATGAGATGATGGTTACCAATAGGAAAATAACTGGAATAATTTCCCCTTCATATCTAACCAATTCGTATTGTAGACCCACCAAGAGAGTTGGCCCAACACCCTGATGTAAACCACTACTTGCTCTCCCCAGAATGTTAAATATCATCATTATTGTGTTTCATTTATTCCTACCCTCATATTACAATTATAATGATACATAATACTTTTCATATTACAATTAGAATGATATTTAAAATGTTGGTAATGTTGACAGAAGACAGGTGTAGGTATGAAAGACAAACTTGTATTTAAAATAAATATCAATTGTCATTGATCCTTCTGCTTTTAAGGTTGAAAGAGTCTGCTTGAATTAGTGGTTGAATTGCCTTTTAAAGTTGGAACTATATGAAAAGGACAGTGTTAGTCATCACTATTAACCAATTAGACCTCCATCCACAGCTAGCTTCTCATTGTAAAGGGTTATACTGCAATAGCCCTTGGGATGTGCACAGCTCCACCTTTATCTACACGGCCTCTCTGTTCATGAACACAGTGTGCAAGCACTAGATAAACCAAGCATGGAAGCCTATGACAGTGATGGGATGAATCATCTCAAATAGGCTATTTATGCTAGTGGGAACTGACAGGACATGAAACTATAAGGTTTTGTGTTTATGTCCATAGTTCTTTCATGTTTCTGTTACCCAAACTGTGTGATCTTTGGTGTGACAGTATTTCTTTTTCAGGGACCTAAATCAACAAGAAAAGCCATTTCTGTTCAGGAATATGTACATTCCAAGGGATTTATTATATAACACTCATCTCACCTAGGGATCAGGAGTATCCAGAAGTTACTCAAATGATGCACATGTCATTGCCAGTACCCAGAACTCGGTGTGCCCAATGTGCCACATCTTTTATTGTGTTCTGTCATAAACACCAGAAACACATCTATCTGTATCCAATACAAAACCCTCTAACCTGATAAGATTTTTTCAACAAAGCCCTTCTAAGCTCTCAGACTGCTCAATGATTGGCACTATCTATATCACTCAGTATATGGGATTGAAGATTCTCATTTATATATTTAACAAGTCCAGAACCCAAAACATCTCCTAAATATTATGATCCATTCAACATATTTGTCTGTTCATTTGTTGTTTGTTATTTTGAGGCGGTTCTTACTGTGTAGCCCAGGCTTGCCTCAAACTCATGATCCTCCAGCCATAGCCTTCAAAGTACTAGAATTGTAGGCACACACTAACAACCACAGCCATACTTTATCATTAATGGTGTTATTTGAAAAATACAATAATTTTCCTATACTTCTTGAGGGATGTTTGAGCCATTCCCTGACAAGTGGCTGTCTAAAAATTTCACTTACATAGAAGACCCTGAATTTCTCTTGGATTTACCTTACACTTTTTGCAATGATTTTTCTTTCTAAGTTTTCCCAACATGCTTAAAACTTCTTGCTCACCCATCTAGTCTCATCCAGTGCATCAATATGTCCTTTGTCATCAATAGATTTTTCCAGCTGTCTTGAAACTACATCAAATGTCAGAAGAGTGAAAATAGCTCTAGAGCAAGAAGTAAATTGTTCCACATAGTTATGAAATTCCCCTCATTTTCTTTCTGATGGGGATGAACAAGATTATGTTTTTTAGATTAATTACCACATAGTACATGAACTGGCTTTGTTAATTTACAGGGAGGGTTTCGTCTTAGTTAAGTCTTTCTGCAGTCATTGTCATCTGCAATGGCTCACCCAGGTTTTTATATGAACCAAATTAATAAATTGAGATATGATAGCAATTACTATTCTGACATGTTTTACATCTTTTTGGAAAGCTCTAATTTCTAGCATATACCCCCTGCTAAAGATTCAGTGTTGCTGTGATTTACTAATTTGACATGTAGGTCCAAGTTGTGAGGCTTCAGGTATGTCTGCCACACTAAAGTAGCTCTTACTCTATGGATGAAAGAAAAGTATGAGGTTTAGCCACAGTCATTATGGATTGGATAGACAGCTAGATAAATAGATGATAGACAGACACATATAAACATAGATGATAAATAGGTGTTAGGTAGATGGATGGGTAGATGATATACAGAGAGGTGAGAGAGAGGAGAGAGATAGATGATAGACAGATGGAAGATACATTCTAATAATAGAAATATGGTCACCCTGTGTTCTGTGGCCAGGCACAGGAAACCAACCCAGCCACATAACCTTTGACCTACAGTCTGTCCTGCCTATGGGATGTGCTGGGGTAAGGGTGGCCTAGAGATTGAGGGAATGACCAACCAGTGACTGGTCTAGCCTAAAACCCATGCCAGGAGAGTAATCCCACCAGTGACACTGCTTAGAGCACCAGGACCCATAGGCTGGATGACCCAGAGACCTAAGATAAAACTAAACACAACTGGAGAGAAAAATGTTAATGTAATGATGCCTAAAGATGTTCTGCTATACTCATAGATTGGTACCTAGTCCAATTGTCATCAGACAGGCTTACATCTAGCAACTGATATAAACAGATGCAGACCCACAGCCAAATATTAGGCAGAGCTCTGAGAGTTCTGCAGATTATAGGGAAAAAAGAATTGTAGGAGCCAGAGGGGTCAAGGACACCACAAGAAAACTCACAGAATCAACTAACCTGACTCGTAGGAGCCCACAGAGACTGAACTGACAACCAGGGAGCCTGCACAAGACTGACCTGGGTACTCTGTATGTATGTTACAGTTATATAGCCTGGTCTTCTTGTGAGATTTCTAGCAGTGAGAGAGAAGGCCCTGTCTCTGACTTTTGCTGGCTTTGGGGACCCTACTCCTCATACTGGGTTTTCTTGTCCAGAATGATAAGGTGCTTAATCTTACTGCAGCTTCATATGCCATATTTTGTTGATATCCATGGGAGGCCTGCCCTTTCCTAACAGAAATGGAGGAGGAGTGGATTAGCGGGAGGGACAGGAGATGCAGAACAGACTGGGAGGAGAGGAGAGAGGAGTGGAAGGAAGGAAAGGAGGGAGGGAAGGAAAGGAGGGAGGGAAGGAAAGGAGGGAGGGAGGGAGGAGAAAATATGGCCATCACGTGAGTTTGTATTGTTTGATATTAGGTTAACCAAATATAATCTAAGAATTTCTTTAATGGCAGGCAAACATTCCTGCACTCAAATAGAGGACTGGTGGTCTGCCAAGCTTTATAAATTCAGATTTAGTATGTACTACCTTGAAAGATGTATGCATTTCACTAGTAGAAGTTCTAAAGAGATAATTGGTTTTCAGGGTATTTTCTCATAAGAACTTAGTACCAGTGGATAAGCTCCAAGTAGAAGGCCTAGATGGGAAGACTGAGAGAATGATTTTGATGTTTAATGCAATATTTTCCTAGATCCTTCAGACTATCTCTTTTAGAATGTTTAATATCTTTCATTTAAATAATTTTGCAGGTCGTCCATGTAATTTGTTTCCAGAAAGATGGCAGCCTACTGGCCAGGTCTGTAATTCCTTTGCATCAGCCCTGGTTGTTGCCACTGAAGTCTTGTTAAACTATGCTATAATTATTTCTACATTTCTTCACACCCTGAATGTTATTTTTTTACCTGATCTTATCTCTATTGTTATTGGACATCATCATGTCTTTCTGGAAATCTCTCCCTTGCTATCCATAAATTCATGATTGATGCTTGTGGTGATAAAAATATCCTGAAAATATTTCTTCCACTCTAGGAGGATGAAACTTTTGCTGAAGCTGAGAGCCAAAATTTGTAATACACCTTGAGGTTCCTTAAGACTGCTAGCCTAGCGTACTTACACTGTTTGTTTAACCTGCCTTTGAGAGAAGAATGTAAGAGCCAATCTTTCTTGCATTGAATTCTCCACATAATCAACTTTTACAACCTTAGCTAATACATAGCTGCAGTCTTAAGTTATATATATTTTCATGTCCTGACCTAGAGTAATTCATGTGTATCATTTGCTGAGAGAAACAAATGCAGAAGTTGAAAGCAACTTCAAAAATCTACCAGAAAGGTTGAAAGTAACCATTCATAGTTATTGGTTGATAAACAATGATGTTTGTTAGCTGGGTCAGTTGGGATCAGTTGGAGCCAACAACTTCATATCTTGTAAACCTCTGCTAAAGATTTCTGTAAAGTATCCCACCCCTCCCCCCATGTGGTGCTTTCTATGCTGTTCAATAAATATAGAGCAAAGCCCTTTGTCAGAGAGAGAAACAGACACAGAGGGAAGACACTGGTTGCATGAAGTAGAGAACTCAAATCTGGGTTCAGTCTTGGTTAAATAACTCCAAGGGGAAGTGCTTTTATTTCTCCTTTAGTGCAACACTGATGCATTATCTGTGAAGATTCTGGCACTTAGATTATACCTTTATCCTCCTCCCAGGTCTTCTCCTTAGTTCTTTGGTTAATGGAGTCCTTTGTTATCAATTTACTAAGTGGTGTTAGAAGCTAAATTTGAATTTTTCTCAAGAGAATTTATTAATTTTACAAATATATTCTCAATTTTATTGCAGTGATATGAGCAATGTGCTGTACATGAGTATATCATATTCCAAGAGACTGTCCTGATTTCTTCTCTCATTGACTTCAAAGTCTAGTAGGAAAACAAACATTAGAAATGGTATATATGTACCAAGCTCTAAGATGTGACCCAGGAAGTCAAGCAATGAATGGAGGCCTTAAAAACCTAGTAGCTGATCAATCCACGTGGCTGGATATTTCTATAGTCCCAGTCTAACACTGAAGGCTTGAAGGGTTCTTGGAGAGCCACTGATCTTCAGTCCACATTAAAAATCCAAAGAAGCTGTGTTTTGATGTCAGTGGCAAATAGATGCAGCAGCATTAGAGGAAATGTACTCTCCAAAAGAGCATCAAGGCAGACAAGCCAAAAGCCAAATTTAACTTTTTATAATTATTCTTCCACTGTGTGTCATACATTGGAACTGTTTTCCTCCATGTATATTTAGAATGACATCATCAATGTAGTAACTAAACATGATGTTCTACAGAATGTCAATGAGATGAAGGTCCAATAAATATAAATGTGAAAAAAAAAGCAAGATAGTTAATATGAGCCTGGGAAAAGCAGGAAAATATGCTGTAATGCTCTGGTGTTTTTAATTTTCTTCCATGGCTAATTTTGAAACAATAGTTTGAAATAAATATTCATTGATACTATAAAACTTATAACCATGTCAACATTTCTGTTTAAATACAACCTTCAGAGAACCACCTTCAAGCTTCCAGCTCTTCAGATTATCCACTCCATGGAGGTTTCCTGACCCCTTTTATGAAAAGATTATCTTTTGGGCTGTTAAAAAATTTTAGTCAACTGTCATTTTTTATTGTGATCAATAAATCCTTCTAAAATGTCTACCTCTATTTCATTTCAGAATCATCTAAAAGAGTTCTACAGATACAGACAATTATTATAGGAGGCATATTGAGTTACTAACACATTAGTGATATTGTAGTAACTATGGAGATGTTATCAGAGTATCTGTCATGGTATTCAAAAGTGGATGGCTCCTTACCTTTATCAATAATGAGAGAATCACATTTGCCTACTCAGACGTTCATGAGATTTTAGAGGGTAGGAGGATTCAAAGTTATAATGGATATATCCAAAAGTCCCCATTCTGGACCTCCGTACATCAACCTTATATTATCAAAGCTCTGGACTTTTCATAAGAGACTTCCTAGATGGCATAAGCCATTTCTTAGATTTTTAAAATTTAGTTTTAAATTTCTAATTCAGTCTTTTCTACAACTTACTACATTTTAAAAGTGTATTCTGAATGATAGTTGTTAATCTGGGCCTGTTGTTTTCTTCTTTTAAGATTTATAGGGAGATGCAAAAATTAGATATACCCACAATCCATATAATTACTATTATCCTCATATTGTGTTAAAGTATAAGAGTTATCACATACTTTAGTGATTTTATTCACCATTCACTTCAATAAAATATACCAATGAGGGAGACTGAGTTGTTACAATGCTCTAACATTCTAGCATCATCATTACCCCATGAACCATCAACAGAAATGATTTCTGTTGCCATGTGACTACTGCATGAACTAATTAGAACTCTACTGTCTGAGTTGTTTTTTTAAGTAGAGTTAGTTTGAGTTCTTTAAATGGAAAACCTGGAGATTAGGGCTGTTCTGAAGGTAGTGTGCTTAGGGTCCAATCCAGGAAGCCTAAGATAAACAGCAAAGAAAATATATCAGAGAAAGACAAAAATATGACAACAGGGTCCCCTGAGGAGCACTAGGAGGCAGTGTCTGAGTGGCCTTATAGAAGACAATACACAAGATTCCCAGAATTTTCCCACTGAACAATGAAAAACTCCACTAACTTCTTAGTTAAAAATTGATATTGAGGACATAAAATTCCTCAACTTGTTGATTCAAACAGCAATTGAACAAGGCGTGGTGAATCCCAAAAATGTACAGGCAAGATAACTGAGCAGAGAGAGCACATGAGCCCAGAGATACTAGTGAGCTTGATGGCTTAATGCAAGTAGGAGACAGTGACTGCCTCCCTGGTGATGACCCTTCATGCTTTGGAATAATTTGGTGACTTCCTGCTGCTAAGCCCAACACAGTTTTTATGGGTGATGTACCCTTAACTACGTATGACCTCTTTATCTTTGCTCTTATATCTAGTTGATATTCTTTCTGTTTCTTAAACCTGCTACATCGCATTGCCAACTTTCCAGGCACTATTTTAGCAAAGGCACACATGGATTTATCTGTACTTTTCTACACTCTGTATCACCTTTACAGTTCTTAAGAGCCATTTATCCACTTCAGCATGTCCATTGGTGTCATCCTTGTTCAGCTCACGTTTGGGCAGTTATGGTGAGACTGTATGGCTGTAGCTTCTGACATCACTAGGAGACACTATATCACAGCAAATTCCCAGGGAAGAGCACATCAATTAGTAGTCCAGTGGCAACTGGTCAACCCTAACACATACAAGTAACGTTACACATACTGAAGTTACATATAGGAATATACATATATAGGCATAAATGCATATAGTAACAATGAAAGAGGAGTCATGTATTTGAAAGAAAGCAAGGAAGCATATATGAGAGGGTTTGAGGGGAGGAGAGGGGAGGGAGAAACACTGTAATCATATTATAAACTCACAGTTTTTAAAAAGTATAAAAATCAAGTCATTTATCCAGGGGTTGCTTCCCTGAAACGTCAGGCAAGGTGAGTTCCTCCTGCATTTTCCTTCTGTAGCATCTGGCACATCAACTGTCTTAGCAGTTGTCATCCTTATTATCCTGCACTCAGGGGTAAAATTGGATTTATCTCCAGAAGCTCAATGCTCAGGTCAAATATCCCTGTGATTAAGGAAAGAGTATCAGCAGCCAAATGTGGAAATGGAAGGAATCCAGCCCCTGTGAAAGAGACATAATACACATTCCAATAAGAAGCTGCCAATAAATGCAACTGACCATTACAATTAATCTTTGAGAGAGACGATGTTAACACTTCATTAACATAAACAAGCATGTTTTATCTTCCCACTTGCTCTGCAATTAGCTCAATGTGTGTTCATTGAGGCTCTTTCTAAAAGGGCCTGTTTTCTTTAAGGAGATTTGCTAAGTTCGCTGTGCTCAGAGGGCATTATCACACAATTCAGATGTGAAAGCACTAAATGGCATGAGAACATAGATGTTTTGCAGTAATTCAGCATAGTTTCAGTACTTGTGTTTTCTGAATCTCTTCTTTAAAGAATAGAGTTATGACAACAGTGGAGAGTGAATAGGAGACTAAGATACTGCATGCAGTGTTGAGATTCGCAGGCATTGATAGACCATATACTGTCAGTTGTGATGAAAGATAAAAACAGAAAGCCTGTTCTCTGTTCTAAATTGTGTTTAAAACCATATGGGAAGGGGTACAGACGAGATCCTGGTTGAAAGGTTACTCCTGAAAACCTGCATCGTACTAGCTGACCTGTCAAAGGCACCTCTGTTAGTACAAGTATATAGAACCAAAAAATGTAATAATTATATAAAAAGAACTAGAGGACACTCAGATGGCTAAATATGAAATGTCTTCAAGCACACCTGAGGTCTTGAATCTGATCATTAGAACTCACAGACCCCTAAACCTGTTCTCTGACCACTACACACGAACCTTAGCACAAGCTTGCACATGCTTATGCACACACATACACACACACACACACACACACACACACACACACACACACACACACATGCACATACATACATACATAGTCATGCACGCAAAAACACATACATACATACACACACAAATTAAATTTAATTTTTATGTGTTTGTTTGGGGTTTTTTGGGTTTTGGGTTTTGGGTTTTGCTGTAGGATGTTCTGTATGTCAAATGTGTTGCTCTGATTGGTTAATAAATAAAACACTGATTGGCCAGTAGCCAGGCAGGAAGTATAGGCAGGACAAGCAGAGAAGAGAATTCTGGGAAGTGGAAGGCTGAGGCAGAGAGACACTGCCAGCCGCCGCTATGACAAGGGAGATGTAAGGTACTGGTAAGCCATGAGCCACATGGCAAAGTATAGATTAATAGAAATGGGTTAATTTAAGATAGAAGAAGTAGATAACAAGAATCCTGCCACGGCCATACAGTTTGTAAGCAAAATAAGTCTCTGTGTGTTTACTCGGTTGGGTCTGAGTGGCTGTGAGACTGGCGGGTGAGAGAGATTTGTCCTGACTGTGAGCCAGGCAGGACTGGAGAAAACTCCAGCTACAGGGTTTTGAATTTTGGTTTTTTGTTTTGTTTTGTTTTGTGTTTTGTGTTTTTGTTGTTGTTGTTGTCATTTTGGTTTTGTTCAGTTTGGGGGTTTTGGTTTTTTTGAGACAGGGTTTCTTCATGTCGCCCTGACTGTCCTGGAACTTGCTCTGTAGACCAATCTGTCCTCAAACCCAGAGATCTGCCTGCCTCTGCCTCCAGAGGGCTAGGATTAAAGGCATGCACCACCAATATCCAGCTAAATAAAAACTTTAAAAGAATAGAATTAGTAGGTGGTGACAGGTTTAATAGCTACTCAATAAAAGTAGAAAAATGAATTAAAAGAAACTGGAATGTTTAAATGTCGGTTTTACTAATTTCCCATGTGCTCTCATACTGGTTAATACTTGGCTAAGACTGGCTATCAAAGAGTCTGTTGGGGTTCTTCCCAAACATTCCCATTGTCTTCCTGACTCAGAGTCTCTCAACTCACAGCACAGTTTTCTTGTAAAATTAAAACAATCACTGACCATTTGATTAGACATTAGCAGTCACCAGCTACGTTACCTTTTATGGTGCCATTTCTACTTCTGTTTTGGTTACTATATCTTATCAATGGACATTGACAGAAGGAAAGAATATATGCTTTTGCAAAAGAGAACAGAGTTCAAACCAAGAACTTATTTGCTCTGTTTTCTCTCTAAATTTTCATTCCTTAGTTGTAGTGAAGCGGAGCTTGTAGGAAACACCCTCACTTCCGAGTAGCAGCCATTTCATTCACACCCTGCCACCTTTAATGCATGTTCACGCTAAGTTACACCAGCAGTATTTTTGATGCCAACATCTGCCTGGCGTGCCTTTGGATGTGTGTCTGTGGAGTAGAAAAACCGATTCTCATAAATATTTTAGAAAATCCAACCTTATATTTTATAGAAAGCATAGTACATGGGAAGAAAGCACACAGATAATATAGAAGAAAGTAAAATAGCTATTGATTTTACCCCTTGGGAAGAAATATATCTACAGAGACAATTGAGCCAAGTAGTTTAGAATGGACCTAGGAGCATCTCTTAGGCTAGAATATCAGCCATTTTTATTACACACTTCTCTGTTTCCAATTGTGGATGTGTCTTAGTTCATCCAACTTGCTGTGACAACATACTGTAAGGGGATAGCATATAAAAGACAGAAATATATTTCTCATGGAACTAAAGTATGGAATGTCCAAAATCATAGTAATGAACTCAGTACCTGAAGAGGGCCGCAGTCTTTTAGATTATGGTGTCTCTTTGCTGTGTCTTCATATCGTGGAATGGGACAGGACAGTTCAATGGGCCCCTTTTGTGATGGTTCTGCTTTCATAATATAATCACATTTTTTTTTGTTTGGTTGGTTTTGAGATTGTCTTTTAATTATAACATTTCTCTCTTCCCTTTCCTCCTTCCAATCCCTCCCAATCTCCATTTTTCCTCTTCTCCAAATTTATCACCTCTTTCTTCATAAATTGTTATTAGATGCATACATGAATTTGTATATACATGTATGTCCCCAAATATAAACCATTCAGTCCATACAATGCTACCTGTACATATGTATAATTTCAGGGCTGACTATTTGGCACTGGACAACCAACTGGTGTGCTCTTCCTGGAGAAGGCCACCTCTTAACCCCAGATTTACTTAGTTGCCTGTGGTTGTTTGTGTAGAGGTAAGGCCTCATGGTCTTTTCCAAATGCAGTTTGGTGTATTCATTGGTGTCCTCCTTGCTCAGGTCACATTTTGATGGTTAGGCTGATGAGACTTTGTGGTTGTAGTTTCTAATGTTACCAGAAGACACAATCCATTAGCCATGACTATCAAAGAGACTCCCAAAATATAGGTAAGTCCCTACTGCTGAAAACACAATGCACTTCAAACATAGAGCCCAGGCTAAAATAACAGTAAGGATGTCATACTATTAATTATTTATCTAAAACAAAACATATAAATACACACAATTCTGTGTATAAATACACACACATTTCAAGTGAAGTTTTCTGATATGGGCTGACAAGTCTCCCTTCAAGAGCCAAAGACAGCAGCAGGGTCCTGTGCTGTTGTTCCCTTTGGGGGCGGGGGGCCAAGTAGGCGCAGAGTCAAACCACACAGACTCTGGGAGAATGTCAAAACAACAAGCTCAGTTTATTCAGGAAGAGGCAAGGCTTATATACCCTCCACCCCACCCTTGGGGGAGGTCTGATGATTATGCAATTTCTGGTGTGACATGGCTGCCTCTCATTGGTCCAGGTCATCTCCAGATCATGTTTCAGCTGCTGTTGCTAGCCTGTTAGAGATGAGTCATCCCACAAAACACCATCTAACAAATACCTCAAATTGCTGGTTAGTTTACTAGTACCAGGCATGATAAGCCCTCTTTTGAGTTGTTGGTTATGGTTGTTCAAGAGACTCCCCAAAAACACAGCCTAATTGTGATTGTCCTTGGTTGATGCTCAGAGATGGAAGATAAATCCCATTGCTGAAAACCTAATGTACCTCAAACACAGATCCCAGAAACCCCTGGTCTGGAATTGACCTGAAATTCTCCTCCCTAAAGACTAGCTTTCACAGTAGTAGAACACACCATCTGAGCTTCCAAATGAGGAAAGTAACCAACAGTCCTCACAGTATGACATTTCTGAACCACAGGAGCAAGCATGGCATGATGGTACCCATACTCCATGGTAACCTGTCGGAGGCCGGCTCCCAATTCTCCCAGGGTACTTTTGAGGAGAGAGGGATAAGAAATATTTAGACAGAAAGATAGTATGGAGAAGACAGACAGAAACACAGGATAGCTTTGGGAGGACCTGGATCAATATCCACTAGCCCCTCCTGCCTCTTCAAAAGGGCCTTTTATAGGAATGCCAAGGACCAGGCCGAAGATCTACCCCTATCACAGCCAAGTGCAGACCCTTCCAAACACCTTGTAACCATGCACATGATCAAGCCATCCCCTAATGCAGCCTTGTTGGGTAAAGCACGCTCGGATCTCACTACGAAACTTCTGTGGGCCCCTACAGTAAGCAACAGCTCTATATTGGAATTAAGACCCATTTAGCATAGGAGAAATAATGCCTGTTACTGGAAACCTAACTAACAACTCAGAGCTAGTGAAGTCACTGATCTTGGAGGAGAACATATCACCACTACTTTACTAAGTTAGCGTAATCCCTATCTACATCTAAATATTTGTCCTTATCCCCAGAGGTAAATGCAGTCCTCATCCCCATCAAGGAAACTTCTTTGCAACAGATGGAGATCAATCCAGAAAACCACAACTAAACAAAATGGAGAGTTGTAGAGCCTAGTCCCAATGGCTATAACTACAAATACTCCCACACCTAAAGCTTAGATAACATTGGGGAAGAGGGGGCAGAAGGATTTTAACAGCCAGAGGATCAGGGAATTTGCTATGATATTATGTCTCCTAGTAATTTCAGAAGCTTACACCTATAAAATCACACTGACGTGATTTCCTAAACATGAGCTGAACAAGGACAACAACAATAGACATTGTCAAAGACTTCAACCTTACATAGTGAACTACAGATAACTAAGGAATGTGGAAAGTGGTACAATCTTCTCCAAGGAGACACATGCTAATTTGTTATCCAATACTAAATAGCCAGCCATGAAAACACACATATAAATAACATTTTCAGACTGAGCAGGTTATACTTAGGTATATTTATGTACACACTTATAATATATATATATATATATATATATATATATATATATATATGTAACAACAATTAATGAGAAAAGAAGTTACAGATTTGAAAATGATCAAAGAAGTATATATGGGAGGGTTTTGAGGGAGAAAAGGGAAGAGAAAACTAATGTAATTATAATTTCAAAAATAAACAATGGAAAAAGTATTAATGTTCAAGTACATGATCCCAAAATACCTTTCAATTATGATGCAGTGATCATTATCAGCTAGCATATGGACTCATCTAAAAAAGAAAATCTGTGGTAGAAGTAAAATTTTAAAGGAACAGGGGACTCTTTTTTCTTCCTCCACCCCATCTGTATAGTCTCAAATCTTGGGCTGTAAGCAAAGTATAGCTTTCAACTAAAGCAAGTTTAAGTGCAAAAGAACAACCATTGGTTTTATCACACAGGATGTACAACTATAACAAGGTGTTTATATAAACATTACTTCTATGCTGAGAATGTTTAGTCTAAGATTTGCCACTTAACACTTTGTTGTTATAGTGCAAATAAATTTAATCTATTTCCCCTCCAGGTTTTCTGTCAGCTGAAATTCATTTAATAGTTCAAATATCATTTATTGAACATCTCACTGTAGACAGAATGTTTCTTTGTAGCACGTTGTATGATGTGTTGGAGGTACAGAAAGAATCAAAGAGAGCATTGGCTTCTAAGGTTTTAGAGTTTAATGGGGGAAACAGTCAAGAAAACCAATAGTGTTATAAATTTTAATGAGTGATAACTTAGAATTATGAAGTGCTCTCAGGGAAATATGAAAACCAGGGGATATAAAAGTGTCTTGGTTGGTTCAACATATAAATGATCTCAAGGATGAACAGTTGTAATCAGAAATAATGAAGAAAAAGAAGCATGAATAATAGTGGTAATGAATAGTTATATGGAATGATAATTAACTGAGGCATAGAATGGGTAGAATAATATAATAGGGAATGGATTGAGAAAGTGGGCAAAGTTTATAATCAGAGAATTCTCTTTCTCTACCTATCTACCTATTATCCATCTATCTATCTGTCTATCTATCTATCTATCTATCTAATCTATCTCTCTCACACACAGATGTATGCAGGTATATATGCACAAATGCAGTGATAGTTGCACAGGCACACACCATCTACGTCACCAAGTCTAAACTTCTAACATTTACTGGCAATAGAAAGGAAAGGATTCTGCCTTCTTTATCTCAGCCTGCCCAATCAGCTGCTTTCATATGATTTCAATGTATCATAACCTTTTAAAATTAGCATATAAATTTCTCATTAAGAACTGAATAAGACATAATATCAAGATTAAAAGGAGCAAACACCCAGAAGCCAGCATGATATTTAGAGTTTCTGAGGAAGTAAATAAATAAAAAAATCAATGATGCTTCCAGAGCCACAAGAAGGACTTACAGGAGACAGTTGTGTAGCTGGGTCTGTTTGAGGGGCGCCTGGCAGTGTGATCAGGATCTATCCCTGGTGCATGAGCTGGCTTTCTGGATTCCATTACCTATGGTCGGACACTTTGCTCACCCTTGATGGGGGGAGGGAGGGTTGATCCTGCCTCAACTGAATGTACCAGGCTTAGCTGTCCCCCCATGGGAGAACTTACCCTTTTCTTACCCTTTTGGAGGAAGGAAATGGGGGGGAGCAGGCAGGGTGGGGTGGGAAGAGGGATGAGAGGGGGATCTGTGATTGGTATGTAAAATGAATAAAAAAATTTTAAAAAAAAGACTTACTTGAAAGCACAGAATGGCCTTCAGCCTGTAACAAACAGCAGAAAACCTACCCCCTGTGAAGTGTGCTCCATCTAGGAGAGAGGACAAGCTAGAAATCACCTCAGAAAATTTAGCTGCAATCTACTTATGTGAATCTTGGCCTCTCTCCACTAACTCATGAAGCTCTTTTTTGACTACGTCATGCACTTTTTTGTTAAATGTGGACTTCTTTTACAAAGCTACAATAGAAACTCATATTTGAATTGTATTTCTGCTATAAATTTAGATATGAGTATATAGTGTGATAATATATAACTGTTGGCATGTTTTATGCAATATACACAAATACATGCCTATTTGTACTCACATGTAATAATTTATGATATATTATCAGTGTTCATTAATTATGTGATATAAAATACTGTGGACTTGTTATGAAGTAACATTATATGAAGTGTATTTATGTATACTTTCAAATTTTACATATTCATATGTATTATAAGTGAGAAGTAAAATGTTAAAAATACAGAACTAATTACTTTAAAGTCAGCATAATTTTAACGGGCATTTTAATCACTGATATTTACATCAAGTAACAAGATTTTTCAGCAAAAGCTTCAAGACTAGTTCCACAAGTTAAAACTAACGAAGAAAATCAAAAGAGATAGATCTGAATAAGAAGTATGGTGGTCATGGCAATAAATTTGTCCATGCTGCCTTGGTGATTCTAATCTTTGTAACTTCTATTATTCACAGTCACACAACTTATATTCATAACATATTTATTTCATAGACTTTGTACATAATTGTTCATGACATATCAAAGTCAAGAACCTATGCAAATAGAAAAATAGGATTCTAGGTTTTGCATAATAAAACCTGTATCTCAGAACAGTGAGACAAACTGGTGTCCATTCATGTCATAATAAATCCACCATTGGCTAAACTAGGCAATTAAATAACTCATGTTTGACTTCACTGAGGGCTGAGGTATGGGAAATGATACTGTCATGCTTTGCAGCTAGCTAAATTAGGTCTTATGGAAAATAAGTCAATGAGGTACTGCATTATTTAACTCTTTTCTTTAGGGTGAAATCTCCTTTTATTACCTAAAAATCAGCACACTGTCAGAAGCACACAATTTCTCTTGGTAATGTACCTAATTATGTAATTAATTATAGTCACCTTGTTTTAATTTGGTGAGTTTTAAGAATTCTAGGCAAAAATTCTTCCACATGAAAATGAGACAAATTGTGAAACACCTTAATAAATTTTTTCATGACTTCCAACCACCTGCTAATTAAACCATTAAGCCAAGTGAGTAAATGGATCATACATAAAGTTGGTTTTTTTCTTTGATTTCAAGATGATTACATTTGGTTTTCTAGGCAAATGATAGTACTGAATTGAAATTGTAAAAATAGTGTTAGTCATGATCAACTTTCGTTAAACTGAAAAACCTACACTTACATTTCCACACATTCTTCCAAGGAGCCATCTGTCTTTTAATTCAAGCACAGATCACGCTGCCTTATAAATACTATGACAAAATGATAATGCTACCCAAAACTTAAACAAGGTTGAAAATTGGTATAATCGATGCTCACATTAAGATTTATTTCTGTCCAAGAGCCATCCACAATCTCATATACACACATTTATTAATTTATTCAATGAAGATTTATTCAATTAATTATGTTAGAGGCACACTGCTGAGCATTAAGAAAACAACATTAAACAGGATGCACGTGTTCTGTGTCCTCCTGGAGCCTAAATTCACAAACCTGCTGGTGTTCAAAGAGTTTTCTCAGCAGTGGAACTAATTTGCTGAATTCACCAATTTACTGAGTTGCCAAAAATATACATAAATTTATTTCACATTCAGCAAATTGAATGCCTTATCAAAGCTGCTAAACCTGTGTTTTAAACTTCAGTATCAATTCTATTAAAACCATTTAAAGGTGAGGCTTTTTTTTGAAGTTCATTTTGCCAATTTGTTGGGTTTTGTCATTTGACAGCCTAGTCATTCAGTGAACCGGATTTGGAACCCTGGGTGTCATTGCTTTTACCTAATGCTGCTTCTACCTACCCCTGCTGATGTTCAACCCCCGAAACAATATGACAGTGAGTCTCAGGAAATCTCCCCTCAAGGTTGTATGCAGCTCTTGCAAGAAGAGCTTGGAACACTCTGTAGATGATTCCGAGTTTAACTTAACACTCATTTCACACGTAGCTGTGTACTTAGATCTTTTGACTCAAAATCCGCTTCTCCTAACAAGTACCTCTGCCATGCTTCTCATGTTCACCTGCCAGGACCTGTATTTTATTCTTGTATTCAACTGGTTTTATGTGGTTTCATCATGCTGATAATTTCTAAGAGAAGATAACAGGAAGGAAGCAGACACCCTTCTAAGGAACCTCATGTTCAACCCATCTGATAGAGAACATCCAAGCTGAAACCTGAAACAATTGGATGCCAAGGCCCCCTTGGATTCCCAACATTAGCCCCATTGTGGAAAATCAGCAGGTACCTTGTAACCTCAGCACATTCTGACAAACCAAGTGTAGTTTTCAAAACAGTAGTGTTCACTGACTCTGCACAAAGTTGTGAGGATAAAGTGGGTATCAGACAGCATATCAGGCATGGAGGTTTCATTTGTTCAGCAAACATTTTAGACACATAAAACCAAGCTGGTATGGACCCAGAAGTTTCATCCCTACTGACTTGTTTTCCTAGTACTAAAATGTGCTGTGCACCTTACTAGAGGAGAAAAGTAATTGTCAGCCATATGCAGCTATGAACCTGTGAGGCACAATAATGGCACTGGGAGACATGTACACTGGTGCAATAGTAACACAAACCTATGGGGGTTACCAACCACTTTCTGTTTAGATTTAAGTTCCGCTTCACAAGATGAAATTCAGAACTGGCACCATCACTGTGCTACAAACCTGTGACTAGTCAGGTCATAAGACCTAGGAAAAACCTACTACTATTATGCTGCTAAATGGACATAGTATTAAATCCTAATGGCTTATCATTATAGCAATAGATCAGTGCATCTTCCTGAGAAGTATCATCTGAGAAACTTCTATTTACAGTAAAAGGTGGTTAATACAGTGGCTCACAACTGGACAAAGTGCGGAGAATATGAGACTGCCAAATGCTCAGCACTAAAGGGAACATGTATACTGCACACACACACACACACACACACACACACACAGTTGGGTGGGTAGGAAAGAGAGAGTGGAGAAAGGGGGTTAATATGAAAATGGAATCTAAACAAATTGTACAAAACTCTACAAAAATAATTTTAAATAAAAATAACTGAAGAATATAGTAGATTTTATTTTTCAGGTTTATTGGGATTCTCCATAATGACTTCCAATTTGCATTGGAAGTAGCTCCCCCAATTTGCATTCCCACAGTGATCTGGTTTCCTCCTTCTCTACAACCTCATCAGAATTTATAGTCAATTGTTTTGTTGATCTGGGCCATTCTGACAAGGGTGAGGTGAAATCTCAAAGTTGCTCATTTTCATTCCCCTAATTGGTAGCAATGGAGAACGCTTTTTGAGGTGTTTGTTAGCCATTTTTGTTTCTTCTACTTGTAAACTTCTTGTTTGGATTCATAGCCCATAGCAATAGTCTGAAACAAAAACAACTCAGATGGAGGAGTTAGAAGGATGTGGGAGTAGTTGGATGGATGGCACCTGGGAGGGGCTAGAAGCATGAAAAGGAAGGGGGAAAGTGATAGAGTTCTATTTAATTAACATTATATAAAAATAAAAAATAAATTATGGAACAAAAAATAAAATAACTAAATGAAAGGAAAAGTTACTGCTTATAAATTTTCAAATCTATTAGATAAAAGTGCCATATGACCTTAGGGAATTTTTTGTTTGTTAGTGACTCATTTTCTTCAGCTATATGCTGGAACTGTAATCGTGATTACCTCATGAAACAATGATGATGACAAAATTAAATAATGCAGATTAAGAATTCAGAATCTGCTTCTCAGATCTAAAACCTGATATACATCAGGAAAAAGAAAAATGAGATGTTGACAAGAGTCGATGCCTAAGTGCGGAGAAGCCCATCTGGGAAAGCTGCTGTGGATACAGTGTAGCTGTGTCCAAGTCGCACAGAGGATCAAGTGGAGAGAAGCAGGAATCAGATCGCAGAGACCTACTAGACCCTGAATTTTGACTCTGAAGAGTTGCTTGAGAATTATTAATCAGGAAAGAGCCCAAACAAAGAGCATGTTTCACACAGCTCATTCTATTAATGATATGGATGATTAGGTGTTCATGTAGGTAGAGACAGATGGAGAAACACAGATAAGGCACTCAATCCGTGGAAGAAACTTTTCCTGATTCAGGTTCAGTGCTCAGAATTTCATCTGTACAGTTTTGCATATCTATATGACAGCCTCTTGATCCTCAGTGAGCCATACTCCACAAATATGAGAGGTTACATTTCCAGTGTGACATTTCAAAGAACAGTGTACTGAAACTCAGCTTTACAAGATATATATAATTACTAATTCAAGGATGATGTGGGGAAACACAAAGAGGTGAAGAGCACACTTTCCAGTAGATACCATGTCAAGTTTGTTTCTTTGCCATATTAAAATGATGTGTTTTCACTGACAAGCATTATCATCCTCTGTCTAATATAATAACCACAATCAACACACAAGGCAGATCCAAGTATTATCCTCATCTTACAGAAGAGGAAGCAACTGTCAGTGGTGTAGTTATTGCATCAACTTAAGCCAGAAAACCACATACTCTGACTTTCCTTTTCCAAAAATAGTTCCACCAAGAAAGATCTGAATATTAATTATACGTGGCTTTCTTAACTTCATGGCAAGGAGATCAAGCTTGAAACTGCCATAGTGATTAAATGCCAATCAAAAAGGGACATGAATTAAGCAAGCTCACAGGGATAAAGGTTCATGGTATCTAGCCATAGAGTAAGGAGGGGAAGAAACAGGACACCTATTATTCTCATTTTGGGGACAGAATACTCCACAAATGTGAGTAAAGTAAGGTTTTCTGGCTCCTACTTTGTGGGTATAGTGAACTATGGCAAAGAGGATGGGGCCACAAGACAGCAAAGTGACTGTCACATTACATCCGCAGTCAAGAATCATGCACATGAATATTAATGTTCAAATTGCTTTCTTCTTTTTATTCAGTCCCAGGATCACAGTCTCTATAATACCATATCCAGCCTCATCAGTTAACCAAATGTAGAAATTCCCTCACAGATATGCCCAGAGGTTTGTCTCCAGGGTTATTCCAGATGCTGTCGTTCATTACCAAAAGAAGCCATCACAAAGACAAAGAAGAAAACCATGTGGAATGACTCCTAGACCATTCTTTGTATGCTGTGTAAAGAGATAGAGAGGAAGTGTTGGAGAAAGAGTAATTTGAACAGAGATCATGGCTCAGATGTCTTCAGTTGTAAAAGTTTTAAGAATAAGGTCTATCCAGTTATCTTGGGGAGGGCCTATCTGGAGTAACGGGTTCAGAAGACTGGAGGGAGATCCAAACATCATCATCATCATCATCATCATCATCATCATCATCATGGAGCTGATGTTTAAGTGGCAATTGGTTTCACTATAGGGAAGTTAGTCCAGTGTTTTTTTGCTACAGCTGAATGCCACAGGCAGAGGAATTTATGAAGAATAAAGTTCTCCTTGGTTCATTGTTCTAAAGGCTGAAAAGCTGAACATCAGATGGCTGCAGTTGGTGAGGTCCTTGCTAATGGAGTCTGTATCATACTCAAGGCAGTACATCTAATAATACAATAAGACAGAACACCTTAGCTCAGGTTTCTTCCATTCTCAGAAAGCCATGGCCCCACCCAGGGCTTCATGTAATGTTAGTCACCTCCCTAAGGTCCCATTTCCAATGTGAGAGCATGATTAATTTTTTGTCTAATCTTAATATCTCAAAATAGAGATTAAAATCAACATGAGTTTTGGCAAGGATATTCAAAGCATACAGAAGCACTCTGAAAAATCATTGTGTAGTATTAAATGTGTTTACCAGGACTTCAGATGTGCCACTACTCAGAGTGAGGACTCTATAGAACCATGCATATTCCATGAATGAAAGAAACAAGGTGTATGGTAGACAGCTTGAAGTCATTACTAACTAAACAGAACCAACAGGAACTATTTTAATTTCCTTAGAATTTAAATCAAAGTGAGAGTGTCATTATATTAGAATAAGTGCTTAATAATATCTATGAATAAGCAGAACAATTATTTTATCAGGGCCATGAAGCAAGTCTGGTGTGAACACAAAAGAGAATCATCATGGAGTTGTCTGTATGATCTTCCCATGTCCATCTTGGTAGCCAGCATGAATAAAAAAGAGAAAGGGAGAGATTTTATGATCTGATCTGGGGATGGAGCTCAGTTAGTAGAGTGGTTCCCTAGCATGCATGAAGCACTAAGTTTGATCCCAGCACCTTTAAGATCAGGCATGCAGAACTATAATCCCAATATTTGGGAGTTGAAGGTAGGAGGATCAGATATTCAGGATCATTCTCAGCTACATAGTGAGTTTCAAAAAAGCCTGGGGTGTGTGTGTGTGTGTGTGTGTGTGTGTGTGTGTGTGTGTGTGTGTGTGTGTGATGGAGAGAGAGAGAGAGAGAGAGAGAGAGAGAGAGACAGAGAGACAGAGAGAGAGAGAGAGAGAGAGAGAGAGAGAGAGAGAGAGAGAGAGAGAGAGAGAGAGAAGGGATAGGATTATAATACAAATTGACAACTTTGTACAAAATTTTACATTATTGTTTAATCTTCTCTGAATTATTCAAATATATGCCTTACTAAGAGATAAATTGGTAATACTATCAATCTTGTCTTGTTCTAAAGATATAGCATCTGTGTCCTGAATATCATGCATTAAAAAAATCATTAATAAAACATTCCAAACCCATCATAATAAAGTCGGTTAAATTAGGAAAATCTCTGTTCAAATGAGAACAGCAGTTACTGCCCATTTTATTTAAGAACTTAGCATTTTTTTCCTCCAGAGTTCAAACATTTGGAAAACAAAACCAGCATGCTGTCCATAACAAATAGGACCCTCCTGGTGCCTTGTGTATTAAGAACTTTGATTAGTGCCATGTTTGGGATCCTTAATTCAAAGCGAGTCTAAATGCTTTGAGGCTCACAGACAGATTTCCACGATTAAGTGGAGAACTGCAAATAAGAGATAAAAATGTGAAGTAAATAAAAATGCCTCTGTGTATAAAGAGCCATGTGTAACAAGGGCCTCAGGAACAACTCAGTAAAAATACAATGGATGACAGACAAATGGCCAGAGCCTAGTACAAAAAGGAAAAAGAAAGAAAAGTAGATAATAATCCCCAGTGCTGTTAACTGCAACACCTACTCCAGTTTTCTGGTGTTAAAGTCATATGAAATTCGCTTAACCAAAAAAGTTATTAAGTCAACTATCTTTTCAGTGTGCTTCTTTTATCAATTTGTATATGTCATCATTGTATTGTATTTTAAAGAATTGGAGGTTAGAGAGATGGTTCAGGGGATAAAGTATTTAATGCATAACTGTGGGATCTTCATTGAAATGACCAGAACCACTATAAGTGTGGGTATGATAGTATGTGTCTGTATCACTAGGGCTCCTACAACACAATGAGATATTGAAAGAGAGGCTTTAAAAGCTCATGGTTGAGCTAGGCTGAAGAACACAATGGCCAACAATAAGGTGAGACCCTTCTCAAACAAACTGGAAAATGAGAACCAACATCTGAGGTTGTCCTCTGACATCTATACACCACAGTAAGCACACATGCACTTACGTTCACACACTTACATGCACACACATCAGATACACACGATAAAAAATGTTGAGACATTTTTGTTACCCTCAATCTATTTCCCACTATGTCTTTCAGAGCTAATTTCTTTTATACCATATTTCTCTACCCAAGTTGTATATTCCTAAAGACATAACACACATATATACAATTCACACCTACACCGAGTATTTTATATTTAAGCAATAGATCTTGGCTGATAAAAATACAATGTAAATTCAACTAAGAGTAGTGGTAAGTGTACTGTCCATATCTGACCCTCTGTAATTCAGTAACATAGGAAAACATGTTCAGAGACATGGCTCAGCAGTTGAGAACATGCCTTTGCTTTTGCAGTGAATGAGTTTGGATGCCAGCAGCCATGGTGGACAACTTAAACTACATGTAACCCCAGATCCAGGGGATCTAACACCCTGTTCTGACCTCTGCAAGCACCTGGACATACCCAAGCAAAGACACACATACAGATACACACATGTACATAAGAATAAATCTTTTAAAACACAGAAAATATCTTCAAATTACTGAAATTTTAATTGGTAGAGAAATTTTTAGAGCAAACATAGGTTATACTATCTGTTCTTTCATGCACATAACTATGTTTTCACTAGATGATACGATTAGAATAGGAATATTTTTATACTAAAAATTTAATGTATGATAATTCATATTTGCAGTTTGGGACTTTTTTCTCATTATTATATTGCACAATGCTCTAAAGATATGTCACCCTGAAGGTAATGCTTTTACAAAATTCTAGAAGTTGACAATCCTTTTCTTTGAACAAACAGGATTTCTTCATACTTTCCTGATATTTGGTTTATTTATTTAGTGTTTGCTGAATTATTTAGCACAAAGTTTTTTGAACCTACAACTCACTGACAAATGATAGGTGAATGTGGGGGAAATCTAAATAACTTCTCTGATTACAAAAATAGGCCAACATTGATTCAAGTGTGATTCCTTAATTCTAGTTGTTGGTTTTAAGATAGCTTTTAAATAAGAAATTGAGTCAGACCACTTCCTGTTGCCTGCAAGATGTAGGACTCTTAGCTACCTCTCCAGTACTTTGTCTGCCTGCATAATACTGCCATGTCCCACCATGATGATAATGGATTGAACTTCTGAAACTGTAAGCTACCACCTCAATTAAATGTTTTCCTTTATAAGAGTTGTTGTGGTCGTGGTGTCTCTTCACAGCAATAAAAACCTTAACTAACACAGAAATTGGTACCAGAAGTGGGGTACTGATGTGATAGGTCTGACCATGTTTTTATTTGGAGGAATTTGGACCTTGGTACTTTGGATTAGAAAAGCAGTAGAATGCTGTAAGCACTGTTTAATGGGCCATACCAGCAGCAACGTGAAGACACAATTTGGGAGGATGGCTCAAGAGATTTTAGAGAAGAAAAATTTTGGTATGTTGCCTAGAAATCATTCTTATGATATTTTAGTGAATAATGTGGTCTACTTTTGGCCCTTGTACAAAAAGTTTTCATGAGGCTAAAATAAAGAGTTTTTTTATTATTTCCCTTGACAGGGGGCAGGGGACATCTCAAAGCAAGTATAGACTAGTATAGACTCTGTTATATGGTTACTAGTGTTAACTCTAATGAAGATATATAATGAAAAGAAGCAAGCTGAGCAAGGAAAAATATTTGAGGAGAAAAGGCTCACAGGAAGTTGTGGTGATACTTTGTTCCTCAATATATCATGCACCCTAATAAATTTATCTGGGGTCAGAGAACAGAACAGCCACTCGACAGACACAGAGGCCAGAAAATGGTGGCACACACACCTTTAATCCTAGCACTCCAGAGCTAGAAATCCCTCTGGATCTCTGTGAGTTTAAAGCCACACTGGAAACAGCCAGGCATGGTGACACACGCCTTTAATCCCAGGAAGTGATGGCAGGAAGCAGAAAGGTATATAAGGTGTGAAAACCAGAAACTAGAAGCTTGTTAAGCTTTTAGGCTTTTGAGCAGCACAGTTCAGCTGAGATCCATTTGGAAAAGGACACAGAGGCTTCCAGTCTGAGGAAACAGGATCAGCTCGTTCTGTTTCTCTAATCTTCCAGCATTGACCCCAATACCTGGCTTCAGGTTTGTTTTTATTAATAAGATCCTTTAAGATTCTTGCTACAGGAAGTGGAAGGAGCTAAGTCCTGTATCCAAGGAGATGAACAGATTAAGAAATGGAGTAAAAGGAGTGGTGACCTTAGAGCAAGATCCTACCCAGCTAAGTTTTCAGCTTGTGAAAAGGAATTAAAGAGAAGTTTAGAGCCAGATACGATGATGCATGCTTCAAATACCATCACTCAGAAGGCAGAGGCTGGCAGATCTCTTGAGTTTGAGGTCAGCCTGGTCTACAGATTCAGTTTCAGGACATCTAAGCTTAGGCAGTAAGGAAAACAGAAAACTGTCGAAGATGTAATTGAACAAGGTGTCCAATAGAACTTAACAATTTGAGCTCTGTAATTTTGGCTACAGGAAGTGTAGAAGAAAGGGGTTATGGAATTTACCTCTACGACTAAAGAAAGCCACTGAGGCCAGGCATGTGTCAGGAGTGTTCCTGAATGTAAGCCCAGAAAGGCCACTGTATGAAGCTATGAAGCTTAAATCTGAATTGCCTTGGAGACCCTAAGATGTTAGAGATGCCAGAGATGTGGGATAAAAGTTGAGGAAAGCTGTAACAGGGAATGGAAATAGCCCCAGATGAAGAAGTATGTTGCAGTCAACAAAGATGAAAGGAATTGGAGATCTGAAGAACATTTTGACATCAGACATGAAGATTCAGAGTTTGGAGTTTGCCTGGCTGGTTTTTGTTCTTGCTTTGGTTCATTATTTCCTCACTATGCTCCCTTCCCTATGTTTAGAATGATAATGTATATACCATGCCATTATATGTTGGAAGTATGTGATCTGTTTTCTGATTTTGATTTTACAGGGGATTACAGTTAAGAGATTGCCATTAGTCTCAGAAGAGCCTTTGGACTTTGAAACAAGTTTGAGACTGTTATAGACTATGAGGACTTTTGAAATTGGGCTGAATGCATTTTTGCACAAGCCTTTGGGGGCTAGGGAGTGGAATGCCGTGATTTAGAAGAAAATGGTCCCCAAAGGAAGTGACACTATTTGGAGGTGTGGCCTTGGAGGAAATATGTTACTGTGGAGGCAGATTTTGGTGTCTTATGCATGCTCAAGTCATGCCCATTGAGACAGACCACTTCCTGTTGCCTCCAAGATGTAGAACTCTCAGCTAACACTCTAGCACTGTGTCTGCCTGCATTCCACCATGCCTCTCCATGATGATAATGGATTGAAACTCTGAAACTGTAAGCCACCATCTCAATTAAATATTTTCCTATATAAGACTTGCCGTGGTCATGGTGTCTCTTTACAGCAATAGAAACCCTGACGGAGACACTTGCTTATTATCATTAATGTGAGTTCTTCAAGGGGCTGTAGATATCATAGTCACTTGTGTCTAATCTGCATATAAAGACCAACACATCAGCAGACACAAGAAAATGTAAGAAACAAGAAAAGGAATAGGAAGAAGAAGAAACTGAGAAGCACTTACTCTGCATCATCATATGAGGCCTATGCTATGCTATAATGAACAAAATCCCTCAGGAGACACCAAGCAGAGGCCAGTAATATGTACCACCTATGTTCCAATCCTCAGAATTCTAGGCATATAAACTCATAGTTTCTATAAATTTTCTCCTCTTAGGTATTTTTGTCACAGCAATAGAAAATGCACTAAGACAAATGGTGTCAATGAATTAGGCCATTTAGAGTTTCAAAGAAATGCACTAGTCCATTGAAACTAAGAAGGGAATTTTATAGTTTTCTCACTTATGAAGTCCAGACTATCTATATGAAATCCTGGCAAAAAAAAATCAATGAATAATACTTAAAAGCCATGAATCCACCTGTATGAAACTTCATAAAAGCCAGCTGAAGAAAAAAACTCCATTGTGAAATATCCAGAAATAGATAATAATTAACAAACCAATCCAACCATGCAGGCAAGAGAGCTGGTCCATGGATGCCTCATGCTTGTTCAGCTCTTGAAACCATCCCTTTTAAAAACACCACAGGATCCATCTTTGAATAAAACAAAGGCCCCAGAAATAAGGGGACTACCAAATTGAAAAGATTCCAGCCCAAACTCAGACCAGTGCTGGCCGCTCTACAGCGGGAGGCTTTGTTCTGTTCTGCCTTTCCTCGCTGGATATCTGCTATCTGTAGCCTACAGCCTTGTTTTCAGGGCTTTGTCGTGGTGTGACTTTAGTATGCAAGTAGCTAACTTTCAAACTCTGCAGGTGCTTCAAGATGCCACTGAAAGTCACCAAGAGCCTTTTAAGTGCCGATTCTATGGTAGTTGATGGATAAACATTTAGTAAACATGTAAGGATTGGTATCTTCTGGCTCATTTGAAGTCTAAGAATCTGCTTTCATAATATTAATATTTCCAAGTTTTAGTACACTTTAAATTTTGCCATTAAAATAATAAGTGGCTTTTAAAATTCTGTTTATGTTCTCAGGAAATCTACTAAAAGCCAAACAAGACTGAGCCAGCTAACTACAGAATGAATGAAAGTTAAGAAGTAGTCAGTGGCATTTGAAAGCACTGAGTATATTAATAAAAGGCAGACAGTATACTTGAAAGAAAACATCTTTATGAAACCCATCAGTACAAACAATGAATTTAGGCCAATAAAAGTTTATAAACAATAAAGCTTACATAATTCCTACTGCATCTATCTTTCTAAAAAGGGAGTCAAAGGAAAAGTACAGTAAAGAAAAATTCCAGACGTTCTGGATAAGACAATTCTAGGCAATTTGTTCAGAAATGGGGAGAGGACCCTGAAATGTTTGGAAGGAGCACATGAACAGAGAACTCACAAAGAATAGAGATAAAGGGAGACTCAATGTAAACAAAGTCTCTGAAGAGACTGAACAAGGCAGGGATATAAACAATGAAATGGACTATATTCACAAGGAAGGAAGGCATAGCTGTGTCAGTCTCTGTGTCCCTCTATCTTTCTGTCTCTGTCTCTATGTTTCTCTCTCTCTCTCTCTCTCTCTCTCTCTCTCTCTCTCTCTCTCTCTCTCTCTCTCTCTCTCGGTGTGCATCTGTCTTTCCGTCTGTCTGTCTGTGTCTGTGTAGAGGTTTACTTGCCCCTGAGCATGAGTGTGAATGCCAGAGGTTGACATCAAGTGTATTGCTTTGTGACTCTTTCCTAAATATTTTGAGACATAAGGCCTCCCACTTAACATGGAACTCACCCTTTTGGTGACACTGGTTGGCCCCCAGGGATCCACCTGTCTTCATCATGCACGTTCAGTTCTCAGGTCACAGGGACTCATCTCTGTGCCCAGCTTCTATGGGGGTGTTAGGGATCCAAACTCACGCCTTCATGCTTACACAATAAGCACTTTACCCACTGAGCCATTCCTCAGTCCATAAAGAGTGCACATTGACACTAAAACAGAAGGCACAAGGAGAAAGCAAGAGTGATGATCAGATCAATCTACATATTAAAGGCTAAAAATGACATTGTGAAATTTTTCTTAAACCCAAATCAGTCCTCAGACTGAAAGAAGAGGTAGAAAATGAATTCAGCAACTAGACATAAGTATAGTAAACTTGAAATAGCCAATTGCTACAAATTAGTGTTTCATTGTATGGATGTACCATCAATTGTTTACTGACTAAGCAGCTGACAGATACCGAGATATTTAAAGTTCTAACAATGGAGAAACAATAGCTTCATTTGCTGCATATCCTAAGCAACAATTTGAGTTCGAAAAATGTAACTAATAATGAATAATGTTTGAATGGTGAATTCTGTTTATTTGTTTTCATTTCCCTAATGAACGAATGATACTTTTTTTAGCGACTCACAAGTCATTTGTATCTTATGAATTTTTAAAATCTTTGGCTCATTTTCAATTGTACTACTTGTCATATTAATGACGTGATGGCAGATAGATGGAAATATAACTACAGACATACAGATGGCATGGTGTCACGTGACTGTTGCTGGGATATATGAATTAATGTATGTTCGCTCCAGAGAAGGTACCAAAAACATGCAAAAAGAATGGTTCTTTCATTCATAGGACAGTAAACAGTGAGTGTATTGAATTACTTAAAGAAGCATGGTTGCTTAAAGGGAGCTGCAGCACCAAAAGTCCACGCCCACGTGGGTGACAATGCACAGAGCCTCCTGCACTATTTGTAAGCAACTACACAGGATGCACTCTCCTTCTTCTTAGCTATTGTTAGCACTTATGTTACTTCCGTGACATTACTTTGTAAAAATTGCAACTTTCAGGAGCTGCCTGAGCCTTGTACGTTTCTTTTACTTCCTGGGCCTTGTGTGTTTCATTTATTTGTTGAGTCTATGAGCCTCCTTTCTCACTCTAAGAAGTAATATTTTTGAGAGGAATTAGCAACACAGTGCCTAGATATAGTACTGTGTAGATATATTCCTGAATAAAATCCTTTGTCAGATCAATGCCTTCTACATATTTGCTTCTAGTCTATAAATTGTTTGTCCATTGCCTTAATGATATTTCCTAATGTATATTTATGAATTTAGATTGAGGCTAATTTTATTAGTTTACTTTTGCTACTGTGACAAAACACCAAAACCCTTGATAACTAAAAACAACACGAATTCATTACTGTTCTATCTGTTAGATGTTGGCTATAGTATAGATGTGGAGTAAGGTCCCTTAATGGCTCATGTGTTGGAAACTTCATCTTCAATGTGATACTATCAAGAGGTAATGGGGCCTTTAAAGGGCAGAACCTAGAAGGAGGTCCTTAGGACTTTCCTTTGAAGAGAATTAATGAATTATAGATCCTAGTTAGGCATGAGAGAATTTTGTTACAAAACAAAAATCTGTATCCTGTGGTGGTCCAAATGAGAATGAATGGCTTCCATAGGCTCATAAACTGAATATGTAGTCCCCAGTTAATGGAACTGTTTGGGAAGGATTAGGATGTATGGTTTTGTTAGAGGAGGTGTATGACTGAGGGTAGGCTTTCAGGTTCCAAAAGCCCAGACCATTTCCAGTTTGCTCTCTCTGCCAGCTACTTGAGGACAAGAAAGTGAACTCTCAGCTGTTGGTCTGGAACTACACCTGCTACCATGCTTCCAGCCATGATAGTCATGGACTCCAACCTTCTGCAACTGTAAGGCCCGACCACACTCCTCTATAAATTGCCTTGGTCATGGTGTCTCTTCACTGCAATAAAAAAGTAACTGAGACAGCCTTCTCTAGCCACTCTTGCTTCCTGTCTTTTCATGACACTCCTAAGTGATCCCAGGTTACTGTTGCCTGGTAGTGTAGATGTAGCTTCTGTGATCCTGGATGAGGTGCAGCAGGAAGGTCAAGTATTACAATGTGAGGGAAACAATAACATGAGTCAATACAGCAAGACTACTGTGTTGGTGGATGTATATATCAAGCAGTTTTCTCCAAGGGGAGAAGGCACCTCCATCTGTGGAGTAAGCATAGCTCCAAACAGGAACTCAAAAGCTTGGTGGTATAAAAGGAAATTGGAATTTCCCCACAGGAAATGAAATAGCTTTTGAGAGGTGACTCCTATGATATCTTCAAATTCATATCCATTAAATTTAATGTTGCTTGCTTGGAATGTGTTCCTAGTATACTGAGTGGTTCTTGAAAACTCTTAATACATATTATGTAAGCAAATTTATGTAATATCATCTGTTAAGTGATATATGCTTGTCAACTAGACCAGGAGGCATGATTTTATGAAAATATGTCCCCAGAAAGGAAGAAGCAAAGAGTAAGTGACAATCAGTCATTGAAGACTTCCTAGAATGTCTTAACAATGAAGGACTGAAACATATTTTCAGATCCTGGAAGTGTTAATTATCATATTCTATAGCCAGGTGGTGGTGGGTATGAGGGACAAACGGATGGAGGACTCTAAGACAGCTGTCTTGTTATACACTGTGTCTGTTTCCTAGAACTGCTGAACAAAAGAACTGAACAAATTAAAATGTTATAAATTTATTTAACGTAGTTCTGTGGGTTGGAAATTAAAATTTAAAGTGTTGGCACTCCCCTCCCCACCTCTCTTCTTCTCCCACCCTATGACAATTCCAGGGGATACTTAATGTCTGCTTTCTGTTTGAAGACAAACCTTGTGTTCTTTGGTAGATGTCTTAGTGCAACCATTCAGCCGGCATCCCTCTGCCTGTGCACCAGCTTCTCTGTTTATGTCTGCCTTGTGTTCAAGTTCCCTTGCAAAAAAAAATCCAATCATCTTGGAATATGGCCCATATTAGCCACTGACTAAAGACTGTATTCACAAATGAGGTCACATTGTAGGCCACGGAAACTTACAGCTTCCTGGTGTGCATCAGTGCACATACAGAAATCTTACGTTTCATAGTCAGACTGTGTTCATAGTTACATTCTTGTCTGATTATCATTCACATATTATTCATTGATGTCAGGAGATCTGAGTTTCCCAAAATAGCAAAGTGCCTTTTGATTCTTCATAGTCATTTCCTGAAAGCCAACCGTTTTTCTGTTCTCTGTCATATCTGATTTTAGTAGTAGTTTTAACCTGCTCTCATTTCTCTTCAAAATTCAATCTCAGAGTTTTATGTGTGTGTATAAATTCCCAACATGCACATGCACACATGGGGGTTGGGGGGGAGAGAAAGGCTGGGCATTCCTGTGTGTGCCTATAACCCACTGCTGGTTGGAGAGAGACAGATCCTGGGAGCTGGACGGCCAGCAAGCTTGGTTCAATTAAAGATTCTATCTCAAGGAAACAAGGTGGAGAGTGATAAAGATGACACCCAGTATCTTCACTGGACTTTGTGTGCACACGCATGGTCATGTGTGCTTATATGTATATGTGTGTGTGTGTGTGTGTGTGTGTGTGTGTGTGTGTGTGTGTACCGCCAATGTAGAAGGGTGAAAGAGAGAGAGAGATTGACACACACACACACACACACACACACACACACACACACACAGAGAGAGAGAGAGAGAGAGACAGAGAGAGAGAGAGAGAGAGAGAGAGAGAGGGAGAGAGAGATTAGAGAGACCCACAGAGAGAGAGGGGGGGAGAGAGATTTTGCAAATACCATCTAATGATATTGTACTCACCTCATCATCTATTTAGTAAAAGAAACCACCTGACTTTATTTGCTTTCTCCTCTGTTAAACAACTCAGTTTTGTGAATTAATGTAGACATAGTTCAGAAGCATATTTCTTCTCATTCAAGAAGAAAACTGCTTAGCATTATTAAGTCTGGTTGGGGCCAGCCCTGCCCAAGAGTAAGACATGAACATTCCACCTCACCTGTGAATGACACATAGGAAACAAACTAAAAGATTTCTCCTTGAAAATATGGAAGTCAGGGGAGTCCAGTTGAAGAGAAGGAAGAGGGATTATATGAACAAGGGGGCATCGAGAGCATGATGGGGAAATCCACAGAGACAACTGAACCAAGCTCATAGAAACTCATGAAATTTAGACAGACAGCTGTGGAACCTGCATGGGACCAGACTAGACCCTCTGCATACTAGAAACAGCTGTGTAGCTGGATCTGTTTGAAGAGCCCCTGACAGTGTGATCAGGATCTATCCCTGAGGCATGAGCTGGCTTTCTGGATCACATTGCCTATGGTCAGACACCTTGCTCACCCTCAAGACAGTGGGGAGGGGCTTGGTCCTGCCTCAACTGAATTTGCCAGGCTTTCCTGGCCCCCCATGGAAGAATGTACCCTTTTGGAGGAGGAGATGAGGGGTGGGCTGGGGAAGAGGGTTAGGCGGGCATGGGGAGAGTGAGAGGAGGAATGAGCAGGGGATCTGTGGTTGGTATATAAAATGAATTAAAAAATTTTAAAAAGAAATATTGAAGTCTGAATATGGAGGAAGATAAAGTATGAAATAAAGAGAATGATTTGGAAAAAGAACCAGAGAGGAAAGTCCAAGGAGGAGAGAAGAGAGAAAAGATTCTGAGCTCTCCTGAAACCACAGGATATAAAAATTGCAGGGTATTTTGTTTTGCTCAGTCATGCTTCACTTTTCTGCCTAGACAGGACTTGTGTTAACCTTCTGTCTCCAGCAACTGGCACAGCTCTTCAGTATCAATGTTTTTACTTATTAGCAAGGCATCAATGGCTCCTAGAGTTAACACTTACCCTGATGATACCAAGCAGATTGAATATATTTCCATTTAGCACTGGCCCTAATTTAATGCAGAATAAGTGATAATGAGGTTTCCTTCTTGGTTCCATTTCCTTTAGGGTTGGCATTTTGAACAGATAATGAGCTTTTTCCTCAGAGTAACTTGAATAAGAGCAGAAACGATATGTTGCCTTATTTGTACCCATCATAAATCTCAGCCAAGTGCTCAATAAATATTTGTTAAATTAAATTAAATGATTTCTTTGATGTCTTAGCAGATAGTGCATTATAGAGCTTATTGATCATAATTAATTGCCCCATCTCCTATTAAAATTCATCCAGTGTAACATAAACAGTACACTCATCTTAAGATGTTTTACATAAATTGTGTTCCAAATTGAGTATCTGGTTGAGGGATTTCCGCCGCCCTTGCTTCTGGCAGCCTGCTTTTCCTTAGTTTGAAATATTAGTCTCTAAAGACCAGTTTCCTCTGAGCAGATTATCAAGATTAACAGGCATTCTGTGCTTTCTAGTCTGTGAGGAAAGCATTCCTCCATTTCTCCGAGGAAATAAATATACTCTCTACTCTTCCTAGTGTTAATTTATGTTATTTTGTTGTTTCTGAAGTAGTGGTTGTTATGGTGTTCAATTACTGGACTTGGGCTCGCCTACAACATTAAGAATATACACATAAATATCTGTGGATTTTTGTTTGATTTTTATTTTGTTTATTTATTTATTTTTTGTTTCTTGAAATAGTGGGGAACAACATTGCCACAGAAACTGTAACAGAAATATAATCTTTCACTCTATATATTTCCATTCTGTTGAGATGTGTCTTATAGCCCCTATAGGATATCATGAACATAAACTTGAGCAGTCATTATTTATCATCAACATCTATTTTCTCTTTGTTGTTGTGTTTAATATATTTTAATTGGAGTAGAATTACATCTTACATCACTTTTCCCCTCCCTCACATCCCTCCAGTCCCTCACACCTACCCTCTCTCCAACTCCCCCCTCCATTCTCAACTTGATAGTCTCTTTTTCTTTGATTGGTATTATTATGTTTTAATGTTTGGATATATATGGTTTCAGGGCTGACTACTGGGGACTATGAGGGTCCAGCCCCTCTATAGTCCCCTCCAAGGGTCCGGGAATAATCTACAACCAGCTGATAATTAATTTTTGATGAAAAGAAATGAATCTATGTACACGAAACTCCTTAGTCCATACACTTTATTCTTCTGAGTCAATTCTCTCTATATACAGCTTCTGTTCTGCTCTCATGCCTAGCTCCTTTCTTGCCTGATTTCTCTCTACATTAATCTGCTGTCCCCTCTAAGTTCTATCTTAATTCTCTCGTCTTAGTTCTGCCCCATCTAGGTTCTCATCCATCTAGTTCTTTCCCATCTTAGCTTCTCTCTCATCTCCTTCTTTCTATCTTGTTCTTCCTCATCTTGTTCTTCTACATCTGGCTCTTCCTCATCTTCCAAGTTCTTCCCCATTTTAGTTTGTTCCTCTCAAGTTCTTACCCATCTAGTTCTTCCATTCTCTTTTTCTCTTCTGCATCTCCTTATTCTTTCAGTTCTCCCTAAGTCTCTCTGGAATTCAGTTATAAACCCAAGCAATAGCAATTCTCTGGCCTAGCAAAGTCACCAGGCTTGAATTCTATGGGTTCATAAAGGCAGGTAAGAATTTTCCTCAGGCAGTGACCACCAGGATTTCTTTTACAACCCAAAATGGAAGTGATAAAAGAGGAGGTCAACTGAGTGCTAATGACCAGCTAGTATATCAAAAAGGGAATCTATGTGCTCAGTCTACATACATTCCTAGAAGTGGTTAGGTAAGAAGTTAGGGGTCTATTAGTAAGGTTGTGTAAGAAAGGAGGGTCTCACCCTAAATTGCAAAAGAAATAAAGCTATCCGCCTGACCTAGGAGACAAGTGTTGTTTCGTATGGCCTTGGATGCTTGAAAGGCATTTTAGATAAATACACTGTTAGGAGTTCTTGGAAGCATGCAAGAAAATCATTTTAGGAACCAGCTTTTATATATATGTATATATGTGTGTGTGTGTGTGTGTGTGTGTGTGTGTGTGTGTGTGTGCTAAAATATCACCAAGACTCCTTAAGCCATGGCTTGATCTTTGGAGAAGTCCTTGACTTTTCCAAGTAGTAGCTTTTATGATAGTAGCTGAATTTCATTATGTTTTCCTGCAGCTTGCAGCAGCTGGCCACTCTGCACTGGACAAATGATCAGGGGAATCATGCTCATGAGAGACTGGTTTGCCCTCTTCCAGTAGTCATTAATTGCCTGTAGCTATTGGTTTGGAGGTGAGACCCCAAGAAATTTTCCCCATTCCATGTAACCATGTTCATGGGCATTGCAGTTGTTTCTGTCTTGTTTATGCAACCACTTCTAGGAAAGTGTTTCACAGTAGACTTCCTAGTATTCTGGCTCTTACAGTCTTTCAGCTCCCTCTTCTGCAACACTCTCTGAGCCACAGATGCAGGAGTTGTAATACAGATGTATCCACTGGAGTGGGCTCCCCACCATACATTGATCTCTGCATCAGGTCCAACTGTGGTTTTCTGTGATGGTCTCCATTTGCTGTGACAGAAAGTTTCTTTGATGAAGGGTGGTAGCTTCACTTTTTCATGGGTATAAGGATAAGATTTAGAATGTAGTAAGGAATTATATTGGTCCAGAAAAGGATATAGTAGATTTTTCCTAATGTCCATGACCTCACTAGCTTGGGGAAGCTGGCTTCCACGGTCTTCTGCCTTTGACCTTATAGAGACACAGTTCAAAAATAGGAAGAAAAAAATCACATTTTGTTTTTAAGCTAATGTCTTTGTTTTGTAATATCAACTCTGTAGCCTAACTCTAATTGTGTCTATTGTATTTCTGCTATTTTGGGAGAGGGTTAAATTCCTCATGTCTTCTGCAATGATTAAGATAAATATGGCTGCTGTAACCTAGAACCCAAGTGAACCCGGTAGCTTAGATATGATTAACTTTTTTTCCTCACATGCCTAATGGTCTTTGTGAAAGGAGTCCATGGCTTATATGATGGCTCAGCAGTGTTAGGGTAACAGGCACAACCTTTAATGCCAATGTCTGCCATTCTAATAAGATAAGATAACTTCATCCCTATGGCACCAAGTGGCTTACTCTCACATATATCACTCTGAAGAAAGAAAAAAGTGAATGGAGTACAGGCTGTATATACCTCTTCAACTCAAATCCCATAGGGCAGAATGTGGCTACAATATTCTATGAGCTAATACAGAAAACATTACCCTATTTTCACCTTCTGTGTTCCATCTTAATAAGACAAAGGAGAGAAAGTTATCAAAGACAGCGAGGTGTCTCGGCACTCAAGTTTAGTTACCCTTTCTTTGCTCTCCCACACAAATCTCCAGGTACAAGTTTTATATATTCTTTGAAATTATAAGATATTCTACCTGCAATGAAAGTTTATCCTTAGTTATACAACAGGTCATTAGATGTTAAGAACCATAATTTATGTTAAGGCTTTTCCACTAAATTTCCTCTAATCACTAACAAATAGCTTCTATGAAGTCCAGCTTCCTCTAGCAGTAATCTTAACCACCCAGGAGCCGCCAGAAGGTAGAGTTTTTAGGTCTTTTTCTCATTAGCTGAAAAGATATCTGTATTTTAAGTAATCCTCATCCTTGGAATCCAGAGGTACAATAGGCAGCTGCAAAGTGCATGTAAGTCTCATCTTCCATAAACCTCTCATATCTGCCTCTCTAGGAAAACAGAGTATAATGTGTGATAACAGTATAATTACAACACAATCGGTTCAGCTCTTTTCAGTATTGTCCTTAGTATCAGAGTACTCTCCTTGCTTTTTCATGTAACAAATGACAAGAATACAGGAAAGGAAATTAGTATGTGATGTAATTGGTTCTTTTTTCATGTCCTCACACAAAGGTGATATCAGAGAAGGACCACTTGTTCAGAAGATATTAGAGTCTGCTCTAGGGAATGAACGTGAAATAATTACCAGCAGCTGAGAACAAAGAAAGACAGGAATTGTTTAATGTTCATAGGCGATCCCAAACAACAATGAAAAATGGAGATGTAAAAACTGGTTTTGCATAGTAAATGTGCTTTATGATACAGATGCATTGCTTTGAAATGAAGGTAAAAGGCATATCAACCCTAAGTGCCCTATTCATCACACACAAAGCTTCCGTGGTCGGGTGGCATTAATTCTATGGTTTTGTATTGCAAGTCAGACCACAGGATACATATTATTTTACAAGGAAATATTGGAAATGGTTGGAGGTGTTTGCCGACATATACTGGAGATAGAATGATGATGCATGGCACATTTACTGTACACACAGAATTTAGATAAGTGGAAGAAGTGTTCTGGCTCATCTTGCAGGCTCAGCCCACTAGTCCTTAGGTGAGGTTTTCGCACTGGCTTAGCACATCCGCATTCTGTATGAGGAAAGCAGTGTGCACCAAACAATTAATTGAAAGCCTTGAAGGGCATAAGTATTCCATTAGCAGTCTCTAAACAAGAAGGCCTCTCTCACCATGGTAACCAGGAAGAGCTGTCAGAGTTTTAACAGCTGAGGCTGCTGTTGTTGCTCTGGGGAATCCAGCGGATGCCTTAATTTCCTCCGCTTCTAGACAGGTTTTTCCAAAGGTTATGGCACTTTTTGAGGGTCATGTTTAAGGTTCATTTTTAGTATCAAGAATGAAATCAAATAAAGTGGCCCTAACTGAAAACTCTGTGTGACCCGTTAGAACTTACTAAACAGGAGTGGCTCCTTCATTCCGAAACCCTGGCACAAGGCACGAGAGGAAAACACTATGGAGCTCAGAAGAGTAATAATGAATTGCAGTACATAAGCACACAGGCATTCTTGGAGCCCATAGTAGAATTTATGTGTAGGCATGTTACCACTTTCTGTGAGAAGTGGTGTCTAAGATTTGAATACCCTTAGTGATTCTCAGGGAAAGACATTGTAACTCAAATGTTCAAATGCTCAGTTTCAGCCTGAAAGGAAGAACACAGATACCCATTAGAGAAAAGTTAGATCATGAAAAAGAGGAAGTACATGGGAATAAATGGCACTGACTGCTTCTCATATGATCCCACTACAAATGAACTTCCTCAAAAAATGGCCTTCTTTTTAAAAATATTCTTGATGGAATTGTTGTCTGTGCTCAATCCTAGCTCACCAACGTCTTGTGCTTATATCCTATAATTGATACTTTAAGTCTCTCGTATGGCACATCAGAGGTCAATGAGCTGTGATAGGTTGATGCTGATACTAAGAAAACACCTTAAACTTGACCCCCCAAAAAAAGTACCATAACCTTTGGAAAACATGTCTAGATGCAGAGAAAATTAAAGAATGTGTTGATGATAGTTAATTATATATGCCAATTTGTCTGGGCAAGAGATGTACAAAAAGCTGGTGAAACATTATTTCTGTGTCTGTGAGGTGCTTTCTGAGTTAGATTGGCATCTGCATCAGTAGATTAGGTGAGTAAGAGATTTGCCTTCACCCATGTGGATCTGCTGAAGGCCAAACCAAGCAAACAAGCAGAGGAAGGTGAATTCACTCTCTCCTTTAGCTGTGACATCAGTTTGTTCCTACTGTCAAATATTGGAAGTCCTGTCACTGAGCCTTCAGGTCTACAGTCTCACAATGGTATCAACTACTACACTCCTCCTCATACACCCTCCCACAGAGGTCCTAAATCACTGTTGTCAGACTGAAAGTCATACCATTGCCTTCCCTGGTCCTCAGACCTTCAGATGCAGGTGACTCATTTCAACAATTTTTCTGACTCTCCAGTTGCGTATGGCAAATCATGAGTCTTTACAGACTCCATAACAATTGGAAACAATCACAACACAAATATCTGCATATATCTATAGGATGTTCTGGAAAACCTAACACAGAGCCCAAAGGAATATGCCACTGAATCCACTGAGTTCCTTACAGGGCTTTGAAGAGAGTGAAGTTTGTCCATCAAGGATGAGTCATGAAAGACTCTCCTTTGTGCTTTAATTACAATAACTGAGTTTATAGTCTCAAGATTTGAATGTACAATTATTATAGACATGCCATAACAATTATTATGGACATGCTATACATGTTTTCCATAGAACACTTGACAGGAAGACTAAGCTTATTTAGGGGACACACTGATAAATATGAACTAAAAGCAGTATGGTGACACACACATAACTGGGTATATACCTTATCATAAAAATGTTCATCAATATGTAGCAAAACTTTAGAAGAAAATGTTCATAAACTGTCTCAGCACACTATCCTTATTTTTTCTCATTTTACATAGAGATGAAGAAGGTTACATTCTTTCTAGAATGTACTTTTCTTTGAATATAACAGATTTCAGAAAGAGATTTGGTCAACATTCATCTAATTGTCAGATCATTTAATTATCATTCAACTTTTTAATGTGGACTAAGTTTGAAATGTACATCAATAAGGTTCTAAAACAGTCGACTTTAGTCCATATGGTGAAGCATCAACAGAGAACAGTATTACTTAAATAGTAAATGTGAAGTAAGGAAAAATTGATGGAAATAAAACAAGAAATCAAAATATATCATTCACTCATTAACATTACAAAACATTTTATGCACACATGTATTGTGAATCTGATCAATAAGGACTTTAGTATTGCAAGTATTGTGAGAGCGATACGGAAGAACACAGGCCAGCAAGGGCAGCACACACAGATGGCAATCAGCAGTGCCCTCCAGCTTACAGACTAGCATTGGCTCTAGCTAATGATGCTTACATCGACTAAGCCTCAACCTGTAATGGGGGTCTATAAAATGTAATTCCTAAATATAAATTGAGTATCTAGTAAGTCAGAATCCAGGAACCAACACTGAATCATCCTGAAGCCTTGAAACAAAAATTGTAGTAAGTGTGTGTGACCAGAGATTTAGAGTTCATGGAAGGGCTTTAAAGACAGGTGGACCTGGAGAGCTGGAAAATGAGTCAAGGGACAGATTCAGAAATCATTTCCTTGGGTATAGTGGTAACAGTGACGGAACCAAATACAATGAAAGAAGATGACAAAAATGAAAAGACAGCCCGCCAGACAAAAATAAGATTTGTATTCAAGAGAAAATACTTTTTTAATTACTGAAGATCAGTAATATAGAACATAGGCATTTCACGGAAAATAAGCCCAGAGGACATAGTTTTCTATATGTGTGCTCTAGTGCCATGAATATAATCAAACAATAAACTGAACACAAAATAGGAAGATGCTTTAACTGTGTTTGTTTCCAATTTTGTTTGCATGGCTTTCAAATAAATACTTCAGTTTGATGATGGAAAGTGTTCAAATCGTACATGGCCAAATTGAGTCCTCTTGGGATTCTTTGGCCTCAGGAACAACAACCAGAAGTCATAGGTTTGCTCATTCCTTGGTTTTACACACTTTCTTATCCAACACCTTCCTCTGCAACTAAAATAACTTTATGAAAGAAAACAAAAAGATCTTTGAACAAGTACATTTGTACACTGTGTGAAAAGGTATTGCTGTGATTGGTGTAATAAAAGCTGAACAGCCAATAGCTAGGAAGAGGTTAGGTGGGACTTCCAGGAACAGAGAGGACCCTGGGAAAAAGAAGGGCAGAGTGTCCAGCCAGATGGAGAGGATAACAGGAGGCGCAAGGTAAAAGAGAGGTAATGCCATGCAGCAGAACAAAGATTAATATAAATGGGTTAATATAGTTATAAGAGCTAGTTAGGAACAAGCCTAGGCTATCGGCCTAGCTTTCATAATTAATAATTCTCTGTGTTGTTATTTGGGGCTGGAGGTAGAAAAGAAAGTCCATCTGTAAACTAGATTTAAAATTATATATACATATATATTGAGAGAAAAGTGTGCATGTGTGTGTGTCATTTGTGTGTGCATATGTATATATATAGGTGTCTGTGTGTGTGTGTGTGTGTGTGTGCGCACGCGTGTGTGTGTGAAGGTCATGAAACCAGAAAAAAAAAAAAAAGATCATGAGAGGGAAGGAAGAGGTGGATTTCAAGGGAGCTTAGAAATGAAGTAATGGGGTCTATGTGGCAAGAAAGCGGAGAGGAAGGCTAATGGGTGGAAGGAAATGGGTACCAGCTTAGGGTGGGTCAGAAGGCACAGAAGAGGACAGTGGGGAGTGGACAAAAGATAACACCGCTCCAGAGCTGCCATGGTGAAACCCGTTGTTCTGTATGTTAACCTGAAAATTAATTTATGAAACAAGAAGTCTTTTTACATATTTATCTCAGAAGTGCTCAGAACTGTAAGTGATGACTGCTGTGAGCATCCACAGCTGTCCTCTGATTTGACCTTGGTCTCTGTAGGTTCTGCTCCTGACGTCCCCACGCTGTAGCATTCCCTGACCGGAGCAGTGCATCCCTGTCTGTGCTGCAGCACCCACTCACCTACCTTACTGCTGTGCCGTGGAGAAGCTGCCTCTACCTCCTACAGACAGTGTCAGCAATAACCAGACCCTCTGGCCCTCTGGTAGGACGTCACAGTTGGGCAATTTTATCATTATTGAAGGTGGTGATCTAAAGCTCAGCAGTGAACATCACCCTTGACAGAGGTTGTTTGAGCAACCAGAACTTCATTTTATGGCTCCTACTTCACACTGCACATATTTATGAAATCATCCTTATAAAGTTCAGTGTAGTCTTGATGGAAAGCCTCGTCATTGTTTCATGATGTGTACAAGTGGCAGAAGCTGGAAATATCCTTAAATCAAAAATAGTGAAGCCGGTTGCAGTGTTTTTATTTTTTTAAAAAAAAAGGAGAGAGGAATGCATTCTAAGAATTGCCCCTCATGCCAAACCAACTGTCGGAGCAGAGAACCACCGTGGCTGCAGTTGTGGTATGCTGAGAAAATCTGCTGCAAGCAACCGTCACAGCTGTCACTTGAGTAGGCAAGTTGGTGAGAGCTGTGTGGTGGCACGGCTATTGTCTGTGCATGGTTGGGTGTGCAGAGCCCTGTCTTATTAAGGTGCTGTAAGGTGACGGCGCATACCGCATAAGTGCAGTGCTTTGCTAGGGGCATGTTGTAGGAGGCCCTGTCACATCTGTGTGACAGCCCACAGGTTGAGAATGCAGGCTGTTGGTGCTTGCAAAGTGCTGTTCTAAATGGATTTGGCCTCCTTTAAAGGCACTGCCCTGGCTTTATGTAAAGTCAGGGTGTCCTTCATGTGTGAGCACAGAACCCCCCGGGATACCATGGAGTCACAAGAACTCCCATCGTAAATGCTCCCCAGTTCTCGTTTTATCGGACAGATCATCTGTGTGTGTGGTTTTTGACAGCTCTTTATTGGATATACAGTGCTTACGCTCAGGAGTTCTGCATATTCTTTCCTGTGGTTCCTTCAAATCCTCCTGCCGTACACATTTTTATGGCGTGTGCTGTTGCACTGAAGAGTGTAAAATTGTGCAGTGCTGGAATGGTAAGCTAGGCTGGCATGCTCACTCTGTTCTAGTGGAAGAAAGCAAGTGAGTAGTTTAATGGTGGTGTGTTTGTTTAGATCTTACATCCGACTGTTGATGCCCATCCCGCCCCCAAATCTTTTCTCCGATTCCCAGTTTCTCTGGAACACTGAAATCTCTGAAGAATTTCTAAGTGTAAGTGAGCATCCTTCTTATGCATGTTTGCATTACAATGTTGTTGTTCTTGTTACTCTGTAATCTGAGAAAAGGTATAAAGGAGATGCTAACTCTCTTCTCTTATACATTAAGTCACTTTAAATTGGGGAAAACAACACAACAGAGAATTTCACCATGTAAAATTTATACGCATACACATATTTCCGCTTTCCATTACATTCTAGGAAGAGCTATAAAGAGGAAGATTCATGAGTGCATTTTAGAAGCATACAGTCTTCCACATCACCATTTTAAAAGAAGATTTTTTTAATCTCTAAATTACATGCAAGTTTAAAACTAAGTAATGAGTGCTGAAGCTGTCAACCTTAGTGGGAAAGGACTTCTTACACAAAAATATAAAATACATGAGAAGTTGCTCTATGGGCTTAGCACAGGGTCTGAATTAACAACCTAGGGAGACAGAAGCCAGGAACCCATGACTGAAAACTAATCCCAGGGCAGTCAAATAAATAGAGGTGGGCCATTTAAGTATGTGAACCATGCTGTCCATTTTAAAACAACAGAGTAATTTCAAAGAGCATTTGAGGGTTCTTCATTTTTACTGTAGCTAAAGCCTGAGCTGGCAAGAAGGGTTCCCCTGACAAGGCTGCCTTCCAAGACAGGTCTTAAATCTCTCCTTGATCCAACCGAACTCTGACAAGTGTGAGGTGTGGTATTACCATTTTCTCCAAATTGACACGCTGTCTCCTGGAGAAAGGAGAAAGGCTCCTAAGACCCAGGAAGCTAATAAAACTTACAAAGTTCAGGAAGTTAATGAAACTTATTAAGCTCAGACAGTTGTAAGATTCACAAGGCTTTCAAGTGCTAAGCAATTGCCAGAGAGACTCTTTCTGGGGTGGGGAAAGCTGTGGAGGGAGCTGCTTTTGTCAGTCATCACCCATACTATCTTTTTGAATATGCAGCTTCCTTTGAGTCATTCATACTCCTAACAGTAACCCAAATGAATTCATTGGTTCACTAACCTGAGTTAGTGAGAGGCATCATTTCCTTGGTCTGTGTTCAGTACCTTATTTGAAGTGAATAGTTGCCTAACAATAGCTTCCCCAAAAAAGTCAAACAAAAAAAAATCCAGGGACCTTGTTGAAAGCACATTCAACTTTAAACTCAAGCTGCCCATCAAGAATTCTGCTGGAATTCAATGCATGTGCATTTATCACTCAGAAAGGTGCAGTCTACCTAGTGTGAGGAGTAAAGATCACACATGAAGGCATGCAGACTACATTCTCTCTCAAATAAAGTTTCTTTGCTTGTAATGAGCTCTGTAAGTGCAATAGGTGAATTATGTAGTTACCTTGATCTTATTTTCTGACTTCATAAATAATACTATGACTTCTGCATTGCAAGTTAGCTCCAAAGAAATTCATTGTTTTCCTCCAATTTCTTTTCAAAAAAGTAAACACAGCAGGATACCAGCAGTAGCAAAACTTCCAGTTGTGTGCATTTTGAAGGAGTAATTAACACTGAGCAAAATGGTAGATTAGAAGGTCTTCTGGCCTCATCTTCAAGTAGAAATGATTGGGTAGCCATCCATAGAAAAGAGTGTTTCCATAGCAGCCTTGAGATCCAAGCAGAAGGATGTAGGACCTGATAGAATCCGTGTTGGAAGGGTTACTTCTCTCAGTCACAGCTACTGATTCTGGTGCTGGCTATGACCCAAAAGCATGGACATCAGTCTAGAGATCTGGCAAAGAAGCTCTTTTCTTTCTAGAACCCGTTTGTAAAAACTAAAAGGGTATTCCTCAAGCGCTCAGTCCTGAAATGAAGCTATCTCATCAAAGAGAGAAGGTAAGTCTGAGACCTCCAAAGTAGAATTCCAACAACTATGCTTTACAAATGAAGACTCAGTAATTGATCAAGATGTCGTTCAAAACAATCATCTTTTTGAAGTGCCATGAGTTAAAATACAAAAAAAAAAATAAGTAAAATGGGCAAAACAATTAGTGGGGAAGGAAATTTGATTAGAAATAGAAATCATAGATTCAAAAAATTTGGAGGTGAATGGAGAAAAATTAACGATTTTCTTAATGTTTGATACAGAATAAGAATGTCCATTTTTACCATTTCTATGAATTATAGTAGTGCAAATCCTAAACAGACCAATTACACAGAAAAATAAATTAAAATGCAAGCAACTTCCTTGACATATACAGAAGACACTATCACAGGAGATTTCTTGTTCCTCTGGCTCCTATAATCTTTCTTCTCTATGTTTGGAGATGTTTTCTAAGCCTTAGTTGTAGGGATTGAGCACCCCCTGGTCAGTTCACTAAATTTTGACAAGCTGTGGATTTCTGTCATGGTTTCCATCCACTGCAAAAAGAAGCTTCTTTGATGAAGAGTGGGAACTACACTTCCCTGTGGGCATAAGGATAAGTGTTTAGAGGGCAGTTAAAAGTTATGCTAGTTTAGGTAAGGGGCAGTAGTAAGTCCTCTTCTAGGGTTAATTATCTCACCAGTCACCCTAAGTTGGCTAATTTGATGGTACCAGGCATAAATTCCCTCCCACTGGGAAAGCTTTAAGTCCTATTACATGGCAGGTGGTTGTCCCCACAGCTGCCACTATTGCGTCAGGAATGTCTTGCCATGCTGCTCACTGTGGTGGTTTGTGGGATTTACAGCTAGAAAGGACTATTGATTTTTTTTTCTCTCTTGGTAACCTGCATAACACCTTCCAATACTGTGAGAGTGAGTCTTCACGAAGGGGTTTTCCAGGTCATATATAATTCTATTTCTCTAAGTTTTGGGTCTGATGTGTGGCAATAGTGGCTTACCTTCAAGTTCTGAGAGGCAACCAAGGGTAATAGTAATGGCCTATATTATTTGGGGAGTCTCTTCGACTTGCAAACTCAACAATTCCAAGGGAAGATTCTCATGCCAGACCCTGGAGATTTTTATTAGATATTCTATTGCTCTTGGTAGGGACAGAGCATCATCACTCCAATAGTCATGACTTTATTGAATACATATATACATCTAGTGTGTATTGTCATATATGTATATGACAGGAGGCTGCACCCATGAAATCTAAATATGATTACATAAACAAAACTAGCATAAAGGCAACATCAGTTGGCATGCCTTGGAGGAAGGAAAAAATCACAAGGCCAAGATTAAAAGCTACAGGATATTAATGACTACTGAGAAAGGAAGACTCGGTTCTCTCCAGGAACAAAGATCCTGATAGGTTTTCTAATCCTAAGTGGTCAGCTCTAAACAAACATGTATATGAGCAGCACCAAATGCATTCACCAGGATATACAAATCATAAATTTGAAAGGGAGTGACAGGGTGACAGTGTCATGAGGGGAGTTGCAGGGGAATAGGAAAGGGAGGAAATGATATAAATGTAGTGCCCAGGTGTGAATTTTTTTTTAAAAAAAAAGGACCTCTGTTAAGCAAAAGAAACCAGACACTGAAAGAAAAATACTACATTTTCTTTCGTATATGCACGCTAAAATAGATGACCTCAAAGCATAACAAACTAAAATACTAAAAGTTGTTCAAGACTAAGAAGAGAAATGGGAGGAGAGACTGAAGCTAAGTAAATGATGAAACCAAAACACAGAGTGGAAGAAACGCTGATGCTTTACAGAACAACAAAATGACTGTGGCTCACAATAAAGCTATGACATATGTTGTAAATAACTAAAAGCATGGGCCTTAAAATTTCCAAATAAAAGAAATAAGGAAATGGAAATGCCAATTATTCTGACTTAGTCAGTATACACTCAATACATGTACTAACATACCATGCTCTTCTCCAGAAATCTGTGTAATTGATTGTGCTAATTAAAGGAAAGTCAAACTTAAAAAATACAAAAATAAATAAATAAATAAAAAGCAAGTACTTTGGAAAGGAAGGTGTAAATTCTTCCCAATTTTTATATAGCATGATTGTGATGGTTAAACTTCATCTTCAACTTGACTGTATTTAGAATTACTTGGAATGAAACAATCAAAATCTTTGTTTCTTGGATTCTATTAATTTGGGTATATTTTTCTCTCAGGATTGAGTTAATTCCTATGATTTGAGTTACTAGAATACAGAAAATAAACATAATATACTAAAAGGTATTTACTAAAATAAGTTATGCACTTGGTTATATAAATTATCTTTTCCAAAAAGAAAAAAATAGCATCCTTGAGTCACATAAAACTTGACCTATCTTGGCAGCCACATACAAAAATTATCAGAGCACATCATTTTATTTACCACTTTTGGTATTATGTTCTTTTGCTTTTAATAACTAGCTTCTTGCTCAATAAATGTTACAGAGATATCTTATTAAATTTTTAGAAAAACCTCTCAGAAACAAATAAACTAACCATCTTCGCTGGGATATCAAAAATCAGATTCCTCTATAGTTCTAGGTTGTTATACTGTGCTAAATTCAATAACAGAATGCAGCTGTACAACTCTGACACTTTCTGTAAATGTGATACCTGCATACCATCTCTTTTGTTACCCCATCCTCAGCCAAAAAATGGGTCATGGTTCATGGTGGAAGGCATAGAGCACAGTCACAGGTGATTCAGTGAAGCTTTACCAAAAAGAAGAGAGAACTGACGGACAAGTGTTGGCAAAGCCAGTAGGGAATTCACCACCAAGAAGAAGCATAAAGGGAACATTTCAGGATATAGATAGATGATGAATGATAGTAGATAGATAGATAGATAGATAGATAGATAGATAGATAGATAGATAGATAGATAGATAGATATTTAGAGATAGATAGATAGATAGATAGATAGATGATAGATAGATAGATAGATAGATAGATAGATAGATAGATAGATGAAACAAAGAGAGACTGTCAGAAAATGAGAAACAGAGAATGTGCCTCTTTCGACAGGGTCCTGGTGCTGCCTACTCACTATTCCCACTGACAACAGCCAGGCATAAGGAATCATTTCAATCTTATTCTCTTGCACCTGCCCAGTTTTTTCCCAGCCAAGTCTACCTAATTACCAAAATACATAGAGCTTTGAAGTGGCAGAACAAGGAATTGAAGGTATGTTTTCTGATTTTAAATCACATCCTTTTCCAGCAGAGAATTCACACTCCTGTCAGTGGTGAGATCTCTTCAACCTGAAAGATATCTGTGGCTGGAAACATCACATCTAATCATAACCCTGTTTTGCATCTATATTAAAAAACAGACCAAGGTCCTAGTGACTTGGATATCCACAAAACCCATTAAGCACCTTAAAGAATGAAGCCATCCATTCAGACTTTACCTTATCTGTGCCTTTCATTCATTAAAAACATATACTGGAGGAGAATTAGCTACACAGATTTTTTTTCCCTCATCGTCAAAGACATTTCTACCACTTGATAGGAAAAACCGTCATTTTTATAATACTGAAGTGGCTCTATTTGCATCCAGTTGTCTGGAACTATCTACCCCAGTACAAGTTGAGCTAATTTTTAGGAGATAACTGGAAATATACTTTGTAACAATAAAAAATTACAAGTCACAAAGCTGTTTTGGATTGATATTAATAAATATCCCTACACTAACCAACCTGCTTCAATATCCAATAATTCTCAGTAGAAAAACAAAGTATGTATTATCTCTTTTATGTTGGAAAATATTTATGCTATTAAATGGATTTGTTGAGCACTTTGATATTAGTCTTAATTAAGAAGTTATTTTGAGGGTCACTTAATAAAATTATAATTTCTAATAAATTTTAATGAAAATGTTTTAGAAATTCCTTCTATTTTAACATTGCATAAAATTTCCTACTGAGATTCTAGAACAATATTTCACTTTTTGGTAAGTATATTTGTTACCCAAGTCATTCCTTGGTATTTTGTTTTGTTTACACTCTGCTCAGTCTTACAGAATTGATGAAGGATTCACATAATTACATAATGCTACCTATTAAATAATGGACATATATCTAGACATTGTTGAGTTAAAAGAGAGCATGTAAAAGGGGTGAAATGATGACATAAATGTATGTTAATTGGGTCTTGTATGACTGTACCCATTTGGACAGAAATTAAACAAACACACTGAACACACAGGTCAATTTGCAATGTCTAAATGTATGGAGAAAACTACTGCAAGGAAACAGACCAAATACATAATCAAATAAATTATTAATTCACAGGAAATCATGTGTGTTGTTACACCAATTCTGGAAAACTAAAAACAAATACTTGTAAGTGAAGTTTCTGTCCTGCCAGCAACTCCCAAATAATTGACTCAGAGGCTTAATATTACTTATAAATGCTCGGCCAGTAGCTCAGGCTTATTACTAACTAGCTCTTATACTTAAATAAATTATCCCATAATTCTTATCTACGTTTAACCACATGGCTTGGTACCTTTTCTCAGTACGACATTCTCATCTTGCTTCCTCTGTGTCTGGCTGGGGACTCCTGACTCTGCCCTTCCTCTTCCCAGCATTCTTAGTTTGGTCATCCCACCTATACTTCCTCCTGGCTACTGGCCAATCAGCATTTTATTAAACCAATTCAAGTGACAAATCTTTGTAGTGTACAAGAGGATTATTCACAACAAATGCTGTTTCTTAAAGGTTAAAGGTATTCATACATATAAGTGGAAACTGGTTGACACAATATTCTCTACCTAGACTCAATCCAAGGTCTGTGGGAAGGAGACAAGACTTTATTTTCATCTGTAATGCTTCAGCATTCTTGGTGCTAGGGATTGAACTAAAAATTTATACATGGTAGACAAAATTTGCCATTGAGCTATGCCTCTAGTGCTGAATAGTTTTTTTTTGGGGGGGGGGGGTGAGACAGGGTTTCTCTGTGTAGTTTTGGTGTCTGTCCTGGATCTCCCTCTGTAGATCAGGCTGGCCTCCAACTCATAGAGATCTGCCTGGCTCTGCCTCCTGAGTACTGGGATTAAAGGCGTTGGCCACCACCACCTGGCTTGAATAGTTTAAATTTAAAGTAGATTTTATTTTTAAAATTATTTGTGTGCCCTTTAAATTTTTTAAATTTCTCAAGTTGTATAAATACAATATCCAAATTTGTTTTCCAATTTTGTATCAAAATATCTGAGCACTTTTTAAAAATAAGAGAGGATGGAGAAAAGTTTCGAATAAAGATGTGGTGCCACAAGCCTATAATCCCAGCACTTGATAGTCTGTAGCATGAGGGTCCCAAATTCAAAATCCCAGTCTAGGCTGGGTAGCCAGTTTTTTTCTCAAAAGACAAAAAAAAAAAAGGAGGAGGAGGAATGAAAGGAAGGAAGGAGAGGGAGAGGGGTAAAAGGAAGGAGGGAGGGAGGGAAGGGAAAGTGGGTGGAGGGAGGGGAAGAATAAAGAAGGGAGAGAGGAGGGGTCCTGGCTCTGGTGAGGGATCTTCCTCCAGTTGCAATGCAGTGTGGAAGTTGACATAACAGTGTCCAGACAGGTAAGCAGAAGAAATCACACTGTGAGACAGAAATCCAGAAAAAGACTCAGGACCAAGCACGCTTTAAAAACAACATACTCTAATAGAACTCAGCTCATTCATCTCTGCACTGGGGGACGCTTCCTATGATCTAGCGTCTCCCACTAGGCCCCACATCTTAAAGGTTCCACACTGGAAGCCAAGCTTTCAACATATGACATGCTGTGGGGTACGTTCAAATCCTATCTAAGCCATAGCAAAGGCCATGAGAGATGAGGAGTTGGTGTGGGTGAAGGAAGTGTCAAAAGGGTTTATGCCACTACAGATGCCAGGTCAGAGGAGGTGCCATTTGAATATACTTCTGGTGATGAATAGGGATTCTCTGTTTAGACCTGTGAAAACCATGAACATATCCAGAGGAAAGTCACAGCCTATGCAGAGATAAAGTGGGACAAATTCAAAGTGATCAAACTTCAACAGTTTTAAAGTAGAAAGGGCAAAGGGGTGTTGTAGGAGCATTTACTATATTTGGAAGAAACTGGGAGAGTAGAGTTCAAAAGCAGGATTATCAACTTTGTGACTACATTCTCTGTATTTATAAAATTTACCTGATAATTTTATACATGTAAATAAAGCATTTTAACTCTCAATTCCCACCTTTTCACACCTATAAGCCCTCCTTCCTTGTTACAAGTCCCTTTCACATGTTTATGCCTTTTAATTTTGTTTTGCGATCTACTGAGATTAACCAAGGGCTGTCTGAGTAACCATAGATATAGAACTACTAATCAATGGCCTTTTAAGGACTTTTTAAAGCTATGTGCATATGCAGGAGGTGGTATGTTCACATGAGTGGAATGTCATCAGAGTTCAGAGAAAGATGGTAGATCCCCTGGAGATGGAGTTATAGGCAGTTGTGAGCTGCATAAAATGGCTCCTAGGAACTGATTCAGGTCCTCTGTAAGAGCAATATGCACTCTCAATCACTGACCCATCTCTCTGGTCCCAGTTAAAAAACACACAGTCTTTTAGATAAAAAGCAAGAATGTTATGTTTTCCTTTAATGTTAATTGACATTTTACAAAAAATCATATTGGACCCTAAATGATACAAGGGATTTGTAACTTGAGAATTGTGTGTATTATTTTATGCATACAAGCATCATTTAACCATGTGATCTATTTGCTGGCTATACTTTTTCCATTCTATGCATTACAAAAGAAGAGAAAATAATGCACACATTCAGTACTGAGGCATTTATGCTACTTACATCCACAGAGACAGATGCAGACAAAGCAACTACTCAATATTTTTGCAGATAAAAAGCAAAACAAGACTAAAATAAGAAAAGAAAAATGATAATAGCCAAAGCTGGTAAGATGACACCATTTTACCTCAAAATCATCCTAAAAGATCTTTTCCAGAAGTTAGTTCTGCCAAATTTAGAAACCATTAACTTTTAACTCTTAACATTCTCTGGGACATTTAACAAGACCCATATATCTTCGAAGAAGAGTTGTGCACAAGCAGCCTTTTTAACCACAGCATAGGATATGATGGAATCCTTCCCCAGATGTGAGATGCTTTTCTTCCCTTCAATCACTGTCAAACCCAGCATCCCTAGAGATCTTCATTAAAGGATGAGGCATTTGGTGCACAGTTTTGCTATCCAGGGCTGGAGTTTATATACAGACGCTAGAGGGTTTTTTCTGTCAGTTAGAGGTTCAGAGTGTTTGAAGTTCAAATACATTTGCCAAATATGCTAAGCTTTTTTTTGTAAATTATCATTTTTGGGAGTTTGAAACATTTGGTATTTTTCCATGATGTTCTGAAACAGGGGAGACTTCAGGTTGTACATCTGGGTAAACACATTTCCTTCTGACAAGGTTGCAGCATGTTTTCTATGAGCTAATTTCAATAATTTATAAACAGTTTATTCCAGGTCTCCTGAGCCAAGCTTCATGGTTCACCAAATATCTGTTTTTCTTTTTAACACTACACATTTTAATAAAAGAAGCCACTGCATTGGCTGGGTGGGCAAAAGGGACAGGTTTGGAGTGGTGTCTAGTCCCTCATTCCACTGAGCCCGTTCCGTGTAAGGAATCTTCACCAGGAGCAGGTGTCAGAACCAGAGGAACTGTGCTTTACGAAATAAAGTTTAACAGAGTAACAGCGTCTCTCCAGCCTCAGACAAACATGGGTGTAAGGATGGTGCCTGACTGATGCTACCAGAACGTTCTTACAACCAAGACAGCTGACTGAGGCACAGCTGTTGATCTTTGAATGGCTGTTCCCACCTTTCTTCACTGTCTATGAAAACAAAATCTGACTCTTCCTGATTCCATAGAGTATGCAAAGAGAAAGGACTGTGTTAATCATATTGACCACTTTCTTTGAAGACTCTGGTGGAGGACTGAGGTTCTAAGAACTACCAGCTAAATTAATATCGATGGAGAAGAGCCAAACCAATCTGAATATATATATATATATATATTTGGTTTTTTGAGACAGGGTTTGCCTGTCCTGGATCTCGCTCTGTAGCCCAGGCTGGCCTCAAACTCATAGAGATCTGACTGGCTCTGCCTCCCAAGTGCTGGGATTAAAGACGTGCGCCACCACCGCCTGGCCAATCTGAATATTTTTAAGTTATCTTTTAAAATATGACACATAGGGATAAAATACATTGGACCCCAAAACTCTAAAAGTGGGGAAGCATTTTGCTGCACTTATATTCTTCTGTAGCACAGTAAAAATCATCTTCAGATAAAGGTAAAACTAGATCCCTCTTCTTAAACCTCCAATACAGTTGGAAAGTGCTCACGATACAGAGTTTTTCCACACAGACTTTCAATTAATTTTACTATTAAAAATAAACAAATTCTGTTTATTATTAAATATTATGTTGCAATTTGAATGTTGCTATTCAACAATTTTAATTTAGCTGTATTATTAGGAAAAATGAACTGTTGCTGTAGATTGTGAAAAGAGGCTACAAAGCTAATATTTAGTAGAGTGGTCAACCAAATATCCTGTCAGTGTTCCCTCCTCTGACACTTCACTGGAACACTCTCTTACAAAGACAGCATCTCTTGTATTGCACCTACTTTTTCTTCAACTGAGATTCTTCCTATTTCAATCCATCGTGTCCAGTCATTTTATTCAGCTGCAAAGTCATCTACAACTTGTCCAGGATTTCTTTTCTTTCTTTTGTCCTGTTGTTGTTGTTGTTGTTGTTGTCCTTCTTCTTCTTCTTCTTCTTCTTCTTCTTCTTCTTCTTCTTCTTCTTCTTCTTCTTCTTCTTCTTCTTCTTTAAGGATTTCATAGAATGAGTTTTTGATTCTGTTAACCCTTTCCCTCCACTTCTCCCAGATCCATACTTCTTTTCCCTATCCACCCAAATTTCTGTGCTCTTTTTTTTCACCCAACAATTCCACTTTGTGTCGCCCCTGTGCTCTTGGGTGTGTGGCCTTCACTGGAGTATGATCATCCTTCCACTGGTAACACTCAAAGAAAATAGACTCTCCCCCTCCTAGTCACTGTTAATTGCCAATAACTCCTCAGCTCGGAATGGAGGATTCATATGCAACTTTGCTCTCCTTGCTGGAGTATGGTATAGCTTGTCCTGCACAGGGCTGATGTGTGCTGTCATAACTAACATTTGTTCCTATCTGCAGTTACCCTGTTGTGCCCAGAGGACAATGTTTCCTTGTGTTCATTAATTGCTTCTGGCTCTTACAGTCTTTCTCTTCCCTCTCACACAATGGTCCCTGAATCTTGTGAGAAAATAATGTAATATAGATATCCCACTTACGCATAAGCATTCCACAATCTCTTTTTCTCTGCATCTTGGTTAGTTTTTTAATCTCTGTGCTAATCACCATCCACTACAAAAAAGAAGTTTCTCTAATGAGGGTTAAGAAATACATTAATCTATATGACATTAGGAGTCAGTTTAATACTATGTCCAGAATAACAATTGTAGGATCTCACTAGAAGAGCAGGTATCTCTATAGTAGGACAAAAAATAGTTGACATATGCGTAATAGTGATATAGCTGGATAATGTAGTCGATCTATTCTTTCTTTCTTTCCTTCCTTCCTTTTTTTTAGGAACTACCACACTGATTTCCATAGTAGCTGCACTAGTTGGTATTCCCGCCAATAATGAATAAGTGTTTCCCACACCAACATTTGCCATCATTTACTTTCCCAGTCTGACTAGGGTAAGATGAAATCTCAAAGTATCTTTAATTTGCATTCCTATGATAGCTAAGAATCTCGGTCATTTCTTAAAGTGTTCTCAACTATTTGTATTTCACCTTTTGAGAAGTCTCTGTTTAGTTCCACGCTCTATTTTTGATTGGATTGTTTTCTTGGTTTTCAGTCTTTTACTTCTTTGGATAGTCTGGATACTAAAGCTTTATCAGCTATGTAGCTATTTTTCCCTGTTCTGTAGGAAGCCTCTTTACTAAAACAATGGTATCCTTTGTTATACAGAAATCCTTTCATTTCATAAGGTGTCACTTATGATTCTCAGTCAATGCTTATGTTTCTGGAGTCCTGTTCAGAAAATTTTTTATGACCAATGACCACAAGTGTATTCCTTACTTTGAGATTCTGCATAATCCCCATGAAAATTCCAACACAATTTTTCAATTTTACAGAAATTGAAAAAATAAACTTAAATTTCACATGGAAACAAAAACAACTCAGGATAGCTAAAACAATCCTGAACAGTATAATAATAATAAGTGTGAGAGAGCAGAGTTGCCAACATCATTTAGGCCAGGAGCTTTCCATTAATACCTATCATCTTAATTAATTCTATTTACTCCTTGTATTTCTTCCAAGCCCCAGCCTACAGGGTGCTACAGCCAATACTGAGAGGTATATTTTACTAGTATCTGGAGGTTTTCAATCCAACCAAATTAACACTCAGTATCAACTGTCATGGCCAGGAGAGATGACTAAACAGGTAAAGATGTTTGTCACCCATGGGTGAGGGAAAGATGCTTCCCTGCCCCCAAAACCCTTGCTACCTGCAACAGGCGAGAGAACTGGCCCTGATGTCACAATAGTGAGAGAATTAGCTCTGCCCCTCACCAGCTGCAGCACACAGGAGAGCGGGTCCTGTACCCCATCAGGACAACACACTAGAGCTGAACCTGTTATAGGGTGGGCAGGTGAGCCAGCCCTGAGAGCAGGAGAGCAGGAGAGCTGAGCTGCACCCACTCCCCATATGGTATGCCCCGACAGCAATCAAGAGAGAGAACCCTGCAACTTGCCAGGTCAAAACAGCAGAGCTGCCCCTGCTGGTGAGAGTGTGGGTGACCAGATCTGAGGACCTGAGAGCAGAACTGGCCCTACTCCTTGCTTCAGGCTGCATTCCGTGAGCTAGCAGAGGCAGTGCTGGAGAGCTTGCCTGGGTAATGATGACAGAGAAAGCTGGCTGACTGACCAGCCTAGCTCACCACTCAGGTCCAGGCCCAGGACTATGAGCTGGTCCACTCCAACATCCACCTTATCTATGAACTGTTGGAGCAGGTGAAGGGGACGAACCTACAAATCCAAAACAGCAGGATCTCCATGACACAGAACAGCAAAAGGATAACCAAGAGGAGCCTCAGTGAGAGACCATTATCAGTGGCAGAGCAGAAGCCAGAGGCCTGAAGCCAGACCAATGAATGACTCATGGCAATGAAAACTCGCAAGTAAAGGTGAATGGACTAAAGGATAAACTGTGTGACTCAACGGGGCTACACCACAGCTTCCATGACAAGATTCTTCTCTCTTTTTTGTTTGTTTGTTTGTTTTGTTTTATTTGTTTTTGTTTTTTCTTTTAAATTTGGTTTTGTTTGGGGGGAAGGTTGCAAGGACAGATGGTGGATGTGAGGGGATGGGGAGATGAGTGGGATTGAACTGCATGATGTGAAATCCACAAAGAATCAATTAAAATTCTAAAAAAATGTTTGCCACCACACACACACACACACACACACACACACACACACACACACACACATGCATCCAGGGTTTTATCAGAAGACCCTGCTGCTCCACTCCTTGCATCTCCCTCTCTACAGCGTGTGACAGCTTCCCATGTCACCTACCATCCTGGTGACTACAGTCTTTTGCAAATTTATCTTTTTTTCTCTCAGACTTCTCTCTAACTTTATTTGACATTGCAGTGCTAAATAATAGATGTGAAAGTCTTAACATCCATACTGAAAAAAAAAGCTACAAAATAAAGTTGTATGATGCCTCCAGCTATCATTATAACTGAAGAGTAGAGAATATTTCGTGATATTTTGGAAGAGAACTGTTATGAAATATCCACATTGCATTACTGTTTTTTCTCTTAGACTTGGGATTTTTCTGAACTTTGCAAACTTTCTACAACCAGTATATGGTTCTTTCATTTCAAAAATGATCTATTCTTCTAATGGTCTTATTAACATGACATATTAATTTAGGGTATGTTTTCAAATGACAACTAGCAATCATAACAGTATAATTGTTCTGGTACTCTCATAAGTATTGTGGACAAATATAATCTACCTTGAAAACAACTAGCATGTCATCTTTTTAAATGTTTTATTTACATCTGTGCACATGTTCAGGTGTCCCTATGGTTCAGAGGCCTGAAAAAGTTATCAGTTGGTTTCTTCTATCAGTCTTCCCTCTTCATTTGAGTAATAAAGTGTATTTTCTTAGATAAATTTGAAGCAAGCAAGCTCCTCAAGTCCTCTGTCTTTTTCTTCATCAGAACTAGAGTTAGAGGCACGCCCTACATGCCTATTGTATTGATGATAGGACTCAAACTCCAGCCCTCATGATCATATAACAAGCATTTTTTTCTTAACCACCAAGCCATCTCCCAAGCTCATGTGTCACTTTTGATGATGATAGTCATCAACATAGTAACATCACACCACAAAATTCCTCCCTAGGAAGAAATTGTAAATAAGGATACAATTCCACACACAGGAAATGTTAACTGCTATATTTTATACGTTCTTAAAAGCTTAGTAAAACTAGAATATCTGAAATTTATTAATGATTAAAGTATATCCATACTATAAATATAATCATAAAATTAAGTGAATCAAGAGCCTTTAACTCTCTACCATTGAGCTGTTTAATTATGTTTAATACATGGAGAACTGAATAGTGAATTCTCAAATCCTCATCTTCTAGCATCAGCTATTATCAATACTTTGCCAAGCTTGTTTAGTAAACATTCCCATTACTTTATCATTCTCACAAATATGTTTTGAAGCAAAACTTTAATATACTTTCAAGACAAGGACTCTGAGAATAGACCTAAAACCTCATTAGTTCTTCAAGAGTAATAAAGTGTTATCAATAGTTTTATTATTTATGACAGAATACTTTTAGCTCGATTCATGATGTGATAAATGCCTACTATGTAAAGAGAAAAATTCAGAATACTGATCTGCATATGGAATGCTGCTCAAATGCATTAAATCAACAGTAACAAGAGAGCACATGTGAAACTTTGAAACTGAATATCTGTAATGAATGCTCTCTACAAGCTCTATCCTCACTTCTGAAAGGTAGTCATATTCTTACATTTTTCTACCTGGATTGACACTCTATCTGTGGAATATATGTAAACATGAGTGGTTGCAGCAGGTGGGCTGTGAATCAAGCCCATCTCCAAGCCTGTGCTCCAAAAATGATGGTTGCCATTCTGTAAACCGTCATTGTACTTTATGGGAAGACATTCATGCAGATGTGAAGATCTCCAACTTCTGAAAGTTCCTTCGCAAATATCTTGAGTCCAGTGTAGTAGAATGATTAATGAAATGTTTTCTGTTGATGGTAACATGATTTTGAAATGTATTGACTAAATGCATTTTGTTTTCCATTTTTTAAAAAATGAGGAAGATTACACTTTCAGAGACCATTTCTGTAGTTCATGAAGAACAAGCCACAACGTATTACCTGTCACACTTTGCAGTGAGAATAGCTGGTACTTGCCAAGCATCTCAAAATCTGGAGCCCTGACAAACGTCTAGAAATGGAGGCAATTACTATGTTTATCTCTGGGGATTAAAAAGGGAGACTATACAATAACGGCTTTCCATCTAGGAGGAATAGACTGAGTAAATTTTATTTATTATCTCTATTTTACTATAATTCTGAACATTACTTTTTACAGTTATTAAATTATATGGTCTAATTATAATCAGGATATAAATACCCTGGGTTATTTTTTTACCCAAGACTGTGAGTTTCTTATCCATATTGTTCTGAGTTTGTACTCTCAAGGACTTAGCGCTCCTCAGCTACTTTATGCCTACTTCATTTTTTACATAATGCCCAAGCAGGGAACTGCTATCAAAATTTTATTACAAGGAAAGAATAACTAAAGAAAATTAATAATGAGTATCCAGAATCCTTTTATAGATAGCTCTCCAGGTTTCTCCAAAATTAAGCCCAATGATAGATGTGTTGCTTGCTAATAACTGAGTGGGAGGAAGATATTCTATAGCTTTATATCGGGTAGATTCCTGTCTAGCTGTTGTTTCCACTATGTTGTCCTGTAGTCTGTGGGTCCAGCACCCTCAGGCCAAAGCACAGAGCATCTTGACTCTCTTCCTCAAGACTCCAACATACATGTTTATGTCATTCTTCCTCCGGAAACTGCTTCAAAGTTCTCTCTCTCTCTCTCTCTCTCTCTCTCTCTCTCTCTCTCTCTCTCTCTCCATTCTACTCTTCCTTAATTCCTTTTTCACTCTTAATGTTTCCTTTATTACCAGCACTCCCCACACTAGAATTCATTATTGCATACTATAAATTTGTTCTTTTCTTCACTTAAGGATGTTTGAGTGTTAAAAAGAAAACAGATCTGTCACAAAAATCATAACATCATCATGATAATCTGTAAAAACATGTGAGTAGTCCATCAGCCTTATATTTGTTTTCCATAGCACATCTTTCAACAACTCTGTATTGACTAAGCCTCAATATGAAGCTAACCATAAAGTCTAAAAAAGCAAAGAAAAAAATAACCAAAAAGCTGCTGCCAGTGAATACAGAAGAACTTGATGGGTTCTACTTCACAATATTTGGTGTCACTAAAATAATCTCAGTGAAGTGTGCTGACTTGGGCGGAAAATAATAATAAGCACAAATTATAGAATGAAGGAGGGGCCAATGAGACGAAACCATGAGTAAAAGCACTTGCTCTCAAGTCTGACAGCCTAAATTAAGTCTATGTCCCACACAGAAAAAGAGGAAACCAATTCCCCAAGTTAATCTCCACACATACATGACAGCATGCATATGCCCACGCCCATGCACAGTAATTAAATAAATAAATGGAATTTTAAAATGAAAGCAACATTGATAACAAAGAGAGGTCTTATGAGACTGTTTCCAGACGCTGTTCCTCCTATATTCCTGGACTAGACTGAGCCTCTGTCTAAATACCATTGATTTTTCCTTCCTTGAGTCAAAGTACAAAGACACAGCATGAGCAGCACATGGAAATCACTGCTTCTAAAGGGCTTTTAGGAGTGAAAGGACAGGCTGCATGTGTAGTAAAATTCAGAAAATAGCATAGTATCCTGTGCCCTGGTTTACCATCATATCTAGCACAAATCAGAACTGTGTACACACTGGCTCTTAATTTCTAAACTGACTCTTATCTGATGGATGTGATATGGACATGAGCAAATGGCTTTTAGCTTATACAATATCAAAAAACACATAGCATGTAAAACTTGCCAATTGACTTTATCTTAAAAAATAATACAAACAAGTGAAAAACAAAGATGGCCAAGGAAAATAAATGTGCCACTGTAACTAAGTTACAATTAATTATTTTAACAATACTTAAGGAGATTTTCAATAAAGCTGAAGTAGGTTGAATCCCAAGTATGGTATTCAAGACGGTTGACACCCACATTTCTCCCAAATTGATGAAGTGCAGGTGAGCTGCTTTGGAGAGAGACGGTATCCTACTGAAGATGTTAAGCAGGCACACAAGAAGTCCACATTACACTCTGTGCTGGGTGATCTTTTGAACCATTCTAGGAACTCCTTGATCTCTCTTGGAAAAAAATTATATAACCTCTTTCAGAGAAAGTATGAGCCAACTGTTAAAATTAGAAGCCAACATTTCTGTTTATCCCATTGAAATGTGGATATAAATCACAAAATTGTATGATAGATTAAAACCTCTGAACTCTACCCTTAATATATTATCACAGATTTTAGTATTATCATCTGTGGCCTTCAGAATTTTGCCAGAACATGTTAGAAAAGCACAATATTAAATTTAAATTTCTTTTCAAATTTAAAAAGAATTGCAATAGCAACTCATCAACAAAAATTCTGCTAAATAGATGCTGGATAATATGCTAAACTGAGTATGTTTTTACCTGGAACTGTATTAATACTACTCAATCCACATTGTCCATTTTACCACATTCAGACTAGACAGCCCATCAATATGGAGGTTTTCCAATAAGGAGGAAGGAGAAGAAACAAGGAGAAAGGAGAGGAAGAGAAAAGCAGGAAGTAACCTGAGCAACAGAAGACAAAACACTGAGAAGCACTGTTTGCCTTTTACTTGCAAGAGCCCTTGTTCCTCTTTAGTTGTTCCTACTTCTCCAAGTATGAGTGTGTAGGGAAGTGCATCATATACCCAGAACCTAATTTTCTATGCATAATTTGCATATTTCACAAAAGATTTGAAAGGACATACAATTTTTATTAAAGAAGTTCACACCAAATATTCTTACAAAGAACTTGAGACAAGAGTGAACAGAAATCACAATGGATGTGTGAGTGAACAGTAGGCTCAGAGTCCCGTGGAGAAGAGAGCCCTAGTCAGTTCAGAAAGTTTAACAGAGAGAGACTTGATAGGACTTAAAGTGACTTTAGGGTAAGTGAGGGTGGGAGGGAGAACAGGATAGGAAAAAGGGAAGTGTTGCTTGAGTTTTCCTGCCTGGCCCACGGTCAGGGCAAATCTCTCTCACCTGCCAGTCCCACAGCCGTCAGACCCAACCAAGAAAACACAGAGACTTATATTGCTTACAAACTGTATGGCCATGGCAGGCTTCTTGCTAACTCTTCTTACAGCTTAAATTAATCCATTTCCATTAATCTATACCTTGCCACATGGCTCGTGGCTTACCGGCATCTTCACAAGCTGTTTCTCATCGTGGCGGCTGGCAGTGTCTTTCTCTCTCAGCCTTCCACTACCCAGCTTTATTCTCCTCCTTGTCCCGCCTACACTTCCTGCCTAGCCAATGGCCAATCAGTGCTTTATTTATTGACTAATTAGCAACACATTTGCCATATAGAACATCCCACAGCAGGGAAGACTAAATGTTCAGAAGCTACAGGGGGAGGCATGTGTGGTGGCTAGTGTTACATGGGAGATGAGCCTTTGGATGTGCCTGTGGGAAACTATCTTGCATGTGTTGATTAAGGTCAGAAGACCCACCCACTGTGGATGACATCATTCTCTGATTGGGATCCTGCACTGTTAAGTGAAGAAAGCAACCTGAGGATCTGTGTGCATTCATTACTCTTTGTTACTGATGGTGAACATGATGTGGCCCACAGCTTCAAATTCAGCTGCTGCAAGCTCATGCCATTTCAGCTTCCCCACCTTGAGCTGTAGGTCAAAACAAACCCTTTCTCCTCCAAGTTGTGTTTGTAGGAGAATTTTAGCATAGCAACAGGAAAAGAAACTCAGACAGCATATGACTGAAATACTGCCCTGTGGTCATCATTGTTTTCATAGTTTCTGACATCACCCCATACTACTGATATCATGGCTGTGAGGAGTTGTACTGAAACATGTTTAAAGCAAACATCTAAAACAAAAGCTCAGAAAGTTAGTGTGGTTGCAGTGCGTGGTTTATGAAAGGAAGGCTTTCACAAAGCTTTTTTCTTTTCTTGGAAAGTGAAGCTGAAAGTGAAAATCTGGTGTAAACTGTGTAAGAATAGAAATCAAAAAGACAAGTGTTTATACTGCAGTCATCAAGGAGCATGGGAGCCAAGGTAATTGAAGAGCTGGTTCAGAACTATTAGATAAGCAGAGATATTTGAAGCAACCTGGGAGGGAATCAGGAACTTCCATCACACAAAAGTAGTAAGCTCATTGATATGGATGACAAATTAAATTTTGATGGTATCTATAGCCGAAAGTATCTCTGATCCTACACAGCCCCGAGGTCCCGCAGAAGTTTATAAAATAATCACTCAGAGGCTTAATATTAATTACAAACTGTATGAACTATTGTAGCAGGGTCCTGTGCTGTTGTTCCCTTTGGGGGTGGGGGCCAAGTAGGCACATAGTCAATGACACAGACTCTGGGAGAATGTCAAAACAACAAGCTCAGTTTATTAAGGAAGAGGCAAACATTATATACCCTCCACCCCACCCTGGGGGAAGGTCTGAAGAATATGCATCTGCTGATGTGTCATGGCTGTCTTTTATTGGTCCAGGTCATCTCCAGATCATGTTTCAGCTGCTGTTGCTAAGGCCCTTAGGCAGACCCAGGTTGGCTCTCAGAATGTAACTTTTTTACTTGTTTGGGCCCCACTGACTCTCAAGCCTGTTAGGGATGATTCATCCCATGGACTATGGCTCAAGCTTCTTACTAGCTAGCTCTTATAAGTTAACTCAACCCATTTCTATTAATCTTTGTATGGCCACATGTTCCGTGGCTTTACCTGTGTCCCATTACATGCTGCTCCTTGGATAGTGGGCTCATGTCTCCCCAATCTGCTTTTCTTCCCTCACTATCACTTTTGGATTTTCCCACCTGGATCCATCCTGCCCTGCCATAGACAAGTGCAGCTTTGTTTATTATCCAATGGGAGCCACACACATTCACAGCATACAGAAAGACATCCCACAGTATTTCCCCTTTTCTGTCTAATCAAAAAGGAAGATTTTTAACTTTAACATAGTAAAATTATATATAACAAAACAGTCACCAAACAAGAATTACAGTTACAATATCTAATCTATTTGTATTTGGCAAAATTAAAGAAAACATTCTATCATCTATCCTATTTTTTGAGTCTAAAGTTTTATATCTAATTTACCTTTTATCATGACTAAGGGAAACTATAACTATCTAATCTTCAACTCCATCAAAGACTCCAAAAGGATATATTACCTGAGTAAACAGGAAGTACATTCCAAGCAACTTCCATAATTCTAGAAATGACAGAGATATCTGGGTGCCTGGACAGTCATCCAAAGTTCCTCTGTAGTAATGGGACGTCTATCTTCAGCCTACAGGCCTAGAGTCTCTGGTATGGCTTTCAGTGAAGCAGAAAATTTTAAGGACTGTTCTGCCCATTCTGGCAAAGTTCGTCAGTCTCTTCTCCCTGTGTCCTATAGAATTTCTCTTTTGGGAAACAGGAACCTGAAGTGACATCTCACCTTGCAAAGTTCAGTGGTCACCTTCCTATTGGTCCTGAATGTCCAGTTAATACAGCATCCTGTCAAGCAGTCAAGGCAAGGGCATGCTTTTGCCCAGTGACTAACTTTTGCCACAAAGAAAGCAAACTCCATATAGAGTGTCTTTGATGCCCATCTTCCTCTTTGAAGTAAACTGGTGCTGCCAGGAGCAGACATGTCTCATTGTCCAGAAAAGTCTAAGTTTTTAAAACATTTTTAATGCCATATTCTGTAGGTCTTTGAAATGTTTGAAGACTACCTACCTTATTGAAATATATCTATGTATACCTAGAAAACTTAACTAACATGACTATAAGTTTGATTATCATAAATGACTAATTATTAATCTGTACTTCTTAATCATACATTACAATTTTAAATGAGTTGCATAAACATAATACGTTAAACAAGAGTGTAATATACATACAGTATAACAAAATTGACCTTAAACTTGTATTAATAAACCAAAATCCATATGAATATAAAGTATTTTGAGATGTTTTTTGAACTAAAGTAGATTTAATAATCTACCTTTTTTTCATTTTTTCCTTTCTTTATTAAGAAAATTTTTTATTCATTTTACACACCAATCAAAGATCCTCCTCTTCCTTCCTCTCACCCTCCCAGCCTCCCCTTCCCATTCCACCCCCACTCCCACCCACAAGAAAGCAAGGCCTCCCATGGGGAGGCACACTCAGTAGAGGTAAGTCCAAGCGAATGCATCTTTATTTATTATCCAATGGGAGCCACACATATTCACAGCATACAGAAAGACATCCCATAGCAGATATCATTGACTTAAGCTCTTTTTCTTTTCTGTTTTTTGGTTTTTTGGTTTGGTTTTGTTTTGTTTTGTTTTGTTTTGAGCTGAGGATTGAACTTGCGCTTGCTAGGCAAGCACTCTACCACTGAGCTAAATCCCCAACCCCGACTTAAGCTCTGAAAAACATAAATAGGTGTTGACAATTCAGAGCTCCAAAGAAAAGATGGAGAATTAATGAAAAAATACATCTGTGGAACTTACTTTAATTAAATAATTCACAAACTGGACCCTGTTCAATACTTAAATGACTCTTCCCAACATTTTCTACCCTGTCATTCTTGAATAACCAGCAATCTGAAAAAAAAATAGTATGACTCGCTAAACATCAATATGGAGAACTGTTTTGACCAATGAAATACAGAAATTCCTACAGAAGGAATTTCTCCCTAAATGCTGTGCACTAACTACAGCCAATACTTTGAGTACCTTGGAAACAGGGAGGATGGAGGATGAATGGCAAAGGCCATATGGACAGGCAGACAGGCAGGAGCCTGGAACTGCATACTCTATGGATCAAGATACCAAATCCACATGTATTAGAAGACTCTAAGAATTTTTTTCCTGAGGGATCAAAGCCAGTATTGCTGAATTTCTGCTTCAGTAATACAGGGTATCTTCATTTCTTTTTAAAATTATTTTTATTTTTATATTTTTATTGTGTGTATGTGTGTGTATGATATATGTGTTCAGGTGCCCATGAAGGCCAGAAAAGAACACTGAATCCCCTAGAGCTGGAGTTATAGACAGTTATGATCTGACTTGGATGCTACAAACAAAACCTGGGTCTTCTATAAGAACACCGGTAGGTGCTCTTAACAGCTGAGCCACCTGTACCCTCTCGGAACACTTTATTATTTCATGATGCCCTAAGGATCTTTGTGCTCACTTTATTTCACCCAGCACCCCCCTTCTCCACAATGACACCCCAGAATCTCTATCCATTGCATAGCTCTCCCACCTCCTCTGACTTTACTCCTGTTTGTATTGGCAAGAGACTAATATATTATATTTAATTACAAGCACAATCCATTTCTTTCTTATACTGACATCTCACTAAATAAAGAACTCAGACCATATTGCAAAGCATGCATAAGAAAGCAAGATAATGATAAACAAGTTGGGATTTTGAAAATAAGAAGAATTAGAAGAGAAAAATAAGATTATAGGAATAAAGGTGATAAGAAGATACATGGAGGTATCAGATTCTGCCCTGAAAATAGTGTGTGGAGCTCAAGAAAAAATGTTGGATAGCAAAGCTGTGTAAATATAAGAAAAGAGAAGATAAGTTGCTAAATCATCAGACCTATCTTCATTGTGAGTCTTTGAAGGAACTATGTAAAAGATGTCAAGAAGATGCTTAGAGTAGAGAAAGGTAAGTAGTTAAAATAAATATAAAATTGAGGCACAATCCACAGCCAGAACAGCTGAAAAGAAGAACCACGAAGTTCTACACACAGGTGGCATCAGAGAGCCTAGCAGCAATGGTCTTGCTGATGTTTCCTGGTAGATGGGATGGAGTGGAAGATGAACTTCCATAAACATATCTATGGCCACTAAGTGCAGACCCCATGAATACTTAAGGGTATATGTTTAGTTTTCATTTTGAGCCTCTTTGCAATCAAAACAAAGAAAAAGACAAAGGTGAAGGAAAAACCATGAAATTTCACTTACCTCTTATCTGCTTTAAGTTGTCTACTAACTCTTAATTGAACTGACAAATACACTTACACACATGGTGGAAAACAGCAGAAAATGGAGCATTAAAACATGTCTGCTTCTTCTTCCCTCTTGACTATATATACAAAGGAGCTTGTATAATGTAAGGCACAGATGTCCCAGACCACTAACTATCCTTGTTTTGAAAAGTTTCTGCAAGATACAGCTTGAGAGATAATGACTTACAAAATTCAAGAATGAAGCCAGGCAGCGGTGGCACACGCCTTTAATCCCAGCACTTGGGAGGCAGAGCCAGGCAGATTTCTGTGAGTTCGAGGCCAGCCTGTTCTACAGAAAGAAATCCAGGACAGGCACCAAAACTACACAGAGAATTCCTGTCTCGAAAAAAAAAAAAAAGATTCAAAGATTCAACCGTGGTGACAAAAGGTTTAGGAATAGTTTTATCTTGATCGGGTATCAAGAACTATGAGATATCTACCATCAGAGTCTCTTCACAGGACAAACTGTGTGTAGCATAACATCTGTACCATCAGCCGTAGATGTCCTAACAGTCTTGATCTCACGGTATCTCTGACATAATCATGTGTATACAACTGCAGAAAGATTGTAATTTAGACACAAAAGTCCAAAGCTGTTGCTGGTTTATCTATATGTGTGGCTCTTTAGCAATCTGACTTTATTCAAGTAGAATTTTTAACAGTAAGAAGGATAAATTATTGCATATACTTAATAATCTTGCTTAATATTCTGGGCTGACACACATACACTGGGCTCCTACTGGTAAAATAAGGACTAAAGTTCCTTGGAAATAATTTATTAAGAACAAATTGATGAATTTTGTGCCTAAATAACAACATAGAGACTACAATTCTGATCCTTGAATAAAAGTGAAGGACTTACTCCTGAGTAGAAAGCTCAGCAAGCTATATGTGCGGGCTGGTGAAGGGAATCTGGCAGAGTCAAGTTTTCTCAGCAAATAGTGCCGAGTACACTCAAACAAAAGCAGTCTCGATATTCTCGTACAGCACACACATAAGCATTTTATACTGGAGAACTTTACATTAGGTCTTGAAAATTATCCTATTTGCAACCTCTCCAATATATTACTCAAAGGACACCTCATTAATTAATTAATTAATTAATAAGGTAAGTTCTTGGTGCACCTATAAGGTAAATTTGATTTAAAAAATTAATCCCAAATAGCTAAATGAATTGACCTACTATATAAGAGTTTAAGCTGTATGTCAATTATATTTATAAAATGCTCTCAAAAACATGAAGACTACGTTTTCAGAGAACTTGTTCTTAAGCCATTCCTTTTTAAAAAACATTTTATTTTAATTAAGTTTTTCCTATAAGATATTTTGATTATATCCTTTTCCTTTCCCCAACTCCTCCAAAATCCTCCTCAAATCCCTACCCATTCTCTTCCCCCCCAAAAAAAAGAAAAAATGAAAATCAAAACTCATTACTGTCACAATGTTAAGAAGAGGATCACTCATCTACTAAAGCATGCCCAGTTTTGACAGGACAGTCTTGTCCTCTGCACTGGGAGACTGTCCAGGCTGGTTTTGTGTGTCACCTTGACACAAGCTAGAGTCATCAGAGAAGAAGGAATCTCAGCTGAGGAAATTCCTCCATAAGATCCAGCTGTAAGGCATTTTCTCAGTTAGTGATCAATGCGGGAGGGCTCAGCCCACTGTGAAAGGTACCATCCCTCAGTTCTATAAGAAGGAGAGATGAGCAATTCAGGGGAAACAAGCCAGTAAGCAGCACCCCTCCATGGCCTCTGCATCAGCTTCTATCTCCATGACCCTGCCCTGTTTGAGATTCTGTCCTTGACTTCCTTCAGTGAAGAACAGCAATGCTGAAGTGTAAGCCAAATAAACCCTTTCCTCCCCAACCTGCCTTATGGTCATGGTGTTTCATTGCAGCAATAGAAACCCTGACTAAGGCAGGGTTTGATTCTCATATCAGCAGAACATCCAGCTTCCATAGGAAAATGAGGTAAGAAGGAAAGGAGGCTACGTTGGTCCTGTTTGTATTGACTGTGGTAAGTTTTATTGTTCCTACTTAACATGAAGCCCAAAGTCAAGTGGATCCAATACACAGAATTGTAACCCACAGACATTTTGCTACCCAACATCACATGAAGTAGAAATCTCATTTGCTTTTTCAGAGTGGACTGTGTAGTGATTTGTGTTCCCCAATATATTTTGCACCCTAATAAACTTATCTGGGGTCAGAGAACAGAGCAGCCACTAGATATAGAGGCCAGAAAATGGTGGCACACACACCTTTAATCCTAACATTCTGAAGGCAGAGATCCGTCTGGATCTCTGTGAGTTCAATGTCACACTGAAAACAGCCAGGCATGGTGACACACGCCTTTAATCCCAGGAAGTGATGGCAGGAGGAAGAAAGGTATATAAGGCGTGAAAACCAGGAACTAGAGCCTGTTAAGCTTTTAGGCTTTTGAGCAGCAGTTCAGCTGAGATCCATTCGGATGAGGACACAGAGGCTTCCATTTTTAGGAAACGAGATCAGCTGAGGAATTGGCTGAGGTGAGGTAGCTGTGGCTGGTTCTGTTTCTCTGATCTTTCAGCATTTACCCCAATACCTGGCTCTGGGTTTGTTTTTATTAATACGACCTTTTAAGATTCGTGTTACAGGACAGGACCATTTCTCTTATTCTGCTATGGCTGTCTCTTATTCAATGTCACTGTGTTATTATATTGGGAATCAAAAGTGACAAGAAAATTAAGCCAACATGAATTAATACAAACTTTGAACCCAAAGACAGAAGACAATAAGATTGGTTTACAGAAATATTGGGATAAGGGGATTAGTCATTTGTTTTGCCAGATGATCTACCGGAATAAGCCCAGAAGCTTTTCTTGGATAAGGTCCACACACTGGTTTGGTCATTATACTGTAAATCATTGTGGGGGATAGAGAGGTCTATATTTCAATCCTCTAAAACCTCTCTACAAAAAAAAAAAAAAAAACTACTCTATGCACAGTAATTTGCATTACTCTAGGCTTCTAAAAAAGGAGACACTGTTGTATTGAGACTCTCTAGGAAGTGAACTCGTCACCTCTTACATGATACCTTCCTTATTACTTACCACTAAATTCTGCCAAGAATAAACTGACCCAATGATGACTCCCAGTTATAGCCAATATACTCTGCCAAAGAAGAGTACAATCATGAAGAATTCTTCGGAGGTTCAAGAAGCTAAAGACTGTGTCTTTTGAGATTGGGTTCTCCTGCTAATGGAATCTGATTCTACATTCTTACCACTTCGAACAGTGGCCAAAGTATTGAGCTACATTGTTTCACATAGGAGCCACTAATGTTGCTGTTTCAATTTAGATTCTAGTAAAAAAAAAATTTAAATCTAATTCCAGCTGTATCATTTATACTTCAGTGATTCAAAAAGCCACATGGGGCTGGGACCATGCTATTGGATGTTGAACACACAGTAAGAACATTTCTATCATCAGAATGTTCCACTAACAGGACCAACATAAGAAGCTATGCACTATAGGCACAAGAAACAATAACATCTGATAAGTCAAAGCCATTGTGAATTAAGAAAGCCATAATTGTGTAACACTCAATGTTGCCGCCATCATCAGGGTGAGTGACAGAGTAAAACACTTAAACATTCTATTTAGGTCTAGATGATGGAGGAAGCAGCTGTCTTTCTAGAAGCTATGGTTATCTAACTAATATAACTCTACGGAGCTCAGAGTAGAATTATTTTAATTGTAAGTTTTTCATCATTACTTCAGTAAAACTTCTACAACTAAAATGATGTGTATGGATCAGGGTGCTTGGGATCCCACTGTGGATGTGTGAATATCAGCTCCTTTGAAAGTCATTCGGCTCCATGTCTTTTCCTTTGGGTTTGTCTTGATGGCTGCTTCTGTTTTGTTGTGACTGTCTTGTGTGTTGTAGCTGGTCCCACCCAGCTCACAGCAGTGCAAACCCAAATAAACACACAGAGGCTTGTATTAATTAAAACCGTTTGGCCTAATGGCTCAGGCTTCTTGCTAGCTAGATCTTACACTTAAATTAACCCATAATTCTTATTTATGTTTAACCACGTGTCTTGGTACCTTTTTCCAGTTCTGCCTTCACATCTTGCTTCTCATGGTGGTGGCAGCATCTTCTGACTCAGCCTTCCACTTCCCAGAATTCTCCTCTCTGCTTATCCCACCTACACTATACTTCCTACCTGGCTACTGGCCAATCAGCATTTTATTTATCAATCACTCAGAGCAACACATTTCACAGCATACAGAAAGACATCCCCAGCAGTGGTGGTTTTTTTTGTTTTGTTTTGGGGTTTTTTTGGTTTATTTTTTTGCCTAACATGATAATATAGCATTTGAATTGATTTACTAAGAACTCAGTTCACTCAACATTATTTTCTAAATTACTCATAGAATAACATGTTCCCTTGCATTTTATTCATTCATTTATCACGAAGTGTTTTTGTGGCTGAAATCATAACATTTTTCAAGAAAAAAATGACTAGAAGTGGTGATTATTGTGTTATGTGAAACAGGCCTGACTCAGAGAGACAAATACCTTATATGTTCTCTCCTACGCAGTACTTGTGCATTGAAATTATGAAGAGGATCATGAAATGGAAGGGAAGAGATTTGAAGTAAGAAGCAAAGGAGAGGGTAAAGGAATTTATGACATGAAACCTGAGGAGGGGATTGTCTGGAGAAAGAAAGGGAACCAGGCAGAAGACAGCAAAGGGTGCTGGAGAGGACAGTCAGAGAGAAGTACAGATTAGAATAAGTATAAGCCATGATGAAGCCCATTACTTTGTCTGCAAACTTAAAAAAGAAAAGAAAAATCTTATTACTGACTTTTTGTCTGTTGGTTAAATGCTGAGGAAGCAAAGGACAATCAAATGAAACTTTGCCCTAAATTCCAGTTTCCTGTCTTCATGAAGTGTTTAGATTTTTAGTATACAATTAAATTAATATGAAAGGAATATTTTGAGTTTAATAACACATCCCAGATACAGCAAAGCAATCATCACTAGGACACAAATTTCTCATTTCTTATTTCTTCATTCTTCTAGCTTATTATTGCTTGGTCCTAAACTAAAAGCCCAGGAAGGACTACATTGATTCTCAGAGAAACTTTCATATTTTTCTTGAAACATAGAGTAAAGAGATCCCAAACAGTCTACTGTTTCCTCAAGCTTACGCACTAAGTGGTGACCCTAGAACTAGGAATCATGCCCATGGAAGAAAGCCAGAGCTGTGCAGTAAAGCAGAGAGAGCAAGCTTTAATTAGTAACTAATGTAGCAGAAAAGAAGAGGCTTCAGTGCAACATAGCTTAGTTCTCAATGAGCATGGATGAGTGGAGATTCACAACCAAGAAGCAGGGTAGGTCACTGAACGGAAAATAACTAAAAGGAAACAAAAAGAATATACATTATTCAGCCAAGACAGCTTGACACAGCTGGCGACAACTAGATGTAAAGACTTAGAAGACCAGGAGGAGGAGTTCCTCCCTTTCACCTAAACTGTTGATAATTCTTCAAATGCTGAGTCCTCAGAGGTCAATGTAAATAAAGACTGTTTCCTGTTCTGTAAATGAAATATGCACACTACCTACAGTCCACTCATGAGCAGTGGTCACTATTGACTAGGCGCTAACAAAACAGTGTTTCTAAGTCTGCACTAAAGGAGAAGTCCCCAAGGGGAAAAAAAGGCACAGGTCCTACAGTAAGATAATATTAAAGGGATGGATAATGTCAGTCATTTCATTTTTGATAATGCACCTCTATAGAATGAAAAGGCAAATTGTCTTATTATTGTCTGAAAAACTTTGGAGAAATAAAAAAATACTGTACACTAAGCAGTAGTGAGTACCATCAGTGACATTCAGGGAGCAGATGCTGATCCTAATGGCCTCTGTTCAGCTTTCTGACTTTGCTTTGAAGAGATTAAGAAAATGAGAAGGAGATTACCACTTTAAATATGAAATAAAATGATGTCTCAATCATGTGTTTCTTTCTCTCTTGGAACCTCACAAAATCACCTAAAATGCAGCTATCAGCAGAATGTTTTAATGTAGAGACATGATTCCTCTATACAGGAAGACCAGCATGTAGTTTGCAAGGAGTAGACTGTGCATTAGCTTTTCTATCTGAAAAATGACAGAAGTTACATTGCATCAAAGAAAAATGGGAGACAAGTAAGAGAAATTCACCAGCTATCCCTTAATTGGCCTAATTTTCCCTCTCATTTTTTTCTTTAAAAAAATACTTACATATTTTTCTTCTTTCTCTAAACGTTTTTGTTCATATGTCAATGGCCTATAGTGAATACTTTGCCTTTTTAATCTCAAATTCACAATTTTTGATTTCCAAAACATTTTCCGTCAAATATATAAGGTTTCTTTTCTGACTTCTTCTGGCAAATTAACCACTTTGTTCCCAAATGGTGTCTGCCGTAGTTGGTGACTTTGTTTATTCAAACCTCTCGTCACATGTTTTCTATGTTTTGTTAGAATGGGAGTGCAAGGCACATTGTTCTCCCCCAAATAACTCAGAGTTAGTTAAGGAAAATAAGTTACATGCACATGAGTCACTAAAGAACAAGTTCTCCAAAGAATTCCTAGACTCATATTCACTGTGGAACAACAGTTATCAGGAAAGTCTTCTTTTTTGTTGATTTTTAGGAAAAATATATTCAATAGGTGCTAATGTACAAAGAATATTAAATAAAAGATAAATGAGGGCCAGAAGCAGAACGGCACCATGTGTTCTATTTCAGAAGACGTTGACTGATCTGATCAAAGGGAACCAGTTTTCTTAAACTTTCTTAGTCACACTGACTTGTACCAGCCTCCTTTCCAGAACGTTCAGTACTGGGGGTTAATTCCCTTGAAATGTTGAAATACACTCATTCAAAGAAATGTGAGATGGAATGCATAAGGTATAGTAGTTGTCTCCAAATCGTATTTCTGTGTTTTAGATTCTTTACAATCCATAAGAGCAGAAGAGTCAAGGCCTCAAGTTAAGCAAATTCTGCCCTGTCCTTCATTACTGATGAAAATGGAATGGGGATAGAGAACCATTACTGCCGCCTATGTGGTGGTATTGGGAACTAAACATTTAGCTTCCTTATATAGTGTCCTGCAGTGCTACAGAGCCATTTCATAAGCTTGTTTCATGTTCTCAGTGAGCACATTTAAAGTTCATATTTTGACTCATGTAATGCATAGGTTAACATCTCTCCTTATACATGTTATCTGAGGTGTGTACACTACCCTTGATCACACTGCTATCAACTGCTGAGGCAAGGCTTTTTTTTTGTTTGTGTGTGTGTGTGTGTGTGTGTGTGTGTGTGTGTTGATAGACATGAAACCTAGGGCCTTTCACATGCTGAATAGGCCCTCTACCACTACTCTGAACCCCAGCCAGTCTACATTTTTATCTTAGATAGGATGGTCTGGAACTCAGGTGGCAGCCCAGATAGACCTTGAACATATGCTCCTCCTGACTGAAACTCTGTTAGCTGGGATTATAGTTCTGCACCACCATTCTAATCCAAGGCCTAGTATTAAACATTGCCTTGGGATGCCGTACGCCCTCAGCCACCAATTCTGCCGTCACTGGTAGAACTCTGGGTGTGTGTGGCCCTGCTGATGAGGTCACCATTGTTATTCATTGTTATTTCCTGTAGGTTCTTCCTAACTTGTATCACTCTGATGCAAGACTGACTTAATTATCTCAATTTTCTATATAGCCTGTAGGTAAAAATATTAGATGTCTATGCTTTCCTGTTAGGTTCTCCATGGGCAATTACACTATACATTTGTGACATTATTAACAAAAGGTTAAAGAGCCATCATTACTAGCAGGAAAATGCAGGTTTCATTGGCTTCTTCTCACTACTATTTAAAATAAATACATGAAGATGCAGCTGTAAGTACATTTCTGCCTGTTCGGTGATGATCTAACACATATATAAGAGGCTTCACTTTGTTGGGTATTTCTTCCACTAGCTGTTCAATACACTGCAGTTCCCAGATGTTTTGCTTGAGAGGCACTCAAGTCACTACTATTCTGCCAAATGATAAAACAGCTTCTGGTTTTAGAAAGATTCATCTTGCACATGTTAGATTTCTTTCTCTGTGATCTATCTAGCAAGACCAAAATTCTGCATAAAATTAGGCATGATCATACCTCAGTCAACTCCATAGCCACCAGTGGGCTGTATATACTCAAAACTATTAGAACTCTATAGCCAAGGTAAATTGGCATGCCTCTCTCCTTTGGAAAAAAAATCTAAATAATAATCACTTAAGAGTGAAACAGAGGTGTAGAGTTCTAATTAAAGTTTGAAGAGTGTCTTAACTTTCTTAAAGATTAATAGTATGGCAGAACCTGCTTTTCAAAGGGGATCATTAATTTTCCTTAATTTAAAGCTAAATCTCAAAGTATATTTTATTCATATTCAGAAAAGGATAAATGGAAGATCAAAAAGCAATAATGCAGACCTCACCAGTGCCCAGCCCCCAGGGAAACCATTGCACTGTATTTTTTAAGTGAGCTGACCTTTTCCTTTTAGTATTCATGAAAACTTAGCAAATAATCACATTGAATCGATTTCAGGGACATATATCCTTTGCTTTCTGCCTGAACTGTGAAGCTGAAGTGTGGTTATCTGACACTGGAATGCCCTTCCATTCCATATTTTGTAAAAGCAACTGTACTGAACCAGTAAATGAGCAACTGCTGGAATCCCATCCCAAAGCTACACATGCCTTGCTATTCATCTTCCTCCATCCACACAGCACTCTTGCTCTATTTCAAAGTGAGCTCTGGGGCTAAGGAGGTATCTTCGGGCACAATGAGCAGAAAACACTTCACTTGTTAGACTAGCTGATATTTAAGGTGCTGGGAAACACAAAGTTGATACAAGGTATCATTTGGTCTCAGTAAATCACCTTTAAGTTTAACGTCTTAAAAGGGTCTATCAGCCATCTTGCCCTGTGTATCCTTATATCACTCATGAGTTTCATTATGACTCGGTGACTGAGAAAAACAATGCATTACAATGCAAGATTGAGTAGCAGCTATTTATTTTCACTTTATAAGACAGACAGTTAAGAGATAACTTGTTCAAAGGAAAGCAAAAGGCACTCAAATGTCATAGGCTCAAGATAAGCCAGCTGGCACTATCAAGCACGCCAGGCAGGCTACAATTTATAATTCAAATGTTGGATTGTTTATCATTAGAATGTCCAACTTCCTGGAGCAAACATTTATTGTTTGCCAGTGAGAGAAGCCAAAATGCTATTACATTCCACAGAGGGGTTGCAAGAGGATAAAAGGCTAAACAACCCATCTTCCCCAAACTCCCCATTTGTCATCAGTGGCTACAGGGAGAAGCCACTTGCCAGTTCACACGATGTGCTACAATTTGTAGAATAAGAATTAATTTTCTCCCATAGCTAATAGGCCTAGGAATCTTGACAGGGCATTTTTTTTCCTTTTATTTTTAACTTTTATTTACTTTTCAATTTATTGATATTTTTACTACTCCATACATAAATAAAAGTATGATCATTTTGCTGCTATTACTCTCTTACCTTCTTCCCACTCCTGCTGCTGACCTCCTCTCTTTTCCAACTCTTCCTTCCCCTGCTCTGATGCTGCCTGTGTCCAGGTAGCCATGTCTTCTGGATGTTCATGCAATGACCATCTCATATCCATCTCCATCATATTCATGCACTCTAGCTCTTACAGTTTTCCCACCCATCTTCAGTGATGTTCCCTGGACCTAGGTAGGGATACTGCAGGTGTCCTGTTTAGGGCTGAGCACTCAGCAGTCACTTATTCTTGGCAAACAAATTATCCTTTGAACATAAAATGTTAGTCTCTATAATGCCTTCCCTAAAATAGATTCATACCTATGTATAGTTTTCTATGATCCGTGCTAGCCCAGTTCAACAGATTCTATCTTACCACCACTCAGCAAAGCAGGAACAAAATAGGCACCTGTTCTCAGGAGACAGGATGTTTACAGATGTTTACAGATCAGAACACTGAAGCAGAGAACAGGGTGAACTTGAACAGGGTGAACTTGTTCCAAGACTATGGTTGGAGCAAGGACCCTGTGAGTAGATGATAGAAAAAGCTTAATACAAGCTTGCATTCCCACCAGCAGTGGAGGAGAGTTCCCCTAGCTCCACATCCTCTCCAGCATAAGGTGTCTTCAGTGTTTTTGATCTTAGCCATTCTGACAGGTATAAGGTGGTATCTCAGAGTTGTTCTGATTTGCATTTCCCTGATAATTAGGGATGTTGAGCAATTCCTTAAATGTCTTATAGCTATTTGAGTTTCCTCTATTGAGAATTCTCTGTTTAGTTCTATAGCCCATTTCTTAATTGGACTGTTGGGCATTTTGATGTCTAATTTCTTGAGTTCCTTATATATTCTGGATATCAGTCCTCTGTCAGATGTGGGGTTGGTGAAGACCTTTTCCCATTCTGTAGGCTGTCGCTTTGTGTTGTTGACCGTATCTTTTGCTCTACAAAAGCTTCTCAGTTTCAAGAGGTCCCATTGATTGATTGTTTCTCTCAGTGTCTGTGCTACTGGTGTTCTATTTAGGTGGTGATCTCCTATGCCAATGCGTTCAAGACTACTTCCTACTTTCTCTTCTAGCAGGTTCAGAGTAGCTGGATTTATGTTGAGGTCCTTGATCCACTTGGACTTAAGTTTTGTGCACAGTGATAGATATGGATCTATTTGCAGCCTTCTACATGTTGATATCCAGTTATGCCAGCACCATTTGTTGAAGATGCTTTCTTTTTTCCATTGTACACTTTTGGCTTCTTTGTCAAAAATTATATGTTCATAGGTGTGCGAATTAATGTCAGGGTCTTCAATTTGATTCCATTGGTCCACATGTCGGTTTTTATGCCAGTACCAAGCTGTTTTTATTACTGTAGCTCTATAGTAGAGCTTGAAGTCAGGGATCGTGATGCTTCTAGAGGTTGTTTTATTGTACAGGATTCTTTTGGCTATTCTGGGTTTTTTATTTTTCCATATGAAGTTGAGTATTATTCTTTCCAGGTCTGTGAAGAATTGTGTTGGTATTTTGATGAGGATTGCATTGAATCTGTAGATTGCTTTTGGTAAAATTGCCATTTTTACTATGTTAGTCCTGCCTATCCATGAGCATGGGAGACCTTTCCATTTTCTGACATCTTCTTCAATTTCTTTTTTCAGGGACTTAAAGTTCATGTCATATAGGTCCTTCACTTACTTGGTTAGTGTTACCCCCAAGGTATTTTATGTCATTTGTGGCTATAAACGGCTAGACCCTGGGTGGAGCTCCAGGAGTCCAATTAGCGAGAAAGAGGAGGGTTTATATGAGTGAGAATTGTTGAGACCAAGTTGGATAAAGCACAGGGACAAATAGCCAAACAAATGAAAACACATGAACTATGAACCAATGGCTGAGGGGCCCTCATCTGGATCAGGCCCTCTGAATGGGTGAGACAGTTGATTAGCTTTATCTGTTTGGGAGGCATCCAGGCAGTGGGACCAGGTCCTGTGCTCATTGCATGAGTTGGCTGTTTGAAACCTGGGTTTCAAACAGGGTTGCTTGGCTCGGCCTGGGAGGAGGGGACTGGACCTGCCTGGACTGAATCTACCAGGTTGATCTCAGTCCTCGGGGGAGGCTTTGCCCTGGAGGAGGTGGGAATGGGGAGTGGGCTGGGGGGAAGGTGAGGGGGACCGGAGGGGGGAGAACAAGGGAATCCGTGGCTGATATGTAGAACTGAATTGTATTGTAAAATAAAATAAAATAAAAAACAATAAATAAATAAATAAATAAATAAATAAATAAATAAATAAATAAATAAAATAGTAATTAACTTAAACTTCAGGATCCTGGACCCAAAATAGAATAAAGATCTTCCTAATTTTTATATTGTACTAAAAAAAAAAAACAATACTTCTGTCCTACTTTTGAGTTTTGCCCCTCTCTCTAATAATCCTAAAATTCAAATTTCTACCAAACTCATTAACTATAAGATTAAGAGCAAACTACCCTACCATTCACAGTGAAAAGACTAACCCCAGGTGGAAAATAAGAACACCAAAAGAAAACAGCATGCCAGACAGTTTGGAAGTGAGACTCTAGAAATTCGATATTCACTGCTAATTTTCACATGAATCCCTCATATTGTTTTCTTTTCTGTCTCTAGTCAGCTGTGCTTTTTAATGGGACAATTATCTACTATTTTCATGTGTTTCAATTATTTCTTTAAAAATAAAAACTTCTATAGGATTGTCAAGTTCGTCTATTTGAGAAATTTTATTTACACTCTTGATTGCCCAATGTGGCATCCACTATACAATTTAGATCATGTGGAATGACATTATTCATAGTTACTAATAACAGTCACCTTCACCAGCAAAGATATAGATATTCTTTATAGCTTTGTTTTGAATAAAAACAATGGAAGCTTGTAGCTAGAGTTTTCCTGCCTGGCCCACAGTCAGGACAAATCTCTCTCACCTGCCAGTCCCACAACCGCTCAGACCCAACCAAGTAAGCACAGAGACTTATATTGGTTACAAACTGTATGGCCATGGCAGGCTTCTTGCTAACTGTTCTTACAGCTTAAATTAATTCATTTCCATAAATCTATACCTTGCCACATGGCTTGTGGCTTACCAGGATCTTCACATGCGGCTTGTCATGGTGGCGGCTGGCAGTGTCTTCCTCACCCAGCTTCCTGTTCTCTCAATTCTCCTCTGTTAGTCCCACCTATACTTCCTGCCTGGCCACTGGCCAATCAGTGATTTATTTATTGACCAATCAGCAACACATTTGACATACAGACCATCCCACAGCAGAAGCTAAACACAGGAAGTAAGAGCGAAATGTGGTGTGGATTAGGCCACCAAAAAGCCGTTTCCAGAGGTGGGGATGAAGGAGGCACAAGTGAAAGCTGGGATGAGTCACATTGTGGCTCTCACACACCAGCCCCACTGGAAAGGAGTTGGTTAAATGCCAGCAAAACATCCAACTGCTCATTATCACACTCGCAGAGGGAAAAAAGGAGCTGCTGCCTTCATTATTAAAGGAAACAGGGTTTTCAACATGATGAATACTACAGGCATTGACCTACTCAAGAGAATTTTTTAATGTAAACATCTTACACTTGGGGCACAGGGCACTCTGGTGTGTGTGTGTGTGTGTGTGTGTGTGTGTGTGTGTGTGTGTGTGTGTATGTGTGTTTGTGTGTGTGGCTTCACATGATCTTTTTTTGTTTGTTACTCTGTTTTTAATGGAACAGTTCTCTACTAATTTACTTTGGCAAATGCAGTCAATGGGTAAAGATGTTTGGTACCCTTTCTCTGTCTTTACATTTTGACATCATTATTTATTTCTCACCATTTTCATTTTAAATTTTGAAAATTAGTATTCAAAGTATCTGATTTCCTTATCTCATATTTTAATATGTACGATTTTCTTAGTTCTTCTCCCCTGCTCTCTTCCTCATCTATCTGTACCTCTCCTGTGTCCCTCCACTCCTCTCCCTTTTCTTGTTATATGTGCTTTAATACCCCCCAGTCCATCATTGTCATCTCTAGTTTCACGATTTACACGGGTGACACTATACATTAAAAACTAGGATCCACGATCAGGAAGAATACGTGATATTTGTCTTTTGGAGTCTGGGTCATCTTAAACAATATAGTAATGTCTACATCCATTCACTTCCCTGAAAGTTTCACAATTTTATTAAATTTTTAGCTCAGTAAAATTTCACTGTGTGTATGTATCACACATTTTGCATCCCTTCGTCTGTTAATGGACATCTATTTGACATTTTCTTTTAATGAATTATTCACACCTGTGTAAAAGCGACTGTCCTGGTTTGTCTCATTTATCACCTCATCTTTAAATTAAAAGAAAGAAAAAAGAAGAAGACAACACCAAGTTCCTGTTGTCAATAGCACCGTGACACCAGTCTGGTGAAAGCATGCTTATCTATTTCATTATTCATCACATTCTCTAGTTGAACCTACATTTTCTATTTTTAAAAGTGTCCTGGAAAAGTCAGCTTAAATCATAACTGGCCCTCAGTGCTCACCTGGAGAGAAGCAGAAAGCAAGTTCACCCCAAAAATGCCCTGGGAAATAAAGGAATGACCTACTTCTCACCAAATCTAATGGTGCATTTTTCAATCCCCATTCTCCTTGGTTTTTTTTTTTTTTCATTTTAAATTGTTTAACACCTACTTTCTCCTGAAGTGCCTTCTTGGCTTGTTCACAATCCCCAAACCTCATCTTCTAGCCTCCAAGCACAGCTGCTCACCCACTCACTGCTGCACAAGGACCTCATTCTCTTCCCCAGCCTCCACCTGGGCACTTCTCCCAAATCCAATCTTCCATTTACCACTCTTCCTATACCTGTAAGAAAGTCCATCCTTGATTTCATCTGTTATCACCTCTGTGTATTTGAAAATCAAATATTACTTGACAGCTCATCCTTCATCCGATTCCAGGGCTGCATCTTTCTCTTTATATCACATAGATTTTTTCGGAAAAAAGAATGGGGTTGTCAATTTTCACAGAACTATGTACCCAAATGATTATCTCTCCATGTTCTTTATTTTGCCTTTATCCTCCATGTAACAGTAATGACTAGAAATGTCATTGAAACAGAAGGGACAGTTACACAAGTTTCATGACTACATTTCTGTTTTCAATCACTACATTTATTTTTAAATCAAAATTATTAAGCATTCATGGATTCATAGATATTCTAGTTTCTGCATATATTCTTCATATGGGTCATATACCCCAAAATTCTGTATCTCCTTTTCCCGACCTTAAAATAAGAAGGACAGATATTTTATTGGAATCAATAAACACAGGAGTTTCCTGAAGGAAAACATTTCTAATTCCATTAGAAATTAAAGTTGATCCATGAGAGCATATTATAAACTTCTGCTACTCTGTTCTCAGCAAGAATCAAATGGTCCTTTGTAAAAAACCTGCCTTTTTATTACTGGGAAGCAGAATCTCAGCAGATGGCCAATATGTTAAAGTCTCATGAGCTGTTGCCCTACAATCACAAATGCATGCTTGTTCTTCAGAGTTCTGCTCTCCCATCTTACCTAGGAGAGTGTTCTAGTAGGCAAAGTATCACAGATCTTCAACTTTAATTTTCATTAAATGTGAACCAGCCAACACTTACTGAGCAGGTGGTAGGTACTCAAAAATAAATATGATAGAACACCCACTTGTTAGTTGTTGATCTTGGTGTCTCCACTATTGGTGTTCTGTTCAGAAAACCATCTCCTGTGTCAATGAATTCCAAGTGATTCCCCAGTTTCTCTTCTACCAGGTTCAGTGTATCTTTTCTGAACAGAATACTGATACTGTGTCAAAGCCTGCCCACAAGTTGACTGAGCATTGGGAGGAGGCATGCGGATTGTAGAGACAATGAAAAGACAGAACAGAGTCAAGAGGACTGCCAATCAATGCTGACAGTCCTGAGTTTATTTCACAGCCAGCTTATGTACAGTCTTGAAGGACAGAAGTAGCACAATGCACAGCACAGGCATTCAACCACTATCTATTCCGTCCTTGAGTCAAGGAGCAGGCAGTTTCATTTTCTATCTCAATGTAACTCCCACTGCCATCAGCAGCCTGCGTCTAGCTTGATAGTATGTTCCTTCCTATGGGCTAATCAGGACTTTCTCAGGGCCCTGGAGCAAGCAAGCCTGAACTCTATTGACTCCGAATAGACTTCAGATTCAAACTGGGAGACTGAGTCAGTTAGTTGTGGGCTCCTACAATAGTCCAGGCACTAAAATCAACAATTAGTAAATAGGACCTCATGAAACTTTAAAGCTTCAATAAGGCAAAGGACACCATAATTTGGACAAAGTGGCAGCCTACAGAATGAGAAAAGATTTTTTACCAACTCTACATCTGGTAGAGGAATAATATCAAAAATATATAAAGAACTCCAGAAACTAGATATCAAAAAATAGTCTAATTTATATAATTTAAAAATGAGATACAGAGTTAAAACAGAAAATTCTCAATAGAGGAATCTCAAATGACTGAGAAACACAAATAAATGTTTTAGCATCCTTAGCCATCAGAGAAATGCAAATCAAAACTATTTTGAGATTCTATCTTACGCCTGTCAGTATAGCTAAGATCAATAACAGAAGTGACAGCTCATACTGGCAAGGATGTGGAACAAGGGGAATACTCCTCCATTGCTGGTGGGAGTGCAAACTTGTACAGCCACTATGGAAATCAACATGGAGGTTCCTAACAAAATTGGGAACCAGTCTACTTCAAGATCCAGCTATGCCATTCTTTGACATACAACCAAAGGACACTCCAAACTACCACAAGTACAGTTGCTCAACTATGTTCATTGAGACTTTATTCATAATAGCCAGAAACTGGAAACAACCTAGATGTCCCAATTGAAGAATGAATTAAAAAGAAAATGTGTGGGTACTTTTACAGAGTAAAGTAATACTCAACTGATTAAAAAAATTACATCATGAAATTTACAGGCAAGTGAATGGAACTAGAAAAAAATCATCCTGAGTGAGATAACCCAAACCCAGAAAAATAAATATGGTATATATTCACTTAAAAGTGGATATTAGCTGTTAAGTAAATGATAACCAAGCTACAATTCATAGATCCAGAAAGGTTAGGTAAAGAGAAGAATTCTAGGGAGGAGAAATGTATCTTCCTAGGAAGGGAAATCAGAATAGTGTTACAGGTAGACTAGGGGCAGGTGGGGACTTGACCAAGTGGGAGGATCAGGTAGCAGGTTAGATTGGGTGGAGGAGGAGAGTGTGGGGAGACAGCTGGGATTGGGGACACTTGGGGTGGTGTGGAAACCGAGTGCAGTGGAAACGTCCTAGAATGTATGAAGGTGATTCTAATGAGGACTCCTAGTAATGGGGGATACAGAGTCTCAACTGGTCATCTCTTGTAGCCAGGTGAGGTTTCCTGTAGTATAATATTATTTTAAGGTGTGTTACTTTTGTTTATGTTGCATTTGTTTAACTCTGTGAAGCTGTAATACTACACCCATGTAAAACACCTGATGGTCTAATAAAGAACTGGCTAAAAGCAAGGCAGGAGAAAGGATAGGCGGGGCTAGCAGGCAGAAAGAACATATATAGGGGAAATCTGAGAAGAGAGAGATCTGGAAGCAGCCAGAGAAGGAGGACTCCAGGGGCCAGCCACCCAGCCACACAGACAGGCACTAAGTAAGAAACAAAGAGAGGTATACAGGAATAGGAAAGGAAAATCCCAGAGACAAAAGACAGATGGATTAATTTAAAGTTAAGACAAGCTGGCTAGAAATTAAGCCAAGCTAAGGCTGGGCATTCATAAGTAATAATAAGCTTCCATATGTGATTTATTTGGGAGCTAGGTGGCAGCCTGCCAAAAAAAAGTAAAAAACAAACAACAACAGTTTCCAGTGGCAGGACTAGGTTGCATTCAATTAATTTGTTGGCTAAGTGGGTCCCATGGAAATCTTAAACAACCCAGGCTGATGCTAAGACAAAGGGTAGCTCTCCACAAACCAACAGCAGGGCCCCACTGCTGAGGAAAACACCCACACAACTCACTGAACTTGGAGAAGTCGAGTTGGTGCCTACATGTAGCCTTCACCCCTACAATCTAGTCTATTTGGTGTGGGAAGGTACTCTGCATGCTATTGAAAGAGAAAGATGGACAGCAACCCAGCCACAAAACTTTTGACCTGGCCTGCCTACAAACTGTGGTAGGACAATGGTGGCATAGAACTTCTGGGAGTAGCCAACCAATGTCTGATTTGACTTAAGTCCTCCTCCATAATAGGAAATCCATGGCCAACACTGCTTGGGTAACCTAGAACCAGAGACTAGCTAGCCTGGAGACATAAAGTAAAACCAAACATAACTGATCTTTAATATATATATATATATATATATATATATATATATATATATATATAATGACTCCTGGTGATATTCTGCTATATCCATAGATCAGTGCTTCATCTCCATCATCATCAGAGAGGCTTCCCCTGTCAGCAGATGAGAACAGATACAGAGACCCATAGCCAGACATTAAACAGAGAGAGACTCTAAATGGGAGGTCTCTATCAAATCTCTCCCCTTAGAGCTCAGGAAGTCCCAGGAAGCAGAAGGATAGAAGGATTGGGAGAGCCAGTTGGGAGAAAGGGGAACAGACCCCTGGAGAACATGGCCCTCTGAATCAACTAAGCAAGGCACATATGAGCTCATGAAACCTGAGGCAGCAAGCATAGGGTCTACATGGATCTGCAGCAGGTCCTCTGCATATATATTGTAGCTATTAGCTTAGTGTCTTTATGGGACTGCTAACAGTGGGAACAAGTAGGACTCTGACTCTGGTGCCTGCTCTTGGGACTCTTCTCCTTTTGGGTTGCCATATCCAACTTCAATATGATTTTTTTTTTGCTTTATCTTAAGTATATTTTGTTTTGTCCTGTTTGGTTGTTGTCTCTTAGAGGCTTGTTCTTTTCTGGTGAGTAACAGAGTGGATTGGGAAGGGGAATGAAGCAGGAGAGGGAGGAACCGGGAGGAATGGAGGGAGGGAAAACTGTGATCAGGGTGTGTTGTATGATAAAGAAGCTATTTTCAATAAATAAATAAATACAGGTTAAAGGGATTTATGACTACTAAGTCATCTCTAAAGAAGATTCTAGAAAGAATACTGAAGAGAAGAAAAAGACACCCAAGAGATCACAGGGAACAAATATCCAATGCCAGGACAGATAATCAGAAGAGATCTGAGAAAACACCACAAAATCAGCAAAGATATGGGAATTAATATACATATTTCAATAATAACAGTATTAATTGAATTGTATTAATGCCTCAAAAGACACAGACTAGCAGATTTTGTTAGAAAGTGGGCCCACGTTTTGCTGTTTCCAAGAAACACACACCTCACATCCAGATATAGATGCTACCTAGAGACAAAGGTAGAAAAAAAATATTTTGAGAAAATGGAATTAAGAAACACCTGGTGTAACTATTCTTAGGTATCACAAAATATATTTCAAACTGAAATTAATGACAAGCGATAAAGAGGAACATTTCATACTTGTTAAATGAAAAATCCACCAAAAGGGTTTAACATTCCTAAACATACACTTACCAAACACAGGCACAACCAATTTCATAAGAGAAATTCTAGGCCAGGTGGTGATGGCGCACACCTTTAATCCCAGTACTCAGGAGGCAGAGCCAGGCAGATCTCTGTGAGTTCGAGTCCAGCCTGGTCTACAAAGTGAGTTCCAGGAAAGGTGCAAAGCTACACAGAGAAACCCTGTCTCGAAAAGAGAGAGAGAGAGAGAGAGAGAGAGAGAGAGAGAGAGAGAGAGAGAAATTCTATTACATCTAAAACCAAAGGCCATCCACAACACAGTGATAATAGGAGAATTCAAAACCCTTCTCTCACCATTAGACAATTATCTAGGGAAAAAAACAAACAGGGAAACTCTAGAGTTACATGATGTCGTGAGTCAAATGGGCCTGACAGATAGATACAATCACTGAAGAATACACATTATTCTCAGAAACCCATGCAACTTTCTCCAAAAATCAACCACATATTATGATAGAAAACAATCTCCATAAAAACAAGATAATTTGAATACCATCCAGAATTGTGTCTGACAACAAGAGAATACAGCTGAATATCAACAGCAATGGAAATTACAAATAGAACCCGAACTCGTAGAAACCAAAAAACACATTAGTGAATAATAATTCAGTCAAGGAAGAAACCAAGAAAAAAAACCTTTTAATTCCTAGAATTGAATGTTTCAGACTCTTGAGGACAATGTCTTCTCGTGTTTGTGTGCTGGCATCTGTAAGTGGTTTTTCACATTATCAAGGTTTAGGCTCCCCTGTTCTTCCCACTTTCACTCTTTTCAGCTCTGCTGATTAAGTACCGTCCATATGGAGTATCTATGTATTTATTTTCTTTAAAGAGCCTGAGTTATACAGCACTTGAGGCCAGCTGTAGTCCCGGGGAGTATCACTCAAAGCTGGCATCCTAGTATTGATCTGCTGATCTCTGGGTTGAGAAGAGTGATCTCTTTATTAGCAGTAGAAAATAGATGTCTAGTAAGCTGTGGCTTTGAGTGACATTACAATAACTTAATTAACCTCTGGTAGCATGAGATAAAAATTCCATTGAGAAATAGGTTTGGGAAACCACATGGCTACTTCAACTGACTGTGTATGCCTTTGAGTAATCGTTTTAGAGACTGTGAATACAAGGTTGTGTATGGGATCCTGGTAGCCAGACAGGTACATTGTTTAGTATTTACATGTTGACCTTGACACTATCTGTATTCTGTGGAGGTTGATTTTTGAATGGCAACTTAGTTGGACTGAGAAGCTCCTAGGTGATAACTAAAGTCACACCTCTGGGCATGTATATGTGTGTGAGGAATTAACAAAGAGGAAATAATCCATAGTAGATGTGTGGGGGAGATACCATCCCAGATACTGAAGGCCCAAGTGGAATTAAAGGGAGAGAAAGGAGAGAGCTTGCTGATACATACAGCCTCTTCCTCTGCTTCCTCTGCCATGATATGAGCTGCTCAGCTGTACCACACTTTCCCTACCCGAGGCCTGTGAAACTCCGCACACTGGCATTGTCCTGCATCTCTTCCTCCTCTGAAGCACTTCGTTACAGCAACAGAAGTCTGACTAATTTATCTCTTATATAACTGGCTCTACTACGCTATGTCAAAAAACTACACAACCCAGATGTACCCCCTGGTTTGCTATGACGTTTCTTTCTGCATGACTAGTAAACTAAACGACAGAAAACAACAGGGGCAGCAAACCCTGAGTTTGTCCCTGTTGCCCAAATCCTCCTATACCAGTGTCTCTGGAATGGCTCTGAGACAGTTATGTGGAGCATCACCCTAGACATGAGGCTTCATCAGGAACTTAAACAGCTAGTTCCACAGCCATCATTCATCTCAGAGCCCTGCTCTACAATGCCAGTGCTGACCTGCAGGTTACAGTACTGGATGCCCAGTCTGCCTTATTGCCTCCTGACACTAGTGACACAGTGAGACTCCCATTCAGGGTTAGTAAACCATTTTCTTCCCTTTCTCCTTCCTGAACTGATCTCATGCATCTCTAGGTGACAGCAGCCGCCTTTTTCTGATCTTTGATCTGTTCAATACTCACACCTTGTGTCTTTTCTGTTCATAGTGCTCACGATATGTATTTGTCTTTTGGGAACCTTACAGAAAGTGTCGCAATTTTAAACATGTCTTTATAGAAAAGGGTAGATCATTGAATCTACTCTGAATAAAGGGAAGATACAGAAATGATAAGATAAAATGTAGATTTTGGGATCTACTAAAAAAAGAGAATATGGATATGATAAAAAGGGAGACTATTGAATCTACTTTTAAAAAGGAACTACTTGTTTTAAATAGGATAAGTAGTGAAAGTTTTTTGTCTGAATCTGTCAAATGTTAATGGACTAGACGTTGTTAGTGTAATTCTTGATTGTATATACTTATTGGATATAGTTTTTCTTGTATTCGTTATAAGCTTTTTTAATTTTAGACAAAAAAATGGGAAATGTGATGATACTGTGTTCCTCAATATACTGTGCACCCTAATAAACTTATCTGGGGTCAGAGAACAGAACAGCCACTAGATATAGAGGCCAGAAAATGGTGGCACACACACCTTTTTTTTTTTTTTAAATTTTTATTTTGTAATACAATTAAGTTCTACATACAGGCACAGATTCCCTTGTTCTCCCCCCTCCCGCCCCCCTCACCTTCCCCCCAGCCCGCCCCCCATTCCAATCTCCTCCAGGGCAAAGCCTTCCCCACAGACTGAGATCAACCTGGTGGACTCAGTCCAGGTAGGTCCAGTCCCCTCCTCCCAGGCCGAGCCAAGCGAACCTGCATAGGTCCCAGGTTTCAAACAGCCGACTCATGCAATGAGCACAGGACCCAGTGCCACTGCCTGGATGCCTCCCAAACAGATCAGGCCAATCAACTGTCTCACCCACTCAGAGGGCCTGATCCAGTTGGTGACCCCTCAGCCATTGGTTCATATTTCATGTGTTTCCGTTTGTTTGGCTATTTGTCTCTGTGCTTTATCCGACCTTGGTCTCAACAGATGGCTCAGAGGTTAAGAGTACCGACTGCTCTTCCAGAGGTCCTGAGTTCAATTCCCAGCACCCACATGGTGGCTCACAACCATCTGTAATGAGATCTGGCACACACACCTTTAATCCTAGCATTCCGGAGGCAGAGATCTGTCTGGATCTTTGTGAGTTCAAGGCCACACTGGAAACAGCCACGCATGGTGACACACGCCTTTAATCCCAGGAAGTGAGGGCAGAAAGCAGAAAGGTATAGAAGGCGTGAAAACCAGGAACTAGAGCCTGTTAAGCCTTTGAACAGCAGCTCAGCTGAGATCCATTCAGATGAGGACACAGAGATTTCCAGTCTGAGGAAACAAGATCAGCTGAGGAATTGCTGAGGTGAGGTTAGCTGTGGCCTGTTCTGTTTCTCTGATCTTTCAGCGTTCACTCCAATACCTGGCTTCAAGTTTGTTTTTATTAATAAGACCTTTTAAGATAGTGCTACACTGGCACCCAACTTGTCGGGTATGAATTCTTGAAAAAGCTCAGACCAAGCTACACGTTGCCAGTTGTAGTGGTACACCGGTAGGATTTGCTGAAGGAGGCAGAGGCAGGAGGATCCCGAGTTTGAGGTCAGCCTGGGAGACTTGCTGAGGAGAAGCTGCAGCTGGGCCGAGCTACCAACAGTGGCGGCAGGACCATGAAAGTGGTGGCTGCTGCTCCAAGTTGCCAGCTGCGTCTCATCGTGTTGATGGCGGCAGCAACACTGTTACCGGGGATGTGTTTATTGCTTGTATTTATTGTATATAGTGATTGTACTTATTGTATATAGTTTTTCTTATATTAGTTATAATTTTTTATTTTTATTTTTATTAGAAAAAAGAGAAATGTGGTGATATTTTATTCGCGCTGAAATGTGATATTTTATTTGTATGTTAATAAAGTTTGCCTGGAGATCAGAGGTCATAGCCAGCCATAAACAGAAGTCAGGCAGTGGTAGCACACACCCTTAATCTGATCACATGGCAGGCAGAGTCTCTGTGTGTTCAAGGACACAGCCAAGCGTGGTGACACACACCTTTAATCCCAATACCGACTATAGAGACGTGGAGGTCTGTATAGACAGGCAGTGATGAGGAAGTCATGTGGCTAGGTTAAGAGTCAATGAGAAGGCAGAACAGGAAGGCAATAAAGGTGCAGGTTAGACAGGAAGAGGCTCTCTTAGGAAGCTATGGTGATGTGGTGAGCTAAGGTTAGTTGTCGGCTATTTCTCTGATCTCTACGGCTCGCACCTCTGTATTTGGCTCTGTGTTTCTTATTTAATACGACTGTTTATAAATTCGTCTACATGTCTTGATGAAGTTTAAGTTATACACACCGTTCTTCAACCATTTCTTCTTTCACAGCACTCTCTGCTTCCCATGCTGGGTTTTGTAATGGACCTTACTGTGTCTTCCCCTTCATAGCCTGTTTGCCCTCTGCATTTCAGCTGGGAGGGAACTATAATGATATAAGAGTGTTCTGGCAGGAGAAGCATACTAGACTCAGACTAAACTGTATATATATATGGACTAAACTGTATATATCATATATGGACATGTATCAACTCTTACTACTTAGGCGTTGTGGAATATTCCTTTACATTGTGTGAAGATGTGTCACTGTGACTGGTTCAATAAAAAGCTAAATGGCCAATAGCTAGACAGGAAGTATAGGTGGGATTTCAGAAAGGCGGAGTTGCCAGCCAGATGGAGAGGAAGCAGGATGGGAGTACAGAGTAAAGGTAACCAAGCCACATAAAGGAACCTAGATTTTAAAAAATGTGTTAATTTAAATTATAAGAACTAGTTAGGAACAAGCCTAAGCTATGGCCAAGCTTTCATGATTAATAAGTCTCTGTATCATTTTTTGTGAGCTGGCAGCCCAAAAAGAAAAGTCCATCTATGCTTAGGAGCCATTTCCTCTGTCACTGCTGTGAGGATACCCTGCCCAAGACATAGAAGTTACTGTTGTGTCCACATGAAATTCCTCACCTCCTCTTTCAAGACTAAGTTAATAGTATTAAGTGTGTGAATAAATAGTATTTATTTTATATAAAATCAGTATTTTCATGTGACAATAGAGACTTTTTGCTAAACAACTTCATATTCCTATCTTTCATCCTGCCAGCAGAGGATACTGTTGGGGCCTCTCCCTTCAGACCTCAAAAGACCTCATGGATCCTCATCAAAGCAAAGGTCTTGATAGCCAAGGTGAAAGTGCAATCAGACTTAATATACAGAATTTCTGCTATGCCTGTGCATGATACAAATAATTTTGATACATGGGTTTAATATGTCAATTATCATCCCTGTGTTTTAAAGTAAAGACAAGGCTTACACCATCAGAAAAGAAAAAATGGAGAACCATATTAGTGCTGCCTGAAAGATTTTTATCAAACTTATTCCTGAATCATAACCGGTATTTCACTTTGAGAATCTAATAAATATTTTAGAATGACATTTCATTTGTTTTACAATGACATTTGGCATTGGAATAAAAGAGCCAGAAAAAGAAATATAAAAAGGTTCCTTCCACTGCTCACAGGATTCCTTATACTTAAAGACCAAGTTGGCTTATGATGCTCATGAAAGTTGCTTTAAATTATGAGCAACTGCAGGAGGATCCCAATCAGCAATACAAAGTTGAAGTCCATTGAACCTTAAATGCACAAACCTACAATTGATTCTAAGTGCTTAGATTTGTTTATTTATCATTTTCTAATACCTCATTCTGAGTTATCTATTAGCATTTTGTGGGATGCTACTGAAAAAAGGGTGCCACTTCACATATGATTAAGTGTGGTGATATATTGTGTACCCTAATATATTGTGTACCCTAACAAACTTATCTGGGGATCAGAGGACAGAGCCAGACACTAGATTAGACATAAAGGCAAGACAGTGGTGGCACACACCTGTAATCCTATCACTCAGGAGGCAGAGATTCATTTGGATCTCTGTGAATTCAAGAGCACACTGGAAACAGAGCCAGGCATTGTGGCACATGCCTTTAATCTCAGCACTAGGAAGGAAGGAAGATGCGGGGCACAGAAAGGTATATAAGGCAACAGTAAACAGGAAGTCTCTCTCTGGAGGCTGAGGGGTTGGTAAGGTGAGGTTGGCTGTGGCTTGTTCTGTTTCTCTGATCTTTCAGCTTTCACTCTAATATCTGACTCCAGGTTGTCTGTTTGTTTGTTTGTTTGTTTGTTTTTATTAATAAGACCACTTAGCAATTTGTGTTACAATTAAGAAATTTAGGATGCAGACAAATCATATTATGTTTAATAAAATCATAGCAATGTCCAGTCAGTTGACTTAAGTCCTTTGGTGGCCAGGATGCCCCACTGGAGGTCATTCTCAGCAGAGCACAGTGGTCCTAGAGCAGGGCAAGAGGTGAGGTAAACAGCATTAGCTATGTAGAATCTTAAGCCAGAGGTACCCAAGTGTGTGATTTCACTGTTGAGGAGATACCCTGCTCATCTCAACCACTTACAACATCAGCATGTAGCACAGTGAGGTAAGAACAAAGGAAAACCCAGGTGTGGGTGCACAGATAAAGCAAGCAACCAGAAAATAATTGGTCATGTTTCTCTCCTTTCCAGTCAAACCTTCACAGCTAGTGACTTACTATCTAAAGTGTGAAGGCTCTGCTCTCTCTATTGGGGTCTACATCCTGGCATTTGTTCCAAAAAACTCTTTAGGAGCTTGGCCACAAAACCAAATCACAGGACATTTGGGGAACACAACCCCTATGAATAAAAGTATCATATTGGAAACAAATTCCAGTGGGCAACCATGGTATTATAGTAGCTAAAGCAAGAACTTTAAGTTAATACAATATACAAAATACTTGAGTGTGACAATCTGTCAAGTATTTAAAAGGATAAAAATGATAAAAGAGAATTAAGAAGAACTATTATATTTGAAAAATAAAACAGTAAAAATAAAGGCACAATGGGTGGGTATCTTTGAGCTGTACATGGGACACGTTTTAACCAGTGTAATTTGTTTGTAGACATGACACAAAACAAAACATTCCTGTGTGATTGATTCCATGCTTTTGTATTAACAGGAGAAGAGCATACCTTGAGTAGGAGAATAGTCCTGAGAAAAATATGAGGGGTGGATGGAGCAGAGTCACCAAAATGATTACAGATGCACAGCTAAAAAGCACATGCTTATTTGTATACTCAACTGGGAGTGGTTCCATATCTGCATCACTTTCAAGGCATTATATGATGTTATAAGTGGCAAAAATGATACAGCAGAAGGAAAACTTAATGATCTGTGAAGTCAGATTCATACCAATTTTAGTGTTTGTTCTAGCTACTTATCTTATTCTGATACGTGTACATGGAACAATGAGGGCCAAGCAGAAACAACACAAGAAACAAATGCAAGAAAGAGGAATGTAGCAATGATTACGGTTGGATGGCTATTAGAAAAGTTAATAGTAATAATAATAATAATAATAACAATAATAATAACAAGTGTCTGGTATTCACGTAAGGAGACAACAATAAAATAAATAAGAGCAAGAACATCAGCTCCTGGTGGAAGTGATCTGTCCGAACACAAGGCTTGCTGCTCCATCACTAGAGCTGGGAAAGAGGGTAATTCAGAAACAATAAATGAGATCCTTATATCAAATCTATTAAAACCACAGAATAGTTTAGAATTTCCTATATAGAAAGAAACATTTCTTTTTCAAGTAGGAAAGGTACAGTTTAAAAGTTTATGACAACTAATTCCTACATCTTATATACTTCTTGTTTTTAATTGAAATAGAATTACATAAAGTCTTCCTCCCTTTCCTCCCCCTACCCCATCCCAGTCACCCTTCCTCAAAGCTCTCCCATGCTACTCTACTCTCAAGTTAATAGCCTCTTTTTCTTTTATTGTATTTGTTACATACATGTGTGCACAATATACATTATTAGAACCTGTTGGGTCCATTTTGTTGTCTGTGTGTATACGGTGTCAAGGCTACCACTTCGCATTGTTCGAACAATAAGGGGCCTCATATCTGGAAAAGGCTAACTCTGCTCCTTCCAGCAGTTATTAGTTGCTTGCAGTTTGTGGTCAGTGATGGGACCATTCAAAAACTACCCTCTTCCATATTAACATGTTGATACTGCTATTGTTTTGGTCTTGCTTATGTACCCACATCTAGAACTGACTGTTTCACAGCAGTCATCCTGGTATTCTGGCCCTCACAACCTGGCCCCTTCTTCTGAAATGCTCCCTAACCAAAAGATGCAGAAGCATCTGTGATGTAGACGTATACACTGGGGTGGGCTCTCAGCCATACACTGGTCTCTATACAGAGTCCGGTTGTAGTTTCATATGATGGGCTCCACTTGCTGTAACAAGGAACTTCTTTGACGAGGGGTGGTACCTACACTTATCTGTGGATATAGGAATAAGATGTAGAATGTAATCAGGAATTATTCTGGCTTATTCTGGTAAAGCAAAGTGGCCATAGTAGATTATTTTCCTAGGTCCATGACTTCACTAGCTCTGGAAAGCTGGGTAGGTCTCTAGTAGCAGGAATGATTTCTCTTGTTGAGTGAGCCTTAACCCCAATTAGACAGCTGCTGGTTGCCACCCAACATGTGAGTGCCAGTTCTTGCACCTTTATGTGCATCTTACCATTGTGACTGTGTAAGACTATTAATTGCTTTCCTCCTGTAGCTAGGGAGTTTTCTCTCCAGGTCCTACCAAGCCCCAGCAGTCCGACAGCCCACTTATAAAATAAACACACAGATGCTTATATTATTTAAACTGTTTGGCCTAAGGGCTCAGGTTTCTTGTTAACTGTTCTTATATCTTAAATTAATCCATTTATATGAATCTATACTTTGCCACGTGGCTCGTGGCTTACTAGTATCTTAACATCTTCTCATGGCGGCGGCTGGCAGTGTCTCACTGACTCAGCCTTCCACTTCCCAGAATTCTTCTCCTCCTTGTCCTGCCTATACTTCCTGCCTGGCTACTGGCCAATCAGTGTTTTATTTATTAACCAATAAGAGCAACACATGTGACATACAGAACATCCCACGGCACCCTCCCTTGGCAGCTTGCATAGTATTTTCTGGAACCATTAATCCCAGACCACAGGAAAGAGGCTTTCAGGTCAGACCCAGCTCGAGTCATTGAAAAAATGTGCCCTAAGCCTTCTGTGTCTTAAGCAGTTGAGTCCCACCCTTCATCCCTGAGAGACAATCAAGAGCTAAATAGTTAGTTAATCTATATAAATAATTAATATATGTTTTTAGGAGTCCTTAGACTAAACTGACCAACTCTCCAAAAGGAGGTTGCTCATATCTGGTAGTAGGGTTAGTCTATGGTCTCGTAGTGAGTAATGTCAGTCCAATTGGCTCATCTTCAATATATATATACATACATACATAAATGCACATATATATGTATGTATATATGGGGGGTTGAATAAGAATGGCCCCCATACGTCTTAAAAGAGTGCACTATTAAAAGGATTAGAAGGTGTGGCCTTACTGGAGGAAGTGTCACTGGGGTGGGCTTTTTGGTTTCAAAAGCCCATAGCAGGCCCAGTCTCTCTCTCTCTCTCTCTCTCTCTCTCTCTCTCTCTCTCTCTCTCTCTCTCTCTCTCTTTCTCTCTCTCTCTCTCTCTCCTTGCAGAGCAGCAGATAAGAATGTAGCTCTTAGCTATTTCTCCAGCACCATGCATGCCACCATGTTCCCACCATGATTATAATGGACTAAATTGCTGAAACTGTAAGCAAGTCCCCAATTAAATGCTTTCTTTTATAAGAGCTCCCTTTGACATAGTGTCTCTTCACAGAAATAGAACAGTAACTTAGAAAATGTGTGTCTGTATGTATGTATATTTGTGTGTGTGTGCATTTATACATGTGTGCTTATATGTATTGTATATAATTTTAGGTAAATATAAAATAATGTGATTCCTTGAGGTTTTGTCAAACAAATGTTTAACGTTGTCACTCTTTATTCTTTGGTATTGATCTCCCACCTTCCATCCCAATGCCCCCTCCCCATTATACTGTTTCCCACTTAATATCACCTGTATTCTACTTTATCTTCCCAATCACCCACCACTAGTCCCTTTATGTATTCCTGGTTTGGGAGGTTATTTCATGTTGTATGCTCATATCTGAGGATTCAGACCTAATAAAACAGATGAGAGAGAACAGGTGTCATTGTTCTCCTGGATCTGGATTACATGACTCAATATAATCTATTATAGGTTCATCCATTAACCCACAAATTCATTACTCTATTTTCTTTATAGCTAACTAGTAATCCATTGTGTGTATGTACTGAATTATCATTATTCATTCATCTGTTTAAAGATATTAGGTTGTTTTCACTTCCTGGATATTGTGAATAAGGAGGCTATGCTATGAACATGCTGAGCAAATATCTGTGGAATGGGATGTCGGGTCCTTTGGGTATATGCCAAAGAATAATGTAGCTGGATCATATGGTAGATTTGTTTTTAGATTTTGTGGATTCCCCATCATTATTTTCATAGTGGCTCCACCACATTGATCTCCTACCAACAGAAAATGAGGTTTCCTCTTCCTCAACAACCTTTTTGATCTTGGCCATTCAGCTTAGGAGTAGATGAAAACAAATTTGTTTCAGTTTTCACTTCTTCATTGCTAAAGATGATGAATACTTTTAGAAGTATTTCTTAGACAATTTTATTTCTCTATTGAGAACTTTCTGTTTAGATCTCTACCACATTTTTAATTGGGTCATTTGTTTCCTTGACTCTATTTTTTTGAGTTCTCTGTATGTTCTGGATATTACTCCTCTATCAGTTGTATAGCTGGCAGAATACTCTCCCATTCTGTGAGTTTCTTCTTCACTCAATTGATTCTTTCCTTGGCTGTACAGAAGGTTTTAGTTTTACAAGATACTAGTTATTGATTGCAGGTCTTAATTCTTTGGCAAATGAAGTCATGTTCAAAAAGGTAGATAGAATAAATATCATGAAAATGGCCTTCCTCTCAAAAGTAATTGATAGATTCAATGCAACCCCAATCAAAATACTCACAACATTCTTCACAGAAATATATTTTTAAAAATTCTAGAATTTATATGAAACCAGAAAAGATCCCAGATAGGTAAAGTAATCTTTAGCACAAAGAATAATAGAACAGTAGCTATTCCAGTCTGTAAGATACACTATAGAGTTATAGTAATAAAACAATACAGTACTAGCTCAAAACTGACAAGTAGATCAGTAGAATAAAATAAAAGACCCAAGCATGAATTCTTACAACTACAATGATATGATATTTGACAGAAAAAAAATACATTAGAAAAAAGATATCATCTTCAAAAATGCTATCAGGAAACCTAGATATCCCCATGCAGAAGAATGAAATTAGATCCATATATATCACCCTTCATAATAATTAAACCCAAGTAGATCAAAGACCTCGTTTTGAAACCTGAAACACTAAAACTGCTATAAGAAAATATAGGCAGCACCCTAAAAAGATATAGGTGTAAGAAAAGACTTTCTGAACTATAAAGATTTCTTAAGATGTGAAACTATTGAGGATAAAAGAAAATGTTAATACATTTAGTTATGTTTAAACTGTACATTTTGTTGCACCAAAGACATGTTTAAAGGGTTAAAAGACAATTGTCAATATGAGAGATTATATTCACAATATAAGCAACTGAAAGGCAATTGTACATGAATAAGTAAGTCATTCATAGTAGCTAACTCTCAAAAATGTTATCATAAAATTCCAGGTAACATAAAAAGAAAAAAAAAACTACTTGAATTGACCGTCAAAGAAGATGAAGCATTTATAGAGCAAATGAAGCGATCCCAGCAGAAGTCATGTGGTTTTCTGTGGTCCATGCTGCTTCTAGAAACCAGGTGTAAGTCCATGATCCATACTGACATTGGCTGTTATGGGCAAGGAAGCTTCTTGTATAGTGATATCAGAGACTACAGACTCATAATTGAGAATGAGAGACATTGAAGACTTCTGTGACAATATCCCCCATCCCCCCAAAAAGAAACAGTCCAGACAGAAAGCTGTTGAGGAGAGTTCTTAAAAATTGTGATAAAGATGCTGAAGTGTAGTTCTTAACAGTTGATAACTTCTGGTGGTGGGGTGGGGAATGACTCAGCTATCTTTAAGGGGCTGGCCACTGGAAGTTTAACCATGTTCCAATGAGTATATGGGCAACACAAATGGACTTGGTGTTTTGTTTGTTTTGTTTTGTTTCCTTTTGGGGGGAAGAGCACAAGGGTTGTAGGGTGGACCTGGGAGGAATGGGAAGCAAGTGTGATCAGGGCACAATCTTTGCCCTGGAAGAGATTGGAATGGGGGGCGGGCTGGAGGGAAGGTGAGGGGGGCGGGAGGGGGGAGAACAAGGGAATCTGTGCCTGTATGTAGAACTTAATTGTATTGTAAAATAAAAATTTAAAAAAAAAAAAAAGAAATTCCCAAATAATTAGTAAAAAATATTATGTTTGGGGAAATTCAGAAAAAGGAAAATTACTACCAAAATAAGGCATCAAGCAATGGGAGATTCAGGGAAAATGATAATGATATTTATGAGGGGCATCAACCCCAAGGTTTTCCTGTGTATTAGGGGTGCATGTGTATGTGCATGTGTAAAATATTCACAAGTTTGTGGGTCTGTGTACATGTGCAAAGACCATATAATAAACTCAGGGCCTTCCTGAATCATCTACAACTAATTTTTTTTTTTAGTCAGGGTCCCTTACTGAGATCCAGGTTAGCCTGACTAGCCGGTGAGCGCCAGGAATGCTCTCATCTCCACTTTCCAACATTTGTATTACAGACGTGTACCGTCTCACCACGCTTCTTTAATGTAGCTTCTAGATATTGACCTCAAGTGCTTAGGTTTGCACAGTACACGCTTTTCTAAGTAAACTACCTTCTCAGCTTCAGCAAGGATATTTTCCCATGTAACAGAATATTATTCAGCTACGAAATCAGAAATCTAATACATGTTACATGAATAAACCCTGAAGACACTTATATAAAATAAACTACACACACAAAAAGGCACATTATTTCAATAATGTGAAATATCTAAAAACAGAAAACTCATAGTGTAAAAGGAATCTTACAAGTTAGGAGGAGTCAGGAAAAAAAGAATGGGGAGTAACAGAGTAATATTAGTAATTATATTAGTAATATAATAAAATAGAACATAGTAAACAGCTAATAGGGTTTCTTTTTGTAGTACTGAAGATATTCTAAAATTAGAAAGCAATGATGACCACATCATCTTGAAAAGCTGGATTTGTAAGCTGCAATTTTCATCTGAGTTCTTTTTTATATTTATTTAAAAAATTTTCCATATGATATACTTTGGTTATATCCTTTGTATTCCCTCAACTCCTTCCAGATCACCCCTCCCTACCAACCCAACTTCATAGTATTTCTTTCTTAAAAAAAAAACATGAAACTATCACAAAACAAAAACAAAAAAGTACAACAAAACCAAAATATGAAATTCATTTTCCATTAGCCAGTTGTTCCTAAGCATGTGGCCCTCCCTGGGTGTGATTGCTATTCCACAGGGTCATTACTTTGAAGAAAACTGATTTTTTCCTTCTAGCAGTCATCAATTGAAAATAACTTCTTAGTTAGAGGAAGAACTTTGTGCCCACTTCCCCTTCTGCTTCCTGAGATTGCGTCTAGTTTGAGCAGGGTAGATGTCCATCAGTTGATTAATGGATGATGAAAATGTAGCAAATTTACACACTGGAAGGGAGGGGAGGGATAACTGATACTAAAGGCCTTTGAAAGTTTACATAGAAACCTACTACTGTGAAGCTTTCTACAATATGGACATACATAAATGAAATTTAAAAGTAGTTACCAATAATGGGAGAGACAATAGCCCTACTAGATATCATATGCTCCAAGTAAAACCCCCATTACTGAATTGTTAAACATCTTTTTCAGTCATTGATGAAAAGAGTTTTATAGATCAACCACCAAAGTATTACAAGCTATTGCTAATGCTGTTGGTTACTTTCCACCAGCCATAGAAAGGCTCAAGTGTTGAAAATACTACATGCTTTATATCACCAAAATTGGAGAAATAGCTGGTGTTCAATTAGAAGCTTTACTCCTATTGATTAGAATTCATAGTGTGGGAAGGTACCCTAGATCCTACTGAAAAAGTAAAAATCAGTCTTACCCAGCTATGAACCTGTGAACTATAATACTAATATGCCAGCAAGATCTGCCTACTGATGCAGTAGTAGCACAAATGTTATGGGCATAGCCAACAACTTTTTGATTGGATTTAATACTCATTCCATGAGATGGAACCCAAACATGATACTGTTAATGAGGCCAAGAATCTGAGGTCATGGGACCCAGGGGAAAATCTACCACAATTATTCTAGTAAATGAAATTATCAATAAAATGACCTCTAAGAACGTATTCTCATATATCATTCTAGCAATAGTTCCTGGCAACAGAAACTAGCATGTAGTAGGAATTTGCTCCACCCATGACCTTGGGCTATCTGGCCTGATAGAGGTAGTGCTTCTTATCTGCCTATATGACCACTTAAAAGGAAGGAGAAAGGGAGTTGAGCTCTCTTGGGTAGTGAAGACTGGATCAGGTAACATGAAGCAGCATGTGATCAATCCCCAGCTTTCTAAAAACTCTGCAACTGGATTTACTGTATCCTGTATCAGTGAGTCTGTTTTCCTCCATAGAACCCCTGAATAAATTGATATATACAGACCACTGAGGCTCTCATTACACTAGCAACTACTTTATAAAATACCTTTACATTATCTACTGAATTTAGACATTTGCATATGCAATTATACTACAATTCCACTTTTATCTTTATAGCCAAGAAATTCTTTCACATGAAAATTAAGAGACAAGTGCAGAACTGGTCATAACATGGTGCTTTCAAATTGAAAAGCTCAGAAATAATCCAAATGTTGACCATCTAGGAAAGCAAACAAATAAGCATTAAGACATTTTACAATAGTTCAAATGATCAGACCAGAACAGAGTGGTTCAAATTTGGTAATAGATTATAAATTTTAGACAAGGTTTTATTAAACATTGTAATATAGTTAGAAACAGTGATATAACTATAACCCATCTGTAACTTAAATTTCTAACCAAACTGTAGATTTTAATTTAGTACTTCTTGTAATCACGTGCTGCTAACAAATGAAATTTCCAATGGAAATATAGTCTGTCCATATCTATGTGTTTCACATGCATGAATGGATTCAACCAAAAAATGTAAACATTCAGAAAAAAAAAGAAAGAAAAATTACCAACAGGACTCAGGGGATTACTCAGTTATTAAGGTGCTTGTCTTGCTCAGTTGTTAAAATGCTTGCCTTGAAAGCATGAAAGCATAAGGACCTGATACCAGTCCCCACTTTCAAAAATAAAAAAGGTGGATAGCATCTGAGGAACAACATCTGAGGTTGTTCTCTGGCCTCCATAGGTACATGCATACATGTGCATACACACATGCACACATGTATACACAAAATAACAAAAATTACATACAACCCAAGCACTCTTTATTAAGCTAAAAATAACTAAAATAGATAAACATAATCTTAAAGAAAATATTTAGTTATAAAAGTAAGTATAAAATTCAGAATGATACTGTCTTGAATAATGATGCAAGTTTGAAGGATAAGACAGACATACATATCTTTTACATCTTCAGAATAACAGTATAGAAACAGAAGAAAGGCATGCATAGATCACCAGTTAATGGAGTATCATCAATATAGATTATAGTGATTTGTTCTTTTGCTCCTAATATCAAATTTTCAGGGCAAAATAATTATTCAAAATAGTCAGAAAGTATGAAGTAAAAAATAAAAACTAGGTCACCGGGAACCAGAGTCTTGAAGCAGGGTTTCTCAGAACTCAAGTGGAGGAGCAGAGAAATAGTCCTTCCCAGGTAGCCTGGAGAGCAAAGGCTAGTAAATCAATGAGGATGGGGTTAGAGAGAGATTCTGGGAACTGATGGTTGTTAAAATAAATCCTCCTGGAAGCAAGAATGTGAAGATAGATATAAATGGTAGATCTTGAAACCTAAGCAGAGTTCAATGTCCTTTCATGGCAGGGTTTATACTGTGGAAGAAGGCATTATCAAGATTAAAAAAAAATACATTAGATAATTAGCAAGCAGCAGGAAGGGTAAAATGATAAGTATATTTTCAGGAAGTGCTAGGAATTAAGGAACCACTGTAGTCATCAAGGTAGGATTAACTTGCCTACTATTTATATATTTTCATACATACATACATACATACATACACATACACACACACACATACACACACACACACACACACACACACACACACACACGCATACATATGAGAGAAAGCATTGAGTTTGGGACACAGTTTTGGTAAACTCTGCACGGAACTTTTTATTTACTGTTGCAAATGTCATAGGATAACAGTGATGTTAACAAAAGCCAGCAATATGAAAACAGAATTCCTCTTGCAGTAGATAACGGAAATAGCTTAGACACAGAGAAGTTCATTTTATGAGTATTTGTAATATTTTACTCCCCTGACTTCAAACACACATAGCACTTAGTTTGAGTATGTTTTACTTTTCAACTAGTTACCAGTATCTCTAAGAATTCCTGAACACCAGCAAACACATCCATTGAGATCCATTTGCATGGCCTCGTCAGTTCAGCCGGACAGGAACTCAGGGTGGAGCACTGTGAGCCCAAGCCCACGACTTGGATGGAACTTCTTAGATCTGCTATGCCCAGATGAAAACACATAGCATGCATGCCAGGCTGGGTCTTCTTCAATCTATGTTCTTTGACTACTAGAGTATTTTCTTCATGCCAGACCCCCAAGACTCTGTTAATTCTGTTACACACCCTTTCTCTTCAGGAGCTTTCTATATAAAATGAACCTCATGGACAGAAGTTTCCTTACAAGTTACAGATAATCGATTGGAGTCATCATAGCTTTTTTTCTGTCTTTGTTTTTACTGTTGTGAATTTGTCAGAGGTATTTGAATGAAGTTTTCCCCTTAGAAATTATTATTTAAAAGTAAAATGGCTCCCAAATAGACTGAAAGTTTTAAGTAAACTCAAAGTTTTTCAGAACATAGGGATATTAACAGAAAATCATTACAAAGAAAAAAAATTTATCATCCAGAAGTATTCCATATGATAGCAAAATAGTTTCTAAAACTTAGGTAGCTGAAGTTGTGCCAAACTGTATGATCTACCATGCCTCCTCATCCCCACCTCAGCATCATTCTGAAACTAAATCAACACGATATACCATTAAGTGGTCAAGGAGTAAAGTCATTTGAAAAGTATAGGTGCTTTTTGTTTGAAAAAATATTCCAGTAAGACCTCTACAAGGCCTTGGGTAACACTCAGGTGACTTCAGATAAACGTTAATCAAAGCTGTTTCCTTTTCCATCAAATTTGTGATATAGACCTAAGCCAAAAAGGGGAGGTGGAGAATTTCTGTGACCTTCACAACAGCTGGGCTAGCTTTCATCACACAGCTCATTACTGCCAGCACGCTGACTGACAAGGTTACCCTAAACTGAGGAACAGGAGCCAAATACATCATTTGCATAGTATATTAATGATATGCAGAGTACCATTTGGTGCCACTAAGGGAATAGAAGAACAAGCTGTAATTTTCACAATCATTAATTGTTTAAAGGAGACTACAGTATTTTCCAAAACAGGGTAGTAAAGAAATTTCAGTTGAATAGAAGAGGATAAAACTGGTGTCTAATCACCAGGAAACCTGTGTTTAATGGTTTTACTCAAGGTTGACTCTGCATGGTGCCTTTCTATCAAACTTTAATATATTTTGCATTTTCTCAATCTAATGGAAATAGCATTTTGGTATTTACTGTTCATCTTTATATAGAAACAGATCATTTTTTTACATTGAGCTTTTATTCTAAATCTTATGAAACATGTTTTGTTTACTATATGGTATTGTGTAATTTCTTTGTATTTTATGGAGGCAATTGTCTTTGTCAAATGAAATTGTTTTGTCTACTCTATTACAAATTTAATCATTATATCACTTACTGATTTATCTTTTGAGATGAGTCTCACTATATAGCCTAAGCAGTCCTGAAACTTGCATTCTTGCCTCTTTGGGCTAGGATCCAAGGACTGAGATTACATGCCTGTAAAGCCATATCCAACCTAATTCATTCTCCTTATTGACCATCTCCTGTGAAATGAAATAATTGATAAAAGGGATGAATAAACATCTATGCCCCAGTGGGGATACCCAATTTAGTTGAAAACAACCACTGTTTGTTTGACTATTAATCTCATTGTACACTCTAATTTTAAATCACTGCTGTTTATCCTAGTCTTTTTATTTTTACTTATGTGTATACATACGTATCTGTATAAGTGAATGTCATGTGTCTGCAGGTGCAAATTGGTCCAGCTACTCTGGAAATCAGTGTGAAGAATTCTCAAAGAGCACTCTGAATTGTACTGTTCTATTCAGAGACTCCAATAACAAAGAATAGCCACATACTATGAGTTCACATGCACCACAATTTAGGTTAGATGCTCAGTAAGAAGTGAGCTTTCCTAGTGTCTTCTTACTGGCAAAAACTGTTAACTACACTGTGATCATTTCAAGAGGGGTGGCATTTAAAGCCACATTTCACTAACACTGACAGTATTCATTTTCCATTAAAGTTCATTATTCTAGGAGACAGCTAAATAGTAACACTTCAGAGCAATAAATTTAAAGAGACTTGAGGTCTTCAGGACCCTTACTCACATACCTTAAGCCTATATTGTAAACAGAAGACAGGGCTAGCACATGAAAAAAATGTAAGTAATGTGAACTAACATAAAAGGTAAAGTTGTTTGAAATAACAAGAAACTAAGAAGTTTCTCTTCTCTCAGACCAGAGGGAAAAATACTGGAAAACTGGAATAATTTATGTTTTAAATAAATAAATTAAGCAGTGGCATACTTACTGAGATGATTCTTCATTATAACAGTTCATAAAATGTATTCAGAAATGAATTCAAGATTACAAACCTAGAAAAGAGCAAGAGAAATAAGGAAAAGACTCTACCCAGAGTGGGAGACTAAGTGGTCGGCTCCTTCATGTTGCTAGGTAGTACTCTTCAGTTGGTTTTTTGTGTTAGGTTTCTTTTACTGATTACCTGAAAATTCAGTTTAGTGTATTGAAAGAAAAGCCACACCAGCTTTCAGGATGAAAGGAGGCACACTGTACAATATAAAAACAGACTTGATACCTTTGAGGACATTCATTTATTCCTAGGCGTGGAGGATACATGCCAAGGTCAGAAGACAACTTTCAGGATGGAAATCTCCTTCCACTCTGGTCCCCAGGGATCAAATTCAAGTAGTCTAGAATGATTAGCAAGCACCTTTACCTGCTGAGCCACCTTGCCAGCCTCATTTCTTCTTTTCATTTGGCCACAAATGGGAGAATCTGGGAACAAAACAATTTCAAAGCTCAGTCAGAAGTTCTTTCACCACTCAAAATTCTATGACTACACCCAGAGTAGGAATTTTTTTTTTTTTTTTTGGTTTTTTGAGACAAGGTTTCTCTGTGTAGCTTTGCACCTTTCTTGGAACTCACTTTGTAGCTCAGGCTGGCCGCAAACTCATAGAGATCCGCCTGCCTCTGCCTCCCAAGTGCTGGGATTAAAGGCATGTGCCACCACCGCCCAGCGGAAATTTTTATTAGTAGATTAACAGTTGAAGGGGAAACTTCCATGAGCTGAAATCTTTTTTAATTTAATTTTAATTTTAAATATTCATTGTGTATATTCATTGCACATGGTATGAATGCTTTCATACAAGCATATATTTTGTGTTTTGCATAAAATCTTTATTTCAGTCTTTGGATGGACAGAATTGTACGGGTTACTATCTTTTGTCAACACAAGAGGAATCTCATTGAGACAGGTAGGCGGCAGAGATGGCTTAGCAATCTGGTATTCCACTTAGCTTGAGCTAAACACATCCCCTTCATCACTAAATGCTTTAGCAACCCAGGATCCCCACCAGCATTAAGCTGTACACGCATTGCTCTCCAAATGAAGCAACTAGTTGTGCTGTTCTACTAGCTCCTTAGTAACCCCACTTTGTGCCCAAACACATTGTAGAACACATACTCAAACCATAGATACTGTGCTAATCCAGCCTGAATTGATTTGGGGTACATGAGAAAGATTGTGTTCTCTGAGTAAATGTTTAATGAAATCCCATTTTTCACAATTAGGTATGCATATGACTAAAATCAGATGTATCATGAGAAGGTACAGGTGCAGAGGACCAAGGCTTCTACAACCCACACCTAAACATCAAAACGGAAAACCACCCACAGCTCACCCTTGTAATCAACTCCTCTTCCTCCTGGATCCACAAAGGGAAGCTCTAAGAATCGACCAAGTACCCACTGTTCCTCTCTGGACTTTTACTTTGCTTTTGACAAAGTCCTTTGTTACTTTGCTATTATATGCAACTTCTTTAGCAGTTTAATAAAATGTCAAGAACTGGGAAACATCCATTCCAGACAAAGATGACTAGAAAGACCATGGCCTGGCACTAACAAAAATGTAAGTTAAAATGATTAACTCCTATTGGCCAGATTATACCTTACATAAATAGTCATTTTTTATTCAGTCTCAATATTTATTTTTCAAGAATAGATAAAATCAATCTTTAAATCAACATGAGATAGAAATACATCGAAATAAACCTTCATATATATGTCAAATTATTTGGCAAGGGGACCAATCCTGCACAATGGAGAAAGAATTTCTTTAAAAACCAAAAAGAAAAATTGCATACCTATATGTAAAGAATGAACTTGGAATTATTCTAAATACCATATACAAACATGTATGTTTTCTCTAAATTATGTGTGTGTGTGTGTGTGTGACATAAAAATGGGAGTAAAACTGTCTAGTGAAACAAAAGAGGAGAATGGGAAATGGGAGGGTACAGGGATGGAAGGAATGTGCTCTAATCTTTTATTTACCATCCACTGCATTGAGACTTCACTTACTCTTGTTTTCCAGGACCTCATTAGTGACATCATTAAGTTATTTGGTATCTCACTGACTTTTTTAGTGTTCATGTAGCTGTTTATTAAAAAGTTTATTGAAGGCATAAAGAATATGGCAGTGCTGTGGGATGCTGTTTTCAGAGCATGAAATGACTGTTGCCTTCATGAATTCATCAGAACTGTGGCCACCTGTGCAAGGCCTGCACAAGGTTAAGCCAGGCAAAGTTTTGGCACAGATGATATAGATTCTTCCCAAGCCCCATCCCTTACTGAAGAGCTATTGACACATGATAGCTTCTGGAGGAGGAAAGAATTGTCCTTTCTTGAGGATGTAGTCACTGGTGTGTTTCCCATGTTCGAGTGGACAGTCACACACCCATACGTATATGGGCAACATTAATTGGACTGAAAAAATATATATTTTATATTTTTGGTGAGATTTATATTAATAATTAAATAGTAGAATAATAGTGTAAATAGTGTAAAATGTGAATAAGAGGGAAAGAACCTATGTTAAATGCAGAAGAAATAACAGAGAACATGTTGCAGATAGGTACAGAGAAATAAAGGGCACTGGTAAAAATCCATTCAGGAGACACAAATCAAAACTTAAATATCAAACGATATCAGGGTTCATAGTTGGAAAAGACAAATGATTACTTTCCTTCTCTTGTGTCCATTTTAACTATTTTAAAATATATAATTCAATAAAAATATGAAAATGTAAATAAAAAGGTGAAAAGAACAGAGAAGAAATAAAATGGAATAGAAAATGGAATAACCTCACTTAGTATTTCTTCCTGGTTGGAGAAGATGTGGCATCTTCCTCTCTCCAGATTGTCTTTTGTAGAAGTCTCTGCAGGCAGGGGGAGGGCTGTTTGCCTCAGTGCCTCAGTCAGGTTACGTCAGTGTGTCCTTCATGATGAGGGAGAATTCTGTATGGAGATTCCATTTACTGCCAGAACTCCCCAGTCTCAGGCCACTGCATGTTGGTTGCAATTTAATTCCTGCATCTTAGGTGACTGAATCTCTGAGGAGAAATGGAAGGCTTTGTCCTGCTTATGTTTACCTCTCTCACTAGGTGGTCTCTTCTAACCCAGACCCGAGAATGAGCATGCACCATGTTCAGCTGCAAACACTTCACCAATTCCCATCTCGCTGCTTGCTCAGGCAGCAGCTGGAGAGATGCCCTCTTGAGACATGAAATCCAGAGCACTGGAGTAGAATCTCAGATTTAGACCACAGTTTTCTCTGTCTGTGAAATGTCAGCTGTCTCTCTGCTGATATTGTATCCATCCACGGGCTAATTCTCCACAGCCCAGACAATTTCTCTCTAGCTTGCTGTTCTCTTAGCATCTGTGTTCAGTTGTATTCTGGATGATACAACTGATTATGTCCCAAAATAAGGGACATAATTATGAGAATATTTATGGGAAGCTTGTCATGTGTCAACAGAAACTTGTGGCTGTGTCTTTGTGTAGGTCTTACATAGGCTTATTTCCCTTTTTTCTTTTGTTCTTTCTCATAAGAATAGAATATTGCTGTTAATTTTTATTTTCTTTTACCAGCTCACATTAAAGTAGCTTCTAATTTGTCATCTTATCTGTAATCCTGTATATTTCCTACTGACTGACTTATCTCTAATAGTCAAATACAAAGAGATAGAAAGTTACCAGGAATGGATATAGAAGAGAATAGGAAGTTACTGTTTAATGAATATAGAGTTTCATTTTGAAAGATGAAAAAGTTCAAGACTTGGATAGTGATTATAGTGCCATACAATGTGAATGTACTTACTGCCACTGAATTATACAAAAATACAAGAAGAGGAAATTAATCGTCCATCTTACTCAACTGCGTGTTGTGGGATTTTGTAAACTATGTAAAGATATATTATTGTGATTAGCTTAATAAAGAGCTAGACAACCAATAGCTAGGCAGGAGATATAGGCAAGACTTCTGGGCAGAAAGAAAGGAAACAGTAGAGATAAATATGGTTGTGTGTCAGATGCCAACAAGACATGGAGGGAGGCAGACATACAGACTGAAAGAAAGGTAAAAAGCCATGAGGCAAAACATAGATTAATATAAATGGGTCAATTTAAGCTATAAGAGCTAGTGGTCTAAGACCAAGCTTTCATAATTAATAAGTCTCTGTGTCATTATTTGGGAGCTGGCTGGTAGGAGAGAAGGACACATTACAACTGTGAACCCTGTGAACTACAATAATGACTGCCCTAGCAAGACATGCCCACTGGTTCAATAGTGGCTCAAACATCATGGGAGTAACCAACTACTATCACATTGGATTTAAGTCCTATTCCATAAGATGAAACCCATTCCTTATATTGTTGGGCCAAGAAGCTGGGCAGATCATAGAGCCTAGGGAGAACTTCCTACTATTATTCTGCTAAATGTACATAGCATTAAGTTTACTCCTGGTGACTTATCATTATAACCCTAAACTAACGCTTCTGTCAAACTTCATCAAAGAAGCTCCTCTTTCCAGTAGATGGTACTTAACACAAAGACCCACAACTGATAAAGGTGCAAAGAGTAGGAGAATGCTCATCCCAAAATGAAGCTCTATACCACACACCCTCTTCAGAGAGACTGTAAGAGCCATAGGCAGTGAGTTAACACAAGGAAACAGTATCCTCCAGACAACAGGAGAGTTGTACACGAACTCACAGCTGGTATAGCAGCATGCACAAGCCCCATACAATCTCAAGCCAGACCAAACCCCAGCATGGAGATGGGAGAAGAATCTGAAAGAAGTTGGTGATTGGTCGCTGATGGAACAGGAAAGTTGGTTTTCTTTAGGAGTGTTGTCCCTGGAAGTCTGACCATGCTCCAGAAGAAGGGTACACACACACACACACATATATATATAACACAAACTGGAATTGATGGGTAAAAACAAACAAAATAAAACCCAAAGGTGGTGGATCTGGGAAGGAATTGGGTCTGGTAAGAGTTGAAGGAAAGGCTGAATACGGTCAAAGTTCATTGTATGAAATTCCAAAATAACTAATGAAAAATAAAGGAAAAGTAGTTAAAATGGTCAGATCATTCCAATCGTGTGATGTAGATGTTAACATAATAAAAATATATGAATTTGAAAGTAAAAGATTTTCATGAGATCTATTTTACTGAAATTCTAGTTAAAATTTAAAGGTTTGAAGACACATGAAAATTGGGTATTCAAACATTCTCTTATCATCACTTACGACAGCCCAACTCACATGTGACAGAATAGAGTTATATAACATCTGGTGTGTTAATTTTTCCTAGAGAGATGTGAACAAATGTCTATACACCCCAAATAAGGCAACAACAAAAGTAATAATTCCACCAAAGTCCAGCTTGGTGAACCAGTGAGTTTATTGCTATTACTTATAGAAGTGTGGATGAGGGGTTCCCTACAGGAGCATGGATGACTCAAAGACAACTACATCACCAAAAAGACACCAAAAGCCCCAGTCTAGATGGTGGCTCATGCAAGCTACACACCTAGAGCTCTCTGAAGCGCCACAGGTTGGAGATTCTCCAGGAAGCTCGGTCCGTGGAAGAATCTGCTGTAGGCAGATCAGTCTCTTTTCCAGGCAATTATTCTCTGCTTGTATAACAACAAGGAAGGACCTTGTCAATCTTGTAAGTTTCAGCTTTCCTTAGACTTATTGGGTTGCTTTACTTCCTGAGTCTTGTGAGTCTTGTCAGCTTCCCTCCATGAATGTTTTGACTCAGAGGAAATTGCTACTCAAAACTATTGCAAAGGGTCTCTCATATTTTTATATTTATGTATATCATTAAATTATTTTTAATGTCTATCTCTAAATTAACTTTCATTTTTTTGTGATTGGCCATCAGTTTTCTAGATAGAAGGGTGCACAAATAAAATGACATAATATACTCCTCAAAAAAAAAACAAACAAACAAGGAATTGGATTCATTTCATTTGTAAATAATCTGTGGAAGTTTATCAATATCCTAATATAAATATATATATTATCTACAAAGATTAGAAGATTGCCTACCACACTGAATACAGTGATATGTAAAATTCTAACCAATTTAATCAAAAACAGTTCCCTAAGCACAAAATTTGATAACATTTCATGACTAAGAACTGGGTGCTTGAAAGCTTATAATATTTTTCTCAAATTGTAGACTATTCAGTTGCAGATTTTTTTCTTTTCAGTGATAATAAAAACCTGTATCTGTCAAGAAGTTATTAGTTTTTAGCGGATGATGCATACTTATAAAATTGCAAGTGTCTATTAAATTAGCATTTCAAAAAATGTTAACATTTCATCTTTTAGGATCATGTCTTTGGAACTTATATGTTTAAATTCTCCTTTTCTTAGTATTAACAATTTAACTGACTATTTAAACTTTATTTATATTTCACATATTGTTTCTCCTTTGATAACTGAATATATCTTAACAAAATAAGGTACTTTGATAATTTGATTTACCAAATATAAATACCCATTATGATGGAGGTATGTTAGATATCAATTATGCAAAGAATGACATCACCTATTGTGTATTGCCTAGAAGCACTTCCTTTTATAGAATAAATAAAATTTAAAAGAAATTAATATGATGAGGCAACTCCCATATAAAAATTGAAATATGACAGTAATTGAAGGATCTTGTCAATTTCAACACCGTACTCCATTAAAGCTGTTTTAGTAGAAAAGTTCAACTTTAATTGCTTTGTGTGTTGCCACTGACTACTCTCAGTAAGTGCACCAAAGAAATAAAAATAATCCAAGCTATCAGCAGCCTGGAGTGGAGGAAGTCAATCAAATAAAAGAAAATAAAGAAGGAATCTCAAACTTGAGCTCTAAGTTACGCTGAGGACTACCTCTGAACTTGGATAGTGAGACATGTTTATGAACACTGAAGCCAGTTGAGATTTTTTTCTTGATAGTGTAGAAGCTTTAAGGCATGAAATGGTCCTAACAGAACAGCACTGAACTTGGAAGCACAAATTCTCCTTTATGAACAAAAACTGTTTCTCTTTGCTACTTCAGAAGCACACAATTTTGTTAGCAACGGGATCACGGAACAGTAACTTTTTCCTGAAATTTTTACTTATCCCCCAAAGGATCTGTACAGCATTGCTCATTGCTGTGGTCTAGAGGCCTCTTTGACTTCAAAGGCCACAAGAGACGAGCAGACTGCAATTGTGGGCTAGTCAAACAGTAATGCAATGTGGCCCTTGAGTAAAGACTGCTCATCTTACCTTTGAAGTTCAAAATTCCTCTCATCTAAAAAAAAAAAAAAAGTATCCTAAACCTTTACAAATGTGTTATTAAAAAATTAAAGTCTATTAAATATTAGCTTTCTCACAAATACTACACATCTCTCATGAGACTAATGCATGTTCATTGCTCTGTGTCTCCTTTGCCTCCACAGCAGAATTGCCTGCCTACAACTCAATCTGATCATTCATTGTAGATTCCCATAAAACAAGTAGAAGCTATCATATTTTAATAAATGGCAATGAAAATTGACAGGCATTCCAGCAATAGTCAAAAGGTTTCTAATATGGTAAGATGTGTGCCTGGATAAGACACTAGTACATTTTCTTTTCTTTCAAATGCCAGCTCTTTGACACAGTATTCATCTTCAGTTGTATCAAAGAGAATGAGCTCGTAAAGAAATCACTTTTATTATAAAGAGATAAAAAGATGGCTGTGTAAGAAGATTTTAGAACCATTTTCTGTTGTGGTGGCTTTGCTTCTTCATATTTATTTTTAGACAGTTTGTTTTGCCTATTTCTATGTGACAAGTTACTTCCATAACACATTCCCACCACTTCGCACAACTCCTATTACTAAATGTCACCTTTGGATGAGAGTCTACAGTTGGGCTCAGTTCTCTTGCTCCATACACACTGGTGACTGGGGTTACCTGACAGAGAAACTGGTTTCAAATGCCCAAAACACCTCATTCACTGGGTTAGAAACATGACTGCGGTCAGCTGGAATTCTCATTGAGAGACCCACAGCTGTATAGCACAGAGTGTTAGAAATCTCAGACTTTCTGTACAGTAGCCAGAGTGTCCACAGATAACATTCCAAGAAACAGGAGGTAGTAGCTGTCATTTTCCTAAGAAATAGATGCCATAGGTCTAGTACAGCATGACTTCTATCATAAAACATTGGTTGTCAATACAGTCTCAGAGCCCAGATGTATTCAGGTGGAAGAATGTGAACTCTACCTTCCTAGAAAAGCATCAAAGAACTCTTGACCATCTTAATTTGTTCCAGCAACACAATTTCCATACTCCTGGAGACACAAACTTCAGTATATTATTCTTTTTTATTTTTCTATGTGTGAATGTGTGAGTGTGTTAAGCATGTGTTTGTGTTTGAATGTTTGCATGTGTGTAGGCACACATGTCAGTATGGTTGCAAGTATGTGTGCATACATTCAGAAGTCCACGGTTGACCTTGGGAACCATCTTCTGTTTTCCTCTCACCTATTCACTGAAACCAAGAACTGACAGATACGGCTAATCTCTGTAGCCAGCTTGCCTAGAGGATTTCTCTATATTTCATGTGGATTCTGGGGATTTCAGCTCTAGTCCTCATACATGTACAGCAAGCTCTGTAACTACTGAACTATCTCTGTAGCCAATCAGTTCTTTCCTTTTTATTTGTTACTAAATAATTTGGCTACTACTTCTAGTTAAAGAATTATATTGGTTTTCAATGAGAGCTTTTTCTAAACAAAAAAAAGCAACAGAATATAAAAATAGTTTTTAGCATAGATTTGATAATTTATAGAATTTATCATTAAAATATGATAAAATAGTCATTTGTTACTATGCCTCAATGCCATTATAATTGTGTCACTATCAAATATGAAAATCACGTTATTACCTTAAAAATGTTGATGTGTTCTCAGATTTGGTGGTAGTCTTCTGTGAAGCAACACTACATCCATTCAGGAGTTGAAATTTGAAGACTATTAAAATTAAGTGCCTTTATTCAGGTCACCCAGTTGGTGGCAGTCCAAGTTGGGACGATCTGTCTGTCTTGTAACTGAGGATCTGTGTTGCATCTGTGCAATGGAATTGCATCAATATTTTAATATAAAACCCTGCAATGACATTCTGTGGCATTTGTCCCCATTCTGTGTGAAAGTTTGACATTCAATATTCAGAAGTTCTAATGATCAGCTATGCACAGTACCTTGTAAAAGTCTCAAGGCATTTATGTTCAAAACCTGCCACCTGAGCCCTAAGGACATAATAATCTATATTTATGCACTCTACAATGTAGAGATAATTACATGGCAGTTGGGCTATTTTTTATAACTACCATACATACACACATACATAATATTCAATAACTACACTTTTGACAATCTGCTGACATCTAATTAGCAAACAAAAAGCCACCATGCCCATTTGGTAGACCCAAGTTGGGCTATTTGAGATTGGAAAAAAATGAGTCCCTATGCTCCAAGCATGTTTTAATGTACCAGATAAGCTCAAAGATCTAAATTTCTTACAATTACAAAATGAAATTTTATCATTTAACAAGATTGACATATACATAAACTCTAAATAAATAGCAGCTGTAAAGCATACTTCCAGTATGTATGTACATAACACAATGTAAACACAAGGTTTTTTTTTTTGAGACAGAGTTTCTCTGTATAGTTTTGGTGTGTGTCCTGGATCTCACTCTATAGAGTAGGCTGGCCTCGAAGCAATTTTTAACAGTAGTGAGGTAAGTAATTGCTATAAAAAGACAGTCAGAGGAGAGATCACAGACAGTATCTAATAAAAAATTATTCATAACCATGAAATTCATAAATGGTGTGAAATTTGTACTTATATATACATTTAAATAAGTATAATTCATACAAATAAGCCTATGATTAACAAGAATCCAAATATTTCTCAAATCAGTCCTTAAACTAATCAAGAAGAAACATATAATGAATTGCCTTGTTATTCTGCACTGGAATATATTTTGTTCCTTTGTTGATGTCATAAATCCTTGGTTTTTCATGTTCCTTGAAGTCTTCTGTTGCTCTCTTTAAATAATAATAAACAGTATTTGTGGTAGTTTGAATGTAATTGTCTCCATAAGCTCATAGGGAGTGGCACTATTAGGAGGCATGGCTTTGCTGGATTAGGTATGGCCTTGTTGGAGGAAGCATGTCACTGTGGGGGTGGGCTTTGAGGTTTCCTATGTTCAAGATACTGCCCAGTGTCTGAGTCTACTTCCTGTTGCCTTCTGATCAATATGTAGCCAGCATGTCTGCCAGCATGCCCCCATACTTCCTGCCATGATGATAATGGGTTGAACTTCTGAAAGTGTAAGTGAGCCACCTCAACTAAACATTTTCGCTATAAAAGTTGCCATGCTCATGGTGTCTCTTCACAGCAATAGAAACCCTAAGACAGTATTCTTTTCAAAATCCATCAGTTGGCTTTGGAAGGGAAATGTTTTGAGCAAGTAACTCATCTAGAGATACTAGACTCTCTCAGATAGGCTCCATGGTGAACTTACTCTGCCACACTTGTTTCCTCTCAAGAAAATTTTGAGATTGCCCATGCCTAACTCTAGAAGCCAAGTGCTGAGAACCTCCTGTTAGTTTTCAGTAAAATGATGTCTGCTAATGCTCATTTCTGTGCCTTCTCACAATGCTGCAGAGTACAGCTGGTTTTCCTTGTAAACTATGTACACCCTCAGTCTTTGGGAGTCTTGCTCTCCGCTCTCTTTTCTACTCCCCACCCTCAAACCATTTAACTCTAATCTGTGTGAGAAAGAAGAGTTCTTAGGAAGCCTCTCTCACAGATAGGGTCAGACACACTTTCAGCATTGTGTAATTTTCCTCCATTGGAGAAATCATAGGCTTTATTTGGAATTCCTGTATACCACTTTGGGTGAGAGTTGGCATGGGCAAAATGAAATTGTTCTCTCCATTTTGCTCCAGTGTTATGCTGGAATGTCTTCATTTGTCTTTATGACAGGCACAGAGATTCTCTTATCCTGTGCTGCTGTTGAAGGCAATGCTTCTGTCTTTGATGGGTATTCTGATAAGAAGCTTCTATTTTGTTATATTGCTGGCGCCACCCATTTTTCTGAAGATAAGAGAAAGTAGAGCACATTTGAGTGCTAATCATGATTGTATAGAAAGTAAGAAAGTAATGAGCAAGAAAAATTAAAGCATTTTCAAAAAAAATAGATGACCTTGTCATTTACCTGCTCTGTCTACTGCAATGATTCTAAATCAAGGGCTCATAAATGCTAAAAATAATTGTCTTTCCCATGGTAGCTCCTTCTCCACTGGGTCTTGCCAGCCTGCTTCAGGTTTCAAGTACTTGACCTACCCTCTGACTCTACAGGAGTGATTCCATAAGAATCCTCACAACAAATATAAAAGCTCTTTGTTTTTAGATAATATCTCATATACAATCAGAGACTAAATGAATCAGAAACTATTAGGATGCAGCCCTGCAACTTATATATCAGCACATCCTCCATGTATGCTGATGCATGGTTCAGCCTGAAATTCACTTTGAGAAGGGTGAAAGTCATTCAATAAGCATTACAGACTAATTTTCAAGAAGCTTCTATTTTGTTATATTGCTGGCACCACCCATTTTGCTGAAGATAAGAGAAAGTAGAGCACACTTGAGTGCTAATCATGATTGTATAGAAAGTACATATGAGCAAGAAATATGAGCAAGAAAAATTAAAGCATTTTCCTCATATTTACTTTCAGAAGAAGTTTTGTGTCATTTCTTGCCAGCATCAACCCACCTTCCAATGATAGTCTCTAAGAGAAATAGTAAAAGCCAAATAAATATCATTCCAAATTCATGCTGTTTTCTGTGATCATATATAATGAAAAAAATCTCAATTTTATGAAAACCTAATTATTTTTGAAGAAAAGGACTTTAAAAAATTGTTAAAAAGTCAATTCTAATTATCAATATGCTTAAAACACCATGAAAATAACATACATATGTATTACTGAAAATATGTAATTGCATATATACATATACAAAAATATCATTTTATATACAGATAGTTTTTCCTGACACTTCTTGTAGACAAGGAAATACTAAAATATTGACTTGGGGGTGGGGAAAGTCATGGAACAGCAATGAAACTGTCCTTCTATGAGTTAGGGAAGAAGTATGCATATTGTTTTCCTCCAACTTTAGAATACAAATTCTAGATACCACAAGGTTTATCTAAATAAGTGAATATTTTACATATCTAAAATATGGTAAGCTTATCCTATCAAAATGGTATTTAATTCTTCCTCTGGGTATCATTCAGATTGATCAAAATTGGAATGAAAGAACTGTCTTTTCCTTGTTTTAAATGTTAAAACTCATCTCAGTTGGAAGCATCATAAACTCTATTTAATGTTCTTCCTTTATAGCATAAGCATCACCTTTGTCATATTAAAATCCATTCCTTGTTAGGAAGATAAAATTAAAAAAGAACTCCAGCAGAATATAATTAAAAACTTGGACTATATATCTCCTAAGAACCTGAGCAATTCCTACATGGCAGGGAGTCTGATAAGCTTTTCCACTGTGGCTAAGTTCATAAGTGCATTTTCAAAGATCCATGCTGATTATAATTACATTCTAAATTAGCAAATATTAGCAGTGTGCCAAATAATTCACATAGCATGGTTTCTATGTTAGACAATCAATTATGGTTCAGATGAATCCATAGGAAAATCCATATTTTTTACTTAGGATCACAGTTTTTGTAATTTAGCATATTATTAGAGCAGAGTCTTAAAAAAGGTCAGGCAGAACAATAGAGAGCAGGTCCTAGTTTTTAGATGCTCCTTCATTGTCACAAACCACTGAGAAAATCAATTACAACCACATGCTTCATAGGACCAGCCTTTACATTTATTTTGACATAAACCTTACAGTGTATTTTAAAATGCAGAACAATTTTATCTAAAATTTAATAAAACTTCACAAATACAGCAGGATGACACCGGTCTCTTGTTGAAACTTTCTGTGTTAGCCTCTTGGGCGTTTGCAGGGGTGCGGGAGGAAGACCACAAGGAGGTCGTGGCAGGCAGGTGGCCATACACCTGCTTGCAGGCCTGGGAGGGAAGAATTTCAGTGTTTCAAATTTAAGAACTTAACATCATCATGCTTCTTCTTAAGGAAACAGCCCAATAAAGCCCTTCCATAAAATCCCGTGGTTTATCCCTACCACTGTATGAGGCCTGGAAAATGCCTGCTATGTTTCTTTTCCATAACTAGAGTATATATTTCAGATTGCCAACCAGTAGGTTAAATTAAGTCCCCAAATTCCTTAATGTACTAAAATATTCAAGCATAATGATTAGACCCTGGTTATTCATTTCATTGAAAAGCAGCATTGCTGGATTTAAAACTGTTTAAACTGGCAATCACGAGAAGCTTCAAATTATCGAGTAAACTAAAAAGATCCCTCACTGCAATTGTTGCCTGTCCACCACAAGAAAGCATGGGTAATAAACCATGGATCATTAAGGAAGTTAACTGGACTTCCCCATCTGACACTGGTCATCTAGGCCAGGGTGGTTTTTATATGACTTTCACTCCCTCCCTGTTAATTATCAGAGACCCTCCTTGAAATGAGGTGCTCTCTTATCGCTCCTTGGCCTTTTGGCTAAGATCAAGTGAAATGAGGTACTCTGTGGTAGTGCATCCATTGAAATAAACTCCCCCATGAGGGAAAGTGGGTCACTTTGATCTCCTGGTGTATAAGCTTCAGTGGTTTAAAAAAACAGATCCAAAAGAAAAGAATAAATATAAACATGTAAACAGAGTATTTAAAAAAAAAAGATGATCAAGACACTGAGGTCCAATGTGAGAAGGATAAACTCAGAAAGATGCTTCACTGGGTGTGGCAGGGTCACACAACAGCCAGAGGCACCTGAGATGGTAGACAGGGAGGGCATTTCCCCAAAGGCTGCATTCTAGGAAGCCTGGACAAGAGCCAGTCAACCTTAGTCGAGTCCATCTGTCTCCTGGGAGATACAGAAAGAAGAGCCAACTTCTTGACTTCTCTGGGTCTACTTGTTTCCTTTGCAAATATGAACAGTGTCCACCAGCACCCACTGGGTGGCTTTGGGGACCTAAAGCCTTCAATCAGTATCTGACATTTCCTGATGAACAAAAAATATTTATTCATGTTTATCAACACCACCCAAAATAGTCCCTGTGCCAAAATTAAAATCATAGTCTAGTGTGCAAGAAAGAACAAACACATTGCTCTAATTTCCCTTACTGCTATTGCCATGTTTTGGGTGTGCATTACCTAGCTTGGTTAACACTCTGTGGACCCTCTCTTTTCTTGGAGAAAGAAGTAAGCCAGGAAGAAAAGTGGTTTAAGTTTAGATTACCTGCATATGCTCAGTAAGTGTTTCTGCCTTTCCCTGGAAGCTTGCTCTAGTCTGTCAAAAGTCAACAGGGAGCCAGAAGGGTTGTGCTCCTTCCTTAGCACAATGCCAACAGTGGGCCAGAAGGAAGATGCTGAGCTGCACCAGCTCAGTGGTTGCTCACGGTTACCCACAAGCCACTTCTGGCCTATCTCTCTTCTTAGTGTTGTGTTTTCACTGTTATTGATTCTTTGGGAATTTGTATTTTTCAAAACATAAAAAATGTCCACAATGTTTAAGAAATTTTCAGTAAGTTCTAAATATCTACAAAGAAGCTGTGCCTCTGTTAGCAATGCTGTGTTGTGCACTTTTAAAATGTCTTTCTAGAAGAGTTGCTTCATTGAGGAGTTGTTACCACAATAAAACAAAAATAAAATTCCTGAAAAGAAACACTTCAATCAAATGTGGACATTTTAGATTATTTACTAGAGACTAAATAGTGAATACATAAAACAGAATGTAGTTGATGTGGTTTTTATTTACTATGTTTAAAGGCCTTATGGTCCTGTCCTTTAGTAACAAGTTCAAAAGCAATGAGTTATTCATAGCTGTAAAAAACAAATAAGGTGTGTAAGATACATGAAATTCACAATAACAAAAGCAGCAATTTTTCTGTGGCATCTGACTCGGTGAATCACTTCATTTCTATTTACTGCACATTTTCTCGGTGTCCTCTATGTGTCTGGCACTGTTTTATAGGTGCTAATGACAGAATTAAAGGAACAGAGGAACATTGCTCAAGAAGCTTCTACAGTTGAGGCTCTGTATGAATACCGGAGGAGGAGGAAGGACTGAAAGTGAAATACAAAAATAAAGTAACTAACATAACGAACAGTGACCATGGCTGCCCAGTAAAATTAAACATGCAAGGGGAAAATAAGGAGGTTTAAGAAGTTGGGGCAGGAAGGTTGCAATTTTCCCCAGAGGGTTGTGTACTCCACCTCAGTGAAAAGGGGATATTTAAGCAAAAGTTGAAGAGTGTGGGAGCACAAGTGAGAAGATAGATCTTGGAGGGTGATCACTCAAGGAAGAGGACACTAAAGTTGGCTCTGAAATAGGCAGAGACTGGGGTCAAGGAAGACCTGTCACCAGGGTAAATGAGGGTGTGATGTAGCTGGAGTTTTCCTGCCTGGCCCACAGTCAGGGCAAATCTCTTTCACCTGCCAGTCCCACAGCCTCTCAGAACCGACCAAGTAAACACAGAGACTTATGTTGCTTTCAAACTGTATGGCCGTGGCAGGCTTCTTGCTAACTGTTCTTACAGCTTAAATTAATTCATTTCCATAAACCTATCCCTTGCCACATGGCTCGTGGCTTACCAGGATCTTCACATGCTGGTTGTCATGGTGGTGGCTGGCAGTGTCTCTCTGACTCAGCCTTCCACTTCCCAGCTTTATTCTCCTCCTTGCCCAGCCTATACTTCCTGCCTAGCCAACGGCCAATCAGTGTTTTATTGATTAATCAGCAACACATTTGCCATACATCCCACAGCACTTCCCCCTTTTTTTTTTTTTTCAAAAAGGAAGGTTTTAACCTTAACAAAGTAAAATTACATATAATTTGGGAATTTGGGCGTAGCTTCTCTTACTACTTCCTGCTGGAAGGGGGCGCTGTATCTTATGGGGAAACAAAGAAAATTTTAGAATTATGGAATAGTCCATGAGGCTGTATCGTCTGAGCCAGATGCCTTCAAACCATTCTGGATGTTGGATCATCTGGGCCATGGTGTCATTGGAGACCTTCAGGGGGTCTTGGCTGGTCAAACCTGATGTATCTTAATCTGGAACAATTCCATAGCCTTTGGCTTTCTGTGGGAACAAAAGCAGAGTCTCTTTTCCAAAGTAACATATCCTTATATCCAAATTTTGAAGTCAAGATATCTTTAAAATATGCATATTGGCTTAACTCAACAGCTTTTACAATCAAATGTTTTTCTGCAGTTAAAAATCCCAAAGACAACACAATCTAGATTCTCTGTGTAATATTCATTTTTACGTGGCTTATTTTTTATACTACCTTTACTGTCTCTTTAATGACTTTATTTTTTAAAACTATGTATTTGTTTCTATAACTCTATATATCACCTTTTTTGTCTCTTTCAAGCCTACGTATCTTTTACACACATTGTAAACTATTACATCTGAATCTGTCTTATTGTGAATCTCTTGCCTTAAACTGCAGCAGCTGTGGCTGCTGGCTCCACCCACCTCAGCTTCCCAACATGGCTACATTTACCGCCAGCTCTGGGAGCTATCGTGGGTCTATGCTTTTATCCAAGCAGCGTGTAGTCCAAAAACCTCTTTTTTTGTTTTGTACCTGCAAAGGCTAAATCCACCATGCAGCTTAATGTGCCACTTGCAGAGGCCTGATTCCCGCCATACTGCAGGTTGAGCACGCACGCCAGGAACCCACCAGTAGCTGAAACCAGCAGCTGCTGCTCATTTGAGAGAGACAATTAGGAAGTTGTTTTTAGCTCCGTTTTAGAATCTTTTCTCAGGTTTTAGGTGGAAACTCTTGCCAACACGTTGGACGCCATTTGTAGCTGGAGTTTTCCTGCCTGGCCCACAGTCAGGGCAAATCTCTTTCACCTGCCAGTCCCACAGCCTCTCAGAACCGACCAAGTAAACACAGAGACTTATGTTGCTTTCAAACTGTATGGCCGTGGCAGGCTTCTTGCTAACTGTTCTTACAGCTTAAATTAATTCATTTCCATAAACCTATCCCTTGCCACATGGCTCGTGGCTTACCAGGATCTTCACATGCTGGTTGTCATGGTGGTGGCTGGCAGTGTCTCTCTGACTCAGCCTTCCACTTCCCAGCTTTATTCTCCTCCTTGCCCAGCCTATACTTCCTGCCTAGCCAACGGCCAATCAGTGTTTTATTGATTAATCAGCAACACATTTGCCATACATCCCACAGCAGTGTGAATGTCAGAGAAGATCACAGAATATTGAGGTGGGTGGGTACATGATGTAGGAACTAAAATTCCATCCTGGGATGTGCCTTTGCTGTGGAGATCAGACACCCTGGAAGAGCTGTAGGAGAGACAAAGGAACAAGCCACTGGAGAAACTTCTCACCACTACCGAATGCTCAGGCAGAATGGAAGGCGAGATCCTATCTCCACGAATCCTCTGACTGAAGCCTCTGAGTCCTCAGCCAATAAGGGCCTTAGTTCCTGTCTCCTCACACCTTATATGCCATTCTCTGTCCAGCCATTTCACTTCCTTCCTAGTGCTGGGATTAAAGGTGTGTGTGCTTCCCAAATACTGGTAGGAGAGGCATGAGATTTCAGGTACTGGGATTAAAGGTGTGTGACTCGCAAGTGCTGGGATTAAAAGTGTGTGCTACCACTGCCTGGCTCTGTTTCTCTCCTAGACGAATCAATCTCATGTAATCCAGGGTAGCTTTGAACTCACAGAGATCCAGATGGATCTCTGCCTCCCGAGTGCTAGGATTAATGGTGTGTGCCACCACTGCCTGACCTCTATGTTTAATCTAGTAGCTTGTTGTGTACTCTGATCTTCAGGCAAATTTTATTAGAGTATAACAAAATATCACATTTCTCCTTTTTGTCTAATATAATAAAAGAAGGTTATAACCAATATAAGAAAACCTATATGTAAGTACAATAACTGTATACCATATATATAGTCAAAAATTACACTAATAATGTCCAGTCCATAAGCATTTGACAAATTCAGAGAAAATACTCCATTGTTTATTGTATTTTGGTGAATCCAAAGTGTTGTACTAAATTCAATTTCTATCCTAACTTGTATTACCAACCGAATACTATCTTTTGATGTCTCTCAAAATTACACTTTACACCTCTTTTGTGAGTTTCTTTTCTGAATTTGTTGACAAGGAAAACTGTAACTATAACTATCTAGTCTTCAACTCCCTCAGAGACCCAAAAAGGAAATAATATTAACTGAGTAAGCAGGAAGTACAAACAGGCAACTTCCAAAAAATGTGAGAAATGACAGAAACAGCAGGCTGCCTGGACAGCCATCCAAGGTTCCTTTGTAACGTTGGGGCATCATCTTCAGCCTACAGGCCTAGCATATCTGACAGACTTTTCTATGAAGCAGGATATTCTGTAGAGCCTTCCTACCTTATCTTGACAAAGTTCAGCAGTTCTTTCTTTTGTGTCCTACTTGTCCATTTTGGACAGCATACTGTCAGCAGTCAAGGCAAGGGCACTTTCGTTCCCAGTGGCTGACTTTTGCCACAAAGACAGTAAAGCCCATAAGGAGTTTCTTCAATGCCCATCATCTTCTCCAAAGTAGATTGGTGCTGCCAGGAGCAGACATGTCTCATTGTCATTAAAAAAAAATCTATGTTATTAAAACATCTGAAATGCCATATTCTGCAGATCTCTGAAGTGTTTGAAGATGACCTATTTATCTAAAATATATCTGTTTGACCTTGGAAACATAACTAACATGACTACAAGGTTGACTGTAATGACTAATTACTAACTTTCATTTCTTTATTATCCTAAATAGTTGGTAATAAAAGTTGATAATAAAATGAAAGTTGGTAACTTTCAAGGACTAGCAATTTGCACTACATTGTTAAATGAACTGTATAGGTACAATATCTTGAACAAGAGTAGAAATGTATGTACAGTATGTTTCAACAAAAATAATCTCAACTTTGTATAATATTCACAATTTTTTTACAATATACAAAATTCCAATCCAATGTAAAATATTTAAAGCCAGTAGTTGCTTTTTAAAAGCAGATTCAATAGTCTACCTTTTTATCTTACCATATCCGTATTCTTTCTTTTTTCTTTTCAGAGTAGGTTCAATAATCTATCCTTTTATCCATCAATCACCTTTGGTTGCACTGCACATACTTGAGTTCAGATTTCTTATTCTCATTTCAGCTTAAAATGGAATGAGGATGGTTTTCTTTGCTCCATCATCCATTTTCTCAATTTCTTGAAAATAAGATACAAAGAGAAAGCTAAATATTTCTTCCCATGGACACTGTGCACGCATCTTCAGAAAACAACTGAAAGTCATGTTTGTATTGCCCTGTAGTTTAAATTTTCTACCCATCCCCCACATATTCTGGGATAATATGCCCTAGCCCTGTCAAATGGCTCATGCAGTGCTCTGTTGACAATTTCCTTCATATGTAACAATAGTATTCATATATATCACCAAGATCTCCAGATATAATCTCACACTCATATTGCTCCTATGAACATGGCAAGATTTTACTGTATAATCTAAAAACAACCTTTGAAGGTTTGTCCCCAACATTAATCAGGCCATTGCAAAAAGAAATATAAGTATGGTAATTGATTAACATTAGCACTGAGAGTCCAGTTGTCAGGTTTTTGTGGTAGATATAGATCACAGAGTGGTGAAACTTTTTGAAGCAGCTTTGTATTTCAGTCGTATCTAATTAACTTCCCTCATCTTCATTACCATCATATAGATTTTAATCAAACTGCAAAATGTCTTGGTCATCATTGTTTCATTTATGGACCACCAAGTTATCTTCAAAGAATAAGATGATTAAAGAATTTTGTGCTGAGGCTCCGGGAAAACAGGATTTGAAAATAGATAATTAGGTAACCAAATAAATCATGGTGATTGTCTCATTTTTTTTTTCTTTAGTCATTAATGAGACTAGAAATAATCACCTTCTTGGCTTTATCCACTTGATTAAAAATGTTTTCAGGCTAACAGCAAATTGCTTGAGCAATGTTCAGGTCTTGTAAGGACAGTATTTTGGCATTTTTAAGGTCAGCATCAATGAACACATAAAGGCAAAGCCGAGTCAAAGCTTGCCTCAATAGTTTCGATCTGCCAGTCTTTTGGAGAGGACAGATTTTAGAACACCAAATACACATTTGTGCCAGCAGAGATTTTTAATTAGCTTTGCAGCCTAACTGCAATAATAGAGGGAGCAAGACTTGGGTCACCACTTAGTGTGTCTTAGGCCCTTTGAAAACTGACTTTTGTTCTCTTCTGAGCCACAGCATTGACTTTCCTGTGTCCCTCCATAGGAGATTTGCACTGGAAAAAAAACAGCTTGGAAATAAACAGTTTCAGATTAATAGAAACAGAATATTGACCAGAGTGTCCATGTCGTGACAAGGACAGAAGGAAAGTATTCATGCCATGAGCTTCCCATTTTTTTCAGAACTGATTAAATTGTAACTTGATCATTATCTTTCTCCCACAAATTGGGGCAATCCCCCTTTTTAAAAATTATACTATCTTAGCTCAGTTAGAAATGGATAAAAGATAATTGTTTTGAAAATGAATTGGCTCGTGTCGCCAATTCTTATAAAATACTGTAATTACTGAAATGATAAGCAACAAGACAGATTTTTGAACCCACATTTCCCATCTAATTAAAAAATAGAACAATAAATTCTTCTGTGGAAGTTTTTTTCATTTTTTCTCACCTTCATTTAAACAGGGTTATGCTATTAAAAATTAATGGTTGGTCCCTCGGTGTCTTGGTTATTTTCCAGTTTGCTGTGATAAAATAATCTGAGGAGAGCAAGTCTAGGGTATGGGAGCTGGAGAGGTGGTGAAGAAAACTCATTACTGTTGTTCTGTTCCCAGCACCCACATAGTGTCTCACAACATCTGTAACTCCAGTTCCAGAAAATACAATATTTCCTCTGACTTCAACGGGCATTGCACATACATGGTGCATGTATACACTCAGGCCTACACACATATTTGTAAATTAAATAAATAAATTTTTAAATAAAGGTAATGGGATAAAAGTTTTTTAGCTCACAGTATGAAGGTGGGGAAGTCTTTGCATCAGGAACTAGAAACATTTGGTTATATTGTACTTGCAGACATGTCCATGCTTAGTTAACCTTCTCTTTTTATACAGTTGGGGAATCCCACCCCAAAGAATGGAAAATTTTCCCACCCCAAATAACCTAATCAAAATAATCCCCGCAGATATGCCCAGAAGCTAGCCTAACCTAAATAAAGCCTCACATGTGTATCTGGAAGCTTGTCAGCTAGGAGATTCAAGATCCTTTCAAGCTGACACTCAGCACTAACCAGCACACCAAAATATCTAGATGGTATCAAGGCTCTAAGACCTGCTACTCCAGAATGGAGGATTTCACAAATACATGAAGGTTCAAGTCTGGCTTCCCAAGTCTTGTCTGGTGAATACTACATCCATACACAAAAATAGTTGATTCCTGTTTCTTTTTTTTTTTTAATTTTTATTTTGCAATACAATTCAGTTCTACATATCAGCCACAGATTCCCTTGTTCTCCCCCCTCCAGCCCCCCTCACCTTCCCCCCAGCCCGCCCCCCATTCCAATCTCCTCCAGGGCAAAGCCTTCCCCACAGACTGAGATCAACCTGGTGGACTCAGTCCAGGTAGGTCCAATTCCTGTTTCTTAAAGAGAATTTTTGTCAAGTGAATGAATAAGCAATATTTCATTCCCCAAGTTAAGAAAAATACCAGCCCACTCAAAAGAATAAGTAGAAGTAATCTTCATACAGAAATGACTAGAGAAGTCTTCTCTCAGTTGTGCTTCCTCCAGCATTCAAACAGCAGGGCAAGAAAAAAAAAACATTAAAACTGACCTTGAAGAAACACCTTAACTTGTGTACTCAAAGAACTCCATGGGTGATAGCTAAAGCTTTTACCAGGCGATCTTTATAGGAATTATCCAATCAGAATACCCCCTCTACATTGTGCTTTAGACAGATGGGTGTTTATCAGCCTTTCTTCAGCTCCCAGTGGACATACCAGGATTGATTTTATTTGCTGTAGATGCAATCCCAACAATAGTTCATGAGTAAAATGTGTTAACTGCTTAAAGGTTCTAAAGGAACTCCTAAAAGGAATAAATATTTCCATTTTAACCTGTCACAACTGCACTATTCAGGACCCATTTGGGAAAACAACAAGTGTCATATAGAATATAATGAATTTGTTCCACTTGTTAGTAAAGTTATGGTCTTAGTAGAATCAGGAAGGACTTTAAGTGCCAACTAATTCAACTGCACTTATGGGTACTTGAAAATCCCTCCACACATCTCAGCTAAGTATCAACCATGCTTAGAGACAATTTCAGGGGTAGAGGCATTCCAAAAATAAGGAGCAGAAAAAGAAAGGAGCTCTAATACAAGAACACACCTGTTATATTTGATGAGTAGCTAAGGGAGGCCAGGATAACAGAGCAGAGTGCATCACAAGGCTAGAGAAAAAGCCCATAGGAGGTGAGGAAGGAGATTTGGGATATAGAAGACCTTTTAGGTCATACTAAGGAGCACAGCTAATAATACGTGATGGAAGCAGAGGGTTGGATGACACAAATAACACAAGAATATTGCTCTTAAGGGATCATTTTGACTGCCGTGCAAAGGGCACACTGACAAGTCAACAGGCCGTACGTACATGGGAAAGCTCGGCCATCTAATAATGCAGATGAGGTCTGAAGGAAACGTGGAGAAGTGCATTAGCAAAAAAGATAGTATTTAGATTCACGAGGTGACTTTATCCCTGAGAGAAAAAGGATAGACCTCAGTGTCTGTTCTGAACACCTGGAAATACGGGGTTGTCTTTACCTGAGCTGACGTAAGAACAGGTTTACTGGGGTCACATCGTAACAAGTGTTTCAACTGGACAAATCGAATTCTAAGAGCTGTCCCAGAGTGGGGCATTCAGTCTAGTCCCTAAAAGAACATTTTATGTAGAGAGTTTGTATTTTTAATTGGAGTCAACTCTATATAAATAATATTTACTGTTTTGTGACATTGACATCCACTTGGCAATGGCAGATCAATGAGAATACCAAAGACTGGCACCGGGTACTCTGTCATCCAAGACTGGGGACAACATGATACAGCAAAGGACAGTGAGAAGGAATAGCCCTAAGTGAAGGGCAAACCGGCATTTGAAGCAAAATGAAGACCAAGTTTTAGGGACCAGAGAATGACTATCTCAGAGCAATTGTAGAATGCACAACACTGAGGCCAAGAAACCTTCACAAGAGGAGTTGTGGGTGGTCACATTGGCATCTACACATGACTGGAAATAAAGAAATAGAAAAACTCACCATGTCACTGGGATCTCTATCTGGACTCCCCTGGGCTTCACAGTTGTGGTTAGTTTTACTATCAACTTAACACAACCTGGAATTACCTGGAAGAGAATCTCACTAGGAGATTTTGGATTGTTGACAATAGATTTGCATTTACCTTGGATTGGTCTGTGAACACATCTGTGGAGGAGTATCTTAATTAAATAAAGTGATGAGAAAAAATTCGGCCTGTTGTAGGTGGTGCCTAAACTGTGTAAGAGTGGAAAAATTGAGCTGAGCACAAGCAAATAAGTGAGCGTACACGTATTTATTTTGCTCTGCTTTGGGCTGTAGATGTGATATGAGCAGCTATCTTGAGTTCCTGCTACCATGACTTCTTCAAGATAATGGACTATAACCTAGAATTGTAAGCTAAAATAAATCATTTCTCCCCTAAATTAATTGTCACAATGTGTTATCACACCAACAGAAATAAAACTAGAATACTAGTCCTTGTGATCTTTAGCCAAAAAACTCAGAATAAACACACAGAGTACTGTAGAAGACATGCGGAGTTTACTAAAGAGTAAAATGGAGCACACTCTTAAGGATGAGAGCTGACAGTGGTCAAAAGGACCATTGCATGAATGTAAGACAAATTGCTAAATGGTCTTATTAATAAAAAAAAATCCAGAGCCAGATATTGGGGTAAAAACTGAGAGATCAGAAAACACAAAGAAGCCAGCCACGCTCTTACCACTTTGAAATCCTCAGCCAAAGAGACCTATTTTTATATAGGTATACCCACATCTTTATGTCTTTCTGTTCTGCATCTCACTTCCTCTCTCCACCCAGCTACATCACTTCTTGTCTGTCTGTACAGACCTCCAGACTTCTATGGTTAGTGCTGGGATTAAAGGCGTGTGTCACCATGCCTGGCTCTGTTCCCCAGTGCGGCCTTGAACTCACAGAAATCCGAATGGATTTCTGCCTCCCAAATGCTGGGATTAAAGTCATGTGCTACCATTGCCTGACTTTCATGTTTACTATAGTGGCTGGCTTTTTTCTCTGATCCTAAGATAAGCTTTATTAGGGTGCACAATATATTGGGGGACACAATATATCACCACATACGAATCCACATTTTCCATGGGTTTTATACTCTTTCTTGGGTCTCTAGAATGGAAAAGTTTTCCTGAGGGACTTCATCCTATGCAGGTAATTGATAGCTTTGTGTGGACTGATCCTTTTAAAAGAGAGTAGTACTGCCTTTTTTCTTTATTAGGAAACCACCAGCTAGATAGTAGTCTTACATGTTTAAGACTCCTGGAGCCAGATTTAGATAGTTAATCAATTGATGACCTTCCAGGCAATTGAGAGTATCACATCTCATTCTAATATGAGAGACAAGACTTGCCCCTCTTTGTCTCACCCATAACGAGAATTTTGCTGTTCCAGTCCTGTTTTACATTGGCTGTTGATTATAAGATAACAATTCGGCTTCATTGTACTCCAAATCTGATAGTATCTAACTAGCTACTTAGTAATCACAGGTCATTCTTCCAAGATTTACTATAGAGAGTTTGTCTCACTTTATAATAACAAGCATGCAAAGAGGCAGTAGTGTATCCATTTGACTTGAAAAAAACAGGTTCTGAAGATTTGTGTTAATGTTCTGAGTCATGGAGTCAGTCTTCAAGGACCAGATCCATGCCAAGCCTCTTCACCGCACAGTTGGTTTCACCTTCTCTGTAGTATCTAAAATTACAATATTATAAGTCAAATCCCTTTCAACTCTGCTCATATTATACTTGCACTTTTATGTAAATTTTCAGTTTGTTCTGATCAACTTCCTTTCAGTTAGAGCCATTAATTTATTCCTGCATATAAAGTTTTAAAACTCTGTTTCTATTATACGTATGTGCTATTCTCTTTCATATGATTCAAATATATGAAATGAATGTGATATTACGTGGATTTGCTTTATTTTTTAATAAAGATTCAAGTACTTATATCTCACCTCAATTTTTCTTAATATATAAATGAAGTTTTTCTATCAGACAAATGTAAAATCCTTCCATTGCAACTTTACCTAGAAAATACTTATTTTTAAATCCTAGAGACCTTATTTCCATATATAATGAAATATTAATATTCTCTCTGGAAGATTTCAAGCACAAGTGTTACCATACATCAACCTTCCTCATTTAAAACAGAAAAGAAAATTTGCCTTCATAATTGACGAACAGAATGGATTTTTTTAGGTTCTCTGCCTCATGGTAGCTATGTAGGACATAAAACATTCCTCCAGGTGTGGCTAGAAGGAAAGTGCCAAGAACAAAGACTTCATATCTAATGTCATTGAGCTGTTTGTTCTGCCCAAAATTAAGAATGGGAATCTTTACTTTCCGATGTTCTCCAAATGAATGACGCTAAAATTCTCCCCCAGAATGGGTTCCATGTATTGTTTCTATCTACATATACATCCCAGCAGATGCAGGGATTCAGGAGATGACTCAGTGGGTAAGAGACCTTGCTCTCCAGACACAGAGACCTGTGTTCTAATCCCAAGCACTCATATGAAGCTCCATACATGGTTGTGTGTATCTATAACCTAACCATTGGGCAATAGAGATAGGCAGATTCTAAGAGCTTGTTGGACAGCCAGACTAACCCAAATAGCAAATTTCTGGTTCAATGACAGATCCTGTCTCAAGACAATAAGGCAAAGACCCACAGAGAAAGACACCAGATATCCTTCTCTGATTATGTATACATGCAACACACACACACACACACACACACACACACACACACACACACACACACACACACCCCAAAATACCTAGTATACATGAAATTTCTCTTAAATGTATATAGAGAGGTTTTAACATGCTAATGACTTTTTCAGATCTACCAGAATAACTGAATAATCAATGCTTTGAAAGGAAAATAAGCAAAGTCTGAGAAGTCTGAGTCCCTGATGTCTTGAATTAGTCACACTACTGAAGGCACTTTATTTCCACAGTTCTGGTGATGTTTGGGATCTCCACTGGGGAAACTCACACAGTGAGCTGTGACTTCACAGTGACATAAGTAGCCTGGCCAGTAGCTTGGGGAATCAAGAGTTGGTGGTCCCCTCTCTTTATATAGTCAATAGAGACTAGCACCCCTTCAGTCTTTGAACACCAATTACCTGCTACCTTCTTGGTGTCTGCAGGACACGATGTGGACTTTAGATGCTCCTTGTAGACTGGAAACATTGGCTTACATCTCCCAACAGTGTCAGTGCCTGTGTGTGGCCAGGGTAAACAATGATAAATAATAGAGTAAGTTTGAGCAACAGGTGAGAATATTACTAACAAAAAAAAAAAGCTTAGCAATTTTTGTTTGCTGTGATTTTTCTGATTATTCAAGTAAGCCTTTAAAAATATACCCTGATGGATATATTATGATGCAGACCAGTGAACAAGAAATTATTATTCACCTTCAGATACCATGCAGGTTACAGAATATCTTTTTTTAAAGGTTTTATCAAAATTTTTTCATAGAATACAAGCAGACTTACAAAACAATGAATTTCTTTCTCATTTCATATAATCAATTATTATATCATGAGATACAATGAGAGATAAAATGAGAGAAACTTTTATTCAAGCATCTAATATATACAAGAAGATACTGCATTGATATTTCAAAACAGAATGATATATGGTAAAGAAGCAATTTGAGAATCAGAAAAAAATGGAGAAGGACAAAATAAGATTTCAGAAACTGAATTTCACCACTGCCAGTGGAAAAAATAGAAAACTTAATTATATAAAACATTAGCTTGAAGGTCGTTATATAACAGAGAATAGAAAAATGAAAATTATGATAAAAGTAAGAGGCATTAAACTTTGACAGCAATATAATATCTACACAGCAGTAGTTCTACAAAAACATGAGGCATTTATAAAAAGAGAAGCAATCATGACAGAAATAAAACAAGACTCCCTTTACTGAAATAAATACAATGTGGTTTGAGTTAGTGTTACTAACAGTCAAGAAAGGACAGGGGAAGGCAGAGAAGAGAGTGGAAGAAGAAAACAGGAGACAAAACATAAACATGCAGACTAATCTTGATCATGTGCTCTAACAACAGAGAAGCAAGTTCAGGCTTTCCTGGATAAGAACATAACACTGACCAAGCATGGGCTTTCACCACCGTCCTTATGGGACTCTCAAACTGGGACATGACATTTAGAGTACTTCCTGAAACCATGTGTGTGACTGCCATATCAGTCATCTGTGAAGGTCAAAGATCCCATGTGCTCAACTGGTAATAACTCGAAATATTCCACCTATTTAGTATTCCCTTATGTGAAAAAGAAGTCACCCACTACAAAATGTTTTTACATACATAAGGGAATTTCAGTCAGAATCTCAATAAGATTTGAGATAAAAAGACAGAAGAACCTCCATTAAAAAACATCACTGATAGTGGTAACTACTATCAAGAAGAATACAAGAAAACAAAAAAAAAATGATTAAATTGGAATTAGCCATATAAATAACAAAACAAATAATAAAATGCTGTGGGATGTCCTGTATGCTGTAAATATATGTTGCTATGATTGACTGATAAATAAAACGCTGATTGGCCAGTAGCCAGGAAAAAAGGATAGTGTAGGCGGGACAAGGAGGAAAAGAATTCTGGGAGGTGGAAGGCTGAGGCAGGGAGACACTGCCAGCCACTGCCATGAGGTGCAGGACGTAAAACACCGGTAAGCCACGAGCCATGTGGCAAGGTATAGATTAATAGAAATGGGTTAATTTAAGATAGAAGAACAGTTAACAAGAAGCCTGAGCCATTAGGCCAAACAGTTTAAATAACATAAGCGTCTGTGTGCTTATTTGAGTCTGAGTGGCTGCCGGCCCAGACGGGACTGGGGATAACTCCAGCTACAATAAAAGTACTCAATTAAGATGATACATACAGGCTTAGACAAATCAATTAGTGGGCAAAACAAAAATTAGAGAAATAAATCCAAGCACAGTAGAAATTTAATATATGACATTAAATGTTTTTTTAAATGATAGGAATATCATCTGATACATAGGAAATGAAATTAGAACAAACAGTATTTATTTTCTTAAAATGCCCTAATTCCTGCATATAAAAGTAGTTGTAAGCCACTTGTGGCATGACACTAGCCTGTAACCCCAGCATTCAGGAGTCAGAGGCAAAAGGATCACAAGTCTAGGACTAGCCTGGGCTACATTAGGAATTCCAAGCAAAAAAAAGACTACATAGTAAAACTTCACCTTAGAAAATCTTACTAAAAATCTATATAAAACACAGCTTGAAGTAGTTTTGATTTTTACAAATATCATAATAAGACATTGAACTTTCCTATTCACTATGCTCAAATCCTTAGAAGAAAGCAAAACTGTGTAATAACTATTATGAAGCAATATTTAGCATGTTTACTAGTGTGGCCCATGGTAGGCTTCCATGTCCAGTGGAAGGCCCTACATTCAAGCTCATAGGGGCTGCAATAATTGTATTCAGTGGGTTTTGGAGGAGTAAGCGGAGGAGGAGGAGGAGGAGGAGGAGGAGGAGGAGGAGGAGGAGGAGGAAAAGGAGGAGGAGGAGTGAAATTGGCAGGAAGACCTGGTATGGGGTAATAGGGTCAAGGAGGGAAGACTGGTTAAATTTGACTTAAATACATTGTACTGTTAGGAAATTACCAAATAATATATGATGAGTGTCTTAGTCAGGGTTTCTATTACTGTGAAGAGACACCATAACCACAGTAACTCTTATAAAGGACAATATTTAATTGGAGTAGCTTCCGGGTCAGAGGTTCAGTCCATTATCATCATGGTGGAAAATGGTGGCATGTAGGCAGACATGGTGCTGGAGAAGTAGCTGAGAGTCCTACATCTTGTAGGCAACAGGAAGTGGTCAGAGACACTGGGTGGTATCTTGAGCATATATGAGACCTCAAAGTCCAGCTCCACAGTGACACCCTTCCTCCAACAAAGCCATACCTCCTAATAGTGCCACTCCCTTTTGGGACCATTTTTTTATTCAAACCACCACAATGAATGTAATGAAATAACAAAAATATTTAAACAATATCATTACTCAGTTCCACTCAAAATTCCAACTGTGTTTTTTAGAGTGACTGAAAAGTTGATTCCCAACTTGCCAGATACGGCTAATGGACAAGAAACAGGGCAAAAATATAAAAACTTCCAATTCTAAAGTTAAACAGAAGTGTGTGCCGGGTAGTTTCTGTCATCTTAACACAAACTAAATAACCTGAGAAGAGGAATCCTCAATTAAAGAATTGTCTCCACCAGGTATAATTGCCTGTGGCCATGTTTGGGGAGCATTTTCTTAATTGCTAACTAAATCAGGAGGACTTAGCCCACTGTGAGTGGTACCATCTCTAGGGAGTTTGCCTGGGATGCATATGAAAAACAGCTGAGAAAACCATAGAAAGTATGCCAGTAAGCATGGTTACTCTGATCTCTCCTTCAGTTCTTGCCTCTAGGTTGCTGACTAGATTTTTAACTTGTATTTTCTCAGTGATGTATTACAACTCTCATGTAAGATGAAATGATTGATTTCTTCCTCAAGTAAGTTTTGGTCAGTGTTTTATCACAGTATCAGAAACCAAAGTAGGGCAGAAAATTGTGCTAGAGAATGGGTGTTGCTGTAGTGGACTTGACCATGTGGCTTTGTGTCTTGGACTGTTTTATAGGAGGAAGGTGCGAGATTTTGGAGCTTTGGAGCTTTGAGTGGAAAAGCACTTGAGTACTAAGAGCTTAATAAACTGTTGTAAGAACTTAGAAGATAATGCTGAGAGCAGTGGAAGCCCAAGTTATGAAGCTTCAGAAGGAAGTTTGAGAATCCCTTAAAGACTCTATCAAGGCTGTTCATGTGATATATTTGCATGAGGACTATGTAGACATGAATCTGTCATGTGACCTACTGGGACAATGGATACTGATTAAGTGGAGCTAAAAACTCAGTCATGATTAATAGGAAACCAACATCACTGAGACAAAAATCTTCTGGGAAGTATTTCCTCAGGGTCAGTATGTGGAAGCTGTGGTCCAGAAAGAGTCAAGGCTGCATCTCAAGATGAGAGTCTCCTAAATGGTACTTGTACTGAAGGCATGAAGGAGTCATGGAGAGCTGCTGAGACTTTGCACTGTGTGACAGTCAGACACTCTCTGAAGAGAAGCCGGAAGAGGCCTTTTGTGGAGGTAAAGACTCAGTCACAGTGGCAACCTGAGGATTAAGGATTTAAGGGGTAGTGGAAAGAAACTGAGGCTTGGTACCACGTGGAAGGGACAGAATCCCTAAAGAGACCATGAGAGGCCATTGGTGAAGGTGCAGCCTCAGTTTCAGTGGAGACCCTAGCATGTTGGAGATGTTGGGACTGTAGGATGACTACTAAGGACAGAAGCAGATGAGGAGGGGAACCAACATGAGCCTAACAGACCAGCTGTATATGTTGTAGATATCAAAGCTGGAGAAACAGAGCTGCCCAAGCTCAAAAGATCATGAATTATTCAAAGATGCTGGACATTCAGTTGCAGGCTTAACTGTTGAATGTTGATTGTGCTTTGATTTGAATATAACTGTTCTCATGTTCCTCCCTCTTGGAATAAGAAGTAACTTATTTTTCATGTTACAGGTACCCAACATTGAGAGACTTTGAACTTGCAAAGAAAATAGATTCTTAAAGTGAACTTGGACATTTAAAGTGTCAACATTTTTAAAGACTGTTGGACTGTGTATGGTGATATTTTATTTGTACTGAAATGTGATTTTATTTGTATGTTAATAAATAAAGTTGCCTGGGGGTCAGAGCAATAGCTAAGAGCTAAAAACCTTACCCTTCACTGTCGCTGTACCTCTCTGAAAGAGACCTACTTCCTGAGTATCTGTCTTTTTATTGACTTTCTGATCTTCCTTCTCATTGGTTGTAAACCCAACCACATGACCTCCTCATCACTGCCTGTCTATACAGACCTCGAGGTCTTCTATGGTTGGTATTGAGATTAAAGGCATGTGTCTCTAATGCTGGCTGTATCCTTGAACACACAGAGATCTACCTAGCTCTGTCTACCAAGTGCTGGGATTAAAGGCGTACACCACCACCGCCCAGCTTTTGCTATAGCTTGCTAATAGCTCTGACCCCTAGGCAACTTTATTTATTAACATACAAATAAAATCACTTTTCAGTACAAATAAAATATCACCATAACTGTGTTTTATGTCTTGTGATACCAATATGAGATCTGAGAATAAGCTTGAAAGGAAAGACTATGGTTAAGTAGTGATGTGTTTCCCTGCTACACTGATGAGGGGTCATCTGCGATGGCTAATCTTTGTCAAGAGAAACTAGAGTCACCTAGTAACAGGGAACTTCAATTGAAGAACTGCCTCCATCAGAGGCGGTTGACTACAGGCATGTCTATGGGACCACTTATAGGTTGCTAATTTATATACGCGGACCCAGGACCCTGAATAGTGCCATCCCTAGACAAGTGGGTTTGAACTGTATAAAGAGTAGTTGAGCAAGCTGGAGGAAGGACACCAACAAGTAGTGTTCCTCCATGTTACCTACCTCTGCTCTGCCATGAGTTCCTGCCCTGACTTACTTCAGCCACAGTCTATGATAGAGTAAGCCAAGCAAACCCTTTCCAATCCCAAGTTGTTTTTGGTCAGTGTTTTCTCATCCACAGAAAAGCAAAGTAGAACAAGAAGATTTCAAATAAATTATTTAACATCCCAGAATTCTAGGAAAAGACCACAAACTAAGGAAATGTCTAGTATATGATAAAGAGGCATTTCATCTCTGTGTGTTAATGAGTGAATGCACAGTGTTAGAATAATTGTCACTAAGAAAGGATGAAGTTAGATTACAAACTTATGATAAAAAAAATTCAATCCACACACTTTGGACTAAATCTATTTAAAAAACTATGAGAAAATGTAGATAATAAATATGGATAATACATTTATCATTTTATAGGCAGGGCAGTGGTGGTGCATGCCTTTAATCCCAGCACTCGGGAGGCAGAGCCACGTGGATCTCTTTGAGTTCACGGCCAGCCTGGTCTACAGAGGGAGATCCAGGAGAGGCACCAAAACTACACAGAGAAACCCTGTCTCAAAAAATATATATATTTATCATTTTACAAGAACCTTTGATCAATGTGAGAGAGCTGCAAAGGCTTTTATTGTAGAATAAGAAAATTGATTACATAATTTACACACTTTAGTATAGCTAATATATCATAAGCAAAGTTAAATAACAAGCAAAAGAAGAGAAGAAAATATCGCTGATACCCAAAGAAATAATATTCAAGATATTTAAGAAAATACAACAAATTGTTATAGGGGAAAAAAGCAAAAAAAAATGAAAAAACAAATTATTATAGGGAAAAAGCAAAAAAATAAAAGCCAAAATATTTACAAGTGAGTGAAGAAAAGAAGGTACAAATGATTACTAAAAATGTAAGAGGCTATGAAACTTCACTAGTGACAGAGAAAACCCAGGCAAAACAAATGGATGCAAGAGATAAGGAGACAGGTCAGTTGTTAAACTGCTTGGCATGCAAGCATTAAGACTGAGTTCAGATCTTCAGCACTGAAATAAAAAGCCAGGCATGGTGGTTCACACCTGTAACCTCAAAGCCAGGCATGGTGGCACACACCTGTAACCTCAAAGCCAGGCATGGTGGCACACTTCTATAACATCAAGGTCAGGCATGGTGGCACACTTCTATAACATCAAGGTCAGGTATGGTGGCACACTCCTATAACATCAAGGTCAGGCATGGTGGCACACTCCTATAACATCAAGGTCAGGCATGGTGGCACACTCCTATAACATCAAGGTCAGGCATGGTGGCACATTCCTATAACATCAAGGTCAGGCATGGTGGCATACTCCTATAACATCAAGGTCAGGCATGGTGGCACACTCCTATAACATCAAGGTCAGGTGTGGTGGCACACTTCTATAACATCAAGGTCAGGCATGGTGGCACATTCCTATAACATCAAGGTCAGGCATGGTGGCACATTCCTATAACATCAAGGTCAGGTGTGGTGGCACACTTCTATAACATCAAGGTCAGGCATGGTGGCACACTCCTATAACATCAAGGTCAGGCATGGTGGCACATTCCTATAACATCAAGGTCAGGCATGGTGGCACACTCCTATAACATCAAGGTCAGGTGTGGTGGCACACACCCATCACCTCATCTAGTTGTGTGCAAAGGAGTGGGTGTGAAGAAACAGAAGATTCCTGGGGCTTGCTTGCCAACTAGTTTTATAGGACAGTGAACTCACGGTTCAGTGAGAGACTCTGTCTCAAAAGCAAACAATAAATAAGGTGGCATGAAAAAGAGGAACGTACCCACCTGTCAAGCGCAGGTACTCACACACTCATATACACACACAAACATACATACTTATATATACCACACACCAAAAAAATTTGTTTTCAAAAGTGGATACAAGCCGGGTGGTGGTGGTGGTGGCGGCGGCGGCGGCGGCGGCGGCGGCGGCGGCGGCGGCGGCGGCGGCGGCGCACGCCTTTAATCCCAGCACTCGGGAGGCAGAGGCAGGTGGATCTCTGTGAGTTCGAGGCCAGCCTGGTCTCCAAAGTGAGTTCCAGGAAAGGCGCAAAGCTACACAGAGAAACCCTGTCTCGAAAAACCAAAAAAAAAAAAAAAAAAAAAAGTGGATACAAATATGTGAGCAACAATTATTAGAATAAACCAGTTAGGGACTCTACCTAAAACAATGAAATATTCAAAAATTAAATTTTGTCTGTATGACAGCTACATGTTCTGAATTACAGAGTTGGCCTTTGTATGTCAAGTGAGAGAGCAAATTTTAGCACAAAATAAATAGCACAGTGTAAGTTTGTGGTTAAATAAGGCAACCAATATGCATCAGAATACATACAAATATTCATTTGTGAAAATATTCAACTTACGAGCATTTAAACCCATAACTGATATAGACCTTAGACATGAAATAAAATGATTACAAGTAAACCATGGAGACCATCAAATTACAAGGACTATGACTGGAAATAAACCACATGAGCTGTCCTGTTCACATGGGTCCCATTCAAATATTTAAATGATATTCTAAAATGAACCACTAACTCCTTGACCTACTTTCCAAAGAGCTTTGTTTGGAAGATAAAATTGGATGCACTACTTCTCTGCCCTATTGTCTCAAGTGCTATAAAATTCAGAGTACTTTAATAATCTGTTAGTGTGAATAATGCCACATTTATAAAATCTCTTAAAAATCCCCTCCCACAAAGAGAAAGACATCTATTAAGGCTGTACAAGTAAGAAGAGCATAATTAAATCAGCTGATCTTTGTCGCTACTCTGATGGTACAAACTCTGTTATCATGAAGGCATTGAGAGAATGAATAACCCAACGTCATTACAAAGCCCTGGAGTGTCACCCTCATACTATTTTCAGTCAGTAAAAGGAGGATATATCACTGAGCACTACAGACAGCCTTGTGCTATTACTAGTCAATGCTCAACCCCTTCTTACTGCTTTCCACACTCTTTCAGTAAGACTTTCATTTGATGTTGCATTTCAAATCTAAATTTACCATTTGAAAACAGGTCACTCTTTAATTCTGCTTTCCACTACATCAGCACATGAAAGTTTTGTGAAAATTGTGTCAAATTATTGTGTACATACACACACATGCAGACACACGAGAGAGAGAGAGAGAGAGAGAGAGAGAGAGAGAGAGAGAGAGAGAGAGAGAGGAGAAGCAGACGCAGACTCAGGATATTCAACCTCTGTCCTTACTGCGGTTAGAAACCAATATGCTTTAGTAATGTGCTCTTGCAAATTAGTTTAATTGAAAACATCAGTGTAAGAAATCAATACTGTAGTGGGTTGCATAACTCAGTGGCATAATGCCTCTTGTCACATGGGCATATACATTTAGACAACAACCAGTCATCCAAGTTGAAATTCCTATTACAATTCAGACTGTTACTCATTTTGGTTTTCTCACTTTAATGTAGCAGGTAGACTATTAAAGAAGCAGTTGAAAAACAGTAGGACAATCATTATAATACCACAAATGTCAAAAGAATAAAGGTGTGCAATTTTACTCATTTTTAAAGCAATTGTTAAAAACAAGAAAGCCATTTCTGCTTGCAAGGCAATTATTTTTGAGAGGTCAAGACCTCAGGTGGAAGCTGCTCAGAGGCCTTTGATAATCACAAAAAAACAGTGTCCTAAGTTCTAGCTTTATTCACTGATCACTTTACATATCATGTTTAAATTATTAAAGAAGGGATGTAACAAACCTAGCAAGTACTCTTTGAATTTCTTTAATGGCATTCCTAATCTTTAAAATTAAAATATCAGGTCAGTGAAACATTTTTCTTAAATAGTAATTTTATCTTTCGTGCTCACCTTCACAAAGAGATTTCCCTATTCTTTTGTATCTTAAAGCATTGATTTAAGAAGTAGGGTGGACACAGACTAGGTTGGGAGCATGGCTCAGTTCTGTAGCATAGCAAGAGGTTGGGCACTTGCTTAGCTGCACAAGGCAATGGCTTTAATCCCTAGTGCAGAAAATAAGAAGTAAGATTGTTGAAGGGGGGAGGGGAAGAGAAGGGGAGGAAACAAGAGAGAGGAAAAGAGGCGAGGGGGGGATGAGGAAAGTGAGATCCGACCACGTCCAACATTTGCAATAGAACTCTAAAAGAGAAACACAACAGTAAGTACTTCAAGTGCTGCCATCTGTAGAGCATTTATAACGTGACTAAAGTTCCCTGTGTGGAGTGACTCTCATTCTTGCCTTTTCCTCCCACTATGTAACACCTTGAGCTGGAAGGAAGCCACACATTTGGTGAAACTCTTTAGGGGAGACTAAACTTAACATGGCTTTAATCAGGACAAACACATGAGATACTACTCAATGTAAAGATTGCCAGGCCAGATTCTGCCCAAGCCTGCTGGTGCCATAGCTCTTCTCAATGGGGTGGACTCTCACCACTCATGTCCATATACTATCACAAAGTAGTCAGAGGCTCTTGACTTAATTAAAGAGAGAGGACAAAATTCGGATCCTTGAGCCTCAGTCATACTAACCAAGAAATCCAGCATTTCTTGATAATTTTGCAAATCCTCTTTTAGGTCTTACTGTGATTCCTAACATCATTAATATAATTTTCCTAAAACCCTAATACTTACTTTATTTCATAAGACAAAGATTTTCATCATCATTTTGCACAGAAATATAATCGTGCTTAAATTAAAAGGGACGACATTGTAGCACAAGATGAACATCATGAACATCCTTAACAGGATGGATGTGCATTTTGTCTAAGTATCATTGATACTAGCAAAGAAAGAAAACCTATAGGATTAGGTAGGATGAACATCTGTGGGATCAAATAAAGAAAACAATGTCTGAGTTTCTTCTTGCAATATTCAGTCCTACAAGAGTTAGTCTTGTTATAGCTACATGTCTTTACTAACAGGACCTCAAATGTAATTCAAAAGTGAGTTTGTGTATGTTGGGGAGATGACTCAGTTGGTAAAGTGCATGTTGATCTCCAAGTTTGATACCAAGCACCCAAGTAGCAAGTCAGGAGTGCTGGTACATTCTTGTAATGCCAACACTGGAGAAGCAAACACAGAAGGCTCCTGGCAATTCAGCCTAGCTTGTTGAGTGAGCCTTAGTTCTCAGAAAGGGAATCTGTCTCAAAACAAAGTAAGCAGCTCCTGAGAAATGACAGCAAAGATTGAGTGGCCTCAACACACGTGGCAATACTTACACATGCATTTGCACCATGTGAAAATACACACACACACACACACACACACACACACACACACACACGAGAAGCTTTTGTAGAACAAAAGATACAGTCAACAAGGCAAAGCGACAGCCTACAGAATGGGAAATGGTCTTCACCAACCCCACATCTGACAGAGGACTGATATCCAGAATATATAAAGAACTCAAGAAATTAGACATCAAAATGCCCAACAGTCCAATTAAGAAATGGGCTATAGAACTAAACAGAGAATTCTCAACAGAGGAAACTCAAATGGCTGAAAGACATTTAAGGAATTGCTCAACATCCCTAATCATCAGGGAAATGCAAATCAAAACAACTCTGAGATACCACCGTACGCCTGTCAGAATGGCTAAGATCAAAAACACTGAAGACACCTTATGCTGGAGAGAATGTGGAGCTAGGGGAACTCTCCTCTACTGCTGGTGGGAATGCAAGCTTGTACAACCACTTTGGAAATCAATATGGCACTCTCTTAGAAAATTGGGAATCAATCTCCCCCAAGATCCAGCTATACCACTCTTGGGCATATACCCAAGGAATGCTCAATCATACCACAAGGGCACTTGCTCAGCTATGTTCATATCAGCATTGTTTGTAATAGCCAGAACCTGGAAACAACCTAGTTGCCCTTCAACTGAAGAATGGATAAACAAAATATGGTATATATACGCAATGGAATACTACTCAGCAGAGAAAAACAGACATCATGAGGTTTGCAGGCAAATGATCTAGAAAAAATCATCCTGAGTGAGGTAACCCAGACTCAGAAAGACAAACATGGTATGTACTCACTCATAGGAGGATACTAGATGTAAAACAAAGATGACTAGACTGCTACTCACAACTGCAGGGAGGCTACCTAGAAAACAGGACCCCAAGAAAGACACAGGGATCGCCCAATGACAGAGAAATGGATGAGACCTACATGAACAACATGGACGTGAGTGGGGGTAATGAAGGGCAAGGGTCGAGGGAAAGAGAGCTTGGGGGAGCAGGAGATCCCAGCTGGATCAAGAACAGAGAGAGAGTACAAGGAATAAAAGACCATGATAAATGAAGACCACATGAGAATAGGAAGAAGCAAAGTGCTAGAGAGGTCCCCAGAAATCCACAAAGATACCTCCACAATAGACTACTGGCAATGGTCAAGAGACAGCCTGAACTGACCTACTCTGGTGATAGGATGGCCAAACACCCTAATTGTCATGCTAGAAACCCCATTCAATGACTGAGGGAACCAGATGCAGAGATCCATGGCCAGGCCCCAGGTGGAGCTCCAGGAGTCCAACTGGCGAGAAAGAGGAGGGTTTGTATGAGTGAGAATTATTGAGACCAAGGTTGGATAAAGCACAGGGACAAATAGCCAAACGAATGGAAACACATGAACTATAAACCAATAGCTGAGGAGCCCTCAACTGGATCAGGCCCTCTGGATAAGTGAGACAGTTGATTAGCTTGATCTGTTTGGGAGGCATCCAGGCAGTGGGACCGGGTCCTGTACTCAGTGCATGAGTTGGCTGTTTGAAACCTGGGGCTTAATACAGGGACACTTGGTTCAGCCTGGGAGGAGGGGACTGGACCTGCCTGGACTGAATCTACCAGGTTGAACTCAATCCTCAGGGGAGTCTTTGCCCCGGAGGAGATGGGAATGGGGGGTGGGCTGGGGGGAAGGCAAGGGGGGGGAGTGGGGAGAACAAGGGAATCTGTGGCTGATATGTAAAATTAAATTAAATTATAAAATAAAAAAATACTTTGTTCCAATAATATCAAAAGGCAGTCTGATGAGAAAAGCTACTTTATAAAATTAAAACTCTACTCCATAGCACCCAAACTCAGAGCAGTTTTAAGGTTTTGATATAAACCCATGCATCGCAGTTAAGTGAAACTATTCTGTTAACAAGAATGAAAGGTGTTGGGAATAGGTGAAACTGAATTAAATAGTCAAAAGTGTACTGCACAGATGGCAGGAAAGACAACGTGTCCCATGTTAGCCTTTTCTACATTGAATACTCCCATTGAGACATGAATGAAATATATACATATTCAAAATTAAGACATAATATGTGACATATTACCTAATTATCTACAGGCATTTGAATTTAAGATTTAATAATTGCCTTCATTCATTACACATTAGCATAGCTCTGGATGAAAAATAACATAATTTCTCAATGACTACATATTGTTTGTAAATATCCTATAGAAGAATCTTAACAGAGAGTGAAAGTAATTCCCTTTGTCCCCCTTAAGAGAACACATGGGAAAGGAAAATTAGTAGTATACTTTTCACTGCAGGACCCTCATTACACTCTAAAGGGCATTTTCTACTATTTTGTGTGATGAATCTCAACTTTCTATTGCATACTTCTTTTTTTCCAGCTTTTCTCAGTAGTAAGTTCTTCTTAAACCAGAAATTCTTATATTCTTTATTTTTTTAATTTAGCCTTTTCTAACATGAATTCACAGGAAAAATCAGTCCAGTGAAGTGAAATGCAAACGCAAATTCCAAATCATAATTCCAAAACCTAAAGTATTGTCAAAGGGCTGGGATTTTAGCTCATTAATAGAGCACTCTTGAGGCATGCCCAAGGGCCCAGGTTCAATCCTCAGTACTGTCAAAAGGAGAATGTCCCTGACGATTACTAGACAACAAGGCCTAGATCATCTAACTCCATGGTTTTGAGCCTCCACCTCCACATGAAAAGGATTCCAGTGAAGGTCTCACAGAATGACTGTGAAAAGCTTAGTGTACATGACCCCATATGATTCTGTACCTTGAGTATTATATTATTAAATGAATTAGAGGAAATCACTATTGATATTTCAGTGGATCATTGAATACAACATGATGGCATAATTTTCTAATTGATTTTTATCATCCAATAGCAAATACATGATAGCAATCATAGACAGCTTTTACTCCCCTGAAGTACATTAGAATGTAAGGTTAAGAATCTGTGGGTGATGGACAGCCAAGGGGCTGAGCAGGCAGATGAAGGCACTGAAGAAGAAAGGTGGGATGCGCAGTCCCATTATTTTCAACAAGTTTCTTCCTTCATTTGTCCTTCATATTTTATCTTCTTACTTAAAAACAAAGTTGTTGGGGTGAAGTCAGAGCTGTCATACACGCTGATAATTCTCTGACTTCGGGATTTTCAAAGCCTCATCCGAGAGCCTTTCAAAAAATACCCTTGATTTTCCATTAAAATTCAATTTGTTGATTTATGTATTTCGAGATGAGACTTCACAGACCATTTTAAGAAATCAAAAGCTCTATTTTTTGAGACATGGTTCTTTGAAACGTTGATCCACTGAGTGCCCTCTGGTTTTCAAATTTGGTTGCTGTTCCCTTTAAAAAATATATAAATTCCCTAAGATAAAAAAGCACTACTGCCTGGGTCCCCTTTGAAGACAAATCTTTTCAATATTATACTCTTAAAGTGGCAAATTTATCTTTTAGCTGATCTAAAGAATTCAAAGGAAGTTAACATATGCTTTTTCAAGATCATAAATGTTTCTTTTTTCCACACAAGGATCAGAAGACAATCTTGATTGCCAAAAATACTTTTAGAATTCTACTATATGTATAGATCACGGGGAAGAGAAAAGGTCAGACTGAGATTCCTGACAGGATAAGATAGATGAAAGAACACACTGAAGATCCATTGGCGCTGTGGTCGCCACAGAAACGGTACGCACTCACATTAAATGTCATTGGACACTTGGGTCGCTGTTTATTAGACACTTGTGCTTCCTTTGTAAGATTCATAAAGGGAAGCCAACACCTCAAAAGATTCCTTGGTCTGAAGAAAGTAGCTAAAAAGAGGCTCATGTTTTCAGGAAAAGTAACCAAATCTACGAAGAGAAAGCTAAACCATCAGAGGTATTTGCACCAAGTGAATTTCTACACTCCAAAAGTCATAATCTTTAGTAACAGGAGTTATTATTATTAAAAAAAAATGAGCTCCCCTAGGTATGAGTTTGTTTGGTCCTTATTCTAAAAGAAAACTCTGAAGCCTGCGGAAAGGCACCCGGGTAAAGTCTGAATACCAATGGTTGATGAGTCGTTGTTTTGATATTAAGAAGTGGTTGCTTATTTTCAGCTATGGTATACTGGAGCAGTACTGTTTTTTAAACAGAATTTGCCTTTGTAATATACATGAAAATGTTTAAACAAATGCTACTATGTCTAAGATTTACTTCAAAATAATCCCCAGAATCAGGGAAAACAGGAAGAAAATGTTTGGGAATTTAGCTAAATCAAGAACTGATCATACACTGATAATCGCTGATTTGAAGTACAGGTTCATGGTGGTATGATCTCAAATATAAATGATCAGAAGTTCCATTGATAAAAATTTTAGAGTACTCCGTTTGTACTGTTTTGCTTTCTATGGTTCAAATGATCTGTATTTAATCACGGTCCGAGCATATTAAATGGAAATTTCCAGAAGTAAAGAAGTCACACATTCAAACTGTACACCATTCTGAAGAGAATAATGAACTCTCATGCTTCTAACCTTCCTGGGATAGGAATAACTCTTTTGTTTAATGTAGCCACATTACATATACTACCTACTCATTAGTCTCTTTGAAGTTGTCAAACTGACTGTCATGGCATTCTACTGTTTATACTTCAAGTAATCCTTATTTAATGATTGCCTCAAAGTACAAGAGCAGTGTTGTAGAAGGGAATACCAGGACATGATTACACAGAAGGAGAGGATAACTCTGGTATTATGTGGCATCACTGCAGGGTCTGAAGATGAAATGTACTACCACCTGAAGTTTGAAGGCTGCACTACAAGCCTTGGATACCTTGTGAAGGATAAAACTAAATAGAACTACCATTTGATCCAAGTGTACTACTCCTGGGTGCATACCAGACGGAATGAATCAAAGTCAGCCTGCGGTAGAGATACAGCAGACTTAAGTTTATTATGAGGATGAAGATAATCAGAATACATCATATACATGCATGAAAACGCCACACTGAAACACATTATTTGTAATTAATAAACATTAACAAAAATTAGCCTAACATTTTCTTATCTACTACAAATATATCTGCAAGCATATAATTTATTATATACTTTATTATATTGCATATACTATTATATATTAGTCATATACTATAATCACAAATATATGAAGATAGATGTACTCTAAGATATTCAAAACATATATTCATGCCTTGGTATAATATGTGCTTAGATATTAACACCCTGAAACACAGTTCTATACAAACACTGATCACTACTCCCCACTCAAAATTCACACTTCCATCATCCATTAAGGTGATGCTTTAAAAATTAAATTTGTTCTTTGACAATTTCATACATGTTTACTCTCATTCCCCACATTCTTTCATCTCTCACACTCCAGTCAATCCTTCCTCCCCTTCACAAGCCTCTCTTCCATACTCATGGCTTTTGTTTGTTTGATTGTTTGTTTCATTCTTTGGCCCAGTAAGTATTAGCAGGGCTGTCTGTGTGACCATGGGCTTGAAAACTGTCCACTGCAGACAGGTGAGCTCGCCAGCAGATACACAATGAAGATAACAAATTTTTTGTTTCCCTTCTCCCTGAATTAATCATTATCTAATAGTTCAGTGGGAAAAGACAGGACTGCCTGAGCCCCTCCCCCAGACATGCTTGGCTGTTGACTGCCCAGTCTTGTACAGACCCAGTACAGGCTCCTGTAACATGATTGCAATGGTTGTGTCTTCCCAGAAAAGGCATTTCATAGCCTTTTCCATATCTCCCAGCTTTTATATTCTTTCTGCCTCCTCCCTCTCTGATGATGTCTCCTGAGTCTCAAGTGATGCCTTTTAAAGTGACAATGGGAGTTTCAGCGACAGCATTGGAGAGACGGCACAGTGGTTAAGACTGTTTGCTGGTCTTGCAGAGGACCAGAGTGTGTTCCCCAGCACCCATATTGAGTGACTCACAACCGCCTACACTCCACCTCTCGGGGATCCATTGCCCTCTTCTGGCCTCTGCAAGCAGCCACACATATGTGCACATACATAAATAAAGTGTTGATAATAAAATAAGTCTTTAAAAAATTAGAAACGACATGCCTACCCAGGGTGGAAAGCCCTAGGCAGGAAGAGAAAACACAAGCCTGCCAAAGCTCATTAACACTGAGCATGAGAAGACACACATGCCTGCCTAGGGCTCTCCAGCCTTGGTGGGGAGGAGAAAACAAAGGCACACCCAGCACTTTGTGGTACTGGGTGATCAGGCACTATTATGATGAGCAAATATGATGAGTTATGAGAGAGAGAGAGAGAGAGAGAGAGAGAGAGAGAGAGAGAGAGAGAGAGAGAGAGAGAATGGCTCATGTCCTGTGAAGAGAGGCAGATCTGAAGAGACGAAGGTGATGAGGAATGGGCTGAGGTGGGGGCTTGCCGCCGGGGCCTGGGCTGCTTCCAAGGACCATATCTGGGTCTGTGGCCCTGCCATAGCCACAGTCTGTGCTGATGTCCATGGCTTCTGTTACCATGGAAGGCCAAGAGGAAGGGGCTGCACAGAGTTGGCCCTGACTCAAACGGGCTACAACACTCAGAGAGCAGGCTCTGCACCTCGCCTGGGCAGTGCGGTACAGCTGACGCCATTGACAGGGGTGTGGGTGAGCTGACTCCTGAGAAGGTGAGCGTGAGTTACCTGGTCCTGCTGTGGATATCGTTCTGTATAAATAAAACACTGATTGGCCAGTGGCCAGGCAGGAAGTATAGGCGGGACAAGGAGAGAGGAGAATTCTGGGAAGTGGAAGGCTGAGAGGGGAGACACAGCAGCATGTGAAGATGCCGGTAAGCCACGAGCCACGTGGCAAGGTATAGATTTATAAAAATGGATTAATTTAAGTTATAAGAACAGTTAGCAAGAAGCCTGGTACGGCCATACAGTTTGTAAGCAGTATAAGTCTCCTTGTTTACTTGGTCGGGTCTGAGCGGCTGTGGGACTGGCAGGTGAGAGAGATTTGTCCTGACCATGGGCCAGGCAGGAAAACTCTAGCTACATGGTCCCACCCCTCATCTGCCATAGGGTAGCATGGGCGGGCCAGGGAAAGAAGGCCCCACCCTACCCCACCCCACCTCACCCCATCCTATCCCCCCCTCGTACCCCTTGAAGCCTGTGGCAGGTGGGAGGGCTGGCCCTGAGGTCACAAGAACCAGAGAGCTGGCCCTGCCTCTCACCAGCTGCAGTACTAGGGAGAGTGGCCCCTGCACCTCACCTGGGCAGCACAGTAGAGCTGGCCCTCGGGTTTAGGTGTCCATGAGCCAGCCCCAAGGGCATGAAGAACTGGCCCCTCTCCTGCCCCTTGATGCTTACTGTGTAGGGTAAGCTAGCCGGGGCAGTGCTGGAGTGCTCACCCTGGTGGTGAGGATGAGGGAGAGGTGGTGGGCAAACCGATCCAGCAACCACTCAGGCCCAGAACCAGGGCTATGAATTGGCCCACCCCAACATCCAACCCATCCATGATCTGCTGGAGCATGTGAAGGGGCCGGTCCTGCAGACACAAAGCTGCAGGAGCTCCACAACACAGGGCAACAACAGGATGTCCAAGAGGAGTCCCAGTGATGGCCCAGTATCCATAGTGTAGCAGAAACCACAGGCCTCCAATCAGAACAGTGACTCACTGCAATAAACACTTCCAAGTGAAGATGTATGGACGAAGGGGTATACTGTGTGACTACTGTGTCACACTACAGCTTCCACAGCAAGATCTTTCTTTCTTCTTTTCTCTTAAATTTTATTTTGTTTTATATTGTGGAAGAAATTGCAAGGACAGAGGGTGGATTTGAAGGGACAGGGAGATGAGTGGGATTAAGATGCATGATGTGAAATTCACAAAGAATCAATTAAAAAATTAAATTAGGAAAAAAAAATGGTGTATCACCAAGAACCTATACCTGTTCTTATTTTAACTTACAACTCAACTTTGAGGTTCCTTTGACACTTGACTCTGCTTTGTTTTTCCATGAACACCAAAGGAAATTCCCAGCAAGAGGCCCTGGGAGCTGCCCCTTTACTTCTGTATCATTACTGTTGGTCACTGGGAACTTCAGTGCACACTGGAGCGTGTCAGACAGAGGGTGGATAGGAAACTTATTTTATCACCTCTGAGCTCCTTTCGCTTGTGTGCTGATGACCCTGTGGATGTGCATTCCTTTTTAAATATCTGCTTACGGTGGTATAACTATATTCAAAATCATACTTATGTCCTAAGCAATAGAGGAAAGGAGAGGTAGTGAGACCAACAGAACAGTGACTAAAATCTAATACACCCACATAGCACACAATAATATAGGATCTCTGGAATTAAAAAAATACCAGTAATTGATATAGAAGTATGTGATTTATTTTTATGTTTACTTTAAGGCCCCTGTCTATTTGATTCTGGGATGCTACTACTGGGTCAATCTTAGAGAGTACATTTCACATGGAGGTATCGGATGAAAGCAAAATAAGAAGGGTAGTTTTGAAGATGACCTGAAAAATCTTCATTCTTTACTGGCATTTTTAATAACCACATTCTGTAGTTATATTTTCTCATTTCAAAAGGATCAGTTCATTATGCAATACTCGCATCTCTGAATGGGACAAGAAAAAAAAAAAAAACATCATTCATTTAGCCCATCACCAGCGTCATTCTGCATGAAATGTAGCCTGCAAAAATTCACATTGTTTTCATCTCTCCCTATGCTGCAAGCAACCGCAGGAAACAAACTGCTGAGATTCATCAGTTAATCGATGCCCTGTACATTAAAACCTCAGCATCTCTTTTCACGACGACCACACATTTAATCATTGTCATGGTGCTGTGTAATTCGAGAGTGTGCCGTGTACTCATCAATAAATATTTCATGCTTCTCTTTGGAGGTTTGTTCCTTTACCTGTAGAATGTCTAGGAAAGAGGGTGTTTTTATTGTCCTTTGCGTTTGTAAACACAGATAGTAGCCATTAGCACAGCGACTACCATCCAGTTAAGAATGAATTTGATTTTTTTTTTATTTACCATATAAATATAAAGGAAATTTTTTATTTTGCCGCTATACGTGTTTCTAAAGTGCTCCAGAGTGGTTTTGTCTGGAAAAACTGTTTGACTAACGCTTGAATTATTAACAGCTCCTCAGAGGAGTTCCGATAATGGCCTTCTTGTTTAAGGGTGTCTTGTCACATACATTTTTAAAGGTAGGGTAATGAATATGGAGAGAACAAAGCTGGTCCTTTCACGGCTGTTTTCCTAGATGCTTGTCAGACTCTAGCAAGCAAATAGCCCTGAGACCACACAAAGTAAAAGCAAGATTAAGTCTAACTTAGCCTTTGATTTCAAATAATGCAATGGAAGCAGGAACAAAGAGGGTTTTTTTTTCCACTAAAAATTTACTTCTAGACCTGAGCACTATGCATAGGATTAGCACATGACTAAGAATTTCTCCTCCTGTGCAAAGTAACTCTGGATTGTGATTCGTTTTGAAATTTTAACAAGAAAATAAAAATCCAAGATAGTTAAACTTCATCTCTTGAGGTTAAAAAGAAGAAAGAAAAGAATTGATTGAAATGATTTTACCTGGCAGTTATGTGGAGATAAACACTTTAAAATGGCTGGTTTCTGTCATCACTGTTCTTAGGACCCCCTTTGCCCTACACTAAATAGCTGGAGAAGATACAAAGCACAGGATTCATTAAGCCGGAAAACATATTGTCTGTACAGCAGGACGGAATGACGATTTCCCAAACACAGCCAGGGAAGGCATACTTTACAACCCAGATTTTCGACTTTTAACCTGGAAACTTAACAACAAAGGCAATTTCTGTTTGCTTTGTTCCCTTTCAAACCGGAAAAAAAGCAATATCTGCTTCGTTACCAAACAGAGCAGGCAATGTTTTATATTGCCAGAGTCAATTACGTGAGGCTGGGTAACCTTTCCCAGCTATTATGGTCTTCACATCTTCCTGTGCTCATATTGCCAACAATGCAGAAGTCGCTTCAAAGCCTCTCTGCAGTGTTGGAAAGAGAAGACAGCTGATACTGCTTAGAGACAGCACTGAGATGGCCCGGCTCCTCATTTACAAAACTGGGGCAGTGCACACCGGAAAAACATCACTGGGGGTTTGCGAAGGTGCCCATCCTCTCTTCCCTCTTTCCTTTTATCTAGTAGAGACTTGTTTACTGAAGCAATCAACAAAATACGCCTAAAAAATTTCACTGAGAACAGGCAACACACACACACACACACACACACACACACACACACACACACACATGCACACGCGCACACACACACACACACACACACACACGCACACACATGCACACACATGCACACATGCACATGCACACAAGCACACGCGCGCACACACACATGCATGCACGCATGCATGCACACACCAAAAAAAAAAAAATCACTCAATTCAAAAAAAAAAAAAAAAAAAACAGAGGCAGAAAATGAAATCTTCTAATTTATAGCAACATTATCCTCAAAGGTACAATTCCAAGAAAACTCTACCATCAAGCTGAACAGACAGATGCGTGAATTCATCAGTCTTTCCTTCAAAATCTATTAGACCTTAGATAACAAAATATTCACTGTAGGAATTAATACCTGCAATGGAGTTTCAGATTTTAGTGAATTCTAACATGAGTCATTTTGACAATTAGGTTCTATTTGATGTGTCAAGTGAACTACTGCATAACTTTTAATAGTGTGCAACTTCCATTCTCTGAAAATATCATACAACCCATTTTGATCATATTCACTCCCTAATTCTCCCCTAACACTTTCCAGATCTACCCCCCTCTGTACCCCTCTCCACTTTGTGTCCTTTATTTATCTTTTTTAAGACACCATCTCCCAGGGAACACCCTGATCCTCTGAGTCTTACAGCCTTTTTCCCTTTCTGCAATGTTCCCTGAGCATTCGCTGTACAGGCTAACGTATTGTAATATGTTTTAAATGCATTAACAGGGGACAGGCAGCCCAAAACCAGTTGCTCTGTGCCCTTTGGCTTGTTGTAGCATTCTATAATGGAATCTGTGAGAGTTACACTTAGCTGTGAATATAAACACAAGCAGTTAGAGATCAGACATGTTCAGGAAAGTGACAGTAGTAGGTCCTCTGTTGTGCTCTATTGCCTCACCAGACACGGGTACTTGGCTGGGTTTACAGCATTGGGTATTAATTGCCTCCAACTGAGCAGGCTATAAGTCTAATAAGGTGGATGTTGGTTATGCCCAGGATATGAGTGCCACTATTGCACCTTTTGGAATGTGTTGCCAAGCTGGTCATTGTAGTTTGTAGGTATTGCAACTAGATAGGACTGTTGACTGCTTTTTCTTCTGGCAGCTTACATAACTCCTTCCATTGCTATGAGAGCTAGTTTCTGGTGATATGAGGAAGAGTTCTAGGCCTTATCCAAATTGATTTTTCTAAGTCCTGTGTACAAAATGTGTGGTATCTTCATCAGTCAGGTCTTAACTTTCTTGAATGCAATCAGGGGCTATAGCAGTAGCCTATATAGTTTTTGAGATCTCCAGGAAATTGAACTTTGTAGGGAGTTGGGTAGCTTAAGCAGACTTATCCAAAAACAAACTATAACATCAGTCTGGAGGGTGGGCTGGTGAATGAATGGACAGGATAGATGGTGCACTTAACTATTATGATCCACATACTAAATTGTTTTCTTAATCTTTGATTGTGCCTCTAGACCCAACATGTCCCCACCTAATATTTGTCCTTGATTTTTCACAATTGAATAGATGTAAGTTTACACATTTTAAATTTAGCTTCTATGAAGTCATAATTTATCTGAGGTGATCAAAATAACAGTCACCAGAAATGGGCTCAGAATTTTCATTTTCCTACCTTTAGGTCAATGCTCCTTCTTGTATTTTCAAGCAAATTTGGGAAAGAACAAATATTCACATTAACAACCTATGTTTCTATTGGGCATTGTATTTCAGATGTTCCCAGGGGAAAGCAAGAATTGTTGCTAAGCTGTGTGCAAATTAAACAGAGTGGGGCTCTCATAAAATGATTTTGAGCTGTTTATGCCATATTGCTTTGCTCTTTCAGACACATTGCTTATAACTTGTATAACAATTCCCTAGATTTTAGGGGAAAATGGCAAATATAAAATATCTGTCATGAATCATACATACTGAAAGCTCTGGATTAAATGGAAAACCTAATGTGGCTGTGTTTAAGCACTGCAATATATTCATGTTCCAAGGCCTAATTGAGCAAATAACTCTCAGACATAAGATAGATTCACAACAGGGAACCGAAACAAATAAGCTTTTATTGAGCCCTCAATATTGAGGTTTTCACAAGACATAATGAAATAGCCCAGAAGAAATTGTGGCCTGGAAGGAGAGTCTTTCATACGCAGTATTGGGAGCACATTTTCTTAAAAGGCTTCCTGCAATCCTTCTGATTTTGATTTGCACACAGCTTGTGGACAGTGCCTCAGCTAACATCAAAGCTCAGCTGACGGACTGTTCTTTTGACAACACTGTTGTTCTGTCAGTGATGAGGAACAAAAGAGTGCTCTGCTGAAATCAACTGTGGTTCCAGACACAAATCACCAGTACCACCTGAAAATGAAGACAGATCTTCCTTCCTCTGTCCTACATGTTTGCAGTCCTCAATGAAATGGCCTATCCTTCAAGTAAATCCTGACTCAATAAGCATAGTATATACTGTCAAAGAGACAGTTTCTTCATCATTTATCAATAGAGGCAGTATTCACAAGTCCCACATCTAACAGATTCAACCAAGCAGAGGTAAATAATAATAATAATAATAATAATAATAATAGCTATACCAATATTGGACTGTGCAGACACTTGTCATTATTTCTGATTTATATGACATAACAAATATTGACATAGTTTCTATATTGAAGTAGGTTTTGTCTGTAGCCTACAGATGTGTTATAAGGAATATTAAGAGTATGTGTAAAAGTCATATACAAATGATGCATATTATAGAAAGGACTTCATCATCCACAAATATACATATTCTGATGGGAAGGTGTGTCCAGGACCCAGTCTCTAAAACACTACATATGCTAAGGAAAACACAGTAGCAATTCCATTTCAAGCAACACTGACTACTGCTTCTCCTGTTTAACTAGGAGAATGACTTCTGCCAGGCTCTTAGCATGAAATTCACTACTTATATAAAGCAGCTTCTAAAAGGAAATTTGTATAGCTATAGAATCTGACCATCCAGGTTTGTTCTGTGTATCTACTAAGTGAGCACTCTCCCATTTCTTCTCTCTCCCAAGAACATCTCCCTGTGCCTGGCAATGGGAGCTTAATCCCATGTGGACTCCATTCAGCACATACAGCATTCACAGTTTCAAATCTGCTGATGTGAGGCCTTATTTAGGATCCACAACTTCAAGACTATTATAAGACATGTGCTACTGTTAGTAAATAAGTGAGGACATGGATATTTCTGTGTCCTTCAGTAATGAATCCAGGTTGATTCTTGGGTAGCAGTGGTAATGAGCTGAATCTGAGGACTAGCAAGAAAAGCATGACAAGACATGACTGTTGGGGTTTTAAGTCCATGCCTTCTGGGAGATTTTCTGACATTCTCACTTTCCATCTTATCCCAGTAGAATTCCAAAGTCCATAGTTCCATCAGTCTCTCTATTCATTCCAACATTCCATCACTCTCCAAGCAAGAAAATCAAGTAACTCAACATCATCCCCACCTACTTTTCCTCTGCTGTGGGATGTCCTTCTGCGTACTGTGAATATATGTTGCTCTCATTGGTTGGTAATAAACCTGTTTGGCCAATGGCAAGGCAGAACAAGGTTAGGCGGTACAAACAGACTGAAGATGAAGATGAAGAAGGGCAGATTTGGGGGAGATGCCACCAACCACTGAGGAAGCAAGACTAAAAAAAAATGAGGTAACAAGCCATGAACCACGTGGCAAAGCATAGATAAGAAATATGGGTTAACTTAAATGTAAGAGCTAGCTAGTAATAAGCCTGAGCCATCGGCCAAGCATTTATAATTTATATAAGTCTCTGGGTAGTAAATTGGGAAATTTACCGCTGGGTATTTGGTTGTTGCTGTTTGGGAGAAAAACGTCCACCTTTATATGGCACCCAAATATTCAGCAAAAATTTCCACCTAAAGCCTGAAAAAGCTTTCAAAAGGATTCTAAACACACAAAAATGGAGTCAAACTTGGCTTCTTGGTAACCACTTGTTCTTGGGTAGACTCTGTTTGCTAGCAGCCAACAGAGGCACGGCTCCTTTAAGAGATGGCTTTCTGACTCAGCATTAGTTGCAAAAACTGCATGGTTCTTTGAAAAGGCCCTGCTACCAACGACTTCAGTGGGGCTCATGACCAGCAGGGGGCGATGCTCTACTTGTTGTGAACCCTAAAATTCCCCAGAGTTGGGGCGATAAACATGGCTCCCACTGGAACCTCCGCCATGAAGCTGGGCACTTAGGGAACAAAGGCGTGGGGTGCAGCCAGCCGTCAAAGCCACTTGGTCCTAGCCACACACACTGAGCAGTTTAAAGACGCATGTGGTCAGAAAGAGATAGAGATATACAATAAAAATAGATTCAAAGAGGCCTCTAAATGGGTCACAGTATGTTTGAAAAACGTGCGTAGGCTTGAGAAAGAGAAAGAAAAGTGTAAATTAAGCAATAGTAAAGTCCTTAAAAATGGAATAGTGTAATAAAAAATATAATAGTCATGTAAAGATGGGAAATACACAGACAGTCTGGATTTTATATATGTTGTGTTCTCTTTGGATTTTTTGAGTGTTAATGAACAAATTATAACTGCTAATAGACTTTTAATTGTAAAAGCTGCTAGATTAAACAATCCTATATATTTAAAAAATATATCTTTACTCCAAAATTTAAGTCAAAAGGTATATCACTTTGGGTGAAAGGTTATGTTTTTGTTTCCACAGGAAATGAGAGACTATGGATTCATTCTAGATTTTAAAAAAAAAAATCAGGTTTAATCGAGGAAAACCCCTTGAAATCCTAACTACAGGCATGAGAAAAAAAACCTAAAGTAACTACAAAACATGTAACATATCTTTTACCTGCCCAAACATAAAACAAAAAATTATCTTTGACAGGCTTGTATACAATACACAGTTTGTATTTGTATTGATGCAGATATGCATGTTATCTTTAAAAGTTTCATATTTCCAGAACAAGGGGACCAGACACCAATAAAAATGGCCCAAGTAATCCAGCATCCAAAACAACTTCAAGGCTGCTAACTGAGATGATCCAGCTTCACAGGACACTACAATCAAGACTTAACAATTGTCCTGATTTTTGCAGGGTCCATCAAAGATTACCAGTGCCCCCAGTCAACAAGAAGTAGTTTAGAGAACTGTGCCCAAATTCCAAAAAGATAAATTATGGATGTTTGATTTTGTTTTGGGGGTTGGTTTTAAATTGTTATTGGTCATAGTCAATCTCATTCTAAAGAAGAAAGAGGGATATGATATAGAAATGATGGGAAAACAGTAGATTATTATAATGGAAAAAAGGGTAGATTATTGAACCTACTTTAATCCAAAAAACAACTGTTAATCTCAAAATATTTTACATCAGTATGGATTTTAGTTTATTGAACAAATTTAAAGTTAATTTTGTTATATTGTGTATATAGTTCTACTCTTGTTTAAGGTATTATATTTATGCATCTTATTTTAAAATGTAATGTATAATTAAAAATACAGATTAATAGTTTGTCAACTATAATAGTCAAACTTGCAGCCATATTAGTTAAGTTTTCTAGGTATACAAAGACATATTTCAATTAGATAGGTAATCTTCAAACACTTCAAAGACCTACAGATTGTATCATTTAAAATGTTTTAAGAATTTAAACTTTTCTCAACAGTGAGACACATTTGCTCCTGGCAGCACCAATTACTTCAAAGAAGATGGTGGACACTGAAAAAACTCCTTATGGAGTTTGCTTTTAATGTGGCAAAGCTAGCCATTTGGGCAAGAAACTGCTCTTGCCTGGACTGCTTGACAGAATGCTGTATAAACTGGACATACAGGACCCACAGGAAAGTTACTGCTAAACTTTGCCAAAACAAGGTGGGTTGGACTTTCAGATTCCTGATTCACAGAAGAAACTGCAGACATTCTGCAGGACGCAGACGAAAGCAACTGATGCACTTTGCCAATATAGGTCCTTCAAATTTCCTGTTTCACTAAAAAGTCTGCCAGATACTTTAAGCCCATAGCCTGAAGATGGATACCCCAACATTAGAGAAGAACTTTGGGTAACTGTTCAGGCAGCCAGATGTCTCTGTTATTTCTAGAGTTTTGGAAATTGCTTGCAATACACTTCTTGTTTATTCATATAATGTTATATCCTTCTTAGGTCTTTGATGGAGTGGAAGACTAGGTAGTTATAATTATAGTTTCCCTTAGTTATGATAAAAGGTAAATTAAATATGAAACTTTAGACTCACCAAGATAAGATAAATAATTGTTTTCTCTAATTTTGTCAGATACAAATAGACTATATATTATAACTGTGATTCTTCCTTGATAAAAGTTTTATTATATGTAATTTTACTATGTTAAAGTTAAAACCTTCCTTTTGATTAGATAGAAAGAGGGAGATCTCTGTATGCTGTGACTATGTGTTGCCCTCATTGTTTGATAATAGAGCTGTTTGGCCAATGGCAAAGCAGAATAAAGTTAGGTGGTACAATCAAACTGAAGATGGAGAGGAAGAAAGGTGGAGTTGGGGGAGATGCCACTCAGGCACCAAGGAAGCAAGACATGTAGAAAATGAGGTAACAGACCACGAACCATGTGGCAAAGCATAGCTAAGAAATATGGGTTAGTTTAAATGTAAGACCTAGCTAGTAATAAGCCTGAGCCATCAGCCAGACATTTATAATTAATGTAAGCCTCTGAGGGGTAATTTGGGAAGTGACTGCGGAATGGGGCAGGACAGAGAAAAGCCTCCATTTATACCCTCTCTCTGCACTAGGTCATGGTTGATTAAGAGATCTCTCTCCATCTCTCTTTGCCTAAATATCAAATGATTCTATTTCTACTATGCTGAGGCACAGTGCTGAAATCTCTAGCTCCTCACTTAATCATGAGGCACAATTCTAAGATGAAGCCTCAGATTCCAAATCAGACTCTGTGGTTGATGATCCAGCCAGATATACTCATGGACGTCTAACTTCCTCTACTGCACTCACACTGGACCAGCTCAGGAATTTTTCAAGGTCATTTTGTGCACCCAGTGAATGTCAATGTGTGCTGCATGGCATGTATACATGCATCTTTGTTGGTCCTATACTGCCTTTACACACAGCCCATTCTCCTGAAAACACAGTTTGCTCAAATCAGGTGAGACAGATTCTTCAGATAAAATGCAGAAAAAGACCAAATTCACTCTTGAATTTTGAGCTATCCAATACTTTCTCTCTAGAATCTTTCCAGCGTTGTATTTAATATTATTTCCAGCATTACCTTTAATATTCCTGTTTCTTCTCTCAATTCATAATATTTGATAAAGTGACATTTTATTTTATTCTCTTAGATAAACCTGTCCCTTGGGTCTTATACAACATTTTCTAGCAAAGCTGATATTCCTGCTATGAACCACAAATGTCTATTTTAAAACATGAAAGCTAAGAAAACCATTCTCTTTATGGTTCTATTGTACCACCATTCAGTGGCCAGTAAATGTATACAGCATTCACTGCTGTGTCAATGGAGGATGATGAGGAGAATGCTGACCTTTGAAAACTGTGGAGGAACTAAGAAGACTAGTGGCACATAATCTGATGCAACATTCTTTGTTAAGTAACCACAGACTAAGGAACTGGAAGTTCATAGTCGACCGAAGATGCTTAACAAATGTGACTCAGTTCTCTTCTTTGTTCAAAACAGTAAAACACTTGATCACTGTGTCTAACAGGAAGTTTCCTTTTCCTGAGATTCCCACTCCTATACCACATTCAAATCACCACAGAACCAAGGCTTCTTAGTATGGTGGCTTAGAGAGCACAGAACCTAATGAGTTCATTGTGAACATTACATCACCTTACCACCCTGTGTGGCTTCAAGTGACTCCACTGCCAGGGTCCAGCCTTGACCTGTCAAAGGGTCCTTGAAGGTGAGAGTGAGAAATTGAGAAATTCTAGATAGAAAAGAAAATACAGACATAGATGAAAAAAAAGATAGAGATACAGGATAGCTTTGGGAGGGCCCTGGGTCAATACCCAGTCACTTCAAGTTTATTCCTAATGGGCTTTTCATACATTAGCAAGGGGAGAGGCAAAAGATTTCCCCTCTTCAGGATCAAAGAAGTACAAACAAGTGTAGACCATTTCTTAATTCTCTAAATTCTCTAAACACCTGGTAACCACGCCTTATGGCAAAGATCTTCTAATTAGGCCTTGGAGCATAAGACACCTGGTAACCACATCTAGATGTAACCAACTATCTTATTAAATAAGAAACACAGAGCTGATTCAGAGAAGCCAGCCAAGAGGTCAGAGCTAAGAACCTTACCTTTCCTGCTTTAGGTATCCTCTTCAGCCAAGAGAGCTCTCTGAAAGGGGCCTACTTCCTGTGTGTTTGTCTTTATATAGTCTTTCTGTTCTGCCTTATCATTGGTTGTAAGGCTCTTAGCTCTGACCTCTTGGCTTTCTTCTCTGAATTGGCTCTGTGTTTCTTATTTAATAAGACGGTTGGTTACATCTACACACATCTTTGGCCAGAACATCCTATTATGCAGCCTTGTGGAGCAAAGCAAACTCTGACTCTCTGACCTCGAGTCAAGATAGAAACAAGCCACAAGATGGAATCTTTGCACCCATACTCCACCACCAGATGCATGGTGCTCCTCTACTAATGCTAGACGCTGTCTTTCTGGTTTAAACCCCAAGACAACTGTCATGGAAGCTCATGATGAATGCTGACACTGTACTCTTTTTACTTTATATGTTCTCCTGTGGTCTCAGTTAGTTTGCTTTCTATTGCTGTGATAAAACACCATGACCAAAAGCAACTTGGAGGGAGAAGGGTTTCTTTAAGCTTACAGCTTATAGTTTATCACAAAGGGAAGTCAGGGCAGGAACTAGAAGTAAGAACTAAAGCAGAGACCATGAATGAACACTACTTAGTGACTTGCTCCCCCATAGTTTGCTCAGCCTGCTTTCCTGTGCAACCCAGGACTACCTGGCCAGGAATGGCACAACCCACAGTGAGCTTAGCCCTTCCACATCAACCATTAATAAAGAAAATTACCCATAAACTTGCCTATAGGTAACCTGATGGAGGTATTTTCTAAATTGAGGGTCTTCTTCCAATTTAACTTGTGTCAAGTTGACAAAAAGAAAAAAGAAAGAAAGAAAAGAAAATCAGGACACCTCATCAGTGACTACCACAGTCCATCTACTGTGTTAAGATGTATAAGCTGAAGGAACATTCTTGCATTGTTTGTATAGAGACTGTGTCTTCACTTAAACTCTAAGGCCCATCCTTGATTTGAGGTCAAAAGCATAGATTCACAACTTTCACAAGAAAACTGTATTTTAAGAGATTTATTTTCCTTTGTTACCTCTGTAACTAAACAAACACCACCATAAACCACACTAATCAGTCTCTCAGTTGGTTGTGGGGAGAGTGTAGATGCTTATTCTACTAAAGTCCATGGGTTTCTAGGTGAAATGGTCCATTCTCCATCATGATCAGTTTTATACCACCAAAGAATAACACTCCAGTCAAATCATTAGAAATATTGGTTATATGAAAGTCCAGAAAAAAAATTGCTTCAAACCTGCTGATATTCACAAAACCTAGAAATGTACTTTTAAAATGCTTTTCTAAGAGTGTTCCTTATCTTTGCACAATGTACAATGATTAACACAGAGACTCACAATAGGCCAACATGCAGGGAACAAGTGTCTGTGAAGTGATCGGCAGTAAATAGGACAAAGTGGGACACTGATATCATACTCTCTCCCCTCAGTGTTCAGGGAACGTGAGGGAAGAGAGACTGGAAACATTTTAAGATCATGAAGTCAGGCAGGACTGAGGGAAAACAGTGTCTTCCAGACATGAAAGAACTGCTGTACTCAAGAATTCACAAACACAGCCAGTAAAAATTCCAGCATTGATAGGGGAGGGGTACACAAGCCCCCACCCCTATATGAGAAACTATGGGCAGTTGACAGCTGCTAGAAGAGAAAAAGATGGTTTTCTTCAGAAGTGTGGCCCTTGGTAGGTTGTTCATGTCCTGGTTGATGGTCCTACGTTGATGGACATACTCAGTGTGTCATAAAAAAAATTTTAAAAAAAGATTACATTAAACTGGGAGGAGAGAAGTGAAAATAAGGACCCAAGAAGTGTTTGAGGAAAAGAATATGGGGTGGATATTATCTAAATACATTTTATGTGCTTTTATTATTCTCAAAGAATAAATAAAAATATATTTTAGAAATGAAAAATGCTTCACCTTCCCAATACATAATCAAAGTGAAGAAAGTTAGAATTTAGACATATTACATGGTTTAAAAGTGATGTATGAGACCATGTTCAGACTATGTGCACATATAGTTAGTCCTACAGCCACTCCTAAACTTGCCCAGAAGAAATAACCACTTATGCAAACAGTAATAAATAATATTGATTTCTTTGATTTTGGTAACTAGAACTCTGCTATTTCAAAAATCATTTCTGGTCCCTCACATGCAGGAGCTGTAGAATGTCTGGTGTTTTGTTTTGTTTTGTCTTGTTTTGTTTTGTTGGGAAATGCTTACGGTTTCTATAATTTTTGAAGTGACAATATAAAAGCATGCCTCAAAGGAGACAACTCTGACATAAACCAGGCCATGTGGAGCCCATTTGTCAACAGTATACTACTGAACTAGAAGGAATGAGTATTAAGGATAAATGCTAAATATTTACATGGCATTGTCAATTATCATGTGACTTCTGCTGGGGAGATGGGAACAAATTCGTGAGGGCTGTCTATTGATGCTGGAAAACTGACAGCATATCAAAGAATTAACTCCATCAAAATGTAGCTTGGTAAACCAGTTAGGCGATTAGAGTCACTTACAGAAGCATGGGTGATAGCTCTGAGCTTTGCATCCCTAGAACTCCTTGCCCAACTTGTAGGCAACTCCAGCAGTCTCCTCCCCCTAGAAACTGGTAACTGTTTCTATAACTTAGAGATATCTCTTTCACTTTGTACATTTCTTGTGAGTTCTTAAGAGTTTCTTGAGCCCCTTCTCATTTCTATGAGGAAATGTTTAAATCTAGAGGAGACAACTACACCGCAGCAAGGCTCTGTCTAAGGCTGTTGGGTGAAGTAGAAAGGGTTTGTTCTGCCTTCACACTTGAATCACTCCTTCTCTTCCCGGTTGTATACCTAGGTTAAAAAGAATGAGTTCAGCCAAGTTCCAAGTAACAGTTTCGTGGTAGGAGTACCTGAAAGCCCAGCTTCAGATCTTAAGGAAGAATGCAAGTGAAGGGGAATTGTAAAATCAAAGGATAAAGATACCTGAAGCCTTCACTTCTATAAAAAAGAAAAATCATTTGAACAAACCATGTACAGCATACATATTGATCACTGTCATGTCTTCAAATTTGCCTTAATCTGAGTGGCTTGTGGACACCAGGAACTCATTCCTTGAAGTTCTTGAAGTTGGGAATTCTTCACTCAATACATCAAGAGCTTCAACATGTAATGTGAGCCCAGTTCTTGCTTCACAGATGGCCGCTTTTCACTATCCTTACATGATGGAAGGAGAGAAGACAGTTGTCTAGGGTCTCTGCCATAAAGGCACTAATCCCATTCATTAGGGTGCTGCCCTCAGAACATAATCCCCTCTCAGAAGGCCTGACCTCAAAATATCACCACACTGATTAAGTGTCAGTGCATGAATTTGGAGAGAAATACGAACATTTTATCATAACAACCATGTTTAGCCATATTTTCACCTCACCTTCTACATGATAAGCCATTGTGTGTATGTGCTACCTAGAAAGCTGTTGCCATTTTGTGTCTCAGGTCACATCACTTACAAATAATCAGTTTGTATACGCTTCCTTCTTGACCTCTAGTCTTTGTAATGCCGTTTATGTACAAACATCACTTTTGTCAAAACAAGTAAAGTTTTTCACAACACGCATGATTGGAAGAGGAAAAGGTCGACAAAAATTGCTGCCAAACAACAGTCTTGAAGAAAAAATATTGCTGTGTGCATCAGTATTCCCTGAGCATTCATTCCCCAGGAGCCAGACAGCCAGTGGGAACTCTGTCTCCTCGGCCTCCCATACACTTCTTCTTTCCCTGGCCTGTATCTTAGAGAATTTTTGTGTCTCTGGTTATCCTGTCACAAGCTGCAGACAGGGGAAACATAATCTGCATTTGTGTCATGATTTCAATAATCTAAGTACAATTTTTACATTTAAAGTATTAAATATACTAAAGAGACTCCCAAAGGGGAATACACTATATTGAATTATACTTTATATATGATGATAATAATGCAAATCCTAACTTTTGACTGTACTTAGGTCCCAACTACATGCAGACTCTGAACACAAAAAGTCCTTCATTTATCATGCACCTTCTTTTTGACACATACACACAGGAAACCTTCTGGCTCTTTCATTATCTCATGGAGATGCAGGCTTTTTTAGATCACCCCATGCCTGCTTTTACAGCAGTCACATAAATAAACAAAGCTGAGCCTCGCTGGAAGGAAATAGGGGCTTTGTCAGCAAAACCCCATGAAGAGTATTCTCCTATGCCGAGAAAAGAAATCATCATTTAAAAGTAGAGGAAAAAAAACCCTCCACACATACAAAGGTTTGCCTGTCTCAACCTGTCAGACCTCACTCCATCTCTCCATCACTGGCTTTCACTGGACTCCATTTCTCTCTGCTTCTTATTTTACCTCCTAGAATTAAATTTTCTCGTCTGTATGACCTGGAACTAAAATAAAGCTTTATCAAAAGACATATTATGGCCAAACTAAGTAGAGTCTTTTAAGAGAAAACAAACTATAAGGCCCACTGACAAAGTTATTGTGACATATGACGGATGCATTTTGTACTGACTTACACAAATGTTTTCAGGACTGCACAGAAACCCGGATGACATCACTCACCTGGCTCCCTTAACCTTTTCAAACTTGCTTTTAAACCTCTGCATACTGACTGAGGTCACTTGCTAATCAAATGACTTAACTGAAGTGTCTGTGTATTATTGAGCCATAATTCTTGTTTTCAAAGAGCGAAAAGCACACTATGCTGACAACTGTCCCTGACCCAGAAGGCAATATATAGAGCTGTGATTGAATGCAAAAAGGACTCCTAAGGTGTTTGACACACCTGTATTCTGGTTTTCCTTTTTTCCCTAGACTGCTGGTGGGCACTCCCATGATTAATGGTTAACCATTGTAATTAATGGTAACTTTCTGATTACGGTCCTGTTGTATCTGAATGCTGTGACAGAGAAGCACTGCAAATGAAGATGAAGACATCGACAGTATTGATAGCTCTCTGCTGCCTTAATTGAACATTTAAGATAAATTACTGACAAGTCAGATACTTTTCCTTATAGTTGGTAACAATGATATGTCTCAGAAATCAGTACTTGGCCCAAATCCCAACACATAAAAGGCAAGATGGCAACCAATTTAATAAATTAAACTGTAGAAGACAGCCAACTAACCAGTTACCTAAAGAAAAGTGTTCTTCTGTGAGAAGCTTGCCATCCTAGAAATGCTTCCTTATGTTATCCAAGTCTGTGTACTGAGTCTGTTATTGTTTGGCAAAGTAAATTCTTCCATTTATGAAAGGAAGATGTATAATGTCAACTATTTTACTAATTTATTTTCTTTATTCCATAAGCTTCTCTTTCCCAATTAAAAAGTCATTTTCTATATTATAATTACTTCCAAAATAAGCACATCATACAACATCTCTTGGGTTAAGCAATATACACAATTAAATTTTGAACGTCAATTAGCTTTCTCCCCTCCCGTGTGTGTGTGTGTGTGTGTGTGTGTGTGTGTGTGTGTGTGTGTTCGTGTGTATGCACACATGGGTGCAGGTGCGTGTGTTTAAAATAATTCTTAGCCATTTTAAAATACATTGATTTGCCGGGCGGTAGCGGTGCACGCCTTTAATCCCAGCACTCAGGAGGCAGAGCCAGGCGGATATCTGTGAGTTCGAGGCCAGCCTGGGCTACCAAGTGAGTTCCAGGAAAAGGCGCAAAGCTACACAGAGAAACCCTGTCTCGAAAAACCAAATATATATACATATATTGATTTGTTTTGGTTCAGCAATCTCAAAAGCTTCATCTATCAGTATGAAGAAGGAAATATAAGAATATCCAGTTTCTGCTCCCCACACATGTATGTAGTCGTTTCTATGATTCCAGCACACGATCTAGTCTTAGCTAACTGGGATTCTTTCACTGTACTAACACTGAAAAGAAAAGTGGATTTCCCTGAGCAGTGTTACCTGTATTATAGCTGCATTAGACTGAATTTTATTCCAAAGAAAGCTCACACGTTATATTCCTAACTCTCAGTATGACTTCATTAGAGACAGGACTGTTGGAAAGATAATTATAGCACAATTAAGTCATAAGAGTGGATGCATGTGATAAGTCTGGTATCCTCTTAAGAAGAGGCAGCCTTCCTTGAAGGCACAAAGAGGCTACACGAGGACATGGCAGGAAGATAACCCTTTACACACCAGTAGGAAAGCCCTCAACAGAAACTAGCCTTGGCATACCTTCATCTTGGACCTTCAGTCTCACAAACTATAAAAATTATTTCTAGCCTTTAAACTACCTAGACCATCGTTATTTGTCCTTCCTGGGCTGACTGATTCATGGTGAACTGTGTGCCTGGTATCTAGGATACAGGAGCTTTTAGGTACAGATTCCTGTGAGGACAACAGTCATGATCCATATTCTGCAGAGAATGTGGTCCTGAGAGCTTAGCTTCCATTTACAGCAGAAACAGCAAAAATAACAACGTGAGCGAGACACGGCCTCTTGGCATATTTTTGGCCATTATGTAAAGAGGAAAGATAATAAAAATGCCAGCTGATTTTGTTTGTTTGGGGCTTAATATTTCTTGATAAAGCAGAAAGCCACAGAATATAGGTACATAAAATTCAAGAGAAGAATGTTTTATTTTATGCATGAAACCTACTGTTGAAAGAGATAAGAATATTGACAGACTTCATAATGGCTCATTTAACCTAAATCTTAAGATTTCCAAATCAATTATTTTGTATTACCTAATCCATCTGAGATAAGAGAGGAAATTGTTCATGAACAGAAAAAGAAATATTTGATTTTACTGATCCATTTAGTATCTAAAATACTAGAAATAAGAGATAGGATTCAACGTCACATCACAAATTAAGGCATTGATAAACATGGTGAAAAAAGATCTCATCATTCCAACACAATTGATAACATTCTTTCTTTCCCTCAGGAATCCCTACACTATAGTCCAGACACAGAGCAGCTATTCTTGCACCTGTATCAGGCTTTGTTGGGTCATAATTTTTGTTTATAGATTTGCTTTATTAATACTTAGTAATTAAATAATTCAATGATTTCACAGAAATCTAGACTTAATATTTCTCATTAAAAACAAACAAACAGATCTTAAAACTTGTGCTGGATCTTATCAGCAGTTAGTTGCTCATCAGTTGAAGTATACCCTCTGTGCCCCCAAAACACAGCCTAGATTATTTCACTAAGTTGAAGTTGTGTTGTGTTCTTCTCTGCTTAAAGAATCTCACTATACAGCTATTTCAATTTTGTTGTTTTGTCTGTTTGTTTAAAAGAATAAAAATGTTCTGTCCTTCCGTCTCCATCAGTACTTTTCCTTCGATGAGTCAAGACTGCAACACGTGGGTGACAACTGGAATAGGGAGAAGAAGAACTCGCAATAGTGATTCCAATTCCAGAAACCACATCCTAAACAAGAACATTAAAAGAAGATTTAACCAGGATAAGATATGCAGTGATGCATGTTTTCATTTAAAATTCCGTGTGCTCAGTCTGTCACATAGACTCGGCATATGCATTCAGCAGTGGAGAACAAGAGGAAATGAGGTAGAAGCATACCACCTGGTTCCTCAGAACTATCTAGTAGATAAAACTCTTCTGGATTCTGAGTGTTAGGCTTGGAGATGTACCTCAACCTGATATTCAGCTCATAGCCTGAGAAGAGGATACAGTACCTCACAAGTAGATATGGAGTGAATTCCAAATGCCAAACTCAAATGTATCACCAATCTCTCCTTCTGCTAGAAAGAGTGAATGAAAGCAGATGGGCATGGTGGAGAATACTAATAGGGCTCCCAAAGCAAATTGTTGCAGAAATGTAGAAAGGGAGCATTATCCCAAATATTCTCAACATGGACATGAAAATAACAACACAAAAAGCAGAAATATCCATTAAATGATTAGGACTTTTTCCAAAAACTCAAGATTAGAAATATTCACAGTGTTGAACAACCATCACCCCTCACCCAGCTCCTGAACTTTTCCCATCTCCCCAAACAGTAATTCTGGACACATACAAAATAGCACCCAGTGCCCCTGCCCAGACCCTGGCAACCACTTTTCTTCCTGCTGTCTCAATGAACATAGGTAGAATCATAATGCATTTGTCCTTCTGTGACTAACTTCTATAACTGTAATTTTGCATGAGTAAGATGGCAAATTTTATGCTATACTTATTTACCCACAAAACAAAAAGAAAAGAAAACCCTGAGATCAGTTGGGGAGATGGCCCAGTGGGTAAAATGCTTCCTCTACAGGCAGAGAAACCTGAGTCAGGATCCCCAGCACCCATGTAGAAGCATGGTCAATGTAACGCCAGCACTGGTGGACAGAGACACGGTGGCTCTTGAGAGCTCATGGGGTAGCTAGCCTAGCCAAAATGGTGAGCTTCTGTGAAAGAGTTTGTCTCAAGAAATAACAATGCACAAAACCTGGACTCATCCTCTGGCTTCTGTATGGCAAATGCACAGACACATGCAGATACATGACAACACACACACACACACTCGCTCACTTGTCAGCCTAATTAAAACCAAAACTTTTACAAAAACAGCCTGAGGCCTCACAGAAGCAGCAGCACACACTGAGGACAGTTTAGCTTCTGCAGGTCAAAGTTAAAAGCTTTGCAAGGCATGGAAGGTTGGGTTTCTGTGCTTCCCTCCTTCCATGATTTTTTTTTCTTCCTGCTATTTGGATTATTATTGAACTTTTAGTTACTCTATCTTTTAAAAAGCTTCCACAAAAAAAAAGGAAAAACAAACTCTTCCATAATGAAAATCATTCAACCTTTAGTAGGACTACCCAGATCAACACTTGTATTTCCTCTGAAGCACATGGCCATTTTAGCATTTTTTTTCTGATGAAACTTCTGTTTTATGGTTTGCCGCAGACACGAAGCTCTTTCCTCGTAGCGCACTTTTCAATCTCATTTCTGATTCTCCTTATAATTACTTCTTGTGCTTTTGTAATTTTCTACTGGTCGTTTTAATTCCATTCTGCGTGGGGGCTGATCACATGTCCTGCCTGTGAGGCACCCATTACTTCTGTGGGGACCTCTGAGCCTGTCTTTCTCCTGACTTTCACTTCCAGAATCTTTCGTGCTTGGTTTTTGCATCTCTCCACATTTTGCTCTGAAATGATTCATCATCTGCATTGTCTACACTTTTGTTCTAATTGCAAAGCTAAATAAATTAGATTCCTTCATTGTTACTTTGGACACTTCCCTTTCAGCTCAACATTTCTAATTATGGCCTGGCTCAGTCCTGAGAATTAAGATCAGGACTATTCCATTTCAAAAGCACTGTAAAGTACTGTGAGCACAAAGGGAGACTTCTGTGTATAAATAAGTCTCTGGTTAAGTTTGCTCCTGAGATGGAGGGGCTTTTCCATGTGTCTCAGTATTTTAACTATCAGCATCGCCACCCTGAAAACTGTGAGAGACTGCATATAAAAATAAACAATAGACAGACCACATGTAAAACAGAATTCTGACCCATAGTCTATACAGTCAGCCCAGGGAAGCCAGTCTGTGATAAACCAAGTGGATTTGGAGAAACTCTGAACAGTGCCTCCAACAGCCGGTCTGGGAAGCCAACAATAACCGTTGTAAAAGTTACTCCAAAATGTCTTGTTTAGCAACTGACAAAGTCCTTAATGTTGCCTCTTTGTACAACTTAAAAACAACTCGCCAAGGTAATCAACATAGGCTACCCAACCTCTACATTTCCCACCTCCATGTTCCCCATGCAAATAGTCTCAGGTCAGAGAAACTCTTGGCATCCTACTTCCTACTTCCCTGCCTGCTGGTGTCTCCAGCAAACATAACTGATGGTAGTTGACTCCTTTCCTACTGGAAGGTCCAAAGTATCTCTTTTCATTTTCATGTTCTTTGCTTCTATCTACAATTAATGTTCAAAGATGTTGGAAGTTTATTTTTACATAAGACATGAGATTTAAAATATATATCTCAGTTTTTATTTATTTTGCTCTTAGAGATGTAAGGTTTAAGTTCTTTTTGCTGCAACTGTTAGCTTAAAATCACACTAACAACTGTGGCCTTGAAAAAGTTACTATCTTTTATGTGGTGGCATAGGGATGAATTAGCTCCTACTTATAGACTACTTGTTCTGGGGCAGATAATGGAAAGTGCACAGATGTTGCAGTCTAGCTCAGTGACAATGACTTTATAATCTACCCTTTATTTCACTGAATGCCAAGCTGCCTTACATATAAAATTTAGTACAGAGAGAAGATTAAGAAAGGAAAGTCCACCACAGGTTTAGGCAGCTCCCACCTGGAGAAGCAGATCAGGAGATCAGTGTCATGTAACTGTCCTGATGAGGAGGAAGCCTATGCAGTGGTTTGTTGAAATGATAAGGCAAGAGAGCAGATCTCCAGTTACCTGGTGGAAGCATGGAGTTTATCTAATCTAAGAAGCTAACAAGGTCTCTGACACCAGAGCCTCAATAAAAGCTCAAAAACGGGTCTGGGGAGATGGCCCAGTGGGTGACCGTCATGCCGTACAAACATGAAGACATGAGTTTGGATATCAGCACCCATGTGAGACAGCCTGGCATGGCAACAGCATCTCTGACCCTCACTGGATGCAAAGATGGGGGCAGATCCCAGAGACGAGCTTTGGTTGATGGCCAGTTCAAACTCCAGGTTCATTTGGACCTTGTCTTAAAAGTAAGGTAGAAAGAGGCTGTTTGCCATAGAGGGGGAAATGAGTCTCTCTGAGGGAGTGGCACTGGGTACATCGACCACACTGTAAGGGAGGCCTCATGTTCGGGAGTAGTTGAACAACACATAACATACTCCATGGTTTTGTGTGCATTTTGTTTTTTTTGTAAGGAGGTTTTTTGGGGGGTGGGGGTGGTTTTGGTGTTTTATCCTCCCAGTTCCTCACTATCTTCCCTCCCATCCAGATCCACCCCCTGTGGTGATATTGTGTCCCCCAAAATATTGTGCATCTTAATAAACTTATCTGGGGTCAGATAACAGAACAGCCGCTAGACAGACATAGAAACCTGGCATGGTGACACACACACCTTTAATCCCGGGAAGTGACAGCAGGAAGCAGACAGGTATATAAGGCGTGAGGACCAGGAACTAGAGGTGTTTTAGGTCCCTTTAAGTTTTTAAGCTTTTAGCTTTGAGCAGCAGTTCAGCTGAGATCCACTCAGATGAGGACTCAGAGGCTTCCAGTTTGAAGAAACAGGATCGGCTGAGAAGTTATCAAGGTGAGGTTAACTATGGCCTGTTCTGTTTCTCTGATCTTTCAGCGTTCACCCCAATACCTGGCTCGGGTTTGTTTTTATTAATAAGACCTTTAGAGATTCTTGCTACAATTCCCTTTCTGTTTCTCATTAGAAAACAAACAGGCTTATAAGGGATAATAAAATGATACAGTATGTAATTAATATATAGCTAAAACAAAAGTTAACACATTGAAGGTAGACAAGACAAACAAACAGAAGGAAAAGAGCCCAAGAGAAGGCATAAGAATCAGAGGCCCACTCATTCCCACACTCAAGAATCCCATTTTTTTAAAAAAAAAAAAATCAAATCACTAAACTGGAAGCCATAATATACATGCTGAGGATCTGTGCAGGCCCTGGGCATGCAGCCTCAGTCTGTGTGAGTTCATGTAAATTTTGCTCAGTTGATTCAGAGGGCTTATTCTCCTGGTGTCCTTCATCCCCTCTGGCTCTTACACTCTTTCTTTAGATTCCCTGAGCTCTGAGAGGAGGGATTTGATAGAGACATCCTATTTAAGGATGGGTGCTCCAAGGTCTCTCACTGTCTGTGTAAGGTCTGGCTGTGGGTCTCTACATTTATTCCCATCTACTGCAGAAGGAAATTTCTCTGATGGTGGCTAAACAAGACACTGATCTGTTGCCAAAGTCAGAGCTGTTTTGTTTTTGAGAGAGAGAGAAAGAATATAAAGTTGGGTGGGTAGGGAGCAGGATGGCACATAGGATAAGTTGGGGGAGGGGAAAGAATATGGTCAAAATACATTGTGTGACTTTTTTACTTTTAAATAATGTTTTTAATTCTTTGAAAATTTAATAAAATGTATTTTAATCATATGTATCTCCCAACTCCTCCCAGATCCACCACAACTTCCCAACCTACCCAACTTTGTGTTCTTCCCTTCCCCATCCCCATGGATTCCATTATGTACAGCCCAAATACCCCAGGGTGTGGGATCTGCCCTGGATTATGGTTCACCTATCAAGCATCATATGCTGGCATTTATTTTTTAATTAAAAATAATTTAAGTAAAGTAGAGAACAATAGAGAAAGAAACCTAAAAATTACCTCTGGTTCCACATACATCATACACATACACACACAAAAAAAATTCCCAAAAATGATTTGCAAAAGAAAAAAGAGCATTTTGTATCTGTAAGTTTCCCATCTAACTTGTGGACAGTGCTAGCTACCTCTGCAGGGCAGGATTTTCCCTCCCTCTCCCCAAAGCCTTTGCCCAGATTACATAAACTGAGCGACAATAGAAAGCAGATATCACTGTTGTAAGGACTGAGCCATGGTACTGTTGCTCTGGCTTGCAGAAACTCAGGTATATACCATCTACAGTTTATAACTAGAAAGAATTCCTCCTCTTGGAATTTGGAGGAAGAACTACCTTTCCATGTAGATCTGCACACATGAATATGTACATACATATGTATGTATGCTTGTATGTATATGTGCATGTATGTGAATTTATGTGTGTGTGTGTAAACTTCTCCACCCATAGATATGTGTTAGGATAGCATATTCCAGGCAGAGTGATTGCATAGTGATCATCATTAAGAATGAAGCTGAACTACTGTGGAAAAATAAATCATGATAATCAAGAGGGAAAGTTAGGTGGCAAAGTAGCATGTAGTTAGTTCAAGGCTCAGGTTCTCTGACATGAGAGAGTTACTAATTAGCCTGTGTGCTTCATTCTAACTTGATCTTGATTCCGTTTGACATGACTGGAACGCAACGTTCTGTTTGGAGTCACTGCTAAAAAAAAAAAAAAAAAAAAAAGGTGAGGTCTTATCGTCATGTATCCTGTAGGGTATTTTTTGTTCAAATGCTACATTCCCATGAGTATATGCTTCTTACTGCCTAGCTGGAAAGGAATGTTTGTAAATCTCAATTACAAGGCCCAGCATGCATATCTAAAAATATGCTAAGGGCATAAAATTCACACCAGAGTCAAACTGTAAAATGAAAATATTATACAAAATATTTCAATTACTCACATATTCCTATGGCTCCTCAGGGGGAATTTTGAAGGTAGAGAGAGAGAAAGATTACTTCTGTGAACAGTTCCCTGATCATCAACCTAAAGTGGGAAGAGAATGCAGCAGGCATTTGCTTCCCCTTTGCTCTTTGCAGATGAGCAGCAGTCTCCTTTCTCAGAGAACATGTCAGGTGCCCTCAGCTTTGCTATTAATCCATGCTTGCACTGAGAAAAATGTTTCTGAACTATAAAACCAGCCATGAACTATAAAACTAACATATCATGGATTGAAATGATATGGTTCCACAGACACGTGAAATATAATTTGAAGGATTTAATTATACCTCTTTTGCACCTTAAAACAAAATCACAAAGAGAAATTCATGATCCCTGCAAAAAAAGAAAAGAACAAGGGAAAGAGAGAAAGAAAGAAAAGAATGAAAGTTCATCTTAAAGTCACTTACAGCCTCCCATAAAGTATGATTTCTAACCTCACCAATTTAATGACTGTAGGCTGATTCAAACTTCCTTTCCACTAAGCCCACATCAAAGCATTTTAAATTCTTCCAGATTTTTTTTATGTGTCCATACTTGGTAATTAATCCCCTAAGCATGCTGTAAAGCTTGGCTGAAACAAATGTTCCTGTGTTTCCAGAAGCACCCAGCTGAGGAGGTGATGCAGATAAACACATCAACGTTTAGAATCTGATTGGAAAATAGGGGTGAGGCATACAGGCTAGGGGAGGAATGAGAAAAATGAAGCCACAAAATCAACCAAGCAACCCTTCTATTTCCAGAGACAACAGAATTCACTGGCTAGATTAAAAATGCCCAAGAAATTTTATTAGCATCTTATTTCTACAATGTAAACATTATTAAATGAAAAGAAACAAGAAACCAATTCAGTTGCACTGTGAATGTAAATAACAGTAATGGGAAATGCAGCCACACACGGTATCTGACCTCTTGGGTCTCAGACTCGTAAACCAACCCTGCTTATGGCCACAAATGCTCCAGGGTAATGTGATATCCACGACCAGTGAAATTGCATGCAGAGTGAAACAACTTCTCCTCCATGCCTCTTGTGTATTCTTTATAGTATGATTCTAAGACTGCCTTCCCAGGATTTTGCTCTCATTTCAAATTCTATCCTGAACACCAACTTTCTAAACTGAAATCATTAACTGATTTGGTTTAAAGCAAATAACAAAGTAAATTATTTGGCAATCATATACTCATTTGTGTATTTGTGTGTGTGTGTGTGTGTGTGTGTGTGTGTGTGTGTGTGTGTAAACATATGTGGGAGTATGGGTGCACTTCCCCATGTTAGCACATATAGAGACCCACAGATATTCAGTGTCTTGTGCTATCACCTCCATCTTATTTTTTTGTGACAGAATCTTTCAGTGAACCTGGAACTCATCGATTCACCCACACTGGCTGTCAAGCAATCCCTTGGTAATTCTCTGATCTCCACCTCTTAGGTGCTAGAATTACAGACTCACACTAGTACACATAGCTGTGAGTGCTGGGTATCCAAATGGAGTTTCTCATGCTTGCACAACAAACACTTTATCCACTGAGCCCTGAAAGTAATAAGCTTTTTAGAATTACTAGAACCAAGCCATATGATAGTTAGAGTGCTAAAAGTGAGTCCAAGCTATGGCTGTAAGGATGAATACCACATCAACTGTTTACTGAAAAAAAAATCACAATCTCACAAACAGCAGGAACTATAGCCATCCCTGAAGGATGAGAACAACGTGGAGAGGCAACAGGAAAATACGCCACCATCTAAAATCCACAGTCGAGGGATAGACCATAATACTGGCTCACACAAAACCAACCAAGAAAACACCATCCATTTCCTATAGATGGGAGGTGTGGCGGGGGAAAGAAATGGACAATACAGCAAAAAGCTCCATTCACCAGAGGCTATTGTTTGTAAACTATAAAACACTTATAAATAAATCTCTGAAGCTAGATTTAAGATCCAGATAAATATTCTGAAATATGCCCAGATGACAAGCTGAATGGGTGGGAAGGAAATCGACTCTACAGCTGGCCACTGGTTGCCAGCATCATTGTCCTTAAGTAAATGCATGTGCTCAGTGAAGTTTCAGTAAATGCCCTAATTCTAAAGAATGTTATAGATCTTTTCAAGCTGATTCTAAAAGTTATGTAAAAGAAATGTGATTGGAAGGTCCAAGACCTTTTGCAAAAGGAGGACATACCATACGTGCCTGATGTGATACACCATTGTAGAAAATTAAACCATGGGTAAAGATGCTACAAATGATAACAAGGTAAGAACCAAAACAGAGACTGCAGAAACAGTCCTGGGCAAGTGCAACTAAAGATACTGAGAAACAGCAGATCAGTTCAAGGAATTGGTTAATTTTTTTTAGGTTTATATTCCCAGATTCCCCTAATAACACATCAATTCTCAGTGTACTGAAGGACTCATAAGAAAAACAATGGTGTGGGAGGGGAATAGGAGAATTGTTAATAACCTTGGGGAGATATATGAAGCTTTCATAAACAAAACAACAAGTAAAGAAAAGGAAAAATGGGAAAAATTGAACTACATTAAAACTTTTATCTCTACTAAAAATACAAGCCCGGTCTGAAAGGAGATATATATGTATATCCCCTACACAGGGGATAATATTCATCCCAGAAGCCATAGGTTGCCAAACAAAAAGCACAATGCCAGGTGTGGGATCTCTTCCCTCAAGTTTTTGGTCAGATGTATCCCAGAGACTCCAAAACCAATACAGGATATTGCCATTTCTCTTGGTTTCCCACCAGTACTTAATTGTAAAGTACTGTAGCCAAAGACACCACACACAGTGGTCAAGAGATACAGAAAAATCAAACCACTATGGACCAGGATGCTTCTTCCCTGCTGGCTAGCTCTAATTCAGGTTATTACAAGGGTCAGGGTGGCATCATCAACAGTCTTACCCATCTGTGAATCCTATGAACTTCAGTGATAAAAAGGTATGGCATGAAAGCAACAGCAAAAATTTGTGTAGAAACCAACTACTTATGATTGTGTTTAGGTATTGCAGCTTGGGTGACAGGCCAATCCAAGGCTTTCTTAGAGGCCCTGATGAAAGAACTAAGGAAATGCTATTCTGTGTCAATGCCCATGGACAGACTTGGCAAGGACCAGTGTGGGGCTGGGATGGGGTTTTGAGGGAGTTAAGGTTTCAGTTTCTGAGAACCTGAGTTTTCCCTGTGGAGCCTTTCCCTGAAAGGCTGTGGAAGGCCATTGTGTCTGACACACTTGAGATATCCTTTGTTCCCTTTGTACAACAATGCTTGATAAGCTTTTTGTCAACTTTGTCCCATTGTGTGATAGGTTTCTGCTGATGTCTCCCCATTTTCTTCCTTCAAATGGTATAAATATGTTGTGCTGCTTAATAAATTTGTTTTCATGAGCCATCAGCTTATACAGATCTCCTGACCCCAGCATTCTGTCATATTTGTTTTCTCATCCCTGGCCCTCCCCTTCAACACATAGCAGTTTGAGACCTTCATTCCTGTAAGTTCAGGTCACTACAAATCTGACCAAGATTGCTGGGAAGTTCACAGGTCCTAGAGGTGAACTTTACTCTTACTTTGCTCAAAGGACATCGTTCAAACTGCTTCTAAATTTGTATCTCCCTGTCTGTTGTTCCATGGCATTCTCAAACTTAATTGAAGACATTTCTGCATGGAATAGATGATGATAAATATAGAAACTCACAATTGGTTGAAGTAATAATAAGTCACTGAGGAATGCTTAGCCACAAACTATATAACATGCCCCTTACCTAAGGCTCAGGAACTATGACAGAACAGAGGACAAAAGATTGCAACAGCCAGAGTTTGGAAAGGACCAGCGCCAGTGTCTTCCTGACATGATAGAACAGGCACTCATGAACTCACAGCATCTGTGGTTGCTTGCACAAGATCAATCCAGCAAGCATTCTAGCAATGAAGTCAAGAGGGTTTTGTAAGCTCTGACCCTTAACTGTCAAGTTTTGGACAGTTAATAGATTCTGGGTGAGAAAGTCCATTTTCTTTAAGGCTTTGTCTTTTAGTTGTGTCATATTCCAGTAGATGGCCCCATACCCAGAAGCATATGGACAACACAAACTGGAGTTGAGTCACTGGACTATTAAATTTTTTAAAGGAGAAATAAGTTGGAGTGGTAGGAAGGTGAGGGCTGATCTAGGAGGAGGTAGTGGGAGGAGTCGGAGGTGAATGTAATCAACACATTGAAGGAAATTCTCATAGAATTAATTTTTAAAAAATTTAAACAGAGCTTTTGAAGGTGATGTCAGAGTTTCAGGAATGCTTAGGGATGAGAATGTTTAAGGACAGGCAAGCACTGGAAACTTGCTGTCATGAATACAAAGGGACTCACATACAACACCCAAGGAGAAAGTTCCCTCTGCGACTACCACTGTGAGAAGAGGTCTGCCTTGGTTCTGAGATGCGAACAGCACCAGGGATACTTTTACCTCAGCCCTGCCCATCAGAACTGAAATAATACATGCACTGTTGGAAGCTGCTAAACAAATTACACAGGGTTACTTATGCAAGGAGGAATGAGATTGATTGTGCCAATAGAGATTAAGATTTATAGATATTGTCTGAATTCTTAGCAACAAGAATACATATTGCATATGCTAATGCATTTTTAAGTGATAAATACCAACCCTAGTTCATGAAGCTGGGTTTAATCTGTACATCCTGATTGAGCAGAACAGGATAAAATGAGATGACTACCTCTTGGATTTTAAGTGAAAATATATGAAGATTCAGTTGTTTGGGGTCGCATAGTTTGTCTGGGATCTATTGTTAACTGTACAGAGACTGTATAAATTTGAAAAATGGATTGATCTTTAAATGAGCTAATGAGGTTTTCTCAGAATTTATTTCTGAGCACAGTTGGTAGTGTGGGAAATATTTCATCCAAAGAAGTAAAAATATCAATAGCAGTAAAGAGACTTGTCTTTTTCTTCCCCAAAAGAGTCAATGTAAACTGTAAGCAGTGATTTATCTTACCAATTTTTACAGAAAATTGCTGCCAAGTAGAAATAATTACACTTTGCCTGCATATTTTACTGTCATTTAAGTGATCAACCACACATGAAACTATCCTGGCACTCATAAGTAGCATGTTTTTAACATTTTCATACATTTTTTACTTGAATGAATCTCATACCTGAAGTTATCATATAAAAAGATATTTCAAACATGCAAAACAATAGGAATATTTACAGTTCTAATGCCTTCAAAACTTTTTGCCTGCTACTTAGCTATGACCTATCAAATTGTTATTTCTGTGTACCTAATGACATTTTTAGAGAATATCAGCTTACTGTAAATTTACAGGTTTGACTAACTTCACATGTATTTCATATGTCTCTTTATAAGGATCTAATTGAACTTCTCAAATGACCCATACAAATCAATTTCACAGCATCATGTTTCCCCAATGGATTTAGATTTTTCTAAGGCACATTTCCTGAAGAGTAGAATCCCAAGAGAGTCACGATACTGAGTTCACTTGGATTCATTCTTATCTCAATGATACTTAAATAGTTTAGCTAGGAGTACTTTTTTTTTCATTTTGCCTTCACATTGTGACTCAAAGATAATTCATATTTACTCTTTTCCCCTTTCTTTCTTTCCTACTTCTTAAATAAAAAACATAGACATTGTGTTCTGAACATTTTTATGCCCTTTCTCCATCTCCTCCCAGATCCACCTCTAATTTCATACCTACACAATTTTGTGTCTTCATCATTTTGTTAACACATTGAGTTCCACTGATGCAACCTATAGATGCACAGGAACATGGTCGTATACTGGAGCAAATTAGACGTCCCAGGAGCTATATCATTAAAGAAAAATAACTTCCTCTCCAAGCAGCCATCAACTACCCATAGCTCCTCAGGTAAGAGTGTGACTTCATACCCAACTCCCCTCCATGCGTGGATTTTATCTGTCTTGAGCTGGCACAATTCTTGTGCACGTTGAAATAACTGCTACGAGCTCATGCGTGCAAATGCCCTGTCGTGTCTGGAAAACAGTTTCTTTGTGACATTCACCACCTCTGCCTCTTACAACCTTTCTGTGTCCTCTACCACAACGATTCCTGAGACTTAGTTGGAGGAGAGTTTGACACAGTTGTCACAGTTAATGCTTAGCAGTCCACAGTCACTTATTCTCTTTACCTGTCTCAGTTGTGGGTCTCTGCGTTAATTGTAATCTACTGTAAAAAAAAAAAGTTTTTCTGATGCTGTTTGAGAAATAAACTAATCTGCTGGCATAATGGTAAGCAATTGGGAGTCTGTTTAACACAGTGCGCAATTAAAAGAATAACAGTATGAGGTTCTTCCTCTAGCCTAAGATGCAGTTTTCCCACTGATTCTTGCCCCATTATCAGATCCAGGTATGGGTTTTGTCTTGTGAAACAGTCCTGAAATACGATCACTGTGTGATTTGTTTCTCCCACGGCATTCCTACCACTATTACACCAGCGGGCTTCTTTCCAAGCAGGTTGTTATTGTAGATGAAAGGGTTCATAACTGGAGAAGATGGATGATGATTTTTCTCCTATGGTAGTATGAGTACCACCTTCCAGGACTATAGCTGGAGTTTTGTCTCAGGGTCCCACTGAGCCCTGGCAGTCCAACAGCCCACTTATAAAATAAACACACAAACGCTTATATTATTTACAAACTGTAGGGCCGTGGCAGGCTTCTTACTAATTGTTCTTATATCTTAAATTAACCCATTTCTATAAATCTATACCTTGCCACGTGGCTCGTGGCTTACCAGCATCTTCACATGCTGCTTGTCATGGCGGCGGCTGGCAGTGTCTCCATGCTGGCTGTATCCTTGAACACACAGAGATCTACCTAATTCTGCCTCCCAAGTGCTGGGATTAAAGGCATACACCACCACCGCCCAGCTTCTGCTATGGCTTGCTATTAGCTCTGACCCCCAGGCAACTTTATTAACATACAAATAAAATCACATTTCAGTACAAATAAAATGTCACCATATTTCCCCTTTTCTATTTTACTAAAAAGAAAAAAGGAAAAAAGTTATAACTAATACAAGAAAAACTATATACAAAAGTACAATAACTATATACCATATATACAAGCAATAAATACCTAAACAATGTCTAGTCCATTTGTATTTGACAAATTCAGAGAAAATAATTCCATTATCTATCCTATTTTGGTAAGTCCAAAATGTACCTAATTCACTTTCTATCCTAACTAATCTTCAACTATAACTAACTAATCTTCAACTCCCTCAGAGACCCAAGAAGGAAATAATATGTGCAAGCGTTCATCTCCCTGTGCTTCCTGACTCTTGATGCATGGAACAGCGGCCGCAACCTCCTGTTGCCATGACTTCCCCTCAGTGACACAGGACTATGAAAACAAGCTAGCAGGGATGAAGCTTCATTTTTCCCATGTTCTATGAGTCGTCCATGCAATGTCTTCAGCAATAGGGTACCTATTTTAATCTAACTTTTTCATTGCTAAGACTACAAACTCCAAGAGGGAAGCTTGATAGACAATTGACATGCCAGGGCAGCCTTCATTCCCAAGACTAAGTGGGCAATTCAAACTAAACTTTATAGGGAAAGAAAAAACTAGATAATTCAAAGTTGGGTGTGAAAGGATGTGAGAGCAGTTGTGAAAGGAGTTGGGGCAGGTAGGTATATATGTTCAAATATATTGTATGGAATTTTCAACTAATTAATAAATATACTGTTTAATAAAAGAATATGGGTGATACAAGGCAGTGTCATCACCAAATTACCTATCCTAACATTGGTGACAGCTCAAGAAAGATACACACCTAGAGCTCTCTTTGGGCAGCTCCGCTCACAAGTCTCTCAAAAACTATTTAATGATCCTAGGATCTGAGAGAAGAGTTTGTGAATCTTTTAAGTTTCATGAGCATTCTGAGCCTAGTAAGTTAAGTGAGTTTCCTAGGTCTTAGGACCTTCCTTCTCTTTTCAGGAGTGAATGTTTCACTTAAGAGAAAATCGCTATGCAATGTGTATTTCACACATCAGGGTCCTCAAGCAATTCAGAGCAAAAGGAGTGAGGCCTAGAAGAGAGATGAAGATGGAGTAGAGCCTTGAACTCTTCAAACACACATTGTACGTAAGAATTAGTAAAGATTATTAAATGGTGAGGCATTTGCTTCAGAACTAAACCCAAGGAATTTATAGACACACACATAAACAAATACACACATGTACAATAAATATATATACATATATGTGTGTGTGTATATATATATATATATAGAATTAACACACAACTTTTTTTCCTTTACAATCATTCAAAGCAGCATGCATAAGTCAGAAAGCAAAAGTTCTCATCTTTGAGACAAACTAGAAAATTGGAGAAAAGGTTTTCTGGCTATATATACATCAGATTGAGGATTAAGGTCTCAAATATATAAAAAACTTAAAAAAACAAAACATAAATAACAATCAGTAAATCAGCTATAGATCTGAAGAGAGCTCTCAAAATAAGAAATACTAATAGATACTAAACATTTTTTAGAAATGCTCAACATCATTAATTATCTGGGAAGTGGAAATGAAAACTACTTTGAGATTCCATCTCACACTAGTTAGATTGGCTATCATCAAGAAATCAAATGATAACTTACGTTGATTAGGATATGGGAAAAGAAGTCTTATTCACAGCTGGCAAGAGTGCAAACTGAGGTAGTCACTATGGAAATCAATATAGAGGTTCCTCAGAAAGCTATAAATAAAATCATATGACCCTATTCCATTCCTGGACATATACCCAAAAGACTCTAAATCCCACTGTCGAGATCCTTTCTCAGTCATGTTCATTGCTGCTCTATTCATAACAGCTAGGAAATAGAATCATCCTATGTGTTCATGAACTAATGAATGGATAATGAAGATGTACTACAAATGGCTAATGGAATCTTACTTCACTGTAAAGAAAAAATGAAATTATAAAATTTGCTAGTAAATGAATAGAATTAGGGAAAATGGACTAAGGGAGGTAACAAAAGCTCAGAAAGACAAATTCAACCTGTTCACAGGTTAGTGTCCTTTGCTTTGTATCTCGAGTTTTGCATGTTTAATTTGGAGTACCTTTAGAAGCCAGGACATTAGAAAGATTATTGGATGGAAAGGGTAATTTAAGGGAAAGGTTAGTAGAAAATAGGTAATATGAAAGTAGAGAAGGGAAATACTGGGTATTAAATGATTTTAAAAAGGAGAGGTGTGGGTGCAGGGAGGGGAGACAGAGGAAGGAAAGTGTTAACCAAGTCAGAGGATATATGGAGAAGTTATATAGAAACCTATCTTGAAACCCAATTAAAAATGTAATTTTTGTTTTTTGAGATTAATATAATTACATTTCCTCTTTCCCTTTCCTCCTTCCAAACCCTCCCATAAGTCCCTCCTTGTTCTCATTTAAATTCATGACTCCTTTTTCCATTAATTGTTATCACATGTATATATGTAACATTATACAGAATGAGCAGGTTAAAGTTAAGAATATAAATGTATATACAAAACATGTAATTTTTACAAAGCACTCTTACTTGTCAAGTTCATTTCCACACTGAAAGAGAGATGCCAAGGAGGCAATTAAACATGTGTATTTATATTCTAGAGATTGTAGTAAAATCTAGGAAACCAGGAATGTAGAGTCTCCAATGCCTTGTTATGAACAACATAATCCGGCAGAGAAGGTTGTTAAGGAACAGAAAGCTCCAGGGCCAAGCCTTGATGCCTCCAAGTATCTAGTGATCATAAAACTAATGGTGGTGAAAAGTCAAAGATGACTGACTTAACTTGCTTTGTTTCCTGCCTCTTCGCATGCACGCATGCGTTTACACACACACACACACACACACACACACACACACACACACACACACACACGAACCCTTTTCTGGACACTCAAACTTCTTGTTTAGTCTGTACAATGAGACGCCTGAACCACATCCTAAAAAAAACATACAAATTCACCAAAATTCTGCTTTTCTGTCTTGCTTCCTTTTTCGTACCTCTACTCTGGATGCCTTTAACAATTTGATTTCCACTCTTCTCCATTGCACAACTATAGGACATTGCCAAAATTGACCCATTGTTTCTCCTGAAGGCCATGGCTATTACCTGATGATGCTTGACTGTTTCTGGTGAGGTCCAATTCCAAAGCCCTCTGATTAAGTCTCTTCTAACTCCTATCTCATAATTCTCCTGGACTTTTCTCCCTCTTCAGAAAGAGGCCAGTAGACATGAACTGATTTTATTAACTACCATTGCTACATTATAATATGAGTTTATGTGTCTGTCTCTGTATTTACTTTCATCATTCTATATAATAGTATTCCACCTGTCCTAACCCATTCAGTTAAGTAACTTTCATTCTTCTTATTCTTTTTCTCTTAGACCTGTTCTACCATCCTCTACTTCTTTCAACACTTCATATGTCTCCATAAAATTTGTATTCTACCATTTTTTAAACTACTACCTCCCAAGCCTCTCCCCTTTCTCTCATCTCTTGTCTAAACACACCTTAAATCTAAGCTTCTATCCCACATCTCAATTTCCTATTCACTGCTCACCCACTCAACACTAGCATCTGTTTTTGTGATTCTCATGAAATTACTTCCAGGAAAGTAATTCTTACCCATTCTAGCATGTACGTGTCCTGCTATATTTGACTTTATTTCTTGCTTAGAATTTTATAATGGTCTTGCTTTATAATGGTGTTACTTCCTTCTGCCTTTGGTTGTTTCTTTCCTCTTGTGTTGTGCCTGGGTTCTACCTTTGTCCCTACACTCTTTCCTCTCTGTATTCTTCTTTCTCAACAATATTATCCACTCTTCATTAAGGATCACATATTCAGTGACAGTGCCCAACTCTAACCATTGATTTCTAGTCTCTTTTGAGATTTCCACATTCTAGACCAACTATCAGCTACACAGCAAACAAGCCCAAGACACAATAAATTGTCTTTCTCCTTGCCAGTTTTAAATTTCTGACATAGTTTAACATGTCTTAGGCTTAACTAATGACTAAACAAGAGCTTATCTGTGAATATCTGATCTGAACAATTCAGGGAGGCTACAGATAAATCATCCAAGTGCCCAAAAATAGTTCTCATAGTATTTCCCCTTCTTGGTTCTGGCATCAGTTCTAAATAACTTGCCAAGTTTTGACCTAACCACAGAGGCAATTGTAAGGTGTTCGTTTTGTAGAAAAAAATGGGGCATCTCTAAAGATGGTTCTGATTAATAACTCTGGAGCCTAGAAATGTAAATGGTACTTGAGCAAAGATGAAAGCAAGAATAAGCACCAGAGTCCTGGTTTTCTGATGAGAATTTTCTACAGAAGCCAAACCATTTCTCAAAGGAGGAAAGAGACTTTTGAGAGTGTTGTTGCACAATGTGACAATCCTTTAACCATGCTGGGTTACTGAGATGCTGCTGTGAGACAACTGGCAAGCAAAAATGACTTGATTCCATCAACTATTACCAACTTAAATGGGGTGCCTAAGTAGGATATCTGCACCAAAGAGGTGAGGCTATTAAACTGTTTCTACCACACTAGGAAAATGCAATGAAAAAACCATGATCAGAACACAGAGAATGTGCAGAGGATTGTGGTATGTACAAGATGATTAGCATCAGCATCCACTCATGAGCCATGAGTGTCTATCTTGGAAAAGTTCTTTGGTGATACAGGAAGTGGTGGTGAAGTATGAGCTGTTTGTGGTTTCCTTTCCAAAATGGTAGGATACAGGAAAGGCAGGACAGTTTATAAAATGCCTTAAAATAGAACAAAATTGGTTTAGGAAATGACAGTAGTAGGTTCTCCTCTAGGGTCAGTGACCTCTCCACCCACAGTGAGTTAGCTGGGTTGACAGTACCAAGCATGAACTCCCTACTATTGATCAGGCCTTAACTCCAATTAGACAGCTTTTGGTTACCTACAAGATAAAAGTGCCACTGTTGAAACATTAGAAATACCTTTCTAGGTCATTGTTGTAGTTTGCAGGCATCACAGCTGGTTAGCACCATTGGTTGATTTTTCTCTTTGGCAGCTTGCAAAGCACCTTCCAAATACCATGAGAACCAGTCCTCAGGGAAGGAGGCTTCCAGGTCAGCTCCAGCTCAATTCCTACAAGTTCTGTGTCCTAGTCTTTCTAGCCCTCAACAATAGGATCTTACCTTCAAGTGTTGGAAGGCAGCCAAGTGCAATACAGTAATCAATATTGGTTTGGGGTAATCTCTGACCAGAAATTCAAAAGACGATTTAAGTGTCTTGCACTGGGCGTTTATTAGATAGCCTATGTCTCTTGGGGACAGCATCATCATTCCAAGTGGCATAACTCCATTTGATACTTCTCTGATCTATCTATCCATCTATCTATCATCTACCTATATCTATCATCTATCTATCTACCACCTATTTGTCTTGATTTTCCCCATCACTCTGTGTGTGTGTGTGTGTGTGTGTATGTGTGTGTGTGAAGTAAGCTTATAAATCAATATTGCCCTGCGTCCCATTCAAATACCCCAATGTTATTTACCTCTCCTTCCTTTCACTTTCTCTGTACTACCTCTCTCCCCCATTGCCCAGATAAAGTCCCCCCTAATTTTTCCATTTCCCCTTTATTGCACCTGTGTCCTACTGTCTCTCTCTTGAGCTCCTTCTCCCTCCTTCACCAGAGGTCCCCTTTTATTCTCCTGGCTTCTGCAGTTACTTCAGGTTGTATACTCATATAGAGATTTGCAGCTAGTATCCACAAGTGAGAGATAACATACAACCTTTGTCTTTCTGTGTCTGGTCACCTCACTCAGTATAATACTTTCCAGTCTTAACCATTAATCTGCAAATAATTTTATGATCTCATTTTTTTTCTTTACAGCTGTATAGTATTCCACTATGAATATGTACCACATTTTCATAATCAATTCATCAGTTGAAGGAAATTAAAGTTGTTTCTATTTCCTAGCTCTTATGAATAGAATAGCAGTGAATCCAAGTGAGCAAGTTATGTCTATGGTAGAAAATAGAGTCCTCGGGGTACATGCCAAGGAGTGGTATAACTGTGTCACATGGTAGATCTACTTTTAGGTTTTTCAGAATTCTCCACACTGAATTCAACACTGAATACATCAGTTTGCAATTCCACTAACAATGAATTTTCCCTTTCCGTTTCCATGTATGCTTATCAGCATTACTCTCAATTATTTTCTTTACTTTAGTCATTCTGACTAGGATAAGATAAAACCTCAAAGTAGTTTAAATTTGCATTTCCCTAATTACTAAGGATACTGAGCATTTGTTAAGATACTCCTTAGCCATTTTTATTTTTTCTTTTGAGAATTCTCTGTTAGGTCCGCAGTCCATTTTTCAAATGGACTTTGCATATTCTGGATATCAATCTTCTATTGTATCTATAACTGGGAAACATTTTATCCCACTCTACAGGGTTCATCTTCACTCAATTGGTTGTTTCCTTAACTGTACAGGAGCTTCCATTTTCCTAAGCCAATATGATTTCTAACTGTATTTCAAGTACACATCTTTATACCCACAAAAATGTATAGCTCTCATGGCTCATCAAAGAAGCTTCTTTATGAAGCAGAAGTATATAATCCACAACTGGTCAAAACTCAAATAGTAAGTGAACATGTGATGTCAACCTCTAACTGGCATACTTGCAACACAAACCCTACACATAAAACTCAGGAAAAGTCACAGAAGGGGAAGCAGAGAGATTGTAAGAAACAGAAAACTAGCGCACTTGCTGTGAAATAATGTGTTCTAAACACGACAGGGATGCTTCACCTGTGAAATTTCAACAGTACAGTCACCTAAACAAGATATGAGTGATGACAACACCAGTCGACATCCCAATATGGATGCTGTAAATTTCACAAGGCCCCATTTCTAGATGAAGAGCTATAGGCAATCAGTGGCTACTGAAAGAAGGAAAATTTCTTTTCCCCAGAAACAGACTATGGTATCCCAAGTGATCAGCCTTAAACACACCTACATATGAGAAACACTAAATAGGCCTAGTATGATAACATTTTAAAAAGAGGTCATGAATTTGAGAGGGAGTGAGGGGATACAAGGAGGATTTGAAAGAAGTGGAACTATGTAAGTATAGCACTCATGTATAAAATTCTCAAAAAAAAATTTAAATTAAAAATAAATAAATGAATATCTTTTAAAAATAGAACAAGATTGTCCAGTGCCCCCACCCAGGCACCATAAGCTATTAAAGAAATAGTCCAGTGCAAGGTATGGGTTACCTCCTTTTGAGCTGTTGGTCAGTGGGGCTCCATATATCCCACACACAAACATTACAGGCTATTGCCATTGCTCTTGGCTATCTTCCAGAACTTGGTTGTTTTTGGATCTTATTGCTGAAGACACTACATTCTTGAGCCACAGAACATGGAAGGCTCAAGCTGATGCTGACCTGGGAGTTTCATTCCTACGGGCTAGTGTTCATGGTGCTGGAACGCACTGTGCATACTACTGGGTTGCGAGGAGTGATCAACAGTGTACCTAGATGTAGTCCCGTTGAGCTACAAGAATGAATGGCCTCACAAGATACGCCCACTGATGCACCAGTGGCATGAGTGTTATGGGAGTAATGAACCACTTTATAATTAGATTCAAAACCTTCTCCACAAAACAGAATTCATATCTTGTACCACTAACTGGGTCAAAAAATGTGTGGATGGCTAGGTCGTAGGCTCTAGGGGAGAACCTAATACTATTCATCTGCTAAATACACATAGCAATAAACTGCCCCCTAAGTTCTTTTCTTTATACCCATATATTAGAGCATCTCTCTGCTCTCATCAAAGCTTCTTTTTACAGTAGACAGAAGTTAACACAAAGACCTACAACTATTCAACACATAAAGAGTAAGAGACTAGGAGTTCTCAGCTCTAAATGGATTGTCTGTATTATACCCTCTTCCTCCAAGACTCATTGATAATCATAAAAGAGAGGGTGAAAAGATTGTAAGTGCCAGAGGTAGTGGATGTCTGCAGCAAAACAGTGTTTGGTAGACATTTCAACACCATTGTATACACGAACTCACAGATGTGACTGCTTGCACAAAAATCATGTCAGCTAAAATTTCAACATGGATAAGAGGGACTCAGGAAATTGCACCCATAGCTGAGAAGCTATTTGTAACTGATGGCTTCTGGGGTTGGAAAAAGTGAGTTTTCTTCAGATATGTGACCCCTAAAGCCTACCTGTGATGTGGTAGGTGGACCTACACCCATGGAGATGTAGGCAACATTACGTGTACTGTTACTTCTGAACTAAGAATTCACTAAGCTACCAATCCTGTAAAATAGAAAGAAAAAAAAAAAAGAAACACACCACCTCAGTCTCTGAAAAGAATATGTCTGAATAAGTTCATGTAAGGAAAACAGCTCAGTGGAACACAGGTAAATGTTAGGTAAATGAAAATGAACAGTGCCAAGGAGTAGAGGCTTCCAATTGCAGTCTCTATAGTGGCATCAGCAGTGGAACCTGTACTTCTTTTGCTAACCTAATTGCAGCCATTTTAGGGGAAGTGTAGCTGGCTCCTGCTTTGAGAAGACTGCTTAGATCCTATTGATATATGGAGAGAGGTAACACAAAGTATTTTGGGTGCTTTCTGACATTTGAAATCCTCTGCCCCCATCACTGACTTGAACCTGTCACAGAGGCTGGTTGCAACCAACTTTATGCAGATGCCCCAGGTAGTGTCCTGCCCTGAAGCTATGCTACATGCCTCTCCAGTCCCATCCAGGGTCTTGGGGACCAAACATGGGTCCAAACCACTGGAAATGTCTGAATTCATCATCTTATACAGTTCCACTGGCTGTTATAGGAATTAGCCAAAAGCTATCCTGGACCAGAAAAACTGTGAAATTGTGCCCTAAACCTACTCTGTCTACTCCAGAAGGTTCTGCATGTGCAGGAGAATTGTGCTGAGATGGGGAAAAGGGACTGACTTCTCCAATGCAGAAACTGATGCAGGGAGCCGGAATTGTGTTGTCAGGCCATCAGTGAGCATCCTAACGGGCTGCTGCCACCTGCATTAAACACTTGCCTTTAATTCTCCAGCTCCAAGAGCACAGTGGTAATTGAAGTCATCCAAAAGAAGATACAGAAGAAGGTTCAAATCTCCTAGAGTGGGTTTCAAAACTAATTCCAAAGTCCTTCCTTCCTAGGAAGGTCAGGGAGTGTGCATATGTGAAGGGCTGCCCCCAGGTAACCATAACAAGCACTTGCTACACTCAGGTTTACCAGTGAAAAACGGTGCCAGTGAGCAGAAGCGAGCTCTCCACATGGCCCCAGACCCACTGCGCATGCTCAGGCCCCCTTAAAGACCCCCTGCCTAGCTCATCTTATGTTACTATCCCAGAAACATGACAAGAGCTTGCAAGGACACCCAGGAAGTTGGATACAGTTTAATGAGCAACATAGTCAAAGTTTTGGATTCTTCCTTAGGTGGATTATCTCCTCTTCAGTTAGACACAGAAAAGAGGCCGTGAGGTCAGAGGACAGACACCAGACTAGGAAAGAAAAGAAGATACCGCTTTTCCTAGGTATCACATTAGGGTTTATTGATGGCCTGAGATAGCTGCTCCAGCATGGGCCCACTAATGGAATATTGTCCTGTAAGAGAGTTGTAGAAAGCATTAATATGAAGAATATATATATAATATGCTGTAACTATAAATAATACATGAGACTCCTCTTGCAGAAAAGGCTCCCATACAGGCAGCTTTGTGGTAATCAGGTCAGTGTGTGTGTGTGTGTGTGTGTGTGTGTGTGTGTGTGTGTGTGATTTCTGTCCTAGCCACCAGGCAAATACGGCATAGTCAATACTCTCACAGTGATGAATGGCTGTATTCAATTTGAACAAGTGTATCCCCGAAAAGAACAAAGTGTCTCCATAGCAGGCTGAGTTCACCCTGGAAGTCCTTGTCAGGACACAAGTTCCCCACATAAATCTGCTCAAATTGAGACATCAATGTAAACGTGGCTGCCATGTCCAGCACTCTACCAGGCAAAACTCCAGAAACATTTTCCTTTCTGGGGGCTGATAAACTATAGCCCAGTGATAGTTTCTAAAGAGGATTATGAGATAGGAAATGTTTTTTAATGATTAGACTAAAAAATTAGAGACTTCTTTATGCTGTATGAAAATTATATAAAATTCCAATCTCATGTCCTTAAATAAAACTGTACCAGAACAAAAGCACCCTGGTTCGTTCATACTACCTGTGTAACATTCACACTAAATGAAAGGGATGCATACCCGAAAGGCTTAAAATATTTAGAATCTATCTTATAATACACCAGACTGTGTCCCTCCAAAATTCAGACAGCAAAGCTCTGATTCTCAGGGTCTTACACTGTAACTTTACCAAAGACAGATCTTTAAATGGGGTTATTAGGTTGCATGAGGTCCTGTGTGTAGGCCACATGCACTGAGGACTGACATCTCTGAAAGAAGAGGCAATCCAGACACAGATATTTACTTGGGCAGACCATGTGAAAACAAGGCAGGAAGACAGTCATGTGAGAGTCAGGACACAGACCTCCATCAGTATTTTAACCTGTGACTCTGTCTCAAGGCCAATTCCGTTAGGCAAGTCACTTGGTCTGTGATATTTCATGTTAATCCAAGAAAAATATTATGTATCCTTTGCTTAAAATGTGTGTTGCACTATACCCTATGCTCTATAATACTGCTTTAAAACTTAGTTCATGTTTCTGGGGTGATGGCTTGGTAGATAAGAGCATTAACTCTACCAGCCTGAGGATCTATGTTCAAATCTCCAGCACCCACGTAAGACACTGAGCATGACTATATGATCCTGAAACACTAAGCAAAGAGAGTCGTGAAACAGAGTGGCATTCAAACCATCTTTCCAGGCATAAACAGGGCCTTTGTGCTTCTTCCCACAGATGACATCTGCAGGGTCCTAGGTGGAGGTGGAAGTAGAGACAACCAAGTCTGTACAGCCATACTCCTTTCAGCCATGTGTCTGCCTCCATAGTTCTGGTCAACTCCGAGCTGCTTCCCTTACACTGCAGCAGCCCCTGGATATCTTGGTCTAGAAGCATCTCCTCAGGCCACAGTATTTAATCGTCTTCCAGCTTTCATTGTGACAGGGCCTTGTTTCTGTGTCTTTCTTTGCCTCTTCTCTCTTAGAAATACATAAGACATCCTGGGATGTGTTGTTATTGAAAGCGTGTCTCTCTGCGTGTCTCATTTTAAAGGACAATGGGTTGCTTGTGTCGTGCCTGCTCTTGTGAAAAAGACTGTCCATCTGTACCTCATTGCTTTGCTGCTTCACAGCCATGCAAACTGCACTGGAGGGGGGAGAGGGCTCCCTCCACTCGGAAGCACAGAAGACGCTCCAGAAGGCAGCAGCTTCTCATAGCAGCTCCATAGTGACCAAATATGACCTTTTACCCGGACACAGACTGTATCTCAGCATTTCCAAGTGTGCATATGAAGCAATGAGATCTTGATAAAAGTGTGATCATGTCTGGTAAATACACGGATGTAACAAATCACTTGTAAATGCTTGGCCTTTAAACACATTTTTAAACAATATCAAGGATGTATTTATTATATACCAAGAGAGATAACACCTTTTCCCCAACCTCTGATAACTACAAATAAGGGAAGAGCACTACAGTCACCAATAGTCTGGGATAGTCAATGTTTGTCTTCACGGCCACCGTTGCTTTCTACAACCATCCATTCAGCAGCTAGTATGAATAAAAGTGCTGGTCACACGCCCACATTTTTCAGGCGTTATGTTAGAAGCCAGACTGAAGGAAGACATGGTGCCAGCTTCAAGAAAACAGGACTGTGGAGGAGACGTGCACGTGCAGGTAAGAGCAGCTAATATAACTAAGAATAGATATTTCCTAACCGGACCCTAGGGACGCTGGTGCTGGGTAGGAAAGGGTTGGGATGAAGAGTAAAGGAATAGTCCCTAAAGAACAAGAAATATTTGATTCACCTGAGTTAAATCTTAAAGAATATTGAAGATCTCACTAAGTAAAAACGAGGACAAAGAAAAGGGCAAATGTGCCTCCAGGAAGAATAAAAGCTTCACATGAAACGTAAAAAGTGTTTCTGTGATAACACGAAAGCTTTTGTTACAGGACTTTTTGAAGTGGAAAGCAGTCCATCTCTTCTTTACAAGGTAACACTCCTCTGAAATCCTCACCTCCCCATGTCCTGCTGGAACTGTCCTGCACCGTGATTCCTTCAATTCCTCTTGACTCAGTCAAGATATGCTTGTAAGGACCTGCTACTGCCAAACACCGCCACAGATCCTGATGATATGAGAGTGGCAAGCAGGAATGTATGCCCAGTCTTCAAGGAGCAGTTATTTTAATGGTCTAAAAATAAAATGAGTAGGCATTTTTTAAAGTGAAAGTTCTCATTCATTAGAAAAAGGTACTCATTATGAATGATAATTATGAATGATTAAAGAAGAAGAACTCGTGGCAAATGATAATCCACTCACAAAGGAGAATCTGTCCAACGAGGTAGATGTTCGCATTTAACTGCATCAAAACTGCTCAGGATCTTGATGTCGGCTGTCTGGAAGCACCAGCCGCATCTCAGCACAAGGCCCACATGTGTCTAGCAGAGAGCACAGTGAACAGAGTGGGCTAGAGAACATTTCCAGAATCAGGACTGTTCTGTGTGACAGGACCGATCTTAAAAATCCCCCATAACTGACAGAAAGGCCCATTGCCTGACAGTTAATGTTGCACACTAACTTCTCTACACGCTCTATTGTGTTTAAGTTTTAACGAGATCACAGTTCTTTCTTTCACGTTATCATCTCAACGTGCTTTGAGAATGACCTCTTTGAGTGTCAGTTCACGTTTTGGACACAAAACTGAAGTGAGCTTTCACTGCCTTTGTGCCTAAAATTTCTTTGCAATAATGGCGAAGGAATAATAAAGATTTGCCATGATTATTTTTAAATGGGGAGGCTTTTGATGGATTCTAGGAGTGTGTAGATACAGAACAAAAGAGAGACCAAGGACAGCAGGAAAGTGACCTGGTAAAAAATTAACAGTCAAGAATTGATGAGCTCGAACAAGCCAGGAAACCAGAGAGCCAGGGTAGAGTGACCCTGCAAGTAACTCCCTACCCCCAACTCTTCACAAAAAGCACATGGAAGCCAGAAAACTTTATAAGCCAAGAAACAAGTGAGATATTAAAATAAAATAATAAAAACAACAAAGATCTACCCTGGAGAAGTCAGGCACAACACTGTGAAGAAATAAGAAAGTCACTAGAGGGGACACCCCACCAAGCAGAGCCATAAAGGACATTCATTACACAGGGTTCTGATACGCTGGTTCCAACACTGCCCTGCACAACACTGACTGAATGTTGGTAATACTTCATACCAAAAGTCAGTGCACCAAGAGCTAATACGTGCAGTCTCAACACTCACTCAGATATTTTAGAGCATTAATCTTCAGTATTAATGATGAATGATCAACAAAGCCTCATCATGTATTTGAAAAAATCCCACAACACAAAGAATATAAAGGAGAAAATAAAAGACCAGAGGGGGGTTTTTTTACAGTTTTTTTTATTTTATTTTTGAGATTATTCTTACATGCCTCCCTTTCCTTTCCTCCCTGAAAACCCTCCCACGTTCCTCCCCACTCTCCTTCCAATTCATGACCTCTTTTTTCAGTAATTGTTATTGCAAGCTTAGATGTAAGTGCATATACATATATATTCCTAAATATAACCAGCTCAGCCCATGTGACATTACTCGTGTATGTTTGCAGGGATGACCATTTGGCACCAGAACCAGTTGATATGTTCTTCCCTGTCCTGCTCCCAGCTTTTCTCAGTTGTCTGTATTTCTTTGTGTAAGATTGAGGCCTCCTGGGCTTTTCCCCACCCACGTGGGCATGTCCACTGGTATCATCCTTGTTCAGCTCACATTTGGCAGTCATGGTGATGAGATTTTATGGGTGTAGCAAGAGTTTAATAAGTAAACTTAGCCAAGGGTTTAAAAAGAAGGAAAAAGACACACAAAAAAAAACCCTTTATTTTTGTTTTTGTTTTTTTTAGAGACAGGATTTCTCTGTGTAGTATCAGTGCCTGTCCTGGATCTCACTCTGTAGACCAGGCTGGCCACAAACTCACAGAGTTCGCCTGGCTCTGCCTCCCGAGTGCTGGGATTAAAGGCGTGCGCCCCCACTGCCAGCAAAAAAAAAATCTAATGGTACATTCAAATTTACAATGAGATGTTCTAATTTGATACGAAAAAGAAAAACCTGAGAGGACTCTCAGAAATTATATATATATATATATATATATATATATATATATATATATATATATATATATATATTAAAGAAAGAGAATAAAAATTAGCCATTTACTTTTTCAGAGAGAGTGGAAGTAAAATCCCCTACAAAAGAGAAGGATGCTTCAGTGAATGCTGGCCGACAGATGACAAGGCATAAATGTCTTCAAACTTCCTGTGAGAGCTAAAGAAAGACCTTGTCAGACACACCAGCACTCATTTCCCTCTGGAGAAGTTTATTAAGAATATAGGTCACCTAGAGGAATGACTATGGCAAGAAATAATCAGAAAACATTCAGAACACAGTGGCTCCAGCTTAGGAATGCTGTGAAGGAGCATTCCAGGTGACAGGTACCTGATGCACATAGAGAGCAGCCACATAGGACCAGAAAAAATAAATAAAGAGGAAAAATAGGAAAGCAATAAAGGACACAGGGGAAAGTGGACAAGGGGGAAATAAAGAGCGTGGATGGTGCTGCATTGAGTTAGTTGGTGGTGAGGGTATAGTTTATGTACAGAGATCAAGTCCAAAGGAATGCAAAGAAACTCCATGAAAAACAGCTTCTAGAGCTTCACCATCATTGTGGACTGCCAGTGAAAGATCATCCAACCACTACTAGAAAACTCTTTTGTATTCTAATTCTTATCAAACAACTGATAATAAAAATCAATTCTAGTTTAAAAAAATAAAACAAAAGATTATGCTCACAATGTAAAAACACAGAAAGTATGATGAGCTAAAAGAATAATAATATAACAACCTAGATGCCCTTCAACTGAAGAATGGATAAACAAAATGTGGTACATATACACAATGGAATACTACTCAGCAGAGAAAAACAATATCATGAGGTTTGCAGACAAATGGATGGATCTAGAAAAAATCATCCTGAGTGAGGTAACCCAGACTCAGAAAGACAAACATGGTATGTACTCACTCATAGCAGGATACTAGATGTGGAACAAGGATGACTGGACTGCTACTCACGTCACCAGGGACGCTACCTGGAAAACAGGACCCCAAGAAAGACACGGGGATCGCCCAATGACAGAGAAATGGAATGAGATCTACATGAACAGCCTGGACATGAGTGGGGGTAGTGAAGGGCGAGGGTCGAGGGATAGAGAGCTTGGGGGAGCGGGAGATCCCAGCTGGATCAACAACAGAGAGGGAGAACAAGGAATAGGAGACCATGGTAAATGAAGACCACATGAGAATAGGAAGAAACAAAGTGCTAGAGAGGCCCACAGAAATCCACAAAGATACCCCCACAACAGACTGCTGGCAATGGTCGAGAAACAGGCCGAACTGACCTACTCTGGTGATAGGATGGCCAAACACCCTAATTGTCGTGCTAGAAACCTCATCCAACTACTGAGGGATCTGGATGCAGAGATCCATGACTAGGCCCCAGGTGGATCTCTGGGAGTCCAATTAGCGAGAATGAGGAGGGTTTATATGAGCGAGAATTGTTGAGACCAAGGTTGGATAAAGCACAGGGACAAATAGCCAAACGAACGGAAACACATGAAATATGAGCCAATGGCTGAGGGGTCACCAACTGGATCAGGCCCTCTGAGTGGGTGAGACAGTTGATTGGCCTGATCTGTTTGGGAGGCATCCAGGCAGTGGGACCGGGTCCTGTGCTCATTGCATGAGTTGGCTGTTTGAAACCTGGGGCCTATGCAGGTTCTCTTGGCTCGGCCTGGGAGGAGGGGACTGGACCTACCTGGACTGAGTCTACCAGGTTGATCTCAGTCTGCGGGGAAGGCTTTGCCCTGGAGGAAATGGGAATGGGGGGTGGGCTGGGGGGGAAGGTGAGGGGGGCGGGAGGGGGGAGAACAAGGGAATCATGGCTGATATGTAGAACTGAATTGTATTGCAAAATAAAAATTAAAAAAAAAGAATAATAATATAGGTATCTTTCTATCAAAAAGTAAGAAATCAAGATGATGACTACATTTAAGTGGATAAGAAATAAAATGGTATATATTCTTAGACCCCAAAATTATATTATTAAGGAACTTTAAAAATGTGATAGAATCATACTAGGATAGAGGTGGAGATGCTTAGTTTATTAATTGAGTGATTCTCACAAAATAATCAAATATTGGTGATAAGACAGGAAAGGACTCTTTGAGCATGTTAGCTAGCAATGTAGACGTGAAGACTATAGAAGATGAACTGAGTTAAAATGCTTCCAAGTAGAATTAGAGGTGGAGAGGATATTGCTTTCACCAGAAAAGTCTCTGTGCCACAGGCATGTGTTGTTTAACCACAAATCTTATTTCATGACAACCATAGCAATGACTTTCTTTTTTATTTTTGAGATTATAATTACATCATTTCTTCCTTCCCTTCAAACTCTTCCATATACCCTTCCTTGTTCTTTTTCAAATTCATGGCCTCTTTTTTCATCAATTGCTCTTATATGCATATATATACACATATATACTCATATATGTATTCATATATTCATATAGTATATACATATATATTCCTAAATATAACATGTTCAGTCTGAATAATGCTACACAAATATGTGTTTTCAGGGCTCATTGTTGGGTACTGGATAGCCAATTGCTGTGCTCTCCCTTGGGGAAGACTGTTTCTCCTGTTCTCGGCCTTCCTTGGTTGCCTTTGTTCTCTGTGTAGAGTTGAGGCTTCCTGGGCTTTCTCTGTCCACTTTGCAATGTCTACTAATATTATTATATCCTTGTTTGGATCATGTTTGGGCAGCCATGCTGGTGAGACTTTATGGGTGTAGCTTCTGGCACTACTACAATCTCACAGCAAACTCCCTGATTCTCTGGCTCTTATACAATGACTTTTAACATTACTGAAACCAGAATTTCAATGGAAACAGTCTGATTATAGAGGCCAGTCTCTTTAAATGAATGAGATGCCTCCACTGAGATACAATCAGTGAAAGGAAACAAGAAAAATACTTTTTAACATGTAGCATTCTATCAATCAGTGGCCTTAGGACAACAATACCAGCAATAGCTGGAATCTTATAAGAAACTTGATCTAAGCAATATGCCTGTATGGCTAGTTATAGTGCAGATCTCAAATGGTCCCCCAAAGCCTCCTGTATTGAAGACTTTATTCTTGTGCAGCAGTGTTCAGAGACTGGGTTTTAGAAGATGACTAGACCATGGGGTTCCAACTAAGCGAATACAGTAATCCATAGAATGAGACATTGGACTGGGGTAGAAACTTTAGAAGTCAGTAAAAAGAAGCAGGCCATAAGGAGCATGTACTTGAAGGGTATGTTTAGTCCCTGACTTGTGCTTATGCCAAAAGCAATCTGGCTCTGACTGGTCATAACCTAATGCAATGGGGTCAGGATAGCACAGCCTGAAATCTCTGAAGTTGTGAGTTAAAGCAGGTTGTTCATCTTTGAGTTGATTTCTCACAGACATTTTGTCATAGCAATGGACAGCTGACTCAAAAACTGACAGCCATTCTTCACCCAAGATCCACTGAGTCAGAATAAGAATATGGGTTAAAAAATCTATTTAACAATCTCTTTGAGAAATTTTGGTGCCATAAATTTAAGCAACTGTTGTAAGCAAGGAAGTTGAGAATGGACATTTAGTTGTTAATAAGGAAAATTATCAGGAATAGGACAGCTGTATTTTTTACTTTCAATGAACAATTATTATTTTCATAAAGTGTGTGTGTGTATAGAATATTATAGGAAGTTTCTAGAATCATCAAAGTATTTATCTTATCATATTTACTTATCCAGAAAAAAATAGGTAAGAAGTTTTAGAATAGATATGCTCTCTAGACACTCAGATGTCTAGAGAGAATTCAATATCTAGACAGAATTAAATATCTATACAGACTAAATTTGGATTAAAATTCAACCAGACACACAAAGTGGTGGAACCATTTCTCACAACCTCTTTCCAGTGAGGTAATATGTATCTCACTAAGAGCCATGAGTGCAGCATCCCCACAGACTAGACCAACAATAAATGTGTTAATAATCAAAGCAGACTATATTCCTTCCTCATGAAGATTATTCTAATTCTAGCTAAAAGAACCCGAATTATTCCTAAAATATGTTCATGTTACTGGTGTTTGAGTTCCATAAATCAAACTTGTAAACTGATCTATTTAATCACAGTCTTGAATTCAGTGAGTCCATTCAGCTCGAATTCTTTCTAGATCATATTCTAAAGTCAGAAAACCTTAGGTTAGAAGAGTTCTCAGTACTTGAGATAAAAGCTATTTGTGTATGGAAAAGTTCAGAAAGAATATAGAAGGGCAGAGCTAAAAAACCCGAAGCAAAACTAAAAGGAGAAAAATGGAAAAAGCAGATAACAAGGATGGTTGGCTGCAGTGTGATTCAAGTTCAAATTAAAGAATAAAGCCGATAAAAATGACAAGGATGTGGGGGAAAGACAGGAAGTGTGTGTGTCACCTAAGAAACCCAAGGACTGAGGCATAAAATGAAATGGAGCTGGAGAAAATGGAGACTTAACAACCGTCATTACCTTTGATTTATATAATCCAGGGTAAGTGCCTGTAAGAACAACATTCAGTGCACACGGAGTTTCAATTTTTTCAGCCATTCTCTTTTAGGAAGATTTATTTGCAATAGCATTTACAGGTTAAAATTCCATAGCAAGGATGAAATGTAACTGTAAATATTGCCCTACATTCAATCTTGAAAGATTTAGCACAAAGTACTGAGATTGTTTTTAAATAATATAAATTATTTTTAAAGAATGTACTAAAGCAAATAGCAGTCAATCCAACTTATGTCTCTAATGCCAGTGTGGCCACATTAAATGCCCTTTTTATATCACTACCTTTCCACATCATGATCAGTCAAAACAATATAATAATTAAAGTGTGTGTGTGTGTGTGTGTGTGTGTGTGTGTGTATGTCTGTGTGTGTTTTCATGGAAGTACAAGTCATATGCAGGTTTTTTACTAATAAAAATTAGTAATTTACAAAGTATTAACTTGTCTTAGGAATTAGATAAGGCATGGGCTTCTTCTACTTCCCATGTACAGATATGTCTTTCTTGAACATACATATTAATATATCAGGCAGTGACTATTTTTGTTACTGTCAGTAGTATTGAAATTTCAACTCAACATCCATCCCTATCACCACTTAAAGGCTTCCAAATATAAATTCTCATCTTAAACAAAATTATCAAATATTACATGAATTTCAAATTATCAAAATATTTAATTAGAATTACATGTATTGCATTAATTTTCTCCCTCACTGTTTTTGAACAAGGTCATCACATTTGCTCTTACTGAATCAACAACAGGTTCTTATGTCACAAACAGTAGGGTTCTGCCCTTGGCTGCTGCACAGGACTGCACAGTCTTTCTATAGTGGATCTCTTTGCAGATCTTTATTGAATAATTTAGATAATCTTCTGTGATTCTCAAGTATTTAGTCATCTGCAAATAATTAAGATATTTCTCTACATTTTAGAAACCTTGTACTTTGGCTGAAATAAAGCCTGATTGTTCTGAAACAAAAGAATGGGGATTGTGTCTAGAATCAACAAACCTGATGATGACACAGCAGGAGACGGAGCATCAGAACCCAAGTATGCAAGTCAAAGGCCTGCCTGTGTCTGTCTGCAATCCCATTGCTATAGAGCAGAGACCAGTGGTCCCTGGAGCTCACTTGTCAGATGGTCTGGACAAATCAGTGTGCTCCATGTCCAGAGAGACTTCAACTCAAAGAAAATAAAGGGATACCTGACATTAACCTCTGGCCTCTTTGAGCATTTGCATGCACATATGCACGCATGCACACACACATCATACACACAGTGTCTCGGTCTATCCCTGTTTATTTTAGTCTCTTCCTCTTTCCAGTGATACACTGATTGTCACAGAATCAGTTGCTTCAGCTGGAGGATTAGATAGAGATTTAAAAGTTCACCTGAATTTTTATAAGTACATTTTTACGACCGCTGTATCTATTGCCCTACATGGAGCCACTGCATGAGGGACAGAGGTAGAGAGCACAGGGAGAGACTACTGGAATAAGGGGAGGGGCATTTACAGGGAGAAGTGGAAACCTAGTGCAGGGGAAACTTCTTGGAACCTGTGAGGGTGCCCCTAGTGAGGACTCCTAGTAATGGAGGATACAGAGCATGAACAGGCCATCTTCAGTAACCTAAGGCTGCCAGTGGTGGGACTGGGACAACAACTTAGCCACAAAACCTTAGACCCACACTTGTCCTGCCCACAAGATGTACTGGAGTAAAGGCGCAGAAATTGTGGGAGTGGCCAACCAAGGACTGGTCCAGCCTGAGTCCCATACCATGAGAGAGAGCTCACACTAGGACCCAGAGGTGAGATAGCCTAGAGACCTAGGATAGAACCAAACACAACGACAACAACAACCAAAAAAAAGTCAATGAAATGATGAGATGATTCCTAATGATATTCTGCCATACTCATAGATTGGCATCAGAGAGGCTTACTCTGGCAGCTGATTGGACCAGATGCAGAGACCCACAGCCAAACATTAGTCAGAGCTCACGAACCCAGTAGCCAAAGAGGAGGAGGAAAGATTATAGGAGCCAAGGGGACTCAAAGACATTAGTAGAACACAGGCCACAGAATCAACTAAGCAGGACTCATAGGGGCTCACAGAGACTGAAATGACAACCACCGAGCCTGCATGGCTCTGCACTAGGTCCTCTGCATACATGTGGTTGTTTAGCTTTGGGTGTTTGTGGCTCTCCTAACAGTGAGAGAAGGGGGTGTCTCTGACTCTTTTTCCTGCTCTTGGGGCCCTTTTCCTCTTACTGGGATGCCTTGGGTTTTGCCTAGTCTTATTGCATCTTGTTATGCCATGTTTGGTTGGTATTCCTGAGAAGCCTACTCTTTTTCTGAAGGAAAATGGAGGAGTGGTAGAAATGGGTGAGACGGAAGGTGGAGGGAACTGGGAGGAGGGGAGGGAGGGGGAGGCTGCAGTCAGAATGTATTCTATGAGAGAAGAATACATTTAAAAAAATAAAAGTTCACCTGATTTTTGATTTTTTATAACTATAACTAAATTTTTGTGGCCTCTATGTCTATTGCCCTACATGAAGCCACTGCATGAATAAATGTACCATACAATAATGACAGCATATGTGTATTGAAAGGAAAATCCTTACAAAGGTAAACATACTCTTAAGACACAATCTTACAATCACTCCCTTTGGTATTTGCCCAAATGAGGTGAAAATTTATTTTAGAACCAAAGCAAGTGGCAAGTAAGATGTCCTTCACAAAGTAACAATTAATCTTACCGTGGTAAAATGAGACAACAGATAATCATTCAGGGCTGAAAATAAATACCAAGCTATGCATGTAAGTGAATGAAGCCAATCTGAAAAGATTACCAAATATGTGACATTCTAGAAAAATAGAATTGTGGATATCAGTAATTTCTAGAATTTGGCCAAAAGGAGGAGTAGTAGGCAGAGGAGACTTTTATACCTGTGACAGTACTCAATGCTGTGACAGTAGATGCATGTCATTGCATGCTTGACAAAACCAAGAGTATACACCACCAAAAATGGCTTTCCTGTTAGCCATGGGGTCTGGGTGCTAATGGAGTGTTGGTGTACATTCATCAGCTGTAACAGATGTACCTTCTGGTATGGGATGTAATTAGAAGATATGAAGTTGAGGCTGTGTGTATATAGTGTCAGGGTGAATTTCGGGAGCCTATGCACTTCCAACTCAACTTCCTTGTAAGCCTAACTCTGCTCTGAAATTATAAATTCCATTAAAAATGAGAAATACTTCCTTGATGGTCTGAAACTGAGCTTTACCTAGAAGTACTGTATTTTTACTTGCTACACCTGCCAGCAGTGCTAAAGGAGCACTGGGATTTTTAGCTATACAACTCTCAATGAATGTCTGAATACCTATGGCATATTTTGAGCTTCCTTCTCCCACCTCAGCAGGAATGTCTCATTATCTGTCCAGCCTAGACACCATGTCATATGGAGAGTGAATAGGAGGTGGGCTACATACCCTAGTACTGGATTACTGCATTTCCTACAGTTTGGCTCCCTCTAATGAACTGTATTATAAAGAATTATAAAGAATATGTTCATGTTAACGTCTAGCCTTGTAAATGAACATTCTTTGTTTACATAAGGCTTATATTTGAGCACAGGCTTCTTTGTTTACATGTGTATTGTTTCAGTAATTTCATTAAGGTCCTGTGAAGTCAGGAATTGCTATTTCAATTGTTTTGGTATTCCTCAGTAACTGAGAGTGACATCAAAAGAACACTCTGCATAAATGCTAGCTAAATTATTCTTCTCCTGTCTCAGATATTTTTAAAGTACTACATCTGACCTTTAATGCAACATGCTTTTTTTCTGATAATAGAACTATCTGTGAGAAGCTCATTTACATGGTATCTGTACGAATTTTGTATTTTATTTATTCAAGGAGCAATCCCCACCAATCTCCGCAAGGCCATGATTAGAATCTCTATATTTCTGAAGCCACCTGTCAACACAACTGTGCTTGAATAATTACATTCAGCAATCCATAACCTCAGGCAATAGCTATGCCTATGCTGAAATTTTTAGGTATCAGCACATCACCAAGCTAACAATAAAGCTCATGAAACTGAACCTATTATCTGCCAAATGCATCTCCGGATACTTGCCTCTTGGAGAGAAGTCTATCATAGAGACACTGACACACAACACACCCCCCACTGTCCCTCTACATACATACAGTGTTATTGATGGTAAGGACCAACTACGGGCTGTCATCAGCCATAATCAGCCTATCTGCATGGGATAGATTTAATTTGCCAACATAAAATAGTCTCACTTTTTACCTACCTCAGTTAAGCAGATGTCTGACAAGTCTCAGAGAGTCATAATTCCCACACTGATGACTACCAGTCACTAATTACAATTAACATTGGGTACTCTTCACTTTAAAGGGGTGTTATGAATATAAAGAAAATTTAAAGCTACTCAGAGGCCTTCACAGAGACTTTTATTGGAAGATTTTTCTTCAAAGTCTAAATCCAAGATAAAATACCTCAACATAGTATCCATTTTTAATGACTCTTAAGCTAGAATATAAATCCCTATTCAGCATGTATTAACTCTCATCAGGATTTTAACAACTGGCTCCTCTTGCCTCTGTCCATGCTGTATACAAATCCCTGGTGTAGCCATGGTAGATCCAGGGAAGTGGGGGTTGTAGAACATTTAGCTTCTGGTTAAAATGAAGATGGATGAAATTAAGAGACAATCTGTGTTCTCCTTCACCCCCAGAGTCCTGTGACAGCTCCCTCCACGTCTAACCCCTACTGCAAGAAAGAGACAAATTAGGGGTTTTATTATTTATTCTCAGGGAACAGAGAACCCCTGAGGGGAATGTATGAGCTGTCAAACATTAAGACCAACTGGTGCAATTGGAAACCAGAGTCTGGGTTTTAAGTGTTTCTGTAAGGGAAAACAAAAAAAAAGAAGAAGAAAGTTTGTAAGAGAGAAGGGGGAATAACTATAGAAAATACATATTCTTAAGCAAAATCTGAGAATTCAGACCCATCCTTCTCATTCAGATTTCATTTGTTTCACCCTTGGAATAAAATATAGCGGTGCTCAGAAATAGAAGCAAAAATTGGCAGCCTGCTACCAGTGTGAAACGGGTCCAAACACAATAAATGACACTTCTTATCAACAATGATCTCTGACATGATGGAGTGAATTGGCCATACCATGCACAGTGGAGACAATGATCACTCTCTCTACCTGCACAAATACATGCTCTGTGATGTATGTGCTTTTGGAGAACACCCACTGGCATATGAAAATCCTCACCAGATGACAAAACATATTATTAAAAATAAATGAAAAATCTATATCCTTGCTTTAGAACAGATGATTCTGATTTGCTGCCTGTGTGCAGGAGCTTGCATGTGGCTCTGGATATATGAGGGTACACAGTCCACACCAAGGCCATCAGGTGTCTACTGGTCATATTGCCCCTTGTATAGGACATGAAGTGACTCTGGTAGTTTTCCTTTGCCTACTCTGTGATGTATTTTTTTTTTTACGAATTTTCTGCAATAAAGCTCTTAGAAACGGATTTAGAGACCACAATTTTTTCAGCTATACCTGAAAAAATGGGCCATTTGGGAGTGTGGTCCTTTGGCTAGCCATGTAATTGTGCTTAATTAATTACTGGCAGTCTTTATGCTCCCTTTGACACTGCTAACCATTGCTACACACATGGATCTAGGATCTAACATCTAGAGTTCATGTTATTTTCTGTATTGACATCTGGAAAAAGAGAACTGTAACACGAATCTTAAAAGGTCTTATTTAATAAAAACAAACTCAAAGCCAGTTATTGGGGTGAATGCTGGAAGATGAGAGAAGCAGAACAAACCACATCCAACCTCACCTCACCAATTCCTCAGCTGATCTTGTTTCGTCAGACTGAAAGCCTCTGAATCCTCATCCGAATAGATCTCAGCTGAACTGCTGCTAAAAGCTAAAAGCTTAAAAAGGCTCTAGTTCCTGGTCCTCATGCCTTATATACCTTTCTGCTTCCTGCCATCACTTCCTGGGATTAAAGGCATGTGTCACAATGCCTGGCTGTTTCCAGTGTGGCTTTGAACTCACAGAGATCCACACAGATCTCTGCCTCCTGAATGCTAGGATTAAAGGCATGTGTGACCACTGCCTAAACCTATGTTTAATATAGTGGCTGTTCTGTTCTCTAACCCCCAGATAAGTTTATTGAGGTGCACAATATATCAACCACAGAGAACCTATCATTACCTAATCTGCAAGCTCCTCTCCCTACTCTGATCCCAAGGGAAAGATCAATGAGTTAAGCAACCCCCCTTTTATAGAACCAGGTGTTAATCCCACTTATCTGTGAGCAGCAGGCTTCCCATCCTTGTTCCCTATGGGAGTCAAGAGCCACCTTTATCCCATGTTACTACAAACCCTGCCTCCCACAACCCCCAGTTTACTCCCTGTCCTGAGTTCAAGTACTCCTACTTCCACACAGCCCTGTCTGGCTCACTGTGCCCTCCTGGCCCAAGCTTGGGCTCCCCAGGACATTGTACTTATCTATCCAGTAATGGATGCTGGGATTTCATCATTCTCTGTCCTTGAGATATGGATCTATCCTGCAGGAAAAGAAGTGAGGTGTGATTTGAACAACACATTTCATAGTTGATTAATTCCCCTTAAATCTCCTTGAGCTCTTCCAAGGAAAATCTGAGCTTCTATGACAGGTAATTCAAGGCCCAGCTTCCTTTTATGCCATGCGACAGCATGGATCTCCCTGATCCTCTGTCTTTCAATGTAAAGTAAAAGAGATGTTGGTTACCTCCAAGGTATGTGTGCCACTAAAGCACCCTTGGTTATCTTGCCATGTTAGTCATTGTAATGGTGAAAACACCTTGAAATACACATCTCCCAAGATGACGTGTCAATTACATTAATTGATATAGGATGACCCATTTTATTTGTGGGTAGGGCCATTCCCTAGGCAAGAGATACTGGACAGTATAAAATCAAAAATCGTGCTTAACATTAACACGCATGCATTGTCTTTCTTCTTCTGACTGCGACTATGATGTGACCATCCTGCTGCCATGATGGACTGTGCCTTGTCCTGTGAGCTAAAATAATCCCTTTTTCCCTTGAGCTGCCTTTGTCAGAGTATTTTATCACAATAATGTGAAAAGAAAACTAAGACTCTCCCTGACTGAGGAGTAATGCGGGCGTCAAAAAGCCTGCTGTCGCCTCAACAGCACCTACGAAGATGAATGCTGCTAGAGTTGACTCAAGCGTACTTCCTTCCAGTTCTCTTATTTACACAGATATTTACTGAAGACCTGCTACTTAGCCGGTATTGTCCTAGATGCAAGGTTATAATGATGTGTAAACTACAGCTCTCTTCTTTCCCTTACTCACTACAGTGGATAGTGCAGGAAAGGATTCGGTCAAAACACCATAGGAAAGGAAAGGTTAGTGGACAAAAAAAAAACATGGTACAGCTGGACAATGAACAGTATTCATGTCGGAAATGAGCCATGGTGCCATGGAAAGATCTGAAAGATCTTTAAATCCATGTTACTGAATGAAGGGAGCCAATTTGACAAGTGGATAAACTCTATGCTTCCAACTACAGGGCAGTCTGGGAAGTCCAGAACTATAGAGATGTGAGCTGGAGGGGAGGAAGGGGTTAACAAAGCAAAACCTACAGGGTTGACAGGCAGGTGAATTATTCTGTATGAAATTATAATAGAGAACACAAGTCTCTACTTCTGTTGGGGCTGGAAAGATGGCTCAGTAGTTTAGATCACTGGCTGCTCTTCCAGAGGTTCTGAGTTCGAGTTCAATTCCCAGCCCCCACATGGTGGCTTACCACCCTCTATAACTGCAATCCCATGGGATCCGATGCCTTCTTCTGGTGTGCAGATGCATATGAAGACAAAACGCCCATATACATAAAAATACGTGATATATATAAAGAAGTAGAAGAAAAAAGAAAACCCAAAGAGTTCACAACTCCAGAACAAACCAAGCTGTAAACTGTGTTCACTCATCAACAGCCAGGCACATTACAAGTTTTCCACCCCCACTGGAATACAGAAAGAGTAGAAGAATGTAGAGAACAGTGGGGAATCTATGATGTTCAACTTTCCTGTAAACCTACAATGGTTCTAAAAGAGAAAACCAATTAATTGCAAATTTAAAAAAATCATTGGAAAGACCAGTTTTAGCACTAATTTAGACTTTTAAAGGTAACTTACAATGACTTACTAGTGTTTCATATACCAGCAACACCTAGTCTTTATACAGTCTGTTACTGTTTCATCTTCATATGATGTAACTAAGGCAAGAGAGTGAGCAATTAGCCCAGGTGTGTTTGACACATGAGATGTGGCCCAAAAACTGTGGCTTTTCTTAACTGAATTTATTATCTGTTGAACTGGAACAAAGAGAAAAGATATTTCTCTCTCTCTTCTCTCTCTCTCTTCTCTCTCTTCTCTCTCTTCTCTCTCTCTCTCTCTCTCTCTCTCTCTCTCTCTCTCTCTCTCTCTCTCTCTCTCCCTCCCTCTTCCCTCTCCCTCTCCCTCTTCCCTCTTCCCTCTTCCCTCTCCTTCTCCTTCTTCCCTCTCCCTCTCCCTCTCCCTCTCCCTCTCCCTCTTTTCCTCTCTCCCTCTCTCTGCCCCCCTCTCCCTTCCTCTCTTTCTATTTTGGGGGAGGGTGTTGAATATATACATACACAACATGCATTCAACACCATTTTGTGTATGCAGGTATATGTATACATTCACATGCATATGGAGACCAGAGGCCAAAATCAGATACCTTTCTCACAAGGCTTTCACAGAGCTTGGAGCTCATCTGTTGGTTGGCTGGTCAGCCAGCATCTTCTCAGGATCCTCCTGACTTCACCTCCTACTTGTAGGGTTACAGATGAATACCAACACATCTTCCCTCCGGTCTTCATGCCTTAAGCACTGAGCCATCTTAGCAGCCCCTAAAAGTTCTATTAAAATCATTCCAGGGCAATAATCACCTTTAGCAATCACGTTAATGACTTTAAGTTAGTCTTTAGAGCCTCAAGCAATGACTCCTTACTCCAAGGTTGCCACTGATCTTCTTAGTGTTTAAATCCATGCAATTCTTATTCTAAAAGCCTCCCCAAAGCAAGAAGGAAAGCAGAAGGCTCCCAAGCAAGAAGCAGAGAGCACAGATGCATGGTCACAAGAGGGCACTGCAGACATGCAAGGAAGGCCTGTCCACAGGTACCCAGCTAGCTACTCATGGCAATGAAACCAAGGGAAAAGTTAAATTGCCTTCCAGGTTTAAAGGATAAATCATGAATTTGTCTAAAATAATGGCACGTCCTATTTTTCAGTCTCCACGCACTGCAGAGCTGTTATTCAGCACTATGCAGAATGAAACTATTTCCCCTGAGAGATTCCACAGTAATATTTAATAGCATTAATTATGCCCTGCCTCACTCATAAAACTACCCACCTTTTATATCATGCAATAAACCTAAGTAAATTCCTAGATAAACTGAGCACTGATTAAAGCATCAGAGGGTGTCATGACTTCTTGGTTCCACACAACACCTGCTGCAGCATCATTCCTACATTTAACAGGACCATGATGCAAATTATCATTAAACATTGTCATTAAACGTACTTGATTAACTCATAAAACATTATCAGAACACAGATTACAGCCATGGGGATGAGAGATTTTATATACAAAAATTCTCTTGAGGGGTTCCCTGGTGAGAAACCTTGAGTGTGTTTTTAGCTGTGTCCATATACTTGGGACCTTGGTGGCTGGTAAATGTCTTAACTGTAAATGTGACAAATTTATATTTTTGTCTCATCAATTGGCCATGGCAAGCCAAGTTAGTAGCATTTCTGAGGCTCAGTTGAGATTGTTCCTTAAATTGAAGAAATCCTGTGCATTAATTTATAATTCAGCCATGCAAAGGAAGGAGTTTCATATTTCCATGTTTCACCAAGAGCAAAGTCAAAAACGTGCCTTCCAGGTTTGTTAGTAGGAAAATGGGGGTGGGGATTATGCTTTCACATTCTCAAATACATATGGATAGTGTACAATAATATATTTTTGAAAACAAAAATTAAAAACAAATATACATGACCACAGTTTGTTATATGAACAATAGTGTCTGTGTCAGTGTTTGAAAAAAGTGAATTAGGAATTAATTTTTAATCTTTAGTATGGGGATGAGAATTAAACCAAATAATAAATCCAAAACCATTTACAGAAATAATTTGAGGCCGTGCTGATTTACATAAGCAAGTCATGTTGACTTCTCTTAAGCAATCTAGCTATATTCAAAGCAATGCAGATATGGGTGTGCAAATAGGTATTTTCATTGTACATAGGAAAAAATTATATCATCAATTAAATCTCTTCACAATCATCTTTAAATTTTGGGCATGTGCTGGCGTCTGAAACAGAGTTAGCAAAGCACACAGAAACACGTCTGAAGAGATTTGTGAAACTTCATGGGCACCTGAGGATCTGTGGCCATTGTAGACCGTCAGTATGCAGCGCCCTCTGCTGGCAAACAGGATAACACATTATCATAAAATCTGCGCATTATTCTTGTTTAACAATGGCTGAACAGGGATGCTAAGGGTTTTTGGAATTAGAACTATAATTCCAGGTAATCACCACTCACCTCTGTAGTTACTTTATCAAATAAACATTTTATTTTATGGAACAAAACAAATTAAAGCTGATACATACAAAGAAATAGTCACTACAAAAAAAGTACTGCACATTTAGAGTTCACATTTAAAGACTTTCTGTGTCTGTTCAGGTTGGAGGTCAAGTTGCCTCATCTTCCATCTGTTTATCAGTGTAACTTCCCTCTGCAATGTTGCACAGCTGCTTCCTGTAGCAGTGACCATTTTCCCTGAATCTATGAGCTTGTGTTTTTACCTCTGCATCCTGGAGCTCATCGCTACGACAGGCATGTGTTGTTCACATTGGATGCTCTTAATTCTGTAATCACTCAGCAATTCTTTCCATTTTATTTTCAAAACCTATTAGGTGCAGCGGGGACTAAAGAGACTCGTAACTGGGAAAATCTCTGAGAATAAACAATTGTTGACTCATCTGTCCTAAATGGGAAGTCTATGTCAAGGCACAGGGAATGTTGAAATAAAGGAGGATGGAAAATGTGAGAGTCAGAGAAAGGTGTGCAAATGTTATAGAATTGTCTCCTGGGTGTGATGTGGCTGTTGCACTTAAATTCTTAGCAGCTGTGGTTACCTGAATAAGACCTTGCAGTGGGCAGCCATTCCAGCTTTGATCTGGAAGTTCCAACCCCCATTGAGGCTTCGGTAACTGTCACGCCTATAAGGCGGGGGCAAGAGAGGGCCCTGAAGACCCGAGAACCGGATGCACCGACTCTCTTGGTTCCTGGACCCTGGATGCTGGAGGTAGACTGAGCAGAGTTCTATAAGACCTGCACACCCAGATCTGATTATGATTATGATTGTGGCTCACATTTGAAAATTATATTACACTTCTGAAGGCCAGGGCAGTTTTCTAGCCTCATCACTAGGGTATGTATTGTAATATGGAGATCCTAGATTTATGATGATTTGGGGGGGTGTTGTTTTGGGGGAGTCAATGAGTTTAAATAGGGTTACGTACAAGAGCATGGGTAAGAAGTCATTTTTAGAGCTTGGGTAATTTACCAGTGGCTTACACCACTGAATAACATACACACACACACACACACACACACATACACACACACACATACACACACACACACACACAGCTGGCAACCATAAACTTCTTACAAATCCTCTGGAGAGGCATTAACTGATGACTGTCAGCTAGACAGATACACTCAACATGAACATGTCCGTGGATACAGGTGATGTAAAGGAACTTGAAGCAAAAATCATTTACAGAGTTAGAAAGAAGCTGAACTGAAGGCCTGTCATACTCAAAAGTTAGACACATGAGTTATGTAAATTTAGGACATCATGGCAACCACACTCTTAATCCTCATTTTGATTAATGTGGCTCTATAAAGTATTTCTATATGGTCTGCAGCAACACTGAGATGTGGTGTATACATAGTCCCAGTAAGACCTCCATGATTTATTTCTCTGAGTAGTGAAAAAGTTGTCTCAGCTGACAAGAGTCAGAATCTTAGTAGTTGAGTTATTTGTGTATCAGAGTTTGGTCACTTTAATGAATTATGATATTTTTTCTTCAATAGTAAAAACTAGCACTAATTTGGAGGTGATATTTCAAGCTAAAACAAATTGTAACATCCTTAAGCCACCTTACACTATGGAATCATTTTTGTTGACTTTATCAACAGTATGAAGGAATGCATTTGCTTCAGAACATGTTTATGTAAATAACTTGCCCATTAAAAGTAAAATATTTTTCTGTAAAATATGCTGCTTAGTGGGTCATTTCTTTACTCAAATATTGTTTTTAAAAAACACTCAAAGATGTGAGCTGAAACTCCCATAAAATCCACACCTCTGTATAAAAACCCTACAAGACTTACCAAGTGATCAGAATTTCGTGATTGTGAAGTGTTAGAACACTGCAGATCCAGAGGCAAACTCTCCGGGGCCCTCATTAGTTCCCTTAAGAGCCACTCATTGCCTACCTCTCCGTCTGGCCTAGCACACTTGTGACTATCAAGTAAATCCTTTTGTGGAGTACTAACTTAACAGATAACCAGCTCCCAAGACACAAAGACTAAGAATGTCATCAGACAGCATCTGAGACAGAGCCAAGGTTGCCTCCGACGGTGGTCACCCACCTACCTGACAATTTCACTGATGAATTTGAAAACCATCTTGATTTATAACATTCTATTGGGAAGTATCTATAGAAACCTCATGGAACTGTTTCCATGCTGACGTGTGGTGTTGGGAGCAACACGAATCTGTGTTCTGAGGTCATGGTGGTTCATATTTGTCTGCAGAGTAAACTACTTCTAATTCTTTTTTAGATGAGTACTATATTTTCACCAAAAACATGTATGACTTTATCACATCACAGTTTACAGTTTCCCTCAACAGGAGATCGGGACACAGCATTCAACTTTCCCACCTGAATAAAGACAGCTTTTGCAGTCATTTGTTTCTTTGCCTATCAAAACCTCTGTTCTTGGGAAAGAATTTCCACAGCCTAAAAACTATTTATCAAAATGAAAACTCTCCATGTTCCTTCAAATACCACACAATAACTGTTAACTACACAAACAAAATTCTTACGGGAAGTGTTTTCAAAAGAAAAAGGCTGTTGAGGAGCTTGCTTTTGTAGACGCAGCACATCTGCCAAAGGTGGTTTCACTCGGTGCTTAGCCTTGAGCGTACGGAACAGAGTGTCTCTATGAGCACACACACAGACCCTCAGTTTTCCTCAGAGTGGACTGTGACAACACACAACCCCAACCCCAGTCCAGCTGTTTGCTAATAGACTCTTGTCAATAGTCCCCTGCGCCACCCTGCTGGCTTTTACTTGGTTTTCCATTTTGTCTGTTTGAGACAGGATCTCACTATGTAGTCTTTACTGTCCTGAAGCTCATGTTCATCATCCTGGCTCAGCCTCACAAGTGCTGGGATTACAGGCATGCACCCATTGATTTTTATATCTACCGTGGTAGCCAAATGTGTAGAGTGTAGTTTTCTTTCTTTAAGGAATTTGCCTGTATGGTTCCTCTCTAGCTTTGGTCAGTCCTTCACCACTGGGGAAATGTCTACCTGCTTAAACAAAAAAAAATCTTTCTTTTGTATGTATTCTAAAAGCTTGTCATTGGGGCTGGAGAGATGACTCGGAGGTTAAGAGTACTGGCTGCTCTTCTGAAGGTTCTGAGTTCAGTTCCCAGCAACCACATGATGGCTCACAACCATCTGTAATGAGATCTGGTACCCTCCTCTGGCCTGCAGGCACACTGTATACATAATAAATAAATAAATATTTTTAAAAAAGAAGAAAAAAAAGCTTGTAGTTGTTTTAACAGAAGAAAAAATAGTGGGATGTCACTTGATTCTGAAACAGTTTACATCTTTGGTGGGTTATTGCCACATTGTGGGAGAGTTCAATCCAAAATCCACATATCACAGGGACCAGAGTTCAGTGGAACATTTATAAATGTTCCACTGAACTCTGGTCATATATAGTGTGTGTGTGTGTGTGTGTGTGCACGCGCGCTTATATATACATGTATATAACACAATATGCATAATATACAATATATGCATGTACAACATATATGTGCATATATGTGATTTATATATAAATATACAACAAAACTATATAATACACATATGTTTAATAAACATATACATTGACATCCAGTTTTAAGGTAGTCACAGATGGCCTTTGGGTGGCTTGTTTAAAATGTTCACACTCAGAGTCAATGTTTATCAGTACACACAGACTTTCATCCCATATTCACCTGGAGTTTCATTTGTCATTTGGATTTATAGAATTACTTTGATATACATAACATATATTCCCATTTGCTATTTTGATTTATGTAACTATTTTTACTTTTAGTGTGTGTGCTCTGTTTTAATCATTGCCTACCTTCTTCCATGAAAGTCTTCTTAGCCTTTGATCCCTGTTTGTAAATGAGTTGAGTAGAATATCACTACTATCATTACATCAAGTCCTAACATTACGTCAATTACACTTTAAAACCTAAACAACACTGTGAAATAGTATGAAAATATGCTCACTGAATATTAACTGGAAGTTGTATTAAACAAACCAACCAAAGCAATCCACACAGCTCATATCCAGTTTCTAAGAATGAAGTTATCATTAACCGCAGTAAGACTGAAAATCTTAAGTAAGGAAAATATGCAAAATGTTCATGAGATGCTTTCTAGGTTTATGCTCTGGATCCATCAGCCTCCCATTCTCTAGGAGACAACTTTCAGGACACTGAAGACCATCAGGGTAAGGAAGAAGCTGGCAAAGTAGCATATATCCCTTCCTGGGCATCACCTTCAGTGGTTTGAAATGACCATTGTGGCATTGCTCATATCTTGGATGCTTCTAGGCATTTCAGGTCAAGGCTTTGCAAGCAGGTTTCTGGCATGGATAGAGAAGGTGCTCTTCAGGCTCCACCTCTATGGAGAAGTTACTGGCAGTTGATAGCTGCTTGTGAAGTGAGGCTCATTCTTCTTGAGGGTGTGGCCAGTGTCAAGACTGGCCCCACACCCATGTACATATGAGTACAGTGGTTGATTTTTTTAAAAAAAGAAGAAATGTAGTTTGGAGCAGATGGGGTAGAAAGGTTATGGGGGACTTATGAGGGGGAAATGAGATGTGGATATGATCATATTTCATTGTATTATGTATTTAATTCTCAAATAATAATTTAAAATATCAAGGTTTAGGAGGTTTATGGAGAATCAGTGTACTATCATACCTTGTGGATAACTTTATCTAAGGAAGCCTGCTGGACACCACACAACCCCTTGATTTCCTCATCAGTCACATGCTGAGTCATTCATTGGCCATTCAGTGTGTGCTAGGATGCAATGAACACTATACTGTGCAGAAGCCCAGGTGGAAGTACAGAGTAGCAAACAAAAATTCTTTCTCTCAGGGGATGTGTAATTGGTAGTTGAGACAAACTAGAAATTAATTAAAAAACAAAAAAGTTTTATCATAAAATGGAAAATAGCTAGAAGCAATAATATGAAGGAAATAAAACCCATTGAATCAGTCATGTAAGTCTCCTGTTGATGAGGCAGAGAAATGGAGGCCAGCATGGGAAATGGCCCTGTATATAGGAATAAATCAAAGATATAAAACTAAAGAGATTCTCAGGGTCCCTTAACTGGGTCGGTCCCTTAACTGGGTCCTCAGGATCACAGGAAAGAAGTTGGATTTACCTACAGAAAAATAACTGCTTTAAGTAGGTAAATGATATGTTATTATACATGAATAATATCTATATATTACACAGGTGTGTATATCATACCTGTATGCCATACTGCATATACACTATACTATATAAATCTATCATATATGTATATGTGTGTGTGTCAGATGTAGATGGATAACAGGAATAAAATAAATAAAATTCAAATAGATGATGGAATTTTAGACTAATTATAGTCAGAAATAAGATGGAGCCCATGATACCCATTAGAGGTGTATTTAAGACATAGAAATAATAGTTTGGTCATGAACACCTAGAAAACTGAGAAATTTACAGCAATGTCCAGGCTCTGGTTTAGCCATTTGGATGATGATTTGATTTAGACTGTGATGTCTAGGAAAAGAATAAAACTATGGAGGGCATGGGGAAAGAAAATAGGGTGTTGGAAAGACACTGCAGAGTACATCTGAAAACTCTGAAGACAAAGTCAGGCTGGCAACATATCATACTAGGATGCAGCTCCCTTCCCATTTAGCAAATACAGATTACAACATCAGCAATTTCTACAAAAGGCAAAAATATTTCTAGGATGTTTCAATATCATCTCGCAACACCCCTCCTATGGGAGCTGTACCATGAAACACTGCCAAATTTGCCTTCTTAAACCTTCGCTTGATTGCTAATTCTCTTTTCAAAAATTCTCAATAAATCCCTAATTTTATTTAATCAAATCAAAATTCAAAGAATTTAAATTAATATCTTTGATGATCTGGCCTTAACTGTTTTTTCACTCAGTGATTCGATTTGCTACAAACCCTCACCAAATTAAAACGTTCTCATCTCTCCTTGAGCTTTCCCAATGACACATTTAATCATTCATTCATTCATTCATAATTAATTCATTCTCTTCCCTTCTCCCTTTCATTCCACCTCTTTGCCTTCCTCCCACTTGGCTCACCTGTATTAACTATGAAGAATCACACCAACAGCCCATCTCATGATACCTTCTCAGTTTTAACCCACACATAGTGTGGAAGTGCGGGGACTAGGAGATCTGGAATTGCAGACAAAGCATGCTTAGCATCTGAAGCCCAGTAAAAGAGTGAGCCTTGCATTTTCTGAACCATGTTTCAAACAAGATGATTCACATTCATGGACTCTGACTTAATGCTTTATGAAATATAAATATATTTCAGAAATCCAGTGGAAAAGACGTTCCCAAACTTTCCCAAGCAATTTAGAGCACCTGTGTGAGGATTTCAATCATTCTAGCCCATGTTTCCTTTGGATAAATAAAAAGGGATGCAAGTATTTCATGTCTAAATATAAATTCACATTCTAATGTTGAGTATTTTTGCAAGCACTCATCACCACCCCCTGAATTTTATTTCTCAGAATAGAATGTAACCATGCAGGTAGGAATCCTTGCTTCAAAGGAAACATGTGCTTCTACCCAATACCATTATATTATACACTATTTATATACATCTTATCATCTTTATTAGATACTATTGTTTACCTTTCTTTCATTCATTTTAATATGGTTTAAACTTTATTGCAAAACAATACACTTAGCCTAGCCCCAATAGTAATTGAATTGATGATTAATCTATCAAAATTGTTCTTGATATTGAGAAAACTCAAAGTAAGAAGTAAATAGAGTGGTCTGGGGGAGAAGAGGGCATTCTCATCTAATTGGTTCACTTATCCACTCACCTATGCATAAAACCATACAATGACAATCCCCATTCTCCTTCTTGTGCCCCTCAGAAGATCTTGTCTGTGTGTTTGATCCATACTGTTCTTTTTTGCCATGATATAATACCTACCACCAACTTTCAGTACAACTTAAAGAGGAAACCAAAATTAAAATAGCTAAAACAAAGAGAATGGCAAGGCCAAAACTCTAAAAGGAAAAAACAAAAACAAAAAACACGATGAGGATTATGTGTATGGAAGACTTTCTATTACTGTGGCATTTGTCAGCAACCAAAGTTGACTCTGTCCATAAATGACACCCTATATCTTACAGCCAGTAAAACTGAATTTCTTCTTGGCCCCAAATAGTGTATTCCTGAATCCATCTGAATCCTTTTAAAAAAATAACCTCTTTGTAAATACATTGAAATTTCCAAGAGCTGTTATAAAAAAATAGATGTTCTGGGTCAAGATGGCTCAGTAGGCAAAGGTATTTGCCACACAAGCCTAGCGGCCCGAGTCTGAACCACATAAAGGAAATAAGCAACTCCATGAAGTTGTCCTCTGACCCGTACCTGAGCCCTGTGGCCCACGCACCCACACACACCTACATTATGCACACACTAAGCATAAAAGTTTTTTAAATGAAGTAGGTGTTTTAATTCTGCCTGGTGCCAGCTTCCTCTAACCCTTCATTATGATGCTTATAGTAACAAAATAAGTATATTTATTGAAATTTTATTGTTTTCCGATAATAATATTATTTAATAATTTAACAATAATGCTATCACTGGTACTTTCACTGTTCCTACTTTAGGACAGAATAAACCAAGGCTTGGTGAGGCTGAGACATTTATGCAGGCATTTCACAGCACACGCACACATAGCAATACAATTTGGGGCCACATTTGTGTGATTCAAAAGTCTTACATATTAGTTTGTAATGATAATGATCCTATATGGCACCATCCTCTTATTGCTAATATAGTTCCTGACTAAATATTTCAAGATTCAGAATCGTGGATATCTGTAGTCAAGATCTTGGTCAAAGACGCCCACCCCGCCCCCCAGTGTCCTCATCAGCAATCAAAGATTAGGCCTAATAATAGTAGAAATTGCTTGTGCACTCCAGACCACATTCTTTCTGTCTGTGGATCTTAATGTCTTTACAATAAACGAAGATTCTGTGCTAATGTGGAGCAAAGAATAGACTAAAAATGCTCCTAAACCTTTGCCTGTGGGGAATCACATAAGGACAGATGATCAGTAAATAAGAAGGCCGCATTAGTGAGAGAGGTTTAACGAAATGCTGATGAGCAATCTTCTTTTCAAAGGTTAATAACCGGGAACATTTCCAAGCCACTATTTCATTTCTGAGTATGAACTTCCCAAACTCTGATATTGCACATCGGCCAGAATTCAGGACTACTATCACAGGAGCCACCTGTAGCCACTGGTGGCTGCTTAGAACCATTGATGCTAATCATGACCATAAGCTGCTCATGCAGAGTCCCTTATGGGAATTATACCTCTATAAAATTATTAGCTATATTTTCACTTAGGACTGTATCCACTTTTTTTTCCTTTCATGACATTTGTGTCTTTAGTATTGAAGAAAGGACTAATCCTATGCTAATCCTAAAAGCTGTAATCCTCTTTATATTTTCAAATCTATTATCATTGTAGTGTGAATGGCATTTAAACAACCACCCTCTCCTCTATTTTACAAGCCAAAGAGGCTTCCCACAGGCTTCTGTAGCCTCAGAGCATACCCAGATCTAGGAGCCCACTGCCCAGTCAGTCTAAAATAGGAGAAAATTGGATCTGAGACAGCTGCCAGCCCTGGTCTTTTTAAGGTGACAAACCCCCAGCCCTGTGCAGAAGCTCTGGAACACCAGTTGACAACAGTGGGTCCCTGTGGAAGGCCTTGCTCCCTCCACAGCAGGACACTCCTACTTGGTTTATCAACTGCAACAGCCAGCAGGCATTCCACTGTAGGTAGGAGTCTCAAAAGTGCAATAACACAAGCAGAGCTGGCAGATGCCTCCCCTACATAATTGAATCTGAGCTCTCTGGGAGTTCACTGCTTTGAGCCTGGACTGCAGTCAAGCTTGGCCTCCCTCCTCTCTGGTCTGTAACTGAATCAGGTCTTGTAATTATGCCTGCAACCGTGCCAAACTCCATCTGTGTCTTATAACTGGGAATTGAGGAAGGGAAGTGAGATCCTTTTCATTGACAGGAACTCCTGACACACTAGCACATTCTACAGGACCAGTGACTTTCATGATGTCATAAATGACCATCATGCTAAAGTTTCCTAAAATTTAACACCAATGTTTAACTAACCATCATTGACACTTAATGAATTCATAAGCTGTGTCAGGCATGGTCTTGTTTTTACACCTCCATATGAATCTGCCAAGGAGAAAACACAAATATTCTTCCAATCTTTATCAATAGACCAAATTTCAATAAAAAATTCCAGACTGTGAATTAGATTTTAAATAAATTATCCACACATGTAGTACAGGTGTTGACCTACAGCTCTTCATTACAACATCATTGTTTCACTTTATTCTCTTACAAATAAAGAGTTACTGTTTTTAAAAAACCACTATGGAGGTGTGTTTAGTGGTGCAGATCTGTAATCCTAGCACTCAACATATGGAGCCAAGAGGATAACCCATTCCAGGTCAGCTTAGAAAACCGTAGAGAGACCTTGCATCAGTTGCAGACCCTTGAGAATGACTGCTGATTAAATGCTTCTCTTGGGTTGAAGAACTTCCAGAAGGATTTGCACACAATGTGTGTAAATTATACATATAGTGTTAGAAAGGAGCATACAAACCTTTTCCCTGTACATGGTTGTAAAGTCCATGCCTATGTATTTCATCATGTGTAAAAAACTTCTACTTCTAACTCCCAGCCTCTCTAAGAGTTCTATGGTTGAATTGTAACTTGCTGCTTTTCTCCTTCATCTGGAGATATGGCTATGAACACCCAGTCTTTCAGAGGCCTAGCCTACTAGGGAAACTGAAATCCTTCCTTTGTTCCATTCACTCCCGTGGGTAGGGACTGATGCAAGTCATACCTGAGAGCCCCAATTAACATGGAGCCAGTTTGTCTGATAGTTACCTTATCCTATTCCAATATATAAAGCAGATAATGGGGCCTAACCCTGACACAGGCCATGAAAACACAGACCTTTACATGATCTCAGCACATAAATCAAGATTGATGTTATTTATGCATGGAAACTTGTAGCAACACAGCAACCTCTCCCAGTCCCCATCTTAATTCTTCTTGCTCTTTTCTTATGTATTACTTCCTTGTCATGTACCCAGCAACATTTGGCTTTAATAGATGAGCTACTTCTTTCTCCTTCTCCTCTTCCTCTCAAAACTAGCACCTCTCAGGTGATGACTTGGGAAGGCTATGACCATCACCTATGTTTGTGCTTGAAACCATCTAAGAAGCAGAGGAGACACAGATGGAATTTCAAACCTGTATCATGAACTGATGGCAAAACTTTTGGAAAACACTCATCATACTGGGGTGCTTTGTTGGTTGTTTATTTTCTCTGATGACTTCGTACTAAAGGGGGTTGTGTGGATATCAAAGCCTGTAGTGAATAGAAATCATTCTCCAAGGGACTGCTTCTAATTATAGTTTGCACTTTAGCATCGATGATCCTTAATCTTTGCTTTAGCCCTTTTGTAAAACAGTAGTTTTTAATCTTAGTTATACATTAGAATCACGAGGGAGCATTTAAAATGCCTCACACCCTGGACACATGCCAGAGCAATTAAACCAGAAGCTAAGAAGCTGAGACCCAGGCATCAACTGCTTTCACAGCTCCCAGGTGACCCTAGTGTACAGCCAAGATTAAGAGCCACCAGAGGAGAAGAACTTTTCTCTAACTGGGTCTCGATCACTGTGGTTTCAGCAGTTTCACATATGTTGCAGATTGTGTTCATGGAAAAATACAACGACAGCCAGAATTCCCCCTTTCAAGAGTTTATTCAACCAGAGAGTTTCATGTATATATGCACATGTATATGGAAGTGAAATGAATGTTTAAATCATAATTAAGTAAAAGTATGCACTAGAAAAACCAAATGGATGTCATGTTTATGAATATATGTTAACTGGCGGGATGAATACATCAAAGATGGTTATAAGGATGAACATTAGATTTGTAAAGTTGTTCCCATTTGAAGTGTGGACTTAATCATTCTCATTTTAATTCTGTATTTTGAATTTTAAGAAGACACTATTTAAGGTAGCAAACATATCACTGGAAAATAAATAAAAATAATTGTGTATACTAAAGAAGTTACCCAATTAAGGGTCAGAATATTAAATTTGTAAAACTTGACAACTCACACAGATAGGTAATGCAGAAAAAATAGAAAAGTACTAGGACTATGTAAGCAATTGGGAAGTGCTGAGAGGCCAGGCAGAGCTGATAGGAAGGGTAAAATATGGCTGAGGAGATGACCCAGCTGTCCAACAACCACTACAGTACCTGTCACTGTGGAATACTCTTTTACATTGTGTGAATATATGTCACTGTGATTGGTTTAATAAAGAAGCTGACTGGCCTATAACCAGGCAGGAAAATGTTAGGCAGGAGAACCAAACCAAGAATGATGGGAAGAAGAAGGGTGGAGTCATTAGGGTTGCCATACTGAAACAAATGTGCCAATTCTATTGCCACCTTTGGTGGTAAAGTGTAGATAATAAATATGGGTTAACATAAATGTAAGAGTTAGGTAGCAACAAGCCTAAGCTATTGACCGATCATTTATAATTAATATTAAACCTCTGTGTGGTTACTTGGGAGTGGCTTGCAGGACAGAAACTTCCACCTACATGTCACAACTCTGGAAGTTGAGAGAGAGATGAAGAGAGAAATATTAACACTGACAGTCAATATAAATGAGATGGAAATATGTTCATCATATATTTCTGTACTCAATACTCAAAAGTCTTGTGATATTTCAATGAGATGGGGATGTGTAATATGAACTGCTAAATGGTGTTATTAATAAAAAAAAAAAAACCTAAGCCAGACATTGGGGTGAAAGCTGGAAGATCGGAGAAACAGAACAAGCCATAGCCAACATCACCTCACCAACTCCTCAGCAGATTCTGATTCCTCAAACTGGAAGCCTCTGAGTCCTCATCCCTAAGGATCTCAGTTGAACTGCAACTAAAAAAGCCTCTAGTTCCTGGTCCTCACGCCTTATATACCTTTCTGCTTCCTGCCATCACTTCCTGAGATTAAAGGTGTGTATCTTTCCCAAGCAAAGACATGAGATCTCAAGTGCTGGGATTAAAGGTGTGTGTCCCAGGGTGGCCTTAAACTCACAGAAAGCCAGACAGATTTCTACCACTGTCTGGCCTCTATGTCTAATCTAGTGGCTGGCTCTGTCCTCTGATCCCCAGATAAGTTTTATTTGTTAGAGCACAAATAAAATATCAGCACATCTCCCCTTTTTTGTCTAAAATAAAAAAGTTATAACTAATATAAGAAAAACTATATACAATAAGTTAAATGACTACAGTTTCAGAAGAGCTTTGGGGACTTGGTAGAGCTTGAAGGAGCAGAGAAAAGAGAAGTTCCAACTTGAAGAAGGATCACAGGACTCTGCAAACACAAATCAAAGTAAGTTTCACAGAAGAAATAGATGAAAAAAGGAAAACTAAGTCAGACTCTATCATGTATAATACTTGAAACCAGCCAACACCTATGACCAGTCAAGGAGAAAGTACAGAACAAATAGTGATTGAACCAACAGAATGACAAAAAGTGGTAGGCTACTTTTTAATAATCTTAAATACATTAAGTGGCCTCAGTTCACTAATGAAGAGATACATACCTCACAACTGGTTAAAGTGCAAAGAATAAATAACTGTAAAGTGCTCAGCCACAAATGGGACTTACATCACATTCCCTCCCCATGACTCAGGGACCATTCAGAAGAGAGAGAGACTTTAAGAGCCAGAGATTGGGGATGACAGGAACAAAAGAGTGTCTTCTGTATAAGACAAGACCATTTCACTCATGAACTCATAGCAGCTATTGTTGCCTGCTCAAGACCCACACAAAATACAATCAACTTTTAGCATAGAGGGGGAGGGTCTCATGAGTCCCCACCCCCCAGCTGAGGAGCTATTGACAGTTGATAGCTTCTAGAAAAGGGTGAGTTGGTGTTCTTTAAGTGTATTGTCCTTGGTAGATAAGCTCATCTATTAAAGCCAAGTATTGTCCCACTCTAATGAATAGATGAGAGCACACATTGAATTCAACATGTTATGAAGAGAAAGATGTGGGGGAGAGGGGGAAGAAGGAAGGAAGAAAAGAAGGAAGAAAGAAAGAAAGGGGACTAGCAGTTAGAAGGAAGTGAAGCAAGAGAGGTGGATCTGTAAAGACTTAGGGAGAGGATGTGGGGATGAATGTGATCAAAATACATTGTAAGCATGTATAAAATTCTCAATTAATAAAAATATTTTAATTAAAAAATAAAAATTAAAAAAGAAAGAGATGCATGCTAGTTACTTGCAAAGAGAAATAAATACTATTTTGTCTCTAAGAAACACAGCTCACTGACAAAGATACTCACAGACTGAATATCAAATTATGTAAGTCAATCTATCAAGCAAATGGAGGCTGAAACATTTTGTCATAGATATTTTGATTTGTGATAAAATAGACTTCAAATCAAAATTAACACTAATGTGCATAACAGGACACTTAAATACTAATACAATAATGGTGTTTGACTTCAAAACTTATCCTGATTAATTTTATTGTAAACTTGACACAACGTTGAGTCACCTTGGAAGAGGGAACATCACTCTTCACTCAAAGAACTGCCTCAATCCAACTGGCCTGGGGTCATATTTTTGAGATTTTCTTGATTGATGATTGAGGCGGGAGGACCCAGCCCACTGTGGGCAGCACCATCCCTAGACAGGTAGGTGTGAACTGTATAAGAAAGGTAGCTCAGCATGAGCCAGTGAGTAAGAGTGTCTCACCATGGTTTCTGCTCAATTTCTGCTTGAACTCCTGCCTTGATTTTCCTCTATAATGAACCATAACCTAGAAGATGAATTAAACCCTGTTCTGTTCTCCCCCTGGTTGTTTTTAGTCAAATTGTCAATTTACAAAACAGAAAGCAAACTAAGATAATCCCTAATCCCTGTCTTGAGATAAGTTAGCCTAAATGCCCAGCATCAGATATTTGCAGGAAAATGAATGAAACTGTAGATCATTACATTGAGCTGAATTAGCCAGACCCAGGGAAGCAAAACCTAGAGTTAAATGTGTGTGTGTGTGTGTGTGTGTGTGTGTGTGCATGTGTGTGTGTGTGTGTGTGCATTGTATATGTGTGTGAGAGATAAAAGTCAAAAAGAAGCCCTAAGAAGGGCTTAAGAGATTTCAAGAGATGGAGGAGGAGAGAAAAACCAAGAATAATGGAATATATCTGACAGAAAGTATGTGAACACCTGGGTGGAGGCTAGTGAGAATAAGGTAGGAAGATGGGGGGAGGCAGTTGGAGAACCTAATGAATAAGAGAAAAGGATATTGACACATATGCATGAAAATGCCACATTGAAACCCATTCTTTATAAACTAAGTTAAAAATAAGTTAGAAAAGTATTTTGGAAGATGAGACCCCAGTCTTCTCCTGAGTACTTATTCAGACTCAGACTGGAGTTTGCACCATCCTGCTTTCTGGTTCTTGGGACTCTAGATATGGGCTGGTACTAACCATCAGCTCTGCTGGTTTTCTGGTACACCGGCAGGACTTCTCTGTGTGGACAATGGAATGGGTCAATTCAATTCCTCTGTGTAATTTTGTGTGTGTTCATGTGTTTGTGTGCTGTGTGTGTGTATACTACATCTTACTGTTCTATTTGTCAAAGAACCCACTACAATACCATGTTTTTAAATTTGAAAAATGATGAAATTGCTATGGAACAATCTTTGTACACTGTAAATATGTATTGCTCTCATTGTTAATAGAAACCTGACTGGCCGATAGCTGGGCAGGAAGAAATTGGGCGAGACAGCCTGACACTGAGAGAATGCTGAGAGGAAGAGGGGCAGAGTGAGAGGAGTCTCTCAAGCCGAGAGTAAGCAAGACACGCTGAAGAGGTAAACGCCACGAGCCTTGGGGCAGCACGTAGATGAACAGAAATGGGTTAATTTACATTGTAAGAGCTAGTTAGTAATAAGTCTGAACTATTGGCTGAGCATTTACAATTAATATTGAATTTCGGAGTGATTATTTAGAGTGGCTGCTGGCATAGGAAAACTCTGCCTACAGGAAATACTATCTGTTGAGATTCAAGATCCCTCTCATTTGTATATACTAAATGAATTTCAGTATCAGCCACATTTATTCAAACAACACCTTTGGAGAAAACCATTAAATTAAAATTTCAGTGTCTTGGTGTAACCAATTAGGAATGATATGACTTTGAAGATTTGAGATGCAATATTATAAAAATATCTCCTTGGTCTCTGATTCTTGTGCCTTCACTTGGACTCTTCTGTTGGATTTGTCTTGTCCTACACCAAAGTGATAGTTTTGTTTCATATTATATTTTATTTGACTATATTTAAAAAACAATGAATTAATGAATAAAAACCTAGCCACTAGGATAAATGTTAACAACTGAACTGTCATTTACACCTACTAGGCGAGGGAAAATAGTTTTCTTCAATTGAGTGACACTGAATATATCAACCACTCTAGGGCAGGCCTCATGTTTAGGACCAGTTGACAACATGTAATAGATTCCACAGTTTTTGTCTGTTTGCTTGCTTGTTTTTACTTGGTTACAATTTGGTGAGGTTTTGTTAGCTTATTTCTTTTTTTCTTCCTTTCTTTTGTTCTTTCTTTTTTCCTTCCATTTTGGGCTTGGTTTTATTCTGTTTGCTTGGTTTGAGGGGGTTTGTTGTTATACTACTGGGTTTTTGCTTGTTTTTTGAGAAAAAAACTTAAAAGTTCATTGGATAGGGAGATGAGAGAGGATCTGGGAGAAATGAGAAGAGAGAATAGAAAAAAGACTAAATAAAAACATCCCTTACTTCATAAAAGACTAGAACTTTTGCTGAACCTCACAGCCAGAGTTCCTATTACACTTTGAGGTCACTAAAGACTGCTATCCTACTGTGTACTCAGCCTGTTTATTTAACCAGCTTTTAAGAGAACAATGTTAACAACCAACCTTACTTGTCTTGGATGTTCCATGTAATCAACTTTTACAACCTGAGCTCATGCAAAGCTGTAATCTTAAATTATATTCTCTTTCATGGCCCTGACCCAGAGCAATGAGTCTGTGTTCCAATAATCATTTGCTGAAAGCAGCAAAAGTAGAGATTGAAAGTAATCTGATAAAATGAATCCACCATAAACGTTGAACACAACATTTGGATATTGCTTGATAAACAATGATGCTGCTGTCTGCTATCTGGGTAAGTTGGGGTCAGTTGGAGTCAGGGACTTGATCCCTTGTAAAATGCTGCTACAGATTTCTGTAAAGTTTTCCTCATTCCTTCCCCCACATGACGCTTTCTGTGCTACTTAATAAAGAGAGCACAAACCTCTTTGGTAGGGACAGGCACATGTGGACACATTCACATAGACAGATGCTCAGACAGACACAAGGACGGAGTCACAAGATGGTCTTCAGACAGGCACAGATTCAGACTTACGCAACTGATAAATAGAGAAGACTAAAGACATAGGAGCACAGCGTAGAAAATTCACCCTGGCTCCCTCACTGCGAAACAACAGCAAAACGGGGTGCTTTGATTTCTTTCCTTGGAAGGACACTCATCCATTGCTGGTGACTTGGAGTTGATTATTAATACACTCAAAACAACTGCTGGAGACATTATCAAGAGAAACTGTTATTTAAAAATACCTCTTTACATCGTTAGAGTGTACCAGGAACATGCCCTGTTAGTATTTAGACCGACTTTACATTTGTCACATTTTTTATCTTTTTTTTTTAATTATCAAAATCCAATCAATCTAATAAGGTAAGCTTGATTATAAAGCTGCTCTAAAAGAAGTACAAATGCTATGTTTAGAATTAAGATTATTGTCGGAGGGGCTCAAGGGGATGGTTCAGTGGTTAAGAACACTGGCTGCCCTTCCAGAGGTCCTGAGTTTAACTCCCAGCAACTGCAAGGTGGCTCACTACTATCTCCAGTGGGATCTGATGCCCTCTTCTGACCTAAAGGTGTACATCCAGATAGAGCACTCACACATAAAATAAAAAAATCTTAAAAAGAGGGGGGGTTAAAAAGGGTTATTATTGGAGTTTTGAAATATTTTAAAAGAATAGATGACTTCTTCACCAGGACAATGAAGATAATTAGTAAAGACATTTATGGAAAAAAGTTGATTTAATAAAAAAAAAAATTCTAATACATTTTTACCATCAATGTAAGGTCCAGCTCTGTAACAAAGCTATCTATGTTTAAAGGAAGAAAGCTTAGAAGTTCCTAGCTACATTGTCTTCAAAGATCACATAAAGATCAGGAAGGGGTTGCCAGGAATCTCAGGGTAATAACAATGTAAAAATATTTTATGGCTCAGGCAAAAGTGTGGTCCTATCTACTTTACAATAAATCCCTGAAGTGTGTGTGTGTGTGTGTGTGTGTGTGTGTCTGCGTCTGTGTGTCTGTGTGTCTGTGTGTCTGTGTGTGTGTGTGTGTGTCTGTGTGTGTCTGTGTGTGTGTAGTAATTCTTGGTTTCCCACCTAGTCTCCCACCACAGTGGCTGAGAACAAAAATAAATAAATAAATTAGAATTAAAGACCAAAAGACAGCTAGATTTTCTCACCACCTGTGGAGGTCATACAGTGTGTGCCCAGCCTGTGTACTACTGATCTGTTGGGACTCACTTTTGAGACATTCCTCTCTCTTGATTGATTCCATAAAAATCCAGTTTTACAGCCGTGTATAAAGTGGTGGGGTAGGTTTTAGCTCCATTTCCTGCCTTATTTCAGGAGTAAGAAGTCACAACCCATTATTTCATCTTTTGACAGAATTCTCATTTTTTTCTTATTTGGTCTTTGTTCATTTAATTAAATATGCACTAAGTGTCAGGAGCATAAAATATGTTTACGAATGATACAAAGCAAGATCTCTGTCCTCAGGAGTCTTGTATTTTACGATGAGACAAATAATATGCACCTTCTAGCATTCTAGAAGATGAAGGCTTCCAAAGGAGCAAAAAGTTGGACAAACTAAAGGGGATCTGGGAGCAGATGAAGGGAGATGGTTGGAGGGAGGGATGTGATTGTATGGAGGGGAACTGCTCGCAGATTTTCTTGTCAGTTTCATCAGAAATTTAGCAGCCTGTCCTCCAGAAGCAGTTAAACTATGTGAATATGGTCTCAACTATAAAGCAATATAAAAGTAGAAGTGTTCACTAAGACAGCATCACTATTTATAGACTAGTTAGAATATAGGCATGAAAAATGAATCGATCTTCCCCTCACATACAGAGACACACACAGACCCAAAGACACAGAGAGACAGATAAACACAGAGACAGACAGAGAGAGGAAGAGATACACACAGAGAGGACAAACACAGACGCACACAGACACTTACACAAAAACAAACACATACACAGAGAGAGACCACACACAGAGAAACAGACACAAAGACCACACACATACACACAGATACACACACAAACCACACACAGAGAACACACAGAGAGAGACACAGACACACAGATATACACAGAAAGATGCACTCACACAGAGAGAGAAACAGACACAAAGACCACACACATACACACAGATACACACACAAACCACACACAGTGAACACACACACACAACAGACACAGACACACAGATACACTCACACAGAGATGCACTCACACACACAGAGAAACACATTGACATAATTCAGAGACACAGACCCACAGACAGATACACACACACACACACTGTAGCCATTACCATACTTTTAAAAACTGTCTCAGACTGGTCTTGCTGCTATCCCAGGCTGCCTTGGACTCAAGATCCTTCAACTTCCAGGAACTAATTCTTCTTCAGATTTCTATTTCCTCTGCTGTACTTGCCCAAATACAGTCACTTTTTCATTCTTTCTGGTGTGGACATCTATGCAATTAGTTGGCCCTGATGAAGAATTCAAAATCAATTTTGTATTATACCACACTGGTCTAGTGAGGACATTCTGTGGCTGAACGAGGCCAAGCTCTGCTCCAATCTGTATGCTGCTTTTTCATGGATGCTGTCTGCTCAGTTTGGGCAGAATTGAGAAATGAGAAAATGTAGGATGTTTGGTGGTTTTGTTTTTGTTGGTTTTGTTTTTGTTTTTCACAGCACATAGGAAAAAGGATTGATCATTTTTCTATCCCTTAACTAATAATGATTTTGCTGCAAGCTTTCACTTCTCCAAGGCAATGCAGCACATTTCATTAATATTTATTTTAACAGAAAGTTTCCTGTCGCTGTTTTCTGGGAGTTCTGACTGCTTGCTTTACTTGCCATGATGTGTTCATTGACACTCCAATGGTGCTTTTCCTTCCAGGTCATTTTCAACACCAAGGACTTGGAACTTTCTCTCTATTTGAAGTAGCCAGAACCCTTTCTATGTAGCAACAGGAATGCTGACATGGATAAGGAACTGGCCCTAGGGCTGATAAAATTCCTGTAGCTCCGCAATCTCCACTAATAAGAGTGCCCTGCAGTCAGGGGTCCATAGCAAACAGTAATGGTCTATTCACATCCATTATACGGCAGGGCACCCACTGCTTTATTGACTAGCAGAAAACAATTCCCATTCCGTGAAACAATAAAAATTAAATTGAGTGTGAACTTTCCCAAGGTCACTGCCTGTAACCTTATAACACCAGAAATAAGGGCTGTAAACCCTGTCAAGTACCATTCACCAACACTGGGCTCTGTGCTGCCTCCCACAGATCTTGCTGTCAGAATACTGCAGAGATGCATTTCCTCCCACATTTAGATGTCTTCCTGGTGGCTATTGCCATGGAGTCACACAGTAGGCATTCATACCTTTCTCAGATGCACCACAGCAATACATGCCAGATGGCATCAAACCACCCCCTCCCCCACCGACACTAATACCCTTCTGTGCAGTCACCAGCTCCCAGTTTCCTCAGCATTCACTCCTCACCCAGGGTACCCTATGGTTTTCCTGGGGAGAACTTAGTGAAATTGTACAACTGACAAATTTATATCCATGACTTTCTTAGTCACAAAGACCCATCTTCCCTTTGGCCAATGTAATGTGGGAGCCAAAGTTAAATTTTAAGTTTTAGGCCAGGCGGTGGTGGCGCACGCCTTTAATCCCAGCACTTGGGAGGCAGAGCCAGGCAGATCTCTGTGAGTTCGAGGCCAGCCTGGTCTCCAAAGTGAGTTCCAGGAAAGGCGCAAAGCTACACAGAGAAACCCTGTCTCGAAAAAAAAAAAAAAAAAAATTTAAGTTTTAATTATTACGCCTTAGAGATCCTTGAAACAAAAATGCCTCTGATTTTCAAGCCCCTTGCCCAAGGACAGATAGTTCCTGAAATGCTGGAGGCTATTATTTACGGAAGATAACAAGCCACATGTTTTCACTCTCCAGAACAAGTTTGTTTGACCCATCTGTACCAGATGTGATCACATGTGGACAGGAGGTTCACAGCAGGAAATACATCAGGATGTATCTTTGCCCCTGACTGGACCTAATGGGAAATACAAGCAGCTGCAAAACTTGATTTGGAGCCATCTTCTGGAAATCCAGAGATAGATCTGGCCAGTGCCCATCCACCTGGCCAGTATTTAATTAAAGCTTGCTGCAAATTTGGCTTTAAACTCTGGTTGTGGTCTTATTCTTGATTGGTGGGAGTAACATTTTGTATTATAGGACAAATATTGGATGAATTCTAAGATGGCAAAGGAAACTGAAAGGGGATCCATCCCAACCCTCCTCTTCCACAGAAATGTCCCCAAACATCTAAGGCACGATGTTATTGTTCAATAGCAAGAAAGTCCTAATGTTCTACTGTGCCTCAGAGAGCCTACACTTAATAGGGTGTGTTACATACCTCATAGCAGAAGAAAGGAACATGAGGTACTCACCACAGAAATGATAAGAAGTTTAAGGTAATGGAAATGTTAATTACCCGTGCTGATTGCTGTGCTGGCTACCCAGTGTGTTGGCGTACTACTGGTTCCAAATAATATTTTAAGAATAAATTCACTGCATGTCACTTTCCCAGCTATAAAACAAAATCTATCCATGCAACCTACCCTCCTCCGACCCCTCCTTCCACCTCAGGACTCTATTCTTGCCCTGAATCCAGCTTGTGTGCTGTTTCTTTGGAACTCAGCCTGTTGGTGACCTCCAGCGTCCCTCTGGGTTTTACGGTGAAAGCAGTAAGGAAGGAAACCAACTCAAAACTGCTGTTCTCCCCAGCCAGAGTTTAAGAGACCTCAGAAGGCAGAGTAGGTGTCAAAGCCTATTTAACAACAGTCAACCCAGCTATGAAGAGAATCAGGGCACAGTTTTGACATACTCTGTGCTCACAGAAACAAGGAGAAATGATGAGACCCAGCTGCACCTGCCATTCCTGACCCCTGCACAACCCAGCCTTTGTTCTGCTTGCTGTGGTTGAATATGGTTTGACCCAACCAAACCTCACTGTTTTTGAGACAGGGTAGGGCCATGAAGAGATAGTCAGGTCTTGGGGGCTAGACATTCATGAATAGACTATCTGATCGTAGAGACTTTAGGAGGTCTCATAAGATTAACCTGGAGTTTACTGGAGTAGTCCCTATGACAGCAAATCATTATAAATCAATATTGGCTCTTCTAAAGACTTCTGTTGCCGCTCTTTCATACTCCTGCTGTGTAATGCCACCCACACAGGGCCTTCACCATAGCCCAAGAGATGCCTATGCCATGCTCTTAGACTCAAAACTGTGAACTAAATGAACTTCCTTTCAAATGACGCAGCTTCTGGTACAAGCAACACAGAACAGACACTGATCAGCTTTCCACTTCAGTCTGTGTCGTCTTCTCCCCACGGCACTGGATGGTACCTTGGAAAACAGAAAGCAGCCTGGCCAGAAGCCCCTCCTGCTGCCCCAAGGCTGCTGCTGTCTGTCTCTCAGTTATGCTCATTATTGAGTGGTCTGCATCATTACTTTGCACAGCCCCCATCCCATCACACATGAGCTTCGCTTCATCAGCTTGAGCAAATCATCATGAGAGCAAACTATCAAAAACCTAGGCTGTGTCTTGCAGACCATGACGCCTTGCAGGACACCATCTCCCTGGCCTTAACTCGGGTGATGATGCGATCCAATGTTTGGCCTTACCTCCCCGCACGTTTGCCAGCTGCTCTCAGCCCAACGCTGCCCGTGTTAGCATGATGCCAGCCAGGGAACTGAGCACCAGGCCCCAAGCTGGTTGCTAAAAGAGATAGACTGGGCTGTTTTCAAAGGGAAAAGGTCACCAGCTCAAAAGTTGAAAGCACAGAAATTGTTCACTCTAAGGAGACAGGATGTGAAACCAAAGTGCATGCTTTATGACAGTTTTGCAGATAAAATAAAAACTTTAGCAGACTATAACATGCTTTACCATTCCTCTCTCTTCATAGGCTCATGGTACTGTAAAAATGCCCCACATAAGATCAGTATTACTGCACTCTCACAGAAATTTATTACTTCCCTGAACAGAGACTAGAGAATGACATACAAAGATTTTATTTCTGCTTTCAAGGCCTGTGGTCCAGGCAGAAGCAGCCACAGACATTCCCCCAGCAGTTATGAACACTCTATTTGAACAAAATACTTTAATATTTTGTAAACAAATGGAATTTATAGTTAAAACCATTAAAACATCACCATAAAGCTATGGAGAGAATACAGAATTTGGATATTTTTTTAAAGAAAAAAACCTTCATGAAAGCTCAGAATTTTCATTTACTGCTCAAGTGTCCTTGATCAAGTGATCCTCTGTACAATGACATGACCTCTCTCCCTCCAAAACATATGGTGCTGTCTTAGGGATTAAGTAGTGCAATATAATTCAGACATTTGGGACACTAAAATGTGCCATCCAGATGCACAATGTTTTATTTCAAATGTATTTTTCATGGGTGTTTTCAAAGCACAGAAAGAAGAAAACCCTGCCACTTTTATTTGCTGCATTCACTCAATGTCTTCCTAATAGACTCACAAACTTACTGAGGCTGGCAAAGATTTAATGGTGACGACGCTTCATACCAAACCATTAAACTTTTCCAAATCCTGGCATGTTTTTTTAAAAAGAACCTGAGAATTTTTTATTCACTGGAGAACTCTTCCTTCCCTACAAGAAGCAGAATCTGATAAAGTCTAGGTTTGTTCACATGTTCAGAATAGCTTAACTTGTTGACTGGGAATAACACATTAAAAATAAGCTGTCCAAATCTTCCAATTTACAACAGTTCTCACAGTATCGTAAGGAGGAATCTTTGTTCTTTTACTTGGCTCTCCCCATTTTTCATATCTAACTATTACTCACAGTCAGCACACTAATACACCCTGGCTTTCTTGACTTCATAAACTTATTCACACATACCCTCTTGCAAAACTATGGCAACTTGTTATCTCAGTAGATGAAGGTCTTCATCTATGTGTGGATTCATGGCTAGAATTTCCCAAGAGCAAGAAGGATGGCCATGGCTGGGGAGGGCTCCAGCATTCAGATAACAAGGACATCATGCAGCCACCCGCCCAGGACCCCTCTAACATCTGCCAGGGAGCCCAGTGATGGTGAGAAATGTCCTCTTGGTCTCAGTTTACTCACTATTAAAAAAAAAAACCCAATACTAGAGAAAAAAGAAAATCAACTACTCTATTTCATTGTTTTATTGTTTACATTTTTATTATTTCTTATTCAAAATAATCTTTGAGTTATGAAAGGCATATGAATTCAGGAAAATAATTGGTAAAATGGTTTAGTATTCTTCCACATTTCCTCCCACAGAAGTGGCTATCGTCTTCACCCAAATACAATTCATTTAATCATACCCACCCCTATTCCCAACAACTCCTCAGTTCCTCGAACAAACTTCTCCCTCTCAAATTCATGTCCTCTTCTTCTATTTTGAACAACCACAGGAGCATCAACAACCTACCAGTGGCCCCATCCCTGAATAACACCGATGCTCCCTTCCCTAGGAGCTACAGACTGTACGTCCTCAACATGAGGAGAGCCGGTCAGGAACCTATGCTGTGTTACTAACTGGCTTGATCTTGTGAGGGTCTTTTCAGGCATCCACAATGGCTGTGAGTTCACTGTACAATATCCCCGCTGTGTCCAGAAGACTTCCCAGTCCTCTGAATCTCTGAACTTCAGTGGTCCATGTTGTACACGATATGTCATCATGAAAAGTTCTAGCACTGGGGGTGTTAAACCATTTTCTATCTAAAAATGAAACAGTGCAAGCACTGTAAGAAAATGTCTAATTATTAGAATGTGAAGCTTGTAAATTCCATCTCCAAATGGATATGTTTTCCTTCCTTGTTGCATTGAAGTTGAATCATCTGCCCAAATATCCAGCTATGTTCCTAACAGAGGGCTGCTTCCTTCAAGAGATGAAAATATTAACACACTTCAAATTTGTATTTCTGCATAGATGAGTACAGAGAACCAAGAGCTACAATGATTCCTAGGTCTGACAATGCCTGACACACTTCAAGAAGGCAAAGTATCCCCCACAGACCAGTTCCCACACACCATCGCTCAAAACCAGCACAGCCACAAACATATACAAACACATGCACATTCCTATAAAGAAAGAATTCTCAGAGTCAGAGGATCAGGCAGTGTTTGGGTGACCAGGGTATAGGATCATCTTCACAAAGGAAAGACATGGATCTTATAAACCTCAAATGCTTTCAAAATCAAAAGTTTGTTTTCTTTTGATTGCCATTATCTGGGCTCTTTAGAATAGAAGTCTGGGTTTCCAAGAATATAAAGACCTGGATAACACTTGTGTAATTTTCATACTGCTCCAATAAGACATGATTGTGGCAGGAGGGATGTGGATTGGCCCCACAGAGTATGTTCCAGGTGTGAGTGTCACTGAAACACCAGAGAACACTGACCAAGAGCCTATAAGTCACCTTATACTGAGCCTATGCACAGGAGTTCCCTGTTCTTGACACAGACATAAGAGTTATCTGTTCTTGAGCTATAACGTTTGAGGGTTCCTTCTGTGCAGTGGGAAGTGAGAAAGGGTAAAAAAGATCCTAGTTGTATCAGACCTTGTTTTTTCAATTTTTAAATATCAGCCTAGAGAATGAAAACCCATTTTTCCCTTCTTACATAGACTTCAGATATAAAGGTTTTTTCTTTTCTTACTGAACAAGTATAATTGCTTCAGGAGCCACCATAATTGTTATTCACTGTGTAGTCCAAACAAATGGAAAGTGTGTGTGTGTAGCACTATCATCACCGGGTCAGGTCAAAATATAGGGGCCACCTGGAACAAAATATCATCTTGCATTTGAGTTTATAGAATGAGGCAGATGTTTTTGCCTTTCCAACTGGTTTTACATTCCCTAGGATCACAGCAAAACACTGCTGAGAGGATTCCAAGGTGACTGATGTGACAGGTGGCTTACAAATGCAGCACAAATTTTTAGAATTCCCAACCTCTGCAAAGCCAGGCTTTTTTTCATCTTTTCTTGACATTTTGCTCCTAAAATTAGCTTTTTGATGAGAAAATTGCTGAGTCTTTCTAGAGCTAGTTAAGGTAAGGCAAATGCCTGCGATTGAAATTGAGTTGATTCTCCTTTGCTGTGCTGATTGCGCCTGGTAATTGGACATTGGAATTAGTCCTGCCGTGACCTTTCACAGCGAGAAGAGAAAAAGCTCTATTCAATTTTCTGGAATTCTCTTCTATATTTAAGGTACTTTTCTGAATGAAGTAATCTACTCTTCTTTTTAATGAGCAATACCAAACAACCTGCTTTTTCATGTGGTCCTCTACTTTTATTCAATAACTCTAGTTCTTAAATCAATAAAAGCCAATTTGTGTCTTGCCTTCCTATCAACTTTTGCTCTGCTCATAACTTTCCATATTTATAGACTTTTCTAGACCCCTGAGGAGTGGTAAGCATGGCTTACTTTCCCATCTACTGCTTTTCTGCCATCCCCTGAGAAACTCCCATTCCCTCCAGTTAATCCCACCTAGCGTGATGTGATTTACATTAGCACTTGCTGTTTGGGGCTAGTGTTTTAATGAGAGACAAATTTGGAAATACTGGGCATCAGGATTTTCTCTTTCTTTTTGAAAATACTTCGTCCCTTCTGGTTGTAGGAGTTGCATTTCTGCTACTGTGATAAAATGTCCTGACCAAACACAGCTTTGAGGAGCTAAAGGTTTATATTTGCTTGCACCTACAGGTTACAAACCATCTAGGAAGTCAAGGCATAAACTCAAGCAGCTAGTCACATGACATACATGCAAACACAAATGCACATGCATGCTGCCTGCTTATCCTGCTAGTTTTTTCTCACTTCCATGCAGCCTAGGACTCCCAACTCAGGAAATGGTACCCACAGTGGGCAAGGGCAATTAACAATCAAGACAATACCCTAGAGTCAGGGTGGTGGCGTGCACCTCTAATCCCAGCACTAGGGAGGTAGAGGCAGGAAAATCTCTGGGAGTTGGATGCTGGCCTGGTCTACAAAGTAAGTTCCAGGACTACCAGGGCTGTGACACAAAAAAACTCTGTGTTTGGAGGGAATAAAAAAATAATCCCCCACAGGCCTCAGGTGAGATTCTTGTCCCAGATGTTGGCAAGCTGTAGCAGGCCAACATCCAAAGCCAACAATCCCACTGGTGTTACATGAATCATCCTGTTTGTTCATTTTATTCATTCATCAGATATTGAGATCTCCATGAGTAAACTGGGGATGAGGGGAGGCTATAGAGGGGAGGAGAGGAGGGATGAGAACATGAGGGAATGGGAAGGTCGAACTGGGGGAGGGATGGAGTGGGAGAGCACTGAAAGAGATATCTTGATAGAGGAAGACATTATGGGGTTAAGGAGAAACCTGGCACTAGGGAAATTCCCAGGAATCCACAAGGATGACCCCAGATTAGACTACTAGCAATAGTGGAGAGGGTGCCTGAACTGGCCTACCCCAGTAATCAGATTGATGAATACCCTAACTGTCATCATAGAGCCTTCATCCAGTAACTGATGGAAGCAGATGCAGAGATCCACAGCCAAGCACCAGGCAGAGCTCCAGGAGTCCAGTTGAAGAGAGGGAAGAGGGATTATATGAGCAAGGGGTGGAGGGGTTAAGATCATGATGGGGAAATCTACAGAGACAACTGAACCAAGCTCATAGGAACTCACGAACTTTAGACCAACAGCTGTGGAACCTGCATGGGACCAGACTAAGGCCTCTGCATATGGGAGACAGTTGTGTAGCTTGGTCTGTTTGAGGAGCCCCTTTGCAATGGGATTAGGATCTATCCCTGGTGCATGAGCTGGCTTTATGGAGCCCATTACCTATGGTGGGATGCCTTGCTCAGCCTTGATTGGGGGGAGGGGGGGGCGCGGGCGCAGCTTGGTCCTGCCTGAACTGAACGTGAATGTACTATGCTTTGCTGACTTCCCATGAGAGGCTTTACCCTTTTGGAGGAGGGGATGGGGGGGAAGGCTGCAGGGGGAGCAGGAGGAGGGATAAGAGGCAGATCTGTGGTTGTTACATAAAATGAATTTTTAAAAATTAAATAAATAATGTAGCTAGGTTCCACTATAATTAGAAACTTAAATCAAATACAAAATTACTAATAATGGTGGGGGAGGGGCGGTATTGACTTTCACGGAACATATCAAGGGAGAAAGACAAACAATATAAATTAGCAATTTTAAAAAAATAAAAATAGAAAACTAAGTAAGAGAGCTATGAAGAAAAAATAAAAGAACATGGATGTGGCATCCACAGTGAAAGATCGGAACTGCAATTTGAACATGAGACGATGAAGACATGTCACTCACAAAGAGGGACCACCCAGAGGTTACATAAGAGACTTGAGCAGGGAGCTGAGTCATCAAGGCTGACAATTGGGACACACATCTGTACTCAAATTATCCCTGGTGACACTTCCATAGGACAATATTTAAATCCATAGGACTGAATGACCATGACCAGAAAGAGGAAGGAGATACAAAGGAAAAAGTCTAAGGGCTCAGACAATAGCACTTTAATGTTTAAATTAAAAATTAAATAAAAGAAATGAAGAAAGTACTGAAGAAACCAGATCATCTCTAGAGAGAAGGAGCAACACTATGAAATTATACTAAAATTAAAGTGACTAACTAGAGAGCTTATCAAAACCAAACAACATTCAATGTAACAACTGCCTGTCACCTGCTGTGGATGTACCCCATGGCCTGCATTTCCATCAAGACAGCCCAAAGATTAAAAGAATGGATCTTTCCATCCCAGCTGATAGATGTGTCTACAACATGACTCCGCGGGGATCGCTGAGGAAGAGGGCGTGAAAAGATAGAGGATCAGGGAGTTTGCTGTGAGACTGTGTCTCCTAGAAATGTCAGAGAAGCTGCATTCATGAAAGTCTCACCAAGATGGCTCCCTAAGCATGACCCGAACAAGAGCAATAGCCATAAACATGCTAACATGGAAGGTGAAAACTCACGAGGCCTCAATCCTGCATAAAGAACTGCAGGTAGCTAAAGAATGTGAGTTGAAGAAATAGTCTTCCCCAGGGAAAAGCACTAAACTGATTATACAATACCAAATGGTCACCCCTAAACACATACACACCACACACACACACACACACACACACACACACACACACACACACATATATATATACACACAAACATTATACAGACTAAGAAAACTGTATTTATATATTTAGAAATATATATATATATATATCAGGAATTTTAAAAAGAGCAAAATGGGGAAATATGTGAGAGGGTTTACAGGGAGAAAATGGGGAGAGAAAATGATATAATTATATTATAACCTCAGAAAATAAAAAATATATCTTCCTATAAAGATGAAGAATGGGCTTTGGAATTGGATATCGCTGGGTGGAGATCATAACAAGACCTGTCCTTTCTGAGCAAGACTTCGGATAAATTTCAGTTCATTCATTTGTGAAATGGAAATGTTCTTAATATCTTACTTTAATGAGCTCTTAACTATATTCCAGACACAGACGTACATAATTTTTCTACAGTAATCTGATGTGGAATATCCTCTTGTACACCGTAAAGAATTGCCACTTGAATTGGTTTAATAAAATGCTGATTGGCCAGTAGCCAGGCAGAAAGTATAGGCAGGGCGACCAAACTCAGAATGCTGGGAAGAGGAAGGGCAGAGTCAGGAGTCCCCAGCCAGACCCAGAGGAAGCAAGATGAGAATGTCGTACTGAGAAAAGGTACCAAGCCACGTGGCTAAACATAGATAAGAATTATGGGTTAATTTAAGTGTAAGAGCTAGTCAGTAATAAACCTAAGCGACTGGTCGAGAATTTATAAGTAATATTAAGCCTCTGAGTCAATTATTTAGGAAGCGGCCACTGGGAATTTGAGAGTTGCTGGAGGGACAGAAAGCTCCACCTCCAGTTATGGTAATCATTTGTTTTAGTCGATGGAGGAAGCAGAGAAGACCCTAAGTGAAGTCTTGAGTGAATGTGTGTGTTGAGATGCAGGGCATGTCAAAGACCCTCGGACCTATGATAAAATGAGCTGTCTGGTCCATATGTGAATGATGATAATGTGTGATGCAGAAATGTCCACCATAGCTTTCTCTGCCCGCCCTGGATGTCTATAGCCTAATGACTGCTCCCTTACAGAGACTGCTCCAACTGAGATTGGCCTCACCTATTCCCTTGATCCCACTATATACCATGAAACTGGCCTCTTCAGCTATGTGCAATAACCTTGCCTCTCAGTCAACTCTATATAATAAACATGTTGAGCTTCCTAGGTGCTGTGGTTTCTCCAGCTAAGAGCCCAGACCACCCAATCCCAGCTTTTTTCTGTCTGTGTATCTGTCTGTCTGTCTGTTTTTCCATTCCCTTGCTGCTCTAGTCAGGTCCGTCCCTGGAGCTGTGCTGGACACAAGCAAGTTAGGATTTCTATTGCTGTGTTAAAACACCATGATCAAAAGCAGCTTGGGAAGGAAAGGGCTTATTTCATCTTCCCATCACACTCCATCAATGAGGGAAGTCATAGCAGGAACCTGGAGGCAGGCACTGAGGCAAAGACCATGGAAGAACAAATTCTGCCTGATGGTTTGTTCCCCATGGCTTGCTCAAACTACTTTCTTATAACATCCAGGAGCACCCGTCCAGGGATGGCACTGCCCAGGTGAGCTGGGCCCTCTCACATGGATCATTAATCAATGTACTATAGACTCACTCACAAGCAGACCTGGTGGAGGCATGTACCAGGCTTGCGTTCTTTTGGGCCACCCACCAGCTCCCAGATCATGACACAGAGACTTACTTATTATTAGTTTTGAATGCTCGGCCTTAGCTTGGCTCTTTTTCCTGCTAGCTCTTATAACTTAACCTGTTTCTCTTCATCTTCGTTTTGCCTCAGGGCTTTTCACCTTTTCTTACTTTCTTGCTGTCTCTATGTCTGGCTGGATGATGGCTGCCTGGCTTCTTATTCCTCATTCTCTCCTCCTTCTTCCCTTGTCCTCCCTTCTTCTTGAGCCCAGATTTCTCCTCCTGTTTCTCTCTGCCTGGCAGCCCACCTTTTCTTTCTCTGTTCAGCTCTTTATTAGACCAATTGGGTGCCTTACGCAGGCAAGGTGAAACAAATGCAACGTATTTTTACATAATTAAACACGCATCCTTACATCCCTAAAAACATGCAGCATAAACAAAAGTAACACACCTTTACACAGTTAAAGTAATATTCTGCAGGATAAACAAATTTAACACATCTTTGCCCAGTTAAAATAATATTCCACAACAGAGGCATTTTCTCAGTTGAGGTTCCTCTTATCAGACAATTCTATCATATCAAGCTGGCAAAAAACAAAGAAACAGGATACCATTTGACACATGAGAACCTCCCTTCAGGGATGTCAAGGACTGGGACAAAGAACATAATGGGCCACAGACAATATAACTTCATGCATTTATTGAATGTGATCCGTGGGGTGGGTGATGATGGGGCGGTGGTGGTGGTGGTGGCGGCAGTAGGAATCTTCAAATCCAGGACTTTGCACACATTATGCAAGGATTCTACCACTGAGCTACATCTCCAGTCCCTTTTCCAAGAACATGCTCTAGACCCAGTGACCCACTTCCTAACAGTGGGTTATGATTATGAAAACATCGCAGGTCCTTCTTTATAGCCTTCTCTGGACCTCTCTGTTTCTCATTCAATGAGAGAAGCCAAGAACAAAAGTAGGAACAGAGGCTACCACCCCTTAGCCTGTCTGAGGTTAACCAGGAGATGAGAACACAGCCCCTGCTGAAACTTTGACTCCAACCTTTGAGACACCCTAAGCCCAAAGACCCAACTAAATTATGTCTAAGGTGTAGAATATTAAGGTGTGTTACTTTTCTTTATGTTGCATTTGTTTAACTCTGTGAAACTGTGTTCCTGTGCCTGTTTAAAACACCTGATGGTCTAATAAAGGGCTGAACAGCCAATGGTGAGGCAGGAGAGAGAAATAGACAGGGCTGGTAAGAAGAGAGGATAAATAAAGAGAGAGAGATGTGATAGCCAGAGAAGGAGGACTCTAGGGGCCAGCCACCCAGCCACAGAGAAAGGAACAGAGTACAAGTAAGATTTACAGAAGTAAGAGAAGAGAAAAAGCCCAGAGGCAAAAGATGGAACAATTTAAGTTAAGGAAAGCTGGAAAGAAATAAACCAAGCTAAGGCCAGGCATTTATAATTAAGTATAAGCCTCTCTGTGTGATTTATTTTGGGAGCTGGGTGGTGAACCCCTCAAAAGAGTTTAAAAAAAAAAAACCTAAAAAAAAAAAAAAAGAGTTAAAAAAAAACAACATTTTGGTACCCAATGTGGGGTTCAAGTTTCCGTAGTGCCTGGGAAAGCTTTAAAACAAAAATAAAAGAAGATACAGCTCCTTAAAGAGTTTCTACTTGCTGGCAAATGCTTGAGCAGCCAGTACATTAAGTAGGGACAAAAAAATAAGTAAAAAGGCCCGCCACAGTGCACACATCAGCCTTCTAGAGCTCTAGGAAGGCTGAATGCAGCTCCTGGTCAGACAAACCTCCGACCAGCTGAGAGTTTCATGCCTGACTTTCACAACCCGAGAAGCAGGCAAAGCCAGCCGAGAGCCTTGTGCGCAGGATCCAGATGCAGGTGAGCAGTTTAAAGGTTTGATCATACAGTCAAAAAAGACTGAAGATACACAGTAAACGAAGTCCAGACCAAAACAAAAACAAAAACAAAACCCTCTAAACAGGTTATAGTGTATTTAACAATGTGTGTAGGCTTAAGAAAAGAAAAAGGATATAGTCATAGAAAAAATGAATAGTTAAAAATAAAGTCTTTAAAGAGAGGGAATAAATAAAAGGAGAAATCTGGGAGAAAGGAAAGGAGCAAGAGAACAAGGAGAGCAGGACACCAGGGGCCAGCCACACAGCCAGCCATGGAGTAAGAGCGAACGTAAGACACACAGAAGTAAGAAAAGGAAAAACTCCAGAGGAAAAAGGTAGACAGGATAATTTAAGTTAAGAAAAGCTGGCAAGAAACAAGCCAAGCTAAGGCTGGGCATTTATAATTAAAAAGAAGCCCTCTGTGTGTGATTTATTTGGGATCTGGGTGGCAGACCACCATCCTAAAAAAAAGAGTAAAAAGCAAACAACATGCCTGTACTCCTGAAACACAAAAACAGACATGATAAATGTCTAGCATTTTTACTGCTAAGTTTTGGTATAATTTACTACATAGAAACATAGCTAATACCAGTGGTTTGTGGCAGATTAAAATCTAAACATTTTTCATTCCAGAGCATGCTTGAAAAGAGAAAAGAGTGTAGAAAGTGGATTGTTGGGGTCTTTAAATGATTACAGAGTTCCAGCATTCACAATGAGTCCCTCTGTTGCCTTTCAAATTCAAGAGAATTCAGACCTAGAGGGAAATGACCCCAAAATGTTGAGGTATGTCTCCTGGCACTTGCATGTATACACTCACCACCTCCTGATCCCCTCTACTCTCCCCACAGCTGCCAGAATGAATCACAGCCCCGATTCTCACAGGACTGGAGTACCAGGAAGACAGACGCCTGGGCCTTGAAACCAGCTTCCTTAGAACTGATTATTTGTACAATTAAGCACTCATTTAGAGTCCTCTAAATATAATCTGTGATAATGTCTGGGCAAATTGTACGTTAAATGACCTTTGCATTACCCTCTATCTGCATTATTCCAGCCAAACAAACCTCAAGGGACAGGTGGGGCAGTGGTTACAGCAAGAAAAAAAATGAAGCTGAAAGTTAAAACATTGTTGAGAAAATTCCTAATACTGATTTCATTAGCATGCCCAAACCTCCGGCGTTTGAGCAAAGCTCAATACCACATACTTGGGTCCCATGAAATGCATTAATTCTGAGTTTTAATTCTCTGATTTGAAAATTGGAGGGTTTTTTTTGTTTGGTTTGGTTTGGTTTGGGTGGGGGGGTGTTTTTGTTTTTTTATTTGTTTTCATAAATTTGAAGCCCCTGACAGCTCCAGTTTGCTCTAAGGAACCTGTGCCTCTCACACATGAAGTTTAATTTCCAAATAATTTCACACAGAGTTCAAGTTGAGAATGGGCTGGCTTATGAAGTGTTGCACAAGATACAGATTTTAGTGGTTAGTGAGAATGTCCTGAGAAGTTATACACTGACTCCCAATAAATGTAAAAGGAATAGTATATCATGAAATAATAAAAACAATGTGTGCAATTAAAGATACTTCATCTTGCGCCAAGAGAGTGGCTAGGGTAGAGTACTTCTCTGCCTGTGGCCCTGGGTTACATCACCAACAACACATTAGGGGAAACCTAGTTAGTCATGAGAAAAGTGTATTTTATAATTAAATATCCAGAATCTTCAAGGACAAGAATGTGGCACAGGCTTTTGGCAATGGTTATGTTCAGTGATATTTAAATTGATGGAACTAAAAAATATTACTGACTGAAGCAATCCAGACACAGGAAGACGAATGTTGTCGTGTTCTCAAGGTTTCTCATTTGTGGATCTTCAGATGTGAGTTTGAAACACGGAGTGACTGCAGAAGCCGGGAAGTAGGAAGAGACCATGGGATGGTGGAGGGAGGGGGACGGGGAGGGGGCTCTAGAGAAGGGGTGAGGAGGACACAGGCGCTACAAAAGCTGGAGATGGGAAAATCCAAGGCAGGGATTTAACGGGAAATGGGGAGGGAGGGCAATACTGATGGAAAAAGCAGGAGGAGGGATAAACCAAGGACTTTTGAAAAGCCCATAGAGAAACATTGTTTTATGTTTATGTTTACTTTAAAATTGAACATGTAAATAAACAGTTTGAAGGAAGTTTTGCCACTTGGGGTGATAATGCTCTCGTGAAGAGTCATAAACTAACAAAGGCGCCAGTGCCGGGCAATAGGAACATGCCCCTTAGCTGTTGGTCCCAGGAGTCCAAAAGATTCCCAAAATTATATAGTCTATTGCCTTCGGTTGCCTTCCGGAACTCAGAGGTAAGACCCTATTGCTGAAGAAAATATACACTTTGGACACAGAACGTAGAGGAATCAAGCTGGAACTGACCTGGAAGCCTCCTCTCTGACCACTAGTTCTCATAATACTGAAAGTAAGTTCTCTTCTGAACATTAGACTTGGTCTGTCCCAATCCACCGAGTTCATCCCTAAACGTAAAGCCTGAAGAATATATTACTGGCTTAACTAAAATGGCACTGTAAGTGAGAAAATGAGTTACACTGACAAGCTGGAAACAACAACAAAAAGAAAATACTGCATATAAATCAAAGTTAGCTTGTCCTATTATTAAATCCTTAGATTTGTTTAATGCCCAGAGCTGCCACAAGGGGGTGCTGCTGGCCTGGCTCCTGCATTAACTAGCAGGCTCTTCCAGTTACCAGCCTACAGGACGTCTAGAGGAGTTCAGACAGCACAAGGCACGAGCAAAGAGATTTTCACACAAGAAAGTGTGCAAGAGCAGATATCCATGAAAAGGGGCATTGTTCATAAAAACCCCATTACCGAGAAGCAAGCAAAAGGCATACCACGACTTGGTTTTGCTGATCTCATTTTCTCATCGCAGATTTATTCGTTTTAAAAACCAGTCTTCACAACTTTTCAAGAGAGCACAGAAGTTGGGGTATGGCTGTCCTGTGTCCACACCCACACTGGGAGAAAAATTCACTTTTGGAACAGCTGGGAAGGCTGAATCTTCCAGAGAAGCCTTCCAAGCAGACCCCACCACCTACCAGTCAGCCTCCTGGCATTGTATGCCATTTCCTTTAAGACTGCTGTCTTTAACATCACATTCTCAAGGACTAAGAGAAAAACAAAAGCAAACAAACAAATCCTTTACCCCCGGATATTTAAAATGCAAATCAAGTTTTGAAATGCATAGTCAGGCTTTGCTGTGCTTGGAATTAATCTCACTTCCTTCCAGTGAAGTCACCAAAGAATCTCTGAAACTTCAAGACTGAAAAGCAGTAAACTGCTTTATGTTTAGCTTAAAAGCTTTCTCTTATAAGTGACATTAAAAAAAAAAGAATGTGCTCTTACAGTTCCACAATTCCAGGCTCTTGTCTTTTCAGGAAGAGCATTTATACAATTTATGATACATACTCCCTTGAGACTCAATTATATTTCAGAAATTACTTTCAAAATGAATTTATAAAGTTGTTTTCTTCAGTCTTGCTAGTCTCCTCAGCTATTCATAAATCAGCTGCAGGTTAGGTATTTTAGGTATATCATAGAATGGGATAACCATGAAGTACTACTCAAAGGTCAACTCCTTCCCTGTGTTCCAACATACTTCTTTTCCTTTGTACCCACAGGATAATGACTTTATGCATAGACATCTAACTGTCCACAGGTTGTAATGGAGAAGTGGGTGGAGTTTCCCATCAAAGGATGCCTCACCATAGTGATGGCCAGTGTTTCCTCCCAGGCAGTTCCTTTCTGTGCTACACTGGGTAGGCACTAAGGCATTATAGATAATGAATAAGCATGGTCCTTAACAACAGTAGCTTGCATAGTGGGCTTACACCTAGAGAGTATGCAAATTATTACTAAATTGCATGGCGTGAACTCATTGGTACCGGAAAGGTCAGCATCGTAATGGATTGAACAGTGCGGCAATTTGAGTAAGAATGGCCCCGTAGGCTAAGATACTTGAGTACTTGGCCTCCAGTTGGTAGAACTGTTTGGGAAGGATTATAAAGGTGTGGCCTTATTGGAAGCTGTGTGTCACCGGGGGCAGGCTTTGAGGTTTCAACAGACTCTCTTTGCCTCACGTTTATGAATCAAGGTGTAAGTTCGAAGCTACTGCTCAAGGACCATGCCTGCCTGCTACCATGCTCCCCACCATCATTGTTATGAATTCTAACTCTGGAACTGTGAGGCCCAACTCCAACAACTTATTCTGTAAGTCATGGTGTTTTGTCAAAACAGTAGAAAAGTAACTAAGACGAATAGTAAGTGTTCTTTCAAAATGGTATGTCCAAGTCCTATACTCCCCACATGCCTCGTAACCTGTGAATATGACATTTGAAATAGTGTCTTAGCAACTGTAATTTAGAACCTTAAATGAGATCAACCTTGATTTTGAGTAAGTCGTACTGAAAACAATGGGTAGGGTCCTTATGAAAGGAGAGAGGAGACTTGGCAGGCATACACAGAGGGAGGTACATGAGATGGACAGAGCTCACAGCGACAGTACCACCAGGCAAGGGATCTTCCACCAGCCACCAAAGTTCAGGGCAAGGACAATCTCTGAGCTCCAGGTGGAACTGACCCTGTTGACTCTGGGCCTTCAGGGTGAGATAATGATTCTGTTGCTTAGGACCACTTCAGTTGTAGTAACTTGTTATAACACCCAAGAAACTAATGCAGCTGACCTGTTCAAATCAATTCTTTACTAGCTCTGTGCCCTGGGCACCAAATTTCAAACATCCTCCTCTCTAAAGCTGAGTTCCTAACATTTGCCTCACAGAGAAATCGGAAAACAATTTAGACTGCCACTATCTGCTTTCCATTTCTTCTGACATGTGACTTTGGCTGTGTTTGAGCCCCGTCTTTAGGCTCCTTCTCCAAGAGGAACCAGGTGAAAACAAATGACCTTCTTACCAGGCACCTGTGCCAATGTGTTGCTCTGGTGGTTGTCACGGGAACTGAGATACAATCGACAAGACTGGAAGCTCTTGCCAGAAGTGGACCTTGAAGCAGAGGCCCCTGTCACGCCAGTCATGGGAAAAGAAAAAGTAACTGCAGCAAAGCTGTCTCAGGACCCAAGTCAACAACGGGTTGGAAGGAATGTGTGCAGAAGACCCGGAAGTGCCCTGAATGAAACAAAGAAGGTTGAGCTGAGTTAGTAGGCTTAAGTGACAGGTGACTGGAAGCTCCATGCAGCATGTCAACAGGAGACCATGTGGGGCGAGCAAAGGAACAACTCACCAAGAAGATCTTTGGGAAGGGTTAATCCAGCAGGAAGCCTCAGAGCCTGACTAGTCAACCCTTCCCCCACCCCAGGCAAAAACCCTTTCCTCCCAAACCCTGGCTGGCAGGTGCTACTACAAAAGACAATAGGAATAAACTTCTAGAAGACAATGGGCAAGAAATGATGGTGACAACATGAGCCCTACTTTTTATTCTTACATTTGAATTTACATAAAATTATTCTGGGTCAAATCTTCATTAAGCATTTCAAACGCTTACCCCCAGTTTCTCATTTATCAGTCCATGAAAAGGTGACCAGTCTGTGGACAACACAAGTGTGGAAAAGAAAATAGATGGGAATAGAGGCTGAGTTAAGGTAGAGATGTGCCGGGACACAGTCCTTGGGGAAGTAAAAACTGATGAGAGACTAATAGGCTTTGGGTTAATAAAGAACAGCCAGCTCTGAGGCCTCTAGAGGTAAGTGGCAGCTTTTGTAGAAATGGGAGAAGCCAGACGAACACACAGGTGTAGAGAGAAATAGCCTCACAGAAGTCCACAGCTGCCGCACATTGAGTTCTCACCACATGGAGCTGTGCCGCCTTCCACCATGGACCGTTTCCTAAGTCTTGCCTTGGTGAGATAGAATTAGACTACCAACATCGTAGTGAGTTTTGTAGACAGAAAATAAATGTTATAATGATAGAGAAATTGTGAGATGGGAAAACTACTGGTAAAATACAAATATATAAACCATCCTGACCACAAGAGGTCAGTATTGTTTCAAAGCAAAATTGCCCTAAACCCCCCCTGGAGGCAGGGTACAAAGTTCTTTAAAAAATATATATATATATATGTTTCCTTATAAATCAAAGGTTAGTCTCCTATATATTTGGTTTTTATAGTCTACTGAGTGACAGATGGCGACAAAATGTGAGAAATATCAACTTGTTAAAAAATTAACTTGTTAAAATACATATTTCCTGTTAAAAATGAACTTGGATCCTTTAACGTAGTAGTTGCAATTAAGTAAGGAGAGGATGTGTGTGTGTGTGTGTGTGTGTGTGTGTGTGTGTGTGTGTGTGTGTATTCTATTTCAAGTTCTATTTATAAGTTTATAAATTCTAAGGTATATATTTAAATAAATATAGTAGTCATATATTAAAATACATTGTATGTAAAATTATATACACAGGTGTGTGTGTGTGTGTGTGTGTGTGTGTGTGTGTGTGTGTGTGTGTGTAGAAGCATGTGCTCAACTCAGAGCTTGGTACCAAAGAAAAATAGCAACATGTCTTTAGTTACTCTGTAATTGAAGAAGTCAGACACACATGATACCTTTTGGTAAAAGTAGAAAAAGAAGAAAGGAGTGCTATGCTGGGATGAAGATGGAGATTAGTATTGTCGGATTATTTTCATGCCTTCGAGCTCAAAAATGACGGGGGGGGGGGGGGGATCTGTGTGAACATAGCAGTGAAAAGTTCCTACTCAGGGCAGTTGCAGGTGTGCTAATTAGAATCAGGCCTGTGGCCCTGCATTCCTTCCCACTGTGGTCCTATTTGAAACATTCTAACATTCGTTCATTTGCTGCTCCAGCCCTTGTGGGGCTGGTTTAAATGAGTAGACAAATTCCTGAATATCTGATGATCTGTAGTGGTAGAGTCCCTGAAAGAGCAGGGACTGAGAGACCTGTGAAGGTTCTTCATATTTAAGAGTGATCTAAGGTTCATTCAGACCAAGAGCAGCAGGTCAGGACCTCGGGTCCTAAAATTTAGGGTTAACATGGCTGTGGTACAGTGAGTGAGCTGGAAAGAGAACTCTGGATGGCCAGATGCCATCTTCAGTGGCATGAGAAACCACAAAATGGGGTTGGGATCATGGTTTCTGTGAACATTAAACATGGAAAACCTATTTAGGCTACTACGTAAGTAAACAGGTGGAGATACGTCGAGTGAAGACAAGAAACCCCCATGTGACTTAATGCTAACGTAGCTGTCATGGAGGAAGATGTCCAGGAAGAAGCAAAACAGGAGAGTCCACAGCTCTGATTGATAGGACCCAAGTCAGGGTGTATGTGTGTGTGTGTGGGGGGGGTATGTATTCACTGATGAAACCTAACTTCCACAAAGAATATTAACCTTTCCTCTTATAAGTACAGTTATTAAACAATCACTGTTTACACAGGGAAGTTTCAAATACTGACAAATCATTGTATTGGTGTGTGCACACAAAATAATACCAAGTGAGCACCATGACTTTTTAATGATAATGGAAGTAAAACAATATTCAGCCAAATGCTTTTTAAATTAAAATTTAATAAAGAAAAGATTAAAAGATGATTATTCCCTTGATGTTCTGACTTTTATATCCATTGCTCAAAGTCTCTACTGGGTATTCTTTTTTCTTTGAATTATTCATAGGAAATGAGTACACTGAATCTAAAAACTTCACCCCATAAATCTGTAAATTAGAGTCATACTTAATTTCACATTGTCCAAGAACATTTTTAATAACTTGCAAAGCGCTGTTGTAGAAAAAAAGTATCTACCTCATCCAGGAGCCATCAGGAGAAATGATGGACCTGTGATTCTGCTACATCTTATTGGCTATATAAAAACATTAGCAATGGACAAAATTTGACCCTGTGCTGATTCTGGACTTCCAAACAAAAATGGAGGTGAGTGGGCAGTCTGTTTTCTGCCTGGCAGAACTGGATCATCAACTTTTGTGAGTAGAGTCTGGAGTCAATCGACCTCAGAAGGTTTCCCTGGTGGGTGCCAGGAAGACTGCACATGCTGAGAATTTAGAAATGCACTGAGATCGTTGACTGTCATGACGAAAGGCTGCTGTCTTACAGAGGCTACAGCTTCCCTGTGCTAACGCCACTAAGTGCTGGGCTTTGAGGAGATACACCACGTCTAGCTAGTAAACACAGCATCATCAGGTCTGTTCCCAAGTCTCTTCCTCTGCCTGGGTATTGTAAGCAGCTCTGTCTCCATCATCTTCTTTCTCTGTTCTGCACAACAGCCCCAAGAAGTCTTCACTCTTCACATTTCTAACTACTGTAGGAGCAAACCCAGAGGATTATTCCTTTTATGATTCACATTACGTTTGTATGATGATAGACCTGATCATCTACATGGAGTAAATATCATACAATTATAATTTATTATTATATAATTATATATTATAATATAGCATTATGTTGTTGGTTGTAAAACAAAGAAGGGAATACTAAAGTTTCCTAAAATATATTGTTTTAGCCATGTCTATTTAGGCGAAAGTGCTCTCTCCTAAAGCCTGGCATTCTTTGTTTGATAGCTGGGACCCAGAGTGGACAGAGAGAACTACCTCCTGAAAGTTGTCTTCCAACCTCCATTATCTGGCTAGTTACAAGTTAACGTGTGCTTTAACATACACAATAATAAATAAATAAAGCCTGCTTTGACTTCATCTCTCCTCCATGCTTTCTAAAGATAGAATCTGGTATTGATTAGACTAGGCTCCCGATTGCACTGATTTTTGTGACTGCTAGAGAACTAATCGTGATGTAGTCAAATAAATAAATGTATGCAAACTTGAAATGGTAGAGATACTACAAGATGATGATTCTTTTAAAAAGATGCAAATAACCTTCCAATTAATACATATTTCTGTTTGTCTTTTAAGCTGTTGTACCACATGGACTATTTGGTCCTGCCTCTCTCCCTGCTCTGTTCCTATAGCGTCTTTTCCATTTGAAGTTGAGGGTCTCAGGTGGCATCTCACACCAAAACCCAAGAACACATCTCTCTAAGTTACATGGTGGCAACTTCCTCATCTCTGGTCCTTTACAGTCGCTGCTGCTGCTGCTGCTGCTGCTGCTGCTGCTGCTGCTGCTGCCAAAAGCTCCTTACCACTGCTGACACCGCCATACGTCCTGGCCAATGCCACAGAGCTCTGAGCCTTGGCTCTGTGTCTGCCACCATACTTGATCTCACATTGCTGAGATCTCAGCACTCTGGGTCTACATTACACTGGAAAATAATGTTCTGTGTGGCAATGTAGAAAGCACATCTCTATAAACATACACATGGGGAGGGAGGGGAGAGACAGACAGACAGACAGACAGACAAAGATAGAGACAGACAGACAGAGAGACAGAGACAGAGAGACCTTTGCACTAGACCTTTGGGTGGGAACCCCAAGCACTTTTTGTTCTTGAGGCATGTTTCCCAGACTTTTGCAATGTGAGATGTTTCTGCTTTTGGAGCCCAGGCTTGAGAACCCCACACTCTCAAGGGTAGACCGGGGATGTAACTGAGGACAGGAGAGGATCTGAGATCTAGAAAATGAGATGACTGACTCACGGCTAGCAGCGCCTTCCAAATTTGTCTGCTAATCCAGGGCTTTGCATCAGACTTACTTGGACTCAGCTCCTTTCCTCCCCTCTCCAGTATGCCCTAAAGAAGTCTGTTCCTGGGTGTAGCTGAAGGTTTTCCTGTGTCCCGCCCAGTCAGCAGCCACTCAGACCCAAATAAACACATAGAGGCTTATATTATTTACAAACTGTATGGCCATTAGCTCAGGCTTATTACTGACTAGCTCTTACACTTAAATTAACTGATAATTCTTATCTATGTTTAGCCATGTGACTTGGTACCTTTTCTCAGTTCTGCCTTGTCATCTTGCTTCCTCTGTATCTGGCTGGTGACTCCTGACTCTGACTTCCTCTTCCCAGAATGGCCAATCAGCATTTTATTTATCAACCAATCAGAGCAACACACATTCACAACATACAGAACGACATCCCACAACACCTAGGAATGTTGGCTTCTAAGTTGAGCATATCTTAAGTTCAGGCAGAATACCACCCCTATAGATCACAGCCTCGGCCAGATTTCTCAATTTGCTGTGGGAAGAAAATGAAGAAAATGTGGCAGACAGGAATGTCACAAAGACAAACTACTCAAGAGCTCTTTTTACCTACAGTGAAATGTGTACTCTAGTCCTTCATGTGTACAAGGACTGTTCAAATATTTAACTTTCGTTCTCCATAAAATGATAAATCTATGACGCTATGCCCTCCTACATCCAACTAATTTGGTATCATGTGAAAAAATTCAGACTCCCTGAAGTCCATCCAGAAAGTGTACCAATAAAGCCTTCTTTGTAAAAGCTGATTTTCCCCAGGGTGACCTTGTCTTCTTGCTCTACAGTGTCACATGCATCCATGTCAGACAACATCAGTCAGGCAGACTATGCACTTACTCCTGATTTATGTAGAAGTAGCAAATCCTGGGATAATATGCCAGGAACAGAGGGGATGGGGCTTCTAATTGCAGATAACCCTTAGAAATTGCAATCTGGCTAATTATGGAGTCAGGCTTGCTGCACTACATAATTAACATTATTTACTGGTTATAAAATGTAAACAAGACCGAATTTTAATTTAGGGAAAACAATAAAATAACTATGTCTCAGTCTGGCAACTTCAGTGATACAGTTACAAACAAAAGAAGATTCAACCTTGGTATCAAATATCATTTTCAAAATAATTTCCTCTTTTTTGAAATACTTTTTTTAAAAAAAATATATAAAAATAGTAAAACAGATACATTTACAGTCTTTAGGTAGAACTTCAAATACTGTCCCTTTGCTACCATTTGATCCATCATTCTCTGTCTTAACGTACATGTCTCTCTGAACAGTAGAGAGCTGATTTACAGACATATTGCCTCTCTACTCTGGATACTTTGGTCTTATACAAAAAGAACAATCTGTCCCATGACAGACACCATAATTTATCTCTTATACATGTCACACTGATTTTCTCTAATTTTTTTCCATTTCATAGATGAGGAAACTGAGGTTCATCAAGCCAAGAAACCTCATCATATCCCACCAATGAGATGCAGAGAGAGGATGTGCACCACATTCCTTAGAAACAGTGTTGAGCAACATGAGGCAGAGAGAGGGTTGGACTGTTTGATGGAGGGCAAGAAGTCTTCCCAATCCTCAAGATAAAGACAGTAACACAAACTAAAGGTCAAAGGTAGAAGCACTATAAACATTGAAGAGCATTGCTGTGGGATGCTCTGTATGTTAAATGTGTTGCTCTGATCGGTTAATAAATAAAACACTGATTGGCCAGTAGCCAGGCAGGAAGTATAGGCAGGACAAGGAGAGAAGAGAATTCTGGGAACAGGAAGGCTAAGGCAGAGAGACGCTGCCAGCCACCACGATGAAGAGCGAGATGTAAGGTACCAGTAAGCCACGAGCAACGTGGCAACTTATAGACTAATAGATATGGGTTAATCTAAGATATAAGAACTAGATAACAAGAAGGCTGCTGCGGCCATACAGTATGTAAGCAATATAAGTCTCTGTGTGTTTACTCGGTTGGGTCTAAGCGGCTGTGGGACTGGTGGGTGAGAGAGATTTGTCCTGACTGTGGGCCAGCCAGGACTGGAGAAAACTCCAGCAACAGAGCATAAAATTAAGTGTTAAATAATAGAAACATGGTCCAAGTTCTTACATGGGAAGATTCACAATACATCAAAAATTTTCACAACCATCTGTGAAACTGTAGTAAAACTCGTACAGAAAAGCAAAAATCCAAGCAGCCAAAAGTTTTCTGAAGTCGGGCACTGTGGGAAGGGGACCTCGCCTATCAAGGATGGAGGGTTGCTGCACAGTCGGTCAGGAGGAGGGGTTGATTGCAGGGTTCCACACGCGCCAGACTTTGCTGTCAGTGTGAGACAATTGCTCACCTACATGGAAAATATCACCCTGTCACTCACATCCAATGCAAAAAATAGTTCAATCTATTAAAAATCTAGGCATAAAAATCAAAACCACTAAAATATTTAAAAGGTATGCAATCCAGGCATGGCTATATTCCCAACACACACGAATTGAGGACAGCCTGAGCTATAGAGCTAGATCCTGCCCTAAAAAGAAAAAAGAGATGTAAGAGAAAGATGCTTTGGAGTTCATGATAGGGTTTCTTCAACAAGGCTTTTGTAAAACAACAAATGCTAAAGAAGAAACAGCTATATTCATTTATATTTTAAAAAACTTAGATTCAAAAAAGATACCATAAGGAAAATGAAAAGACAAGTACAGACTAATAAACTGTGTGTGTTATTTTATACTAATTTTATACTAATGATTTATTACTTGGTTTTTATTTTATATTGCAAATCTCTGTTAAGCCAAAAGCAAATTAAAACAATTTTCTGATTCTAGTTCAAAATGGGTGACAGCACACCACAATAGACTTGCAATAACTGCACTGCATTTGGCCCAAGAACTACTGGCCAATATACAGTGTGGTGGAGGTTGAAGCTTTGCAAAGAAGACACAAGCCTTGAAGATGAGAAATGTAGTAGCTGGCCACCAGAAGTTGACAGTGACCAACTGAGAGCAGTCATCAAAGCTGACCCTCTTACAACATCACAAGGGGATGCCAAAGAACTCAATGCAGCTTCCGTTGGCATTTGAAGCAGATTTTAAAGGCAGGAAAGCTTGGTAAGAGTGTGCTTTATAAACTGGTTGAAAACAATTTTAATTTTTGTTTTGAATTGTTATCCTCTTCTTCTATAGATCATGACATGCAATGAAAAGAGCAGCTCAGCAACTGGGCTGAAAAGAAGCTTCAGTGAACTTCCAAAACCCAAAATTGCACGTGCGCGCACATACATACACACACACACACACACACACACACACACACACACACACACACAGACAAATCAATGAGTTGCACTAAAATCTCTAATGCCTCCAGCTAGCACTGGTCAACAGAACGGGGCTGATTCTTCTCCATGACTACGCCCAGTCCACACTGCACAGGCAGAGCTTCAAAGAGTTAAGTAAACTGGGCTATGAAGCTTTCTCTTATGTACCATATTCACCTGTCCTGGTCACTGCTGATGACCATTTCTTCCAGCACCTTGATGACTTTTTTCAGGGAAATTTTTCCCTGTGTTGGCTTTGACAGAGCTGAGAGGTAAGCATGCACCTGTTGCTCATTATTTTATGTAGTTAGGAAATACTTCCCAATTCCAAACTGAGACAGTGAAGAGATGTACTATCCTTCCTTCCGTCACAGCATCCAGAAGAAGCAGTTTCAGCCATCCCTGTCCAGCACATCTACAAGCTGTCAGTAAATATCTGTCATATTATTTACTTCTCTTAGTCCTTGTGAACTGAAAAGACCAAAGCAGAATGTTTCTGTCTCCTAACTCACAGCTAGATATTCATTGCTTCTCCCCACCATTTATTTTTCAGTGTTATCTCTCTCAAAGGAGGTATAACATCTCGGGCTGATGGGCTGAGGCAGATTCTGGGAGAGATGCATATCAATAGCAGGGTCTTCATTACCACCTTCCTCAAAGCAGTAATCTCTAGCATCCTTTTAAAGGAGTGACCCCAGCCAACAACTATGGGGACCTTATTATTCCTGGCCATGGCTTCTCTGCAGTAGAGTTACTGTTCTCTTCATGGCTAGGCAAAAGAACAAAATCAAGACACTCACTAAATGTGAATACTGACATTTGAGTGCAAGTGTGTGTGTGTGTGTGTGTGTGTGTGTGTGTGTGTGTGTGTGTGTGAGAGAGAGAGAGAGAGAGAGAGAGAGAGAGAGAGAGAGAGAGAGACAGACAGACAGACAGACAGACAGACAGACAGAAATGGCCCACTGGTCAAAGACACGTGTCTCTAAGCCTGATGACCTGAGTTCATCACTAGCATCCACATGGTAGGAGGAGAGAATTGATTCCTGCAAGTTGTGCTCTGACCTATGTGTGTGCACACACACTAAATTAATATAATAATATAAGTGTTTTAATTAATGACTCAAGCAAAACTTCAGTAGTTTTCTATTCTATTCTATTTCTTTGTATTTCTCTATAACAGTGATATCCCTCTCTGTTTCTCTCCTTCCCTCATCCCCTGTGCCTCAGCCTCCTGGAATAATATTTCAGGTGATAGAGAGATCAGATTATTATTTTTACATGATTTTCCTGTAATTACTTATGTGACTGAATTACATGAATATTATTATTTTAAAATTCCAAAACTAATTCTGTGAATATGTGTGTTAGACAGTGTCTGTTTGGGAAGCTGGAGCCCCAGCTTTGATGCCTGGTCCTTTCAGTGCTCAGCTCTGTCACAATGAACAAGACAGTTCTATGAACTCTGCTTTACTTCCCTGAAGTAATAACAGTAGCTACTATCAAGAATGATATAGGCATTAAAAGAAATAAACAAACAGTCAATATTTTACTGTCTTAGCTCTAACCACTTTAACAAATACTAGAGCCTGGGTAGCTTAAATAACAAAATTATCTTCTCACTGTTTCTAGCATGGAAGTTTAAGACCAAGGTTCCAGCAGGGTTGTTTTTGTTCCGAGAATTCTTCTTTTGACCTGAAGATGATGCAGACTATCTTCAATGATGTATTTGTGCCCAAGTGGAGGAAAGGGGTGGTTTCTACCTTATCTTCTTATAAAGACGTGGGGTCCCATCCTTATAACCTAATGTAACTTTAATGAACTCATTGTAGGACATATTTCCAAATATAGCAACATCACAGGATAAGGCTCAAAAAAAATAAATTGAGGACACATCCAGGCCATAGCAGTTACAGAAAATATCCGATATTTTAAGGTATGGAACTGTCTTTTAAACATATTTGTTGTTTTTATTGGCTTTCTAGAGAAAACCTTTGCCCCTGTGCTGTGATTTGCAGGGTATGAAATTTAGACAGACAATGCAAGCAAAACAAAAAAGAATTTTCATATGTTTCCTTTTTTCAATAGAATTGTAATTAGAGCTACACAGTGTGTTCCACTCTGGTTTCTCATGACATAAAACATAATCATTGCTTCTTTACTCCAACAAAGTAGTTGTAATAACCACTATCATGACTGTGTGATGTTCTAACAGGTGGACACTATGTTCAACATGAACAAGAATTCAATAAACACTTAAATAGAGAACTAGCACATTATTGATATATGAGACCACAGTGAAAAGCATGTCTCTGTGATATTAGGGATGAATTTAACTGCTTACAGTAGAACAGCCTTCACTGAATGAAATGTGTTGGTGTTTGTACATGATCATGAGTGACTAGTCATCTGTAAATTTGGAGGAAGATAATATTGTGAGAAGAAGATCCCAAAACACCACTCCCAACCTAACATATACAACAAACAGGTTTCCTTACAAGATCCACATTGCAAATTTATAATAGATCTTGAAGCAGCATGACAAAATGTCTATCTATTCTGTCTATGTGTGTGTGTCAGAGAGAGAGAGAGAGAGAGAGAGAGAGAGAGAGAGAGAGAGAGAGAGAGAGAGACTGTATTTATTTTTTCTAACACAGCTTTCAATGTAAAATAAATTGTGTTCAATTAAAAGTAGACATTTTCCACTCAATGTTGTAACTGTTTCCTGGTAATGTTGTAATGGTCACAAATTTGGTGTCTAAAACTAATTCAGGACTGAGGGTTATAGTTCTGAGGTAAAGTACAAATATAATTCTGTAGGTTCCATTTCCAGCACTACAAAAAACAGAAGAAAGAAAGTGAGAGAGAGAGAGAGAGAGAGAGAGAGAGAGAGAGAGAGAGAAGAGAAGAGAAGAGAAGAGAAGAGAAGAGAAGAGAAGAGAAGAGAAGAGAAGAGAAGAGAGAGGAGAGAGATTGTTTTTAATAACTAGAAGTGAGAATTCTTAAACAGTTCTTGCTGGGATAAAAGCAAGGAGTTCCTTTGGAGATTCTAGGTGCCGTTCCTTGCCTTTGCCAGCTTCTGGAGGCAGTCCACATCTCTTAAGCCCTTCTCATAATTCAAAGCCATTAACAACAAAGTTCTTCTCCCCATAAACAGCCAATCAAATCCTTCTCACACTGTGTCACTAACGATCTCTCACCTTATCATTCACTTACAAAGACTCATGATCTCATTGGTCTCCATAGACCAGCAGTTCTCAACCTGTGAGTCGCAACCCCCACAGGAGTCACATATCAGATATCTTGCATATCAGATATTTACAATTTACGATTCCTAACAGTAGCAAAATTACAACTATGAAGTAACAACAAAATAATTTTATGGTTGGGGTCACCACAACATGAGGTTGAGAACCACAGCCCTAAATCATCCACCTCAAATTCTCCCTCTTTTGTTATGGGACTAGTTATCTTGACCCTTTTACATGTAGGTCATTGCCACAAATTCAGGAAGGTATTCACATATCTTTGTGTCATTGTTCCACCCCACAGACATATTTTCAGTGTCCTTGTGGTCCCTAAACATTCTCTTCTCTGCTGTCCATTCCCATGGCTGTTGTGTGGGTATATTGTAATTTATTGTACTATTTTCCTGCTACAAAGGTATTTAAATTGTTTCCATTTGCAATTCCTAGACAGTAAAAATAATGAGTTACAGTTTTAAACACTGCCATTTATATTCATATATTCAACTTTCTAACAGGGCAATGAGTGGCCAATCAGATCAATTTTCACTCAGCACAAGGATGTGTGCGCCACTCATAATACAAATACCAACCATTGTCTTCTTCATTATTGCCAAACTGGCAAGTGGAATTTAGATTCATTTGCTTTTCTTTAGTTCTACCAAGTTAACATGTTGGCTACCTGGTTCTTCGTTCATATAATATATTAATCTATGATTAGTGGCTTCTCTCAAATATTCAACAAAATCAGCAATCTGTACCAAGAGATTTGTGAGAAGGGCTGTTACTGTTGCTGAAACCCCTGGGCTTGAATGTTCTCCCATGTTGTAAGTTTAATGTTACCAAAGCCCCACATTGATTTGCACTGTAGCAGCAGCCTGTTAAAACACTACTTGCCCTGCTAGGCAGCCTGTGATTTATACCTCCCACCATCACACACAGTCTAAAGACCACTTAGACCAGGTAGGCAAAACTTTGTAGGCTTCAGGCTAGTTTATTTTGAGTACCACTCTGAATAATGACTCCCTTTCTCCAACATGGAGCTTGTATCCATGGATCCTCTTCTATTGTACTGGTATGTGACCTTCTTTGGTAGAATTAACAGTTAACAATGTTTGGTTTTTCAAATCAAAGTTTCTCTGTATAGCCCTGGCTATCCTGGAACTAACTTTGTAGATCAGGTTGACCTCAAACTCAGAGGTCTGCCTGTCTCTGCCTCCTGAATATTTGGATTAAAGACCACCATGCCCAGCTAACAATGTTTCTTAACTGCTGTAGAATTCTCATGTTTTGATGCCTGGACTTGAACTCTCAACAAAAATACAGTAACCAATGCTCACTGAGAAATCACTCTTGTATTTATCTTCATCATTATTATTTGGTTTTTTTTGGTTTTTTTTTTTTTTGTTTTTGTTTTTTTCGAGACAGGGTTTCCCTGTGTAGCTTTGCGCCTCTCCTGGAACTCACTTGGTAGCCCAGGCCGGCCTCAAACTCACAGAGATCCGCCTAGCTCTGCATCCCGAGTGCTGGGATTAAAGGCGTGCGCCACCACTGCCCGGCCATCATTATTATTTAATACCTTTTGCTTATTTTTATTACATGCCTTGGGAAGAAAAGTTCTGCATCAGAAACACCCCGTGTGGACTCTGAGTTGCATGGATATGATATGGGCAAGCATCACCAGCATCCAGACCTTTCAGGTGATCTGTCTGTTAACAAACATCCATGAGACGTGTATAAATTATTTTTTACTCTTTCATCTCTTTCTCTTCATTTCTTTGTTTTCTTATTTTAAAACAAAAGAAAGACAATGAAAATTACTTTCATTTCATAGACTGTCGCAAGAATTAAATGAGTCAATAGGCATGCAACGCTTGAAGAGGTGGACAGTGAACATTTGCTTAGCTAATAACATCAACATATACAAGCATATTCACAAAGCATACTGAGAAGCTGGTCTGAAAGCAAAGAAAGAAAGAAAAAAGGGAACTGGAAATTAGCCATTTCTTCAGGAACTATATAGTCAAACAAGACATTTACTCTTACACATCACTGACATACCCACACAGCATCAATGAAGGCTAAGATGATAAGGATAGTGAAAAGCTGCTTGTACTATCTACTGCAGACCCCAAATACCTATGTAAAATTATTTGAATGACAACTGAGGAAACACCCAAAATCTGTGAGCTCAGCCATATTTATATAATTGCTGGTTTAAATGAAGTATGAGATTTTACACATTACTTGTTCTGGTTATAATTGCATGGAAAATCTTTTTCATTCAACCTCATAACCATCTTTTTATGGCATTACCACAGACTCTTCTCTGAACAATTGCTCAATCCTAAATTCACAATCATAGCTACCTACCTACCTGCTTGAGGTTATCATTAACCTTGGCAAATGAAAAGCAGGATGATGCATTTTCATTATCTCAAAACATGAATCATTTGAATATGATGCTACCAAAAGTCATAAACTCTACTCGCCAAAAGAGAATGGTTTCTTTTATTAACACAGGTGTGGTTCCTAGACACCTGGTCCACATCTGAATCTTTTTTCAAAGTCAGATGAGCTTTTATGCTATTGCTCACATAACTTGCAACAGCCATTTATGACCTTTGGATACTATGAAACTGCTAAAACTTTATTCCTTTGGGGAATCTAGAATACTTTTGTAAATCAACTAGTTCACTTATTGAACTAATATTAGCTCTGGCTATGCCTGGAGCTCTCTTTGAAAGTTTAGTGGAGTAAGCAGATGCAAGATTAAGTTCTAATATGTGAGGTCTTGTCTTGTAGGTGAGGCAAAAATCCAGTAAAAGAAAGGTGAGCTGCTGTGCAAGCTCCATGTACACAGCCCACATGTCTGCAACAGGATGTCTCCACGAAGACTTTAACATAAGTTCGTCCTGTGTATGGGACAGTGCCATTTATAATCTCTACCAGATGGCCATGGACAGTTGTGGAGGTGGATGTGTAAAGAAAATATCCTTCTTAGCGCTTATTACTTCCACATTCTTTGTGTACATCAAAGCAGCACCCAGCATTTCTGAGAGTTTACTCTGGGAATGCAGCAAGCCCTGGTCTCCCATTGACATAGTAACTGCTACTCTCTCCTCACTGAGAAATTTTTTCTAAAAGGAAGAAGTGAAAGTACTGCTGTATGGCCGCAGGGTCCTGGCTCTGAAATCCGGCTCCAACCTCTCCGAGCGCGGGGCAGGCCCGCTTGGTGGGATTTGTTCCACTCTGACCTGAGGCTCAACGATCCCGGGCGATGGCTCCTGCAAAGAAGGGTGGCGAGAAGTAGAAGGGCCGTTCTGCCATCAGCGAGGTGGTGACCCGAGAACACACCATCAACATCCACAAGTGCATCCATGGAGTGAGATTCAAGAAGCGTGCCCATAGGGCACTCAAAGAAATCCGGAAATTTGCCGTGAGGGAGATGGGAACTCCAGGTGTGCGCATTGGTACCAGGCTCAATAAAGCTGTCTGGGCCAAAGAAATAAGGAATGTTCCATACCGTATCCGTGTTCATTTGTCCAGAAAACACAATGAGGATGAAGACTCACCAAACAAGCTCTACACATTGGTAACTTACGTACCGTTACCACATTCAAAAATCTACAGATGGTCAATGTGGATGAGAACTAAGCTGCTGAGTGTCAAGTACAGTTGGAGAACTTAAAAAAAAAAAATAAAAAAAATAAAGAGTACTGCTGCTGGCAAATAAATAAATAAATAGCTGAATAAATAAATAGATAGATAAATAAATAAATGAATGAATAAATGAATGAACGAACAAATAAATAAATGAACGAATGAATGAATAAATAAATAAATAAATAAATAAATAAATAAATAAATAAATAAATAAATAGTATATCCCTGTCCTTACCAGAAATGCCAAGAGAAAAAAAAATTAGGAAGAAAATCAGTGTTTTCCCTACTACTTTGCCAATGATGCATGCTAACGCCCCCTTAAAAGAGTGACATTAGTACCCCATCATGGCTAGTATCCAGAGCTATGCAAACAAAAGTCTAGACACCAGGAATTTAAGTTCAGAACATAGGCTGGGGAAAACAACTTCCTCTTCATTTTGGTATCTCCCACACATAAAAGAAAACAACAAAACACACTTATGTAAGTCAAAACAGAGCTACATAGAAACACAAGCTTGCTTAGCAAACATCTTTGAACACATTCCGTGTTTTGAAACAGTGACCATGTAAAATTTGAGAAGGACCATCTGTCAGCCTGGTGGCAAAGTAGCCACAAATTTTCAAAAGTTAGCTCAACAGATCTACTGGAAGTCTATAATTATTTCCCTTTTCATATGATGTGACTGAGGCCCAGGGATACTGTAAACTAGCAATACTTACACCTGAAAGATAAAGGGGGACAGAAGCAAACAGAAACAGAAATGTGTCAGAAGATGTGATGATCAATACTGGGTGTCCACTTGACTATGTAGAGACACCTAGAAATACTGTAAATTACACTTCTGAATTATGTCTGTGAAGGGGTTTGCAGAAACAATTTGCACATGAACTGTGTGAGCTACAGCAACCAATAGTCTGGGCATCAAATAAACAACCACAGGGGCAAGCATGCCCACATGTGCATGCTAGGCTCCTCTTGGGTGCATGTGTGTTTGGTTGGGTGTTTTAATTTTGGTTTTGCTATTGTTATTATCCATGGACAGTGGACTAAACCTTCAAACATGGACTGTTGCCAGGGTTTATCTAGGAACCTCTGGGCCTTCAGGCTCAGACTGGGGTTTCCTCATGGGTCCCTCTTGTTTTAAGACTGTTAGAGTGAGTAGCTACTGGTTTCCCAGCTCTCTAGACTGCAGGCAGTGACTATAGGACTATCCATCTACCTTCAAACTAGGTAGACACTCTAATAAATCTCTGCTTACCACACAGGTACATGCATGTACACACATAAATATACACACACATGAACAAACATACTACATGGTCTACCAGTTCTGTTCCTCTGGAGAACCTAACATGGACTATGAGAAAGAAGCAAAAAAATTACCAGTAAATTGGGTTACATTACTTCAATAAAATTGAAGGAAGTCCATTCAAGTAAAATATCTATACAGTACAATATTTCTCAACGAACTACTTTTTTATTTTCCTACATAAATATAAACATAAAAGAGACTAAGAACATGACTAGCAGTAAAGGTTCTGTGTAGATTTAACAAGACTGTATCGCTAATATACTATTCAAACATGAATGGAGATGTTAATGTGTGTTGCTGGATCCTAAGTGTTCCTTCAGAGGAGGGGATGAGAAGGCAAGGCATTAATGACACAGACACTGGGAGTCAGTTGAAGGCAAACAGCAGACTAGTTTATTCAATAACAGCGAAGGCCTTATATACCCTCCTCCCAGCACCCAAGTTGTGTCCCAACCTGGTGGCATTGTGTGATCATCCCTCATTGGCTGGGTATGATCAGGGACTCTGACAGCAATCAGGAACTCTGACAGCACCTGTTGCTAGGTCCTCAGGCAGACTCCAGGTTGGCTCATACGGAAATACTTTATGTGCATGCCTTGGCAACTGGTTTGAGCCAATTTCCTCGACCCTATCAGCCTGTCATACTACAAATATAAAGGTTACTTGTAGGGATAGAATCAGAAATAAGTGAGGTTTGCTTAAATCATGCAGAAAGCCTAGCTCTGTCTATGGAAAGACCTTAAGAACTAAATGAGGGTTTCACTAGGGAAGTTCTCTGGGGACTCCAAGACAGCCCCACAGATGTGAAACTTATCCAAACTGCACCATAGTGACAAAACTCAGTTCCTCAGAATGGATCTCCTAACAGCTGCTGTTGCTTCTGCTTTTCTGATTGAACTTGAACTGAAAGAACTTTAACAGCTCTTTTCATTTTACCGTACTTACTGTGAAGGGATGAGTTAGTGTCTTGCATGTGTATAAAAGATAGTGATAAATTGGTGTATTTAAGTGGTTTTAAATTTTTTCTTGCAATTTTGTTTTTCTAATTCTCTACAAGTAAAGACTCATAAAATCATCTTGCTGAGCCAAAGTAAAACTTAGATTTAAATTTTTTGAATGATTCCCAAATTGTGAATGGTGATGTTTGTTACTGGAGAAAGATCATGCTGGTTCTTAGGTGAGGCAGTCTAAGTTCATGGATGCCTCTCCTAGAACACTTTCCCAGACAAAGAATGAAACAAAGCCTAGAAGAAAGGACAGGTCAGCTTCTGGTGAAGTTGAACTAAAATGATATACTGTGGAGAGTCGGTGTGCCCAGCAAAAGAAACAAAGAACTGGGTGCCCCACCACTTGAGCTGGTTCTCATTTTTACTGAAGTGAAAACTGCAGGATGCATATTTGAGGCAGCAGATAGCTAACCACACACTGTCGCAAATTTTCCTTTTAGCTTTAGGTCAGCTGCTGTGCAAGCTCATTGTTAACCCAACAGTCACAGCCCTAGTCTGCTCTTCTATTTCATTTGAAAGTAAACAGGGACAAGTAGCTTGAACACTGCTTGTCAGAAGGCAATCATTTGAAAATCTGAACTTGCCTTTGAATCTGCCTAGCTCCTAACCTCCTAACTCCCTGCCTACACCAACACAATCTTAATAAAGTTGTAGAATGTTGAAACTTCTTAGCTCTTATTCAGATAGTGCAAAGAGAGAGAGAGAGAGAGACGACAGACAGATGGATGTGTTACCTCCTTGTTTCCCATGGATATTTTTACTTATTCAAGTAGTATTTCTTGAATACCTGTGGCATCCTGAACACCTTTCAGCTTTACAGTGGTGAGCTTCACTCAGTGTTGTTTCTTCTCAGGTTACTCACCAGTAAAGTCAGGATACAATAGCGCAGCCCTATAGCACTGCTGTGCCGATTACTTTGGCTGATTTCTAAGGTGCCTCCAACAGGGTCTAGCATATGGTGTATTATAGCTCTTTTGTGAGCCTGGGAAGCTGGCACGGACTTCACAGAGCAGCTGGTGCTACCAAGACAATTAGGTAAGAAATAGGAGGCCAGGTTCTGAGTAATGAGGAAGCCAGTACAGGGAAGCTTGGAGGAAGGAGTTGGGGGAGTTTATTATGCTGACCCTAATTAAACCGGCCTGCCTGCAGGGATCATCTTTCCAGGAATCCACAGGGAACATGCAGACTTGACTGTGAACAAAGCACTCAGCTCCTCCCTACACAGGGTGTCAGCAGTATCTTACATACTGCATTGTCTTGTTTTTTTGTGCTTAAAGAATCTGTTTTATAATTGAAAAAAATTCATAAAATATACTTTGATCACAGTTTCCCCTCCCCAAACTCCTCCCAGACCTTTCCCACTTCCTCCAACTTCACACCCTTTCTTTCTCTCTCTTCAAATCAGGCAAACAAACAAAACAGAATTTAAAAAAAAAAAAAAAAAGATAAAGAAATGTGTGCCCCTCCCCCATGAAAATTTTAATTTTCATGTTGTATTTAGACCTCTCAGAACTCCAAAGACGCTCTAGAAATTTTAAATGCACTATAGGGGTGATTTTTTTAAGATGAATACTAATAAACAAAGTGATAGTACTCCTCTGACGGAATGTTTTTTAAATCTCTCCATCGTCAACATCACTGTTTTAAAAATGTAGGTTATGTGAATGATTCAGCCTGATGAGGTCAACAGGTCAGGAGGTAATTGCTATTGAAAAAACAGCTTTTTACTAACAGTTCCCAAGAGAACAGGCAAGCTACACCTTTGAGGCCACAGGTCAAGCACCAGGGCTATTTTGGCGCCACAGGAGTGAACTTAGCAGGCATAGGAGCCCTTATTTGAGTTCCTGCTGGAAAGGCAAGATAAGGCTTGATGTGATGAAACGTTTGAGTGGACTCGGGGGTTAGGGACGCTCAAGTTGTCAGGCACCTGGCCCTGGATGCTTAGGGCAGAGGAATATTGTCTCTTGGGGTACCTACACCAGAAAACAACTAGGTTCAAAGGTAGGTTCCTGGTGAATGATTTGATCTAAGAACTGACTAACACAGAAAGGATTCATGTCTTCCATCTAGATTCCAGAATCAGAGTATCAAGAACTTGTAAAAAGAGTAAAGGTAGTGAACGTTAGAAAAAGCATGGACCTGAACACTTTTCCTGCATTGAGAACAAGTTCGTGTGATAACCCTGAGCAACCTGTAGGCAGGTGACGATTGCTAGGAATCCTGCTTCAGATAAACCTGTTAGTCTTTTCAACATTGTTTATAAAGGGGTGTGTGTGTGTGTGTGTGTGTGTGTGTGTGTGTGCCTGAAAAAGGAGTGTGTGCATTGTGGGCATAAGTAGGCCAATGAACAACCTTGGGTACCATTTCTCCTCAGGTGCCATCGACCTTTTTTTTTTTATTGAGACAAGGTGTCTTACTAGACCTGTCTCACTGATATGACTAGTCTGGCTGGTCATCAAGCCCCAAAGATCTGTCTGTCTCTACTTCCCCAACACTAGGGTTATGGAGACGGGCCACCACCCCTGGCTTTATCCATGTGTACTGGGGATCAAACTCAGGCCCTTATGTTTGAGTGATAAGCACTTTACTCACTGAGTTACCTCCAGAGCCCCCGTTATAAAAGGAAACCTACTCAGTTATTTTGTAAAATGCCTTTACCCTCTGAAATTCTGTGATTATAAATTCCTCCTCAAACCTACTGACTTAGCAAATGGTATAATCCGATGAAATCACCTCGAGTCATAGCTAACAGATTGATGTAAAACTTTTAAAACTGTATATTCTTCTTTTCCTTTCCTATACTATGCTTCTCCAAAAAGGGATTTTGTTTTGTGAGTTACAATTACCCCTGTTTACTGTGTACCAATTAAATATTTGACTTCAGAAAAGGAAATGTATTTTTTCCTTAGGCTGGTGCCAACTGTTATTCTACATTTTTACCTCATTATTTGATCAGCTGTGATCTCTATATGCAGCTGAAAAAGGAATCGGGGAATTAATGGCTCATTGACCTCCAGTGCTCTTGCAGGTCAGGAGTGCACAGGTTACTCACTCCCTTGCCCAACCAAGAACGACTAGTTCTGCCTCCAAGGGAAGAAATAATGATAAAACAAATGGATGGTTGGCAAACAAGTAGAACCAAAAGTGGGAGACAGAAAGACCTTGAATGATATTACATCAAATGAGAGTCTTGCCACTTCTCAGAAAACGCATGCCTGGACCGACATAAGGACTAGCTTGTGTGGGCCTCAAGATTGTTGAATCTAAAACTTCAGCCTTGGAGCAGATGGTATTTCACATTAAGTGTCTTATCTACTCATTAAATAGGAAACTCAATAATGCTCTCCTGACCCTGCTGTTTTTGCAATACAGAGCATAGATACTCGGGTATTAATGAATAAAAAAATTTAAAAAATAAAAACCTACCAAAAAGGCATAATCATTTCTCCAAGAAATATATGTGCAAAATAAAAATATGATTTGCAGGTGGGAGCATTCACCTTGGTTAAGCAAGCCCCAGCTGGAATGCATGTTAGTGAGACCGGAGGCAGAAGGAAATGGACAAAGAGTGCCGACAGTGACCTTTAGCCTGGCCAGTGGCTTGTCTGTCAATAGAGAGAAAGCCAAGGCCAGGCAACAGTAAAGGAGAGACAGGGTGATCGCTCCACTCATCAGCAGGTGTAAATGTCAGCAGCAAACACTGGAGACCGGGGCCACAATTTTCTTCCCTTAAAGACTCCAGTGCGGCAGAGACTGACTCCAGAAGAACTCAGCTACTGTAGGCAAACTGTGTAATTCTGTCTGCCCCCCTGCAGGGAAATTGCTACATATGTTCATTCAATACATTAGTATTGAATGTCTACTTATGCACAATTGACTTAATCACTTTAGTAGTAGCAGATAAAAATAATTCTAGCTTTTTCAGAAGTTTATTATTTAGTGAAGGAAACAGCAAATGGAAACTTAATAAAACAAGCATCTCTGGAAAAAATACGCTAAAAAAATGTAAGGAAATACTTTTATTTTGTTTATTTGTTTGTTTATTTCTCTGTGTAGCCTTTGCTGCCCTGGAACTTGCTCTATAGAACAGGCTGGCCTCGAAGTCACAGAGAACTTCCTGCCTCTGTCTCCCAAGTGCTGGGATTAAAGGCATGTGCCACCAGTGCTAGGCTTATTTTTATTTTTTACATATGTTTGTATGTGCATGCCTGTGTGTGATACATATTCATGGCACCTTAGGAGGCAAGAAGATATTATCCCTTCAAGAGCCCCTGGAGTTACAAGCAGCTGTGAGCAGCCCAACACAGCTGTTGGGAATCAAACTCATCATCTGGAGTAGCAACAAGTACTCTTGACCGCTGAGTCATCTCTCCAGTCCCAGAAAAACAAAAAATATCCTCACCAAAGAATTTATGCCAAAGATGAGATGTGGGCTCTGATGACACAAGGATCCGATGCTGCAATAGTGATACCAATACCTTGGTGATAACCAATCACTCACTAATTGGACCTAAGGCCTGATTAACAAAAAAGGAAATTATGCCTGGCGCTAGAAACCTGGCCAACTACCAAGCCATGGATCTTGGAGGAGAGCCTGCGACTGCCACTCTACTAAAGCAACATACTTCCTAACTACATTCTAAATGGTTACCCTTATACCCATGGCTAAGTGTAGTCCTTGACCCTCGCCAGAGAAAATTCTCTTTGCAACAGACCGAGGCCATTACAGAAAACCACAACCGATCAAAATTCAGAGACCAGGAGATTGTGTCAAGCCCAGTACCAACTAATACCTCTACAACACGACACCTGCCCCTAAGGCTCCGAGAATCATTGCAGAAGAACGAAGTAGGAAGATTGTAAGAGCCAGAGGAACAGGAAGTTTGCTGTGAGATTTTTGTCTCCTAGAGATGTCAGATGTCTCATCAAAATGGCTGCCTAAATAAAACCTGAACAACGACGACGACACCAGTAAATATGCTAATGTGAAAGAGAGAAAGCTCTTGAAGCCTTAATCCTAGACAAAGAACTACTGGTAACTAAGGAATGCTGAGAGCTGGAGAAATAATCTTCTCCCTAATTGGTTACTCAATACCAAGTGTTCAGCCCTGAAGTCATATATATACAAGTAACATTTTAAGGACTGATTATGTTGTACTTATATATCTAGGAATATATATATATATATTTATATTTATATTTATATATATAGTTTATTTCATATATATTTAATTGTAAATGTTTATTTAATGTTACACACACACAATTAAAGAAAAATAGCCCCCCCCCCCAGTGGTGTTTGCATCTAATAGTGAGCTGTGTGTGGGTGGAACCCAGCCCACCATTGGCCAGGGGTATTCTAACCCCCAGCTCCCCACCGGACTCCAGAGAAATCCCCCACCCATGCCATAAAACCAAAAACGCCAACCAGGAGCCATAGGCGCCAGGTGCTTGGGCACTATAATGATCTCTTTGTGATGAGGAAGCATGGCCCAGCACACCACCAGGGTGACCTAAGCGGAGCAAGGGGACCTACATGCGTGCATGCCTGGGGCTATCCACTTCGAGCTTCAAGAAGAAAACGTGGGCCCCCCTGGTACCTTGCTGCACTAGCCAGATGGACACTATTAGTGTGAGCAGAGGTATAGGAGAGAGAGAGAGACAGAGAGGAAGGGAGTGGAGTGAGATGATTAAGGAATTGACCCCTTGACCAGGGGCAGCACACTGGAACGCTTGCCCTGCACTTTGTCTGAGAAGCACAGCGGAGATCACCCTGTTTGTGAGAGCGCAGGTGAGCCAACCCTGAGAATGTGACTGTGGGAGACATAGCCCCGCCCCTCGTCTCCCACATGGCGGAAGGGCTGGGGAGAGATGCCCTGCACCCTCGACCCCAGCCCATTAATGTCTAAGGAAGATGGGAGGGTTGACCCTGAGGTTACAGAGCAGGAAAGCTCTCCCTGCTCCCTAACCTGCAACACTCCAGAGAGCAGGCCCTGCACTTCAACAGGGCAGCACAATAGAGATCAGGTGCGGGTGAGCCAGCCCCAAAGTTGTAAACATAGGAGAGATGTCCCCATTTCTCATCTGTCTTGTGGCAACATGGGCAGGGGAATGATGGCCTCCCCACCACCCATCAATGCCTGAGGCAGATGGGAGAGCCGGCCCTGTGGTCACAAGAGCAGAACTGTCCCTGACCACGACTAGTTGCAACACTTGGGAGAGCAGGCCCTGTACCAAGCCAGGACAGCACATTAGAACCAACCCTGGTAGTGGAGGTGCGGGTGAGCCAGCCCAGAAGTTGTGAGCATGGGAGAGCTGTCTCCATTTCTCATCTGCCTGAGGGAGGGAACAAGTCCCCCCTCCCCACTCATCAATGCCTGAGGTCATGTGGTCATAAGTGTGGGAGACCCATCCCTGACCCCCACCAACTGCAACACTCAGGAGAGCAGGCCCTGCACCTCGCCAAGGCAGCATAATAGAGTCAGCCTTGTCAGCTTAGGTGTGGGTGAGCCAGGCCCAAAAAAGAGAGCATGGGAGAGCTGTCCCCATTACCCATTTGTCTTGTGGTGGTTTGGGCAGGGGAGAGTTGCCCTCCTCCCCCACGCCTATCAACACCTGGGGCAGGAGGGAGAGTTGTCCCTGTGGTTGTAAGAGTGGGAGAGCCAACCCTGTTAGTGCAGGTGTGGGTGAGCCAGCCCCGAACTTGTGAGCATGGGAGAGCTGTCCCCATTTCACATCTGGCTTACCAACTCTACAGCTGCCCAGGCCCAGACCCAAGGTTGTGACTTGGTCCACCCCATCATCTACATCATCTATGATCTGCTGGAGCACGTGAAGGGACTTGACCTGGAGACCCAAAGCTGCAGGAGCTCCACAACACAGGGCAACAACAAGATATCCAGGAGGAGTCCTAGCGAGGGCCCAGCATGGATAGTGTAATAGAAACCAGAGGCCTCGAACCAGACTAATAACTCTTTGCAATGAACACTTTCAAGTAAAGATATATGGACAAAGGGTTTATGGCATGGCTCACTGTGTCACACTACAGATTCCATGACAAGATTTTTAAGTTTTTCCCTTTTTTAAGTTTTATTTTTCTTTTCTCTTGAATATTTTTTATATGGAGAGTGTGCAGGAGCAAAGGGCAATTGCGAACGGATAGGGAAATGAATGGGATCAAGATACATGATGTAAAAGACACATAGAATAAATTAATTTTTAAAAAATGAAAAATAGACCATGAATTTGAGAAGGAACAAGATGGGGGATATATGTTAGAAGTTGCAGGGCGTAAAGCGAAAAGGAGAAATAATATACTATAATTTCAAAAACTACATAAAAATAGATTTAAAAGAATTTTTAAACTGTTTTAAATTTTGACTTTTTTTAAATTAACACAATTCTTTTATTGATTCTTTGTAAAGTTCACATCATGTGTCCCAATTCCACTCATTTGCAAGTCTTTCCATGTCTGTACTCCACCCTTGTAGCCTCCCACCTCAAAATAAAATAATAAAAAAACAAAAAATGAAAAACCACTTCACTCCTCCATCTTTCCTGTCTCTCCATCACATATTCCTTTTGCAGTAGCCTTGGGAGCTGTGGTGTGTCACACAGGACACCCTTTTGCCCAGACAGCTTTACTTGCCAATGTTCATTGCAATGAGTTGTTGGTTTGGTTCAAGGCTTCTGGCTTCTGGTACACCATCTGGACCCTCACTGAAACTTCTCTTGGATATTCTGCTGTTGCCCAGAGTTCTGCAGGACTGGTCCCTTCACACACTACAGCAGGTCATAGATGGGGTAGATGTTGGGGTGGGCCATCTCAAAGCCCTGGATGTCAGCCTGGGTGGTAGCTGAGTTGGTCAGTCTGGGTCTCCACCGGGACTGCCCTCCTCAGGTGAGGGTCAAGGCCAGTTCTCCCAAGTGCATGGTGAGGGGTGGGGCTAGCTCTCCCTTTGCGGGTGGAGGTGGGGAGTAAGAGGAGAAGGTGGGGGTGGAAGGGTGGGGGGATGGAGGGGCAGTTCTCCCAGGGCCCTTGAGGGTCGGGGCCAGCTCTCCCATGCCCACACCTCAGGGACCAGGGAGAGGCGGTAGCTCTCCTGATGAGGCAGCTGGTGAGGGGCTGGACCAGCTCTCTGGTGCCCAGGCCACCAGGGACAGCTCTCCATACCTCTGGGTGGTAACATGGACATTAACAAAGCCCCTAGCTGCAGTAGGGCCACAGACCCAGACATGGCCCTGGGTCGCAGCTGGAGCCTGGACTTCACCACTGCCTCAAGTAGCCTTACAGGCCACCCACATCAGCTTGCTCTTCACCGCGGTCCTCTCTTCAGTTCTGCTTCTCTCCACAGTGTACGAACCACTCTGCCTCTCCTTTTCTCCCATTTCTCTACCACATACCCTTTCATCACAGTGGCACCCACCCACCCACCCCAGCCCGTGGGGTACCAGGAGGCCTTTGTCTGCCTGCCGCCCCACACACAATAAATTTAAAAAGAATGAATTTGATTTTTAAGCTAATTGAGAAAATCATCCTAGGAAGAGCGAACAAAGAGAATAAAGGTATTCTTTCAAACAGTTTACCGAACCCTTCCAAACATGACTCCCTGAAGCTTCCTGCTCTTCTCCCCTTGCTGTGAAGAGCAGGAACACTTTTCTTCTTTCTTTACTCAGTGAACTTATGTTCCTCCTTTGGAACACACACTAATTCTTGGGCTTTGCAGATTCTCCAATTTCTCTCACAGCTGCTCAGCTGTGCTGTTAGGATGAGAATACAGCGTTGGGCCATATCTAGTAGAAGAAGCATGCTGCGTTGCAATATAGCTCTATTTTTAAAACCAGGAGGCAGGTTGGATTGTGCCTATAGTTTGTAGTTTGCCAACCCCTGGGATAGGTATCAGACAGACACATCCTCTCAAGGATTTCCTCATCCTCTGAACTCGTGTGTGTGTGTGTGTGTGTGTGTGTGTGTGTGTGTGTGTGCACTGTACAACCTAAATTACTCATGCTCCAGTGGATATCCTACTGAGATTCACATGTAACTGAACGTTCTGTAATCTATTGAATAATCCTATCATCACCAAGTAGAACACCCCGTCCTTATAACAATGCCAAAAAATGTAACTGCCCTTTTCCGGTTAAACTGGAACAGACGCTGGCTTCTTTTTAGTGTACCACTTCCCAGTCTTTATCTTTACATCACAGCCTTCTGTACTCTCCATCTTGTCCAAGTTCATTAATTTTTGAAAGACTAAGAAAGTAATTTTCATTTCCTTGAGAAGTGTGTGAAGAATTAAGAAAGTTTGTCACAGCAGGGATGTGTGTGTTAGTGGGTACAGAGGATAATTGTGTCAAGGTCTGTGTCATTCTGTGTGTTTGAAAGCTGTTCATTTGATCATCTGATGACCCTCCCGGCAGCACAAGCAGACACCGATTTTTCATTGGAACTGTTCTCAGCCACTCACAGGGTTTCTCCAGGGCAAACCTATTTTCTCTTATCTGCAATCAAAACTGTGTTTCCCATGGCTGGAGAGATGACTCTGTGTTAAGATCACTTGCTGCTCTTACTGAGAACTGAGTTCAGTTCCCAGCACCAACATGGCAAGGCAGCTCACAACTGCCTGTGACTCCAGCCCCAGAAGCTCCAGAGATTTCTTCTCATCTCCAGGGAACCTGCACGCATATGACATACACATACAAAGATGTGTACACACAAAAAAAACATAAAGACACACATGCACACTCACAAAGATGCACACATACATACAAAGACTCACACACACATACATACAAATATACATACATACAAAGACACAAATGCATACAAACACACACAAAGACACATATACCTACAAAGACACACATGCACATATACACACAGATACAGATGCACACTTAAAAAGATGCATATATACATACAAAGACACACACAATCAAAGATGCATACACAAAGGTACACACACACATATACAAACACATACCTGCAAAGAACACACACACAAAACAGTGATGCACACTCAGAGAGAAAAATTAGGAAATAAAAAATTTAAAAAGTAGCTGGGCTGAGGTGGTGCACACCTTTAACCCCAGCACTCAGAAGGCAGAGGCAGGTGGATCTCTGACTTCAAGAGCAAGATCCAGGACAGGCACCAAAACTACTCAGAGAAACCATCTCAAAAAACCAAGAAAAACAAAGTAAAAAGTAAATCACAAAGATTTTGATTTATTTAAAGAGATTTCAGGCAATAAAAAGCTGTGTAGAACCTTTTTCTGTTTTGGGTTGCAGGACGTTAGTTACCAATTGAGGAAGCGCAGGTTGGAGTTTGAGAATCTGGGAGCCAATGCTCGCGAGGCACCTTTTCTCTGTGGTTTAGATGGTCTTTATTAACATATATTAGACATAATAATGTATTTGTAATGACATTTTCATACGTGTGTACAGTCGGTTTTAACCATATGTACCTGCTACCTTCTCCTTACCCCCTCCCTGCTGGCTTAATTGAACCAATGACTTCTATAACACAGTTGCTTACTGCCAACTCCCACCTCGGCTTCCTCCTGCTAAGGACCTGTGGCAGCGTCTTAATTTTCCCATGACATTCACGTCAGTGTATCAGTGGTGTGTAGCATTAATCCTGGGCTGAGGAAGTATGAAGAAAGACTTACAGCTGATCTTCCCTATGCTGCTGTTAACTGCAGTCATGGGATATGGCCATCCTTGACACTTACAGACACAAATATTAAACACCTATATCACCAGTCCACATTACCAGGTGCAAGTCATGTAATGCCTCCTTCCTTCTGTTTTGTATTCCAGTCACCTCCAAGTTCACCTCTTCATAGGCCCCTGTTCGTGCTGGAAATATTCCTCCTAAAACACGGATCTCAGCATGTCACTCTGTGCCCTAGACTTACATTCAGGGACTTCTCCTTTGGTCCTACCTATTGTCCCAGGCTTGACCATCAGCGTCACACACAACCAGCTCCACACGTTGCTGTGCTTCTTTGAAGCAAGGATGTGCTTTCTTTCAATTCTTTCATTCATTCACAAATATTAGCTGAATGTCTGATGTAAGCCAGAAATGTCAAAATACACAGTAGATAAAATGATGGAATGATATTACACCAGTGTAGTAAGAGCTATGACCACAGAGGCATGGCGAGCATACAGCAAGGACAGTTATCAACACTGAGGAGGGAGTAGGGGTGGGAAGTGGAAATGAATGTTACGTTTCTGAAATGTAATTCAGCTGTGTTTCTCCTCTTTTCATTTGGTAAGTCTGAAAACCATGTGGGAGTGTAACTGTAATATCTACTGCAGATTCATCCCAACAAAGATATCTGACCAGCTGGACATAGTAACATTACTTGTAATCCCAGAACCCAGGAGACTGACACAAGAGGATGGTGAGTTCAAGTCTAGCCTGGGCTACATAGCCCCTCTCTCTCCCTCCTCCCTCCCTCCTCCATCCCTCCCCTTTCCCTCCTCTCTCTTACCCCCCCCCCACATCTTTTCAAGGTATATATTTTAATGTTCCTGCCTTCATTATCACTACTATCATCTTGACTATTAACATTACATTGTAAAAACTTAACAATGCATCCATCCTCCAGGTTATCCCCAAACACATACTTAAATAATCACATAGCCAATCAGGAGTACATTTCTGCTTCTTACCATATCCACAAACAACAGTCAATACAGATGGCAATTTGACATTTTTTTATACTCAATATTAAGACTGGAGATATTTTTGAAGGAATAAATTTTGATGTAATTATTTCTTGGTATTTGGGAGCATTTTTCTAGTGCTGAAGTTCAAACTGAGGGCCCTGTACATGCTAAGAAAATCCTATACCACTGAAATACATCCCAGCTTTGGGAGTTTTCATTGCCATCAGACAATTATGTAGGTAATATCTTCTGTGAAGGAAGCTCTCTAGACATACTCACTGTATGTTCAGCATTCATTTTTGCCAGATGGGTGAACACATTGCCTTCTTCAGGTAAATGTGTTACTATGTAGATAGTAGTGTCATAGACCATCTCTCAGACCTTTTAAGAAATCAAACAAGATGATATACAAGCCTGTTTTATTGGTCTGGGGCAAATGAACTTTTTGGTTTCAAGCTCGGCAGTCCTGTAGAATGGTGTTATTAGAATAATCTATTGTACCACGCTGCGTTAAGCCTGGATACATAGTCTCAGAAGTGGGTTGACAGACATACTCTCTAAAGCACAGCTCTGGAAAACAATCACTTCCCAGCGGATCCTCAGCTAACACCTCTTACATCACCAGGAGCCCCAGTCATGATATGAATCTAATGAATAAATTAACCAGTGGCATTTCTACCCAAATAACACTGCTCCCAGTGGGTAACAAAATTGAAGAAGTGTATTTTGAAATTTTTTTTTACTGAAATGCCAATTCTTTCACATACTCTAATTTTTTAAAAGTTCTCTTATTTTTTTAAAAATAACTCCAAGAGGAAAAATGTTTTAAAGATAGAATCTGTTAAGTGTAATTATATATCTGGAGAGGGGTAGTTGCAGAGTAGTTCTTTTTAATTCCTATATTTTCTGTGTTTTTAGATCTCTTTCAAGGCAAATAGACTTTGAGGAGTATACACAGTTTTTTTAAAACAAGAAAATCAACTTTCCTGGCTTGAAACTTCTGCTTATTTATTGTCCTACATAGATCAAGTTGTCTGATGTTTTCTCAGTGAGTACTCATTATATGTGTATCTTTGCCTCCACCCTAATGGTAGTCATTGAAAAACATTCACCAAATGTTAATTAAATAAAATAATCCAGAACTAAGCACCATTTTTTTTCCTACTACCACCTGGGACAACACTTCATGAAGTGCAGCCCATTGCTGCCTTATCATGATTGCTTGGTGAATTCCAGCCTAAAAGAATGGAAGTGAGGATAGAAGAGGAGCGGGATGGGATCTCTAAGAAGTCCTCTGAATCATCGCACCTGGTGTCCCCACCAACATCCTCCCTCTTAGCAACACTAGAATGCTATGTCTGTAATTGCCCCGGGCTATGTTTATGATTTTATGATTTTTGTTTGTTTTGTTTCTAAACAGTGCTCACTCCAGACCTGAACCTTCTTCACACATCTCTCATATATTCTTGGCTACTTGTTTGGCTTCTTCCTCACTTCCCCCACTGTGTGGTGTGCCTAAGGACCCCTACTGTAAGATACATTTATAGCCGGGGTTAATTGCTGTCAACTGAAATACACCCACATCGTGAGTGGAATGTAATATGATTTTCCACACTGTCACCATGGCCTGCTTAATTACTGAACAAAGTACACCCTGCCTCTCCAGGAGATATTAACCTAGGTATGTCCTTTGCAAAACTAAGACACTAGCCCTAAAAAGCTCACCTCCTAAGGCTGATGGCCTTTGAAAGACTTTTCTCAGTACAAGCAAGTATGGTTGCTTGGTGGACTTGTTGGTTGACTGGTCAAGGCCTTGCTTTGCGGCTCAAGCTGACTTTGAACTTGTGATCCTCTGCTTCAGCCCTCCCAGTGTTGAGATTACAGTACCCACCACACCTCATTCAATGTGGTACTTGTATTCAAACTCTCAGTTCAAAAGGACGTTAATGCTGACTGAGAATTGATTCCCAAGAAAAAAAAGAAATGCTGATTTTACTTCCTAATAACTCTAGTGCCAAGATGAAGGTTTTGAAGCCTTCCAGTTGTCTAGGAGGGCAACCTTGGATCAGGATCTCTCATTCAATATTTTGGCAGAAGCAATCGGCCACAAGATGTGGGCAGCAGCTACAGCGACACCTGCTACACGAATATGCATATACCCTGTGCTGTATAGATAGCCAGGGCTTCATCAAACTGTATAGAGGAGACAAATAATGGCTGGTACAAGATTCATGTCAACATCGTAGGCTCTGAAACATTATTTAGCAGACATATCACTAAACTAACTCAGAATGACTATTTCCCATGATAAGTAACCTGACCCACTGGTGAGGTATAGGTATGAGAAGCCAAATACAGACCTAACTAATGGTTGGGAGGAAAAGGTACAAGTACTCTTCACCAACAGAACTGTATAGTAACCCAAACCTCCCACCCATTTCTCATTAAAAAGTGCCCATTTGTTTCACCTTTACATTCAAATGTGTATTTAGAGCAAGTCAGTATATATCTTTATTTAGTCAGTGGCTTTCCATTTTTCTAATCTAAGATGTATCCATGAGTTAAGAAGAATAAAGGGGTTGATTGAGCAAGGAAGAGGGTATTGGACTGTACTGATTGGACTGTTGATTGAGCCGTAACCCAAGCTGCCTGCCGCTCATCAGGCAGTGAGTGACCTCAGATGCATGAGTACTTTCTAAGATATGGCCCTGCCTGGTGCACAAACCAGCAAACTACATGGCAAATCCAAGAGATTGGAGAATGACTGACATGTGTCTACTTCTCTTTCTTGTTCCTTTTCTTCAGCACCCATCTGTACCCTAAGGCTCATGCTTGACAGATGTGCTTAAGTATTGTGGTACATTTAAAACAGCAAGCTCAGATAAACTCTTAGAGCAGGAGAGTCCACCTCTGGAAACTTCTGTCCTAGCTCTGGCCTCTACTTTCTGTTCCCTCTTTCATTTTGCTGACATTGAGCCTTTAATCTTCACCTTTGACTTCCCCTTTTTCTAGACCCTTCTCGGTATGAATAGACAAATCGTATGCTCTTTGACTGAAACATATTCTCACTAAATATTCTGTTCCTGATTGTTAATTTGTACATCAAGTTTAAAGCTAAGAACAGCATATTACTGATTATGATGGTTAGTGTTAACTGTCACTTTGATAAGCCTCTGGGCACATCTGTGGGGAAGTACCTTGATCCTTGATTGCAATGACCGAGGTCGAAAGATCTGCCCACTGTGGGTGAACCATTCTCTGCCCAGGATCCTGAACTACATTAAGAGTATAAAGGGAACTGAACAGCAGCATGTGACCATGTCCTCTAGTTCCTGACTATGGATGAAATGTGACAAGCAGGTTCAGTGTCCAGTTGCGTTGACTTCTATGTCATGATAGACTTTACTATGAGCTCAAATAAGCCATTTATCCCTTTAATTGACTTTTTTAGAATGTCTAATCATGACAACAGGAAAAGAAACTATATACTGATATCATCCTAAGCTGCAAACTTATTCTAAACATGAATTGGTGTGTGTGTTTTGAGATTATTAGAAGAAAAGTCTAAGAAGACTTGCAGGCAGTCTTTTCCTCATGCCCCATCCCAACTACAGATGCCAGAATCCATCTGTACCAAACAGCATGCCCACGGACGAGAGTCTTAGCTTAGGTGAAATAACTACTTTTGTCTTTTCTCCACATTTCTTCATTATTCTTGTTCACTCCATTCCTTCCATGCTCAGTATTTATGATGCCAGGCAACACAAAACAGAAGCCATCACCATGGTATCTACGACAAAGGTAAGCAAGGGAGAAATTCCGAGTTACTGAACCTCCCAACAGAATATGTGTGTTAGCCTACTTGGGCATCCTCAACAAAACACCCTGGACTGTTTAACAACTGACACCTACCTTCTCACAGGCCTGGAGTCTGACACCATCTGGTAACAGGGATGTTCGTTCTTGGATGTGCTGGCTAATCTTGAGTGTCAACTTGATGATTTTAAATCATCTAGGAGATAATCCTCTGGGATTGTCTGTGAGCAAGTTTTCAGGGAGGTTAAACTGAAAAAGGGTGGTCTGCCCTGAGTGTGGGAGCTGTTATTCCACGGGGCTACAGTCCTGGACTGAATAAAATGGAGGAAGTAAACTGGGCATTAGCATCCATGTCTCTGTTTCCTAACTATGGACACAATGTAACTAGCCTCCTCTTCTCCTGTCACCATGCTTTTGTCATCACGATGGGCTGCATTGTCAAACGGTGAGACAAAATCAGCCCCTCCTTCCTAAGGTGCTCTTGTCAGGTATTTTGTGCAGTGATGATAAAGTATCTAAAGCAGTAAGGAGGTCTCTCTTCCTGCAGTGCAGGCAGCTGTCTTTTCCCTGTGACCTCACATGACCTCCCTTCTGTGCACTCACGTGGAGAAAGAAAGCGAGAGATAGAGCAAATAAGACCAGGTCCTTCCCTAACAACCTCTTTAACCTTAGTTACACTCTCAAACAAACAAACAAACAAAAACCTGCCTCCAAAAATATTCCTTACAGGGTCTGAGAATCTACGTTAAAATTGGGAAGACACAAACATTCAGTCTAGCACAGTGGGTGAGGTGGAATCATTCCAGACAAGTTGAGAAGGGTGTAAGCTCCTTGGACTCGGACCTTCGTTTCCGTTCGTATTAACTAACGGCGGGGTTAGTGCTAAGAACGACGGTGGTGGTTGTGGTGAAAGTCATAGACATTAAGTCAGTAGCAAAATTGGAAGAGAAAAACACTGCAGCTTTGATCTAGCTAAGTGAGATCAGCATTAACTACAGTCATTTACTTGAAATTGAAGAGTAATTTAAAATTGAAGGGTGTAAAGTTCCCTTGTCTGGTTAAGCCCACTACTAATACTCAGCATTATACTTCTCCAACTCCACAGTATCACTTGATAAGTCCCTCAAAAGAGGGACTTAATAGCAAAAGAAGTAAGCACTAGCTACACGGAAGAGAGCATTGCCAAGGAAGTACTCTCTTTATTCTCTTTCATTCATTCCCTAATTATTGACTAATTATCTTCTACTGTCTGACAAATTCAACAAACGAAATCAGGTTGCCCTTACAGCAAAATGACCAAAGGCCCTGTTAAGAAAACACGACACAAAGCTGGACTGAAAGCGGAAAGAGTTAAGGGCTATGAAGTCCTCCTGGACAGAGACAACGGTGGCCTAAACTACAGTGAAACTCAGTAATTAACAGAAAAACAGGCAAGTTCCAGGGATAGACCACTGGGAGGTATGATCAGCTCATCTGGAAAGATAATTCTTATAATCAGGAAGAAAAGAGAAGCTTTGGGTACCATTCAATATTAAGGTTATAATACCTATAGTTGAAATTAGCATTTACCATGTATCTTTACATACATAAAATGTTTGCAAGCCTGATGAGGGCAGGATGCTACAAAGCACTTGCATATGTGTGTGCACTCACTAGCTGGGTAACCTTGGAAAGGTTAACGGTTAACTTTTTTGTGCCTCTATTTCCCTGAGTGCTTTGTCACATTTCAGTAAGTCAATGTATGTCCTAGACCTCATAAACTTTTGTTTCTAGTCACTGGGAAATTCTTCTATAACCACCTTAACACTCCAGGAAATACATCCACCCCGATGCTATTTGCCAACCCATGCTACCATGTCAGCAAACATCTCAGCCTGGCCCTCAGCAATAAAAGCACCATATAGCAAAACTCGGTACATTCTGCAACCCCAGGGCCAACCTACAGATAATGATGGAATGGAAAAGGAAGGCCAGATCTCTTTGCTGTCATTTTTTTTTCTGAACAATGTTTTTCCATTGACAGTTACAAGGGACAAGTGTACAATTTAAATTTTGGTAGTTCCACTTTAAAGTAACAAAGAGTCCAGAAATAGGACCACATAGACATGACCACTTAGCCTTACTGAAGAAACAAAGACACTGCAATGGATGAAGAGTGATCTTTTAGCATTGGTTCAACTGGCCATACCTAGATTGTAGAAAGAATTTATGACTTCAGGTTCACACAAAGGTTTTAGATATGACACTGTGGTGGTTTGAAAGAAAATGGCCCCCAAAGGCAGTGGCACTATTAGGAAGAATGGCTTTGTTGGAGTAGGTGTGGCCTCGTTGGAGGAAGTGTGTCACTGTAGGGGTGGGTTTTGAGGCCTCCTTTGCTCATGCTTTGCTCAACACATATGAAGTTTTCAGAGAATAGAAATATTTTTTAAGAACAGTATTATTTTAAGCAAGTGGCTTTTTGGTAAGACATGCTAGAGGATAGCTTGGCAGTGCCTTTCAAAACTAAAAATGGTTTTATCATACAGCCCCCAACTTGCAATACTGAACATTTATTCCAGAGAAATCAGACATATTTTCATGGAGGGACTTGTAAGTTACTATTCATAGCAGCTTTACTTGTACTTGCCCCAAATTGCGATGTACCCAAGTGACCTTCAGTGGATAAATAATACACAAACTGTGGTAGTCTACGCTCGGAGATACTACTCAGCATGGTAAAGAGAGGACATTATCTGAACAAATCCTAGGAAATGACAGTGGATGAATAACCAACACAAGAGGTTAATTACTGTGTGGCTAAATTCACACAACTTTCCCGAAATGACAATATAACAGATACAGAGAATGAACAGCTGTTGCCAAGGATTAGATGGGGAGATAGTATGCACATGAATCACTAAAAGTGATGTAAGGGAGCCCTATGGTTATGGTGCAGTTTTGTCTTTATTATGGAAATGATAATGTAAGACTACACATAATAAAACTGATGTAAACATACATTTCATTAGTTAAGCAGAGAAACAGAACCCAAAGGAAGGCACAACTGATAATCAATTGATCAGTAAGTAGACTTATTTGATTTTGATTCACTTTGTTATATGTTTGTTTTTGTTGTAATTTTCACTTTTTTTCACTTTTTGAGATGGGGTCTTAGCCTAAGCTGACCTCAAATTCACTATGCAGCAGAGGATGACCTTCAGCTCTTGATTCTCCCTGCCTCCTTCCAAATGCGATTGTAGGCATGCACCACCATGTAGAGCTTAAGGAGAGACATTTGAGGATTTCTCTCATGAAATTATGGAATTTAAGACAACCTCTGTGTGCTCAAGAACAGGGAAAGAGTCAGCCTGGCTCAGCCCAAGTCAGAAGTCTGAGGACCTGGGCAGGGAATACAGCAAGTTCAGCATGACACTGGAGTGTGACACTACAAGTCAGAGGCTGGAGAACCTGAAGTTTTAATGTCCAAAAACACAAGAAGATTAGTTTCCCATTTCCAAGAGATGGAAGGAAGAAACAGCTTTGTTTAACTTTGCTTTGCCCAGGCCCTTAGACAATTAGCTAGTGTCTTTGATACTACCGAATAGAAGATCTTCCTTATTCAATCTATAGATTCAAATACCAATTTCTTCCAGAAAATCACTCATAGACACATCCAAAAAGAGTGCTTTGTTGACTACCTGTGTAACCCTTAACCCAAGAAATTAATACCTAAGGCTGGCTATCATACACTCACAGAAAATACTATGACATGGTAAATCTAAATAATCATATGAATTGTACTAATGTCCATTTCTGGCTTAAATACTATACTTACATAACATCTTTACACTGGAGGATGTTATTTAAAGGCAAGATATTTGGTATCCTCTTTCTCTCCAAAACCTCCTGTGAGTTTATAATTATTTCAAAACTAAAATGTTACAATAAGAAAAAAATAAGTAAAAGACTTTTCTGAATGTCAACTTAAGTTATTATTTTAAGCTCATCTTTCAATATTCCATACACACAATTCTCTGAAAGTTCCTTTTTCTATTAATTCATATTTTGTGCACACAAAATTGAAGAAGGTGACACTTAGCTAAAGGACAAAGGACGCTCGCATACATTTTAATGAAGTTTACAAGACTGATGATTATTTCCCACGGTCTGATGCCATATGTTTTTTCAGATGACAAATGATATTTACAACTGCAATGGTAATGAGATGGCTCTTTCTTGAATTATTATTTCTTCATACAAAAGAAATTGGCAGCGGGAAAGCAATCCACAGACAAAAATCTAATGCTGATGCTCTCATTACAATAAGGAGCTGAAGCCACTCTCACAGGTCTATTAAAGCTGAATCTGTATTCACCTCTTTAAAACTCACTTATCCTGACAGAGTTGAGTGGTAGAGGAAGTGTACCACCTACTTGTCCAACAAGATTCAACATTATATTTTTTAACTGCCATAAAGTAGATGATGAGAGACTAGTTAGACAGATGAAAAGATAAGAATAGAAAGCCCAGCGTAGGCTCAAGCACCACATAAGCACGTGAAGATAATAAAAGGCACGTTCTACCTACAGATCTGCCAGCTTGCTTAATAAATGGTGTCAGTAGAAGTTTACCATCAAGAAACAAAAAGGAAGACTGTGAAAAGTAGATGTCCTCCTGGAGCATTAAGGCACTAAGGCAGGGGAAATCAACCCCATGCTGAGGTCAAACCAGGAAACATATTAAGGGTGCATCCTTGTGAGTGTCTTTAAGGGGAATCTGCATTTTCCTATAGTATTGACAGCAACTATTTCAAATACTTTTAAACTAGTGTGTATCTAAGATGTATTAGTATCCTGAGGTTGACATAACAAATAATCAAACACTGGTCGGCTGAGAGCAGCAGAAATGCATCTTATCCAAGCTTGAGGCGAGGAGTCTGAAGCCAAGGTGTTGGCTGGAGTTGTTCCTTCTGAAGGCTCCAAGGGAGACTGTTCCTGCTTCCCTCTCAGCTTCTGGTATTGTAGGTTTCCTGTGGTGCTCCTTAGCTGGTAGTTCATTGATACAATGTCTGCCAAGTTTATTATACAGCCTTCACCGTATCTAATGTCACAACTGACCTCCTTGCACAGATACCATCAATGGATTGAAGCCCACCCTAATCTAATACGACTTTGTGCTAACTTGATCCCTCCTGGAAAGATCCTACTTCAAATAAGGTCACATTCACAGGTTCTTTTGTGGGATACTGTAAGCCAGTATACAAACAATCTGCTGATGCACTCCAGCTTAGATTATCAGCTTTTACTATCGATTTGATAGTGAAAAAATATACAATTGGAATAATTCCAAATACATTAAAATATTTTATATCAAACATTACAAAATATTTAAATAAATGCTTGTCCACTCAAGAGAGAAATACATTATAAGTGTACCACTAAACAAAAATTTATACATAAAATAAGATTGGTACATTTATATGAACTGAGTTAAATTTTATAGGCTTAATAATAGTGAGAGAGCAGGTAATCCTGACAGAAAATCAACAGAGAAATAATAGAAACTAACAGATGATATGACTCAAAGGTATTAACAGAGATCTATAGAACATTTCACCCAAACACAAAAGAATACACCTTCTTCTCAGCACCACATCAAACCTTCTCCAAAACTGACCATATACTCCATCATAAAGCAAGTCTCAACTGATACAAAAGAATTGAAATAACCCCCTGTATCTTATCAGACCATCATGGATTAAAGCTGGATTTCAACAACAACAGAAACAACAGAAAGCGTAGAAACTCATAGAAAGAGACCACTGGGTCAAGGAAGAAATAAAAAAAAGTTAAAGACTTCCTAGAATTCAATGGAAATGAATGCACAAAATACTCAAACTTATGGGACACAATGAAAGCAGTGCTAAGGGTAAAGTTCATAGCACTAAATGCCTTCATAATGAATTTAAAGAGATCTCATACTAGTGACTTAACAGAACACCTGGAAGCTCTAGAACAAAAATAAGCAGACACACCTAAGAGGAGTAGATGGCAAGAAATAAGCTGAGGGCTGAAGTAACAACAAAATAGAAACAAAGAGAACAGTACAAAATCTCAATGAAACAAAGAGTTGTTTCTTCAAGAAAATCAACCAAATAGATAAATCGTTATCCAAACTAACTAAAAGGCAGAGAGAGAATATCAAAATCAACAAATCAGAAATGAAAAGAGTATAACAACAGACCCCAAGGAAATCCAGAGAATTATTAAGTCATCCTTCAAAAATCTATACTCCACAAAATTGAAAAATCTAAAAGAAATAGACAAATTTCTTGATAGGTACCACTTACCAAAGTTAAATCAAGATCAGATAAACAATTTAAATACACTGATAACCCCTAAGGAAATAGAAGTAGTCATTAAAAGTCTCCCAACCAAAAATAGACCAGGGCCAGGAATTTTTAATGCAGAGTTCTACCAGACTTTCAAAGAAGAGCCAATAACAATACTCTTCAAATTATCCCAAAAAAACAGAAACAGAAGGAACATTGTCAAGTTCTTTCTATGAGGCCACAGTCACCCTCATACCAAAACCACACAAAGGCTCAACAAAGAAAATTGCAGACCAATTTCACTCATTGGTGCAAAAATACTCAATAAAATACTGGCAAACCAAATCCAAGAAAACATCAAAAAGACCATCTACCATGATTAAGTAGGCTTCATCCCAGAGATGCAGGCATGGTTCAACATATGAAAATCTGTCAATGTAATCTACCATATAAACAAACTGACAGAAAAAATACATAATCATCTTGTTAGATGCTGAAAAAGTGTTTGACAAAATCCAATACCCCTCCATGATAAAAGTTCTGGAGAGATCAGGGATACAAGGAGCACACCTAAACATAATAAATCAATATAAGTAAGCCAACTGCCAACATCAAATTAAATAGAGAGAAACTTAAAGCAATTCCACTAAAATCAGGAACAGGACAAGTTGTTCACTCTCTTCATATTCAATACAGTAGCTGAAGTTCTAGCTAGAGCAATAAGACAAAGGAAATCAAGGGGATACAAATTGGAATAGAAGAAGTCAATTTTTCTTTTGGGCCACCAACTAGCTCCCAAATCATGATATAGAGACAGTATTAGATATGAAGGCCCAGCCTTACCTTATGCTAGCTCTTATAACTTAATTTAACCTGTTTCTCTTCATCTATGCTTTGCCTGAGGGCTTTTAACCTTTCTTTCATTCTGTATTTCCTATTCTGTGTCTGGCTGGATGGTGGCTGCCTGGCTAACTGGCCCCAAGCATCTTCCTCTCTTTCTCCCTCATTCTCTCTCTGCTCTCCCTGACCCTAAATTCCTCTTACTACTTATTCTTTCTGCCCACCAGTCCAGCCTATCCCTCTACTGTCTAGTTATTGGCCATTCAGCTTTTTATTAGACCAATCAGGTGCCTCAGTCAGGCAAGGTAAAACAGCAACACATCTTTACACAATTAAACAAATGAAGCATAAACAAATGTAACACCTCTTTACATAGTTAAACAAATGCAGCATAAACAAATGTAACACACCTTTACATAGTTAAAGTAATATTCCACAACATAAACAAATGTGACACATCTTTACATAGTTAAAACAATATTCCACAAGTAAAAGTATCATTATTCACAGATGATATTATAGTATACATAAGCGACCCCAAAAACTCTACCAGGGAATTCCTACATCTGATAAACACCTTTAGTCAAGTGGCTGGATACAAGATTAAATAAAAACAAATCAGTAGTCCCCCTATATACAAAGAATAAATGGGCTTGGAAAGAAATCACAGAATCAACACCCTTTACAACAGCCTCAAATAATATAAAATATCTTGGTGTAACTCTAACCAAGCAAATGAAAGACCTGTATTACAAGAACTTCAAGTCTTTGAAGGAAGAAATTGATGAAGATATCAGAAGATGGAAACATCTCCCATACTCATGGATTGGTAGGATTAACATAGTAAAAATGGCCATTTTACCAAAAGTAATCTACAGATTCAATGCAATCCCCATTAAAATCCCAACAAAATCCTTTACAGACCTTGGGAGAACAATACTTAACTTCATGTGGAAAAACAAAAAACCAAGGCTGGCTAAAACAATCTTATACAATAAAAGAACTTCTGGAGGTATCACCATCACTGATTTCAAGCTTTACTACAAAACTACAGTAATAAAAACCACATGGTATTAGCATAAAAACAAACAAGTGGATCAATGGAATCAAATCAAAGACCCAGAAGTAAATCCACACACCTATGGACACCTGATTTTTGACAAAGAAGCCGAAATTATACAATGGAAAAAAGAAAGCATCTTCAACAAATGATGCTGGTCTAACCGGATGTCAGCATGTAGAAGATTGCAAAAGATCCATATCTATCACCCTGCATAAAACTCAAGTCAAAGTGGATCAAAGACCTCAACATAAATCCAATTACACTGAACCTGATAGGAGAGAAGGTGGGAAGTAGCCTTGAATTCATTGGCATAGGACACAACTTCCTGAACAGAACACCAATAGCACAGGTACTAAGACTGACAATTAATAAATGAGACCTCATGAAATTGAAAGTTTTTGTAAGGCAAAGGACACCATCAATAGGACAAAATGGCAGCCTACAGAATGGGAAAAGATCTTCACCAACTCAACATCCTACAAAGGGCTGATTTCAAAAATATACAGAGAACTGAAGAAACTAGATACCAATAAACCAAACAATCCAATTTAAAAATGGGGTACAGATCTAAACACAAAATTCTCAACAGAAAAATCTCAAATGGACAAAAAACACATAAGGAGATTTTCAACATCCTTAGCTGTTTTGAAATACTTTTTTACACTGTGTAAAGATGTATCACTGTGATTGGTTTAATAAGGACCTAAATGGCTAACTGCTAGGCAGGAGAAAATAGGTATGATTTCCAAGGAGAGAGAGAATTCTGGGAAGAAGAAAGGCAGAGACAGAGATGCCAGTGAGACACAAAACAAGTCATACATATAGTACAGAGGAGAGGTAATGGAGTCACATGACAGAACATAGTTTAATAGAAAAAAGTTAAGTTATAAGAGCTAGTTGGGAAAAGGCCTAAGCTAAGGCCAAGCTTTCATAATAATAATGTTTCCCTATTGTTATTTTCAGGCTAGCAGTCCAAGATAATCTGACAATAAAGCTTACTACACTTAGCCATCAGGGAAATACAAATCAAAATGACTCTGAGATTCCATCTTACACCTGTCAGAATGGCTAAGATCAAAAACATAAGTGTCAGTTCATGCTGGAGAAGATGTGGAGTAAGGCAAACACTGTTCCATTGCTGGTGGGAATGCAAACTTGTACAACCATTTTGGAAGTCAGTGTGGCGGTTTCTCAGTAAACTGGGAATCAATCTACCACAAGACACAGGTATACCACTCTTGGGCATCTATCCAAAGGATGCTCAATCATACCACAAGGACATATGCTCAACTATGTTCATAGTAGCACTATTTGTAATAGTGAGAACCTGGAAACAACCTAGATGTCCCTCAACTGAGGAATGGAAAAAGAAAATGTGGTACATTTACACAATGGAATGTTACTCCGCTGTTAAAAACAAGGATACTAGGAAATTTGAAGGCAAACAGACGGAACCAGAAAAAACTCATGCTGAATGAGTTAAAAAAAATAAATAATCCAGACTGAGAAATACAAACACAGTATATACTCACTCATAAGTGGATATTGTCTATAAAACAAAGGATAACTATGCCACAATCCAGACCCAGAGAGACTAGGTATCAAGGAGGGTTCATGGCGGCGGGGGGGGGGGGGGGGGGAGGGGGAAGGGGGGACTCCCAGATCTCCCTGGGAAGGGAAAACAGAGATTTTGTGAGTAGAGTGAGGGCAGGTGGGAATGGGAACATGCGCCATCAGGTTGAGGGGGAGAGGCAGAAGGGGACAGGACTGAAAGAGACTACTTGAAAGGGGAAGCATTTCAGGGTCAGGCAAAAACCTGGCACAAGGGAATCTCCCAGAAATCTACAAGGATGACCCAAGCTAATTATCCTAGCAATAGTGGATATGTAGCCTGAACTGGCCATCTCCTGTGACCAGATTGGTGCCTAGTCCAATTGTCATCAGAGAGGTTTCATCCAGCAACTGATGGCAACAGATGTAGACACACACAGCCAAACATTAGGCAAAGTTTGGGGAATCCTGCAGAAGAGGGAGAGAAAGGATTGTAGGAGCCAGAGGGGTCAAGGATACCATAAGAAAACTCACAGAATCAACTAATCTGGGCTCACAGGGGCTCACAGAGACTGCATGAGACTGACTTAGGCACTCATCATATATGTTACAGCTGTATAGCTTGGTCCTCTTGTGAGACTCCTAACAGTGGGAACAAGGACTGCCTCTGACTCTTTTACTAATTTTTGGGACCCTACTCCTCATACTGGGTCACCTTGCCCAGCCTTAACATGGGGAGATGCTTAGTCTTAATGCCACTTTATATGCCATGTTTCGTTCATACTCATGGGAGACCTGTCCCTTCCTAAACAGAAATGGAAGAGGAGTGGTTTGGGGGATGGGAACAGAGGGGAGTCGGGGGAGGGACTGGAAGGAGAGGAGGGAGGGGAAACTGTGGCCAGGATGCAAAATTAGTTAATTAATTTAAAAAATGAACAATAAGCATGATTGGGCATGTCTTTAATCCCAGGACTCTAATGCAGAGTCAGGTGGATCTCTATGAGTTCAAGGCCAGCCTGGTCTACACACCAAGTTCCAGGCTAGCCAGGGCTGCACACTGAGATCTTATTTTAAAAAAATAAGCAAACTGACTCTCAATGGTAACAAGAGGGTAGTGGTTACAAACACCATCTTTACATATACCACCAGTGTAAATTATCCAGTCTTTTTCAGGGCCACTTTACTATCTGGTATCAAGTCTTAAAGCACGTCTGTCTAGAGTGCTCAGTAAATGACAAAGTCAAGTGGTCATAGCACCTACCTCTAATTCCAGCATTCAGAAGAGGAGACAGAGCTTTGCTGAAGCAAGCTGGCTAGCTAAACTAGCCATATTGGCAAGCTCTCAGCTCAACTGAGACCCTGCCTCAATCTATAAAGTATAGAATGGTTGAAGAAGACTCTTCACATCAATCTTGGGTATATGCACACATACCACACACACACACACACACACACACACACACACTCATATGATTTCTAAAAGTGGAATAATTGTCACTATGATATTCATTCTCATCCCTGGTTGGTAGCATTGTGGATAAATTTTCTTTTTTAAAAATCTGTATTTTCATGAATTACTTTTACATGAATTAATGATTTTAAGAAAGAGAAATATTTTTGCTATTCCGCCCTTTACCTTGGAAAAAACAATTCATTCTATAGTGAACTATATACAGTTTCACTGGAAATGATCAAATTATTAATCCATGAAGAGTGCACACCTTAGGGACTGGTCTTGTTGACTGGTCTTAACTTACACAAAGCCACAGCACATAGACGCCATCCCTGGAGGCAGATCTGTGGGAATAGGTGAATCTTTCTTCTGAGAACAGAATTCAGTTTGCAGGGATGACTCCTTGTTTTCCTTGGCCCATAAGAAGCTCTGAAATTACTTGCTGTCTTCAGACACTTTGATTTATAGGTAGATCTGAGCACGCTTTCCCAAAGGAGAGGGAATGCTACTGTGCACGGACTGTGGGAATAAACAATGTTGATGTTTGACAGCAGAAAAATCAATGAAAGGAACAATGAAAGAGAATTTGAGAACAAAGAAAAAGTATTATTAAAAATTATATCCTAAAAGTTTAAGTGTACTAATCAATGGAATTTCTGCTTAGGTGAAATTTTAGATTCAAAGAACGATCTGAGAACGAGTGAAAATATATTACTAATTAAGTCATCTAAACTCAGATCAGTATATTTAAAAGACAATAAGGGCAAAATAAAAATTTTTTAAAAAGAGACAATAGGCCGGGCGGTGGTGGCGCACACCTTTAATCCCAGCACTCGGGAGGCAGAGCCAGGCGGATCTCTGTGAGTTCGAGGCCAGCCTGGGCTACCAAGTGAGTCCCAGGAAAGGCGCAAAGCTACACAGAGAAACCCTGTCTTGAAAAACCAAAAAAAAAAAAAAAAAAAAAAAAAAAGAGACAATAAGGAAAGAAAATAAATAAAATGAGGGCACATAAAATAGTTCAATGGGTAAAGATGCTTGCCACTACGCCGGACAACCTGAGTTTGATTCCTGAAACCCACATGGTGCAAGAAGAGAAGTGATTCTCAAAAATTGTCTTTTGACCTCCACACGCATGCCATGGCACATGTGAACCCATACAAATACATACACACACTTACACACACATACATATACATACACACACAACAAATAAATAAATAAATGCAATAAAAAAATAAATATTTTCCAAAATACTGACATATTAGATAGAACAGCACATAATATGAATTAACTGCTTCACATTTGTGGATTATATATCATGTAAGTAATGGTTCCATTCTTAGTAGAAGCAAAGTTTTCCAGGGAAATAATATTTAATTGCATGTGCAAAAAAATCATAGATTTTTATGTTAAAGTTTTCATATCTTTCTTCTCCTAAAAACATGAAAATAATTATGGTATTTTCTTTTTATGTGTTCTTATATGATATTCCACCTAACTGCATGAAACAAATAATTCATTTCTCAGAACATGTCTGATGATAAATCATAAAAAAAATTCCCAGTCAGATACTGAGAGGAATTTGTGAAAGTTAAAAAGTACAAGAAACCATTACAAAATAGACTAATTAAATCTCATCCCATAACCACTTATCCAGTAAGCACTGTGCTATGTTTCAAAGATGCATATGGTCTACTGCCTATGTACCAGTCAGGTAGAGAGATACATAAACTCTTATTTTTTATATTTTCTTTCCTGGCTCATATTTTTCTAATTAATCAATAATGAAGGAAGGCATATTGATATCTTCAAGTTCTCCCTAGTAGCTGTTAATGTGTTAATTTACATGGCAAGGGGGAAGGTAATGACTGCTTTTCTTGCTGGTTTGACAAAATGCCTGGCAGAAGCAACTTAAAGAAGGAACATTGCATTGGCTCGTGGTTTGAAGGGGTAAAGCCCATCATAGCACTGAAGTCATGGCCCTGGGAGTATGAAGAGGATGGATGATCACAGAGTGTCTACCATTCAAGGAGCAGAGAGAGGGTATGCTCCCTTTCATTCAGTCTGGGACTACAGCCCATGGAGTAGGTCTTCCCTGTTCAGATAAATCCCTCTAGAAATATCCCATTAAACCACACAGAGGATTATTTCCTAGGGGGTTCCAAATCTAGTCCTGACAATAAAATTTAACTACTAACAAGTTCAACCCTTGCCAACTTGACATACAAACACATCACATTAAATCATAAATATTTCTTGGGCTGCAGAGATGGTTCAGTGGATAAGGGCACTGGCTGCTCTTACAGAGGATCTGAATTCCATTCCCATCACCTGCATGGCCACACAACTGTCTGGAACTCCAGTTCCAGGGCATCCAATATCTTCCTCTAGCATCTGTGGGCACCAGACATGCAAATCCTGCATGTCCAGACACATACACAGGCAAAACACCCACACATAAAATAAAATAATAAATTTTTAATTGTAACATTCCTACTCTGTCCCCTTTGCTGTGGCTATCGCTCTGTATAAATAAAATGTTAACTGGCCAGCAGCCAGGCAGGAAGTATAGGTGGGACAAGCGAAGAAGAGAATTCTGGGAACAGGAAGGCTGAGTCAGGAGACGCTGCCAGCCACTGCCATGAGTACCAACATGTACGATACTGGTCACGAGCCATGTGGCAAGGTATAGATTTATAGAAATGGGTTATTTTAAGATAGAAGAACTAGATAGCAATAAGCCTGCCATGCCATACAGTTTGTAAACAATTTAAGTCTCTGTGTGTTTACTCGGTGGGTCTAAGAGGCTGTGGGACTGGTGGGTGAGAGAGATTTGTCCTGACTGTGGGCCAGGCAGGACCAGGAAAACTCCAGCTACACCCCTTACCTTATCTTCCACTTTTGAGAACCAAGGGCAATAGCAATACTCCCTATAATATTTTGGGAGTCTCTTGAAAAACCCTGACCAGAAACTTCAAAGAGGGCTTGTCATGTTTGGTGTTGAGTTTTTGTTAAATGGTTGTTAGCTCTTGGAGGGAATCATTGTTAGCACAAATAGGAAACTTTTATTTAAACTATACACATATATTTATTCACTGGCTTAATCTTTTTAATTATTACATTTATTTATTTGGGTTGGGGAATGTACCAAGGGTTTCATGTGGAGGTCAGAGGATCCTTTTCTGCCACGTGAGTCACAGAAATGCACCTCGGGCCACTAGCAGTGCTTCTACCTGCTGAGTCATTTCTCAGTCTCCAAAACAGACTTTATTTTTTAAGATAAAGAACATGTTTCTACTCTGAAGAACTCTACAAACAGGTCAAGAGATATAACTAAAAAGACACACACAAGCTGGGCGGTGATGGCGCACGCCTTTAATCCCAGCACTCGGGAGGCAGAGCCAGGTGGATCTCTGTGAGTTCAAGGCCAGCCTGGGCTACCAAGTGAGTTCCAGGAAAGGCACAAAGCTACACAGAGAAACCCTGTCTCAAAAAACAAAAACAAAACAAACAAAAAAAAGACATACACAAGAATATTAAAACTTCATGTAAATGTGTGTTTAGTCAAATGTGGAAAAAAAAAAATCATGCAATCCACCCCCTGCGCCCAAACTCAGGATAGCTGAGTATCAAACCAACAAAGAAATATGGCAACTACAAAAAAATACACCAAAAATAGCTCTTTACTTTTATTAAACAATCTATACTTACAATGGGAATTTACTATCTATATCCCAGATACAGATATGAAAGAGGACATTCCTATTTGTTTTCTAAATGGAAGAATTTTAACACAATAGTGTGCATTAAAATATATAAAGGGCACTATCCTCAAGTACAGGAGGAAAACTTATGTGGAATGATGGGCTGGGGCTGGTATACAGCAGCCCAGCTCCTAACTGTGAGCACAGAACAGTATTCACCCTATAAATATCAAAACTGACAAAGTGCCAAGACGCCATCCACTGGAACAAAAGGATTTAAACTTTAGAGTCATTGGAGCGAAATTTCTGAATAATTCTTGCCATGCTTTAAGAAATGCCCTGAAGATAATCCATCAATTAAATGTTGGGGAAACAGTAAAGCCACCATCAATCTGGAATTAATTACAACTGACTCAGAACTGATTGGGGCAATGCATGCCATAGAATACAAAGATGGATGTGAAAATGTCAACTCAGACTATTTATCACAGCTGAAACTGGAGTTGTTTATGACTTTATGTTTTCCTACACTTGTCAGCAGCATTTTTGGACTTACAGAAACAATAAAACCAGGATGGCCCACACTTTCCCAATGTCCTTGTCATTACTAGGTTATTCCCATCTGAAGTTGCCCCGTGAAGTAGCACTGTTTATACAGCTAAATTATAACTTTAGTTTTATATTTAATATTTATAGTTGCTTTTATTGCCAGATAGCTGTTGTTGGTTTCAGGCTGTCCATACTCTGGAATTAGATGAGCAAAATTTGGCCCTGAACCCACATTTGACACATAAAATATAATTGTTCTGGTTTCCAGGTCCAGGAACCTGGTTCTGGTTAACGGCCAGGAACCAAGAGATGCAAACTTAAACTAGTCCTTGTAAGCACTGAGAAATTATGGAGAATGGGAAAATGTTCTAAAAAAAATGGAGATGACAAATGTTGGTTGTATTTTGATACAGTCATAAACAGAGGTCTCAGGATTACAAGCACATTTGAAAATGATTTTGAAAAAAATTTGAAACAAGTTTTAAAAATAGGTATTTTGTGACATCAAAGAAACCAGAAATCCTTTCAGCACTAGGGAACCCAGTAAACACTTCCCAGACAGCTTTCACAGAATTGCTTCTCCAGAATGAAAACAGAACCCAGAGCCCTTGGAAAGTTAATTTCAGAAAGGCAATCAGCATGGGAGTTCATTAAGGTAAAGTTTGGCTGCACAGAGTCACAGAGTCAAGAAATATCAGAGAAATGACCCCAAGTGACCCATTCAGCTAGTCCTGTTGACCACTTCATTTAACCACCCAGATGAAGAGTCAGGGGCACTGTGTGAAATTTACAGAGGAAATGAAAATGGGAAGTGTAGAGGAAAGCACCGGGACCAGCAATCCCTGGAAACACTAAGCTGAAGACAAAGGCTAGGAAACAAAATGTGTTATTGTGAGTACATAGCAGCCATGATGGTGATAGCAACTCCAACCCAGTAAAAACAGGAAGGAAAATAAAGTAAAAATCTTTGGGTGAAACATTCACCTACATTCAAAGAAGATGGATAAAACTGAAAATCTGTATATTTCTGAATGTGAAATTAAAGTTGATTATATTTGTTTTATGTAAGCCATATTTATTTTTTAAAGACTTGGACATACTAATAAAAATATAAATTGTTTATTAAAAGTATATGGTCTCATTGTTTTTCCATATTGCTCAGAACACACTGTTTTCTGTAGTAATCTCCTATTAAGGGAGAACACTACCAACTACAGCTTCTAAATTTTATAATTAGCATCATAAAATGTATAGATTTATAGCCTGAAAGTACCTTGCAGCTCAGAACTCCAACATCCTACAACTCTTACAAGACTGGCTGATACCAGTATTCTACACAAGCTCATCTCATTCCCAAGTGGATCACACACATAAAACTCACAAGGACAGAGGGTTGCTTAACCTAGAAAAAAGGCATGTGACTGAGATACTGACACAGTGGGAAAGTAGAAGTGAATTGAAAGGGACTTGAGTTCTAGGAGCTCCAGTAAGAAGGCAAAGGGTAACTTTTTCTAGTAAAGACTCTCCACTGTGAAGATGGACAGTATCTCAATAGGGAGAGTGCACAGTCATCAGGAATTTTCATGGGAAAAATAATCACTTTGGGGGAATACTACAAAAGCCTTACAAGACCCAATAGAACCTGTGTACAACTTGCTAAATCCTTTATTTCACCACCCCTCGTAGACTGGTATTAAATCCTTGACTTTTTATTTTTCATAGTGAATATACTAATTTAAAAAAAGATTGACACATCCAATAATCACTGTAACATCATACAGAATATTTGACATGACAAATGTAGGGTATTATACATTCTAATTCAGGTTTGAAAAACTTTTCTCTGAAATGAAGCAATGCAGTGTTACTTTTCTCATCCCACCATGAGTTGGAATATGGCAGAAGCTCTTCTTCATTATGACATTAGCTCTCTTCCCATCAGGTGGTTGTTTGTGCTGTCCTTCTTGAACCTGACTCTCTTACCAACAAAGTATGTTTAAATGGAAGACTCATGGCTTCTAAGGCGAAATTTAGGCTCTTTGATCGTACTTTCTTGGGAATCCTTGTCACTGTGCTGTCAGAAAGCTCAGGCCCTGAGGAAAAGCTGTGTCTTACTTTTTCAGCTAATGCTAAGTCTCTTCATGTCAATCACATCAACAAAACTCACAGTAGTGAACCACATTAATGTTTGACTGAGTTAGTTACTCACTGCTATAACCTAGCCAAGTTGACCATTGCATCATAACAATGAAATGTTTTCTGTTATTTTAGGCTAGTAATGTTTAAGGTAATTTATTTCTACTTATTTGTTTATTTGACTTTCTGTTTAGTTTTCTGAGATAGGAGTCTCACTATAGAGCTCAGGCTTGCCTAAAGCTCAGTGTGTAGCCCACCTTAGCCTTGAACTCACAGCGATGCTTTACTTCAGCTTTCCCAGAGTAGGGATTGCAGGTGTGAACCAGCACCCTGAGTTTGCAGTGATTTATGCTTAAGGCCCTAAATTTAATCCCAGCAGCACAATAAATACATAAATAAACATTCCTCAAGGATCTAATTATATTAATCTGATTAATATATCTGATATTATAATATATTTAATACTACCCTCTAGATACTCTAGGCTAAAAATAAAAGGTCTCCATATCCAAAATAACTGGGATAACTGAACTATGTGATGTCATCTAACAGAATGTGGTATAATGAGTAGGGCAGTTACCACATAGTTTCCTAATTAAACTAATCTACAACCACTTCAAGGATTCTATTTCTCTCAGTCTTTCACATCAGTCACTCCCACTCCTGTTAGGGGGAGGGCTGGTTACATGACACCTCTACCTCTCCATGTATTCCCTCCCTGAGGTGTCTGCTGTGAGCTTGTTCTCTAGCAGGAACTAGATAACTGTAGTTGACTCACACTCACTGAGGTTTACACTGGGGTTGGTGGGAGGGGTACCTCTAGCCTGTGCTTGTCCATGAGCCACCATTCTGCTGCCTTTTGAATTCAATCTCATGTCCAAAACAAGTCAAGCCCTCACCATAGGCTTATTCTGCTAAGATGCCCTTGCATGCATCTGCATCTTAGCTTGAGGCATCTAAACCAGGGAGAAGGACATGAAGAAAAATGGATCTGCATTTAACAAAGAATGAATTACATTTTAAAATATTAATTGTGTATGACAGCCAACATGGGGAACTCTCTAGGCTCACAAAAGATGGAAGATATATTCCAGCCCTCAAAGAACAATGTGCGATTCCATGAATGGTCATGGACACCCAGCACCAAAAGTTTGATCTCTATATAATTTTCCAGACTAATATTCACAATGTAAATAAATAAAACCACAATTATTACAGAGAAAGATTCTAAGGCTCTAAGAGTTCAAATGACCTGCTGCTTCTCTCTCACATAGACGGTTGGGTGGATGATGCCTAGGAAGAGTGTGGTAGTTTGAATAGGTATGGATGGCCCCTAAAGACTCATGCTTGAATGCTTGGCCTACAGGGAGTGGTGCTATTAGGAGGTGTGGCCTTGTTGGAAGAAGTGTGCCACTGTGGAGGTGGGCTTTGAAGTCTCATAAGCTCAAGTTACACCCAGTGTGGGACACAGTTAACTTCCTGTTGCCTGTGAATTAAGATGTAGAACTCTCGGCTCCTTCTCTACACCACATCTGCCTGCACAACACCATGTTGATAATGGATGACTAAACCTCTGAAATTGTAAGCCAGCCCCAATTAAATGTTTTCCTTTATGAGAGTTGCCATGGTCATGGTGTCTTTTCACAGCCATAGAAACCCTAACTAAGACAAAAAGTAATCCAAGCAGTTGTCACATTCTCATCCTAAATGCCACCGTTTCCCTTCCGTGCTATAAGGAGACTTAGCTGAAGAGGATTCCCCTAGTAGCTTTACCAGGCATAGGCATAAATGCACAGGGCTTAGGCTCAATGCCTTCTTTCTATCCAAAACCAAAACCCACCTCTCCCCACTGCCTCCACCTTGGAGAGTTAGTGTCAGCTGACTACCTGAGTACAGCCTTGTTCCAGCATGATCATGTCACTGTAATAGTCCTTTCCCTCTGTAGCCTGCTAATCCCAGTGGCTGCCACATTGACTTGCCTGTTTTTATATTGCCCTTGTACGTTGACTCCTACTTCTTGGCCCAAGTCTGTTTCTCTTTGCTTATTTCTACTTATTTTATAAAACACTCTAAGATTGGGCAAACTTTTTTATTTTATTTTCCTGTCTACCTATAAGCAACAGAACCTGAAAAGAAAGCAAGTTTTCTACTTCACTTTATGTACCTTTTCCACTTTATGGCAAACTTTTATGGTATCTGATGTGAATTTAGAAAGAAATACAATTTAAAGAGTATTTGCTAAGTAGCAGCCCTTACTAGGAGGAAGAGAAACTGCACAGTGTACATTCCAACATTGTTCAAGTGAGAGTTAAAAAGACAAGTAAGGCCACAATCACAGCGGTGTGTGTCATACAATACGTTGGGGGAAACAAAGACTATTACACCAATACCCAGGGGGACAACTCCAGCAAGTCTTGAGAATAGGGAAAAGCTAATGCAAATGGAAAGAGCAGTTTGGTGTCTGAGGAGAGTGGTCCTAGCACAGGGAGGAAAGTGGGGAGGAAGTTGTGGTGGTTTGAGAGAATGGCCTCCAAAGGGAGTGGTACTAATGGGAGGTGTGGACCGGTTGGAGTAGGTGTGGTTTTGTTGGAAGAAGTGTGTCACTGTGAGGCCTTGGGGCCTTTGGGATCTCATATATGCTCAAGCCACACCCAGTGAGAAGACCGCTTCCTGTTGCCTGCAAGATGTAGGACTCTCAGCTACTTCTCTAGCACCATGTCTGCCTGCATATCACCATGTCCCACCATGATGATAATGGATGACTAAACCTCTGAACTGTAAGTGAGCCACCCCAATTAAATGTTTTCCTTTATAAGAGTTGCCGTGGTCATGGTGTCTCTTCACAGCAATAGAAAACCTAACTAAGACAGAGCCTAACATACTCAATGGCTATAAAAATATTCTGTTTGACTGGCATGTCAAGGTACTTGACAGAAGTGAAGCTTGCTGATGACTACAGGTATCACTCTAAGCAGTTCAGAGGGATACAGAAATAGGCTCAAAGATTTATTCAACAAAAGAAGAAGAGGATACAAAAGTGATGAGGATGCAGTCCCTGCCAGTAAGGAACTCATCACATCCTGGGAGCCACAGATATGTAAACAAATCATTACAGAACACTTTGTTTAGTTCTAAGTATAGTGAACACACAAGGGCTTAGGGACTCAGAGGAGGATGCCATCACAATGCCTGCAGAGAAGAAAGGCTTTGTGTAGGTGACAACTGAACAAGGTGACAGATGAGTGGGTGGCAGCTAGTCCCTGCAGAAGAGGTGGGCCCTCAGAGTGGGACAGGAAAAGCACCTCCAGCTCATTACTCAATATTGAATTAGTCAAATATTTGCTGCATGAATTTGTATTCCAACACTGTCTCAGGAATTTGCCTGTCTTGTTAGAGATAGTGGATGTTAAACTGTAACCTACCTTTCTCTTCTCAAGAATTTTGAATGTTTGTATACAGAGAAAACCCATCTGGCACATTCCAGAAACAAAAAAGCTTTTTCAAAATATTTTCTATACACAGAAGCTGGGTATGTCTCTGGAACCTGAATTCCTGGAAGCTTTACACCATAAGCACAGAATTGGAAGGTGTAAACACTGCATACCATGTGATAGGGATGCACAGGACACACTACACTGTGCCAGTTCCCTCCTCCATGCAGACAAACTCTGAACTTAAGTGCCCATGTCACTGGCATAAAAATGAATCCATTTTCTTCTTAACAGCAACAAATCTGAAAATGACTCCATTAAACAAAATACAGCATTTAATATATTCTTAAAGTTTGAAAAGTACATTGCCTAAGCACAGAAAATCATGATCTAGAAGATGCTCACTTGTTCCACAATCTCTTAGTACACAGATACAGTGAAGTGTGAGTGGTAGTATACTTGTGTCACCACAGTTTTCATATGTGAAAGCCCTAACCTCCAACTTGATGGTATGAAAGAGGGAGTGCTTTGGAAAATGAATAGATCATGGGGGTGGAACACTAATGAGTAAGATTAGAGACCGACGTCAAGGAGCCCACAGAGCTCTTGGGCCTTTCTTCCCTCATGTGAGAACACAACAACAACAAAAATAGGTTATGGGCAACCAGAATCCAATGATGCTGCCATCCTGGTCTCTGTCTCCAATGTCCAGCACTCTGAGAAATAACATTCTCTCATTATAAGCCAGTGAGTCTGTGGTATTTTGTTATGTCTGAGTCTAAGACCCACACAACATTCCCTTTGCTTTTAAAGGAAGTATGAAGAAAGTAGGTTTGGGTTGACAATCTCCACATAATTCTGTTACATGTGGTAATAGCTATAGAAATGTTGAAATAGAGATTAGATTGTATAGAGAAGTTGAAAATAAAGGGGTGGACAATAACAACAGGAAAATCAAAAAAAGAAGGAAAAAATACTTATATTAACAGTAAGATAATGTGTTTTGTTTTTAATACAAAATTTCAGAGGGCTGCTTGGAAAAGATAGTTTAAGGGTTTTTTAAAATTATGTGTGTGTGTATGGGTTTGTGAACATGAATGTAGTGTCCATAGAGGTTAGAAGAGGACATCAGATCCTCTGGAGCTGGGGTTAAAGGAAGCTGTAAGCTGCCTGGTATGGGTGCTAGACTTGAGTTCCAGTCTTCTACAAGGATAGCATACACCTTTAACCACAGATTTTTTTTAAGGTGGGAAAATATTATAGTCATGAACTTATAGGTCCTGAACATACTAAACATATACTGTCTTAGTTTGTTTTTTATTACTGTGATAAACACCATGACCAAAAGCAACCTGGAGAAGAAAGTGTGTATTCCAGCTTACAGCTTATGATTTATCATGAAAGGAAGCCTGGGCAGGAATTCATGGTAGCTACCTGGAGATAGGAACTGAATCAGAAACCATGGAAGAATGCCTTTTACTGGCTTGCTCCCCATGGCTTGCTCAATCTGCATTCTTATACCATCCAGGACCACCTGCCCAGAGGTGGCACCACCAGTAGCGGACTGGGCCCTCCCACATCGATCAGCTGGATCAGGAAGATGAAAGATCAGAACTTCAATCATAAACATGAAGCCAAGAAGAAAATGGAAGTGGATGAGGCTATAAACTCTCAAAGCCCACCCTCAGTGACATACTTCCTCCAGCAAGGCTTCATTTCTTCATAACCTCTCCAAACGGTGCCATCAACTGGAGACCTAGTGTCCAAATATGAGGAAACTTTCTCATTTAAACCACCACAGATCTCCAGACAGTGGAAGGAACAACAATGGTGAAGGATCATGCCTTAACACCAACATTCTTAACATTTATATAATAATGATCTTTTGAAAGAAGCCTCGGGAACAGGGGAACTTTTCATGCCAACTAGATATGCAATGCATTGAAAGACAGGAAAATACTCATTTCTAGGATACACAGTCCTATTGACTCAGTCTCCCAAGTACTGGGATGAGAGACATTAACCACTATGCCCACCAACACAAATTTCTTCTTAGTATAGGGCTAGGATGTAGCTCAGAAGAGAGTGCTTGCCTAGCTTGTTCTAGACTCTGGATTTAACACCAGCACTGCCAAAACAAACGAACAATAAAACCATTTCTAATCCCTCTTAATAGGACCTCCTTGCTCATACTACATTGAAAAATGTACAACAAACACCTAATGTGATATGAAGCGGATTGGGGAAGGGTGCTTTACTCAAAGACAAACATGTGAGAAAACATAGAAGGAAAGGTTTTTCCATCATGATTTCAGAGGTTTCAGTACATAGTCCTTGGCTCTATTGCTTCAAGGTAGACAGAAGAGACGTAGAGTGACAGACAGGAGGCCTGAACAAGATCCCATTTCCCAAGGGCACCACCTCTCCCTGTAGCTACTTCATCCTTCTAGGTTTTATCTCCCAAAGTTTCCAGAACCTTTCAAAATAGTACCACCAACTGAATACCAGGCAGTTAACACACAAGCCTGTGGGAGACATTCCACACTTAAATCGTAACACAGAGTAGGAAAGCCTGGCTTGAATCACTAAAATTTCATATTTGTTCACAAAATAAACCAAAAACTTTGTATATAATCATCACCTTTCAGCTCAGAAGAATGCCCTTATAAATTTCTCTATCTGCCTTATCAGTTATCAAGCATAAAAAGAAAAACATGCAAAGGTTGTCTAACCTCAAGTGACTAGTCTTGGACACATGAACATATGAGCAGCATTAAATGGCCACAGTATGTTGTATACAATGTGTATATTTGAGAGGGAACTGAAGGACACATGTGCTGGAGGACCATAGTTTTTGTCAACTTGACAGAAGCCAGATTCATCTGAGAAAAGGGAACCTCAACTGATAGAATGTCACCAGCAGATTGTTGGGTAGATGAGACTGAGGGGCATTTTCTTGATTGATGTGAGAAGGTGAAGCCCACTGTGAGTGGTACCATCCCTAGGCAGGTGGCCCTGGAGTATATAAGAAAGTATCCTGAGTAAGCCAGAGGAGGAAGCTAGTGAGCAGCATTCTTTCATGGTCTCTGTATCAATTCCTGCCTCAGCTTCCCTCGATGACGTCCTATGACCTGTAAATCAAATAAACACTTTCCTTGCCATGTTGCTTTTGTTCATAGAGTTTATCACAGCAAAAGAAACCCAACTAAGACAATGTGGGAGGAGTTAGAGTGAGGAGGGAAACGTTGGGAGTGATGTAGATGCAGTGCTGATCCATGAAGTTCTCAAAAGGAAATAATTTTTTAACTAATTTTGAAATTGTATTAGTTGAATAGGAAACAATGAACAAGGAATGATAAAATACTTACAAATGTGTAAAAGACATGGAAATTTCCATTCTTCCTGAGCACTACCTGCGAGGTGGCTGCCATCTCTTTTATGGCATCCTGGCTTCCCTCCAGCCTCTGGTGAAGCTCAAGATTGTCAAAAAGAGGACAAAGGAGTTCATCAGGCTCCAGTCACATCGATGTGTCAAAATTAAGTGAAATAATGGGTAGAAACCTAGAGGTATCGATGACAGGGTACCCAAGAAGATTTAAGAGGCAGATCCTGATGTCCAACACTGGTTATTGGAGCCACAGGAAAACAAAGCATGCACTGCCCAGCAGCTTCTGGAAGCTCTGGTCCATACTGTCAAGGAGCTGCTACATTGCAACAAATCTTACTGTGCTGAGATCACTCACGGTTCCTCCAAGAACCACAAAGCAGAAAGGGTAGCACCACTGCATGTCAGAGTCACCAATCCAGTGCCAGGCTATGCAGCAAACAAAGAAAGAGTACATGGCTCCTGTGCATGTTTTATTCATGTTTAAGTAACACCACAAAAGCTGGAAAAAAGAAAAAGAAATGTATCCTTGCTGCCTGTGGGTGTTTGAATAAGATGTCCCTCATAAATACTTGGACCCCAGTTGGGTCCAAATACTTGGAACTGTTTGGGAAGAATTAGGAGGTGTGGCCTTTTTGGAGGAGGTATGTCCCTGGGAGCAGGCTTAAGGTGCCACTCCTGTGTCTCCTTTTGGCATTCTGGTTTCAGATCAAGATGTGAGCTTGTAACAAGCCTGAGCTATTGGCTGAGCATTCATAATTAATATAAGCGTCTGAGTGGTTATTTGAAAAGCAGCTGCCAGGACAAGAAAACTTCCATCTACAAAAGTGCACCAACACACACCCAGGTAACTTTTACCACATTTTAACTGATGATAAATAATCTTCTTTAGTAAAATTAAGTACTGCTAAGTATTATCTTAATTTTACAGTATAATGACTGAGTGGCTGTTTTGATCCAGCTACACAGGACAAAGTCTAGGCTCAAACCCATGGTTTCTAATTCCAGACTCTAAGTATGTACTGATTCCTGGTTGCTTGCATACCTCATCCCTCCCTCTTAGTCAGAGGCCATATGCTAGACTTTCTGTAGTGAACAAATGTCTAGCACTAGAGAGTAATAATGTGAAAATACAATAACACTGGAAACAAACAGGAAAAATAAACAAGTAAATCTATTTTGATGAAAATCTTCCTAACAGTATATGAAGGAGCAGTTATATTTAACTTTCATAGAAGGAGCATACCTCAACCTAATAAAGCTACAAATATGTAACAAACTTACAGCCAACATCATGATAAGTAGAGAAAAACTCAAAGTCTTTCCATTAATTTAAAGACCAAGAAAAGGGCGTCTGTCCACTCTCTCCAATCCTATTCAATAAATTTCAATTTTAATGAAAAAGAAGAGTATTTTAGTTGCAGAATCTAAACCAGGAGCAAATGACAATTCACATTATCCAAAATCCTCAACTTTTATATTTGAAAAAGATTAAAGTGTTGGAGAATATGGCAATCATGAACTCATAGGAGCTGTGCTACCTGCACAGGTTTCACAGAACTTGAACCCTCCTACCAGTCAAGCAGGGAGGGGAAAGGGACTCACAGGGCCTGATCACATACTGCTGATCTGTTGGCAACCAGCATATCCTAGAAAGGTAAAGCATGGTATTTATTGTGTACCCACCAGTGAGGCCCCCAGGCTCTGATGGTTAGTTCCAAACTAAGGACAATACAAATGGCCCTGATTAAACTCCATGGGACACTAAACAAAACCAAATTTAGTATATAGGGGAAAAATTATGGGGTGAGGGACAATAAACAGGAGAATACGGGGAAGAGAGGAGTCAGATGTAGTGTACATGTATGAAATTGTGAATGAACAAAATCTGCTAATAAAAAAAGCAAATAAATGAATACTGTTTTAGTGCAAAAAGAAAATTAAACTGTTGTGAAATCCTTCCTAAAAAATATTACATAGTGTCCAAACATGTATCGATGCCTCCTATATTTCAGGTATTGACAAAGGCTGGAAAGGGAGCTGACAGATCAGTACAATAATCACACAGAACAAGCTTATGCTGCACGCTCCTCACTCAAGATAAGAACTCGATATTCTTTTAGTAGAAACAAGGCCCATGAGCCTACGCCTGTATGCTTCTCCCACGTGAATGCTGACCAGGAGCCAAGCAAACACTATAGGATGAACTGGAGAGCCAATCAGAAAGCTTTCCATTCACCACCAAGTTCTACCACCTCCACACACTCACAAATATCTCACTAAGAAACTTGAAACCTAACAAACTCAGCCACCCAAGTAAAAGGTCGTGGAACCAAAGACTTCTGTTTGCTCTGTTGTCTTTCATGCTTTTCTGTCACTGTGACAAAAGTACCAGATAAAAACCTGAGAGAATTCATTTGGCCCGCAGTTTGTGAGGGTTTTCAGACCTTGGTCATTTAGCCCCACTGGCTTGGGGAAAACATTATATTAGTAGCATGTGGTAGAGGAGAGCTACTCACTTTGTGACCAACCAAAAAGTAGAAAACAAGACAGGAAGAGGTCCTGGACAGTATGGCCCACCAGGTCCTCAAGTAACACTACTTTCTGGGAACCAAGCGTCTAAAACATGAACCTGGGGATATTTTATATTTAAACCACACTATCTGTTTTTACTTCCTGTACTTTCAAATCCTTTTGATTATACTAAAAGGGACTCAGGAGTACCAACTATGTACTTCAAATAAACAATCACTCCACAGGTGTTCATCCCGAGGATAAATCATCTACTGTAGTCACAGACACAGTTCACTAAAATCAGAAGTGACACTCTTGCAAAAGCAAACACAGCACCTACAGCTGTCTTCCATGTGAGTTCCACTTCCCTTTGTATTTTGCCCTACTGTTAAAAGAGAAGCAGATAAAGTTACAAGTGGCTTGCCTAGATTGGCACGTGACCTACACTACCTCCATGGGAGTGCCTTGCTCTGAAGGGTGGCTCTCTGAGATGAATGTTCAGAATTACAGACTGCTCAACTTGACTCCACTCAGTAAATGATCTGGTCTCCAGGAAACAGAGCACAAGGCAGCATGAGCAGTCCTGGCTGCTGCTGGGTGCACATTTCCTGTGTGAGTAATCAATACAGAATGACTCAAGCTGAATTCACAAAACTTACTACACTGTCCATCTCTCTGTTCAGTCTCTCCCATCCTAATGCCCACACCCTCCTTCTTCTAGGTTAATCCAATCCTTTCCTCAACTCACAGAATTTTCTCGGACCATTCTACTTCAAATTGGTTAACCTTTCCTTGAAACTCTCATAGTTATAAACAGGAGGGAGGGAGGGGAAGGGGGAACAAAGAGAGAAAGGAGATATAAGTTGTTTTATACTGTTGAACTTAGAATGTTCAAAGACCCTCATGACAGCATAGCCTCAGTATTTTAATTTTAAAAGTGACAGAGCTGCACGAGATATGGTTCCGTTTCTCTTTATCACATTAGTAATGTTTTCAGCTTTTACGCAGAACTGTTGCTGTGCTTCTGAGATACTTCCACTCCAACTTTCCTATAAAGACCTTTAAGCTATCATTTAACTCTGAATCACGGAAGTCTATGCAGCAGGAAGCAACGAGTTCATAAGACCCTTAAGTCGTTCTGTTAAATACAACTACAGTTTCCCTGTTGGCATGTGGTTGTGAAGTCTAATAGAAGATGCTTCATCATAGCTTGATGCAAGAAGTTAGTCTTTCTTACACATTACTCAGAGCTGGCCTGCGAGCTGTGTGAGTGTCTCAACTTGTCTCTGTAAGTTGGCATGCAGAACCTCAACAAAGTTTTCTAGGATTTCTACAAGCAGAGGGCTCAAAAGGTGCTTTTATTACTTTCTCAGAAGAACTTGGAAGTCTCTAAATCAATTTCTAAACAAAATGTCAACAGATGAAAAGGAGGAAATAAAGGGAAAAAATAGCTAGCAGGGGGGAAAAAACTAGTCCAATTAGCTACAAGGTTGCAACAGGCTGACTTCACAGTGAGTCCTCAGTTTGGTATTTCTGTTTCAATCAGGTTCCAAGAATAGGAACCTTGGACTCATGACACACCCAGGCCTTGTATTCAGCACTTCTTCAGCTCTTTTTAAATTTACATTGACCTTTGCCTATGACACCATTAAGAAGGTTGGCATTGTAGCATCTAAAGATGACCTAAGTATCAGGGCAGTGTGTGTTACATGCAAACATTATGCCCTTTTGTACAATGGACTTGAACATCCCAGACAGGCAGCTAGGCCACACTGAGAACTGCTCACTCAGAAGCTGCTCCTAGCCTTCAAGCTCAAGTCCTCTCCAGATCTAGCAAGGGCTGGGATTCTCTGATTCTGAAAGTGAAGTAGATGGTACACAAGCTCTCCCTCTCTCTCCCCTCCCCTGTGTGTGTGTGTGTGTGTGTGTGTGTGTGTGTGTGTGTGTGTGTGTGTTGGGAAAGGTAGGTGATAGAGCAGTCTCCTCAAGATGTCTCCCTCACTCCTTGGTCAACATAATGACCTTTGTTCTTGCTAATTTTATTTATTTAAGTGAACTTCAATAGACTGAAGGTTCGTATCTCCCAAAAATCAATGTTGAAATTCTAACAACTGAAGTGATGGTTGGGGCATGAAGATGGTGTTCTCCTGAATGGAGTTGGTGTCTGGATAGAAGAAACTCAGAGAGCTCACTGGCCACTGGAAAAAGCACCATCTACAGATCCAGAAAAGAGGCACTCATTAGACAACAAGTATGCTGGCACTTTGATCTTGAACTTGTTAGTCTCCAGAACGATTAGACTTATTTTATGATCCTCTCAGTTTATGGTAGAACTATTCCTTGGTATCCATGTACTATTAGCTCTTGGACCTTCAACAGATGCCGAAGTCCCAGGTGTTCAAGATCCTTGTACAAAAAGGCATAGTGTTTGCATATAACACAACCTGTCCTGATACTTAGGTCATCACCGGATGCAACCTGCCAATGCTATGAAAGAGTTGTCACACTGTATCTTTGGGGGAATTGTGGCAAAGGGAAGAGTCTGAACCTGCTGAGCACAGATGCACATTTTTTCCTGAATACTTTCCATACACAGCTGACTGAATCCACAGATGTGGAACCTTGGATACAGTGGGCACTCTAAGCAGATGTATATTTTCACATATTTAAAATACAAATGCATGTAAAGTTATGAACATAAAACAGTAGAGAATGACCAGTGAGGTGGTTCAGAGGGTAAAGGTGCTTGCTGTCAACCCCTGACCTGAGTTAAAACTCAGGTACTCATATGGTAGAAGTAGAGAACTGACGACCCAAGTTGTCCTCTGACCTCCACTGTAACACTTGTCCACCCCCCCATACACACACAAAATAAAGATATTTGATCACACTGTGAAACCCGAGATTTCGTTAAATAAAATCAACCATAGGTTGAGAGGCAGAGCAAGCAACCAGCTGACTGGAAGTAACCATAGAGTGAGGGGAAGTGGGGAGGTCAGAGAAAGAGAGGCACAGGAAGTGGAAGGGAGGAACATGCAGTTGGGGAGTTTTGTTTTCAGACAGAGTAGAAGAGAGCTTGTTTCTGAGAAGATGCTGAGGAGGAAGACAGCAGCGGTGGTCGTGGGGATGCAGCCAGCAGCCGAGGCAGCAGTAGGATCAGGTGTAGCGGTGTGCAGCAGATATAAAAATAACAGACAGACAGAGGTGGGGAGAGAAAGGTGAAAGCAGTAAGCAAACCTCATTTCTAGTCAAATGTAAGCATGAGTAGGAAGGCTAGTTTTGCTTACTGGAAAAAGAAAGTGAGAAGGTAAACTTTTGTATCCGATCACTTCAGCTTGTTCTCACTGTGAAAATGGATGTTCAAAGTAATGATACTGCAATTTGCCTGAATATAGTAGATATACTACACACCACGAGCTGTTTAGAGACCACCACTTCCTTGGTTTATCCTCATTAAAAGAATTTCAGTTTTCACAAGATGGCAATGTGCCCAGCCTTAAAAGAAGAAGAGGAGGAGGAAGAGGAGGAGGAGGAGGAGGAGGAGGAGGAGGAGGAGGAGGAGGAGGAAGAGGAGGAGGAGAGCAGGGCTGGGGCAATGGCTCATGGCTCAATGGGGAGATGATTCATGGCTCAATGAGCTTTGAGTAATGAGGAACCAAGTTTACATTCCTATCACCTATGTTAACAACAATAAAACCTGCGTATGATGGTGTAGGTCTGTAACCCCAGTGCTGTGGGTATGGGGAGAGAAGGCTCACTGGCCAGCTAGTTTAGCTAAAATGGTAAAAATGGATCACCAGATTCCCTGAGAAACCCTATCTCCAAAACTAAGGTAGAGCTGGGAGGTGGTGGCGCACGACTTTAATCCCAGAACTCCAGAGGCAGAGACTGGAGGATCTCTGTGAGTTTGAGGCCAGCCTGGTCTATAGAGGGAGTTCCAGGACAGGCTCCAAAGCCACACAGGGAAACCCTGTCTCAAAAAACAAAAACAAAAACTAAGATGGAAAGTGATTAAGCAAGACACTGGACAATGACCTGTGGCCTCAACATATACGTATGTGCACATACATTCACGTATGCCTGCACACATACATGTGCACACAAACACACACAGTCCTATAACACCAGATTCTCTTGTAGCCAAAGGTATCTGTAAGAGGCAGTTAAGGTGAGATAACAGTTTTTCGTTTGCAGAAATGTCCCAAGGGCTGAAATGGCTATCTGTCCTTCCTTCCTCGTGCATGTCCTTGCTCCCATATTGATAATGTGATTCTCATTTGTTCTGCAGTTATACTAGAAGCATAGCACAGCTGACAGACACAGGTAACCAAAGTCTACACCACCCTCATTAGTCCCTGAAATGACCACTCCAATGCTGTTGCATGGTAAATAAACCGTGGCTCATTTAAGCAGTGTCAAAAATCTGTGACCTTCCGCTCAATTGATTTCAATAGGAAAATGTAGAATTGTAAGGGCCCTATGAAACGCTGAAGGAAGACCTCAGACTCAAATTGCAGGTAAAAGCAAAGAGCATTTGTTAATATTCCAGCATACAGGGGTCGACCCCTGAACAAAATGGCGACAACCCTGAGAGGAGTATGCAGGCTCCTTTTAAGCACAGTTAAGGGGAGTTTCAGAGACAGTTAGGTCATCTCATACATGATTGGTTAAGCAAGCAGTAGTTACATTAGTATACTTTTAACTGGCTGAGGTTTAGTATTACCGTTTTTTGATTACTTGCACAAGTTTGGGCAAGTTCAGATGTGACTCAGAAGAGGCTGCTGGATTTGTCCTTGAGACATTGTGAGGCTGGCTCAGGCCTCATCCTTGAATGCAAGGGCATTGCGGATAAATGGCCCTTTGTTAGGAGAGACACCTGTTTTGCCCTTCTCAGAGAACTGAAACTCAAATTCAGTTGTGAGAATGGGAAAGCTTAACCCCTTCAGAATAAGAAGTATCTTAGTTAGGGTTTCTATTGCTGTGATGAAATACTATGACCAAAAAGCAAGTTGGGGAGGAAAGGGTTCATTTGGCTTACACTTCCACAATGCTGTTCTTCATTGAAAGAAGTCGGGACAGGAACTCAAGCAGGACAGGATCCTGGAGGCAGGAGCTGATGCAGAGGCCATGAAGGGATGATGTTTACTGGCTTGCTCCCCCTGGCTTGCTCCCCCTGGCTTGCTCCCCCTGGCTTGCTCAGCCTGCTTTCTTATAGAACCAGGACCACCAGCCCAGGGATGGCCCCACCCACAATGGGCTGGTCCCTTCCCCTTTTGGTTACTAATTAAGAAAATGTCTTAGAGCTGGATCTCGTGGAGGCATTTCCACAACAGGGGCAGCTTCCTCTCTGATGACTCTCGCTTTTGTCAAACTGACACACAAAACCAGCCTGTAGCATGAGTCTTAAAAGTTCTTATTAATAAAATCAAACCTGAGGCCAGTTATTGGGGTCAATAGAGACAGAACAAGCCACAGCTATCTCACCTTGCCAGTTCCTCAGCTGGTCCTGTTTCCTCAGAATGGAAGCCTCTGAGTCCTCATCCAGAATGAATCTCAGCTGAACTGTGTTGTTCCAAAGCCTGAAAGCTTAACCAGCCAAATGCTTCTAGTTTCTGGTCCTCACACCTTATAAACCTTTCTGCTTTCTACCATCATTTCCTGGGATTAAAGGCTGCTTTCTGGGATTAAAGGCGTGAGTCACCATGCCTGGCTGTTTCCAATGCGGCCTTGAACTCACAGAGATCCAGAGGGATTTCTGTCTCTGGAATGGATTAAAGGCGTGAGTGCCACCATTTTCTAGCCTCTGTATCTAGTGGCTGTCTGTTCTCTGACCCCAGATAAGTTTATTAAGGTACACAATATTTTGGGGAACACAATACCACCACACCAGCCAGTACAAGAAGGGTTAACTTTTCTTGGAATTCTCTGGGAAATTTTATTCCCAGCCAGTAGCTTCCTTTATTTCTGTAGAAAGATGTGTTAATTGCCCTCCTGTCTCACCAAAACCAACCTGTATACCCAAAGGAAGTCAGGTTTCAGGGCTATCATTTAGGCAAGAAAGGAAAACTAAAAGAGAGTCATAATTCATCAAACTTCTCCTAATTATGATATTTTGTGCAACACAATAAAAATAAAGCTAAATTATATGGTCATGATGCCAATCTCTGTGTTCTATATTCTTATCAATGAAAAATGGCTCTGTAAGGAAAAGACAGAATCAATGATAGTGCATGTAATCCCATACCAAGTCATTCCTCAACTATTCAGAGAGAGCAAACTACAAATTCTAATGCAAAGGAAAGAAAATTGGAGAAAACGCCAGTTTAAAAGGGGATTCTAGCATGGTAGCCCACTCGGCCATGTGGACACCCAAGGGATCCCAGTATTTCAGATGATGAATCCCAGTTCTGGATAGACAATGCTAACTGTACTTAGACATAAAGCTTATCTTTCATCAACAAGTGTGTAAAGGGAGCTATGAATACCCAGTTCCTAGGACTAGAATTTCTGTCCCTCAAACTGTCAAACTACATTTGTCAAAACAGTGCTGCCAACCTCCTGCACAATGCTGCATGAGAAGCAAACTGGTAACAGTACCATTTCTTTTACCTCTGTTCCTGAAGTTGCACAGTCTTGTAGTATTTTTCTGGGCCAATATCAGCACAATTTAAACAGATACGTCTTGTACACTCAGCACATTTGAGAAACACTCAGAGACAGTGGGATGCAGCGCTGGTCTCTGTTTTTTCATCCTAGATGGAGAGAGTGGAGCTCCAGGGCTATGAGTGTGTCAAACACTGTCCTGGGGAATGGGAACTTACAGCTACCCATGTGGCTGGAACTTGACCTGACAAAGAGTGGTGAGGGAATGAAGAAAGAACAGACACATGACAGGGGAATGTCTCTTTGTATGCTGTGAAAATGCTGCTCTGATTGGTTGAGAAATAAAGCTGTTTGGCCAATGGTGAGGCAGAATAGGGTTAGGCAGCACATTCTAACTAGAGAGGAGGAAGGAGAAAGGCAGAACTGAGAGGACACTGCCAGCTGCCGCCATGAGAAGCAAGATGTAAAGATATCGGTAAGCCATGAGCCATGTGGCAAAGTATGGGTTAATTTAAGATGTAAGATCTAGCTATGGAGAAGCCTGAGTCAATAGGCCATACAGTTCATAATTAATATAAGCCTCAGTTGGGTCTGAGCGGCTGCGGACTGGGAAGAGCACAGGAAAACTTCCAGCTACAAATTGCTACAGACACATGTACAGAAAAGCTGGGGTCTGGTGGATTGTGCCCACTCTGATGGAGTACACAATCTGGAACCTTAGTGCCTTTATTATGAGTAGCACAGAAGGAAAGAGTTAGCTAGTCTCCATAGGAAGGCTCTGTAGGTTTCAGTCTCAGGCTGTGAACATCCAGGAGGAAGCTTTAGTTGCTAGTGTTGCACACACCGACAACATTCACACTCTTGATTCTGACCTGAGAGAAGGATTTGCCTATTTTTCATGGATCTGAGGCACTAGTCCTTGGCATGGCCATGCCCATGCCAACATACACAGTCATTCTGGACTTCTTCAGATCTCCAAAAGTGCTACTGACAGGTAATCATTCCTGTGAATGACACAGAAGGAGAAGACAGAAAAAGAGCTTGGGAGCTGTGATAAAGACATTAGTTAATCATTTCTCATTCCTTTTCCTCTCAACACAGATGTTGAACAATGAGATTCTTGCTCACTTTCTCAGTCATGCTGGGAGCAGTCCAAAGAAGCCATGAGATTTACTGACCCTAATAGGTGCAGAGTTAAGGGACTTCTGGAAAAGACTTTTGTTCATGGATAAAAGGAGGAAAGTGTTCTCTCATGATCTTGGCAGAGGCCCTGTTTCTGCACCTGTAAAAATCCATGTAATGACTTGGCTTTGAGAAGTATGGCAATGATTTGGTGACCACGAAGTGTTAGACCTAAGGACAAAAATTAAAGATGCTACAGAATGAAGAAAAGAAATAGCATGGGACCCCACGACCTTAAGCCACCTGCAAACCTAAGAACACCTATTTTTACACATCATATTAATATAAACCCTTCAATTGGTGGGTTCATCCACCCATCTCTGCTATCCTACATTATAGGAAACATGGACTTGTACAGATGAGAAGTAGAGCCTGTAAATTCAGAAGCCTCCACAAACGCAAAAGCAATCCATCAAAACCTAGCATGCCTTAGAAACAGCTACTACTTAGAAACAGCAGTGGTGGCAGATCTCTGTGAGGTTGAGGCCAGCCTGGTCTACAGAGCTAATTCCAGGACAGCCAGGGCTACACAGAGAAACCCTGTCTCAAACAAAACAAAACAAAAAAAGAAAAACCAGCTACTAGTAGAGAAAGAGCTAGCTGTAACAGTTTGCAATGAATGCAGGTGAGCTCTGCAAGGAATTGCAAAGCTTCCTTCTCAATGAGCATGTGGTTGCTTAACTTGCAGGCATACTTGGGAAGAACAAGGAAGCCACAAAGAAACCTTGCCAGTGGGAACAATGGCAGTTTTACTTTTATTAATGATTAAGCTTTGCTTTATTTTTAATAATTAGTATCCTAATGGTGAAGTGAAGGGATAAAGGATGACGATTTTCATCTGAGGGGAGCAATGAAAAGAACATGCAATTAAATGATTAGCTGTAAGCCATAGTCAAAAAGCAGCCCCAGGTCAACAGCCAATAAACCAACAGAGGTGAGATGGCAAGGACTTTAGATCTCCATCCAGCCTCTGGCTCCCAGGCACTCTCCTGGTGACTCAGCACACTCAACTGAGTCACTCTGGATCCCAGCACCTCCCAGAAACTAGGCAGGGGTATGAAGGAAATTCAGATAAGGTAGACAAATCAAACTGGCTCATTCAAATCATTGCAATTAAGGCAGTCTACTCATTCTCTGATACCCACATACCTAAATAAAAAGGAATAAAGGGATTAAAAAAAGATATACAGCAGTGGTTCTCAACCTCCCTAATGCTGTGACCCTTTAATACAGTACCTCATGTTGTGGTGACTCCCAACATAAAATTATTTTTGTTGCTACTTCATAACTGTAATTTTGCTACTGCTATGAATCATAATGTAAATATCTGTATTTTCCCATAGTCTTAGGCCACCCTTGTGAGAAAGCCCTTTGACACTCGCCCCCCAAAAGGGGTTGCAACCCACATGTTGAGAACCACTGACATGACGGAAGAACCAGAATGAAAAGAGATAAGACAATGTTTAAAAGTTAGCTGTTTTCAAACAACTTCCACAAAGTAAACAAAACTGAAATGTCCAGAACCAGTGGAGCTGGGGAAACAGCTCAGTTGGTAAACTGCTTGTTACACAAGCATGAGGCCCGGAGTTCAGTTCCCCAGTACCCACATAAAAAGTAGGGTGGTAGACTACAACCCCTGTGGGGGTTGGAGGCAGAGGCAGGAAGGTTCCTGCAGCTTGGTGTACAGTCAGCCTAGCCGAGGCATCAAGCCCCAGGTTCAAGAAACATACTGTCTCAAAGTGGAAAGTAATTTAGGCACTCATGTGTACACTCATGAACATGTATACATGCATGCATGACATACAAATACTTATCAAATATATAGAACCAGCAGGCAGGAAAGAAACACTCTGTAAATGGGGCAACAAGATGGCACCAGGACTTAAGGCACTTACTGCCATGTCTGACCACTTGAGCTCAATCCCTGGGACCAACATGATTGAACCTATTCCCCCAGGTGTCCTCTGATGTCCACATATGAATTATAGCATGGGTGAGCATGTGTGCATGATTTTGTTTGCATACACATATACATACACTCATAAATAAATGTCATTTAAAAAGAGAAATATTCTGTAAATATGTAAAACATTGTTTGAGAGTTACTTGAGGTTCAGCCAGCATTTTATTTTATTAGTTAGCCATGCTGCAAGTCTTTCAAAATAACATGAAATGGGTTGAAGTAAAGTCTCCATAAACCAGAGGGCCTTTAGAATATAAACCTGCCTGCCTGAGGCCACACCCTTGCCTTGCCTCATCCTAGCCATAAGATTAATCTCACTGCCTTGAATTCAGGAAGTTTATGAGGGTGTAACAAGGGCACACCTCTGAGAGCTCTCACCTCATCTCAGAGTTGGTTCATCTGATGTTTCTGGAAGGAGGCCTGAATGACAGTCATAATAACCAAGTGTTTTGTTACAGAAAGATTGAAAAATATGAACAACAGATATTTAAAAACACATTCACACAAAAAAAATGTGTGTATCATATGAACATTTGGCAGGTTTCAATAAATGATTATATTTTAGAACATTAAAGAATATCTCAATGGATTCTAAAAAATCACAAAACATAAAACTCTTATTTTTGGGCAAGAGTGAAACAACTAACCAATCACTTTTGCTAAGTGTAGAATTCACACATCTCCTTACCACCTGATCACCATCACTGAATAAGAATTCTGCTCTATGGGAGAGCCTGGTGACTACTAGTGGTGATATTTTTTCCTGCAGGAAAAAATTTTCCATTTATCTCTTTTAAGCATAATCCACAGCTTTAACTCAAAGATAAATTAGATATTGAGGCTATAGAGGTCCCATCAAAATATGTGCCTAATCAATTTTTGTTACAGTCATTTATTGCTACCTAAAAACTTTTCCAAAAGCTTAAATTGTTGTCTGAAGATAAAAGCCATTATGTTTCATGATTTTTTTTAGGTCTGGAATTGGAGTAGGGATAATCTTAGACATTCTTCAGTTTTATGACAGGTTGGCAAATATCACTTATGGTTCTTAATAGGAAAATGGAATACCCTGAAGGGACCCTAAGTGGTAGTATCAAGGCATAAAAATATCTCTCTGAGCAAGGTGGCTATGGGCTAGCTCCAGTAGATTTGTTGAGTGGGGTACCTATGTGGAGCCTCCCCAACAAGGTAATCTCATAAGAACCAGAACTTAACATGTTATGACTCAGATCCAAGACTGAAGCAGCTTGGCCTTTCATAATCTAACCACCAGAAGTCATAAATGGTCACTACTGTTTACTGTCAAAGTAGTCACAAACCATCTTAAATCAAAAGATAAGGCACATAACACCATCTATCAACAGAGGGAATGTTAGCCTCTACGCAGCCATGATGCTAAACTACTGTAGCTAAACAGGCATAGATGTGACACTGAGAGCATCCACAGTATCTTAAATATCAGAGGTCATTATCCAAGGTCATGGGCTGCAAAGCTGCCAGGATTCTTATGCAGTATACCTAATTGAAGAAGAGTTGGAAAGAGTCTACTAGTTTGAATTATATGTATTAATCTCACCAAGAAAGCATCCATAAATTCTTACTAGAGATTTAAATTTTTGTATACTCAAAACAAACTTACAGGAATGGAGAGATGGCTGAGCGGTTAAGAGCATTTACTGCTTTTAGCAGAGGACTGGAGTTTAGATCCAACCACCTGCATTTGACTGCTTACAACTCCCTGTAGCTTAGCTCCGGAGACCTTATGCTTTCTGCTGGCCTCTGAGGGCACACAATCCACTCACATATATACACAGATATGTATAACTATACACAAAAAGTAAAATAAAATAAAAACAAGTTTACTCTTGTAAAGTAAAACAAGTCTTAAATAACATGTCCATCATATTTCCTGTTGTTTGCTGTATGTAACAAATACAAATCTCCACAGTCCCCAAATAACAGATTTATATAATCTCACAGTTCTGTAGACATTACATCAGGAGCCTCATAGAGCTAAAGTCTCCATGTCTGAAAGATGGTTCATATCTGGACTCTTGGAAAGAGTCTATCTACTGTTCATTCTGATTGTGAGCTGATTTGGCTTCTTGAGTTGTGGTGATATATTGTGTACCCTAATAAAATTTGCCTGAAGATCAGAGAACAGAACAAGCCACAAGGTTAAACATAGAGGCCAGGCAGTGGTGACATACACCTTTAATCCTAGCACTCAGGAGGCAGAGATCCATATGGATCTCTGTGAGTTCAAACCCACCCTAGACTACATGAGATTGACTCAGTCTAGGAAACAGAGCCAGGCAGTGGTGGCACACACCTTTAACTCCAGTACCTGGGAGTCACACACCTTTAATCCCAGCATTAGGGAGGTTGAGACAGGAAGTGACATGGCTTGGCTAATGGCCAAGCAGTTATAAATAATATTAAGCCTCTGTGTGATTATTTTATAAAAGGCTGTGGAACTGTGGGTGAGAGATTTTTCCTGACCATGGGCCAGGCAGGACACAGGAAATCTTCCAACTACAAGAACTTTATCCTGTGGTCTACTTAGATGAAGAAAAACAAAAGTAACTTGATGAAAAATGTACTAAAAATATAGAAGGAAATTCAAATAGATCTCTTAGTATGTATTCAACCTCTAGATCTGAATGTATTAGCAGGAGCTCTGAACAGAAACCAGTATTATGTTGTTACAGCTGAAATTTTACCATGTTACAGCTGAACTTTTATTCTGAGGTTGATATGGGAAAAAACTGAATGAAAAATGAATACATTTCTTGTAACCAGAGTTTTCTAAACATATATACTTTTTTGAGCATTTCTATACCTTGCATTTTAACTTCTTCAGAAAACCAAAGAAATATATTCCTATTCTTTTCTGACCTTAAAATCCAGTTCTTATAAATAGGGAAATCCTTCCAATCCATTTTAACAGCAGGGTTAAAATCCAAGGTTGTGTCAATTAATGATGAAGGATAACAATTTAGTAGTTGATAATACTACATATTTTATGTTCTTACATGAACTCCTTTATACTCTTGAGTTAATAACTCAAAGTAACTAAATTATTAATTAAATGTAGAACTTACATTTAATCATCCAATTACAGAGCAAACGTAGGTAGTTTGTAAAATCCCAATGACTGAAGACAATATAAATGTACAGGTATTGCAGAATGCTAGTCAAAAAGGGAGAAAAATTAGTATCTTGATTTAAACTGTTCTAAGAACTCAAGTTCAGATTTCCCCTTCCAGCTGGCATTTGCTAGATTTCTGGATTCCACCAATTGTCTTCAAATTCTAAACAGGGAAAAACTACTTCCTTAGATGTAGTTTTAAAAAAACACACATATACGCACAAAGAGAACTAAACCAAAACCAGCCTTCACTATGAGTGAAGTCTGCAGTTAGGATTCAAACAGTGAGTGCGAGTCAACGGCATAAATATAAACTTCTATATGCCACATATTAGTCGTCCTTGCTAACTGAACGCTTAAATATTACATGATTTCTAATAAGCGAATTACAGCCATATTTTCCCCAAAAAATCAAAGTAAATAGATCAAAGTTACATTTCACAAACTTTTCTGCTCTGAAGAAATGTTCTCATGTGGAAAAGAAGAAACTATGATATGGGTCAATCAAAAGACTGGCTTTAAAAGTGATCAAAACTGTGAAAAACTCATTCTGTAAATGACTTAGGGTCATGCAGGCACATTTCCTGAGAACCCCAAGGTCCTATGAGAGCAAAGTACTGGTGTGTAATTTTGCTTCCTGCCTCTTCGTGTTATTTTCATTACCATGGCTTCACTGTGCCAGTGAAAAAAGAAGCTGTAGGTTTTCAATATTATAAGAAGAGCTTCAGCAGCTTGACCTCTCTCTTGCCTTTAATTTATTTGCAGTGAGTCTGGGAGGCTTGTATTAGAATTGAATCTTTAACAACAATAAAAATCAAATCCTTTTTGTTTGTAAAAGAAAAGTTTGTTACATATTGGAATTACATGTGTCAGTGTGATAGAGAATAAACAAAAATAGTACTTCAGGATAACGATGGCAAAACTGGATTACAATCAACAAAGTCTTGGATGGAGAATGGGTAAGAATACACTAAAATCAAATCAACACAGGAATGACTTCAATACCAGAGTAGATACAGCCACTCAGATAATTACAGAAAGCAAAAGAAATACTTTCTTAGTTGTCGCTTGGGTTTGCCCACAAGCTTTAACTCATCAAGATACTATAGAGTCATATATAACATGCAAAAACACACTAAAAACTAGTAGAAAACAGGGAGAGTCCAGGGCTACATAAATGAGGCTAGAGACTAGGTTAAAGAGCCAGGGAAGTAGGGACTATAGCTAAGATAAATCTACCTTCCATCAATAGACACCTCCCTGTCCTTGTCTATGAATCACATGAACCCATGCTGCAGTTGGGATTTGGGCCTGGTTCTATACTGAAGTCTTTTCGCTTTTCTTCATGTTTCTAATCCAAGGGAGGCATTCCCAAGAGAAAACTCCTATCTTCCAGGAATGCTTGCTGGTCAGGCTTCATGGTCCTAAGTAGGGAAGAGTGTAGTCTTGTACAAAAGCAGTTAAAGGAACATGGCTACAGAACTCAGCTGTAGGGGCTGGGAGATGGCTCAGCCGGTAGGCACTGAATTTTGATCCCTAAACCCCACATAAAAAGCTGGGCGTGGCAGCCATTCCTGTGAGTGCTGAAGGGTGAAAACTGGTAGATTCCTGGGGCTTACTAAGTAGCTATTCTAATCTGAGACAGCAAGCTCAACTTCGGGGAGAGACCCTCTCTCAAAAAATAAAGCAAAGCCACTGAGGAAGACGTCCTGTTAACCTCTGGCTTTCACACAGTTGCACACATGTACATACATGCATGCATACATACTCAAACACCTGAACTCAGGAGCACACGTACATACACATACAAACTTAGCTGTACTTAGAGACACTACTGGTTCCTTGCCAGGGTCAGGCCTCGGCACTTCCGAAGCCCGATTTGACTTCTCCCATGATCCATCCTAGCAAACAGCTCCTTTTTCTCCTCAAAGCCAGTGGTTCCTTTTGTTTGAAACAGTTCTATGTAGCCTAGACTAATCTTGAACATGCATGTAAGCAGAGGATGATCTTGGACTCCTGATCTTCCTGCCTCTAACTTCCGAGTGCTCAGATTTTAGGTATGAGTCCCATGTCTAGCTAAAGCCATGCTAACATGGGTTCATGACTGATCTTCCTGCAAAAACTGAATTACCTAAGTACAGAACACCCTATTCACACACCAAACTGCCACTTCAAAGGCACAGATGACCCAGGAAAAAATCCTCATGTGGTAGTGAAGTCTTACAGAGAAGAGAGGTCCCTTGTTGCTTTGGTTAAAGATAGCCGTGAGCTGCCCACATCCGTGCCATGAATAAAACTCATAGTATCTAATGAGCAGTGAACCTTTTTAAAGGGAAGCCTGGGCCATCTCTCCAGACCCAGGGCAGAGATTTTAAAAGAAAAGTAAAAACATCACTGGAGGCCAAACTATCAGGCTCTGTGAAGACAAATTCAACCGAAATAAAGGTTAACTATTTTTATTCAGAAGTTAAAAGCTTCAGAAAAGAAAGAAAACATCTGGGCCTGGGGCAGGGGCAAGGAGTTAAGAATTTGAAGGTGGTAGTAAAAGAAATTGGCTCTTAAGCATAAGAGTAAATTTAGCATTCCAAGGCCAGACTGATGTTTCCAGTGAGTTAGCTGCTATTGTGGCACCAGGTCCTTCGTCCTCAGGGCATGGTTCTCTCCTCTTGCCCTCCTCACAGAGACAGTAAAACCTTTAGGGACACCATCTGGCCTCTCAGCAAGTCCCCCTCTTCTTCTGCGGGGTAGAATGAATGACTCTAGCAATAGGATGGAGGATAAAAGCAGGTTGTGTTTATATATTTGTGTACACATGTGTGTGTGTGTTTGTGTGTGTGTGTGTTTACGTGCCTGGGTGCACATGTGTCTAACAATCTGGGAGGATGCTATCAATATGTCAGTGAAGGGGAGAACATGGAAGGAGTTGGAAGGGGCTGGAGGGAGAAAAGGGAAAGAGGAAATGATGCAATTTTCTTAAAATTTAAAATGTAAAAAAAATTAAGTAATTCACATAAAACACAAAAATTTCAAGTGCTCAAAATAACTGTAAGAAGTTCAACTCTGAAGATATCATTCCAAGTATGCTGTCACTATTGAATACTACCTGGGCTGCATCTCAGATCCTTGGGCCTGCAGGCCTGAGTCCGGCTTTACTCATAGACAGTCTGAAATGCTCTGGATTGTCATGAACACTGCCCATGAGGCCAGGAAGGACACATTGGGGTCTTCAAAATTTTGCTGTATGTGCTCTACTGACAAGAGCCATCCATTTTCTTAGAAACAGTCCTGCAACTACATTAGGGAGAGCTCTAGAACCAAAAGCTAGGTTGGTAATAAGTTTCACCATGTTCCTAAACACACCCTAGATAAGACAGTCAAGAAGCAGGCTACAGATCTGTACATCCTCTTGTGATGATGGTCTTTGGGCCAATAAAAGAAGTTCAGTCTTGCCTTTGACGTCTGCCCTGCAGGGCATTAAATGGAACAACTATTCTTGGCTAAGCTAAACCCTGAAGCTACTTGTTATTTAGATTTTATTAAATCTTGGGATTTGAAATGACTTAAGCCATGCCATAGAGGATTTTAGAGAATCATTCTGACTTCACAGTGATGTGTTATTATCAAGTAAGATAATAACTGAGAAAAGAAGGTATGACAATTAGTGTTAAGTATCAACAGGACAAAACCAGGAAACAGGCCTCATTGGATTATCTAGCTCTGAGCTTGCCTATACAGGATTACCTTTTTGTTGTTGTTTTTTAATTTTATAATTGATTTAACTTTACATATCACACACGGATTCCCCTGTCCTCCCTCCTCCCATCCCCCCTCTTCCCCCAATCCACCCCCCATTCCCATCTCCTCCAAGGCAAGGACTCCCCTGGGGATTCAGCTCAGCCTGGAAGATTCAGTTGAGGCAGGTCTAGTCCCCTCCTCCCTTCACCCAGGCTGAGCAAAGTGTCCCTGCATAGGCCCTAGGTTCCAAAAAGTCAGCTCATGCACTAAGGACAGGTCCTGGTTCCACTGCCTGGGGGCCTCCTAAATAGCTCAAGTTAATCACCTGTCTCACTTATCCAGAGGTCCTGATCCAGTTCCATGGGGGATCCTCAGCTATTGGTTCATAGTTCATGTGTTTCCACTAGTTTGGCTATTTGTCCCTGTGCTTTTTCCAATCATGGTCTCAATATCTCTTGCTCATATAATCCCTCCTCTCTCTCGACGACTGGACTCCTGGAGCTCCACCTGGGGCCTGGCCGTGGATCTCTGCATCTGCTTCCATCAGTCATTGGATGATGTTTCTAGCACGACAGTTAGGGTGTTTGGCCATCTAATCACCAGAATAGGTCAGTTCGGGCTGTCTCTCGACCACTGCCAGTAATCTATTGTGGAGGTATCTTTGTGGATTTCTGGGGACCTCTCTAGCACTCTGCTTCTTCCTATTCCCATGGGTTCTTCATTTATCATGGTATCTCTTTCCTTGTTCTCCCTGTTCTTGATCCAGCTGGGTTCTTCCGCTCCCCTAAACTCTCTTTCCCCCAACCCTTGCCCTTCATTATCCCACCTCACATCCAGTTTGCTCATGTAGAGATCTATGGGATTATCTTAAACTGAGGTGGGAAGGCCCACTCCAAAAGCAGGTAGTATCATTCCCTGGGCCTGAGATCTAGAGTGTATAAAAAAGAGAAAATGAGCCGAGCATAAGCATTCACCGCTTTCTGCTTCCTGACTGTGGATTCATGTGATCAGTTGCTTCAAATTCCTGCTGTTGTGACACCATGATTGTACCTTTGAAACACAAACCAGAATACATCCTTTCTCCCTTGAATTGCATTTTTCGGAGTATTTTATCACAAAAGGAAAAGAAACTAAGACACAGGACAGTGCTAAGTGGTGTCTTTGTGCAATATTTACATACTATAGTCAAGAAAATCAGCGTCTGGGTCACTTTTTAAAAATCTGTCCATCTGCACATGTTGATAGGTTCTTAGTCTACTCTATCATACAATGGCTGAGGCCTGTCCATTTAGTCTCATAATCAAGCTTTTCATTAGTTCCATCATATCAATGTTATCAACTGAATAGGCTCTGGATAAAGCTCTCTATTACTTGGGTTCTACTAACACCAAATTTTTAAAAGTATTTCTGAACAAGTAAAATTAAAATTAATCTTTCAATTAGCTATGACATTTTTAAAGGGTTTACTTTAAGATAATGTTGGGGAAAATCTTTCAAGCAATATTTAACTCAAGATGCTTCGGTACTGTGAGAGTGTTGTCAAGCACTCTAGGATCACCAGGAATTGTCTTAGGACTTATGCCCACTCATACTGGCATCACCATTCCCTGGATGGGCTTCTAGACTACGTGGAGAAGTGAAATTGAACAACAGCAACATTTATGGATCTTTAAGGTGAGGATTTACTACGACCAGCTGCTTTGGGCACCTGCTGTTTCAACTTCCCTAACATGGGCTATACCTTGAACTGTGAGCCAAAAATACCTTTCCTCCCTCAGACTGCTTTGGTCAGGGTATTTTATCATTAGAGAAAAATAAGACAGGAACTTTAAAAGCAGATAACTAGGGCTAGAGAGTTGCTCAGTGGTTAAGGGTTGTTGCTGCATAATGAGGAATAGTTTGGATCAGCACTCATTTAACAAGCTGGGTGGCCCACACACGACTGTAACCCCAGCCCTGAGGGGGACAGACAGCATCCCTGAGGCTTGCTGGCTTCTGGTCTACCCAAGAAAATTTGAGTTCCAAGTTTAGAGAAAGACCCTGCTTTCAGAAGTAATAGGCAGCGAGTGACACACACACACACACAAAATTTTTTTACAAACAGACAATAAAATTCAGTGGTTATTGGAAAACTCTTGTAATTTTTTCTGGTAAAATACTATTAAATAATGAGATGCTTTTTAATGTCCCAATCCAAACATTTTATCACTTAGCCTAACTTGCTTTTTGTAAGGTTTTGTTACCTTTGCTAGTTTTAATTTAGTCTTTTAGCAAGTCTCTCAATGCACTCCAGCCACCATTATATTAACCACTGCAGTTTATCAGCACCATCAATTGACCCCTAGGTTGGTCATCTTGAATGACACTTCACAGTTCCCTTTTTACTAAAATGTTATTTTTTCCCACTCTTCAGTATCTGCCCATTTCATGGAACATGTCAAAACTCTAGCTAATCATATACTAATTAAGTCAGGCCCTGCACCTGGACAGATGACAGCAGATGTTGTGAATGAAACTTTTATTTACACACTGTATCTAGAAGCAGATACATAATTTTTTATACAATTGATTTCCAAAAAATGTGCAAGAAATTACTATACTTCGCTTACAAACCAAAACACTTATTAAATCAATGGACTTTGGATAGTTCATTCTGTGGTGTTCTCAGTACAAACAGTACACACCTGATTTGAAACGTACAAAGTGTAAACTACAGCAATCTGGATTGCAGGTATTAATTTCATAGCACACCAACTATGAGACTTCTTTACCCCAACATGAATACATACTGTTAGGAAATTCTAAGACCTCCTCATCCTCTCGGGTTGGAGAATTTGGGTCGCTTTTCAAAAAAAGTACATATTTGCCTTGTTATATTATGACTGGTCAATAAAAAGGATGTTATAAAAACTTTACAGGATTAAAAAAGTATTAAAAGAAATCAAATTTTATTATTAACGTACCAATACCTTTATAATTTTAAAGTTATTTGTGGAAGTGGCAACTGTTCTTCATTAAAGAATATTCAACAAAACTGTCTATTGCTGGTAATGTCATTTCATTTTCTAATTAACCCTTCACATTCAATGAAAGAAATTCAGATTTAAATCAAAATATATTATTTTGAATCATTCATAAGTTTCTTTCATATATAACGTGAAATGTAAAGTAATTAAAGTTGGCATTCCTGAAAGCAGTTAGAGATACTTAGCACTAGGAAAGAAACTGCATAAACCAGTAAGATTTCAATAACTGCCGTCCTATTTCAGTAATACTGGCTCAGAAACTATGACATATACTTTGTTTTATCTCCTTAATGCCAATGAGTTAGCCTTTATGGCACATGATTTTATTCAACAGCGAGACGATTGCCCTCTGTAGCTGGTTTCTTTAAAATTATTTTTTAGTTTCATGGTTATTTACTATGATATGTGACCTAAATTTTCAGATTATTGCACCATGTAGAAAAAAAACAGTCTTCCTTAGAGAAAACAAGGTACTTTTCAAGTACTTTCTGTAGTTCTCATATTTATAAAAATGTGTTAAGTGTCTTAGGAAGCCCCAAAGTAACTTCCAGCCTTCAGCAAGTTTAGTGGTGAAATATTTGAGTAAAAAAACTGAATCACTTGTTACAAATGGACGCAGCTTTCCTGCTTGCTATTTTCTTGCCTTAACCTAGGAATTTTAAATGTGCAGATTTAAGAACAGCTTACAGGTTGTGTTTGTATCATCTAAGTTCAAAGAAACCCAGAAAGTTAACCAACTTCTATCTAAGCCAAGATACAAGACAAGGACTTACTCTTTCTCTTTCCATTTTTAACAGACAGCATCCTACAAAGCCATTATTTCCCACTGTTCCTTATTTCTGTCAAATGGATGTCTTGGCTACAAAAAAAACAAAAATATTGATAATACACCTTTCTGTGAATCTGATTTCTCAATACATGCTGATTTTTACTCATAAACTATCAGAACCTGATGATGATTTCAAATTGAATTGGACAGGTCATATTAAGTATGAAAAGTTGTTTTTTTAATATTAAGTATCAAAAGTTGTTTTTTGTAATAAAGATTGCCCTAAAAATAACACAAAATTTATTACTAGAAAGATTTAGATGAAAATCAGAATACTCTTGACATTTAATGGGTAGATCCAAAACACAGGGCACCATGAGAAAGAGTAGGAAACAAGCTATGTTCATGTGAGACATGTTGGGGACAGTCCAGAGACGTTAGTGAGCCATGATCTTGAGAACATGTGCATGTTTCTGAGATATGAAGCCATCTTGACATTCACCATCAATACGGTGACTATGTGACACCTGCCATCTAACGTAGATGCAGGGACTTTCACCCTAGATATATTTTCAGTTGTTTAAAAATAAATAGTTTTCCAAAAAAATAGTTAAGTGTCTTGCATTAATTTGATAACAAGCCTACAACTCTGTAATAGTTCTTACTCCAATAGCTTATAATGAATGCATGTATTATTACAATATACTCCATATTCCATCATATTAGATGAAAGACATCAGAAAATGAAAATCTTTGTAACAAGGTCCAACCAACATTCCATCAAAAGTAAGTACCTTGCTCCTTAGAAGTCAAGATGCCATTAACACTGTAACACAATGGCATTGTGCCTTTTCTTGTAATATCTCAATTCTAACCCTAGAAAAATAGAGAAAAATTTAAAGATACATATATGTTTGGATGACAAAGCCAGAAAGTTTGACCTTAAGACCTTTCCCCTTGTGATTTTTTTTTTTTTTTTTAAAGCATGTGTAGCTGGAAATACTTTCTGAATGGGGCAATCTTTAAATACTATCACTTAAAAGTTTTAGTAACACCATTGCAGAACTCTGAACTTAACAGTCTATATTCCAAAATAAGCTTTAAAACCTGGCACATCATTCTCCAACACAATGATTAAAAAGAAAAAAAAAAAAAAAAAAAAAAGAGATGCCAAGTTACTTAAGAATTAGCATAATTAGCATAATCTTCAAAGGGCAGTCACAGCAGGAAACTATTTTTGCATATCTGATATGGTTTTACAGTTTTTCTCACACAATGCAACACAATTTCCAATTATTTAATCGATGTCATTCAGGGTTGTTTTGGGGACAGAATGGTCAAACCCAGCACACTCTAATGACTACACAGAAGAAAGATAAGTCAAATTCAAAATAACTTTTCTATTCAAATCAATTTACAACTTTATATAAACTTTAATGTAAGAAAATACAACTCATTTATGAAACTTGTTTTGTCAAGTTTATGGAGAAAAGTATTGACTAAAGAAATCACAGATCAAACATTTAACTGAAAGAACCTCTCTCATACACACACCCATACACACTGCTCACAAGAGACCAGGGTTATCTCACTTTTGTAACAATGGTTTGGGCTTTACAGGGCTTTAAGTTATGCCAATTTGTACCCGAGTTTAATGACAGAAAAGGCAACAATTTTTAAATTGGGTATATATTTGCTTACAATTTTTAATGTAAGGCCATTTATCAAAAGAGACAAACCACAAGATGAAAACGAAGGCAACAGAAAAATTCAAAACAACTATCACATCCTTAGAAAATAATTTAGAAAAGTGTTGTACAAGATATGATGCAGATTTACATTCCATTAACCAAGACTGTGTCAATTCAGAATTCTGAATAAATCTTTTTTAAAGTGTGAGACTTAAAAAAATCATTTTTCAGTGTATATGTAAATATGTTTTATCCCACACATTTATTCAACTGGGCCATTTAACGTCATAGCAATTTTTATTCTGTACGTTTCATTCAACTTTACTTAGGGTTGAACACACATGAAATGTGCTTTAATGCATAAGAATCACAGTGGATAGCAGCAAAGAACTGGGGGGGGGGGCATTAGGGAGAATCTGGTCATTCACATTGTGATTATTCTTAAAGATAACTCACACTTCTAGATCCTCAAGACTCAAGACAACCCTTTCCAAAGAATCAAAATAAACTCAAGACACCTTGCAAACACTTCCCCAGCCCTGAACAAATTGATGACCCTTTCAGACATAAAAACTAAAACAGTTATGGCAGCAAAGACTTCAATGGCGATGTAAGTCTGTAAACTGTACTCCAGTCTTGTTTCTGAACCCCAAAGTGCAAGAAGCAGGGCTCCTAATCTCTCAGTAGTGCTTCTCCTGCAAATAATCCTTCATCTTGTTTGGCAGAGGCAGTTTCTGAATCAGGTCTATTCTGGTGTACTGACGTATGACGAAGCGGCACAGGTACTGCAGAGAGCGCACCTGCATGAACCGGGACACTGGGTTAGTCAGTCTGACCGGGTAAGTCGCAGATCCAGGCAACCGTGACCGTGAATAACAAAATGCTCCGTTTTCAGAGTCCCTGATTGAATGCTCAATTAAGTCAACTATAGATGTATGCCCTTCTACGTCTGGCTGTTCGTAAAAGCTGAACCTACCATTTGAGTGCTCAATTCTAGTGTGAAGTGTTTTACCATGGGAACGAAAGCTCAGGCTTAAAAGGTAGCGGTCATCGGAACTATCCCGAACAAGAAAAGAACCATCAGGCACGTTTGCCAGCTTCCCCTCTGCCTCCCAGCGTGTGATAGGACCCCAATACCACCCCTGTTTTGCAAGCTTCTTCAGCTCCTCCGTAAGACTTGTCACAACCATGGGCCCACTGCTCTGCACCGAGTCATAAACTCTTGAAACCCCAGGTGCAGAGTTGGGATCGAAATTCAAATGACAGCGCACGCTTTCGGCCATGTGCATGTCCGGGCCTGAGAGGCCGCTGAAGTTCCTTTGGATTGGGTTATTCTGCATTGGAGGTAGCAATGGTGAGAGGGGAGGGGCATCGTCATGACCTGCTCTAGGGTTCTGCAACATGACTCCTGTGGTGCCAATCAACAAGTTGTTCACCGAAGAATCCACAAGGATCTCCGGGGCTACAACCAGGTCCTGGTCCACCTGACTGTCGTCTTCAGAGAAGGCGCTGGCCCCTGGCAGCACGGCCGACACCTCCATGGGCGAGGACGTGTCCAGGCAGCAGTTGCGCGGCCCTTCTAGAGGGCACATCCCGTCTTCTAAAGGCACGGTGTACTGAAGGTAGTCCTGAGACATGAGTCCGATAACTACAGGCACGTGTTCCTCCAGATGGAGGCGCAGGTCCCCGGGTGAACCAGGGCTGCAGCGGGACTCAGGGCGTGGCTCTGGCTGCAGGTCCCTTAGCTCCCTGGGCTGCAGGTCCCGCAGCTCCTTGGGTTGCAGCTCCCGCAGCTCCTTGCGCACACCGTTGACAGGGCCTGGGCTGGCAGCATGCACCAGGGCCTTCACCCGCATCTCCATCTTGATGCATGTCTCCTCCGAGCTGGTGGGCCTCAGCGGCCAGGGTGTGGGGCTGTAGTGGTGGCTGCGCAATGATGTAGAACGGATGGGCCGTGGGGCACGCACGTCCTTGAGGCCCCCGGGCGCTGAAGCCGAGGAGAAGGTGTCCTCATCTGTGGGTGCAGTCCCGCCCTTGCCCTTGCCCTTCTGCTTGGCGGACAATCGCCTCTTCAAGGTGCCCATCAGGCTTTCGCTTTTGGACCTGTTCTTCCCTTTCTCCTCCTCACTGCCAATGTCACAGCTGGCCATGTCCTTGCCATAGCAGCTCCCGAATAAGGAGTCATCTTTCACGAAGTCGCCAGCGAGGGACTGGGGCTGAACCACCATGAACTCGGTTTCGTCTTTGCTTTTACTCAGGTTGAAAGATTTCCGGAAGGTTTTCAAACTAATTTTCTTCATTGTGACTAGTTACCTAATTCAAACGGGTCAATTTCTCTCTGGAGCAACTATCCCCAAACATCGGGAGGGGCTGTGATGCTTCATGGATGAACTCTGCCCAGCTTCATTTAACCTCTGGAGCTATTTTCTGAAAAAGAAAAAAAAATTAAACATTTTAGTTTTCAAATAAAACAGAGTTTTTTTTAAGCTTCAAAACAAAAGAGTCCAAATCTATCCTTAGGAATTTCACCCTGAAGTTTAGGATAACTGCCTGCTATATACGGGGCATTGGGCAAATACTGGGTCCTTCGTTTACTCCTTGTTTTTTGTTTTTGTTTATTATACAGGTCAGGACTAGGTCTTTTCTATCTGACCAGGCTCATCTTCTGCACCAGGTCTGAAGGAGCAAACTCAGCACTGCCCGTGCACCAGGGTGAAGGAGCAAAGCACAGTGAGGCACTGTGAATGCCTTGGAAGAACAAGCCCTCACTTCAAGCACACACATGTACTGTGAGACCAGCCTTTTCTATGGCCCCTCATACTCCTGAAGGCCATAGCTCTTGGCCATCACAGGGGCACTGCCTGACTAGAAGAAGAAGAAACGTAACACCTTTCCAACTACTTAGTGCAATGCAGTTGATTATCAGGAGACCACAGCTCTAACTCACTCTGATTGACTGGCCACTACTATACACACAACACAGTGCAATAATATGAATGCTAGTTACGATCTTAAGCCAGTAGAAGGGACAGATACATGAATGGTAAATTATAGTACAAATTCATCTGAAACACACTGCTAACACAGGTGGGAGTTGAGGGAAGAAAAGAATCTGACAAGTGTTGTTTTAACTACAGACAGCAGCTGGTTGTTATATAGACAGAATCTGCATGAAATCATGCTCAATGAAACCACTCAGACCAGACAACCTATCAAGAGGAACAGCTACATCATCTCCACAAAAAGCAGCAGCAGTTTTAAGTCTCACTGTCATATACTGTTTTTGAAAGATACTGTGTGGTGATATTGTGTTCCCCAAAATATTGTGCACTCTAATAAACTTATCTGGGGTCAGAGAACAGAACAGCCACTAGATACAGAGGCCAGAAAATAGTGGCACACATACCTTTAATCCTATCACTTGGGAGGCAGAGATCTATCCGGATCTTTGTGAGTTTAAAGCCACACTGGAAACAGCCAGGCATGGTGACTCACGCCTTTAATCCCAGGAAGTGAGGGCAGAAAGCAGAAAGGTATATAAGGCATGAAAACCAGGAACTAGCCTGGTTAAGCTTTCAGGAGTTCAAGAAGCAGTTCAGCTGAGATTCATTCTGGATGAGGACTCAGAGGCTTCCAGTCTGAGGAAACAGGATCAGCTGAGGAATTGGCAAGGTGAGGTGGCTGTGGCTTGTTCTGCTTCTCTGATCTTCCAGCATTCACCCCAATAACTGGCCTCAGGTTTGATTTTATTAGTAAGAACTTTTAAGATTCATGATACAATACTGTAAAAATAGAATACTTATAAATATTTGGAGCACAAGCTACTTTAAACATTAAGCTGTACCCTGAGTGAACTCACTAAGTAACTGGTCTTGTCCCCAAGCAGAGGCTAACTCCCAGATAGACTTGGTAGCTGATTCGGAGATGGTAAATGACGTCACTAAACCTGGGGTTCCAAGAGTCCTGTTTGCCATTATCACATAGCTGCACCACAGATGAGAAAAGCACTTGGCAGGTATCTACTTGAAAAATGCTACTAATGCATATGCAACCGATTCTAATATTAAGGGAACATGATCCAATCCTAGATATTAGAAAGTAGCTCAATTAAGCCATATGTTTTTTAATCTCTTTCCTGCATCTTCTAGGCAAAGACTACTCTAGAATTTTTTAAAGAGTATCTATTTTCCTGTTTGCACTTCCAAAAATATATGCCATCTTTTTATAGGATTACCATCTGTCTTGTGCCCAAGTAAGTGTTCTGAATCAATCTTGACACTTTTCTAATTCAAAGTTTTAAGTTTAAGCATACACTTGAAAATTTGTATGATACTTCAAGGGAAAAGGATTTAGGCATAAAAAACAAACAAACAAACAAACAAAAAACTCTACAGGGCCAGTGAGGTGGCCCAGCAGGTAAAGGTACTTGCCATTAAGCCTGATGTCCTCTGACCTATACACAAACAACAATGGTATATGCAAGCACACATACACTAAACATTAAAAACTGTTTAAATAAAAAAATACTCTACAGACAGAAAATAATATCTAACTGCATTTTTACAACTTTTTTTTTTTAAAGACAAGGTCTTGGGTAGACCAGCTGGCGTAAAACTTACTATGTAGCCCAACAAAAACACTGAACTCAATGAGCCCAAGTGCTGAGATTACAGGTGGGGGCCCCCTCACTCTAGGCACTACCACCTCTTTTTATTTATTTTTTTTTTTTGTTTTTGTTTTTTTCTTTTTCGAGACAGGGTTTCTCTGTGTAGCTTTGCGCCTCTCCTGGAACTCACTTGGTAGCCCAGGCTGGCCTCGAACTCACAGAGATCCGCCTGGCTCTGCCTCCCGAGTGCTGGGATTAAAGGCGGGCGCCACCACCGCCCGGCCCACCTCTTTTTAAAGGGATGGTTCCAGGTATCCTTGTGTACCATTCATTTTAACAACTACTTGAAAAACTAGAGACATGTCAAACGATGATTTAAAGTTAACAAAGTAGCTCTGTTTACCCTCATTTTACAAAAAGGAACCTCAGTCTCAGAGAAATTAAAACCTGTCCAATGAAGTGAAATCATTTGCTCCTGGGAACAGCGAGTTCTTCCCCTGTGCCACACACCCTGCCTAGGTGTATTCCTTAGGTCAGTGCTCCTCAAACTTTCCACCTTCTGTGTTTTCAGTTTCTTAGAAGACCTTGAAAAATGCTGTTTGGGAATCACAAAATGTTTTAATTATGTATTTTGTGTCTGTTGAAAGTTGTCCTATTAGAAACTAAAACTGAGTTTAAAAATACTTATCTGTTTATTTAAAAGCACTAATATACTCATTATGCATTAACATAAATCAATTTCCTGAGAAAGAACTGTATTTTCCAAACAATAAAAACAGTAACAGAGAAAAGTAGTACCCTTTCACATTACTAAAAATCTTGTGCTGACAGAGAACGCAGCTGAGCTTACATCTGCCTCTGCATTTCATCTTTCAATATGCTCTTTATTCCAAGGGTAAGAAAAAAAAAATCTAACAAACAGAGACCATGGGAAGAAAAGGTATTTTGCTTAATAACTTTTATATACCTGTGCATATTTTAATTTGATAGTATATAAATTCAAGGAGTGGTTGTTTTGTGTTTCTGTACATGTGTCTGTTCGCACATCCATATATATGTGTACATGTGGATGTGATGTTGCAATGTCTTCCTCTACTACTGTTTCTTATTTTTGAGACAGGGTTTCTGGATGAACCTAGAGCTCAATATTCTAATGAGCTTTGGGAATCAGCCTATCTTTAGCCCCCTAGCACTCAGGTTACAGGAGGTGGGCTGCAACATCCATCTTTCTACATGAGTTCTAGGATCCAAACTCTGGTATGCTGTGGATATCACTCTATATGCTGTGAATGTGTTGCTCTGATTTGGTTGGTAAATAAAACGCTGATTGGCCAGTAGCCAGGCAGGAAGTATAGTAGAGGCTGGACAAGCAGAGAGGAGAATTCTGGGAACTGGAAGGCTGATTCAGGAGACGCTGCCAGCTGCCGCTGCCATGAGAAATAAGATGTAAAGCTACTGGTAAACCACGAGCCACATGGTAAAGTATAGATTTATAGAAATGGGTTAATTTAAGATGTAAGATCTAGCTAGCAAGAAGCCTGAGACACTAGGCCAAACAGTTTTAATTAATATAAGCGTCTGTGTGTTTATTTGAGTCTGAGTGGCTGGAGGCCCAGGCGGGACTGGAGAAAACTCCAGCTACACTGGTATTCATATTTGTGTAGCAAGTACTTTATCCACTGAGTAATCTCTCCAGCCCCAAATGATAATTTCTTAAAAGTTAAATTGTACTGGAAATGTGAAACTGCATCAAGATGTTTACTTTTATTCTGTTTCATACAAATTAATTGTATCTTGCATTTGAATCATTGCTCATACATGATTTTGTAATATTATGTTTTAGTCATACAACACCAAAAAAGGGTTTGTTTTTTTTTCCACTTTTTACAAAAATCATATTTGTGAATATCACCACTGATTACACTAGAAAAGTCCATAGGTAGAAAAAGCAGTTAAGGAATGGTGAGAGACATAGATTTTTTACAATTTTAACCTTTGTTTGAAATTTTAAAATGGGCCATTAGCAATAATACTGTTTACTGGTTTCATGGAAATGAGAGGCTCATTCTAACCATTCATGAAAAAAAAAAAAAATCTGAAACTTAAGTTGAATGACCATAATGCTTGTCAATTGTTCTTTTAAGTAAGAGTCTAATGTCAGCCTGGGATACTGGAGAGGCTGACTCTCCCCAAAATTAAAAATTTAAGAAATTCAAGGAATTTGGGGGTGATAAGACTTAATTACAGTGGGGCTTAAATGGGTGGATCCATTTGTCAAAACTCTATGAACTGTGTACTAAAAGACATGATTTCATTGTAGATGAATTATACCTCATTTTGAAAACTCAAACAGAAATTTCTAAGAGCTATAGACTAGCTAACAAAAACTCTATTTCCAGGCATGGGAAACTGCCTTTCAAACTGGAACTAACTTGAAAGCCTCCTCCCTGAAGACTATCCAAAGGGAGAAAAGAAATTAATAGACCCACCCAGTTGTAAGGCCTAGAAACCACAACAATGACCAGCATAGCAAGCTATACAAAAAGGGTGCGATAGTGGCATTTGTATCTTGGGGGTAACCAATAATTTGACTAAGGTCTATTAAATAGAAAATAATTCAAACCTGGTACTGAAAACTTAGCCAACTACCCTTGGCTGGTGAGGTCATAGACCCAGGAGAACCTACTATTGCCACTTTGCTAAACCAGTATATTACCCAACTGTATTCTAAATATCTATTTTCTTATTTTCACAGGTTAATTGTAGCTCATCAGAGAAGCCTCTTTTTGCAGCAGAAACCATCACAGAAATCCATAGCTGGGCACAATGCAGAGAACAACTGGTCATGGAGTGCCTACTCCCAATTGATACATCTACAACACAACCCATACCTAAGGCTCGGGGAACACTGCAGAAGAGGGGACAGAACATTGGCTACTAGATGTTTTTAGATAGGACAGAGAGCACAGCCATGGAATCGTAACAATATAGTCACCTAAACAAGACCTGCAAAGTGACAACACCAGTTGACAACCTGAAGTAGATGGTGGAAATCTCACAAAATCCCACTTCTAGAGAAAGAGCTATAAGCAATTAATGGCTAATAGAGAATTAATCTTCTTCAACGATGGGCCCCTTGAAAGGTAATCCAATCTCAAGTTGTCAGCCCTAAACACATATTCATGTAAGCAATACTAAAGGCTCATCGGGTGGTGTTTACACTATCTGTGCACATATGCATGTGCAACAATAGCTGAAGAGGTCATGTATTTGCAAAAGGAGTGCAGTGGTTCTCGTTAAAATCAAAAGGGGGAAGAGGCAAGCATGGGAATTATGTAAATACACTCATGTATGAAGTTATTTTAAAAGGTAAAATGTAATGTTAAAAAAAAAAAAAAAACATGAAAGCAAAGTATCTTCTGGTCAGAGAGATGGCTCACCAGTGAAAAGTTCTTCTGCTTTTGTAGAGGACCTGGATTTAATTCCTGGCATTTAGTTAGAGCCTCATCAGATGGCTCACAATCATCTGGAACTGCAGTTCTAGAGGACCTGACCCTCATCTGGCCTCTGAGGGCATTTGCACATGTGTGGTGCACACATCTACATTCAGGCACACATATACATACATAAAATAAAAAATTAGTATTTAACAAAAAGATAATACTGAACACTTGGAAAGATGGCTCAGCGGTAAAGAGCGCTGGATACTCTTCCAGAGGACCTGGGTTCAATTCCAAGAACCCACATGGCAGCTCACACCTGTCTGTAACTCTAGTTCTAGGGCTTCTGATACTCTCACACAGACATTCATGCAGGCAAAACACCAATGAACATAAAATAAAAATAAATTATATAAAGATAATACCTTCACCCAGGAATTGGGGGAGTTAAATCAGCAGCATGATATTGGGAAGGATATCCCAAACTCAACACTATAGCTTGTCGATCAAATAGAATTTGGAAACAGCTTTGTAAGATTACTTGAAAAACAATTCATACATGCCTTAACCAAGTAGACATGTTTGTCTTTTGGATATGTTCTTTGCGAAAGCTATAAGACAACAATGTCCTTCCATCATTTGGTTTAAACAACCCTACTGTTGCTTACATTGTTTATAGTGGTAAATATAAGCTACATATTGCCAGAGTGACAGAAACTAAGTCTTTTGAATACACTGTTTCATCAGTTCTTATCATCTTAGCTTTGTAAATTTGATGAAGCAGTTATGACACTGTGGAACTAAATTGAGTTTATGCATATCTCAGCTCTCCTTAGCAATGATATGATCTTAGATATAACTAAATCTACCACTTATGTAACTTATGGAGTTAAAATATGCCTATATATGAGATGTCCTTAAAGCAATGCCATATACCAGTAGGCCAAACGCTTGCAGCTAGTAGTAAGTAGTAATAGTCCCATTAAATAAATAGGGAAACTAAGGCACAAACACAAGACACTTGCCTAAAATCACACACCTGATCAGTTAACTCAAAAGTCTACTTAATCTCTACACACACCTTTATAATGCATAATTCATCTTAGAAAAAACACAGCTTTAACCTAAACTGTAGGAAACAACAACACACACACATCAAATATCTATAGACTACTTTAATAAATCATACAGGTGAAGAAAGATGTTCAAAAAACATTATTGAGAAAAAGAAAGCTATAAAACAAAATGCAAAAATGGTCCTATTTCTGTGTGTGTGTTTACATCTAAGCTGGCACATTAAATACCTCAGGTGATACATGAACAACAATAGTCACACCTTAGAAGAATAGGAAAATATGGTCAGAAAGCCCACTTTCCTTATTCAGGACTTTCTGTAACAATCACTCCAAGCCAACTTATCTGCCAAAGTTGAACAGTGTATTACAAGACAAGGCTCTACCAAAGGTACTCCCCTCAAACCCTCCCTAGCCATGTCCAAGTCTTTCTAGTTTTAAATGTCACAACGAAGACAGCCTTTTCATGTCTGACCTCATTCTATACATCCCACACTCACTTTAGCACTGCTTTCCAATTCAATCACAACTCAATCTACTGTGATGGTTCTGTTCCCTAGAACTTACAACTCATCCAGCCAAATCCCTGACATTTAACAACCTGACACCCGAACTCATCCAAAGCAGTAGTTTCCATCACTCATACAATTTCCAGAGGTTTCCTTCATTTATACCCATTTCTTTGCCTCCACCACTTCTTTTATCATTCCAAGTCATATGACTGTCAAGACATTGACAAAACATTGTACTCCCAGAGTAGTTAAAAACACAGGCTGAAGGACAAAAGCACTACTCTCCAGGACTTCAGGTTCCAGCATGACATGTAAGATGTCAGCAATTACATACAGTAGAAAAGCACTTAGGATGCTGCACCATTCAGTGACTCAAACTAGCAGTAGGGATCTGATTTCATACATCTCCTCTCATTGGCTGACTATAGAGCTGATGACTGCAGCTATGGAAGTCAGAATGCACCAAAAAGGACATTTACTTTCCTGCCCCCTCACAAGAGTTCTACTTAAAAGAGGCCACCGTCATTCCTATGTTATAGAAAAACCAAATAAGCCTCAGACAGTTTAATAATGTCTCCCAAGTCCACAAAAACTCCTCTGGATAACATGCAAGCACTGAAAGCTGGTGAATGACTTAGAAGTGACCACTTATTTCAGTGTATTGACATGAATGAAGCAGGACAATTCAGAGGGAGATCAAGTACACAGATAAGCCATTCTTCCTGGGTCATTTCACAAGACTACTTATTTCCTAATGTTCTTCATGCCCCACAGTATGTTTCCTCATCCAGAAATACAGGCAAAAACAGTAATATGCCTAGGGGGTACCTGTAGCATGATGTAACAAGGAGGCTTGTGAGTCCTTTCCCCCACGAAGTAACTGAAGCTGAGCTCGTATGTCAAGTAGTACTAAGATACATGCTCAGGAACATTACTGAAGGCTGGAGAAAGCCATCTATGCAGGAGATGGCAAGGTTGAGAGCAAGAGAGGAAGGATTCATCAGAAAGGAAAGCACAGATATAAAGGAGACAAGGGAGGCCAGAAGGGACTAGGATGGCACATTCAAATGCTGAAGGACATTCTGCTACCAAGAATTCTACAGCCAAAGCAATGTGGGTAACAGGAAGAAGAATTAGCATGAACATAAACATCCATGTGTTAAAGAGCCTGGGGTGCTAGCAGGTCTGAACTACAAACACACCAGGAGGAAAGTGTTCCAGAGAAAGTGTCATTTGGCAATGACTGGAAATGATAAAGGTTAATTTAAATCCTCTCATTTCTCTCACTCCTCTGCTGTAAAGAACACAGGAAAATATAAATCAATTGTACTCATGGAGATGCAACAACACACACAGATACAATGTATGCAAAACAGCACAAAGGATGAGAAGGACATAGAAAAGGGCAAGTTTATATTTTTACCAGAATTAACATTATTTTGAAGTACACTGTGGTAAGAAATAACTAAGGGTCTATGTTGTAGTCACAAAGTACTCTGAGAATCTTAAGTTAACATTTAAAAGATGTATTTAACACAAGAGTTCCCTATCATAGGAAGAAATATAAAATGAAGTAAATTTAAAAGCTGGCAAAATGACAGATGTAAATGTGACATCAATAAATGTAAATGGACTAAACTTTTAAGGCGTTATGGCTCAAAATGTACTCTGTGGGCAAACTGAGCTCATCACTCTTTTTGTATGTTCATCAAGGAAAAATAGTTATGGTATTACTACTAGCTGGCTAAAATCAAAAGAACAATAGTTTACGACACAAAAAAATATGAAATTCAAATTTCTGTGCCTGTAAATTAGTTTTATCAAGCAACTATCACACTTCTACATCACAGACTGTCTATGGTTGCCTCCTCAAAACAAGGAGTTAAGAGGTTCTATAGCATGCAAAAGTTAACATACTTGATATTTTACAGAAAAAGTTGGTAGATGCCTAACCTAATCAAAGGACTGTCAGAATGAATAAAAAAAGAAAGTTATGTGCTGTATGCTGGTTATTTTCTTGTCAACTTGATGCAAAACAGGGTCATCTGGGAAGAGGAACTATGAGAGCCAAAGTTACATTTTAAGTTTTAATTATTATGCCTTAGAGATCCATGAAACAAAAATGTCTCTGATCTGCAAGCCTCTTGCTCAAGGACAGATAGTTCCTGAAATGCTGGAGGCTATTGTTTATGGGAGATAACAAGCCACATGTTTTTCACTCCCCTAAACAAGTTTGCTTGACCTGGTTCACAGGCAGTAAATATGTCAGGATATATGCTTGCCCAGATTGGATATAGGCTGGAGGTATGTCAAGATGTATACTTGCCCTGATTGGACCTGATGGGAAATGCAATGAATTACGGGTTTTCCTTCTTAAGCTGCTGCAAACCACGACTTGGGGCCATTTCCCAGGAACCTGTTCGGACCTAACCAGAACCCATCCAACTGGCCAGTATTTAATTAAAGCTTGCTTCAAATTTGGCTTTAAACTGTTGTAGTGGTCTTATTCTTGATCAGTGGGATCAACAGAACCTCAACTAAGGAAATGCTTCCATCAGATTGTCTGTAGGTAAGTCTATGGAGACATTTTCTTTCTTTTTTGTGGGGGAGGGGAAGACTGTTTTTTGAGATAATGTCTCTTGTGTAGCACTGGAATTCACTATGCACACTAGGCTGGCTTGAACTCTGAGCCTGGTCTGCCTCTGTCTCCCAGAGTGCTGGGATTAAAAGCAGGCACCATCTCAGCACATTTTCTTGATTGACATGGATGTGGGTACTGTGGGTAGGGCCACTGCTGAGTAAGTGGCCGTGATTTGTACAGAGAGCAGGCCCATGAGAGCAAGCCAGTAAGTAAGAGCAATCCCACATTGCTTCTGTTTCAATTACTGCCTCCAGGTTCCGCCTTGAGTTCCTATCTTGACTTCTCTCAATGGACTCTAAACCAGAATATGTAAGCTAAATAAACCCTTTCTTCTCCAAGCTGCTTTTGGCCATGGTGTTTTACAACAGAAACAGAAAACAAACTAAGACATGCTATCTATAAGATTCCTCTAATATGAATGATGCATACATATCATTTGAAAGGATACAAAAGAAAACCAAGGGAGTAACCAAGAGAGCTAAAATAGCTTGACTAACATTAGAAAAAAGACAAGCTTTAAGAGAGTAAGTACTACTAGAGACTTAAACATAGTACTACTAGAGAACAGACATCTTAAAATAAAATGAAGGTTGATATATCATCAAGATATAGTAACTATAAATGCATATGTGGTTAACATTAAACCCCAAAGTACATAAAATAAAGATGTGAAAGGAGAAATAAACAATTCAATAACACTTACAGATTTCAATAAGACAGGCTCCCAGTTCACTAGTAAACACAGTTTCCTGACAGAAACAAAGCCTGAGTTCAATCCCCACTGTGAAAGGGGGGGGGGGGGGGGAGAAGAGAAGGAGAGATGGAAGAATGGGGGAAGAGAAGAAAGGAGAATGAAAGACAGACAAAAGAAGCCGGGGGGGGGGGGGGGGAAGAAAAAGAGAAAGGGTGAGAGGTTAGGAGGTTGAAGATCCCTAAACTAAAAATCTGAAACCTGAAACACACAGAAATCCAACATTTTGACAATTTCACACCTAACCTGGTGTGATGGATTATAGCCAAAAGGAAAGGCTGAGAAAAATAAAAATATCACCTTCATGTTATGTACACTAAGGGAACACAAAACACAAGAATTGTGTGTTCAATCGCAGATTCTTCCGTAGGTCATCTCATTACATACAATCAAATATTCAAACTCTGAAAAGAATCCAAAATCAAAAAGAAACACTTGTCTCAAACACTCTGGATGACAGATGCTCAACCTGGGAACTGAACACTAACAACAGCTTTGAATGTTGTTTTTAAGTTTTCATTCTTAGGATAGACAAAATCAAGACTCAACAAAGTTAAAAGGACTGACATCATATAGGATATGTTCTTTGATCACAACAGAACTAAATTACACATCTACAACAGAAATAAATCTGGAAAACCATCAAGTATTAGGAAATTAAACAAAATATGTCTAAATAATCCATGGACTAAAGACCAGAAGCCATAAGTTTAAAATGTACTTCAAACAGAAAATATATATATATAAAGTGGTGCTTGGAAAAGCAGTTTATAAACGCACTCACGTAATCCCAGCAATTGAATTTGAGGCCAGTGTGGACGGCACACAGGAGACCCTTGAGAACATACAGTTTAAATCAAACCAATTCTAAGGAATAGCAAGTATAATACAGAACTGAACCCTGGGGGGGGGGGGGGGGAGATACACATACACACACAGAGTGAATGACAACGTAGAAACTTGTAAGATAGATACCAGGAAATCTCTAACAAATTCTTTCAGACGATAAAGAAATAATTTGTAAATTACTCCAGGCAGTCAGTACTACCTGATACCACAGCCAAACACACTGAGAGAACTGGAGGTGGGTATTCCTCAGTGATCCAAAAAGCCTTAACTCAGTATCAGCAAACCAAATTCGACAACATGTAGAAATCATTATGATCAAACTGAAAGCTTGTATCTTTATGTGTCTGTGTGTGGGCTGTGCTGTCAGGATTGCTTTATGTAATGTGTTTGTATAGGACAACCTGCAGGAGCTGCGTTCTTTCTACACAATTTGGGTCATCACCCCGACAATGAGCACTGTCATCCACTGAGCTATCTCATGCCCCACAAACAAGTTAACACCAATGATCAATTAATAAAAACAGGGACCACTCAGAATCGTCTAAATCGCTCTATTTCAGTATACAAAGAACTTAGGATACATTCTAGATGCCTAGAAACCTCTCTATCAGTCCCACAGATTCCCTTGTTTCCTGCTTTGTCTGCATTTTCCCTTGCTACATAATGATTATGTCCTTCTGTCTTGTCTTTGTCTCTGTCTCTCTTGCACTCAAAATTTTGACCCTTTTTTCCCTCAAGAAATCCTTTTGACACTGAAATACAGTTTTGCCTGTATTTTCTACAAAAACAAAAAAAATTGCCATTTATATTTAAGTTTTTGGTTAGTCTTATACTAATTTATATGAAGTAGGGATTAAATTTTCCACTTGGATAACTAATTGGTGTCACAGAAAATATTGACCCTTTTAAGAATCAAAGTAAAAAACCAGTAAGAGCATTTCTCAAGTCAAATTAGCCAAAAATTTTCTAATCAATTAGCCACTGCTTAAAAGTTCTGCAAATTAATTCAGCAATATTCAACTTTTAAAAATTATCATACTCTCTCTTGGCAATACTATTTTTTCTACATTTAAAGAAATAACAATGCTCCCTGAATTATGATTAAAAATAATTGAGTTTTAAAAATCAAAAACATCCTAATTTCCAACAGTATGAAAGCAGTAAAACAAATGCTGGCACAGCTACACAATGGAACTTGGAGCACTCTGAAATTGGTATTTATACAGCTATAAATAACACGGGGAGAGCTCGTAGTGTTCATTTGTTAAGTGCAAAACACAGGAAATAAAATTATATGTAAAGTGTGGTCTCAATTATGTAGAAAGAATAGTAAAGTGGACCAGAAAGAGCTGTTGTTAGATGGCAGAATTCTTTAGACATGTTAGTTAATATGAACTTGGAGCGTTTTTAAGTGAGTAAAATCTGTGAGGTTTTTGTTTTTCTGAAAACTGATTTTATGTGGGAATGGCCAAGTAAATCCACCAGTTTCAAGCAAAGCAGAAAGCTTCCTTTGGGGAGTCAAGTTATTTCACAAACAAATTCACAAACAAAAAGTAAGTCAATGGATGAGACTATTATTTTTGCTTTAGTAAAACCTCAATATGTCCTCCTCTTTTTTATCTATGGGAAAGAACATTTTGTGCATCTGACATGAAATTTTTATGCTGATATATACAAGATTTTACACACAGTCTGAAGAGGTGGCTCAGCAGTTAAGAGTACTTGACTGCTGTTTCAGAGGTTCTGAGTTCAATTCCCAGCAACCACATGGTGGCTCACAACCACCTGTAATGGGATCAGATTCCTTCTGGTGTGCATGAAGACAGAGCACTCATATACATAGAATACATGAATAAATAAATAAATCTTAAAAAAAAAAAAGAAAAAAGAAACAAACAAAAATAAAAGATTTCACACACACACACACAGTGAGTCATGGTCGACTGGCCTTATATATTCAAAATTTAAATGACAAGAATGACAAGCCTATTTTCAATAGCACATCTCCCTCCCTACTCAATTTATGGTCACAGCTAACCACAGTAATCACTCCCTTGCAGACACCCATCCAGTTTCCTCCCTCCACTCTTACACTAGAGCAGCGGTTATGTCTTTGCCTAGGCCACACCTGCATAGCTGAAAATGGTTGGAAAAACAGGCATTTAGATTGGTCTCCTTTAGTTCTCAGGGCCATATATCTGAGGTTAATTTTTTTATTTCTTGTTGAATTAAAATTTAAAAAAAATTTTATTCATTTTGCATACCAATTACAGATCTCCCCCTCATCCCTCCTCTCGCTCCACCCCCCATCCCTCATTCGCTCCTCCAACAGGCTAAGTTCTCCCATGAAGGGACAGCTAAGCCTGGTACATTCAGTTGAGGCAGGATCAAGGCCCTCCCCACTGCATCAAGGGAGAGCAAGGTGTCCGACCGTAGGTAATGAGATCCAGAAGCCGGCTCATGCATAAGGGATATACCCTGACCACACTGCCAGAGGCCCTCACACAGATCCAGCTACACAACTGTCTCCTGTATGCAGAGGGTCCAGTCCAATCCCACACAGGTTCCACCAGGAATCCACAAGAACGACCCCAGATTAAACTACTAGCCATAGTGGTGAGTGGGACTGAACTGGCCTACCCTGGTAATCAGATTGGTAAACACCCTAACTGTCATCATAGAACCTTCATCCAGTAACTGATGGAAGCAAATGCAGAGATCCACAACAAGCACCAGGCCGAGCTCCAGGAGTCCAGTCGAAGAGAGAGATGAGGGATTATAGGAGCAAGCAGGAGGGGGGTCAAGATCATGATGGGGAAATCTACAGAGACAACTGAACCAAGCTCAAAGGATCTCACGAACTTTGGATCGACAGCTGAGATTAATTCTTAATGCTACCTCGAAATCAACTTTTTTTTTTTTTTTTGGTTAATTCTCTTTTGTTGCTAACCACTCCACCCACATCTTTCCTCACATTTAAATACTCCATCTTCAATCTTAGCTGATGGCCCAGCTCTAATTCCAGAGAAAATAAGCCATCAAGAGGAAACTTCATGGCTAGGGATAAAGCTCAGCTGTGGAGAGCCTCCCCAACAAGCATGAAGTCCTATGCTTAAAGCTCAGCACCCAAAACTGAAGGAAAAGAGGAAATGGTAGATTTTACCATGTGTCAATCTACTTAGCAGTATCTGCTACACATCGACTCCTCAGCTCCTTTCTAAAGGCACTACAGCATTGTCTTCACACACCTCATCTCCTAACAATTTCCCCTTCATTGGATCATTACTAAAAATGTTATTTCTCACATAAATATCCCACTTTCTGCAAGCCATGTTCCCTAGAACATGTTCCCCTCACAGCAGTGGTCACCAAAGACCTTTGTAAAATCAGCAGCAATAATTCCTACTTTCCACAGTCTCTTAACCAGCCACAGCCATCTCCAACACAGCACATGCAGCCTGGGGCTAACTGCTCAGTCCTTATCCAAGATGCTACTGAAAATTGTCAATACATTTGTGTCTTTGCTACAAGGGCACCTCGCTTTTAGACTCCCTTGCTGGTTTCCCTCCAGCCTCTTCTGGATGGAACTTGAGACGAAGAACAAATATTTCCTATGATATTATACGTGGTTTGAATTATCAAGTGCCAACACAGGCGTAAAATGGGCAATAATAGATTTAAATGTCTGTATACACTGAAAGACAGCACTGAGTTGGTAGATTGTGTACCACTTTTTTTTTTTTTTTTTTTTTTTTTGGAGACTGTACCTCACTTTGTAGCCTGGTGGTCTGGAACTCAGTATGTAGACCAGGCTGCCCTCAAAGGCATAGGGATCTACTTGATTCTACCTCCGAGTTCTGGGATTAAACGCATGAGATATCTACTACTTTTTTAAGTGCAACCTGTTAATGAATTAAGGAAAAATGAACATTCATTTCATTAATTTTTAAAGGCTTGCTGCATTAACTTTTTTGTAAGTGAACATTTATTTCCTGTTGAATGTAGCAGGAATGTAGTAAATGGGGTTATAATAAAAGATTCTTAGAAAAGTGCATGTAAAACTTGCTCTGCAAGTTAAACATACAAGTCTCTCTGCATGCTTTAAAGATGAAGGCTATGGTAAACCTTATAATTTCCTGAGTGATTAAAGTATCTTCCTAGACATGGCAGGTGACTTTCAATCATACCAGAGTTTAAACCAATGAAGTGACTTAGATTACAGAGTGGGAACTTTTAGCCCCACCCCCCACATCATAGAGGGAAGGGATGAGTTAAGAGACTGATTGGGCACTATAAACACTCTTTAACCGAATCACCAACTTCTGGACACAGTAAGTATTTGGAGAGGAAGGCATGACAAGAGGGCATAGGTGCTGCAAATCAACCCAACACCTCATCCCATGTAGCCTTTCTCCTCAGCTGTTCCTGGCATGTAATCCTTATAATAAATCAGTCAACTAAGTCTTTTACTGAGTTCTACAAATTAACTAATCAGAAGAGGTCCTCACTAGGAACCTCTGACTTAATAGCCAGCCAGGACGTCAAGCTGGCATCTGAATGGGGAAAGTCTGTGGACTAAGCTCCTACCTGTGGGGTCTGTGCTACTCTGGACAGTGTCACAATGGAAACCACCAGTTTTCATGCTGGAAATTGATAATTGTACTAAAAATACATGGTAACTAACACACCTACATACCTGGGCCAGGTCATCTATAAAACAACTGACAGACATTTCAACAAACTGTTTCCTCAATAATAAACCAGTGGCACCTGGGCAACACTGATAAAGGAAATCATGTGCATGCTACCCAACTTACTATCAAATCCTAACGATCCCCACATACCCATTTTATTGACTAAGGCACAATTACAACTGACTATTTGAAAAGATCTATTGTAATACTCAGTGATAAGTTATGTAATGTCATAAACCCTGTCCTCTGTTATAAATGTAACTGTTTTAATAGAATTTACTGATACATATAACTGACAGTTGAAAATTAAAATCAACTAACATTTTAATAAATGTCAACAGAATGGTATTAGCTGAAATATTTCACATTCTCCAAAATGCTCACCATTTTCACTGCCCACAAAATCAGTGTGACTTTTCTGATGAAGCTGCCAAGTAGATAAAGTCCTTTAAGAATTCTGGACAAACTGAACAATTACATAAAAATCCAAAGATCTGTATTTTGCCAGCTTGTTTTTATTCTGGAGCAGAGGTAGTACAGCAAAATAATGCTACTATGTGATTTGTTCAAGAATTTGCATTTTCTCTAGAGATATAATTTGCTAATAAAAATCTCTTCAATGTACTAAACTATTATAGTCAAAAAGTTTAACTCAGATTCCTTTTTTTTTCCTCCAAGACAGGGTTTCTTTGTGTAGCCTTGGCTGTCCTAGAACTAGCTCTGTAGCTCAGGCTGGCCTTGAACTCTCAGAGATCTGCCTGCCTCTGCCTCCCGAGTGCTGGGATTAAAGGCAATCGCCACCACCGCCACCCTGGCACTTAACTCAGATTCTGAAAAGCAACACAGACATACAAATAATGACTAAAAAGAAACAAATTGCTGAAGTCTATAGATCATACAGAAATTCCAATCTAAAAAGAAATTGGTTCATCATTCAAATGCTTTTGCATATAGAACATATAATTCTTATTATCTCTGCCATAAGTTTTGAGCTTTATGTAAAAAAAACCCTGCATTTTCTAAATTACACTTAAATTAAGAATGAGATTTTAGAATAACAGAAGATTTACTATTAAACTTTATCCATTAATCATTAGAGCTCAGAGAGTAATAATAATCATTTAAACAATGCAACCCTACTAAGCAAAAAATTTAACAATCTCATAAAAAGATTCCTTGCTTTGTAAACTAATTACCTAAAATAATCAATTACTGAGAGTTCCCAAAGATGAGGTCTCCTTCTACCTTTTGTTTGTTTGTTTTGGTTTTTAGAAACAGGGTTTCTCTGTGTAGCCCTGGCTGTCCTGGAACTCACTCTGTAAACCAGGCTGGTCTCGAACTCACAGAGATCTGCCTGCCTCTGCATCTGCCTCCCAAGTGCTGGAATTAAAGGCATGCACCACCACGCCCGGCATCTACTTATTAAATGATCCAACTTGGGCTAGTGAGTTGGCTTAACAGTTAAAAGACACTGATATTGCCAAGCCTGATGGCCTGAGTTTCAGTCCCCCAGAACCTAAACAGTGAAAGGAGAGAACCAACTCCTATAAGTTGTCATCTATCTCCACGTGTCCACTGATTGGCCTCTCCAAAACAATACAACTTAAACTACTCATGTTGCCCAGTGTAGCTTAACAGGCTTTGGGCAGGAGACACAGAATGTGGTAAAGTACTTGCTTGCCTAACATAGATAACCAAGGCCTGGGTTTGAGCTCTAACACAAGGGGGGAAAAAGGAGAGGTGGGGGGCAAGCCAGCTTGTGGTGATATTGTGTTCCCCAACATATTGTGCACCCTAATAAACTTATCTGGGGTCAGAGAACAGAACAATGACTAGACAGACATAGAGGCCAGAAAATGGTGGCACACACACCTTTAATCCTAGCCTTCTGGAGGCAGAGATCCCTCTGGATCTCTGTGACTTCAAAGCCACACTGGAAACAGCCAGGCATGGTGACACATGCCTTTAATCCCAGAAGTGATGGCAGGAAGCAGAAAGGTATATAAGGCATGAGGACCAGGAACTAGAGTCTGTTAAGCTTTTAGGCTTTGGAGCAGCAGTTCAGCTGAGATCCATTCGGATGAGGGCACAGAGGCTTCCAGTTTGAGGAAACAAGATCAGCTGAGGAATTGTCGAGGTGAGGTTAACTGTGGCTGGTTCTGTTCTCGGATCTTTCAGCATTCACCTCAATATCTGGCTCCTGGTTTTGTTTTTATTAATAAGACCTTTTAAGATTCATGTTACACCAGCTAGCTGCTAGTTTTATGTGAGGTCCTGATTTATTAACAATATAGTTTTTGAGCAGAGTATGTGATAGAGGCCTATAATCCTATCACTTGAGAGGTTGAGGCACAAGAATGGAGGTTTGAAGCCAGCCTAGACCACAGTGAGTTTCAGTCTTGGCAACATAGCAAAACTATTTCAAAAAACAAGCAGCAACAAAAATCTCCATCACCAACAAAAATGAGCATACATGTTAACTGCTACCTTCTTGGCTGGAGTTTCTATTGCTATGATAAAACACCATGATCAAAAGCAATTTGGGGAGGAAAAGGTTTATCTGGCTTACACATTCTGACCACAGTCCATTACAGAGGGAAGTCAGGGTGGGAACTCAAGGCAGGAACCTGGAAAAACTGGAACAGAAGCCATGAAGAAACACTGCTTACCAATGCTCCTTATAGTTTGTTCAGCCTTCTTTATCAACCAGGACCACCTGCCCAGAGGTGTCACTGTTCCCAAAGAGCTGGGCTCTCCCACATCAATCATTAATCAAGAAACTGTACTACAGACTTACCCACAGGCAAACCTTATGGAGGCATTTTCTCAATTTAGAGTTCCTCTTCCCAAATAACTGTAGCTTGTGTCCAGTTGACAAAAATCTGATGAGCATACTACCATTCCCCCATACACAATGAAAACCTGAAAGCAAAAGAAAAGTATGACCCGTGGGAACAATGCGAACTGGTAGAGACAAGCCTGAGTTGCAGCACCCAGCTCAGGGATAGCACACCTGCCTAGTATGTGCCAAGTCCTGCTTTCCAGATCCAGCACTGGAAAAAATAAGTAAGTAAATTCAGTCCTAGAAGGGAAGAAAGAAGAAATAGGCCTGAGAAAAGATCACAAATTTGAAACAAGTCCAAGGTTATTTTTTTAAAGAGGTGCAGGAGGGTAATAAAGCCAAAATTAATTGTGAAACATTTATATATAAAACAATAAAAACGCCCCCAAAAGATTGACATGAAAAACTGAGAAAATAACTAATAAATCAATCAATCCAGGACTTCCTGTAGCCAACAAAGAGCTTCAGAGAAGTAAAAAAAAAAAAAAAATCATAAAAACTAGGGGGAAGAAATTACAAAGGAAAAGTTTAAAGTCTTTTAAGTTTAAAATCAATGGAATATTACATTCTATGAATAAAAGAATAAGGACAAGACGTACCACTGAGAAGCTTTAGTATTTACTAGATAATACAAAAACAACAAAAGACTTCTGGAGACACACAACTGCTATAAACAAGTGGTAGCTGCCCCAAGGTAACAGTGAAGGCTGGAGACAATGGCATTGCTTTCAAACCTCCGAGGCCATCACCACAACATTTCAGTAGCTCTCCTTGAATCTTCCACATTCCCTGGCATTCTTGCAAGACCACACGATAGAGTCTGGGTAGTGGATTAACAGTGAATCAACCCGTTATCCTCTCCACTTGCCTGGAGTCATAGGACAGCAATTGAAGAAGAACAGACAGACCCAAAAGAAATCACAAGGATCCCATGCCTCCAAAAACTAGGAAAGCAAAAAGCCAACTGTCACCCTTCATAACACACTGAGATTTTAGGGTTAATCCATCAGTGCCACATAACCTATTTCTGAGTAAACTGTACCTAAAATCCTATACATAGCCAGACTATAAACCAAATACTTGGAGCAAGCATTTTCTGACACACAAGACAAAACCAGACAGGTACTGCTTCCTCCCTTTCCAAGAAGTGTCTACAGGTGTGAGTTCCAGCAACTCAAGGAGAACAAGGGATTCCCCTTGCCAAACAACTTCCAGACTGATACACGGGCTCTTTCTGTCCCTGCTTCTATATCTCCCCTAGCCAAACCCAGGCGATTGTCCATGAAGACAGAAGTACAAATGCCCAACTTCCAGGGTTAAATTAAACCACTTGCATCAATATCAAGAAGAGTTATGTGCATGAGATGCCATGTTGAAATTCTATAAAGAACTGACAAATAGGCTAACTACATAAACATTGGTCTGAATTTATTTACTTATTTATTTACTCATCTGTAAAAGAATAAAGACTGATCATAATCTGTTGAATTCCTTCTAGCCTGAAATTACAATTTTACAGATGTATAAAAGTACAAAAATCAAGACACTTCCTACTTGTTTATATATTCCATCAGTCTGTGATATTTGGTAACATTATTCCCTAAATATGGGAGCTGTTTTTTGTTTTTGTTTTTCATTAAAAGGGATGCCAACAGACAAGTACTCATTGAAGAAGGTACTATTTCAATCGAAAACAGAGCTTGCTGGGTGTAACACATGTTTTTAATCTCAGCATTCAGGAGGCAGAGGCAAGTAGATCTCTGTGAGTTCAAGGACAGTCTGGTCTACAGAGTGAGTTCCAGGACAGGTTACACAGAGAAACCTTGTCTGGGGGAAAAAAAAAAAAAAAAAACAAACAAACAAAAAACCCAAAGCTAAACTTTTGGAATAATGTATTATAAATATAAAAACAAAATTTGCGCAAGGAAAGTAACACACATGCAAAGTAGTACATCACCAATGAGAACTTAACCTCAGAGTGTTAACACTGTTGCTTCAATCATTTGACACTTCTGACACTATGGTCAGAATAATGTCTACAGCAAAGACTGGCTTGCTGTGGGATGTTCTGTATGACAAATGTGTTGCTCTGATTGGTTGGTAAATAAAACACTGATTGGCCAGTGTCCAGGCAGGAAGTATAGGTGGGACAAGGAGGAGAAAAAAGCTGGGAAGTGGAAGGCTGAATCAGAGACACCGTCAGCTGTCACGATGACAAACAGCATGTGAAGATGCCGGTAAGCCACGAGCCACATGGCAAGGTATAGATTTATAGAAATGGATTAATTTAAGCTGTAAGAACAGTTAGCAAGAAGCTTGCCACGGCCATACAGTTTGTAAGCAATATAAGTCTCTGTGTTTACTTGGTTGGGTCTGAGCGGCTGTGGGACTGGTGGGTGAGAGAGATTTGCCCTGACCGTGGGCCAGGCAGGAAAACTCTAGCTACACTGGCTCTCTGAAGCACTTAGCAAACCAAGCTAATTATAAAGATCAAAACTAAATGATTAAGTTTTGGTAAAAATCTTTATCTAATAGGAGCCACGCAATCCTATGCCTTTGTAAGGAGGTAGTTTAAACACAAGTTCACACTGCCACTAAGGTCTTTAGACATCTTATATTCCATCATTTCTTTCTTCTCTAATGTCCAAGAGTTGGCTATGGGAAAATGGGATAATCTGTCTTCAAAACCTTTTCAATAATTTTAAGACAATACTTTAGTGTGGTGGCTATAAAGAGAAAGACAGCTTCATACCACATGTCGAGGAACTTCACACCATCTAAGAGTATTAAGCCAACAGTCAAGCTCCCCTGGCACCCATGCTGTGACCTGTGAACCCCTGCCACACACACACACACACACACACACACAGCAGCAGCAGCTTTTACACTACCAGTTATCCATGCAGATGCCCAGTTGCTTTCCCCTCTCATGTCCATTTCTCTTGCCACTGTCTTATACCCTTTTCTCACATTGGCTTCTTTAAGAAGAATGTCTGCATCATACAGAGACATTGCTGGTTCCTCAGCATATTCCTGTTGACCGACCCAAGCATATTTTAAACTAATTATTACTATCATCACTTGCTATATTCTAAACATCAACCTAGTCACATGCACTCTTGATTTTTTCTCTCACCTCAGAAACTATTGCTTTACAGATGAAACAAAACTTTTAAAAAAGCTATTCTACAAAATCAAAGTGTTAAAATTCAATCTAGATTTGTATTCCAATGAAAGACTGCTGCAATCAATCTTCTAAGTGTCTGGCATTTCTAATTACAAATTGGTTTTTCTTTCTTGCTTGATTCTCTGTTGAAAACTGCGGCTGCCAAGAGGTTCCAGATAACTGAGGCCTGACTTCACTGAGCTATGTAAAGGAACAGTGAGGAAATATGCTCCAGAATAGTTACTTTCCACACTGGCAAACAACCACCCTTATGAAAGTGAAGCAGATCTGTCCATCTGTGCCCTAAGCCAGTTTGGTTCATGAGAAACTCACATATGTGATGGCTCCACGGGGAAACAGTTCTCTGTGAAGGGCTGTTTGGGATACAACAAGGCTTGATTTTACTACTGTCATGTGTACTCACTTGAGCAGGCCAGCTGGGACAAAGACAACAGCACACAATACCAAAGGCTACCTAATATCTACACATCGAGCTTCTTTCTTTCATATGATGAGTACTACATACACTTTCTGCACACTAGGTCCCTGCTCAGTGTGCACGTTCCACAGGATATATTAAGGACACAAAGGGAGACCATCACAGGCGTACTACCCTATGAACGTGTACGAGAACAGAGCAGAAAGAAGAGAATAATTAGACAGCATGTCTGAAGGACACACGCCAATTTGTTACTCCAAGGTACTTAGGAAGGTTCTCTGAGGTGTGGACACTGGCTATAAGGCCTAAGACTAAACCTCCCACACAAGTAGCCCCTGGTAGACATTTACCTTCCCATGTTCTGTAACACTGAGAGTTAACGGAACCAGTGTATCAAGGCTGGGTGTTGGAAAGCAGCATGGAATGCTGAGGAATGGAAGGGCCGGGGTATGCCTATGGTATAAGACAAGGTGCAAACCTATGCAGAAATCCTGTAGCCCAATTAAGAGTTTGAATTTACTTCAAATAAAATACATACTTAATATACCTGTGAAATAGATTTAGATCCACTTGAGCATAAGACTCAAGAGATCCAAAGTCTGTTCAAGGTCACAATGCTAGTGAATGAACACCCTAACACATGTCATATTCTGTGTGCAGTATGAAAACGAAAATCTTAAATATGATCATTCAGATATCAACAAGACAGCCAGTTTAAGACAGCCACACTCTGATTCTTCATGAAAATAATAATTTTACAAAAGTACAGAGAGGTACCCCAGATATCAGTGCCACCTTTACAACTGCAAGAGGTCAGAAGAGAAGCCTCACACTCCAGTGCCGTACACATATGTGTGTATCATCCTGTTTCTTGTGAACACATTTTCTTGAGAGTGCCAGTGACCACCAAGAACTCAGAAATGGACTCAGAAAGGCTTTGCCTCCTTTCCATGTACCTCAGGACTTTTAAATAAAATCACACAATTACCTCTGTAAGCAAAATGAGAGATTCTCTTGCTAACACAAAGTTTCCTAAAACTGTCCACAGTGCAAAAAATAGCAGGGTTTTCTCTAAGGATGAAGTTACACAAGAAGGTCACGAAGGCACTTGGTTTCTATTCTCTGAAAAGACAGCTCTTAAAAGCAACGGCTTCTCCATTCTACATCAAGACTGGAGAAGCACATGGAAAGGTAAACGTCTTGGAATCCAGTTGGTACAGCAGCACTTTTCCACACCACACCCTGTGCTTCGGCTGGCACCCAAATCCCTGCCTGGCCACTCCCTGCAGGTGTCCTAACAGGGGAGGGCACTCAGAGGATCCCTGAGGGAGACAGTGTTTTAGTTCCATGGTCAGAAGGGAAAAGAACAGGGCCAGGGACCAATTCAGAGGATGTCTTAAAAGATAAAAGCAAACAAGCAGTGTCTTTAAAGAGATGCTAAATGGAGTCCTAGAAAAACTAGAGGCTCAGGTAAATAACTTGGCAAATCCTGACCAGGTCCGGCCCTGGAAAATAAACTCTCCTACATCCCTGACGAAGCCCACTGTCCAGAAGTCAGGCCCTCAAGTAAACAAGGGTTAGGGAGAATGGTTAAGGTGACCTACTTTCCTGGGGCAGGGACGGACCCTAAACCTTCTTTCTTCCCACAGCCATACACGCAGCACTGAAGAGAAATCAGTGCAGAAGAAAGCCACAGATTATACACTACCTCTTCTGAATTTTATCCGCGAAGCCTGTAAGCAATACCACTCGTGATTTTCACTGCCTCCATGGCACTGAGAATTCCAAGTGAAATTCATTCATTCAAGTAAACTACGTGGATTCCACTGTGGGAGTTGGTGGGTTAAAAGTACACTGCTGCCCTACTGTGGCTGATATTTCACCTTTGCGTGGGAAAGGAGTTTACCTTTGTTTGATTACAAGTTTATCTTTACTCCAAGGAACACTGTAAATTAAAACCTGTATCTGGAAAGTCTCCCGTGTGTTAATTCACATTATAATTCTAATTAGTATACTGCACAGTCCTCGGGCACAGCAGCAGCATGCCGCCTTAAGTGAGACCTTCAGGAATCCCACGTTATCTCCCCACCGGAAGCCCGAGTTCCACCTCCGTCTCACCGGCCTCCAATTACAAAAAAGTGGGGACGGGAACCCCGGATCGCGTTCTGACTGCACACTAAGTTGGGTGCACACAACTCTTCCAAGTTTGGGGCCAGGCCCTGCTCGGGGAAACACGGGCGGCGCGGCTCGCTCGGGGCCCCCACAATGGTGTGTGTACCTGAAGTTGCCAACTCCGGGCGCCAAGGAGGGAGGAGGGCCTGTGCGGGATCCGGGCAGTTCCAACGCCTCCTCGGCCGGCCCTCCTCCCGCGGCCCTTCCGCCGCACCCCGCTCCGGCCCCTGGGCGCCACCCCGGTCCGGACGGCCGCGACGATCCCCTGGTCCCGCTCCGGGAGCCCCGACCGGCCCGGCCCGGCCCGGCCCGGCCCGACCCGCAGGCCCCGCCGCCCAGGCCTCGCCGAGCCCCGGCCTCGCACAGCTGCGGGCCGCAGGCAACAAAGGCGGCGGCGGCGGCGGCGGGCCCGGCGTGGAGCCGAGGGTCGGGGCGCGGGCCTGGGCCTCCCTCCCACCTCCCCGCGCTCGGCCGCACGCGACCCCGCGGCTCTCCCCCGCCCCCCGGGCCCCACCACCACCACCGCCCCTCGCGCCGCTCACCCTGCAGCCGCCGGCTCCGTTTCCTCCCGGCGGCGGCGGCGGCGCGACTGCCGCGCTCGGCCCTCCTCAGGCCGCTCCTCCTCCCTCCTCTTCCTCCTCCCCGAAGGGAGGGCGCGCGGCCGCGGCCCAGGCGGGAGCGGAGCCGCCGCACAGGAGCCCGGGCCGCCCGCGCCCTCCGCACAGCCCGGGAGGCGGGGAGGCGGGGTGGGAGGGGCCTCCGGGGGCGGGGCCGGGGCCGCGGGTGCGAGCGGCTCCGCCCCTTTCAGAGCCAGCAGCCCGGGCGGGTCTCAGTCCTCAGGAGCTCCAGGTAGAGAGGGTGGGAGCAAGCTCTGCAATTCTCCCCGGGACTCCTAGGCCGCCTTGAGCCCGGCCATTCACGCTCAGCCACAAGTGGGAAAGCCTTCCAGCACCTACTCTGGCTTGGTCTTAAGGACAGCTTAAGAAAACTGGGCGCTTATCCCTTCTTTCAACTCATTTACCCTTCTGTGGAGTTATTTTCAGTGGAATTCCTGCAATTAATAGGGGTGTGTGTGTGTTTAGGCTTTGGCAACTTAACTCACTTTTTTTTTACAAATTAACACAATATGCTTCTAATGTATAGCAGACCCATTTTATTACTGTTTATAAGTAGGCCAATGGGAATTTATTTTTCCTATAATGGTGAGTAATTAAAGAAAATATTAATATCTCAATAAAGTGGGTGAATACGTATTGTTAAAATCTAGCTTAGAATCAGTGTGAGCTTTGAAAGTGTTTCTTGAATGGTAGGTATGGGCCTTTTAAAAAGAAACTATACAAAGAAACAAGGCTGGGGAATAGAAGAGTTGGAAGAGCTTCAGGTGTAAACTGCAGGCCTGCTATCTTTCATCGAATATGTTAGTTTAAGAAAATAATAGTGAAGTTCAAATAATTGCGATTAATTTCCAGAAACATTCGGTAGTAGAAGGTGTTCATCTAAACACAAAATCTGGGTAAATAATAGAAAGTGGGTTAAATCGGTTTTTATAATGGGATGGTATAGCAGTGCCATTTGGCAACATGTGTTATTTATGAGACTGACCACTGCCATTCTCAGTATTACTTGAATGGATTAATGAACACTATCACTACTGGTATCCTGGTTGAAATGTAACTCACCTCATATTCTTCTTTTCTTCCATCTCTCTCTTGCCACGCCCAAGATAGCCACCTTAGTCTTGAGCCAATAAGCCCAGTCCCACTTAACTTGAAGTCAGATATCTGTTTTCAGTGAGTAACAGAATATAGACTGAAATCAAATTACCAAAGAGATTAATAGTGATTAAGTAGAAGGAAGCTTTTCGGTCTCTTGCCCCCGGTAATGATGTTTCCTCATCTGCTCTATGGACAGGAAACTATTACTGAGCAGTAGACACCAACGGCCATCAGCAGCAGTATCCATGGCCAAGACCCTGGACTGTGAATGTGGCAGACCTGGACCATGTTACAGTTTGGACAGTTCATAGAACTATGTAAACATAGATTAGTTGCTAAGTTTTAACCAGTTTCTACCTTCAAAAAGTGGGAGTGCTTGGCCTTGACATTTGCCTAAAGAACTCGATGTCCTTCTCCACAGATACTTGGCTAAGCCATGTTCATTGCTGTTCTATTCACAAAAGCTAGGTGTGATGGCTATTCTTAGTTGGAAACTTGACTACATCTGAAATTAACTAAAACTTCCAAATAGAGGGCACACATGTAAGGGATTTCTACTTAATTTGAAGTGGGAAGATCTACTTCTAATCCAAATCTTAGAGATGGGAAGATACATTTAATCTGGGTCATGCCTTCTGCAGAAAGCCTATAAAAGGTCATGAAAGAAGGAGGCCTTTGTGCTTTGCCTGCTTGCCCTTGCCTTGCTAGCAAGTCTATTCCTTCACTGGAATTAGAGCCTACGTCTTCAGGATCCCAGGGTCTACTGAAGACAAGCTGAGGCATCCAGCCTTGTGGAATGAGCAACTTCTAGATTCTTGAAGTTTCCATTCATAACCAGCCATTGTTAGATTAGCTGGACCACAGCCTGTAAGTTACTCTAAAAAATCCCATAGATAGATAGATAGATAGATAGATAGATAGATAGATAGATAGATACATAGATACATACATACATACATACATACATACATACATAGATGATAGCTAGATACATACATACATACATACATACATACATACATACATACATACATACATAGATTCATTCTATAACTTCTGTTACTCTAGAGCAGCAGTTCTCAACCTGTAGGCTGCAACCCCTTGGGCATCGAATGACCCTTTCACAGGGGTCACATATCAGATATCTTGCATATCAGATATTTACATTATGATTCATAAAGTAGCAAAATTACAGATATGAAGTAGCAACAAAGTAATTTTATGGTTGGGGGTTACCATAACACGACGAACTATACTAAAGAGTCAATACATTAGGGGGGTTGAAAACCACTGCTCTAAAGAAACTTGACTAATACGCTAGGAAATGGAAACAGCCTAAATGTCCTTTAACTGGTGAATGAGTAATGAAAATATGGTACATATACACCATGGAGTACTATTAAACTATAAAGAAAACTGGAATTATGAGATTTGGGTGGAACTAGAAAATACTACATTGTAGTGATATTGTGTTCCCCAATATATTGTGCACCCTAATAAACTTACCTAGGGTCAGAGAACAGAACAGCCGCTAGATAGACATAGAAGCCAGAAAATGATGGCACACACACCTTTAACCTTAGCATTCTGGAGACAGAGATCCAGATCCATCCGTATCTCTGTGAGTTCAAAGCCACACTGGAAACAGCCAGGCATGATGACACACACCTTTAATCCTAGGAAGTGATGACAGGAAGCAGAAAGGTATATAAGGCGTGAGGACCAGGATCTAGAGTCTGTTAAGCTTTTAGGCTTTGAAGCAGCAATTCAGCTGAGATCCATTTGGATGAGGACACAGAGATTTCCAGTTTGAGGAAACAAGATCAGCTGAGGAATTGGCAAGGTGAGGTGGCTGTGGCTTGTTCTGCTTCTCTGATCTTCCAGCATTCACTCCAATAACTGGCTTTGGTTTGTTTTTATTAATAAGACCTTTTAAGATTCATGTTACACTACATTGAGTGAGATAACCTATATCCAAAAAGGCAAATCTTAAATGTTCTGGCTCATCTGAGGCTCCTAGCTCCAAATCTTCAGATGTGAGTGAATAACTCACATGGAATAACTACAGAAACCAGGAAAATAAAAAGGAGATAAATACAGAAGAAGAAGAGGGGGTAAAATAATAGTAAGACATCTGAAAAAGTCATAAGGAATTATACTAGTAACAATCTACCTAAAAATACATATAATACACATAAGTTGCTATAAAAATGTACATATAGACTTTAAATGACAATGATTTCTGTAAGAGTCAAAGACCATCTAACAAAAACTCAACACTAGGCACAAGAAATCCTTTTTTGAGTAGTTGGTCAGAGTTGTCCAAGAGACTATTGATATTGCTCTTGGTTGCCCCCAGAGGTGGAAGGCAAGTACCTATTGATGAAGACACCATGTGCTTTAGACATAAGACCTGGAGAACCCTGAGCTGAAACTTACCTGAAAGCCTCCTCTCTGGGAACTACATTTCATGGTACCAGAAGGCACCATGAAGCTTCCAAAGGAGGGAAGCCGCCAATAGTACTATACATCTGTGATGACTGTGAACTACAACGATGATCAGAATGCCTAAGTAGCCCTGGGGGTGCAATGGTAGCATGCACACCTTGGCAGAACATACCACAAGAGCCCTGATGGCTTCATGAGTAAAAATATCCTCAATTTTCTTCAATTACAGTAAAATGTCTGTGTTATAGAAAGGAAAAGAGAAGATGTAGGTAGAGATAGGAGGGATACGGTCAGATAGGCCTTGGTGCTTCTTTAGTTTGAAACACTGGCCATGCCAAAATGTCAGACTTTGGGATATTGATTTCTGAGCCTCAGTATCCATTTTATAAAGATGGCAAAGACATAGAGCCAGTCAGAAAATGGAAACCCATTACACTATTAAAGAACACCAGAGCTGCACAATGAAGTCATTAGAAAATAAATTTTATTCAGGAACTCTTACAAAGGAAGAAAAGAGATCTTATTACAGAGCTGAGCTCCATTCCAAACACAAGGAGACAGTGGGATTTGTAGTCAAAGAGAGAGGTGGGTGCACATAAATTACTAAGAGGAACATCAGAGAAAGAAGACATGGCTAAATCAGAGAATACGAGTGAAAAGGTATAATATATATCCTTCACATAAGATAAAGGTCCTTGGGGCTGGAGAGAGGGCTCAGTGGTTAAGAGACTGGCTGCTCTTCCAGAGGACCCAAGTTCAATTCCCAGCACTCACATGGCAGCTCACAACTGTTTGTAACTTCAGCAGATCTGACACCTTCACACCAATTCACATAAAATAAATAAGTTAAATAAATTTTTAAAAAGATAAAGGTTCTGGATGACACTCCTTTGAAAAAGTATCAGGGCAATTAGGAATAAGCATAACATATTTACTTAATCAGGGTTTTATGTGGCACGGGAAGCTTCAGAGATAGAGATTCAAAGACCCAAAGGAAAACTATGTCTGTGCTTCAGTGCCATTAAGAGTGGACAGAACTGTATATTCAGAAATGTGACTGGGCCAAAAGGACTGAGGTAAGGGTAACAGACTGACCTGGAGAAAGCCAGAAGAAAAGTCTGGGTTTTTTCCCCTTCTTGGGTCTTTCTGTGTGGCATTCCTCTATAACTTTTCCCTCCGGAATGGGGGTCTTCCCAGAATCAAGGAGAAGGAAGAAAGTAACATTTTCATGTTTTATGGCTTTCTTTGAGGAAGGGAGAGTCTAGTTTCTATGACTCACCATGAGAACAGAGTCTGGTTTCTATGGTTTATTTGAAGGTAGAGATAGGACAGGAGACAGGAAAGCAGAAATAGCTTGATCTGGGGCCCTTCCAAACACCTTCAGTTCAAAGTTCTCAGCATATTAAGGTGCCATAAATTTAGAGTATTGTGTCCTGAGCCACAACAGGAGAATGCTTGTGGCAGACAAGCCAGAGAGGTCACATAGCACCTAAGGGGTGGTGGCGAATGAGTAATTTGATCAGTTTTTTTCTAAACTGACCAAGGTCTTCTCTAAAACTGGATGATATAGGTTGACAACAAACAAAGGCAAGCACTAACCATGCAGGCTTCAGACATGGTTGGCCATAGTTAGGTTGTAGAAATCCGTCAACACTTACAATGGCTCTTATCTCATAGGGTTGCTAATAGAACTAAGTATTATACAGCATACTTAACACAAGGTGAGTTTATCGCAAATCCTTAATAAATGAAAAATATCTTTATTTCTCATTCACAGACTTTCCTTTGAATGTAGCTATGTGATTTCTTACGTGATTACCTATTAAACATCATTCTGTTCTGAGCCCGTAAAATTCAGAAGGGCAGAGAAAGGCATCACATCCATCACTGTTCCTTCAGAACTTGCTAGTGCTGGGCACATTGTGTGAGGCAGGGAAAACAATTCATTGTTGGATAAATGAATGTTTTAATGATGCCAGTGCATTTGTTTTCTAAGACATAAACATGAAAATGCTAGGTCTGAGTGACACCAAATGCATGGTAGGAAAGAACAGACTGACAATAAATTTGATTTATAGCGTTTTTTATTATTTCTGTTCACAAAATTCCCAGATGTGCTTAGAAAAAGTATTGTCAATTTGTGAATGAGAATCTGTGTGGGTAGTTTGTGTGTATATCATGTATGGAACTAATTAAGTAACTGTCATCAAGTTTGCCAAACTTTTGAGTTGTTTATAATTTAGTCACTCTTTAACAAACTTTATAACACATAGTTGTGAGATATATTTTGATATTTATCTCAAGGCATGTTTAAAGTCTCACTTACAAACACCAGCTTCTGACAAAGGTTAATCATGTTTTAAGAATCTAATTCTTGCCGATAGTCTCAGCTATTCACAAGGCTAAAGCAGACGATTTACTTGAGCCCAGGAATTCAAGACCAGCCTTTGAAACATAGTGACACTCCATCTTAAAACAAACAACAACAAAATCCTAATTTTTCACATTAAAGAAAGTCAGAAACCATTGGCAATTCAAGCAGTGTCAGTCTGTTTGGATAGTTACTACAAAACACTGTAAACCATGTTGTCCATAAGCAACACACATTTACTTCTCACGGTTCTAAAAGCTAGGTGCCCAAGATTAAGATGCCAATAAGTAAAGGTTGCTTAGAGACCACTTCCTGGTTCATGGAGAGCCATCTTCAAAGGCAAGACTGAGGAACTCCCTGGGTTCTCCTTTATCAGACCACTAATTCCACTCAAGAAGATCCCTTCCCTTGCCGGTATCATAAGGATTTCAATATATGAATTTGGAGGGTACACAGTTTATTAGCAAATGGTAAGTGAGTTTTATTCAGGAAGGAAGCACAGTGTAGGCTCAATTCCAAACACATGGTATTTACTAGGTCATTGGGGATACACAGCTGCAGAGCATCTGTGGGCAGTGGATGAAAAATAACTAAGAGGAAACCTCACTGGCAGCTGGGATTCTAGCTAAGCCAACTGGGCTTGCTCCCTGTTGCAGGCAGGCAAGGGGGACCAGTCATCACCCAGAGGACAGAGCAAGGACAGTGGAGTCCGAGGAAACTGGTCTGATAGCGAAAGTGACTAGATACAAACTATGGAGGTTCTACACAAGCTGACTTAAAGGAATGCTAAGACTGAGCCACATAGGGCTGGCTGATGGAGCCAAGCTGGGAAAGAGACCTGCAGAGCCCCACATAAAGTTTAGTTAAGGACAGGGTTTTTGTTGGTAACTAAATCTTTTCTCATTTTATTTTTTTCTTACGATAATTCAAAGTTACAAACTCCTAGCGTGATGTAGGCAAAGAAGTATGACTTTTTATTCAACCCTTATATAATCTAAGTTACTACAGAATGGGCAAAAGACAGATCCACAAAAGAAAAATGAACTTATTGATGTGTATATTTCACACATAATGGGAGATGCCCAAGGCAGGAGGTAACTTTGAATTTCATTATGTTATCATAATGAAATAGATAGATGTGGCCCAGAGAAGAGCTGCAGTACTTTTGAGTTCTTCTCAGAGAACTCTACTCAGGTGGAGCTCACAGAAAGGAATTTCAAAGATGAGTCAGTATGAAGCACAGCTTGAGTTTATTAAGAAGATATTTTTTACTTCATGTGTTTGTTTGTATTCACGTACACACACACACACACACACACACACACACACACACACTTGACATAATATAAATGTGGAAGTTATAAGAAAATTTGCAGGAGCTAGTTTAAAGTGTCTTTATAGCCTTACAGTAGCCAAATACACAATCTTGATGCTTCTGAAGTTACATCTCAGACGGTTCCTGGGGGTGGTTACCGACATGAATTGTAAGGTTAACCAGAGGTCACAAGGTTTGCACATGGAAGCTAAGACATGTTATTGTGAGTGAAGCTTGTAGTCCTATTTGTAGAGTCCCAGAAAATTCTAGGCTTAAACCTGGGAAAGACAGGACCATGGCTGTTCTTGTCATTTATGGTTATACTGCAAGCATGCTTCATTTCATCTTAATATTTTTATGTGAAATGTCTCTGTACTGTAAACAGAGGCTTTTCTCTGTCCTGCCCCATTCCACAGTCACTTCCCAAATGATCACTCAGAGGCTTATATTAATTATAAATGCTTGGTCAATGGCTCAGGCTAATTACTATCTAGCTCTTATATTTAAATTAACCCATAATTCTTATCTGTGCTTTGCCACATAGTTTGTGGCTTGTTAGCTCATTTTCTATACATCTTGCTTCCTCAGCAGCTGGCTGGCAGCTGCTGACTCCACCTTCTTTATCTCCATCCTCAGTTTGAATGTACTGCCTAACCTTATTCTGCCTCGCCATTGGCCAAACAGCTTTATTATCAACCAATGAAAGCAATGCATATTCACAGCACACAGAAGGACATCCCACAGCACTATACAAAGGGAATATTGCCTCCATGCCAGCAATCTTCATAGCAATTTTGTTAACTGTGGTGGAATTCTTGACTCTTTGCCAGCAGGTGACTTACATCAGATTTTAGAGTGAGGGAATCCTTTCCTTCCCCAATGTCCCTTTAATTTTCCCTGTCTGTCTCTCTTGCCTCGATATGAGATTTTCAACAAAGAAACATGAAGTATTAGAAAAATGATGAGACAAAGGAAAACTACTGCAAGTTTGTATGGGTGGCAAAAGGGGGAAGGCAAAGCTTGGGTAAGCAAACAAGGCTAGTTAGTCGACATTAAAGCAGATAACCACTTCTAGGCTCATGGAGTTCTAAACAATCCTCAAGGATCACCTTTATTCTCTCTGGCAGAAAACAGAAGGGCATCTTTTTTCTTTGTAAACTTGTGCACTACTTTTAGGCAAGTAGAAACAAAGTACATAGTTTTCCAAAATTTGAGTCTTCTAGTTGCTTCTAGAGCAACCATCCTTTCCATTTACACATAGCACAGCCTGATACCCCACAGCACAGACACTTACTTTGGGGTAGTTCTTTTGTAATTTTCTATTCAGAGTCTCCTGAATGAAGATACTAGATAATGAAAAAGAAACATCTGATTGAAACATAGGCTTATCTGATTGAGAGAAACATCACTGTAAAAGGAAGGCTTTGAAATAATGTGGTTGTGCATCATCAGCCACAGAGGGGCATTAGCTGAAGTCAGCTCCATACTGCTGCCTGTGGCAGCCCTAGGAGTTCTTCACAGAGACCTCCACTCGGGTGAAGCGGAGATTCTTTACTTATAGAAAAGAATTTCTCATTCTTTACTATAGAAAAGAATTTCAGGATAGCCAGTTTGAAGCAGAGTTGGAGTTCAATAAGATGAGAAAATGTAGATTTAAGCTTGGACTTAATAGAAAGAGAAGCACTGGAGAAAGAATGATGTTCCAAGTGAGATTGTGGGTTTCTCAAGAACGTCACCCTTATGTGTCTCAGCAAATGTGTGTGTGTGTGTGTGTATGTGTGTGTGTGTGTGTAGGTCTGTGCATGTGTGTGCACATGTGTATGAGGGTCAGAGGCTGATGCTGGATGTCTTCCTTGATCGATCTCCACCTTATTTTTGAGCCAGAGTCTTCCACTGAAATTTAGAGCTTATCAGTTCAGGTTAACTGGCCAATGAACTCTAGGGACCTGCCTGTCTCTGACTCCCAATTCCCATCCCCAGAATTGGAGTTACAGATTTGTGCTACTGTGCCTAATTTTACGTGGGTGCTGGGGGTCCAAAATGAGGTCCTCATACTTGCACAGAAATTTTAAGATTCTTATTTGAAATACTTACAGAAGAGGAATAGTGCTTGGCAGTGGTGGTGCATGCCTTTAATCCCAGCACTCGGGAGGCAGAGGCAGGTGGATCTCTGAGTCTGAGGTCAGCCTGATCTACAGAGCAAATTCCTAAACAACCAGGGCTACACAGAGAAACCCTATCTTAAAACAAACAAAGAAACAAAAAAGAGGAATACTGTCTGTATGGAGTATATTGTTTGTAGCTAGAGTTTTCCTGCCTGGCCCACAATCAGGACAAATCTCTCTCACCCATCAGTCCCACAGCCGCTCAGACCCAACCAAGTAAACACAGAGACTTATAATGCTTACAAACTGTATGGCTGTACCAGGCTTCTTGCTAACTGTTCTTACAGCTTAAATTAATCCATTTCTATAAATCTATACCTTGCCATGTGGCTCGTGGCTTACCGGCATCTTCACATGTTGCTTGTCATGGTGGCAGCTGGCAGTGTCTCTGCCTCAGCCTTCCACTTCCCAGAATTCTTCTCCTCCTTGTCCCGCCTATACTTCTTCCTGCCTGACTACTGGCCAATCAGTGTTTTATTTACTAACCAATCAGAGCAACACTTTTGCCACACAGAACATCCCACAGCAATTGTTAATTATGCTGGCATTCTTAGCTCTAAAGCTGGCAAAAGTCCTCAACCATAGTCCAGAGCAAGGGCCTCATTTCCCTTCCTGTGTCCCTTAATTATCCAAGGCTTTCTATCCTGCTTCAACATCACTTAGTGTGCAGCCCAAAGCAAATATATGGAATATAAATAGTGAGGTCCAGAGCTCCATCATGAGTTATTAAAGCACCGAGGCTCAGAGTATATCATACAGACCTGATTTTACTTTCTTCCATTAGCAACAAACATGTGTCAGAAGTATATGATGTATGTTAAATAAAAGCATTAGCTCATGGGCTTTTAAGGTGCTGGTCACTCTAGATGACCACATTACATGGCCTGAAGAAGAAACCAGGCCATGCCTCTATGTAGCTCTCTCTCTCTAGAACAGAGAGTTAAGAAGCCATGTTGTACTGCAGCCTAATAACCACTGGTTTATGCTGCCTGGCTCGTCCATGCTTTGTGCTATGTTGAACTAAATCCCATGATATGGAACTTCCCATTACCCCTGAAAGATATAAAGTCAGATATTTTCCTGTGTTTGGGGGGATTACCCTGAAGGTTCTCCTTTGGGTTTGCCCATGCCATCCTGTCCATAGAGGCTCTCTCTTTTTTACTTTAAAATATCTCTCTTAATGATGCTTCTCTCCAAATTTTAAATGGAAGCCTATTTTTCCACCAAAGGCCTCAACACACTGTCTTTGATATGATGGACTGTCCCTTTTTAATGTTCTCTTGCCTCAAAGCCCAATCATTTCTCCCATGGCCATGAGGTCCTCTTTCCTAATAAAGCTCATATATGAAGGGTAACTTCATGTCAGCTCTTCTAATGAATCCACAGCTGCCATTCCATTTTCTAACAGAGGCAATGTTCATTTGAGTCTTTCTGTCTTTAGTAATTAAAATGCCTTTGAAATGGCATTCCTATCCTGAGTCACATCTTTATCTCAGCTGGCCAAAAGTTTGAGCCCAGAGAGAACCCTCAGAAAGAAATGCAGCACAGTTCCCACTGAGGGACTTTCCCTGCCAGGGCTCATTTAATGTCCTCTTGGCTCAGAGTGTTGGTTGAGGCTAGAACAATAGGTGCTAAGCACCTTTGCATTAAGTTCTAGATAGTCCCTGCCAGACTTGCAAAAAAGGGTGCTTCAGAACCTGTTCTGCCTGAGCAAGTTCAACCGTCTAGCTTCAGGGTACGAAAAGATACATATGTCATCTTTTAGTGATGGAGAAACAGAGTTTTCCTCCTCAGATAAGCCCAGTGATGAGGTGATTTAAGAAAATCAGACAGAGACCTGGACTGTGCCCTTGCTGCCTGAGTAAACCAAAGCCTCCCGTTGGATAGCCTTAGTCAGCAGCAGCAGTTCCTCTCCCACAGTACAATAGGTCCTCTCTGCATGTTGGCAATAATCTTTCAGAACAAAGTCTACTGCTAAGTCTGGATTTGGGCTTGATTTGTTAGGACAAGCAGGGGAGCAGATTGATGCATGCCTGGAAAGACAGTGTAGTGGTTTGAGCTCATAGGGAGTGGCACTATCAGGAAGCATTGGCTTTGTTGGAGTGGGTATGGCCTTCTTGGAGGAAGTATGTCACTGTGAGGTGGGCTTTGAGGTTTCATATGTGCTCAAGCCACGCCCAGTGTCTCAGACCACTTCCTGTTGCCTGCAGGTCAAATGTAAGAACTTTCATCTCCTTCTCTAGCACCATATCTGCCTGCATACTGCCATGCTTCCCATCATGATGATAATGGACTAAACTTCTGAAACTGTAAGTGAGCCACTCCAATTAAATGTTTTCCTTTATAAGACTTGCTGTGGCCATGGTGTCTCTTCACAGCAATAGAAACCCTAACTAAGACAGACAGGGACCAGAGGGCAACTGTGGGTCTTTTGGTAGAAACAAACTCTGAATTGGAACTGTAGGTTAGAGAACCCAGTATTCACAGGGGTGAGTGCCTCCAAGGCCACACAAATGCTTTCCATTGGGAAAGAGAGAGAGAGAGAGAGAGAGAGAGAGAGAGAGAGAGAGAGAGAGAGAGAGAAAGAGAGAGAGAGAGAAAACCCAGCACTGAGAACCTGGTCCCAAGCATCAGAGGATGAGTAAGAACTTAGTGCCTATCAGCTGTCTTTTTCTTTCCTGTTGGTGCACACAGGGCACTGGCTTACAGCTGTAGCATAGGAGACAGAGAGAATGGTCAAGAGGCTTAGCTAAGCCCTGGACCTGAAGCTCCTGAAAAAGAAAAAAATTCAGGTTATATGGGGGAGATCATTCTGAGGGGTCATGTGTATGTTGTGGGTCCCTGCAGAAGTCAGAAGAGGGTGTGAGATCCTCTGGCACTGGAGTTACAAGTGGTTGTGAGCTGCCCACTGTGGGTGCTGGGAATTTAACTTTGGTCTTCTGCAAGAATGGCAAGCACGTTTAACAGCTGAATCACGTTAGGACTGATCTAAGCTGTTTTGTTGCTCTGGGACGGTGTCTAATGTGGAAGTGGTAGGTATCATCACATGTAAGACTGTGTGTTGCCACTTCCCCATCCTAGAGCAGGGCTGGAGATAGGACCTGATATTGGTGAAATTATTAAGGCCACTCACGTAGTTAAAAGGGAGGTTTATTTTGTGGGGTAACTTACAAATGAAGGGATAGTTTACAGGGTCTGGAAAAGGTGAGGCACAGTCCGGCGGTGTTCTTTGGAGAACTCTGCTCGGTCTACCTCTAGCGTCCAGGGTCCAGGAACCAAGAGAAGCGGCCCATCTGGATCTCGGCTCTTCAGGGTCCTCCCTTGGCCCCGCCTTGTAGACGTGACAGTTACCGAAGCCTCATGGGGGTTGGAACTTCCAGATCAAAGCTGGAATGGCTACACACTACAACCTGGGGCCTCTGGAGTGCTAGCTGAGTGCTCTCCCTGCTAAGCTACATTTGCAGCTCACTGAATTTGACATTACAATGGACTGGAATTGTTTAAATCTGAAAGTAATGAGAGAATTTTTTTATTACTTGATCATGCATGAAAAACCCGAGGATCTCTTTAGAGATAGCTTTTAGGAGTGAGAGCATTTGTGTCCCTGTAATTATTTCAATGAGACAGTCTCAGAAAGTAATATTTCTTTCTTAATAGGAGATTGCATATAGTAATTCCTTATTAGCACACATCAACTATGTTCTTGTGTGTATAAATAAATTAAAAATATACCAATCATAAAGTTTGAAAAGTCAAGTTTTTCTTTTTCAATTTACCATGTATATGTTGAATACTATTTCTGTTAGGTACTGGAAAGGCATCATCATGTTTTCTTGGACATCGTGGAAGGTAGTTATGATGGTCAATGCCATGTGTCAATTTGACTGGGATAGGTGGTACAAAAATTCTGGGTGTGTCTATGAAGGTGTTTCTGGATGTGGTGGACATTGAATTGGCAGACTGAATAAAGCAAGTTGCTCTCTCTTACATAGAGTGGCACCATCCATTTTAACTAAAGAACCAAAAAGATAAATAAGTGGACACTGATGTCTGACTCATGGAGTCAGTTCTGAACTCATTACTCAAGAAACCTGTGAAATGATGAATGCTTCTTTTAAGCGTTGTTATGGCTTGAATGTGAAATGTTTCCTGAAAGCTCATGCATTTGGACACTTAGACTCTAGCTGGTGGCACTGACTGGGGAGGTTATGGAATCTTTTGGACATGGAGCTTAGCTGACAGGAGTAATAGGTGTGAACATTGAGGGTTGTAGGCCAGCCCTGTTTCCAGTCTGGCCCTCCGCTTCCTGTCAGAAGCAGTGATGTGAACCGCCTGTGCTCCAAGCTATACTGCTGTGCCTCGAGTCACCAGCCATTCCTGGACAAAGGGCTGTATCTCAAGACCATGAACCAATATAAGTCCTTCCTCCTTAAAGTTGTTTCCACTAGGTATTATGTCACAATGACAAGGAAAGTAATTAACATAACCATCAAGTTTTCGGGCGATTTATAGTATAGGAGCTGTTAATTAATACACTCAACTTTATAAATGAAAATCAAATCACAAAAAAGTTAACTAACTTGCCCAGTATCGTGCAGCTAAAAGTAACAAAATCAGCCAACCAGAATTTGCATGTGTATGTTGGTTCTAGCTATGCTCCTACTACTCAAAGAAGGGGTGTAGTGATATATTGTGTACCCTAATAAACTTGCCTGGGGATTGGAGGTCAGAGCCAGCCACTAGTTCTTGCCTCTACAAAATCCTCAGTTTCTTCACACCTTATATACCTTTCTGCTTCCTGCCATCACTTCCTGGGATTAAAGGCATGTGTCACCATGCCTGGCTGTTTCCAGTGTGGCTTTGAACTCACAGAGATCCAGACGGATCTCTGCCTTCAGAATGCTAGGATTAAAGGTGTGTGTGCTGTGGGATGGTCTGTATGTCAAATGTGTTGCTCTGATTGGTCAATAAATAAAACACTGATTGGCCAGTAGCCAGGCAGGAAGTATAGGCGGGACTCACAGAGAGGAGAATTGAGAGAACAGGAAGGCGGAGGGAGACACTGCCAGCCGCCACCATGACAAGCAGCATGTGAAGATGCTGGTAAGCCACGAGCCATGTAGCAAGGTATAGATTTATAGAAATGGATTAATTTAAGATATAAGAACAGTTAGCAAGAAGCCTACCATGGCCATACAGTTTGTAAGCAATATAAGTCTCTGTGTTTACTTGGTTGAGTCTGAGCGGCTGTGGGACTGGCAGGTGAGAGAGATTTGTCCCGACTGTGGGCCAGGCAGGAAAACTCTAGCTACATATGTGTGCCACCATTTTCTGGCCTCTATGTCTATCTAGGGATTGTTCTGTTCTCTGACCACAGATAAGTTTATTAGGGTACATACTATATTGAGGGGACACAATATCACCACAAATACCTTAATTCTTTCTAAGGTGGCAACCCCAGTGACCTAACTTCCTATCAGGAGGCTCCACCTTTTAAAGGTTCCAGCCCTTCAACACCAACATACCAGGGATCAAAACTTCCAACATGTGAACCTTTGAAGGAAACACTCAAATACTATACAAACCATAGTAATCAGTGCTAGGTTCACAGCAAAAATGAACAGCATTTATTTATTTATTTATTTATTTATTTATTTATTTTGCTGTGAAACCTTTGAATATTATTTGACCTTATTAAAAAAAAACAGTTGTGGTTTGAATATGAAGTGTCCTCCAAAGGCTCAGTTAGAACACTTGATCTTCAGTTGGTACTGTTTGGGAAGACTGTAGTTCCATTTAGCGGTGTAGCCTGTCTGGGTGAAGAGAGTCACTGGGGAAAAGTTCCTGAAGCTTTACAGCCTAGCCTTGCTCCCTGTCCTCTCTCTGCTTTTTGAATGTGTGTGCGGTGTGACCAGTCAGCCTCCTGCTTCTGCCACTAGATCAGCCCCTCCAACTGCCGGAGGTCCTCCCCCCCCACGCCATGCCTTCCCACTGCTACATCTTCTCAGCTGTGATGATGGCATCCTTCTGGAACTATGAGCCAAAAGAAACCCTTTTACCTTCAAGCTGCTTCTGTCAAGATATTTTAAAAAATTATTTATTTATTATTATTATTAATAATAATAATTATTATTATTGTGATGGGGGTATGCCATGTGTGGAAGCCAAAGGACAACTTTCAAGAACTGTTTCTCTCCTCTACCATCAGTTCCAGATATCTCATTCAAGTTATTGGACTTGTGGCAAGTGATTTTATCAGGAGCCATCACACATGCCCTTTGCTGGGGTATTTTGTCAGACAAAAAGAAGGACAATAGTAATTGGAGGTTTCATAATAAACATTTTCTTCACTTCTTGTAATCGTTGTTTTGGGAGGGAGCATATTGCTCTTGCCCAGATTAATTTCTCTTCTCCATTAACACCCAATTTATTCAAATTTAACTTGTAATGGTTCAGTGTTTAATTTAAACAACATAATGAAATAAACAACTAATGTTTCTAGACCAACAAATATTCAACATTCACTTGTGAATGTTTAAAATATATTAACTACTTCATTTCTCAATCCCATATCTTCATAAAAAGAAATCACACCCACCATATTCTTTTTTTTTTCATATTCTTATTCAAATCTATTCTTTTGGTTTCTCTTTCTTGTTGACAGCATAACACCTTGCTGTGACAAAAGAGGTCCAACCACTTTCTACAGTTCTCCCATCCATAAACTTTATGATCACTACAAGTTACAAATGACAATATGGTAGTTAGATTTTTGATTGGTTTGGTTTTAAGACAGACTTCCATTATGTAATCCAAGCTATCCTCAAACTCTGGGTCTCCAGCCTTAGTCTCCTGTGAGCTGGGATCACAAGCGTCTACCACCATGCATTATATTAATAACGATCACTACGTACAAATATTGAAGGCCACCAATGAATTCCTTTCCACTAATTTTCTCTTCAATACCTACCACTAATTGTGACAGTGATAAAATATTTCTTCATATGAGGAGCAAATACAATAGACAGTGCAGACACTTACAAAAGCGTTTGGCCAAACATAGCTTTTCATTATCTAAGGAAATAGCTAAAAGCCTATCAGTTCTGATTGCATCTTACATTTTCATTGGCATAAACACACATTCCTTACAACAGCAAACTACTGTCTATTAATAATGGTCAGTGAGAAATTTTGTCAGAGATATCTTGGGGTAGTTTTCTAACACAGTCCCTCTTAAAATACAGCTGTATCTGAATAAACTCAGGATTTAGCTTGAAAAGATAAAGGAACAGAGAGAAGCCTGTGGGGCTATTAAGGAAATATCAATATGAATTAGATCTGTCATTTAAGATTTTCAGGTTCAGTTGTGTTTAAAAATTATTCTGGGGGGATTGTAGAGCAAACAATTGTAGAACAATTACTTAGTTCTTCTTTGAGAGGACAGCCTCACTGGACTCCTGGCAGGCTGCTGAAGAAATTGTAACTCTCACCTGAATTGCTGGTTAAGTATTGAGTAACAGCAAAATAAACATTCCTAACAAATGCCTGGGGATTTTAGTCTTTACCGGGGATTGGTGCAGAGCAATAGATTTAGTTTCAGGCAGACCCTGTTGTGCCCATTGCAAGACACACACCCTCTCCCCCGAGCAAGACCACCACAGAGCCAATAGCCCATGCAAACACACAGGGGTTTATTGATAACAAGCTCAAGCTGGGTCCATTATCCAGCACGGAAGCAGCGGGTGGAGAGCAGCCCTGAGCCCTCAGAGAAAGGGGTTTTTAAAGGGAAAAACAGCAACAGGGAGGTACAAGCCTTGTGTCTCATGATTGGGTGAGGGTATGTAACCTTTGAATTCACTGGTTGGGGGCTGGAGGAATTTTCAACAATGGTTATCAGAAGGCCACAAGGACATTTGGAGCCCACAGGTGTTGTTTACCAAAGTTCCTCATTGCCAGCCCACCCTGGTGGGGTCACCTTGACCGGGCCCTGGCAGTTTGTGATTTTTCTTGGAACTGTGTGGGTTTTATTGGAACCAGGTTCAACCCCTGGTCAAGTCCTGTTTAAAATGGAGTTCTTTCTTAAAATGGACTCTGTCTTGTTCTCTTGGCCCTAAAGCAGATTGTTCATGAGTAGAAGTCAAGGAACCAGACAGTATATTTGAATAGAAGATTATCGCCTAGGCTGTTCAGAGCATGTCTAAAAGCAACCGCCAGGTTTGCCTGGTAACATCAAGAAACAGAGGTGTCACATTTCAGCATTTCAGGCTGGGGAAGTTGCTTAGATGGCTGAGCCTGAGAGCCCTGGGTTCCATTTCCAGAGTCATATAAACTGGGCGTAGCAGCAGTTCATGCTTATAATTCCAGTATTCTGGAGGTAGAGACAAGAGGAGCACAAGTTCAAGGTCATCCTTAGCTGCACAGCAAATTGGAGGGTTAGTGTTAGGAAATCTCAAATTCATTCAGGTCCATAGCAAAAATGTTTACCTCAAAACAAACAAACAAACAATAAATAAAGCTTTTGTTTAAAAAAGAGAGAAAAACATGAAACAGTGAAACAGATTTTTTTTTTCTGAGACAGCATTTTTTTTGTGTGTGTGTGTAGCTCTGGCTGTCCTGGAACTTACTCTGTAGATCACACTGGCCTTGAACTCAGAGATCCACCTACCTCTGCCTCTTAAGTCCTAGGATTAAAGGTGTACTCAATCACCACCCAGCTTGAAACAAATATTTTTGTGAAATAAAATAAAATCCTGTTTTGTTTTCTAGAACTCAGTTATGCTTCTTGATTATTATACAGTTAATTTGGCTTGTTTGTTTTGATAAAGGAGTTAGAGATCCACTAAGTTAACAAATTAGAAACCTAAAAGTTAATAAATAAAAACACAAGTTTAAACCACATATGATTTTCAGAAATACTGAGTATGTATTTTAATGTAACTCACTGATTTCCTTGGAATTCCAATTATGTCAGTATTTTGCTCATATTTTCACTTTGTTGTTTATCAGCTAAAAGAAGAAATAAAGTCATTATCCTTCTTAATCTTATTTATACCTCGTAATCTCTTAAATCAGAAACTTTTTAATTGTCTAATTTGTAATATTCATTATATAAATCATGACTATTAAAAGGAGGAAGTATTTCCTAGGTATAAAGATTAGTTTTATTTATTTCTTTTTATTGATTGATTGATGACTCATACAGGATCTCTCTATGTAGCCCTGGCTGTCCAAGAATTCACATAGATCCATTGCCCCCTGCCTCCCAACTGCTTGGATTAAGGTGAATGCTACTACACCCAGTAATAATTAGTTTTAATTATCCACTTACCACAGTCTAGAATTATCTGAGATGAGAGTCTTAATACGGTATAGTCTAGATCAGGTTGACTTGTGTCACATCTGTGGGAAATTATCCTGATTAGGTTCATTTAAGTGAGAAGACCCACCCATTGTGGTAGTACTATTACCTAGGGAGGAGATCCTGAACTGAAGCTGAACAGAGCATGCATGCATTGGTTATATTTTATTCCCAATTATGGGAGTGACATGACCAACTTATTTCCTTGATATGGTCGATGGATATTAAATATACCCTTTCTCCTCTAATTTTCTTTTGTCAGGATATTCTATCATAACAACAGAAAAGAAATTAAGACATTAGGCAATCATGTGTTGTGAATATCACTCTGTATGTTGTGAGAATGTGTTGCTCTGATGGTTAATACATAAAATGTTGATTGGCCAGTAGCCAGGCAGAAGTATAGGCAGGATAAGCAGAGAGAAGAATTCTGAGAACAGGAAGGCTGAGTCAGGAGTTGCCAACCAGACACAGAGGAAGCAAGATATGAAGGCAGAACTGAGGAAAGGTACCAACCCACGTGGCTAAACATAAATAAGAATTATGGGTTAATTTAAGTGTAAGAGCTAGTCAATAGTTAGCCTGAGCTAATGGCAGAACAGTTTTAATTAATATAAGCCTCTGTGTGTTTACTTGAGTCCAAGCAGCTGCAGGGCTGTGGGAGCTGGGCAGGACAAGGAAAAGTTCAGCTATAATCATGCAAAAAGAAAAAAGGAAAAATTCAAATTATTTTAATTTATATTTTATCAGCATTTTCTTGTTCATTTTTTTTTGAATTGGCTACAAATAAAATAGCAAACACTCCACAACTCATTTCAGTTATCAAACTAGTTAAAAGAGATGCACAGAAACTGACATTTATTTCTAACTAAATTAATTGATGTGGGCAGCCCAAATAGGTTGTAGAAATGCTTACATAGGTTTTTCAATTTCTAATGTTTTTCTTTAAAAAATTAATATTGGTGTGAAAACAATTCAGTCTATCATTGTCAAAATAAAATGTGAAATATTGAAATCAGAAAAGAAATTAAAGTGTTTTTAAAGTGGAAATTAAAATACCTTCTGAGTTATTATCAAAGCCACTGTTTACCAGAATCTTTTTAATCTTTTAATCCCATATCAGTATTAAAGCTTTCTTGTTGGGCCCATGAGACTGTTCAGTGGGTAACACTTGTTACGTGTGCCTGTATACTTGAGCTCACTGCCTGAATCCCACTTGGAGGTGGAAGGAGAAGCTCCACAAAGTTGTCCTCTGACCTCTTCATCCCCACACACATCAGCACATGCATGCACAATAATAATACATTTGGAAAATTAAAATATTCTTGTTATTGCAAATATGGCTGTATATAATTAATTAATTAATAAAAAATCCAATCACCAAGCTAGAGAAACAACAACAACAGCAACAAAAAAAAAAAAAAACCCACCTTATCGAAAAGCTTAAGGCATTTGATAATTAGTCTTTATTTTATGAAGGCTAGCAAGATGTTCCAGGCCCCCGGTCACTGATTTCTGGGAAAAAAGCCCTACCCTGGACTGCCTTGTGGTTTTATGACTAAGGTAATCCCCACTGTCAGAAAGACTCACAGATGTGGGTTCAGGCTTTTTCTTGAAATGCTTCCTCATTTCCTCTTTGACTTGGTTTTTGTAAATGAGGTCCCATGAGACAAGAAGCATGCTCTAAGGTTGGCCCTCAGTTTATGTGTGGTCCAAACTTCCTTTGCAGGGCCCAAATAATTTCTGCCAAACAGCCTGACTATGGTGAAGTGTGTGTGTGTGTGTGTGTGTGTGTGTGTGTGTGTGTTGGGGGAGGAGGGTTTTCCTGGACTTTCACATGGGAGAGGTTGAGTAGGAGCACATGGTTACAGCATCTTGGCAGAGGGGCATGTTGAGGGCAGCTCCATATTAGGCCATTAGCACTATAAGTTATTCAGGATGATGGGTGGGGCTGAGCTCTGTTGACCCTTGTTCCTGGCACTTAGCTTGCCCCTGAACAGAAACTGCAACAGTAGGGAGCCACGTGTCTATAGTAAGGAGGGTTGGGAGGCCAGTGGGAAAGGAGATACTGCCATAACTATCCCAGCTTATACACAGGCAGGACAGGGCAGGGCATGTGGCTTTGGTGGAAGAGGAGTTGGTCCAGTGTTGGGAGCTAGGGAGGAGTCAATAGTTGTTGAACTCATATCCTCCTATGGGTAATGGCTTTCTTTTGTTGCTTATTCCTGAAAGATTCCTCATTCCTTGTTGGTTTGCTAATTTAGCTCACTGCTCTGAGTTCCAGTTCTTTCTAGATAGAAGACTTTGTGTTTATCTTCAGTTCTTGTCAATGGTGACCTTGACATGGCCATTTCTTTATATAGCATATTGGTAGATATACTTCAGGTATATCTTGGAGACCTTTTATGGAACATCTACTTAAGAATTATATAAACATCTCATTTTCTACTTAACCCCATTCTACTATGGCATTGAAAAAAATGGCATCAAATTTAAATTTAAAATGTTCTATACATTTCTTTTATTTACATTTATCTCATTTTTTCATCTTTAGTAATGTGGGCATCTGTAACATGAATTGCTAAACAGTTTTCTTAATAGAAAAAACCCCAAGCCAGATATTGGGGTGAAAGCTGAAAGATCAGAGAAACAGAACAAGCCAGCCACATTCTTACCTCTGTGAAATTCTCAGCCTCAAGAGAGTGAGTTCTTGTTTCCTCACACATTATATACTTTTCTCTGCCCAGACATCACTTCCTGGGATCAAAGGCATGTGTGCTTCCCAGTACTGGGATTAAAGGTGTGTGCCACCACTGCCTGGCTCTGTTTCCACTGTGGCCTTGAACTCACAGAGATCCAGATCTATCTCTGCCTCCCCAGTGATAGGGTTAAAGGTGTGTGCCATCACTGTCTGGCCTCTATGCCTAATCTAGTGGCTGGCTCTGTCCTCTGATCCCTAGATAAGTTTTATTAGAGTGCACAATATATCACCACAGGCATCTAAGTAGGCAATATTCTAAACTGAGTAGGTTGGAAATTTCCTAGAATTATGTTCTAGTTAGGGTAAGCCTCAAAGATATTTGAAATATATGTAACAACTTTGAAGATATTTGGAAATTGACCAGATATTGTGGCAGCTCATGAGTTGTGATTGGCTAGCTCACCTGGTTGACAGAGTACCTGGACCTGCAGCTATTCTATTTTCCCCAGAGCTCCCTTTAGCTTCTCTGATACCTGGCTCAGGAGTTTGTTCATCTCTCAACCAACTTCCTTTGCAGGATGCTTACAACATCAGCACTGGAGAGATGGCTCTGAGGGGAAGAGCACTTGCTATGCAAATATGAAGACCTGAGCTCAGATCCCTGCCATGCATGTAAAAAGCCAAGCTGAGACACACTCTGCAGCACCAACACTGTGGGGGAGGGACAGAGACGGGAAACAAGACACCATCTCAAAGGAGTAAGGTGGAAAATGATAGAGCAGGACTTAATGTCCTCTTTGGGCCTCCCTGCACATAGACATGCCCACAAACCACACACACACACACACACACACACACACACACACACACACACACACACACATTCTGCAGGGCACAGAGAAAAGCAACTGATGGACTTGGGCAATAGCAAGCATAGGTGGGGCTGGCAGGCAGGGAGTATATACAGAAGGAGAAAACTGGGAGGAAGGAGATCTAAGATCTAGGAGCCAGAGAAGGAGGAGGACTCTAGGGGCCAGCCACCTAGCTACACAGCAAGCCACGGAGTAAAAATAAGATTTACAGAAGTTAGAGAATGGGAAAAGCCTAGAGGCAAAAGGTAGATGGGATAATTTAAGATAAGGAAAGCTGGCGAGAAACTAAACCAAGCTAAGGCTGGGCATTCATAAGTAATAAGCCTCTGTGTATGATTTATTTGGGAGCTGGGTGGTGGGGCCCCTCAAAAAGAGTAAAAAACAAACAACACACACACACACACACACATACATGAGAAAGAGAGAGAGGAGACAGAGAGAGAGAGAGAGAGATTATAGCCTTACAAAAACTGCCTCATCACTCTCCATAATACAAGACCACTCCTACAATATTAGTATTTTGTTAAGAAAGTTACCTAAAGTGCTTGAGTCTCCAGTCAAACTCTGACACACATTGCTATTCTTTTATTTTCCTATATATGCATTAGCTGTTCAAGTATTTCAATTTTTTTCCTTATTAAAGCCTTTTAAATATGTTAGAAAAGTCTGAGATCCTTTTCCCTTTGGGAATATAATTAACTAATTAATGTCAATCTGGATACCTGTGATGCCTTTGTTGAGGCTATTAGCATCCCATAGCAGCTAACAGTTAGAATTAAAATTCAAAATAGCTAAATTTGTTATTTCTCAAACTATTATGTCATAGTTCTTAGGTTTTTTTTGTAAAGATACATTTTAAGTTATTGCCAGAAATTTTATTTATTTATTCTGTTTTAAATGTCATTTTATTGCAGGATGGTATAACTAATTGCAAGTTAAAACTCTCTAACTTGGTAATTTTAGTTGGGCAGCAAGCTGATGTAAATTGCTTATTCAAAAGTGATCATTGGACAACTCTGGATACAGAGCAAGGGTCAGAAATACCTGAGTGGCCAATAGGTTAAGTCATTAAATGAACCTTGATCATTTTTCAAGAAAGGTACACTGCATTTTCAATAAACACCAACACAGGAAGAGTTCTTCACACAGACTAGTTTCAACTTAACTCTCTCTGGCCATGTCAATTGAGATAGATACATCCACATAACTAACTGGCTGAGCTTGAGCCTTCTTTGTGAGCAGCTTTAGATGCACATGCACTTGGTAATGATCTCCTTTTCTTGCTGCACTACATGCTGTAGCCAGATTTGTCCAGTCCCTCCTGGCCCTGTGGTCCGGACAAATCTCTCCCTCAGCCACTTATAAAATAATCACTCAGAAGCTTATATTAATTCCCAACTGTATGGCCTATGGCAGGCTTCTTGCTAGCTAGCTCTTTCATCTTAAATTAACCCATTTCTATTAATCTATGTTTTGCCACATGGCCGTGGCATTACCAGTCTGCCAGCATCTTGCTTCTCCTTTGGTGGCGGCTGGCATATCTCTTCTGCTTTCCTTTCTTCTCTCCATACATCTGCTTAGATTCCCTGCCTGCCTCTAAGCTGCCTTACCACAGGTCAATGCAGCTTTATTTATCAACCAATCAGAGCAACACATATTCAGACATCCCACAACACTGCCTTTCTGTACTACATGCTTCTTCACCCAGTATATCACTTGCTCTTGCTCCTTGCCATGCATCATGTTGTAGTAGAATATTATTTTAAGGTGTGTTACTTTTGTTTATGTTGCATTTGTTTAGCTCTGTGAAGCTGTGTTACTGTGCCTGTGTAAAATACCTTATAGTCTAATAAAGAGCTGAATGGCCAATGGCAAGGCAGGAGAAAAAATAGGCAGGGCTGGCAGGCAGAGAGAATATATAGAAGGAGAAATCAAGGAGCAGGGGAAGAAGTAGCCAGAGAAGGAGGAGGACTTCAGGGGCCAGACACCCAGACGCCCCGCTACACAGCAAGCCATGGAGTAAGAGTAAGATTTATAGAAGTAAGAGAATGGGAAAAGCCCAGAGGCAAAAGGTAGATGGGATAATTTAAGTTAAGGAAAACTGGAAAGAAATAAGCCAAGCTAAGGCCAGGTGTGATTTATCTGGGAACTGGGTGGCAGACACCCCCCTCCCCAAATAAAGAGTAAAATACCAACAAAAACATCATGTCATGCAGAAACATGGTAGTCCAGACAACTTTGCCTCCTTATGTGCTCTATGTAGCCTTTCCCAGGAAGTGACCTCCAAGGCCTTTGGCAATGTTATTCCTCTGAATGTCAAACAGGTAGAGGCACTTCCGAACCAGTGCCTGCCTGTGCCTTCTCCTTGTCAACTACATCCTGGATTTGTTTGATGGTTGACTGCTTACTTCTTTGAGTTGAACAATTTTTTGCTCATTAAGTTTATCAATAAATTCTCCAATAGAGGCACCATATTTCTTAGTGACATTGACAATCAACCCCACTACTGATATGGTGGAAAGGTCTCTGGTGTAATCGCATTTATTTTTTTGGATAGAAAATACAAGCTAAGCACAGTTCCAAGCACGAATGTCCTGTTACCATAGTTCTGGGGTAAAGGAACTGGAAAAATTCCTCAGGGATCAGCTCAAGACATACTTTTCCTCCATATTCAGTAACAGGTGTGACAGGGGTAAGATGTGGCTGTCCAATATGAAAGACCCCAGGATGGCTGTGTTCTTCTGACATGGGCCGCTGTGGTGGCAGAAAGTACTACCTGGGACAGAATGGTCTGCAGAGGTTCAGGCAGTGGTCTTCATGTCCCTGTGACCCCTACCCAAGACTGTCAGGGTTGGTGGAAATTTTAAATGTTCTATGCATTGTTTTTATTCTTATTAGTCTTATCCTTTTCTTTTTAGTTACATGGCTATCTAAATTGGTCAGAAAATAGATGTATTGTGTATTTTTTATTGTTATTTGTAGTAACGGCCTCAACCCCCTTCTATTCCAGTGGGGCTTTCTGGTTTTGTTTTTATAGAAAATATAGATCTTAATTGTGCCAATGAAAATTTCCTTTATCTGGTTGTGGTGGCACACACCTATAATTCCAGCACTCAGGAGGATAAGGCAGGAGGAACACTTGAAATAAACAGAAACAATATAGTGAAACCCCATGAATGCTATTGACCCATTTCTGATAGTGATGTAATTTATTTAATCACAAGGGCAATTTTCATATTCCCTTCATGTACTTTTTTAAAACTCACTATAATGTCATCCATATCTTTGTGTAAGTGTTTATGTGTGTGAGTATATGTGTGTGTGAAGGGTACTAATGAATCCAAACTTTTCTCATTATGAAAGTGAATACATTTCAATTATCTTTCGTATTTTGGAACTTAGTAAAATTTAAGACTCTGAATTAGGGTATATTCATTGTTTGATAGAAATAAAAATATCAAATATATTCATATTTGATAGAAAATGGGTTACAATATTAGATACTGAAATTCAGAAAAAACATATTAATATTTTCTTTTCTGCAAATGCTTTTGCTTTTATCACTCAGGTAACATTATGAGTTGAATCAAAATTTTATATTGAGAAAAGTTTATATTCATAAAAGTAGGTAAATTAAATGTGATCAGCATACAAAAGAATTTTAAGATATTTTGTTTATTTAAGACATGTATAAAAGGTTAAAAAGGGATAAAAATTAGTTGAATAGAAAAAAATTATTTGGAAAACAATTATAGTCTAAAAGCCTATAAAATAGTGTTTTGTGTAACCATTAAAATTTGAATCAATGCACCCAACGAACTCCCTCCTAAGAGATAAATAAGACTACTAACATTAGTAAGAGCATGCATTATCTTATTTAATTAAGTGCCATCCATGATGGGACATATCAATCTGCATGATGGTGGACATGCACTGTTAGACTGTTATAGGAACTAAGCCAAGATTTTCTCCTAATTCTAAAAATCATTTTCTAAATCAAATATACATATTGCCACAGTGTTCATTTTCATTAGAAGATGTTTATTTCTAACATAATTGGCATGAAACCTGGACAGTGTTATTCCACTACTGCTATTATAACCCTTGGAAGTCTCCTACAAAGAAATAAGAAGCATGGCAGAAATTTCCTGAGCCACAGCTAAGTCTGTAACGAAAGGTGGGGTGAAGGTGGGGTGGGGGAAAAACATAATTTCATAGGGAGGTCATCTGAAATTAGCACTAAACTTCAGGAACAAAATATATTTTGTGTTGTTTACTGCCAATACACTGATTTAGTTTGTATGATATATATTTCACAACTCCCTAACATACAGACTAGCATAATGAATGGTAACACCATTGTATAATCTAGATCTAAAAGACACAGTAATCACTTGGATCTTTTAAAAAACACAGAAAAAAAAACAGACTCCAATTTCTGGTGTGTTTCACTATGGAGAAAAGGGAAGGAATAATTTGCCTCATGAATTTTATTTCTTCCTTTATGTAATAATAATTGGATATTTCAGGGGAAAAAAATCAATATTTCAACAGAAGGTGAAAATTACCAAGTCATTATTTAGACTCAGAACTCTTAGTGGAATTGTTAAATAAATAAAAGTTAAGAGCTCATTTCCTGTCCAGGAAAGCACAGAAATTAAATTATCCTTTTTTTAAAAATAGAGATTTTGCCATTAGCCTTTGAATTGATAGAAGTTGACTTTAATATTCCCTACTTGGTACTGTTGAAATTATTTTTCCAAATGTTGTGATAATATTAAGCACATTATTTTTCTTTGATTAAATGCCTAGCAATCTGCTCTATATTAAAATTACCTGTGTAGTCAGTTTCCAATTCTGATATCCTGAGTATGGATATTACTAGCTGTTTAGCTGTCATAGAATCACAAAATAGAACAAACATGTCAATCAATGCATGATTGGGAGGATATTTTTATATGTCACCAGGGTTATGACCACATGCCTTACTCTGCAGGGTCTTGGCTCCCCAACTGACATGGAACTTTTGGTAATTGTAGTATAGACCGATTTTCCCACAAGAATTCAAAGACAAAGATGGTATTGTTTTAGGTCTATTCAGATGTAATGGCAGAGCTCTTAAGTGCTCTAAGTTTGTACAAATATAGTCATCTGGCTCTTTCTCACTTGTGTTTTAATTTTACAGAGTAATCTGCTGTGAGCTCCACTTCATGAATTTTCAGAATAGAACTGCTGGGCTAGAATCTTAGTACAGCTCAATCCATTTCCAGGGTTGTCTGCCATGAAAAGACTGAGCCCCTTGGTTGGATCCCATTACCAGATTCCTCTTTTCTCTGCTCAGCAGATTTACAGGCCTATAAAACAAACATGCCGGGCGGTGGTGGCGCACGCCTTTAATCCCAGCACTCGGGAGGCAGAGCCAGGCGGATCTCTGTGAGTTCGAGGCCAGCCTGGTCTCCCAAGCGAGTTCCAGGAAAGGCGCAAAGCTGCACAGAGAAACCCTGTCTCGAAAAACCAAAAAAAAAAAAAAAAAAAAAAACAAACATAAAGCTTGTAACACTGAAACGACATTATTTAAGGAGCTTCAGAGCCAGTATTACAGACTGAGGTGAATGCATATTCAAACTAGGTTTAAGATGAACATTTAAAAAATGTACAAAGTCTTTAAAATAATGAGTATTTGTTCAAATATACAAAAATTAACACAATATTTTATAAACCAAATAAAAACAAACCTTCCTTGCCAGGTGGTAGTAGCACACACCTTCAATCCCAGCACTTGGGAGGCAGAAGCAGGCAGATCTGAGTTGGAGGCCATTCATATCTACAGAGTGAGTTCTAGAACAGTCAGGGCTACATAGAGAAACCTTGTCTCAAAAACAAACAAACAAACAAACAAAACAAAACAAAAACAAAAAATCCAAAAAAGGTGTCTTCTTTCACTCTTGCTCTCTACCTTATCTCTCACTGAACCTAGAGCTCACCAATTCAATGAGACTGACTATCCAGTGAGGCAATTTTAGTAAAAGTGTAGGTCAATATTAGCCAAGCACTCTTCAAAATGTGATGTCTAGGACAAGAGAAGCCAAGGTCTACATCTATTCAAACAGGACACATTTGAAGAGAGATAAGACCTTATTCAAAAGAGAGTGTTTAAAATGGTAAAAGAATTTCAAAGCCCAAGATATGCAAAATGGTAAGAGGAGTTTGAAGTCAGGAAGACCGAAGGATCCAAAATCATGGCTTCTAAACATCTGAGATTATATTCATCCTTTGTTCAAAGGGTAGGAGATAAGTGCCTTCTGTCTAGAGAGAGAGAAAGCCTGTTGTGTGGATCCTTGTTTGCTGCACAGGCATGGGAACAGATAGAATTTGAAAAATCACTGTCTGCTACTACCATTGAAACAGTTAAAACAGCCAAGATAACCAACTGATGCCAAAACCAACAACCCGTGACCAGAAGCTGGGTGTGGTGATGAATGCCTGCAATTCCAGTACTAAAACATGCATGGGAAGCTAAGGCAAGAGCACTCTATCTCAACTGGGGGGAAAAAGCAGAGCTGATGAGAAATGGAGTAGCCATGTGGTATTGAAGTCTTACCCAGGGCTTACATTCTCCCATTGTATGGCTTTTTCTGAGACCACAGCTTGGTTTTACTAGGATTAATTAGGGGAAACTGGGACATACCATTAATTTTGCACTTGGCTATGCATGACTTAATCTACAAGAACCATTGTTCTACTGCCCACTTCTCTGTACAAATCTCAGATCTTTTCAAGGCAACTATGGTGTTTATGTGATGTTCATGTGTTGCTTCCATTTGGTGCTCCCATTTTTATTAGGTTTATGCCTTTTGAAAAGTGTTTAATTGATGAAGTTTTGTATGCTGTGCCTCTAGTCTTATTTTTCCCATAAGCCTTAGGGTTTTGATTTTAAAACTGTGCATACTTGGTAATTTTTATTCATTTTATTTTTAAATAGCTTTTATTAAATTTGTTTTTGATCCTTTCACATATATAAATAATGCGTTCTGGTCATTCTAACCTCTTCTATCTCCCTACCACCTTGGTCAGCCCCTACCCCATTTCCCTAAAGCCCCTTCCTTATCCCTATCCTTTTGTTTTATTGCTGTGGGATGGTCTTTCTGTATGCTGTGAATATGTGTTCTCTCATTGGTTGATAAATAAAGCTGTTTGGCCAATAGTGAGGCAGAATAAGGTTAGGCAGTACATTCAAACTGAAGACAGAGATGAAGAAGGGTGGAGTCAGGAGAGATGCTAGCCTGCAGCCCAAGGAGCAACAAGATGCCAGCAGACAGGTAACACCACGGCCACATGGCAACATACAGATTAATAGAAATGGGTTAATTTAAGATGAACGAACTAGTTAGCAAGAAGCCTGAGCCACAGGCCATACAGTTTGTACTTAATATAGGCCTCTGTGTATTTACTTGGGACCCAGCGGCTGTGGGACCTGGCTGAACACAGGAAAACCTCCCACTGCATTTCATTTTGTGACTCACTAAGTTTAAACAGGGCTGACAGTGTGACTATGAGTTTGAAACTGTCCACTGTGGCTCGGTGGCTCACCTGTGGATGTACTCCCCAAGGACAGTAACTGTGGCCTGCCTGGGAGTCACAGCAGCTCCACTGCACTTGCTAATAATCTGATATTAAGCACTTCTTGGTGGAATGTGGTACAACATACATGAGAACCCTTAAGATAGCTGGAAATGTTTCTGAGTGAATCCTCTTCAGGCTTTTCTGTCTGAACACAGTGGTATGTACTTAGTATTTTCTGTACACAAGATTGGCACAGAATTTTCTTCCTTCCTTCCTTCCTTCCTTCCTTCCTTCCTTCCTTCCTTCCTTCTTTCCTTCCTTCCTTTCTCTCTTTCTCTCTCTCTCTCTCTCTCTCTCTCTCTCTCTCTCTCTCTCTCTTTCTTTCTTTCTTTCATTTGAGACAAGGTTTCTCTGTGTAGTCCTGGCTGTCCCAGAACTAGCTCTGTAGACCAGGCTGGGCTCCAGGGATCCAGCTGTCTCTGCCTCCAGGGTGTTGGGCTTAAAGGCATGCACCACCACCACTGCTGGGCTTTTTTTTTTTTTTTTAATTCTTTACCTTCCTTTATTAGAGCAAGATTCCTGATGATACAGTGATTTGCTAGGTAGAATCATGTGCAAAAATTACATACTCTACATCTAGACAGATTTTGGTTACACTTTGTCCATTGATGGAGTAGTTCCATTTATAAAATTTTACACATCAAAAAGCTTTGAGTTTGACCAGACTGTCCATTAATCATCTCTGAAAAAGTGGCAATTAATTTTAGTTCTGTTTACAACATTAGAAAGCTTATGCATCAAGTAGCTTCCCAAAACATTATTCCATGCACAGTGGCACTGAGCAGACAGAGCTCTTCATCCACCCAGATTTACAGAGCCACATCTGAGAGCTTCTGCCACATACCTGGGACAGAGTACTCTGGGTCACCTTGTCGCGTCCGCCTCGACCAGCAAGGAAGACGTGACGCCAGGCTCTTCTCCAAGCAGTTTATTCAGGAACCTTGAACAATCTTCTGACCCTGGGGAAAGTCATTTTTTTCTTCTCTCTCACTCATACTCTCTCTCTCTCACTCATACTCACTCTCCCATTCTCTCTCTCATTCTCACTCACAGTCACTCTCACAGTCACCCTCCCAGTCACTCTCCCAGTCACTCACACAGTCACTCTCACAGTCACTCCTCGGGAAAGTCAGCCCACGCCCTTTATAGCCACTGGGCAATCAACCCCGTGGTGCCACGTGGACAATGCTGCTAGGGTCAGACATACGCAAGCAAGCCAGATTAGGTCCAGGTGTGCAGAAGCAAGCCAGGTCCTAGCCTTAGCCAAATAAGGAGCATCTGCCATTGGGAAGGCAGAAACCAGACACCGCGCCATCTTTGAGGCACAGCCGTGCACGTCTCTCTACATCACTTCACGGCTGCTGATTCTTCAGCCTACCTTCTTATCTTGTTCACAGTGCCAGTGATGACATGCCAGCTTCTGTCCTTCATATAGATGGCATGAGAGTAAAGGGTCTGTGACATGGTGGGAGCAGGTACTATCATAATATCCAGGTAACAAAAGGCCCATCTAAAAAAAATCCAAATTGAGAAAAAAATCAAGGGTACTACAAGTCCATGATAGCAAACTATACCCACTTTACTCAGTTATGGAGACATTGAGATATGATTCAAATCCCTTTAACTCAATCTGCATAGCCCTGAGGTCATCCTGCAAAGCAAGTATCAAAAATACAAAATTTGGAAGATAAAGTTTGACATGATGTCATTATGCAGGTCAAACGTGGAAGGTCATGTTGAGCATCTGCTCTGACAGAGAAGCATCTGGTCCTTTGAGTACACACTGGTTTTATTGTAACAAAGCAACTTGTACACTTCAACATTTAAAATAAGCATCTTTTTCCTTCCAGTGGAAACCAAAAAAAGTAAACAAATAAATAAAAAATAAAGTTACAACAGAGAATGTCAACTCCAAATAAAACCCTATAGGTTCTTCTGACTCTCCCACTGAGTAGCAGGGCTCAAGTCATCATTAGGAGAGAATTTTATTTTAAAAATGTCATCTTAAACTGCAAGGATGTCCATTAAACACCACAATTAAACGTGCCAAAGGAGAAGGCATCTCAAACCCACCCTTGTTGACCTTCTCTATCCCCCTTTTTTTTCTTTTCTTTTGTTTTCTTTTAATTAAATGAGAGAAAGTAGACAGGTACATGTTGGTAAATGCTGTCTATAGTCACAGAGAGACACAATGTAATCTCAGCCCAATATACAGAGAAAGGAAAACAGCTAGAATTCTATGCACTACTACACAGGGATCTGGCACCATCCAGGCTCCAGAGTACAGCAAGCTGGAGGGCTTTTTTTTTCTTTTTTTCCCCACAGAGCATGGTGGTAGTGTTGAATACACAGTTTTTGAGACAAAAATGGATAAAAATGAATTTAGAACAGTAAGTGGAGATTCTTTTCCCTTTGTATTTTGCTCAAGGTATCCTGCCCCTGCCCTCTCCAAATAAGTTGAGAACCATGGTGTTGAGAAGAGAGACCTAGAACAAAGAGCTACATTGAAAGTAAAGCCAGACTCAAACATTTGCAGAAAATTAGAGAAACCCACAAGGATAATTTGGGTATCAAATGGTAATAGGGAATTTTGTGCTTTTCTAGGTACAATACAGGTATAATCACCCAGGGGAACATCCTCCATTTCCAGCAGATGCATACTGAAACTGAGAGAAAATGTGGTGTGTACAATGTGAATGTTCAGCACTGTTTTTTAAATTTGTAATTGAAAAACTGGATAAAATTAACCTTAAAAGCTGAATGAAAGGATTGGCAAGGGGTATTATTGTTAATGATATTTTCAGTTTAACTTGGGGTCTACTATTTGAAATGTTCATGTAAATTTTGTATTATATTCTTTGTGTATCACACACATATGTATTGGTGGAGAAATAAACTAATTGGTATTAAGCTAAGATTGCAGTGACTGACAGTGAAGCTTAACACACTCCTTAATTGAAATGGTAGAATAGAGACAGGACTTTTTACAACCTATGAAAAATAGAAAACATTTTCTAGGGGATGGCAACATTGGTACAAAAATGAGCAAGTAAGCAAACGCTTTCAAAACAGTTAGCTAAACAAACAATCTATGACTATGTTTGTATGAAATCTTATTTCCCAGGGGAGCATGGGGAGCCTTTCTGCCTGCTTATGTTCTCTCCTATAATAATAGATAACCAAGTATCTTACTTCTTGGTCACCTCTTCTCAGATGAGATTATGTCAAAGAAGCTCTTGCTCAATTTAATCAAAAATACTTTTAAGATTTGATAGGATGTGTTCTTCTGACTAATAAGAAAGAGTGTTTCATTAGAGAAAAGTATATTATGTGGCATCTATTATAAAAGCCTGTTCCCCCTGCTTTAGGTTTGTCACAACCAACAGCACTCTGTCACTTCTGATGTTATGACAGCTTGAACCACAGGCAAGGCTTTGCTTTTCTGTTCCTTGGCTTGTCTTCAAATCATGAATCCTTTACACTTACTCTCTTAGAGATAAGAAAATAAATTTTATCTGTATCAATCTACGACCATTTACACATAAACTTATTTTTTTTTTGGCTATCAAAATTACAGGGGAATTTGTTTGATTCTCACGCATTTACTAAACAGGAATTTTATGTAATGACTGTAAGTTTGTCTCAGAACAACATTAACATTTATAAAGAATAGTAATGAACATCTGGGAATGAGAATCAGTCTAGCATCTCAGTGCTGCTGGTTAACTGGCAAATGGAGGTAAAGTCAGGGGAGCAGGGCTGGATTAAAAAAGGCACAGTACAGATTGAGGGCTGTCACAAGACACTGTAACGCACCTGCTACATTCCAGACCAGAGAGTCAAATTAGTAGACAATGTCAAAAGGCCACAAAAAACAAATGCAAAGCATGACTGGATGGATAGAAGCATCCTAGGAATGATTCTTTCGAACATTGGTAATAGCCAAGATATGTCTATTACTTTTAAGTACTTAACTACTGATTTCTTACTCTCTAAAATCTATTGGAGCTCTGACACCTTCAGTTATAAATTATAGTTGGCCACACTTACAGTCTTTTGATGGCATGTGTAAAATGTATCATCCCACTGTGGCATCAGTTATTTGTCTCAGAGGAGCCCAGTGAAGGAGAAATGCATGAGAAAACCAAAGTGCACATGCACGCATTCACTCTGTACTCACTCTCCAAATTTCTGAGGAGAAAGAAGAACGATTCCCCTTCTGCCTCTCTGTGACCTTTCTTTATCCTCAAGGGAGCTCTGGAAATCTACTTAACTAGATTTCAGCTGGACAATATTGATGGTTAGGAAGAGAAGGAAGCATATAATATGATTACATGTGCCCCAATACTTCCTAGAAATAGCCCTGTGCTCCAGATTCCCCTAAGGAAATGTGTTGCTGTTGTACAATCCATACAGCATCTTATAATTATACCACCATTTGTTCCTTTCCTGCTTCAAATGTAACTGAGTTACTTATCTAACAGTCTCATTAAAACCCACTTTAAAAAAAACCATTAATCAGTTATTCATGAGTTTTGTCCATCTCTGAAGTATATTCATCAGGAAAAATAACCTCCATTTGCAATTTAATTGATAAGCATACATATGGTGGTATCTGATAATACAAATGGTGATTCCTAGTTAAGTGCACCTTACATTGAGTAGGATTAAAATTATCTTTATTTACAGTCATCTTTTCTAATGTGATTTTCATAAACCCACTAAAATAAAGAGTAGAGATTACTTGTATACTAATTGGCATTAACAATATCCATATAATTAGGATTGCCAGGAGAAATATAAAAGGCTCCATTAAATCTGAATTTCAGATGAACAATTATATTTCTTCAAGTATGCCCTAAATTTTTTGTATGTACAAATATGTAAGATAGTTATTTCTGAAATTTAACTTTGTATCCCATATTTTAATTTCTTTAATCAGACAACCATACATACATATGAAGTTTAAACTACATAATTCTTTACTATTAATAAAAGCTTCCCCTTCTCTGGAGTCTTTAGAAGTGTTTCTGGTAGGGCTGAAGAGATAGTTCAGCAATTATGAGCACCAGCCTGTCTTCTGGAGGAGCTTCTGTTCTCAGCAACCACGTGGCAGCTCCCAACTGTGTGTGTCTCCAGTTCCAGGGGATTCAGTGACTTCCTCTGGTCTCCACTGTGCATTGCATGCATGTGGCATACAGACATACATACATCATTGCTTCTGCTCATACTGATCCTCCTGTCTCCCTCCTATGTGCGCTGTAAGGATAAAGCCAGATAATCCAGGAAAACCTAACCATCTCAAAACCCAATTTAATCATATCTTCAAAATCTTTCTTATCAGGAAAGTAACATTAATAGACTTCAGAATTAGAATTAGACACAGGAAAAGGTTGGCAATCTCAAGTTGTTATAAATTTCTCCATCTGCATCATAAATAAATAATGTAGGGGCCGGAGAGATGGCTCTGTGGTTAAGAGTGCTTACTCTTCTCGCAGAGGACCAGGGTTCAGTCACCAGCCTCCACATGGTGGCTTACAACTGCCAATAACACCACTCCCAGGGCATCCAATGCCCTTTTTTTGGCATTTGCAGCCTTCTACATGCTTGTGATACACACAAACTCATGTAGGCATAGAAATACATACACATAAGATACACTTAGAAAAGTGAATAATGGAGCCTAGAGGGATGGTTCTGTAGTTAAGAGCATTGATGCTCAGAATTGTACCACTGTGTTCATGTCAACAGGATGAAAATGAGGGGAAGGAGAGAAAGCTAATAAATGGATTTCCCATAGTCTAATAATACCACATAAGAATATTGTTAGAAGGGTCAATACACATAATATTTACCATAGACTATACTGTCACAAATTTGAAGAAAAATGTACATTTTAGATATAAGAGAAGCATATTTTAAAAATAACATAGACTTACATATATTTTATAAATATTGAAAAATTCATTAAAATGTGTATGCACGGCGTTTATCACTAGACACAACAGGCATACATAATCAAGTTAGAACTTCAGAGAACAGAGAACCTGACTCCTGCTAACTTTTATGCTCTCGGGAAAGTGAAGTCATTCAGCATTTCTTTGTGAATTAATCTTCCATCCTACATTTCTTTTTTTTGGTTTTTTCGAGACAGGGTTTCTCTGCATAGCTTTGCGCCTTTCCTGGAACTCACTTGGTAGCCCAGGCTGGCCTCGAACTCACAGAGATCCGCCTGGCTCTGCCTCCCAAGTGCTGGGATTAAAGGCGTGCGCCACCAACGCCCGGCTCCATCCTATATTTCTAAGGAGGAAGCATTCTGCCTCCCTTGTCTTCTTTTCCCTCTTCCTCTTCCCATTAAGGGGCTTGGTCCTGTGTTAATGAGACAGCTTACATAAGGAATAGGAATAGTGACACCCTAATAAGTCATTAGGGAAAACCCAGAAAGCTGGAGACATGTTCTCACTTCACAGTCTTACAGTAAATAAGATGAGGCAGCACACATGTGACCCCAGCACTGGGCAGGCTGAAGGAGGAAGATGGAGAGTTCAAGGTCACCCTGGGCTACAGAGGAAGACTCCATCTCAAAAACAAACACACACGAACAAATCTTAAGGTAACATTTTAAACTTTGAGCTTGCAAATTTGGTGTTCTCTATATCATTCACCTGGCCTTCTGAGATAAGATTCCTATCTGTCTCTGCAGCACACAGGGGTGCCTGAAATTGTTTTGGATTTCATAATAGTTTTTGCAGTAGAAACTGACTCTCAGGTGAAGAGCACACATCTCTTCCTTTTGTTGCTATGTGAGTTTCATGCTGGGTTTATATTTCTGGCTTGAATTTTGTTTTTTTCCTTAAAAGTGTGTTGACTTTGCTTCATTGTCCTCAAGTCATTGACTCTTCTGCAAGCATGTGGCCCATTTCTCTCTGTTGGGATATTTAAAATATCTTCTCTTCACTTCTGTTTTGAAGTTTTACAAATGCTTTCTCTGGTGTTTTCTTTTTCCATTGTGTCGTGCCTGTGGTAGGGAATTTCACTCTGAATGATTCTTACCTATCAGTCTGGGGGATGTTCCTATGATTCCCTCTGCTTTTTTTTTTTTAATCCCTGTTTCTGAAACTCTTATTGATGGAGTTTTTAAAACTTCTTTTTGGACATAGTTTGCCTCCCTTTTCACATGTTTTCTCTTTGCCTTAGAATTTCACTCTCTGAGCAATACTCTCTACTTGACCTCTTAATTTTCTGTTACACTCTTTCCTTCTATTTCAATACTAATTTCCCATTGTGGCTTTTGTTTTTGGAGTGGTTACATATATATGACTAGTGCTCATCTCATATAGGAAATGTTGTCTTATAACTGTGAGAATACCAATATATACATCATATACATACATACACATACATACATTATATATGTATATATTGGTGTGTGTGTGTGTGTGTGTGTGTGTGTGTGTGTGTGTGTGTCCCTTCCATCTTGAGCTTTTCTACCCCTGCCAGACTCTTTCTTCTGCTTCTCTGTTTGGCTCTTTTGTGTCTGGGTTCCCTCAAATGCTCTGTGATCCCTCATGAGCTATTTCTATTTTTAAACAGAGACCTGGAAGGCTGATTGAGATGCTCTTTGGGGGCAGTGGCTACAGTCTTGTGAGGATCATGCAGGGACAGCATGACACAAGACTGTCTTGAAGTTTGTTTTTCTTTGGGGGGGATGGTCAGTTCTCTCACAAAGAAACACATGTCTGCCTGTAGCTAGGGCTGAAACTGGTGACACACTGTCAATAACAAAGACCATTAGTTATCCCTTTTTTTCTGTGTTCAGGAAAGGGTACCATCTGTTTCCTACCAAGATTGTGGCTGATAAGGTTTTGACTGCCCCAGAAAGCTCTACTTCAGACCCCTCTAGTTCAGTTTATTCAGGGACTTTGCCACAAATCAAATGAGGAAACATATGCTGTTTTTTAAAAAGTAACAGAGTAGTGAAATAATAGCTTAATTTGCAGAATTTAAGATACTATGCATACACTCTGTTTCCCTATACTTTCTCTACCCTTTGTTACATGAAATTTATGAAAGGCAATTATTTGGATTGTGGCCCTACACCAGACCCCAAGAAGCCAGACCAAATCAGAATGTCAGAATGGAGTCATTCATGAGGATGGGGACACACTGTGAATCATGAAGACCTTCAGTTATTTTTTTTTTTTAGCACAGGAAGGAGAATATGCCAGTCCAAGTCAGAATGGAGTCCCCATATTATGTGAAAAAGAAAGAAGAAATCAAATGGAAGAGCTGGGAAGATGGCTCAGTGGGTAAGGTGCACATAAGCACAAGAACTTGAGTTTGGATCCCTATGAACAACTGTCCCTGGAGCTTCCTGGCTACATGATATTGTGGCATCAGTGAGGTTCAGATTAGGTAAGAGAGTGTCTCAAAAGATAAGATGGAGAGCAATAGAGGAAGCTATCCAATGCCAACATATGACCTTCATGTGCAAGAGCACACAAATGCATATGTATGCATATAACACACACACACACACACACACACACACACACACAGACACACACAGACACACACAGACACAGGCACGCACTTGAAACAAATCTTACTGAACCTAGAAATGGATTGGTTTTCTGTAAGACAGAAGAGTCACAGCACCAATTCCAAGAGGGTCCAGTCATCCCTGGCATCACAGTCCTTTGGCTTGGTTGCTGCAGTAACCATGAAACAATCAATCCGCATTTTGTTCAGTTTCTACTTTCTTTAGTTTCTTTTCCTCTTTCTTTTCCTTTTCCTTTCCTTTCCTTTCCCCCTCCCTCCCTCCCTTCCTTTCTTTTTCTTCCCTCCCCTGCCCCGCTCTCCTTCCTTCCTTCTTTCCTTCCCATCCTCCCTCCCTTCCTTCCTTTTTCTGTCTACAAAACCAATCTTCTCTGTTCAGCTTATCAACATTATAAGATCAGAAGCCAATTATTAAATCATGGTGATTGTTGTTTTAAATATGCGGCGCTGGTTACCATGTGAGAAATGTCATGAGGCACGACAAAACCCAGTACCAGAGCTTTACTGGAGGGAGGGCACAGAAGAGAGTGACCAGGCCTGGGAAGAGACATGTGAGGAGGAGGGAGAGAGGGGGAGGGGGAGAGAGCAGAAGAGAGGGGAGGAGTCTGTGTCCGGCTTTTTAAGGATACCCCTGCACATGCGCAGGTGGGCTTACAGAGCTACACCACCCATGCGCTGATTGTGTGATCACACTGTGCACATTTGCGCAATCATGCAGTGCACTGATGATGTAAGATGTAAGACCCCTTGCTTAGCTGCTGAACTTTGCATGTGCAGTCATATAGCTGGAGTGGCAGAATCCTAACATTCCGGACTTTTTGCTTATTATAAAAAAAAGGTGGATGAACAGGAACAGGGGTGTCATTTCTCCCAAAAAACTGCTTCCAGCTGACTCAGTGGGTGTTGGTTAACTCTTGGGAGGTAGGGAAGGGTGCTTCTCAGGTAAACAGGCATCCTGGGCTGTCATCTGCTGCCTTGGAGATGTTCATCTTTCTTGGCCTGGGACTCTGGCTGCTTGTGTCTGACAGGATGCTGGTGACACAGAGAAAAGCTTAGAAGAAAGAATTATTATTATTATTATTATTATATTAATTTTTTTACTTTGGGGGGTCCCAGGGTGAGGGAGGGAGTCCCGAGACCAGGAAAGTTTGAGTTTGGCACTTATCTGAAGTAGATCCGACCTATCCAGATAGATTTAAGCTGGTTTCTGGAGCTTAGAAAAAAAATTTAAACATATTAAGAAGCAGCCATGAGAAAATTAAAGTCTTGGGCTGGTGACCATGACATGACTGTTTAGTACTCTGCTTATATTGGTTAGTGTTAATGAGAGAGAGAGAGAGAGAGAGAGAGAGAGAGAGAGAGAGAGAGAGAGAGAGAAATATTGGAACATGTTTTAAATTTTTACCTGAGATAAGCTTTATCAGAGACAGATTATTTTAAAGCACCTGTTTCCTTTATTAGTTTAGTAGCCAGGAGACACTAAACTCTGTAAGCTCTGTAAGCCCACCTAAGCATGTGCAGGGGTATCCTTAAAAAGCCAGACACAGACTCCTCTCTCTCTTCTGCTCTCTCCCCCTCCCTCCTCTCTCGCTCCTCCTCACATGTCTCTTCCCAGACCTGGTCACTCTCTTCTGTGCCCAGGTACAGAAGGGTCTGTGGTATTCCTTATAACCTGGGTATATCTGATGGTCCCTCGACTCAAGCTCTATGGTGATTCTGTAACAATTAGCTGAGTAGTTAATTCGAAGAGGGAACCAGTAAGAGAAAAGCTTGTGGGGTGAGACCTCATTCTTCTGGAATTGGGGACAAGGCAGTGGATCCTGATGTCCTCTGGAACTTTAGAGAAAGCAGGGCCCTGTCTGTGTCAGTGTGCACGAGGAGGAGAAGCACTGCTGACTGGTCTGGAGTGAGGCACATGGAGGGAGCAAATGAAATGAAAGCTCTTACCTTAGCTGGAAAATCTCCTCCCATTAGGTACTCCTGAAAGTACAATTGAGTGGCGGGAGGAATTAAGTGGTGGAGGTCTGGTGAGGTGGGTAAGGCTGTTCCCCTACCCCGACAATAGGGAAACGAGGAGAGGTGGGACCCCAAAACCCCCTCAGAACTGAATAAGTGGCTCAGTGTCCAACAGGAAGGAAATGGATCACCCCATACTGCATCCTGGGTTCCCTGTGAGCCCATGGCCAGGCCTAGGAGGTCTGCTGGAGGTCTTTGTTTGATGTCCCCATGCATGAGGGCAGTCAGCTGACCAGTTATCCCTCTAGGTGGCACTTTGAACAAGGCTCAGTTGATGGCCCGAGTGGGGCAGGGCATGCTCTAGCCCGTGTGGCCTTCTAAAACAGGGACCTGGAAGCCCTTATGCAGCTGCTCGGATAGTGTGTGCCAGCATTTGGCAATTCAGTTCATGGGCTTTCTCATCTCTTCCATGGTACCTTTAATGCCACAGCTGCCAATTATGGCACCAATGCTGATTTTAAATACATGGTGCTGGTTACTGTTCGAGAAAGGTCCTGAGACACAAAATCCAGTATCAGAGCTTTATGGGGGGAAGGGGACAGAAGAGAGTGACCAGGCCTGGTAAGAGACTTGTGAGGAGGAGGGAGAGAAGAGGGAGGAGGAGAGAGCAGAAGAGGGGGGAGGAGTCTGTGTCCGGCTTTTTAAGGATTCCCCTGCACATGTGCAGATAGGCCACAAGTGCACTGATTGTGTGACCACACTGTGCACATTTGTGCAATCACACAGCACACTGATGATATAAGATGTAAGACCCCTTGCTTAGCTACTGAACTGTGTATGTGCGGTCATATAGCTTGAGTGGCAGAATCCTAACAGTAATGGTTTGAAAAGCATGAGTCTTCCCAAAACTCAGGCCGAGGTTTAGCTCTTTACTCTGTCAGTGTTGGGAGGTAGGGCCACCCAGAAATATTTGGGGCTTTTGTACAGATACATGCTGTCTCCTGAGAGTGTGTCCTCACTCTGTAGTCCTAGATGAGTTACCATGACAGTAGGTTGTCCTGAAGCAATGCTACCTCTTGTGTTCTTTCTCTTTACACTCAGTGCCCTGCCCTGCTGCTTTTCTGCCATGCAAGGCCTTCACTAGAGCCAGATCATCTTACTCAATCTTGGACTTTTGATCTCCAGAACTGAACCTCTTTTCTTTACAAAGACCTACTCTAAAGCATTCTGCTATACAAACAGAAACCAGACTTAGACAATCATTAAACTTAATTTGTTGACACATTGTTATATACAATGCCTGGATAGATTCATTGGACTGTTAACAAGGGGTTACATCTAGGAAATGACTTGTGGAGAGAAAAAGTAACAGTGGAATCTGAATTTCTAAGAGCTACCTTCCCATAAATGAGCATGTATAATTTTGTATAATTATTTAAATAAAACAGTTTCCTATGTAATTTTGATGTCTAGTTAGAACTGGAACTACTGGCCATGAATCATTCTTTGCTTTTCATCAGAATATTAGAATTAAAACCAGAAGAAGGCTTCCTGATGGGGCTGTAGGAAAGTGGGTATTACATGAAGGTAAGGTTGGATTTTTCATTATTGCTTTGATGACATAAACATATCTGAGTATTCACCTTACGTAATAAAGTTAAGTTTTTGTCTGCCTCTGAAAACTAGTTATACTTTTATTTTTCACACACTGATTTTTCTAGAGACAAAGTACAATATCTTTGAAAGTATTTTTCATCAAATAAAAAAAAAAGTATTATGTTTCTAAGTGTCTCCTGTTTCCACCCACTAAAAAAAATCCATTGCTAAAAAAAAAAAAAGACACTTTTTCTCCTCAAAAACATTTTTAGAGTTCCATGGTAGTCTTTTTTACTTTTATAATTTGCCAGAGTGAAGGTGAGGGAAATCATGCTCTATGCACCATCATAATTATATTGAGAACATAATTTTCAGTAAGCGGAGAAACAGAGAGCCAAGCACTTTATTTGTAACCACCATTTTGACCCCAGCCTAGCTCTTTTGTTTCAATTGTGTGGTTTCTCTTAGGATGATAAGCTCCACTCCATGGAGCTTTCCTGGGGACCCAAATTAGCAAACACTGTCATTTGCTGCCATTTGCTGCTCGTTATCGGTCTTCACATAGATTTTAGCACTTGGATTATGTGGAGTTCCATATTCCTTAAAGCCACACTGAGCTTTGTATGGCAGTGCCCTACATACTGACATAAACAGTATGCCATTGTTCTGAGTTGGAGGGGGAGACTTCTTGAAAAAGATTACCTAAAAGTTCTCAGTGACTTTGTTTCTGGCTACAATCAGAAGCAGCACACTACCTGGTGGGCTTCCCCATGGCTGGAATGTCCTTTGACCTCCTGCTGTCATAAGCCTGTAACCCCATGCTGACTGTCTGCTCTGACACACCCCAGCTATTCTTTACTAACAAGGACACACCTTGGAAAAGCATTCAGGATGCTGGGTCACTTTTTCCATGTTATAAAATCTAACCATGGAGTTATGATGTGCTTGTTGTTTAAGCAATTAAACAAAGCTCCAATGAATAAAGAACAATTCGTTGTTTATCCTCATAAAGGGTAGTTGTAGAAAATGGAAAGAAACAGCTAAAAATATTCAAAAATGAGCTGTGCTTTGCCAAATAACTCATTCGTTTACAAAACATGACTTTCAAAGCAATTTTTATCTTGTTGGCTGGAGACACAGCTCTTGTTGATAAAGTACTTGCCATGCATCCTGAGTTTGATGCCCAGCTCCCATTTATCCCTGTGAAAATCCTGGTGGCTTGTGCTTGTAACCCAGCTCTGGGTAGGCTGGCACAGGAGGACCCTGGGGGCTCCCAGAGGTCAACCAGCCTAGCCTCCCTGAACAGCTCCAGGTCCAGTGAGAGACCTTGGCTCAAAAGAGGGGGCGGGGTGAGGCTCCTGAGGAACAATAGCTGAAACTGACTTCTGACCTACACACACACACACACACACACACACACACACACACACACACAGAGAGAGAGAGAGAGAGAGAGAGAGAGAGAGAGAGAGAGAGAGAGAGAGAGAGAGAGAGAGAAAATAAATTATTCTTTAAGAGAGATTTTTGATTCAGATTCAATTTGCTTCTGTAAGAAGGCCAAATGGAATGATTTAAAACTAAATTTGCAGAGTTCTACTTTCGTTTTGTTTTGTTTTTTTTCGAGACAGGGTTTCTCTGTGTAACCTTGGCTGTCCTGGAACTCACTCTGTAGACCAGGTTGTCCTCAAATCAGAGATCTTCCTCATTTTTTAGAGAGCAGGCAGGTTGCCTGGTGAGTGCACAGTAATGCTATCCTAGTATTTAGGTAGATCCCCATTCTGTATAACACCGTGGGGCTCCTGCCCCTACACACAGCCACTCCCTGGTTCTCCTTTTCAGCTTCATGTCCCAAAGGACATTGTTACTCACACACAGACACACACAGCTGAAAAAAGCCATGCTGTCCCAGAAGACAGTTCTCTGCAGCTGGGACACATGCATAAGAACTCCAGACAACTAGGGAAAGGGGAGTTTCTTCAGCATTTGCTTATTAGCTGCTATTATTTTGCACAAAGTCATGCCTTTAAAAATTACTACTGGTGCATTTTTGCCTTTTCCTTTTTAGGCAATTTTCCCACATACTTGATTTTCTTTGAGATAGTCTCTCTCCTTGTATCCTAGATTTCCTTCAAGCTTAATTCATCCTATTTCAACCTGCAAAGTACTGGGATCATAGGTGAATGAGATTGTGTCTTTGTGTGCATATGTTGGTGTGGGTGCACATATGTACATATATTTTCGGAAGGTAGTAATAGGAATTGAATATCTTCTCAATTGGCTCTCCACCTGATTTTTTTTTTTTTTTTTTTTTGAGACAGGGTCTCTCACTGAATCTGAACTCATCAATTGGATAGTGTCTGGTGACCAAACTTCATGCATCTGTCTGTCTCTACCTCTCAGCACTGGAATTAAAGGCACACACCTCAGAGCCTGGTCTTTTATATGAGTGCCAAACTTCTAAACTCAAGAACTCATGCTTGTTTGGCAAGTACTTTACCCACTATGCCATTTCTCTAGCCCTGCCCTGATGTTTTGGTAGGAAGAAAGGCAAATGATTCTGTGGTTTGATTTCCTTTCTCTTTCTACACTTTCAAACCCACTTAGACTCATTGGGGAATATGTTAGAAAGACATGAAATCACTTTGTCAAGGCCACATAAACTGATACATTGGTACTAGCATTTGCTACTGAGTTAGACTGACAGGTTCTTCCTTTGCAAGAAATCTTCGATAAAGCTCTTGGGGAAGGAGATTTAGGGAAATACACAACCCTGGACACCAGCTAGGTTTCCTGTTTGAGTCCAGTGGATTTTTAGCCATCTAGATTACATTCAGATTCCATCAACACCAGTTAGTGCAGCTGTCAGGATCAACTGAAATTCAGTCCTGATGAAGGACACAGAATCACAGTCGATCTACCCAGTGCAAATGACAGGTGTATCAGCCAAATGTGAGGACTTCCTAGGATTCCCAGCAGAAGAAGGCCAAAATGATCTTAGGAAGAAGGCTGCACATGCTAGGAAGTGCAGTCAGTGGTCTGCAGGAGGAGGCTGCCCCTCAATAGAGTGGAGCACCCAGGCCCTTTCTTTTCTCTAGAAGGAGTGGAGCTGTCACAGCACCCCAGGTACTCAGTTTACATGTGTGGAGAACAGAAGCAGTTTGGGATGCTGTGTACCTCTTTCCTCCAGTTTGGGTAAGACTATGAGTTCCACAGCAGTTTCCTCTTAGATCAACAATCCATCATTCAGAGAAGCTCACTAGACAGGAAACAAACAACTCACATAGCTTCAGGAATTCCCTGAAACTGACTAGATCCACCAGACCCCTCCCTCCTCAAGGGTATATAAGCAATAAAGACTGTAGAGAGTTACTGTTAGACCAGTCTAGCTGCCTAGAAGAATCAGAGATCAGCTGAACTGCCCAGAACAGTGTTCTCAACCTTCTTAATGCTGCAACCTTTAATGTAGTTCTTCATGTTGTGGTGACCCCCAACCATAAAATTATTTTCATTGCTACTTCATAACTGTAATTTTTCTAGTACTGTGAATCATAATGTAAATACCTGTGTTTTCTGATGGTCTTAGGCGACCCCTGTGAAAAGGTACTTTGATCACCCGAAGGGAGGCGTGACCCACAGATAGAGAAACACTGGCCTAGAAAAAACAAAAAATAGCTGAGCTGATTAGAAGAGGTTCAGACCAATTGAGTCACCTAGGAAAGACTCTTCATCCTGTTGAGCTTCCTGTTTGTGTGTGCTCTACAGTGTGCTCCAGGTTTCTAGCTTTAGTGAACTGTCACCCATGCTGGAGAAATGCAGCTGCCTTTGAGTCATTTCTGCTCCTGTTAACTAACCCCTCACCTATATTCCTGTAAGTAACTCCAATAAAAATCACTGGTTCATCAAGTTGGACTTCGGTGCCATCATTACTTTGATCTGTTTTCAGTTCCCTATTGACTGTGCGTAGACATTTGTTCACGTCTCCCCAGGAATAGTGTCTGACATCATTGCTGTGTAGAAACAAAGCAGTTGTGATCACACAAAGGAGACCCACAAGATGTCAGCATCATTATTCCCTCTTGCAAGGAGGAGGAGGCTGAGGAGAGCATTATCAAGGCCCTTTCCCTTCAGAGGTTTTATAAGGTGGACAGTGGACTGGGACTGGGGAGCCTTTGGGAGTGTAGCTGGCCTTACTAGGACAGTGAGTCTTTGTGATATTGCAACTCTCCTCAGCTATTCATGATATGGGTGTGATTCATCAATGTATCTTCCTGTAAGTTGCCTAAGAGACTTCCTAATGGTTTAACTGCTTTTGATTTACTCATAAGTAACTCCAATAAAACCTGATTCTCCATGCTTGACTTAGACATAACACTTTCTTTGATGTATTGAAGGCTTTTCTATCTGGGATAAATATACATTTCTTTTTGGCTCTCTAGGAAAATTCATGTGACAGATGGGCTATCTAGCAGGTTGGAGGAAATAAAAACTATTTCTACTTCTAAGTATCTGTATAGTGAAGTCTCTTGGTGCATGCGTCTCTAGATAGGGTTGATGAAAGAAAACCCCCAAATGAAAGCCTCCTAATATTAGTAAAACTTCCTAATATTAGTGTGGTTATTTATTAGAGTTTAGACCAGAGAATCATAATGACATGCTAAATTTGACTCTAAACATTTGGCAATTAACTCAATCAGCTATCTAATTGTTGTATGCCTCAAGTGTCAGCCATGTTACTTTTATTTGAAAATAACAGACTATCATGGGGAAATTTATAGCAATCAGCCTAAAGTGATGGTGCTTCTGTGAATCTTCAAGTCAGAGGCTCAATTATATCGTCAAAGATTTCGTCTTTACTGCTTGCCCTCCTCAGAGCACATGAGCCACCTCCTCCTACCTCCCTCTAGTCACAAGCTGGCTGCATCAACTTCAAATATCATGTGATCACACAAAAATATCCGCAGGCTGAATGGACAGTGAAAAGTGCATTCCTTGTCATGTCCTATTCTTAGAATCACTGGCATTTTAGATTCAGTCTCCTGTCTCAGGGGCTGACACTGCATTAAGCTATTCCACCAATCTCTACTCAACAGGATGACTGGTGATATTCTACCACATCCACCCCTCCTCACACAAGGACTGAGAAGGACTAACGTCCTTAATAAATGAGTGTAACCCACCATACATTGCCAATTTGGATTGCTGTAACAAAATATTTATGATTTGAAATGAAACAGGTGCAGTCTGCAGTTAAATAATACTGTGGCACAGTATAATCTGCTCACACCATTTTGTCCAAGTGAAAAACCTAGTTTTTTTAAATTTCATTCATTTATTTATTTTTTAATTTCATTACATTTATTCATTCATTTATTTATGTGGGGCGGTGCATGTCACAATGTGTGAAAGAACTGGTCTCTTTTTATACCATGTGAGAATAGGGGGTCAAACTCAGGCTGTTCAGCTTGTTTGCAAGCTTTACCTGCTGAGCCATCTCTCCAGCCCCCAAACCTAGTTTAACAAAATGAATAGAATCACTGCAAGTTAAAAGGGATGATCATTATCCTTCTAAAATACACAATTGCAACTGATTTCTCAATTAAGAATGATGTTTATTCATTACCTTAGTACTCTTTGTGAGGAAGCATGAGTAAGCCATGGAAATGTGTGAAAACCAACACTGAATGTCAGGGACTATGACTCGGAAGTACAGAGTCTTCAGCTCTCTAGTGAATGACACTGAGAAGATCACATAGATGTGGCTCAGAAAGAACTGATGTGCTTTCAAAACATATTTCCTCAGAATTTGGTAAATCCTAAGGTCATGTTTTTTTTTTCTTTTGGGAGATAATTCATATAGTTTTTCCAAAATTCTAAAATCAGAATAATTGTAGAAAAAGCAATAAGTTGATCACTTTGTCCAAAGCAACACAATTTTCATAAACTTACTTTTATAAAATCTTTGGGAAATCTTGAAGCTTCTAATAGTTTCAATGGTTTGCATACATTGAACAGAATGAAAATGAATTGATTTCTGTTGATCTTGGAGTTGCATGTATCATAGTCTGTAGCACAGCTTAGAGTAAGCATTGGAGAAACCAAGATTGTCAATCACACAGGCCTATATCCTTCAAAGGAAGGAAATGAATGACACCTGGTCACCTGTAATGCCACAGTGAAAAATGGTCAAACAACCTGGTGATTCTTTGCTATTCTGTTAGAAGCCAGCTTCCACCTGACTCTCTCCAATATACTGAGCTTTGTTTAGGCCCCAGTTCTGAGCTTTGTCTCTCAGTGATTGAAACCATCCCTATGAAAGAGACCCCATGTACATTATATCTTTCACCAATAGAATCTATCCTTATGCTTATCACTGATCCTTCCTCTAGGCCTAGCCCTGGTCACAGGTGCTTTGCTACTTTGCTAGGGGGTTTCTATGTACTATGCCTAAAGCTTTGTTGTGACAATTGTCACATGGAAACCCCTTCCCAAAGTTTTACTGTGCTTAATTGTGTAAGAAGAATAAACTCCGAGTCAGACTCTGGGAGTCTGACCCGGTACTGGCACTGACTCTTTGCTTCCCATCCACCATCTGGTGAACTGCTTTGCTCTACCAAGTGCTTTTCTGACATAATACTCTGTCTCCCATGGCCCAGAAACAATGAAGCCTGCTGGACATGGACTGAAACCTCTGGAACTCAGAACAAAATAGACCTTATTCCCTCAAGCTGTTTCTCTTGTGTGTTTTGTCACATCTATAGACACACAAAGCAAGCACTGGGTTGTTTTGAGCTAAAGGCATTTAAAAAATTAAGTGTGAGAAGTTCACTCTCATGTTACTTCTTTCTTCTTGAGAGCTAGAGATAAAACTCTCTTGTAGCTGGAGAATTTTTCTCCAGCTCTCGCCAAGTCCCGCCAGTCCCTGAGCCCACTTATAAAATAAACACACAGACTCTTACATTATTTAAACTGCTTGGTCATTAGCTCAGGTCTATCATTGTCTAGCTCTTACATTTGGCCCATTTTTATTAATCTATACTTTGCCACGTGGCTCGTGGCTTATTGGTACCTTACATCTTCCTTGTCCTGGCGGCAGCTCCAGGCAGTCTGTCCTCTGCCTTCCTGTTTCCTCTTTTCTCCTCTCTGTTAGTCCCGCCTATACTTCCTGCCTGGCCACTGGCCATTCAGTGTTTATTTATACAGAGCAATATCCACAGTACTCTCCCAAGGCAGATGATCTCCCAAAACCAGGAAGAAGTAACATACTTATTAAGGTCGGAAAGTTAAACCCTGTGAAGTCAAGCTTTGCCTTGCTAGTCACTTATCCATTCAAATAACTCTAACTCCCTGTTCCTCTTTATGTTTTCACAATTTATGACTTCATGTAATTGAGAATAAGCATTTGACTATGCTTCTTTGCATCCTCATTTTCTATGAGGCCCATAAAACTTAAATTACATACATTTGCATGATTGTGTCCTGTTAATGTACTTTCTCTCAGCTTAATTCTCAAGCCAATCCCCCAACTCCAAGACAGAGGTAAATTTTCTCTCCTTCCCCTAGCCCCCTATCTTGTCTGATGAAGGTATAAAAACTGCCATAGGATCTTGAAAAATATTACTATAGATCTACTTTTGGGTGACCTACATTCAAGAAAAGATATTGTCACCAGAAATCAGGGTATTTATGTTCCTTTTTCCATCGTGGCAATTAATTTCCCCCTTAGGCCAGTGCCAATTTTTATTAAAAGGACAATGGCATATCTGGCACATGATGGCTATGGCAATTGGTTCTGAGTGCGAACTTGAAGGGAGTTGAGACCACCCATCAAACCCATCTCTGGGAGTGTCCATGAGTGAGTTTTCAGTGAAGTTTAACTGAGGAGGAAATAGCTGCTTAGAATGTAGGTGGCACCATTCTATGTGATCCCAGAATGAAAAAAGCAGAAGGTGAGCCCTGCACAAGTGCCATCTCTCCTCTCCTTTCTGAGTCCAGCTAGGACATGACTAGCTGCCTCATGCTCCAGCCTCATTGTCCTTCCCATTTTTAATTTGGGGGCAAAATAATAGTTTTTCCTTGAAGTTGCTCCTGTTGGGTATTTGGTCACATCAAGGAGAAAAGTAACTAATACAATGTGGGTTAGATAATCTTCCATAGGAAAGGAAAGGACTAACAACTGTATTTCATCAGTGGGGCGTGTCAAATGAGAAAAGCAAACACACACACACACACACACACACACACACACACACACACACACACACATCTTGCATAACAGGCTCCAGAAAAACAGCTCCCATACACAACTTCCACAAAATAAATTTGGAACTACTAGTAAGTACAGGAGAGAGGGGTCTGATTTCCAGTCCTATTCCTGACACCAAGTTTATGATCTTAAGAAGTTACTTTTTTTGTTGGATCTCAAGTTCTTCTCATAAAATAAAAAAGACATTGGACTAGAAACTCTCCAATGGTCTTTAGGACTAAAGCTTTATTTAGGTTTTATTCTGTTAGAAGCCTTTAGCACCAAGCCTTATTATGTGCTTTGCTACCCACAACTAGTTTTTAAGTACCTTTCAGCTGTACTGATTAAAAATGATATGCTAATTCATGTGCTTCTTGCTATGCCCTGAAGTGTGTCCCATATGAAATTCAGATGGTGAAGCCCTACCCCCATCAACTGTGGCTATATTTGGACAATTCAGGTTTTATGAGGATATGAAATTTTTCTTGATCTCATGCCATTAGTATTTTCGTAAGGGACACCTGAGAGCTCATTCTTTGCCATGTGAAGACGCATTGAGAAGGTGGCCGTCTACAAGACAGTCTCCATTAGAAACTGAATCAACTGACACCTTGATCATGGACTTTCAGTCTTCAAAACTTCAAGGAATAAGTTTCTATTATTTAATCTACATTGTATATTTTTTAAAATAAGATATTCTTAATTATTAGAAGGGTGTATCTGTGGTAGTGGGTGAAGAAAAGAATAGCATGTGGCGTTCTGTCTTGGGGTTCACACAGAACAACAGGCTTCTAATTAGAGAAGATGAATAGTATCCATGCAACATGTGTGGTGCTTCCTTCTCCTTGCCATTCATCATCTGTGTACATCACACGTCATGTATTTTTCCAGCTTGTGTAGGAGTCCAGCTTCATGTAACTACAGCCACTTTATTGTAACTTCATTTGTTTCCACCAGGCGATCCTGGTACTCCAAACTTAGTATGCTAAACATGGCCATTAAGACAGTCAGCAGATCATTTTGTGCCATGCCTGGACTACTTCTTAACTGACATGTTAATAGTGTTTGAGAAAGCCCATGTCCATGCTTGTTGCCATTGTACACCTTTGTTTAGCTTGGCATACAAAGCCCTTATTTCTGCCTTAGGTATGGCATTCTTTTGTTTGCTGCTACCCAAGTGATGCTTCTGCCCATAAGTCCATAATTACTGACATTTTGTGCAACCCTAGGAGTCTCTGTCCCTCTCTACTTTCTATTTTGGCAACTCATTCTCGTTCACTGCATTTTTTCTACCACATCTTGGTTCTCCGGCCAAACCTAAAGTAAATTTAAAAACACCTAGTCTCCCTTCTTACTGGGACATACATTGCTTCCTTCATTTGTTCTTCCTTTCTACCAGGTATTGGGCATAAGGGTTGGCAAAGAGGATTCAGCCAAAGGTTTCTGGAATGAGCTCATTTCATGAGTTAAAAATAACCTAGGTTTACTAGAACAGCTGGAGACTTGAAAGAGATTAGGTTCATGGCTGAAGGGGAAATTGGACTCAGGGATGAAGTTACCTTGGGAGTTTGAGATAAAGGAGACCTACTACAGCTTCACCAGCTTTGAATTAAAGCATTCTGTTGCTCCTAGCAGGCTGTGGTTTTCATAGTTTGAACTCTGTATCATGTCCCCTTAGTACTATAGAGAAATAAAACTCTAAGGAAAACTAGATCTTAGATACCTGAATGGGAAGAATGATACTGTCACTTATTAATGTGTGATCATAAACTTTGTCTTTGGCTTTTTTTTTAAAATGTCAAGCTCAATATATGTTTATTTGTTATGTATACAGTGTTCTATCTGCATGCAGGCCTGCACGCCAGAAAAGGGTGTCAGATCTCATTATAGGTGGTTGTAAGCCACCATGTGGTTGCTGGGAATTGAACTCAGGACCTCTGGAAGAATAGGCAGTGCTCTTAACCTCTGAGCCATCTCTCCAGCCCTGTCTTTGGCTTTTTAATTCTCCTCTTGTATAAGTAGGAGTTAATAACAGGCTCCTTTTGGCATCACGGAGATTAAATGAAAGATTAAAAGATTTCTTTGCAATGTATATTTACTGTAAGCCATAGCTTTTATGAAAAAAATAAGTAATTTTAAAATGACTTTTTAAAAATGTGGTGCTAGGGATCAAGCCCAGAGCCTTACACATAAGCTTTACATTGTATTGTAATTTGCATTACATTGTTAAAGGAGCTGCACAGGTACAATACCTTAAATAAGAGTAGAAACATATGTACAGTATGTTCTAACAAAAATAACCTTTAATTTGTATCAATATACAAAAATACCTTAAATAAGAGTAGAAACATATATACCGTATAACAAAAATAACAAAACAAAAAAATTTGTATCAATACCAATGTAAAATATTTAAGACTAGTAGTTGCTTTTTTAGTTTAAAAGTAGACTCAATTATCTACCCTTTTATCCTATCATTTCTATACCCCCTTTTTCTTTTCAGACCGAATCTAATCTCCCTTGTTCAGCTTTTTTCTTGACCATTACCAATAACAACTTGTAACCAACATGACAAATATTAATAACCCATTGAATGACCAAAAACCACCCACTCTATCTCTTGGGAATGTGGGTGTTATATTTTCTAGATTGCTTCCTGTTGTCTGGTGGGGGTGGCATCTCTAGGGGACCCTAAGAAAATTGAGATAACTGTCAAGTCCTGGAAGAGCTAGCTGTATCATTTGTTGCCAGTCTCTGTGTGATGGGAAAGTGCAGGGCTTATCTGAAGTCTGGGTTGGAGTAGTGCATGAGGCTGGACCATCTCAGCTGGCCACCTTGAAATTGTCCTGAGCAGTTTGCAGTCCAAAGCTGACCTTTAGGTGATGTTTGGCAGTTTAGTGGGGTTACCACAATCCAGGTGGAATCGTTGTTGTGTGGCCCCATCATTCTTTTGGAGACTTCAAATGTCGCTGTTATGAATGGTCATGGTTCACTGCAGAAAACACGAACATTTTAAATGTCATATGCAGCAGATATCAGAGAGGTTCAGGACCACAATTTGTTAAGTACATCCGGAATACACAAACTTCATTCCTAGTTACCTGATTGAGACTCAAGGCCGAAATCACATACAAGAAACTAGATGAAGCCTATTTCTAGAATTATTTAGTACTCTATATGACCATTAATATCACAACAGAAAGTTTAAATATATATATGTATATATAAACTTTATAAATTTTGAGATAATATTTATAGCTTAAGAAAAGTTTTAAAGAATCAAAATTAAACAAAGGATTATGAGGCTAGTGGCAACAGAAGAGTCCCTTAATTTTGTTTTTTGTTTTTTTTTTTCCTGTCCCATACCAGGTGGCTCTTTCTGACATGAGACAGAGAAAAATCTGCTTGTGTTTAGAGAAGGAGAGAGCTACACTCCAACTCCAAAGCCAGCTTTAATTTTTAATTGAACTGAGACTACAAAAAGACCATTTGCCTTATATGTCTGTATAGAACAGCGGAAACACATTTGGGAAGATTTATGAAATCTTATCCTGTTGGAAACATGCTATCCTATCAGGCCAATTCACTCCTTTTCTTGGGACATTTTCCCCCAATGATTTTCCTTCCTTCCTTCCTTCCTTTCTTCTTCTTCTTCTTCTTCTTCTTCTTCTTCTTCTCTCTCCTCCTCCTCCTCCTCCTCCTCCTCCTCCTCCTCCTCCTCCTCCTTCTTCTTCTTCTTTTGTTTTTTTTGAGACAGGGTTTCTCTGTGTAGTTTTTGTGCCTGTTCTGGATCTCGCTCTGTAGACCAGGCTAGCCTCAAACTCATAGAGATCTGCCTGGCTCTGCCTTCTGAGTGCTGGGATTAAAGGCATGTGCCACCACTGCCCTGCCGATTCTCTCTTCTTCAGATGTTTCATTTGTCCTGTGGTCTTCAGATTCCTTAGTTGGATGCTTTTATTCTCCTGGAAAGACAGAAACAAGACCCTGCCCATGCCTTAACTTGGGGAGTTTTCCTTTTTGGCAGGTTATAGCTGATCAAGTGAAAGGAATTGTTCATCTTATAAGTTAGTTTAGATTGAATGGCCATGCTGTCTGATGAACTATCACCTCTTCTAATCAAGAAGTCTCTTCTATTTTAATCTAATCTTTATCAATTTTGTAGGCATCCATAGCTTTTCTTCTCCTGTGGAAACAAAAGGAAAACCTTTTCCCCATCGTAACACATATCCTAGTTTCCATTCTGAGGTCAACACATCTTTGAAATATACAGGCTGATTTAATTCAACAGTTTTTTTCTATTATCCAATGTCTCTCTGCAGCTGTCATTCCTTTCTCATTTGCATTTTAAAAAAAAGTTAATAAAGCATTGTGCAATCTGTCTCTGGGGGTCTTTATTACCCATTTCTGTTTATTAAATATATCATTTAAAGTGCATTTAGATACTTCTATAACTGCTTGTCCTATAGGATTGTGCAGTATACCTGTAATATGCTTTATGTTGTAATATGCAAAAAACTGTCTTAATTTGTATTATTCACATAATGGCCATAACTGGTGGTCATTATTGTATGGTAATTGGATAAACTTAGGTTGGTTTCTAATAACCGTGAGTCGCTCCTCTTCAGTTTCATATTGTGAAGGTGCAGTAGCTTCTGCTCTAAACTCCTCTGTCAGTGTTTGAATATTTTTCTTAGTTTCATTAATATGTCTTTTTAAGGATTGCATTTTATCAGTAATTTTTTTGTATTTGGCATTGATATAAAACAACTTTTTTTAGGGATGAATTACCAAACTGATAATGATTATACTTCACATTATGTCAATCCCAGTTAAGTTGATTATCCCTTCATTTAATTGTTCCAAACCATCCATTGTGGAACCATACATAGACCTAACTTCCTACATCATAACATTGTTTCCCATTTCTAACATGGGAAAACCTTTTTTTTTTATTAAAAAAACAAACAAACAAAAACTAATTCCAATTCCCATCCTTAGGAATTCCCTCCCCCCAAAAAACAAAACAAAAAAACAAAAAACAAACAAACAAACAAAAAGAATTCCCAGTTACCTCACCAGATCTGCTCACGATGATAGTGAAGTGTGAGGCTGACTGTCTTTGTAGCACGGCTGGGCAGAGAACACAGGCGATGCACAGCCTGCCTGAGAGCAGCTGTAGCTGCTGGCATGCATGTAGCTGGGAGCTGAGTGTGTGGTGGTCGCAGTAACAAGAGAAGCCCAAGCGGGTTTTGGGAGTTGAGGTGGCTGAACTAGTATGACAGCCCCTCGCCGGGGAAGGGGCCCAGGGGAAGCCCACAACCCGTGGGTAGAGGGAGCTAGCTGCCTGAAAAGCAGACATGGGAATGTGTGGTAGAAGCATGTGTGGCAGACAGTGAAACCACGGGGCTGCCTGAAGGCAGAGCTGGCTGTCAGTGGACATCTCACTGGTAGCCATGGCATCTGGAGCCCGGGTGCCTGGGGAGTTTAGGGCCACGAATGGGTGGCAGCTGGAGGTTGCAACAGGAAAATCCCAGAATTGCTTAGAGGGCTTGGGGTGAGGGAGGAAAAGGCAGCAGCAGTGGATGCCAGATGAAGTGTTTATCTAATTATTCTTTTATCAATAAAATCTCAGGAGTCTATTTTGGTAAAAACCTGATTGATCAGAGAAGTAGGAGGGAAGTGACTAGTGACCTCCAAAAAGGTCAAGATCCTCTCTAAGCCCTGCCCTACTACTTCCTGTGTCTATCTGTCCTCAGTCCTCCAAAACCTCTATAGTTAATTTTGGTCAGCTAGCAGTTAGCTTTGCCCTCTGATTCAAAACAAACTTTATTGTCAATCTCAGGAGCATCAGAATGCAAACAAAATATCACACAATATTCAACAATTTCAAAAAAAATTTCAGAAACATTGTATCCTGGACTCTAGTCATATGGAACTGTAATCCCAACTAAATATTTTTTTCATAAGTTTCTTTGGTCAGGGTATTTTGTCACAGCAATAGAAAAGTAACTAATACACCTTCTTCTAGGATCCATAGACACCTACACACGTGTATGCACACACACAAAAATAATAAAATAATGAATTTAAAAAGGTGATAGAGTGGATGAATACAATCCAAGTATATTAAAAGCTTAGATAGATAAATACAAAGTATAATGACATAAATGTTTGAAAATGTTATAATGAAACCCACTATTGAGCCTACTAGCCAAAAATTTGATAAAATGTTCTAATGGATTGTTTTATAAATGCAATTATTATTGAAAACATATAAAAGAGTTGAAATATGGACATGCCAACATACAACAAAATATTTTACAATAAATCCTTGGCTTAGTTACTTTTCTATTGCCATGACTAAACACCCATGGCCAAGGCAACTTAAAGAAAAGAGCACCACCCCCCAAAACAAGAAAAGAACATTTCATAGGGGCTTACAGTTTCAGAGGGTGAGTTCCTGACTGCCATGGTAGGGAGCATGGCAGCAGGCAGGGAAGACATGGCACAGGAGCAGTAGCTGAGAGCTTGTATCTGATCCACAAGCATGAGTCAGAGAGAGAGAGACAGAGAGAGAGAGAGAGAGAGAGAGAGAGAGCGCCAGCCAATTGTAATGACATAAGACATTTGAAGATAAAAGTCCACCACCAGTGACATACCTCCTCCAAAAGGCCACACCTCCTGATTTTCCCCAACAGTTCCACTAACTGGAGACCAAGCATTCAAATATATTCGCCTGTGGGGTCATTCTCATTTAAACCACCATAATCCTCCTGCATGAGTCAGACTTTTCATCACTGGAAAGGAAAAAAAAAGACACACAACTCAGGTAGGGTTTATGTGGGATCATGGTTTCTCAGGTTTCAGTTAGTGGTTAACTGATTCTATTTTTCTCAACTTTTAGTCCACTGGGTCTGAGGCAAAGCTTAACATCATGGCAGAGGAAGTATATAGATGAGGAGGATGCCCACTACATAGTAGGCAGGAACTACGTAGGAACATAGTAGAACTACAGGAATATAGCAGATAGAATGGACGGGACCAGATCATGCCCTTGACCTACTTATAGTAAGGCATCAGCTCTGGAAATTTCCACTACTTCCTCAAATGGTGCTACCAGCTGGAGATCCACCCCTCAAGACAGGAGACTATGGGGGACATTTCTCATTCAAAGTGTAATGCCTCCACTATTTCACATCATTATTAAAGTTATATTCAAAGCTGGGATTGTTGCTTAGTGGTAGAACACTTGCCTAGTATGCATGAGGTCCTGAGTTTGATTTACAGCAATGCATCACTCTCTCTCTCTCTCTCTCTCTCTCTCACACACACACACACACACACACACACACACAAAACTGCATTCTTAGTGATTGTAGTTTATTAATAGATTTTTCATGTCATGTGAAAAGAATTCTTGTATATTTTTCTATTATCACTTAGACTCAATTTTTATTTTATTTATTACTTATTCGTGTGTGTGTGTGTGTGTGTGTGTGTGTGTGTGTGTGTGTGTGTGTGGTGTATGTATGATGTCCACGGAGGCCAGAAAGAAGGCAGTTAAAGATGGTTCTGAGCTGCCATGTAGGCACTCAGAAAGAACCAGGATCCTCTGCAAGAGCAGCAAGTGATCTTAACCACTCAGCCACTTCTCTAGTCCCACTTTGATAATATTTTGTAACAACTTGGGATAGCTAATTAGTTGTTCTTTGTAGCTTATCCTATGATAGTTTTACTTTGCTTTTGAAAATATTCTATACAACTCATTAAAATTAAAACAAGTGAGGTGTTACCTCAATGAATTGTAGGTATTTGCTCAATTCTGTGTTCTCATTAGTTAGTATGATGCATAAACTTTCATGCTTATACTATACTACATGTCCTAGTCTACTGGGCTTCATTAACATTATGTGTTTCTGATGAGATATTACAACTTCAATCTTGTCTTGAATTTCTACTTACATGAAAAAATTCAAGCTATATATCTGATTAATGATACTGGTATAATTTCCTTGGTATTTAAACTCAGAAATGATCAAATAGAACATGAATAATCATATCTTGAATTGAGCTCAATATCAGTCACAGGTCAGTATTTCAGCAAGGAAAAGAGTAAAGAATTTATAGGTAAATTGTATTTCCTATGGTATAGAGATAAAAATCCATTCAGTAATGGAGAGTCATCTTTTAATAGATTTGTGGAGGGATGGGGGCAGTTAACAGAAACATTATTACCACCAACAGGAACCATTGCACAAACTTCACTGAAGTCTAACCATAAACAAATTACCATTAACCATAGGCAATTTGGAGAATAAAGCATTGGTCATTAGCTGGATATTCAGAACAGTTTCCCGATTTAGGAGAAGAGGCACCTTATCCCTTGTAGGGACCCTTTTGAGATATCACCTAAAATTGAATTTTTTTTTAACTGTACTTGGAAATAAAACTGTGACCATCAAGACTTTAATTCCAATTGGAGCTTTGTGTCAGTGAAGAATTTCCAGCTACTATTCAGTAAAAACTTACTCAAATTTTGTAGCCGTGTTTGATGGGCTGTTGTGCCAGTGGCTGAGCCCTTTGTATTAGTGTTAGTAATGTGAGGGCCAGGTATCTCTGAACCCCGTTTCTGCTTTACCATGTTGGTCCTGTCTTTAGGAAGGTTTGAATGGAGGCCTCAAGGAAGAAAGGAGTTCTCCTGTGGACTTCCCACCTGCTCCTCTTGCTGTGAACATTACCCTAGCAATACTTCTCTTAAGCAACAGTAAACAATGCACAGAGTAAGTTGAATACAGTTTTCTAATCCCAGAATAGACTCAATCCACCCTCACACAGTGGACAGTACTAATTTCTAATCCCAGAATAGCCTCAGCCAGCCCTCAGAAGTCCATATTCTGGCCCTACTGGACAAGTACCCTTCTCAGAGGCTGGGCTTCAACTCCACGGGGGCCCTCCTCCATGCTTCACTTGAGCTCACAAAGAGGATGGACATTCTACTCTCCACTGCTATTATATCTTTGGTGTTTGGTGTTCTCTTTTTAAAATCTTTTCTGTGCTTCTAAATGTAGCTGATAGTTTTTAGACCTTCATATTAAGTTTTCTCTAAAAATAACTCATGGATTCTATCCTCAACCATAACAGTCGTAACAGAAGGAAAAGGATCAAAATGGCTCAATTATGAGTCACTCAAATAGTAGAGCTAGAACTTTAAAAATAATCATATTTGCTTAGAATGCTATATGGCTGTAATTGGCCAGGCTTGGCGGCATACAGCTGTGATCTCAGCATGCAAGAGGATGAGTCAGGAGGACTGCCATAAACTTAAGCATAAACTCCAGCTTGAGCTGCATCCAGAGACGCCATCTCAAAACACCAAATCAAACAACGAACAAAACATATTTGATAAAGAGAGAGGTCATGGGAAAGTTCTCTCAAAATTGGCTGGATCCACATTTTTCTCTATCCCAATGTGAGTCTCAGATTCTTACCACTATCCCATTAATCTGAACTGGTTACTTTCTTATGGCAGCACCATATTTTCCTGATTATTATTGCTTAATAATAGATTGTGAAACTGTAAAGTATGAATCATCCAAATTTATTCCTTTTCACATAATATTTGGGCTGGTATGATTCTCTGACATTTCATATAAATCCTAAGATCATTTTTCATCTGTTTCTGAAGAAACTGTTGCTGTAATTTTGTAGATATTACTTTGAATATGCAGATCAGTTTGGGAGTATTCCTATCTTAATTATATAAAGTTTTCTAATCTACAACACAAAATATCAAGATGCCATTTAGGTTTTTCAAATTTCTTGCAGTGAAAATTTTTACTTCCAAATATGTAACTTTTAGAGTTATTTTGTTAAGTTTTGTAGTAGGACAGGCCCATAGGGTCTAGGAAGTTGGCTCAGACCAGTAGCCAAGGCATGCACATAATGTACTCCTTAAGAGCCAACCTGGAGTCTGCCTGAGGGCCTAGCAACAGTTGCTGTTGGAGTTCCTGATCATGCCCAGCCAATGAGGGACAGCCACACAGACTGGGCACTGGGAGGAGGGTATATAAGGCCTTCCCTGTTATTGAATATGAGTTTGTTATTTGCTTTCAATGGACTCCTGGTGTCTGTGTTGTTGACATCATGCCTTCTCACCCCCTCCCCTGAGGGAGCTATTAGAATCCAAGCAACAAAGTTTTATTCTCAAATATTTTAGTTTTTTCCATAATAAATAATAACTCAGATTACTATGCAACTCTTAAAATAATTCTATAGGACATGTAGCATAATGTTGAAATTTATTACTGAAGTGAACTATAATAACACAGATAGTTTTGATGTAAAAATAGGAATACCATTGCATTATGAAACTAGGACAGTAGAAATGAATAAACACAGAAAAGAAGTCAAAAGGATTTTCTATTTTCCTACCTTTAAAAAAATTTCCAACACTTTTCATGACAATGATTATTTTAATGTCAATGATAGTGAGAAGTCTATGTAGACGAATTGCTAAACAGTCTTATTAATAAAAAGCCTGGGTGCCAGGTATTGGGGTGAATTCTGAAAGATCAGAGAAGCATAACAAGCCACAGCTAACCTCATCTCACCAACTTCTCAGCTGATTCTGTTTCTTCAATCTGGAAGCCTCTGAGTCCTCATCTGAACGGATCTCAGCTGAACTGCTGCTAAAAGTCTAAAAGCTTAAAATCCTCTAGTTCCTGGTTCTCATGCCTTATATACTTTTCTGCTTCCTGCCATCACTTCCTGGGATTAAAGGCATGTGTCTTTCCCAAGTAAGATATGAGATCTCAAGACCTGGAATTAAAGGTGTGTGCCACCATGCCTGACTCTGTTTCCAGTGTGGCCTTGAAATCACAGAGCTCTGGATAGATCTCTGCCTTCCAAGTGATAGGATTAAAGGTGTGTGTGTGCCACCATTTTCTGGCTCTATGTCTAGCTAGTGGCTGTTCTGTTCTCTGACCCCAGAAAAGTTTATTAGGGTGCACAGTATATCGGGGGACACAATATCACCATAAAAGTCCAAAGACATTACTTACAAAAGTTCATTGACTTTGCTTTATTTGGTCATTAAAATAATCACGGTGTACAGGCACTTGTTGCCAAACCTGATGACCTCAGTTCAATCTCCCCTCCATGAGCCTGCCTAGTGGAAGAGAACCATTTCCTACATGTTGCCCTTTCACTTCTACACATGTGCTGGCATGATTAGTGCATGCCACACAGACACACAGACACAGGCACACACAAACACACATACGTTCACACTCACATATAAATGTAAATTTAAAAAACATCTAAAATGGTCAGATGAGATTGTGATGTATCTCATTGATAGTTTATTATATGTCTGTTCTATGAAAGTAGAAGTTGTTGTACTGAGATCAGCTTTGATGTGTTAACCTGACAAGAATCTTGTTGTTTCTAGTGCTAAGCAGCTCATGCAATATCAATGTATATAATGCTACTTATATTTTCTTCCATATAAATCTTTGTTTTTTTTTAAATTCCCAGTGAAATTAATTCATGTTATACATTACTATGGATATAGCTCAACAGTATGTAATTGCTTAAATATATCAGCAGGAGTATCTGGGAAGATGGTTCAGTGAGTAAATGCTGGCTGTATAATCAACCTTGAGCACCTGGGTTTGGATCCCCAGTACTCACATAAGGTGTTGAACAGATAGTACAGTGAATAGCTACAATGCCAGGGTTGGGGAAGTGGAGACAGGAGGGTGCCTGGAGCTAGCTGGCCAGTTAGCCTAGCTAATTGATGAGCTTCACATTAAGTGAGAGATGCTGTCTCAAAAATAAGATGGAGAGCTATGAAGAAAGGTATCTGGCATTCAGCTGTGACCTCCACAGCTCGTGCACATACACGTACCTTCATGGACATGCACACATGCAAACAAAACATATTGGCAGAAAACTGCATATCTGACATTGTATGAAATGATTTTTATCTTTCATGAGGTAGATAATCCAATTCTGACTTTCACAAAAAGATCCCGTCAGAACAATCTGTTATACCTAATGCTGTCAGCAGTAGCAGTCCAGCATTGCTGCCAGTGGCCTGAAGATTCTCTCTCCCCATCAAGTAGAACTGAATCCTTAAGCCCTGAAACAATTTAGGATGAGTCAGAGTGAAGCAAAGTTAGTAATTTATAAAGCATTTATAGGGGATAGCACACACTTACGATTTAAGTGTTTACACACAGAGAGAAGCTTAAAAACGTTATACACTCAAGACATGGAAATGGGTTTCTCAGGAGAGTCACAGTTGTTTTTTTACATTGATTTCAATGTGTGTGTGTGTGTACGTGTGTGTGTAATTGTGGTTTTTTAAAATTACATTGTTCAAACTTAACAATATTGTAACTTACAATAAAGTTTAAACACTAAGAAAAGTTTAAAAATAAAGTAAATTTTGAGTGGGTTTACTTGTTTCTCTTATCTAAAAAGATTTTGCTTTGTATATGAAATCTATGTGAACTATTTATATTTAGGGACAAGAGAGAAGTGCTGATAGGTTAAACACTCTGGCCCTAAATAAACACAGTTTTTGAGACCTAGCTTTGCCACACTGTTGTGGACTCATCCTCTTGTACACTATAAAGATGTGTCATTTGAATTGGTTTAATAAAATGCTGATTGGCCAGTAGCCAGGCATAAAGTATAGGTGGGGCAACCAAACTAAGAATGCTGGGAAGAGGAAGGGCAGAGTCAGGAGTCCCCAGCCAGATGCAAAGGAAACAAGGTAAGAATGCTGTACTGAGAAAAGGAACCAAGCCACGTGGCTAAACATAGATAAAAATTATGGGTTAATTTAAGTGTAAGAGCTAGTTAGTAATAAGCCTGAGCTATCGGCTGAGCATTTATTAGAAATATTAATTCCTGAGTGGTTACTCAGGAACTGACTGGTGGGAGAAAACCATCTGTTTACACCACACTCTAAATTTCTTCATATATTCCTTTCTCTGAGAGACTGTATCTTACAAACAACATTTGGCCCAATTGAGAATGCAAATGCAGAGGCAAATGACTCTACCTTGTTAGGCATGTGAACACTGCCACCTGACATTAACCTGTGCACAGTACCATCGAGGAGGAAAAAACTGATTAGCCTAGTCCTAGAAATAAATGGATGACATCCTATAAATTTATCAAAGTAAATTGGGACAATATGAGCCACATGGGTGTATTAAAATTATATGAGGAAAAAGCAGGCTTGAGAACTTATTTAATGCATCAGACCAAGGCACAGCTGCAACACCCTCACTTGGTCCCATCCAGAGGACATCAAATGATGTAATGGTGATGGCCCCTGCCAACCTGGTATCTTACCACTTGGAGTATGAGCCAAGGGATGGACAGGCAGAGAATTTCTAATGTCCTACCAGCTTCATCTCAGTTTAGTCCCCACTGTAGAGGTGACCTACTTGAATTTTCCACCTACCTATGGATCTGCCCATTTGCCCACCTGGATCTGGTTCTCCATTTGCCTCTATGGCCTCCACAGTCATGCATGTTGCTTCTGGAGCTCTACTTATCCCTGAGGCTTAGCTTAACCCAGATACTGAGGCTTGGCTTGACCATGTGACCAGTGCCTCCAACCAGGCTTGTTCACATCTTATCTAAGGACTTGGAACACTCTGCATCTGCACCAACCTTCTGTGTGCCCTCCAGTGAGGTCTCTTTGGAGCTCCTTGACCCCTGTGGTCATCTCTTTAACCTTTTTGCAGCCATTCTGTAGCCAACATGAATAGACGTAGATATAAATATTTTAACTGTGTGATGCAATGACAGCTAATATTCACAGTTAAGATTGGAATAAAAGAGCCTGTGTTTGCTCAGCTAGCCATCAAAGGAAATCAGTACAGTTGGCAAACTAAAGCCAATGAAACTGACATATGTAGCTTGTGAATTTGTTGTTATTCCATAAATTCTGACATTGCGGAAAGATGGATGTGTCCATTCATGCACCCAGCATTGCATGCTCATGACAATAGTTCATTTGCTGTTTTGAACACCATTGTTTGAGATGTCTTTGGGAAAATCAGTGTTATCTCTGTAGGCAATCTTGGTTTTATCAGTTGTATTGATGTTTCCTGATTTTCAGCCAGCAGCAAATGGATCTCAGGGTGTCTTTCTTTACCCGTGTCTCCTTAATTTTTCTTTCTCTCCTGCCTCCATAACTTCATAACTGTTCATTTCATGGACACAAGCTAAAACAAACCATACTTTCTTGGGTTTGCTCACGACAGTACCTGAAAGTGGTGGATTTATAGTTATTACCATCCAGGAGAAGCTGTGTCTGCAAAGGCTCATCGACTGATTAGAACTCAGTGAAGTAGAGAGGTTGGATGTTGCAGGTCCAGAGGCTAATTACCTTATTTTGGGCTAGCTTTACCGCCTCCCTTCCCCCCAGGCCATTTCTTGCCCACTTTTGTGTTGGAACTGACATCCTGTGGATAATAAATTCAAAATACTTTGTAATTTATTAATTTAGCAGGCCACTAGATTCCACCAACCCTAAAACTCAGATGTCATCAGATAGCATCTGAAGTCTATAGAAAAGCTCCCCACATCTAGCTGAAATAGCCTCTCTAATGTACCTACTGGTATATTTTAAAATGGCCTTAAATATTGACTGTTCTGTAAAACTGACACTGCTTCCACACTGGAACATGGAATTGGGGGTAATCTTAATTTGTGTTCTCTGGCCATGGTCACTTAAATTTGGTTCTAGAGAGCAGTGGTTCTCAACCTTCCTAATGCATCGACCCTTTAATACAATTCCTCATGTTGTGGTGACCTCCAACCATAGAATTATTTATTTTTGCTACTTCATAACTGTAATTTTTCTGCTATTATGAATCATAATGTAAATATCTGATATGCAGGATAACTGATATGTGACCCCCATGAAAAGGTTGTTCGACCACCTACAGAGGGCGTGACCCACAGGTTGAGGACCACTGCTTTAGAATAAACTATCTATCATTCCCTTTAAGATGAAAGTTGTCAGCTGGGCGGTGGTGGTGCACGCCTTTAATCCCAGCACTCGGGAGGCAGAGCCAGGTGGATCTTTGTGAGTTCGAGGCCAGCCTGGTCTACAGAGCGAGATCCAGGAAAGGCGCAAAGCTACAGAGAGAAACTCTGTCTCGAAACACCAAAAAAAAAAAAAAAAAAAAATGAAAGCTGTCTGTCCCCCCATCACCACCACTGTGGAAATTAGGTATTTTGGGATGAGTTGATGCTGGGATGTTTCATAGCTACAGAATCACAACCCAGTTTTCTGCACTGGTAATGTGGAGAAGATCAGTTCAAACTGTGTCTGATTTGGCTGGTGCCATTGCTCCCTGGGTATCTGGAACAGACTCTTTGCTACCAAGTATTGCTTTCGGCTGGGAGATCAATTTAATTAGTGAATAATTCTAATCTACTAATTTAGCTAACACTTCTTTAGAGAATTGTATCACTTGGCAAAATGTTTTGAGACTTCACAGAATCCTGCAAAGTTTCTGGGCAGTGTGCCTTCTTTTACTGAATCACTGTGGCCCCTTCATATTTGATTTAACTATTCTGTGCTTTGGCATTGTAAGGTTTCTGCCAAACCTACTGACTTGTGTTCATTACGACCAGTCTACAAAGCACTTGCTTTCCTGGGAAAGGATCTGATTACTGAAACACAGTTTTCACCAAGGAAAGGGCTTAAATTTCTTGGCCTGCTTTCCTGTTTTATCAGACTGCCGGTTGGTCTTTCTGTTTGTTGTACTTAGCCAAAATTTCTTCCTTCTCTTTTGTTCTGGAAAGGCCCTGCTGTGAATCGCTCTCTATTTTCTTCTTTCTATCCTCTTAAGGCGGGTCATGCTGTGCCCAGCCCAGCATCTAGATTGTGCTGTGATATGAATACAATGCATCTAGTTCCTGCTACGGTCTCAGGGGAGCCCTTCAGATACAAGGACATCCAGAGTTAGGCCTGTGCCTCCACTCCACTGTCCCTGTCAGCAACTCCTGTACTCTTCTTTTGTTTCTATTCCAGGTACCTTTCTCCCTTTTTATTAAAGGGCTCCTCTTGTGCTCTTGAAAGGCAGGACCAGTGGAGGCAGGGGTGCTTTCAATTCATTCCTTTGTTCCAAGGACAGCTGGTTCCAGCAGTGCCCTGTTAAAAAATGGAAAGATTCCCACTGGGGAAATCACCTGAAACTCAAAATACTTTCTTGCAAAATGGAAGCAGAACCTACTGTTACTAACTCTGTGATCTTGGGTTGGAAGTAGCATTTCTTCACATCTCAGTTTCTTCCTGTGAAAAAGAACAGAGTGGACTAGATTTGTTTATTTTTGGCAGGTGGATAGAATGCTTTGTGAGTCTCTTGAAAGCCTTGGACTTTGTCTTTAGAAGAGTACAAATCTGAAAACATCTATGAAAACTATAAACAAGTTAGGGTCTGACACACTGGAGATCCAAGTCTACTGGGTTAAAAGAATAAAGTCATAAGCACAACCTCTAAATTCATTTTGAAGCCTCATATTCTGAACATCCCTCTTGAGGCTCTTGACCTGATTGAGAATGTCCTCAGCACTTATGCCTCCCTCAAGCCTCATTTCTGTGAAGTGTCAAATGTTCTCTTTCCTACTAGTTAGTCATAAAGGGTCACCTTGGGCCAAATCACAGAATTGTAATAAGACACTGTAGGAAGTGGCCAGCCATTATTATTATATTTTTCTTTTGAAACTTGTTTTTTCTCCTGTGGCTTTCAAAATTTCTTTAAAGTGGACATAACATAAACTTCACCATTTTAAGTATATATTTTGAGATTAGGCTGTGTCCTGCTCTAAGTTATCCTATATTGTATAAACTTGTGGTTTTTCAGGCATTGGCGTGCCCAGTCATACTCCATTTTAGAAATAGATTTTGACTCCATTTTGAGGATGGAGGATGACTGCGCACCTTGGTGAATATATAAAGGACACCCTTTGCCTGGTAATTCCTATGCAGCACAGACTGATAGATAATGTCTTATTTCTGGAAGGGGGCTACACTATACATTTGTTAGGGTGAACTGGGACTGTAGGGACTCATGAGTTTATTAAGATCATATCAAGTAAAGCAGGCCTGATAACTTATCAGCTATATTAGATCAATTGAAATGGTGTATAACTCCTTTCCCTGAACCCCAGAAAAAGGTTAACACCTACCACAGTAATAGTGATGGCTCCTGTCATCTGACTGCCCAGGATGCATATCAGGTGTGTGAGTCAAAGGATTGACAGGCAGAGAACTCCTGACTGTTTTATGAGCTTTGTTTTGGCTCTGTTCCCATCGATTCCCATGTTGACATGGCCTACTCAATTGGTCCTCCTGTTCACCCACCTAGACCTGTAATCCATCCATCTGCTTGTTCATCCACCCATTTGGATGAACGGTTCTTGCCCTTTGCCTCTGTAGCCGGACTCAACACTACAGTTCAGTCTGACCATGCAGCTGAACCCTGCAACAGCAGATGTAGTGCCTCTGAAGAAAGCCCATCTGGTTTGTTAGTTCATCTGCACAGAAATTCTATTTATTTTTCTATCAGCTTTTCAGCTTTGTCCTCCCAAGCTTATTTGAAATTCCTCAAACCTCCTCTCCTCTTAAATCTTTCATTGCAATTCTATATTCTACATATGTACATTTATAGATATAGATGTATTTACTGTGTGACGTGTAATGAGTGAGTAATTATTATTGGAATAAATAATAATTTATTTTTCATTTTCACCAAGGCTGTCAAGGAAAAAATGGGAATATCTGGTAAATTGTTTTCAATGAAAGCTCCATACCTTGTGAATTTATGTTTAATAAATTCTGGCATTATATAAAATCATGTGTTTGTCTATGATTCTGACATTGCATGTTAATGACAATATAGTTTAGCGTCATTATGTACAAGCACATTGTTGTCTAACCATGACTACTATCTATTTCTGGAATTTATTTTGTCTTACAAAAGAAATACTGTAACTGTTACTCATGTGAATAAAGGGTCCCTGTTGTGGGTTCTTGGCTTCAGAGATGAAATAATTTATGAACAATCTTAGAAGGAGGTGTGAGAGGTTTTATTGGGGTTAGAAACAAAAACGACAGGTCAGGACAAAGAAAGCAGGCTCAGCAGTGGAAGTCTGTGTGTTGCTGCAAAGGAGGAACTCTGGGATATATAAACACATGACATCTGAACATAATATATAAACACAAAATAGTATTAGTTATTTGTCTTATTGCTGCAATAAAATACCTGATAAAAGCAACTGAAGTAGGCAAGACAAGATTTTACTCTGGCTTGTCATTTGGGGGTATATTCTACCCACCCAGGCAGGGAGGTCATGGTGATAGGAGACTGAAGATGTGATTGGTGACATTGCATTCACAGTTAGGAAGAAGAGAGAGATAACTGCTTGTGCACAGCTCACAAGTTCCTTTTTGTTCAGTCTAGGACCTCAGACCATCCAGTGGTGCCACCCGTTAGCAAGACAAGACCCATAGCTTCTGATTATGTAATCCTTGACAGGCATGCTCAGAAGCTATTCTAATCTAGGTAATCCACCACAGGAATGTCCAGAGTTAACCAAATACAGACAATTCTGCACAAGCATTCTCAGAGGCTTGTCTCCTGGGTAATTTTAGATTCTGTCAAACGAACAATATTAAACACTCCAATCATTAATAGTCACATTTCAGCTCCAGGCTGGTCTTTTTTAGGTTGTAAAACAGGTCTTCACCCTTAATACAGGAAGCCCTGGCTGTTTCTTTACCTTTGAGTCACTTTCTAGCTGCATCTTAAAGAATGCCCTTTTGAAAATGAAATTGATTGCTCAGTGGTTAAGAGCTCTGGCTGCTCTTCCAGAGGCCCTGAATTTGATACCTTCCATCCACTTGGCGGCTCATGACCATCTGTAGATCCAGTTCTAGGTGATCCAAAACCCTTTTCTGGCCTCCATGGGTGCAAAGCATGCAAGTGGTACACAGACATACATGCAGAAGAAACTCTCATACACGTAAAAATAAAATATTTTTGAAAAGAAAATGAAATTGTAAGATGTTTTGTAATGTGCATTGTTCGAGTCTATGAATGAGACCACTCTGACGATGGTTAAAGTTGAGTGTCATAAATGTTCTGGTATTATGCATGGCTCTTGAGCTGCTTTAATCCTCTTGTTTGAGATAGTGTTCAGAAAAGAAGCACTGTGTCTCTATATAGATGTTCTTCATAGCAATGTATTTTTGTTTTTGTTTTCCAGTTGTGCTGACATTTATGATTTTTTAGCCACTAAAATATAAGCCAAATCTGAGCTTTGAGACACCCTTTTCTTTAGATGCCTCCTTAACTTCCCTGTATTTCTAGCTTGCACAAATTCTGTCTTCTGTTTCTATGAATTTACTATTCTAAAAACTTCATATACTATAAGTAGAGTTGAAATGGGGAAGGGGGAATGCTCACTGAGGGTAAGCAAGCAAGCAGACTTCCTAGTTTTAGGTGGGCTTTCACTCAAGAGTTAAGATGCCAGAAGCGAGTGGTCACACAAAACTTCTGCCAAGTTTGGCACTGATGGCTTCCACCAAGTCAGTGGAAATTTGAAGTGTGAATTTCATGGACAACAGGAGGCTGAGTTTAGAGAGGAATTTTATTGTAGAGTTATAGGTGGGATAGGGAGAGTGTTTAAGAGAAAGAAGGAAGGCAGAGTTGCTGTGTAGCCAGAGTGGCTCTCCAAAAATGGGGTATTACTGAATTGCTTTTCTAGGGGCTGTTATAGGTCTTATAGCAGAAACTGGATTGAGGTATGGGGAGGTGTTCAGTCCAGTTGATCCATTCAAGAGGAGTCCAGGTATCTCTCAATTTCAGTCTCAGCCTAACATGGCTTTTAAGCAGTAAAGCTCATCCAGGAAGAGTAGACAGAAGAACATAATAATCAAGAATAGGAGCCAGAGGCCCCTTCTGACCTTCCTGGCTTCAAGTTAGGACAGAACGAAGGGCATTCTTAGTTTCTGGACAAGGACAAGAATCTTTTGAGGTTTTTGTCCTGAATTGCTTCACCAGTTTCTATTTCCTAATCTCGTCAGAATAACAGAACTTGTTATTTTATGAGAGGCAATTCTATTTATCATAATATAGTGGAGGTTTGTTGACACTGTAGCATTGCCAGAATTCAATTTTAAGGCTGGATAATATTTCATTATATATACAGGCCACATTTTGTTTACCCACTCATCTGCCAATGGACAATTTCATTTCTTCTACATGAGGCTATTTGAATAATATTGCTGAGAACAAAGGTTTGCATGTATCCACTTGAGCTACTGCCTTTATTCTTTTGAGTATATGCCCAGAGTGATATTGCTAAATCAAATGATAATTATATCTTCTCACTTTTGAGAGGTAGCCATATTTTTTCCCATAGTGGCTACACCATTTTACACTTCCTTTAAAGGTACCCATGTCTTCCAGCTTCTCTACTTTGCTGCTAACACTTGTTATTTTGTATTTATTTTGATACTTGACTTCTAATGAGTGTGAAATGCTGACACACTGTGGTGCTGGGGAGCCAACCCAGGGCCTTACACATGCAAGCACTGTCCCATTGAGCTCTTTCTCCAGATTTTTTGTGGTTTTGTAATACATTTTTCTAATGACTAGTTATGTATAATAGTATCTTTTTGTGTGCTTATGTGCTATTTTGTATAATGTCTTTGGAGAAATGTCTAGACCATTTTTCTCTTTTTCATTTTAGCCTGAGCCTTACCCCAAATTCGTATGTTAAATCCCTAACCCTCATGTGATAGCAATTTGAAGGTAAGCCCTTGGGAGTTTATGAGGTCATGAAAATCAAGCCCTTGGGGATGGATTAGTCTTTGTAAGAAGAGACATAAGGGCTGGCAAGAAGGATCAGCAGGGAAAGGACCTACTGCCAAACCCGATGACCTGAGTATGATGCCTGGGATCCAAAGAATGGATGGAGAGAACCAACTCCTCCAAGTTGCCTTTTGCATCCATTGGAGCACTGCACACACACACACACACACACACACACACACACACACACACATTAAAAATGTAAACTCTATGAATAATTGTAAAGCTGGAAGTGTGATGGACCTCAAAGTAGAATTATATTGTGCTGTGAGTTAACTGCATGTCTGGAGAAAAGGCTTTTATGTAGAGATAACATTAGAACCTCAGAAGGTAGGACAAGTTAGGAGAAATTCATGACAAAACTGGGATAAAAGAGTATTTCAAGCAAAAACCAAAACTGTGTGAAGGGCATGCATTAAAAAAAAAATATAGGAAAAGTCAGAGCTTCAAATAATACTGGAGTGAGTGAGATACAGCCAATGGGAACACCATGAGAGGACTTAGAGAAAGGGCTGGTCTTTGTCTGGAACAGAATCTTCAGTGATACCTCTATTCCAAAATCGTAGGAAGCCACTGAGTATTTTAACCCGTGGACCATGGAGGGGTGATATAATAACATCTGAGCTATACTTCACAAGCTTGTGCTGTGGGATGGTCTGTATGTCAAGTGTGTTGCTGATTGGTCAGTAAATAAATCACTGATTGGCCATTGGCTAGGCAGGAAGTATAGGCGGGACAAGGAAAAGAATTCTGGGAAGTGGAAGGCTGAGAGGGGGACACTGCCAGCCGCCATCAGGACAAGGAAGATGTAAAGTACCGGTAAGCCACAAGCCATGTGGCAAAGTAAAGATTAATAGAAATGGGCTAAATATAAGAGTAAGAGCTAGACAATGACAGGCCTGAGCTAATGGCCAAGCAGTTTAAATAATATAAGAGTTTGTGTGTTTATTTTATAAGTGGGCTCTGGGACTGGCGGGACTTGGTGGCGGGAGCTGGAGAAAAATTCTCCAGCTACAAATGGCGTCCAACGTGGTGGTAAGAGTTTCCACCTAAAAACTTAGAAAAAAGATTCTAAAACGGACCTAAAACAGCTTCCTAATTGTCTCTCTCAAATAAGCGGCAGCTGCCGGTTTGAGCTACTGAGAGGTTCCTAGCATGCGCTCTCGACCTGCAGTATGGTGGGAATGAGGCCTCTGCAAGTAGCACATTAAACTGTGTGGTGAATTTAGCCTTTGCTAGTACAAAACAAAAAAAGAGGTTTCTGGGCTACACGCTACTTTGGTAAAAGTGTAGACCCACTATTTCTGAGAGTTATGGCTCCCAGAGCTGGCGGAAAGCGGACCGCCGCCATGTTGGGAAGCTGAAGTGGGCGGAGCCAGCAGCCACTGCGCCATTTCAGGCTTAGAAGGCTGCAGTTTAAAAGGAATAGGCTCAAGCTAATATAAAAAAATAAGCCACGTAAAGATGACTACCACACAGAGAATCTGGATTATGTTCTCTTTGATATTCGTAACTGCAGAAAAACATTTGATTGTAAAAGCTGTTAAGTTATGCCAAAATGTATATTTTAAAGGTACCTTGACTTCAAAATTTGGATATAAGGATATGTTGCTTTGGAAAAGAGTCTCTGCTCTTGTTTCCACAGAAAGCCAGAGACTATGGATTTGTTCCAGATTAAGATACATCAGGTTTGACCAGCCAAGACCCCCTGAAAGGTCTCCAGTGACACCATGGCCCAGATGATTCAACATCCAGAATGGTTTCAAGGCAACTGGCTCAGACGATACAGCCTCATGGACTACTCCATGATCCTAAAATTTTCTTCGTGTCCCCATAAGATACAGCGCCCCCCTCCAGCAGGAAGTAGTAAGAGAAGCTACGCCCAAATTCCCAAATATACCAAGCTGGCTTTAGAGATGGAATTGGCTCACTCCCCCTCTAAACCCAGACATATTGCTCAAAAAAAAAAAAAAATGGTTAAGAGATTCTTATGTCCCAAATCAGAAGAGCCCTCTGGTGTGGGACAGACAAAAACCAATATTTTTATTTAAATCAGGTTGATTATAAATACAATCTCTTTCTAAAACAAAAAAAGGGGATAGTTTAGATATGATAGGATGAAAGGGTAGATTAATGAACCTACTTTTAAAGAGTAACAACTTGTTTAAAATGTTTTACATCGCTATAGATTTTAGTTTATTGATACAAGTTTAAACTTAATTTTGTTATACTGTATATATATTTCTATTCTTGTTTGAGGTATTATGTTTATGTAACTCATTTAAAATTATAATGGATAATTAAAAAATAGATTAATAATTAGTCATCTATGATAATCATATTTGTAGCCATGTTAGTTAAGTCTTCTAGGTATACATAGTTATATTTCAGATAGATAGGTAGTCTTCAAACACTTCAAAGACCTACAGAATATGGAATTTAAAATGTTTTAAAAATTTAGACTTTCTGGACAGTGAGACATGTCTGCTCCTGACAGCACTGATTTACTTCAGAGAGGAGGATGGGCATCGAAGACACTCCATACGGAGTTTATCTTCACCTTGACAAAAATAGCCATTTGGGCAAGAAACTGTTCTTGCCTGGACTGACTGATCAACTGGACATGCAGGACCCATACAAAGGTGACCACTGAACTTTGCTTGACAAAATGGTCCTTCAGGTTCCTGCTTTGCAGAGAAAACTGCCAGACATTCTACAGGACACAGAGAAAAGTGAATAAGAGACTCTAGGCCTGTGGGCTGAAGACAGATGCCCCAACTTTACAAGAGAACTTTGAATGACTGTCCAGGCTGCCAGCTGTCTCTGTCTACCCTACAAGACTCCTAAAAGTTGCTTATATCCTTCTCCATTTCTCAGGTAGTAGTATATCCTTCTGAGGTCTTTGATGTGGTTAAAGACTAGATACTTACAATTTTCCTTAGTTATAATAAAAGATAAGTTAGATATAAAACCTTAAACTTACAAATATAAGATAGATAGGATCTCTTCTTTAATATTGTAACTGTAATTCTTGCTTGATAATTGTTTTGTTATATGTAATTTTACTATGTTAAAGTTAAAACCTTCCTTTTTAAGAAAAGAAAAGGGGAAGTGCTGTGGGATGGTCTGTATGTCAAGTGTGTTGCTGATTGGTCAGTAAATAAATCACTGATTGGCCATTGGCTAGGCAGGAAGTATAGGCGGGACAAGGAAAAGAATTCTGGGAAGTGGAAGGCTGAGAGGGGGACACTGCCAGCCGCCATCAGGACAAGGAAGATGTAAAGTACCGGTAAGCCACAAGCCATGTGGCAAAGTAAAGATTAATAGAAATGGGCTAAATATAAGAGTAAGAGCTAGACAATGACAGGCCTGAGCTAATGGCCAAGCAGTTTAAATAATATAAGAGTTTGTGTGTTTATTTTATAAGTGGGCTCTGGGACTGGCGGGACTTGGTGGCGGGAGCTGGAGAAAAATTCTCCAGCTACAAGCTTGTGCTGGTTTCTTGTGGTAAACCATTCTGAAGGGGTTTATGTAAGTCCGCAATTTAGGTGGTCAAGTAACCCAAGCAAGAGAAATTTGTTGTTTTAGAGGTTGAGACTAACATGGCTCTGGAGGATAAGGATGGAGAAACTGTATAAAAGAGACATGTTAGGGATAAAAGTGATAGTATTTATCAATGCTGGGTTTGGAGATATTTGTACTTTGGAGAGGCATGAACATCCTTCCAAGGTTTGTTTGGCACCACTCCAAGATATTCAGATTAAAGAAGACTGTTGTAGTGGATTGAGCTCAAGATGCCTCTGAGAAGTTCAAGTAAAGATGCTGAGTCTGGATCTCAAAAGGAGGAAGTGGAGAAATGATCAAGTGGACTGTTTGCTGTTGAGATTCAGTGAAGCCAAATATGAGGATAAGATTGGAGGATGCAAATGAATAGAATGGATCTAGACTTGACAATCACAGAGCCCTCAGTAGGACTAGTTTTGAAGTCAACTGTCCCTAGTGCTTGGATTTAGAGAACACACATATTAAAACAATCCAACTTTATAAAATCTCTTTTCAAATATGATTATTTCTTTTATGATTAAGGACTTTAAATCTCACTGCCTAACAGAAATGACCTACTTCAGCATCAATAGGCATCTTATTTGTTTATCCAATTAGAATATTAACTCATCATTTCACAGAGCATCTTCCTGTTAAAATGGGGTTGGAAATATAGCTCAATTGGCAAAGTACTTGCCTAGCATGGACAAGGTCTTAGGTTCAGTCTTCAGCATGCATAGTCCTGCACACATATAATCTTGGAACTCATAAGCAGGGCATATAAGAGGATCAGGAGTTCAAGGTCATTCTCAGCTACAGAATGAGTTTGAGCTAGCGAGAAAAGGATGGGGAAGTCTTCAAGTAGTTAGAGATACAGGCCTTTTGAGGGCCAAACTTATTAGGCCTATGTAGTGTCTGAAACTGCAGTAAATAAGCATTATTAGATTATGGATATTGGTTCTAGGAGAGGAGAGCCCCAGAGACTCTTTTGTCAATTGAAAGTTAACACATTATAACTGTTTCAGTTTATCTGAGTGACATACAAGATTACCTTCGAAACTTAATACAAGATTTACAGTACTTTGAATTTCAAATCCATTGGCAACATGGAAAATTATCTACAGTAACAAAGAACATTCTATAGAAATGACTAGAATTGAATTTTACTTAGACTTAGCAGGCTCAAAGTCAGAGCTTCACTGCAGAGATTACATTCAGTTGGAGCCCAAGTGAAGGCCAGTTATTATTGAAAATGAGGCAGAAGACACTACTAGCATGAAAGCTATGGAGATCACAGAAAATCCCCGTCTGTGTGCTGGGCCGCTAAGAATGATTCTTTCGCTTCTCTTCATTCTGGAAGTACCTTCTACCTGGAATCATGCATCTGTCCACTCTAACTGTCATGATTAGGTCATGTGACTGTACATGCTGAAAAGTGACTGAACATGACATCAATATTACTTTGAATTTACATGGCACTCTCCATTGAGGGCTTTCTATCATTAACTAATTGGATCTCATCGTCTGTAAAGAAGACACACACAGACGTCATTTTCAATGGAGATGACTGTAGAGTGTGTCTTAGAGTCACCCCAGCTGGAAGGAGAAAGAGAAATGGGACAGAAACGTCTTACATTTGCAAGCACTGGAGAAAACTAGGAAAGTGGCTGTGACATGAACACATGGACCTGTTTAACACATCACACTAGAAGGCCTGAATCTCCCTGCCACTAGAGGGTGAAAGTTAAGTCTCACATATTCTCAGAAAATTGATTTTCTTTCACATTCTGTCTTGGTGTTGATACAAAGTAGGTTGTTTACAAAATGAAATTTTATTTCTATATTAATACCCCATTGCATTTCTTTCTGTGAAATTTTTTTGAGAGGTGAGTTACATACTAGACAGTCTCTAAACTTGAAGTTCATAATTTAATGGTATTTAATATATTTACAACTATATACTGCCATCACCACTGGCAATCTGGGAACATCTCTTCATTTCAAAAGAAATCCCCTCCTCTTGTCAAGTTTCACTCCATTTTCCTAATGACCCCAGAATCCAATCAACAGCTATACTCTGTCTCCATTGTTGGTCATTTCACAACATGTAATCACATATGGTGGTATGTGAGTGCATGCGTGTGTGTTTCATAGGCTGGAGGTCAATGTTGAGTATCTTCTCCAGTAACATTCCACCTCATGTTTTAAGACAGGGTCTCCCCCTGAATTTGGAGTTACTGATTTGGTTAGGATGACTGGCCAGCAAGCCAGGGGTCAGCATCTCTACTCCTCCAGTGCTGTGGTTACTACTACACTCCAGGGTGCCTGACTTTGACATGGGTGCTGGGAGATTTGAACTCAGATTCTCAGGCTCACATGACAAGTATTTTCCCCACTGAGCCATCTCCCCAGTCAAACATACAGGATTTTATAACTGGCTTCTTTACTTAGCATGTTGTTTTCACTTAGTACTCATCTTAGAGTACTAAGCTTCTCACTTAGCTTCTCATCCACCTCTTTTTGAGACAGGTCACCATGTAGCCCTCGCAGTCCTGGAACTCACTACACAGAGCAGGCTGGCCTCAAATTCACAGAGGTCTGCTCGGCTCTTCCTTGTGAGTGCTGGGATTAAAGGTATGCATCACCACACCTGGAACCTTTTTAACTGTTAAAATTTTATGATACTTGTATAGGTATAATTTATTCTTTCTACCCATGTAGACACATTTTCCTGTCCTGCAGCCGCTCTCAGATAAACACATGAGCTTATGTTGGATGTAAATGCTCAGTCGATAGCTCAGACTTGTTACTAGTTGACTCTTACATTTAAATTAACTTATATTTCTAGTTATGCTTTGCCACGTGGCTAATGGCTTGTTACCCAATTTTCTATACATCCTGCTTCCTCGGTGGCTGGCTGGCATCTTTCTGACTCTGCCTTCCCTTCTCCCAGAGTTCTGTGTGTTTGGCTGTCCCACCTATACTTCCTGCCCAGCTACCAGCCTGTCAGCTTCTTATTAACCAATGCGAGCAGTATGTATTTACAACGTACAGAAGGTTTATTCCACACCATAGCCATCCATTGTTTATAGATTCATAAATTAATAAACATCTGCTTGTTCTCCCCTTCAGGATCTTGCAAATAATTACTACATATGCTTTCATTTTGATGAAACATATCAAACGTGGGAGTTGGGACTGATGGTCTTATACTAGATTCTGGAACTAATGATACCAGATTGTCTTTTTGAAGATCTTTTGACTGTTTTTCAGAATGGCTGCAACATTTTACATTTCCATCAACAGAGTAAGAGATTTGCAAGTCCTCCACATCCTAGTCAAAAGTTGGTCTTTTCTGACCCACTAGCATCTCCAACTGCCACACTGCCATGTAGTCATCACTTACCTACCTCCTGAATGCTCCCTTCAACCAAAAAAGGAGGCAGTATGCTCACTCCCTGTCCTCCATGCCTACCCACCCCTTAGCAGCCAACAATTTGTTTTCTATATCTCTGAGTTTCCCTTTTCTAGGTATTTAAAACTGTTACGAACTGAGATGAGTTCGTCTATAATCCCCAACTTCACTTGTTAAACTCCTAATCCCTAACAAGTCTGTCTTTAGACACAGGGACACAGAGGAGTTAATTATAGTAGAATGAGGTCACAAATGTAACACTAAGATGAGTCACCAGAGGTCTCTCTCTGGACATGCACTGAGGGAAGGTCAGGAAGGCATTCTCACTGAAAGCACTCTCAGTGCCTTCTCTGGTACTTCTCAGCTTCCGGAACTTGGAGAATAATAGTCTTTGTTTAAGTCACCCAATTTATGAGACATCAGCCTGAGTTGACCCATATACCTTTGAGTGGAAGTACAACAGCTAGGCTTTCATGACTTTCTTCTTCATAAACATAGCATTGTAAAGGTCCCATCCTTGCTATGTTAAGCAACTGCTTCAATCCTTATTTCAGGTGAATAATATCCCATGGGATGGGCGATCTATATTTATCTATTCCTTAATGGATAGATATTGTTTTCAGTTTTGTAAACTGCGGGAGTCTGTCAGAGTCTAGCTCTGACCTGTTGAAGGGTTCTTGAGGGGGAGGAGACAGGAATGAGGAAATAATAGATAGAAAGATAGAAAGATAGGATAAGAAAGACAGAGACACAGGATAGCTTCAGGAGGTCCCTGGGTCAATACCCAGTCACCTCAAGGTTTATTCCAAAGGGCTTTTTTATAGAATACCAAGGGACGAGGCAAAAGACCCCCTTTTGAGATCAAAGCACACGTACAGCCAAGCATAGACCCTTCAAAACACCTGGTAACCATGCCCATGGCCAAATCATCCCATTATGCAGCGCTGCTGGGTAAAGCAAGCTCAGATTCTTGGACCTTGAGTAAGGTCTCATTGGGAAGCCTCTGTGGGTCTCCACAGTAAAAAGTAATGCTGAAAAAGTGTTTTGTTTTCCTTTCTCTCTGGTATGTAGTAGTGTCCCCTCCATTCCCCCCTCCATGATCTGTGAGAAACACATTGGAAGACCTTCAGTGGAAGTCTGAAACCTCAAACAATACTAACTCCCATTTGTACCAGGGTTTCCTCTACTGTAGCTTTGATATCTATAAATATAGTGATATTTTATTTGTACTGAAATGTGATTTGTAAAGTTGCCTGGGGGTCAGAGCTATTAGCAAGCCATAGCGAAAGCTGGGAGGTGGTGGTGCACGCCTTTAATCTCAGCACTTGGTAGGCAGAGCTAGGTAGATCTCTGTGTGTTCAAGGACACAGCCAGCATTGGAGACACACGCCTTTAATCTCAATACCAACCATAGAAGACCTGGAGGTCTGTACAGACAGGCAGTGACTAGAAGGTCATGTGGTTGGGTTTATAACCAATGAGAAGGCAGAACAGAAACTCTATAAAAAAAAAAAAAGACAGACACAGGAAATAGCACTCTTTCGGAGAGGTACGGCGACAGTGAAGGGTAAGATTTTTAGCTCTTAGCTATTGCTCTGACCTCTTGGCTTTCATCTCTGTATTGGCTCTGTGTTTCTTATTTAATAAGACAGTTGGTTACATCTATATATAAATATCTGAAAAACTTTAACTCATAAACCAGGGTAATAAATTAACAAAAATGATAAAACATTGATTATAATAATATATTCCAGGAAGTTATGTGGATGTGGTCTCTCTCATAATACTTCCTTAATGCAATTACCCTTCTTATAATGATGTGAATGGATACAGTGCACACATGCACGATGAAATGACATGAGGTGAAAGGCACAGACTTTGTGATATAGTGTTAGGCTATTATTACATAAGGGTTACTTGACCAAAAGCATGTGATACCACAATAATTTGTCTTATAACCAAAACAGCTACCAAGGACTGAGTGAGAAGGTGGTAGGTATACGTGGTGTGGAGCTGGTAGACAAGGGCGTGCCTCACATTTGGGTGGGATGGAACAGGGCAGTATGATATTTCATCATGCTTCTCATAACAATGAGAAATTTAGAATTATTTTGGAGTCTAAGACATAAAAACACAGACAAGGAACACTTGTATATATTGAGGAGTAGAGTTGCTAGGCTGCATGGTAATTCTAGGTTTACATTTTTGACTATTTTCCATAATCCTCCACCACTTTATATTTCCAAAAGGAATGTCTGAGGTTTCCAGTTTCTCCAAATGCTCACCAGAGATACTATGTCTCTCCTTTTTTGAAGCAGCTATAATATAATTCTGTCTTATTGACTCATGTTGGGGCCTTTCTATGCATTTGTTGGTCATTTATGTATCTTCTTGGAGAAAGATCTATTCTGATTTTTATCCCATTTTAAGTTGAATTCTTGTTGAGTTCATTTTACTGTTGTGTCATAAGAATTTGAAAAATAAATCCAGGACAACAGATCTCTACGTGATACATGATTTGCGAATATTTTCTCATGTTCTGTGGACTGTCTTTTCATTTTCATGGTAATGTTCTCACAAACACAAAGCAAATTTTTTTGAGGACCAATCAGTCTTGTTTATTACTTGTGATTTTGATGCTATATTTAAGAAAACAATTCTTAGTTCACGATTATAAATACTTATAGCTGATACTTTTCCTAATAATTTCATAGTTCAGTCCATAAGTTAGTTCTTTGGCACATTCTGGACAGTTATCCATATAGTGTAAGGTATGACTACACATTCGTTCCTTCCCATGTGAATACTTAGTTATCCCATTTGTTGAAAAAAAAAGTACTCTTTTCTAAAGACTTGTATTGATGAACTGGTTCGGATAGCCAGTTAATTGTGGTTGTAGTTATTTGTTTCTGTAATTAAGAAGCATTTGTATTAACTGTATAATGGGTCTGCTCTTAGAAATGCAACCATATTTTGTTCCAATCCTGCCACTTCAAAATGGCATAAAATATTTATCAGCTTTCTATTTTTGTGTTAGGAGGATAAGCTAGAATTTTATGCTGCTTTTATAAATTAAATATTGTGTGAATTCATGGCACGAAGTTATGGTGCTTGATTTGGATAATTCAAAAGTGAGGAATGAAACCTCAGGCTGCAACCGTTTTTCCTTCCTAGCGACCAGTTTTATTAATAAATTGTGACCTTTATTCTTAAATAACATAGGGTGGCATTTGGGTAACTTTTTGAAAGATACAGAACATAAGCTTGCCGGAGAGACAAGAAATAACTTCTACATATCTGTTGGATCGAGCCTCGTTTATTTAGGAATCTTTATTGTTTGCTCTTTTTATATATTGTTTTCATAAATAAATGAGGATTCCAATTAATTGTTGGAGGCTTGAGAAGGGTATTCTCCCAAAGCCAACAAGGTTACTCATATGAAAAAATGAGAAAAGAATGCATTCATTTTCTTTCACTGGAAATGTTGCCTGGCTATGGCTATTTAAGATTATGTACAGCCCTGTTTTTGAACTCCTTCGAACTTAAACCACCAACACTGAGGGAGCTATCTTTTGCCTAATTTGAGATTTCCATTTGACTTGTGATTTGAGATTTGAACAGAAGAATCTTCCATAGGAGCTAGAAGGTGTTGTATGTTGTGTTTTCATTAGTACTAGTCAGCTGCTGTGGGGCTAGAAAAGTTGGGAGGAAATATTGGAAGTGCAAATTGAAAATATTCAGAAACTTAGCAGCAACTTTCCTATCCTTTTCTTCTTCCCCAGTAAATTGACCTCAATGAATTTCTCATTTTCTTTGTATTGGCCACATTTCCTCTGAATCCTTTTCTTTGTGATGGTATGGCTTTCTGTGGTAGGAATTTCTTCTTTCTATTTTTTGGGCTTAGTACATTTTCTATTTATCGGAGATTCAACTCGTTTCACTTTTTTAATCTAACTGTAACACACACACACACACACACACACACACACACACACACACACACACACGCAGCACTGTTCTAATGGGGGCAAGAAACATAAGACTAGTTCCTTAATTTTACTTACTATTTGGTGTGACTTTGGATGGGTACTTCTCGGATTTTTAAATTTGTTCTTTTGCCAAGGGGGGTGGGGGTGGGGGAGAAAGACAGAAAGAAAAAGGACGGGTTGGTTAGCTATCTTGATTGACATTCCCTCCCTTCCATGGGAGACTGAACAGATCAGTACTAAAAAAAAAAAAAAAAGCTCTCTAAAATGCAAATCATTTCATAAATTTAATTGTCATCGCGCTTGCTATCGTTTATAATTTCTTTTCCTTGAGATTGATTACAGTGCATGTTAGAAAAATCTCTCTCCCTCCCTCCCTCTCTCTCTCCCTCCCTCCCTCTCTTCCTCCCTCTCCCTCTCTCCCTCTCTGTCTCTCTCTCTCTCTCCTCCCCTCCCTCTCCCTCCCTCTCTTTCTCTCTCCCCCTCCCTCCCTCTCTCTCTCTCCCTCTCTACCTCCCTCCCTCCCTCCCTTCCTCCCTCTCCCTCCCTCTCTCTCTCTCCCCTTCCCTTCCCCTCCCTCTCTCTCTCTCCCCTTCCCTTCCCCTCCCTCTCTCCCTCTCTCCCTCCCTCCCCCCTCTCTCTCTGTCTCTCTCTCCCTCCCTCCCTTTCTCTCCCTCCCTCCCTCTCCCCCTCGCTCTCCCTCTCTCTCTGTCTCTTGTGTCCGTCCCCCTCTCCCCCTTTTGTGCCTTGTGTATACCTGAGATGAGGTATCCCAGACGCTGCAGAACTTTGCAGTTCCGTTTTACAGCTTTAGTCATTTAATAATTAGGAAAAGAGTTGGAAGGGCAACTTTACGAAACAAAACCCAAGCTCTCGAAGCCATACATTCAGATTGTCGGGGTCTGAACAAACCCTTCTCAGAGGGAGAGAGCAGCAGGGCCCTGGGCTGCTGCCAGGAACTAGGCTCCCGCTTCAGAGCCCGCGCCTGAAACCCGGAACTCTTGCAGGGAGCGGGGCTGAACCGGGACTACAGCTCCCGACATGCACGTTGGCGGAAGAGGATTCTACCTCCCCTTGACACCTTTATTCATTCCGGCTTCTTAGAGCCAAGATTGTGGTCTAGGGAATGAGCAGTAGTAACTTATAGAGACTGTACCCTTATGTGGACAGAAGCATTGGGAACATTTCACCTAATGCTCTAACCTCAAGGGGTGTCTAGCTTAGACATCGCGGAACCTCTGTTCCTATCGTCTGTTTCCGGGGGACATAAATTATGGACGGAGGTTGTGGCGCGACAGTTTAATTCTCCGGCGGCAGATTGTGGCGACGAGATGGTTCTGCCGGGGCTCATCAGGAAGCTTGGTAACTGTCTTTGTTGCCCAGGGTCGGAGGATCCCTCGGGTCTGGGCGTGGTGGTGCTAAGTTCCGGTGATGGGGTCACGCAGTCACCGCCCCTAGTCCCTGCTTGCCCAGAACAACCCGCGGACCTTGCTCAAACTATAATCCTTGCTGTTTCTAGCGCACCTGCGGCCTCCCGAACACTTAATTTCCCCCCGACTGTCTCCAGAGTAAATCACGCACATTTAGAATAAGTTATGGGTGGGTCATCTCCAGAATTGGGAGATAAAATTACTTTGTGCCAACTTCTCTGACAGGCCATCAGCTGGTGGAGATCAGGGAACGCGCCCTCAAAAGTATCCTGTGCAAGATCGAGCACAATTTGATCTGCTATGCTGACCTGATTCAGGAAAGGCTGCTTTTTCTCCACTTGCTCGAATGGTTCAATTTCCCATCCGTCCCAATGAAAGAGGAGGTTCTGAACTTGTTAAGCAGATTGGTTAAGGTAACGTTTTGGAATAAAGAAACCAGGGTCAAAATTAAATGTAGCATTTATTGAAAGACATACATGAGAGTTAAAATAACTTTGAAGACAACCAGAGGTGTTGAATTTTAATTCACTCGGATATATACTGTTTGTCATTTGTTGTAATAGCCCAATCTCACATTGTGCTGTACCCTAAAGTAGAACTAAGTTCTTGTATCTTCTATTTCTGATTATTTGCTGCCTGTTTTTTTAATTTTTTTCTGATGTTTAATGTTTAATTTAGACATTTCAGTATTAAAAGAAACACATTTAAATAGTTTGATTAACATTGCATATAATGCTATTCAATTAAAAACAAAGGTTTCTGTTCCTGTACCTTCCTTAAAGAGTAATTTAGTTGTCAAGGCCAATGTCAAAATGTCAGTATAAGTTCAGTTTTTTTTTTTTTTTTTTTTTTTTTTTTTTTTTTTTTGGTTTTTCGAGACAGGGTTTCTCTGTGTAGCTTTGCGCCTTTCCTGGAACTCACTTGGTAGCCCAGGCTGGCCTCGAACTCACAGAGATCCGCCTGGCTCTGCCTCCCGAGTGCTGGGATTAAAGACGTGCACCACCACCGCCCGGCCAAGTTCAGTTTTTTATACCTTTAAATCATTGTCCTCATGGAGGAATTCTAATGACTTTGGCATCTTGATTTACAGTAAGGATAGAATAAAGTGTCAGTAGAGAAAAGTAACTTACTTTATATGTAAAAGAAAGACTTGGAGTAGAAGAGAGCTTATGAGGCAGGGGCCAACCAGTGGTGTGTGTGTGTGTGTGTGTGTGTGTGTGTGTGTGTGTTGGGGAGACAAAGTACAATGATGAATATGTATAAAACTGTCATAATAATGAAACCCATTCTCTAAGGTGACCATATCAACAATACAACATTTAAAAATAAAAGAGGAATTGGTAGTGTGTATTTTTAGTGCTCAGAGTCCTGCCTTCTTTCTCTTAAGATGACTCTCAAGTTTGTCTCTTACTTTATGTTTGATTCATGGAAGTTATTTACTCTAGAGCACAGCAGTACAGAATTTGTTTTTCAAAACACAGAATGTTTGATTTACCGAAATAACTATGTTTTGATTGTGGTAAAATGAAGTTTAGAACATTTCCGTGTTCACGGCTATTCTTAAGACTTTTTCTTTTACTATAGTATCCCCCAGCGGTCCAACACTTGATTGACCTTGGTGCAGTGGAATTCTTATCTAAGCTCCGTCCACATGTGGAGCCAGCAATACAGGCTGAGATTGATGGCATTCTTGATGGACTTTTTGTTCTTCCTTCAGAAGTTCCTGTACTGTGTTCTGCCACTTACCAAACTGATCAAATCGGTAACTTTTTTTTTCTGTATTCAATTTTGTTAATTTTTTTTTGCTGTGTATTTTCTTTAAAATCTTTATTACATTTGTGTAATAAAATTTGTGTGTGTGTGTATATCTATGTGAACAGTCATTTTTTTCTTGTTTTGGAAGATACAATATTCAGAGAACAAACTAGATTGCTTTTTTTGTTTTAATTTAATAATTATTAAAAGACTGAGAGAAAATAATATAATTTAAAATGAATAATTTTTATTTTATCAGGTAAATTGATAACACAGTAATTAATATATTTTCTTTTCAGAATTGTCACAACAACCCGAAGTTCTAACAGGATATTTCTCCCAAGACAAAAGTAGTTTCCAGCAGATGGAAGTACCACCAGGGCCAGTAGGTATGCATATGTAGGGAGGTTTTTGACTGGTAAATAAGAGGATCAATGGACTCTTCTTCCTTGCTCTGAAGATATGTTGTGGTCAAACTGGAAAACTCTAGCACAAAATTTAATGTTTCATTTGCATTGTAGTAGCTTAGGATTTTGAGTCTGTGTGGTCAGATTTTATGCTTCAGTAGCTGTATTCGAGCCACTGTATGCAGGTGATGGTACTGTCACTAGGAGTTAGTGTAGCACGAATTCTAATTGGTCTTAATAAAAACCCAGAGCCAAATACTGGGGCAAATGCTGAAAAATCAGAAAAGCAGAGCAGCCAGCTACTAGTTCTTACCTCTACGAAATCCTCAGCCAGAAGGGCACTCAGCTCCTGTCTCCTCCCGCCTTATATTCCTCTCTCCACCCAGCCATATCACTTCCTGTCTCTACCTCCCTAGTGCTGGGATTAAAAGCATGATATCCCAAGTGCTGGGATCAAAGGTGTGGGCCACCACTACCTGGCCTCTATGGGTCACAAGTGGCTGGCGTTGCTCTCTGATCTGAGGCATACTTTATTTGTTAGAGCATACACAAAATATCACAAGTTAGTGCTTGTTGAACACAGGTTCTTGTCAGGTTTGTGCCGTGTATGGTACGTGGGTGGTCTTATTCATTCTCCAGCTTATGAAATGGTAACAACAAATCAGTTGTTCTGCTTGGAGACTGTGGTCAGCCTAGTTTCCTTGTTATCACTATTTGTCTAGCAGCCAGTTGACATAAGATTAGAGCATTGTGGTTTAGTCTTCTCTCTTCCAGGTCTCTGTGTGTGGTTGTCCTGTGTCTGGTTTCTGCTCTTGTACTTCTGTTGTAGAGACCTTCCTGATGATTCTTTGTGGTGACTTAACATTAGTTTGTTTTCTATTGCTGTGATAAAACCATGACCAAAAGCAACTTGGGAGGAAAAGGTTAATTTCATCTTACAGCTTATAGATATTATGTGCACACTGTCATGTTTGATGTTTGTTGTTCCTCTAACAGGAAACTCGACTGTGAAGTGGCTGAAGTTTTCTGTATTTCCTTGGCTACCCCTGACCACAACAGATAGACATGTTCTTTCCTCCAATGAAAGGTACAGTTCTGCCGGGCGGTGGTGGCGCATGCCTTTAATCCCAGCACTCGGGAGGCAGAGCCAGGCGGATCTCTGTGAGTTTGAGGCCAGCCTGGTCTACAGAGCGAGATCCAGGAAAGGCACAAATACACAGAGAAACCCTGTCTTGAAAAACCAAAAAAAAAAAAAAAAAAAAAAGAAAGGTACAGTTCTGATGTAGTACAGGTCTTTTTGATTCTTTGTAGCCATAAAAATCTGATAGTTAGCACTATCTGGAAATGGTCACAAGTGTTTAAAAGAGGTACAATTTTCAGTATTTCAAAAAAGAAAGCCAGAAAATTATTGTACGTCTATATCTTTGAGCAATCTACCTGTCCATTTTTTTCCCCATATGGGCTATCTGTAGTCTAGGCTGGCCTCAGACTTACTACTTGTTGTCAAGGATGACCTGGACATACTGACTCCTCCCTGCACTTTGCTCCTCTCCTGGGCTGTGGTGATAAACATGCACTATACATCTGGCTTACCCAATTTCTCTTTGTGGTTGGAATCTTACATACTCTTTCATGACATGCAATCTCTTATTGTGTAGATTGATTGCCCATTTCCTGTACCCTTCATGAAGAACAATGGAAAAATTAAACATAAGTAATCTTTTTGGTAGAATATATTTTAAAATGTGGGCTCCATTAGGAGAAAAACTTACCACTGTTGAGAAGGTTGGACATAACTGCGTTGATCTTCTCTAGTGTGTACTGATTTTATTACTTTCAGAAGTAGAGGGCTGATATATAAAAGTTTGTAGAGTTTTGTTTGGTTTATTTTAGGACTGATCATAGTGGAAAGCACTTTTAATACAAGTACTCTTTAGAAATAGACAAGTAGATCTTGGTGAGTTTGAGGCCAGCCAGGGCACCATATTGAGACCCAATCTTAAAAATTAACAATTGAGAAAGTTTTATTTGTATTTTTAATTATATGTGTCTGAGTGTGGGTTTGTGCATGTGTAAGTGCATGTGCCAGAGAAGTCCAGAAGAGGTCATCCAGTCCCCTGGAGCTGGAGTTACAGGTGGTTGTGAACTGAGTAATGTGGGTGCTGGGAACTGAATGTGGGTCCTCTGCAGGAGCAGCATGTGCTCTTGACTACTGACTTGTCTCTCCAGTCCCAGAGAGTGTTTTTATTAGCCTTATTGGTACAATTTCATACAACTCACAATAAATGAGTTGCTTGCCTCTTTTGATAAGGTATGAATTTAGGTGAAAAATCAAATTTGAAAGAGTTAAGGCAAGATACAGATGATTTCTGATAATGCTCCCATCATTTTCTTAGGGCAAAATATTGAAGAGGTAGTACCCACCTTAAAAAGGGTTGGGGATGCTTTATTAGTTGTGAGTCAGTACTAAGGAAGAGGTGGACTGACTCCAGCTGAGTTCTTGAGGTGGATTGTGTACAATTGCTGCTCTTCAGGTAGGTGTGAGATAAGAAGATGCCTAGAATATGGAAGATGACTAGATAATGGAATTCCATGAAATTGCCACTATACAGGCTGTTATTTTTTCTTTTAATTAGAAAGTTGTGTTTGACCACACCAGTCCCATTTGGTAGAACTGTGATAGTCTTCACACTCGGGTTACTGTGATGTCGCTCCTGTTCCTGAGTGTGCTCTGGTGGAGAATCAAAGCCAGTGAGCACTCTTACCACAGCACACAGGGCAGGTATATGGAAGAAGCTCCTCCTCAGAGTTCACTGCGGAAAGATGGAGGATGCATGCCCGGGAAAAGTGCTGCTGCTGCCAGGCATAAGGTGTGCTGGAGACATGCCATTAGTTGACATGGGCAGGCATGGGTGGGCTCTTTCTGATGTCTAACTCTGTTGTCTTAGCTCTCTGAGAAGTAGTAACCACACCCTGATCTGGAACACATGTGAGCTTCTGAAGGACGTGATCATGCAAGACTTTCCTGCTGAGATTTTCCTTCAGAGACCAAGGATTGTTCAGGTAAGTATCTGTAATTGCTTTAGGTTTTAAAACAATATAATTTATCTCACTACATACTAGCAAATTGCATGGCAGAGTAATAGTCTTTAGGAAGAAAACTTGTATTAATATATTGAAAAAAATGGAGTACTGAGTTATTTAAACTGCTTTCTCTCTAATTTATCTGGATAGTTACAGTTCTTTTAGTGGACAGTAGTTTGTTGTTCTACCAAGTTTGTCTATTTCAAATTGTCATTTTTAGATTATCTTCTTTTTTAAATTTGAAGTCTTAAATTTCTTGTTGTGTGTATTGACACAAATATCAAAGTGTGCAAGTGGAGGTCAGAAGACAGCTTTATAGAGTTGATTCTCTGCCTCCACCTTGCTGCAGGTTCTGGGCATCAAGCTTAGGTCACCAGGTTGCATGATAAATGCCTTTACCCACTGAGTCATCTCACCAGACCAATTTATGGGTAATCTAAGGGAGAGAATAACCTTTGGAAGTTAGGGGTAGGCAGCAGTAACCTTTGAGTATCTTATGTTTAGGGCATAATGCTGGAGAAGTATGTTATCAATGAGCAATATTGATTCGTGCTTTCCCTTTGTGCAGTCTGTTGCTTCTCCAGTAGATAGAGATTCAGGTGGGCATCGTGACATACCCATAGCACCTGGTAATACCTGAGCTCTCCGTCCTCACTCACGCTGAGTGGACCTCAGTGACTAGCACTGTGGGCACCTTCCATCAGAGATGGCAAATGCAAACAAAAGAAACAGCTGTTCATGACCAAAGCCTAAAATGCACACAAATGTGTGAGGTGCAAAGGACTTGCTGTGATTCTGTGTGCTGCGTAGTGCAAGGGAACTTTCCTTCTCCCAGATGGGGTGTTCTACAGATATTAGAAATAGGAAATACTACTTTAGTCACTCTTTTTATTACTTTCATTTCTTTATTTTATTTTATTTTATTTTTTCATTTCTTTATTTTTATTTTATGTGTATAAGTGTTTTATCTGTGTGTCTACACACCACTCGTGTGCCTGGTACCCATGGAGGTCAGAAGTGGGCATCAGGTCCCCTGGAACTGGAGTTATGGATGGTTGTGAGCCATCATATGGGTGCTGGAAATTGAACCCAGGTTCTCTGCAAGAGCAACAAGTACTCTTAACTGGTGAGCCATCTCACCAGCCCCAGTCAGCTTTTGCAAATTGTTGTTGAGGTGAGGCCTAGCTATGTTGCCCGGGCTTGTCTCAGACTCATGGGCTCAGGTGTACTGGCCTCTGAGCAGCTGGTACTGCAGCAGGCGTGTGGCACACCTTGACCTGTGGAGTTGATTCCCTCCTTTTACTTGTTGTGAATTCTGGGCATCAAACTCAGGGTGTCAGGCTTGTGTGGCAAGAGTTTTGACCCTCTGGCCCTAGTTTCTTATTTTATCAAAATTTGCAACCTTAATTTTTCTTTGACTATTCACCTTTCCTAACTTAAGTGCCACATCCTTTTTTCTTTTTGCATGTAGTTCTAAAAACATTAATTAAAAAACAAAACAAAAAAACTTAGATCCTGTTATATGTGTCCTGGAACTTGCTGTGCAGATCAGACTGCTGCCTTAAAGCTGTGATGATCCTCCTGCCTCTACCTAACAAGTGTTAGAATCCTGGACCTGCCCACCAAGCCTGGCTATGTCGCTCTTTGGAGTTAAGCTGTCTGTGACTGTTTTCACTGTCCTGTCTCAGGGTCTTTTGTGTCTGGTGAAGCTGGCCTTTGCGGGAGACGGCAAGCATCGCGTGGCGTTACAGTCGGTGTCTTGTTTGCAGCAGCTGTGCACGTGTTTAAGAAACAGACTCAACTTTTACCGAGACCCCAACCTTTTCTCAAATAAACAAGGTACTTGGCTTATCTGTTCACCAGACAATGATATTCTTTATCTTCTTCTGCACTTGAACTGCCCACTGCACCTGAAAGTAAATTCCCACTCCTAAAATGTTATCGGATCCTTGAACAGAAGCTAGGCATGTAACAGAACCACCACCAGCCCCCCCCCCCTTTTTTTTTAAGTAAAGCAAAGTTGGAGTTACTACGAGAAAGATTTTCACAAAGATTTAGGTGTGGGCACTAAGAAAGAAAGAGACACACTGAAGGACAGTAGCACACCTCCAAAGGTTGGTGCCAATTTATAGAGATTTGCTTTAAGGGTCTTAACAATGGCTACATATGTGATGTTGGTGGCTTTTGAAGATAAATTGCTCAAAGGACTTGATAAAATATCAGGTAAAATGTTTTAGTATACTTATTTTTATCCAAAGAACTTCTCTTTCCTAGATGAGTTTATAAGGTGCATTGTGTGGGTTTACAGGCTCATAAAATAGGTCAGGAAAGGTCAATGGAATTTTAACGACAGGAGGTCAAGTCATTCATGGTTCATAACTTTCTGAGAGAATTATATATGAATATATATTCCTTTGCAGATGGTTTAAAATTATTCTTCAAAGATTAATTTTTATTCTTTTTAATAATATGTAGTTTTATGTCTCTGTGTGGCTATTTGCACATAAGTACAGGTACCTGAGGAAGCCATAGATCTGGATCCCTTGGAACTGGAGTTATAGATACATGTGATGCACCCGATGTGGGTGTTGGGAACCAAACCTGGGTCCTGAGGAAGAGCAGCAAGTGTTCTTCACTGCTGCACTGTCCTGTATTCTGGCTGCCCTCACATCATGTCTCCTTCCCTTTTCTGTCATGTTTCCCCTCTGAGACTTCTGGCTTTTCATCTTAAGGTTGACTTAGCAGAAGTCCCATTTTCTGAAGCTTCTTTGTGGTGACTTTTCTTCCTTAGACATTTGCAGGTGCTTTTCTGTTTAGTTCCAGATTCTCTATCCTTATGGTCCTGAGGATTAGGATTCAGACTGTGATAATTCATGTGGGACTTAGGGAATTTTAATACAAGTTATATATTGTGTTAACAAATTGTTTTGTTTGAAAAACACTGATTTGTATTTTATCAAAACCCTGTTTGTGCTTTTTGAGTTGTAGCATCTGTAGATGTGCAGGCTTTTCATAGGAAAAGTGCCATCTAGTGGACAGGTGGGGTACAGGCTGGCCTAAGCGGAATGGCCTCTACAACCTGATTTCTGTGAGCCTACACACTGTGCCTTGAAAGGCGAATACGAAACTCCAGTCATTTGTTACCCTGCTTTATAGTCTTCTTTACTTGGGAACTTCACTTATCCTCTGCTACTTGAGTATTTGTACTTAATGTTGCAATTACTATAGTTTAAAGGCTGTGGGCTCTCACTATATTCATGGGATATGGCTTTCTGTGAATGATCCCAGAGAGCTGGACCCCCCATACTTTATCAGAGAAAGAGTTCTAGTATTAACTGAAGATCAGCTATCTATTCATATATACTTCTGTGTCTCTTCTGGGTAGGTAGCACTGACCGAGCAGCACAATACTTACAGATTTTAGAAAGCTGAGGAAGATAATGAAAACCAGGTTTGTTTCTAACAAGAAGTGCTCTAAGGAAATAAAAACATGATGTGATAGGACAGGATGCCACTTCCTTTAGATAAATAGTTGTCTTCCTCTTGAAGAGTTGTAAGAAGAGTATTCCAGGGGAAGTCAGAGCCTGAGGCACCAAGAGAATAATGTGCTTGAGCAAGGCAAACATGGCTGGTGAGAGCAGGGTGTCATGAACCAGGTACAAGGAAGTGAGGTGAGATGAGAGAGGTTACGGGGCTAAGCATTCATACTCCCTGAAGTACTGTGAGAAGTGCGAGGCGTTAATGTTTTCCCCCTTGTAAATCTATCATCTATCAGTGTATCTGTGTACCTGTCATCTGTTTATTATTATCTATAGCTGTTTGTAAATACATATACATGTGTGATATGAAATGCTGTTATGTCTTCTTTCACTATCATGTGTCTTATCTACAGATACATGTGAATACATGCACATTTATTTATTTATTTGATTTTTTTTTTATTTTGAGGCAGCGTCTTATTCTGTAGCTCTGGCTGTCCTGGAACTTACTATGTAGATTAGGCTGGCCTTGAACTCACAGAGATCCCCCTGCCTCTGCCTCCTGAGTGCTGGGATTAAAGGTGTGCACTACCATGTTCAACTCACGTGCATTTATAACATAAAATGTAATAATGGCTTTTTTAAAAAAATGTTTTTAATGCTCACAGTTTTATAGCTCTCTGTAGACATTTTTTGTTACCCTGAAGAGAGGCATTAAGTAATAACTCCCTGTTTCTTCTTTCTCTAACCCCCCTGGTAAACTCTAATTTTATTGTGAATTTTGTGTATTCTAGATACATGTGAGATCATACAGAATTTGTCATTTTGTGTCTGGCTTATTTTCTTTGTAATATTTTTAAACTATGTTTTTATTATAACATATATCAGTATTTTATTCCTTCCTATTGCTGAATAATTTTACATTGTATGTATGTGTCCTATTTTGTTTATTCATTCATCTTTTGAGGGACATGTGTGTTGTGTCTATCTTGAATCATGTGTCAGCAAACTGTGTCCTACGTGTGTGTGTTTGAGTCTGTTGTGTATGTAGGAATGGAAGATGATATGCTAGGTCTTTCTTTAGCATTGGAAAGTCTATAAGCCCTTCGTGGTAGCTGTGTTATTCTACATTTCTATAGCACTGCATAAAGCTTCAGCACGTTGTGTTACTCATTTATGCTTGCTCTTGCTCTTCATCATAACATTTCATAGGTGCCAAGTGGTTTATCACTGTCCTTTTTATTTGCGTCTCCAAACACCAACAGTGGGTGACAGACTCCCTAGTGGTTGTCATGTGCTGGTTGTTATTTGTATGTCTTCTTTGGAGAAATGGCTGTTAAAATCCTTGCCTATTTTTCAGTTGGTTCTTTATTATTATTATGAGTTTTAGGAATTATTAATATGTTCAGAATATTAAACCCTTACTAGGTATATATACTTTGCAAATATTTTTCCCACTCTGTTTTTTGTCTTTACTTATGTTTTCTTGTAATATATTTTGGTACATGAAAATTATAAAATGTGATAAAATTGGTTTATCTATTTTACTTTGTTGTTTGTTTTTGGTTTCAATATCTAAGAATCCATTGCCTTGAGGATTTTCTATTTAGCATTTATGGCTTTAGCTCATGTTTAGATTGATGTTTCATTTTGTTTAATGTTTGCATGTGGTTCAAGGCAGGGGTGCTTTGAGAGCTTAAAGCTGGGAGGTGTTACCAAGTGTTGTTCTGCTTCACAGTCTTGCTGCCACTACCTAGAGTTTCTTAGTCATGTCAGGAATGTACTGTGTGAGTACTCGCTGGAAAGGTTGAGTTTTCTCATGAATTTTGTCCTTGCAGAATCATTCTGTCTCTTGTTATTTTTTCTGGAAGCTGTTGGATATAATCTCATTATCAGAAGCCTATTTCTACTAAGGGGTAATTATATTTCTTTATTTCTCCAGATACAATCTCCCAGAATTCTTCTCTGTCTTACTGTCATGAAACAAGAGGTACTTACCATTCCCCACACCCGTCTCCAGGAAGCAGCAGTCCTCGGCCTTCTGTAGTTGGGCGTACAGGCCAGAGGCCCCGAGGAGATGGTCAGGACTGGGATGCAGTGTCTTCCAGGTGACTGGCTCCTGTGCCTGTTTGTATTTTAGGAGGAGAGAATCATTCTTTCCTACCTTCTCTTGAATAATTGCCCTACGTATAGGCCTGTTTAAACCACTGTCTTTCATAGTTTTGTTATCGTGATCTGCAGGTTAACAAATGTTACCTTGACACTGTGTACTCAGAACACACTGATATTCTTTCTCTGACTCTGTGTGTGTGTTACCAGAAACAACATGTTGACAGCATTTTATTTGATTTGCTATTCTGCAACCAATCTGTATTACCTATTTCTTTCTGTTTCCTTAAAAAAAATGGTTTTGACCTACTAAGTTATTTCTATCAGTTATACACAGACTATTACTTATTTAAAAAACAAAACAAAACATGGCTTTAAAGCAGTGGTTCTCAACCTGTGGGTCAAGACCCCTTTGACAAACTTCTATCTCAAAAAATATTTGCATTACAATTCATAACAATAACAAAATTATAGTTGTGGAATAGCAGTGAAAATAGTTTTATGTTTGGGGGGTTCACCACAACATGAGGAACTGTATTAAAGGGGTCACAGCATTAAGAAGGTTGAGAACCACTGCTTTAAATGAATGATACATTTAAAAATTTGTATGTATGTGTGTGTTGCCGGGGGGAGTTGGGATAGGGGCTAGCATGTCCTGCAGTATGTGTGGAGATCAGAGGACAACTTTGGATTTGATTCTCTTCTTAACCTTTACATATGTTTTTGGGGTTAACTCAGATCAGGCTTTCATGGTAAGTGTCTTTATCCACTAAGCTGTCTCTCCATCCCTGACATTTTTTTTTTTTTGGTTTTTCGAGACAGGGTTTCTCTGTGTAGCTTTGCGCCTCTCCTGGAACTCACTTGGTAGCCCAGGCTGGCCTCGAACTCACAGAGATCCACCTGCCTCTGCCTCCCGAGTGCTGGGATTAAAGGCGTGCGCCACCACCGCCCGGCCTCCTGACATATTTTTTAAATGGTATTTTTATATACATTTCTGTAAGGCTAATCATAATTTAAAATCCTGTATATTTGGAAAGGAACGTTTAGAAAATATTGTTTAAATGGGGACTCTTTCGAGGAGCATCATTTTTCTGTGTGAATGCAGATTTTTCATATGTTTTCATGAAGGGATGGCATTGGATTTCTGTTAGCTCATAGTAGGCCGTAAATTTTGTAACAGTAGCCTTTTCTTGCATATAGTCCTAAGCAGTGTTCAGTGAGGTAGCCTGTGTCTTGGCTTGGTTGTTGCTGCTGCTGCCCTACAAGCTCACACAGATTCAGGTGCCCATGAGTATGTGTTAGTACCACATGGTTTACATTCTTGACCTCTTGGTCCCCTTCAGACAGTTTTATAATAGGATAGGCATTGTTATTATTGACATACAGAAAAGCCTGCATTTTCAAGAGGTTGAAACCGTGGCACTTGTAAGGAGTAGTGTTGGGGCTGCGTGTGCTAAGAGCGCATCGTGCTCATCGGTGGTTGGCTGATAACTTGCAGGTTGTCTTTTTCCTGCTGTAAGACATGCATTACTGCTTGGTTCTTCGTGTGTACAGCTCCCTCACAGGGTCTGTCAGACACTGAGAGAAACTTGGGTGGTTTACTTCCATGTTTTGGGATGCTTGGGATCTTGAAGCTAAGAAATAAGGAAATAGGCATAAAATCTGGGCAGTTTTAAATGTTCTAATAGCATATATCAATGATTCAGCTGTAGTTGTGGATAACAGAAGTCAGAATTTTGAGGACCCAATGTAAGAATTTTTTTAATGAAGAAACCTTTTCAAAATCGTTATATGATGTTGAATACACCAGTAAAGTAACCCACTTCCTGTGCTGCCTTTGAGGCCATTCTTAAGTTGCTCTCATTGGCTTACTTAGAACCATAGCTGAAAATGACAGAAGCCCTTGGCAACTTTATAAACTGGTTTTATCCTTATGATTGGCTCCCATCAATGCTTTGCTGTAAACCTACTTGTTTTGTTTTAGAAGTGAGTGGGCTATTGCTGCTCATGTTTGCTGCTATGGGAATGCTGGTATTTCAGAATCATTAATATGAAAAGCAAGGTATAAGTAAATGTATTTTTTGCTTCATGTTCACGTTTTCTTTTGTGGTATTGCAGTTCTTAGTCTAGTACATGATAGGTAAGTGCTATGTCACTGAGCTGTATCCCAAACTCCTTCGTGTGTCGTCTAGGCTCTCTATATGGAATTTAGTCTAATTTGTCAGAATTCTTACAAGAATCAGTGTGGTTGTGAGTGGTGTGAGTTCTACCATGCCGCAGGTAACAGCAAGTCTGCTGGAGGGTTGCTTCCTTACTCAAGGTCTGACTTTGTTTACTTTCCAGTGGAAGTAGTAGTCATGCTCATGTGAACTCTAGGATATCTGTGCGTTCTCCTTTGGATGCGGCACACGTAGATCTGCCGGAGCTGGAAACAGAGGATGCCCTGGAGCTGCAGTTCCAGCAGCTTAGTCTTCCTCAGTTCTGCATCTCCATTCTGGAGGCAGCAGTTCCTCTGCTGAGAACAGGTTAGCTGTGTCTGAAATCTCGTCCTACAGTTTGTGTTTATGTGTCTCCTGCAGCTGACTGGCTCTTTCTCTTTCCTGTTACAGTTTTTAGTATCTATTTTTACTTACCTTTCCCAAGAAATTAATAAGCCCCTCCCCTTCTTTACTTTACTAAATGTGAGTGCCATGCTGATACTCAAATAGAATATTCTCTTCTATTCATAGGTTTTTATTGTCATGAGCTTCTTCTGTATTTTAAATATGAACACTAACTATAAGATTTATGTGAAAAAAGTTAAGAAAGATAATTACGACAAGCAAAAAAAATTTGCTGTTGCTCTTTAGTCACTGTTTGAGTTACTCTACTTAACATTCATGTCTTTTAAAGAAAGATTTATTTATATTTATGTGTGTGACTGTCGGTGGTTGGTGCCCATGGAGACTAGAAAAGGGCATCAGATCCTCTTGAATGAGTAACAGGGTCATGAATCATCATGTGGTGCTGGGAACCAAACCTGGGTCCTTTTTTAAGAGCAATAAGTGCTCCTAACTACTGAACCATCTCTCTAGCCACATTTATATCTTATAAGCCAGGAAATGGTAACCAAACCCCTTAACTGGATTCCTAACCTTTATAACAATATATTTTACTGTAAAGAAACCCACAAATATTCTGGGTCACGTGTTACTCATATGTACTAAGTGTGCTTTACTAAAGAGCAGTAACAACAGTGAGAAAAATGGCTGATTTCTACCAGAGTTTATTAGTGAGGCCTGTGTTGAGTCCTGGCCTGCTCTGTCATTGATTTCATGAGCATTTCATCCTGTGTTTGTCAACAACCCACTTTCTCCTTCAGCAGTGGTAGGTAGTGTTTTGTCCTCACGTTCTCAAACGAGGAAGCGAGGGTTTAAAGTGATTTTCAGGCTGACCTAATGTCGGATGGCCAACAGCAGAGGCTTTTCAACATTTTGCAGTGTAAACAAGGAGTGGAAGCAGTAATGATTTTTATTATGTGAGTCTATATGTTCCTCCTCAGTATTGGAAATTGAACCAGGTTTTTATGTTTTGTAGGCAAGCACTCACCCCTAAACCTCCACATTTAGTAGTTGATGAACTTGTCAAGATATAAATATAAGCGAGTTTTGCCCTTGTTAGTTTAATCATCAAAAAAAAAAAAAACCTCGTATTACTAGTTAAAGTTTTAAGGTTTCTTTTGTTTTGTTTTTTCCTGCTTGGAGGTGATGGAGAGGAAAGTAGAACAAAGGTGTAAATTTGGGAAGCATTTGTGCCTTGGAGAGCCTTGTCCCCTGCCTTGCCAGAGTGGGGACTGTGGCTTCCAGGAGTGCGAGTGCACACTTTTCCCGTGCTGACTGTTCTGTGATGGAAGAGTTGAACTTTGACATCATCAAGTGGTTTTGTTTATTTGTCTGGGATAGTGGGAAGAACAGTTTTAGACCTAATGGTTTTCCATTTAACCTTTCTTTAATTTGCTGTAAAAAGTCAGATTGATAATTATAAAGCTATATCTTACACATAAAAATTTCTAAATGTTCCCTTGCCCTTTTGCAGTAAATTATTGCATAATTTGTAATTGTTCAGTATTGTAAGAGGTGCAGAGCGAGCTTGCTCCAGCTGTTAATGAAAAAATGAATGTATATCTCTGTGATTCAGGAGTTTGTTTAACTAATAATTCATTAGGAATTAACCTTTAAGATAAAGGATAGGACAGTCTTATTTGAAATTTTGCCTCACTCAGAATTTTGGAAGTGTTTTTGTTTTTGGTCTCAGCAAATAAAGGAGAGTAATGGTTTCTTTTAGGAGAGTGTTGGTTTTGTTCTTTTGAGATGGTCTGGTAATAAGGCCAAGAACAGGTTATGTAACCAAGTGCTGGCATTACAGGTGTGTACCACCATTTCTAGTTAGCACAGCATCTTTTGGAGTATTTGTGGGTAGTTATGTTTTGTTTGTTTTTTACACAGATTCTTAGGTGCCTCAGCCTGGTCTTAAACATACTACATAGCTCAAGATGACTTTGAACTTCTGATCTTCTTGCCTTTACCTCTTAAGTAATGGGATCAGAGGTATGCCTTACCATACCTGGTGTAGGCCATGCTGGAAGTAGAATCTAGGGCCTCAAGCAAGCTAGGCAACTTAGCTACATCCTCAGCATTGGATGGTATTCCTATAGTATATGATGCAGTGTGGATAGACATGTATTCTTTTAGTTACTGTGGTACAGGATTAGCTTTCTATGTGACACTTATGTGTGAAAATACTCATCTATGACAAAGTTAAAGCTTGTGGTAGTGGACAGAAGTAATTAGAATGCATTCCCTAAATTTGCTTATTTGGTTGTATATAATGTGTAACATGTTTGAAATTGCTTAAATCTATTTCACGGTATTTTTAGTTATTTCTACTCTCAATCCTCTTTTCCACTTATGAGCGCATTTGATTTGTTGTAGTGAGTTTGTGATGTCCTCATTCATCTTGCCAGCAGTTTTAAAAACATCAAAAATGGGGAAATAGGAATTTGGGAGCATGCCTAGCTAGAGGGTCCAACTGATTATCTGAAAATGGAGTGACTTTCTTTTCCCTTGCTTTTCTCCTGTCTCTATGTCTAGGCAGCAGAGAAATGATCATAAGAGTTCTGGAACTGCTTGTAGAGGACATGATGCTCATTGGACAAGCAATTTCACCCGAAATCTGGGATGATAGCAGCCTCTTTGCTATAGATGTGGTGAGAATCATCTTTTTTAGGGTATAGACTTTCTGGCAAAATACATGATAGGCTCATTTTTATGCATCTCTAAATGAATTTTTTCCTCATTGGTTTGTTTTACATTAATAGGAACAAATTGTGCAGAAAAATAAGAGGCCACTTGGGTATGATGGGTGTCACACCATCCTTTCTTTTCTATAGCAGAACTATGGTATCTAATGTAAAGATTTACCAGTTTGTATTGCTGTTTTCTGATTTTAAATTTTTTTTTATACTTTTGCTCATAGAAATTGTTAGTTTATAACAAGAGCAAAATAGTTAACTTTAATTGTTATCATATGTAAGATAGTTTGAGAATAGCAGCATTGCTATCATGGAACAATTCAGAAAACTCACTGTTTCCCAGCAGTTCTTTCTGACTTAGAGTAAATTTGAACCTTAGGACAAAAAGTTGAAATATTGTATCTTACTACTTGAAAGAATTCTTTTTTTCCTTATAATTTTAAGAAAAAATTATATTCACTCAGTTTATTTTCAAAAAAGGTAAAAATGTAACTCTGGAGCCCCTGGCAGTGGGACCAGGACTTATCCTGGTGCGTGGAATGACTTTTTGGAACACATTTCCTAGGATGGGATAACATGCTCAGCCATGGAACAGCAGGGAGGGCCTTGGTCCTGCCTCAGCTTAATGTGCCTGACTATTAACTCCCCAAGGGAGGCCTTACCCTCTCTGAGGAGTGGATGGGGTGGGAGTGGGGGAGGTGGGGAGAGGTGGGATAAGGGGAAGGAGGGGGATCTGGAGTTGGTATATAAAATGAGAAAAAAAAAACTTGTTTAAAAAAATAAATACATTTAAAAAATACCAAAAAATGTAACTCAGATTTCTCTCCCTGAAATTTCTTAAATTGATATCATTGCAAGTGAATTTTAAAGAAAAGTGTTTGATTTGCCCTAGTGTCTAGAAATACAATAGAATGTTCTGTATTGATCTTGTGACTTTGTTGAACTTGTTGATTCTGAGAAGCTTTTTTCTCTCATTGTTCCAGTTTTGGTAATTTCTTTAGGATTTTCTTTCTATGGAATCACACTGTTGGTGAATAAACAGTGTTAGGACTGTGTTATCTATGGATAAAAAGCCTCATTTCTGTTTAGTCAATTTAGATATTCTTTAGTTTCTTCTTGTGGGCCCATTGCTCTGGCTGGAACATCGAGTCCAGTTGGAGTGGATGTGCTGAGAGCCTTATTCCTCATCCTGTGGGTTGTAGTTAGTCTTTAAGGATTAGATACAGTCTGAGTTCTCCAGTTTTGTTAGGTGCTCTTAGGAAGCTGAGAAGAAGTTCTCTATATTCCTTAATTTGATTTTTTTGAACAGATGTTGGATTTTATTCTAGCTTTTTCAGTGCCTTATAGAGATGATCATTTTTTTAAAAATAGAAGTTATTTGTTTTTCTGTTTATTTTTATATTTGAGTCATGGCCTTGCTAGATATTTCAGGTTGGCCTTGAACTTGATCTTGAAGATTCCTGCTTCAGCCTCCCTAGTGCTGAGGTTATAGGTATGCATCCCCGTGCTTGGCTGGATATTACACTGTGTGTCTTGATTTTAATGCATTTGTCCTTGTAGAATGACAGTCTGTGCTAACAAGTGGCTAAGCTATCTGCAGAGCGGTCTCACCTCATTGAGGCCTATTTAAAGTTTGCTAGAAAGGGTCTGAAACAGTGGCTTCAAAGTGGAGCACTTTTGTCCTCCAGTGGACGTTTGGTGTCCGGAAGCGCTTTTATGTTGCATAGTTGGAGTGGCATCTAGCAGCTAGAAGCCAAGTCAGCTCTTCATAAGAAACACATTTTTAGCTGAAGGTATCAATAGTATCAAGAGTGAAAAACTATAGTCTTAGAGTATCCTTACATAGGTCTGGATTCTACTCAGGGTGAGATGTGGCCCCCTAGGGCTCCTATTGGATGTCTGCAGTGATTTCTGATGACTTCTACTGGTTGGCGCTCAAATCTTTATTGTCCTGTCTGCACCCTGTGATTTGTTCATGTTAAATCTCAGTGTTTAGATTTGGCCCACATGTATGCAGGTTGCATCTGTAACTCGAGTCACGCATCTCAGCATGGACCAGTGGAACGGTGTTGGCTTCCAGACCTCTTTCTGTGCATTGCTCTCGTGTGTAGTCCTTTGGCCTGTAGTGTCTAACCATCTCAGTTTCCGCATCATCTCCATCTTCTGAAACCATTGTGGCTGTCATACTCCACGGGCCTCTCTATCTGTGTTTTCTCTCTCATTGTTTTGGTTTTGGTAGTTTCTCTAGGATTTTCTTTCTGTGGAATCATACTTGCAGGCACTGCAGGGCCTTCTCTTCTTGTTTTTCTTTCCTCTGACATGACAATTTTGTACTGCTAACTGCCCAGTGTCTACTAATTTTTTCTTACTTTGTGCAGCTTTTTAGTTGTTTCTTAGGAAGAAATGTCTAGTCCTTATTGCTATTTTATGACTCAAAGCAGAGGCTTTAAATTATGCTGTTTAAGCAACTGACTTATCTGGAAGTTACCAGAGTTTTAATTGTCCAGTTATTCTACAGTATAGTCTACATCTCTCTGAGTCATTATGTGTGGACAAATGCTCTATGCTGGTTAGTTTTTGTCAACTTGACACAAACTAGAGTCACCTGGGAAGAGGACCTTAGTTGAAGAATTGCTGCCATTAGATTGGCCTGTGGGTATCAATGGGAATTTTCTTAACTGCTGACTAATTTAGGAGAGTTTAGCACACTGGGGCCAGTGCCATCAGGTGGGCCTGGGCCATATCAGAAAAGTAGCCGAACAAGATAGAGGAAGGAAGCCAGCAGGCAGAGTTCTTCTGTGGTCTGTACTTGAGTTCCTGTCTCTGGGTTCCTGCCTGAGTTTCTGGTTGACTTCCCACGGTGATGGACTGTGATATGCGAGTGTAAGCCAAATAAACTCTTTCTTCCCCCAAGTTGGTTTGGTCAGTGATTTATCACAGCAGAAGGAAGCAAGCTAGGGCAGATGTTTGTTCTCCACTCTGTGTTTCCTTTGGTAGATAAGCTCAGAAATACACAGTAGCTCCAGGAGTGCTGTATTATAACATGACATTCAGGAGGTCTGTAAACTACCAAAGTTTGGTTGTTTTTGGTGCTAGAGTTGGAACCCAGGGCCTGTTGCACAAGAATTTTGCCACTGAAACACATCCTCAGCCCTTAATGTATCCTTAGTAATTAGAAACTATAACTTTTTTGACATTTTAGTGTAGCATAATTCCTTTGTCATTTATATCTTTTATTTTACAATTATCTGATAAACATTTTTTCGAAAGAATGATATTGTCTCTTTTGTTGATATCAATTAGTAATGTCTGTTCTTTTAATTTTTCTTCCTTTCTTTTTGTTTACCCTGTTAGGGAAATATTATAATAATACATTAGTCATAGAAAATATATATTGCTTTTAAGATAAATTATTAAATGTTTTGTAAATGTTGGGGATCAAACCTAGGGCCTTGCATGTGCTGGGCATATTCTTTCCACCTAGCTGTATCCCCAGCCCATGCGATGACTTATAGTTACTGAATTTTCTTTGTTATTATGATTATGTCTGTCTATATTTAATTAAGGTCTGTTTGGGCTGTTAGAAAATGGGCTGTTAGTAACCCTTCGCAATAGAAGTCAGAACACAAGTAAAATACATATAATGCAGATATTTACATAATAAATACTTGTATATTAATAATCTTTCTGATGCTATAATGAATACTTGATTTAACTTGTCAAGTGAAAAGGTTATTTAGACTTACAGTTTTGGAGCTTACAGTTTAAGAATGAGTGGACCTAGTTGCTTTGGGTTCAGGTAGGGGTGTGTGTGTGTGATAGCAGTGGTGGTCTTTGTATGATGTTAATTTGCATACCGCATGACCAGAAAGCAGAAAGAAAGGGAAAGAGGCTAAGGCTTATTTGGTCCTCTTCAAATGAAAGCCCCGGGGACTTAAGGATATTCCACCAGGCTCTCCCTCCTGATAGCTTCACCCTGGAGACCAAGCCTTTAGCACTTAGACCTTGGAGGCGGTTAAGCTTCTAACTATAACAGCACCACGTATACACATACCTCTGGTGTTATTTTTTATGATACATGTGCCTTGAAGAGATAGATAAATGGCGTACAGGTTCAGTTTCCGTGAATAGTTTCGTTTTTGAGAGAGTCTCGTGTATTCTAGGCTAGCCGCCCCACTAGCTGTGTAGCAAAAGATGATCCTGAACTTCTGATCCTCTTGTCTCCATTTCCCAAATGCTTGGATTGCAAGCATGAGAGACCTTCCCAAGGCAGTAATTTAGAGCTTCTTGCATACTGAACAATCATACAACCAACTGAACTACACCTCTAGTCCTGATAAAATAATTCTTCATCTTCGTTTTTCTTTAAAGTTATTCTCCTTCATAGTACTTTTTAAAAAAAGGAGATTTTTTTCCCTCCCACATATTGAAGGTTTTCAGCAAGTGATTTTTATTCTTAGAAATGTGAGGAATGGATTATCAGTTTTTGCTAAAATTAACTTGAAGATGCTTGGCCAGAAGAACATTTATCTGTGAAAGTTAGTCATTCACTTTTTGCTTTTGGTTGCTGATCTTTGGTGACTCAGTGATTTTTTTTTTTTCTTACTATAAAGGTTAAATCTGTTATACAAGTACCAGTTGGTAGGTAAGAAATGCTAGGTCAAATATCAGTACTTGAAATTATACACAATTTACTTAAGAATAAATACCTCCTTGGTAAAAGCTGTTTTCTTCAGTGTTATATTAAAGGAAGAAAAAAACTGAAATTTCTTTTTGTTCCTATTTTGGCCAAATTTAAGGTGAAAGATAGAATATTGTTGTTAAGTCATTAAAGGAGTACCACAAAATATTGTTATCAATTTAGAAATTAAATACTTAAGGGTATATAATCATATTTCAAGATAATTCTAAATAGTTCAGTCGTGTCTAACATTCTGTAATTCAGTTTTGTTAAGCACCATATAATGAATCTTTCTCTAGAATTGAATACCTTTATTCATTTGAAGTAAATAAGAGAAAACTATTTTTGTTAAAAGAGAAAATTTATTGCTAAGCATTTGCCAAAATTAGATTTTTTTCCAGAGTACCTCATTCTACCTTGCATACAAAATCAGGTCTGCATTTTTCCTTGCACACATGGCAATTAGGTGGAGGAGCTGTGGGCTGTGCCTTTCTCTCAGGTCATGTCGGCCTCCTCCTGTTGTCCCTCGTTTCTGTTTCATTTCAGTCCCTGGGTCCCTTCACTGTAGCTCACTGGCAAGCCGTCCTTTTTCATCTTCGTGTCTCAGTGCTTCTAAGTTCCCAAGTGATTTGCAGTGAGTGTGCAGTGTGCTTAGTCTGCAGGCGGTTTTCCATTTGAGCTTTTATGTGTACTGTGTTGGGAGTAAGACTCTTTATGCTTTATACATATACCTTTCAATGCGAAAGGTTCACTGTCCTGGCTAAGTGGTAAGTTTCGTGGAAATTTATAATAAAATATTTTCCTCTTAAAACAACATTGCTACTTGAGAAGAAAGTTGACATAATTTGACAGTTTTTTTTAGTTTGTTGGCTTCTGTTTTATTATTTAATAACATTTGGATCAGTTTGAGGATACAGCTGTTAAATTACATCCTCACCCCGTAACACTTGCCATTGTATGCAGCACATATTCAGACACGCATTAGAAGCAAGGTCCATATGTATGTGTGCTCCAGTTTGGAATGTTAGCCAGTGGGAACAGGGAGGAGTTTATAGCCCATTAAGCTTTTGTGTTTTATTGTTTTTGTTATCATTAGTTAGGACTTTTCGCTCAATACTCAAGCACTGGTAGCTTTTCATTACAACGTCAACACATTTGTCATTCCTTTGTGTTTTTATTATTATCATATAGATGATGGTCATTTGGTTGAGTGGCATAAATTTTTGTGTTGGATTGTTAATGATAGTATTTTTTTATTAAATTTTTCTTATACATTTTACATACCAACCACAGATCCCCCTCTCCTCCCTCCTCCCGCTCACCCACCCCCTGCTTTCTCCCCACCCACCCACACCCTATCCCTTCTCAGCCTGGTACATTGAGTTGAGGCAGGACCAAGGCCCTCCTTCCTGCATCAAGGGGGAGCAAGGTGTCCAACCATAGGTAATGGGATCCAGAAAGCCGGCTCATGCACCAGGGTTAGATCCTGATCACACTGCCAGGGGCCCATAAAACAGACCCATCTACACAACTGTTTCCCGTATGCAGAGGGTCTAATATTTTAACAATAATATTTTATTTGTTCTCAATGATATTTACATGCAAAATTGATCGTTTTGTTTAGTTTTATCTTGTTTGAATGTTTTCAGAAAGAGAAACTGCTCCAGGTATTGGGATCCCTTGGAGAAACCATATGTTACCGTAAAACCAGCTTTAACTTGGAGCAAGCTGAGGCTCTGCTTGTGCACCACAGGATGGCTTTCGTCAGCATTACACTGTTCACAGTTCGACTGTTGCAAATCCTTCTCCCCGTTGAAAAGGTAAGGGAGATAAGGCTGGATGCTTGTACTGAACATTGTAAATAAGTGACTATTTAATGGTGTGAAGATGTTCTGCTTTAGAATGTTTTCAAAAGATATATGATATAGCACTGCTTCCTGCATGGCTTGACCCTGGGAACCTGAGAAGAAAATGAAAATAGACCAACACACAGACCCATGTACAGAAAAGCCAGGATCAAGTGGGCTGTGTGCTCTGATGGAGACACACCACCACCTACAGAAACCCAGAAACTAAGCCTATTTATTCTATACATATCAATCAAGGAGATGGGTTTATTGTATGCAGCTGAATAAGGAGGTAAATTTAGCTAATCTTGCTCGGAGGTCTCTGTCTCAGTTACTATTCTATTGTTGTGAAGAGACATCATGACTAAGGCAGCATATACAAGAAAGCATTTAATTTGGGGTTTGCTTACAGTTTCAGAGGCTGAGTCCATGACCATTATATCAGCGAATAGGGCAGGCAGGCAGGCAGGAATGGCAGTAGAGCTGTAGCTGAGATCCACCAGCAGCAGGCAGAGAGAGAGGAAGAGAGAGAGAGAGAGACAGAGATAGAGAGACAGAGACAGACACTGAACTGGGCATGGCTTGGCATTTTGACACCTCACACCCTACCTACCCTCATTGACACAATTCCTTCCACAAGGCCACACCTTCTAATCCTTCCTAAACAGTCCATCAACTGGAAGCCAAACAATTAAATATGTGTTATATGATATTAAAATATCATACAACATGTATGAGCCTATGGGGACCATTCAGACCACCACAGTCTCTGTAGGGGAGCAGTCTCAGCTTGCAGTCATACTGGAGGAGGAAGCTGTGCTTGGTAATTTCTGCATATAGTGCACATGGATCAGTAGAAGGCTTTGCCGATTCCCTCTGAGTTTCCCCTGGGGATGGTTTGGCCACGCCCAGTGTGGCTGAGGCATTGGGATCCTAGACATGGCTATGCCCATGTGAGTAATACACATTCACTCAGGAAATCATCTGCCCCTCACACATTCGCCCAAGGCTTCCTCTCCTCCTCACAACTCCCCCTTTTTTCTTTCTTTCTTTCTTTTTTTAAAAATTTCTTTTAGTTTTGGTGTTTTCGAGACAGGGTTCCTCTGTGTAGTTTTGGTGCCTGTCTTGGATCTCGTTGCCCTCAAACTCAGTGAGATCCACCTGACTCTGCCTCCCAAGTGCTGGGATTAAAGACGTGGGCCACCACCACCTGACTTCTTTTTTATTTCTTAAATGCTACTGTTTCAGCCGCAGTTTTTGTGATCTCTGGAACCTGGCTAAGGAGAGAAAACATGGAGGCCTCTGGCCTGGGTGATTTGTGTTTATTCTGCTCAAAAACTAGGAAAGCTTGAAAATCAGTAAGCTCTTTCCCTTGAAGCAGGCCTCTCTCAGGGCTGCTTTTAAGATCGCTGCTACGAGCAGCTGCTGCTGGCCTAGTCCATCAAGTGGAAGAGACAGAGCTGTTTCCTGAGGTGGTGCCCAGCCTGCCCTGTAGTGGCCAGTGCCCTACTATCAAGGAGTTCCCATCCAAGAGGCATATGTTACCTCAGACTCTGGCCTTGCAGACAAGGGCTCCGTAGCCTAGGGTGGGGAGGCTGGTTCAGTTGTCCTGCTTTAGCTCAGGGGCAAGAGCAGCTTGCTTTTGCCAGAGATCAAGCTGAAACACAAGAGTCCACTGCCCCTGACCACTTTTATACCTGAGGGAAAAAAAAGCCTAGACAAAGATCTGGGCAGGTTGTCTGGAAGTCCAGGAACTATTGCAGTGTGGGCAGGTCAATGGTGACTGTAACATGAATTTTAAAAGGTCTCATTAATAAAAGAAACACAGAGCCAGATATTGGGGTGAAAGCCGAAAGATCAGAGAAGCAGAAAGAAGCCAGCCATGTTCTTCCTGCTAGGAAATCTCAGAAGAGAGAGCTACTTCCTGTATACTCACGCCTATATCCTTTCTGTGCCCTGCCATCTTACTTCCTCCTTCTGCCCAGCTCTATCACTTCCTGCCTGTCTGTACAGACCTTCAGACTTCTATGGTTAACTAGTGCTGGGATTAAAGGCGTGTGCCACCATGCCTGGCTCTGTTCCCAGTGTGGCCTTGAACTCACAGAGATCTGGATAAATTTCTGCCTCCTGAATGCTAGGATTAAGGGCATGTGCTACCATTGCCAGACCTCTATGTTTAATACAGTGGCTGGCTTTTTCCTCTAATCCCCAGATAAGCTTTAGTGGGGTGCACAAATAAAATATCACCACAGGTGACTAACTATAAAGTGGTTTGCTACAAACTTGTGGAACTCTAAAAACCTAAAGAATCGAGATGAGTATACTCCATTTCAACAGCCAATTCATAAGGAAAATACTGCCAGTAAAATCTCTGTCAGAGAACTAAAATATAACTTCAAAGCATGAGCATAACTGCCTCTTCCTGGGTTCCACCTGTCCCATGTTTTACACCTAGCACTTAGCCATGCACTCATTCTCTCTCTCTCCCCCTCCCTCCTTCCTCCCTCTCTCCCTCTTTATCTTCCCACACTTCTCTCAGACCTACGTAACTTGGTCCTGGAAACCTGATTGGGGTGACCAAGGAATGAAGATAGGACAGACACACAGACACGTGGATAGACGAGCTGGGTTTGGGTGGGCTGTCCACTGTGACAGACACTGACACCAACAGCCACCCTGAGACTCAGCATGAGAAGGTGGTTTATTGTGTACAGTTGGACAAGGCGGTGGTCTAGCTAGTCTGGGCAGGAGATCTATCTGTAGGGGAGCAGTCTCAGGCTGTAGTCATCCAAGAGGAAGCTGTGGTTGCTACTGTCTGCACGCTAGTCAGTCTTTCCTAAATGCTCATACTTGGACCAGAGGAAGGCTTTGCCAGTTCCCTGGGCCTGACTGGGGAAGGCTTTGCCATTCCCATGGATCTGAGACATTGGGGTCCTTGACATGACTGTGCCCCTGACAACATACACATTCACTCAGGACTTCATCCCCACCTTACCAGTTTACTCCTGGTTTCTCCACCCTCACAATGGAGTGATTTTAAGGGAGACATAGAAAGTGACTAGTACCTTGAACAGTTTTGGCAAATCATTTGATAGAAAGAGATTTTTAAAATTTCATAATTCTTTTTGCATATGTTAAATTTATTTGATTTTTCTACACTTGTTTGTATATTCCTTCATTTGTTTATTTAATCAACATTTAACTCATTGCCTTTGGCTAGTAGTATTAGAAACTGGATGTAGAACTAATTAAGTTAGAATTGGTCTCATAGAACTTAGTCTTGTCTAAAGCTTGCTGTTATTAATATATTTATTTACATGCTTGACTTGCCTAAGTTCATTATAAAACAGATTTATTTTGTGTGTGTTTTATCTGCATGTATGTATGCAGATCCCCTGGAGTAGGAGTTATAGATGGTTATGAGCTGCCATGTAGGTGCCAGGAATTGAACCTTGGTCCTCTGTAAGAGCAGCAAGTGCTCTTGTTCAGTGAACCTCTCTTCAGCTCCTGGTTTCATTTCTTTAATAAGTTTGGGGTCACATGAAGGGCAGTGATCATGTTTTCAATTCGAATTCATTTTACTCTATTATTTTTACTTTTACTAAGCATACAGCAAGCCTTAAAAATACCTCATGTATATAGGGAGACTGAAACACATATCTATTTAACTGATAGACCTTTTAATTGAATGGCTGTCAGTACAAATATACCCATGCTCTCCCCTCTGCAAGTAAGTGGTATAGCTCTTGATGCTTGTCATTCCTGGCAGGGTTAGCTGCTGTTTCTGTTCAACTGGGTAGAGTTTGTTACTTATACTTATTCCCAGAATTCCTTGGCACATGTAATATATAGTTTCCAGCCTTTCAGAAATTACATCCTTGTTGCACATGCTAATGCCATCTATTTTCTCTCACTTTGACTTTTCAGAATAGATAAGCAGCACCTTAGCATCCAGGGATTGATCAAGTTCGTTTCTTAATATTGTTCTTTTTTTTTATACATACTGTACTTTCAGTTGCATATTCTAGCTTAATAACTTCTGTGATTTATTTATTTACTTATTTTTGGATAACACACACATATCTTGAATGTTTTCTTTTCCGCTTGCCTCCTTTTACCAGCAGTATAATTACTTGATATTATTTATTTTGTCAGTTTACCAAAAGAATTAAAAAAATGCATATTTGGTAGTATTAAATATCCTGATGTTTAGGGACTAGAGAGATGGCTTAGGGCTTAAGAGCCCTGACTGCTTTTGCAGAGGACTTGAGTAACTTCCCAGCACCCATGCTGGGCAGCACACAAGCACCTGTAACTTTACTGCCAAAGTTATGACAGGACTCTGTGGGTACCAGCATGCATGTGTATTTACATGTGCACACAGACACACATAAATAAAAATAAAATCTTAAAAATCCTAATTTTTGACTCATATGGTTGATATTTGATATATGGCTCTTTGTTTTAGTATCTAAGCTATATTGATGGTTTAAGCTAATTCTATGAATTCACGTTTTAGTATGTCTTTTGAAAGTTCTTTGTGATTGACATATTCTTTTGCAGAGCTACTTTTCTACCCTTGATGTTATTAAGCCTTCTTCTGTCCTAGTCTTTAGTTCTTTTTAAAAATCTACTTTTCTATTTTACCTAATCCTTTCTTTTTAAAACTTTGGTCTTTTTATTTGGAATCTAAAATAATCTCTCAGAGAACATTTTAATATACAAAGAAGGATAAAAATTTTCTTATGATTTCATATTAGTTTGAGGTTTTCCTTTTTTCCTTTACTATCAAATTGAGAGTATCTATAAAAATTATGCTTTTATGATTCCTTATTATCTTATACACATTTCCACTTAATTAGGCACTTCGTAAATTTTGATGGCTACTAATATTTTTGCCATAAAAATGTTCCATAATTTATAAAGACATTCTTTTGGAAATTAAATATAGAATTTTTTTTAAATGTTGTAAGGAGTAACACTATGCCAAGCATATGTCTACATGCATTTACTCATATTTTGAATTAAGTCTGTATTGCATTACTGGATCAAAATGAGCATCTAAAACATGTTTTTATTATAGGTATATTAAAAAATCTTGCAGTTCCACAAATTTTATCATAGGTGAAAAAATAGTACACAGAAAGTATAATTGTGATCTTATATGTGGGAAAATTATTAAAAAGAAGTACTTTTGAGAAGTTGAAAAATGTTGGAAGTGCCTTAAGTCAGTATTTCTTCTATTTATGGCTAAACACTACTTCTGAAATAATGAAGTATGATAGCTTAGTTAGGTCATTTAAAATTAAAATTTTTTAGGAGTCAAAAACCCATATTCTATAAAGGCTTTGTTTTTAGGTAACTTTTTGTTATATCAGACAAGTATGTAGATGAATGTATTTCAGCCTAGTGACCCCCTCCTTGACTAGACAGAACATTACCAGCCTGCCCCAGGTTCTTCCTGTGCGTTACCCACCCTTGTCCTCTCAACTAAACTCCTCCAGGAAGGACTTCTCTCTGCTGACCAGTTTGTCTGCTTTGAAGGTCAGGTGATGGAACTGTGAAGTTTTGCTCAACTTCTTGTCTTTGGAGCTTTACCACCTTTGCTACTTGTTGAAGCAACTTGTTAATTTTCATTGCGAAATAGAATAACACTTGTTGTTTATTGTGTGTGTGTGTGTCTGTGGGTACATGTGCCATAGAAGTCAGAGTACTGCTTGTGGGAACTGGCTCTCTCCTCTACACTGTGGGTCCTGAGGGTTGAACTCGGGTAGACAGGCGTGGTGGCAGGTGACTTTACATACTGAGCTGTCTCAGTGGCCCTGACTATATTTTTACATGTAAGGTTATATCTCGGAATTTGATTGTTAATGATAAAATGTTGCACATCACTCATGTACAGGTATTTTATAGTGTAGTTATTAAAAACAAAAAAAGCAGGCCTACTTAAGTGAAAGTGTGTCAGTTAATGCATTAACAATAACCTCAGAGGGCACCAGTATGCATCAATATCTCATTTGGAAATGTAAACAAAGCAAGATCCTCTTGGATTAGTTTAACCAAGAACAGGTCTAAATCTGAATTCTCCACGTCTTTCTGTGCCCTCTGCCTGTCTGTGGTTTGCAGTTACTGGCCTGTCCATAATCTGTCCCTTGTGTGTGTCAGTGTCTGTGTGTGTGTGGATGTGTCTGTGTGTATCTATGTCTGATGTTTGCCATGCCTGTCCTAACAAAGGGCTTTTCTCTGTATTTATTGAACACTTCAGGAAACATAGCATGGGAAAGGAAAAGAATTCTTTACAGAAATCTTTAACAGAATTTTACAAGAGAATAAATAACTGACCCCATGTAGCACTCAGCACTGCAAACAGTTGTTGTCAAGCTATATTCACAGATTGCTTTTAATATTTATAGTGAATATTTGTTTTAAGGTTGCTTCTAACCTATTGGTTGCTTTCAGCAAATGATCACCACAACACATAGACATTGTTCTGGGTCAGAAGCATGCAAGAGTGTGAGTTTAAGACCTCAACTGTATTTAGCTTAGTGTGTACAAACTAATTGCATGGGAAGTGCAAGGCATAGTAAGGTGGTTCCTTGTTCAAGGCAGGTTAAACTTAAACAGGCTGAGTACACAGTAGGATAGCAGGTTAAGTTCACAGTCTTAACTGATTTCAAGGTAAATTTATTAGCCTATGGCAATGTCTAGAAAGTTTAGTTTTTTTGGAGTCAAGGGACATTTTCAGAAAAATGTATTACCACAGAATGCATAGGAGGAATCATGGCAACCAGAGAACTACTTGCTGTGCCTTTTCATTGTCCTTAGTTATTAACCATTTTTAGTTTTGTTCCTAGAGTTTTGTGGAGAATATAGTCTCAATTCTATTTTCTAGTAATATTAACACATACAATATATTGCCAGGTCATTTTGGAAAAAATAAAACTTGACATTTAAAACATACATTTTGCTTTGTGAAAAATTAAAATGTGGAACCCTAGTACTGACCTTGGTTCTCATGAACTACTCTACTTGTGATTTTTAAAGCCATCTACTTGTTTACACTCCTCAGATTAATGTTTCCGTACAAGACCTATCGATTACCTGAACTGCAAGCTCATGCATGTGTATGTGTAGATAGTGTGTGTATAATATATCCAGTGTCCTTTGTTTTTTGTTGTTGTTGTTGAACATAGATATTTTTCATTGTTTTTCTGAAGATAAATCAGTATCTGTAATTTTTGGTAGTATTTGTGTTTTTAACTTAAAACTTCACTAGATCAGTTTCAGACACTGCAGGAAATTGTAATTAATGGTAATTAATGTGTTTATAGGGTACTTGGTTATATTTTCTTTAATTAAGTACTTTAAAATGGCATCTAAACAGATCCTCTTCCATTGCTCCTCATAGCTCCATTGTGTATAAACATTAAGTTTTGCTGCCCTCTGCCTGTGAGGAGCCACCAACAACTGGAGGGGAATTTGATTCCTGAAACTTGTCATGTTTACAGAGGTTTTTCCTTTGAAATTGCTATGCTTTGATTGTAAATAACTTCGAAGAGTATTCATATTTGGTTAAAATGTTGGTTATCTTGTGTGAACTAAATTGGGAAATAAAATGAAGGTTATTTCATTTGGGTAAATATGTGTGTGTATGATGGGGGAGGCAGGGTGGTGGGAGGGCTGGAAATACTAGCCTTGAACCAGAAAATGCAGAATCCAAGTGTATTCTAGGAATATACTTGTATTATTCTCAGCTTGCAATCAGAAGTAAAAGTAAGGAGGACTTCATACACCAAGTCCTCTGGCCGTTTAATGACGTGTGTCAGGTCTTGTGATTGATGCTGCTGAGTGAGTGATTCAGAGCAGTACACGTTGAAGTTTAATGTGCAAACAGATCTCCTTGAAATCTTGTCATCTCTATCTTCCATATTCTGAGTCATCAGGGTAGGACCTGAGGAGCTACATTTCAAGCCCCCCACCCACTACACTATTGCTGGGGACACAGGGCCTTGTGCTTGCTAGGCAAGAACTTTACTTCTGAGCTAAATCCTTAACCTGGAGGTCTCCTTTTCTTACAGAATCTTAGATAATGCTGTACCATGCAAGAATTAAATTTAGGATTTTAGCACAGTGTTTTGAATTGTTGGTGTAATAGAATTTCAGATACAAATATGCAGAGTGAAAAGGTCAGAATTCCTCCTTGAGGAGAAAAGGGGAAACGAAGGAAATGAATATTTATCAACTACTGTTGTCTTAGGGTTCCTGTTACTGTGAAGAGACACTGTGACTATGGCAGTTCTTATTAAGGAAAGCATTTAATTGGGGTGGCTTACAATACAGAGGGTTAGTCCATTGTCATCATGGCAGGAAGTATGGCAGCATGCAGGTAGACATAGTGCTGGAGAAGGAGCTGAGAGTTCTATGTTTGGATTAGTAGGCAGCAGGAAGAGAGAATGACACTGGGCCAGACTTGAGCGTTTACAACCTTAAAGCCTGTCCCCAGTGACACACTTCCTCCAACAAGACCATACCTACTATAACAAGGTGACACCTCCTAATAATGCCACTCCCTATGAGTCTATGGGGACCATTTTCATTCAAATCACCACAACTATGTAGTGTGTTCTTTGCTTAATGCTTAATCCATACCCAGCTATTATTTCCCTCACTAGAATTGGGCATTACTCTTTTAAACTAAAATGTAGTTACTATGGAGTTAGACCCTCTAGGTTATATTATTTCACTACAGTGTGTCCAAGTCACCAATTCTCCTTCACTTATTCCTCTTTATTTTCTTCATTCTTTCAAATGTAGAAGACTAACCTCATAAAATATCCTCCTTTATATGGTCTTTAAATGTGATTTACTTGTTTATATTTCCAGGCAAGACATACATACATCATATCATATGGTTCATATTATCTAAATCTTATAGATCTCTAGTGTTCCATTTTGATACCTTCACTTGGATAGTGGTATCCCACTCCTCACCTCAGACCTAATTCTTTGCTTCATAAGTGTTTTCTCCCCATAGGCTTTGTTATTTCAATAAATAGTATTTTCATTTTTCATTTGTTAATTTCTTCGGCAAAAGTTCCAGTCCTTTAGTAGCATTTCTCCAGTGGAAAGTGTCTGAGTTGAACCCAGTGTCCTGTTTGAGCAATGGTACTGCAGTAAACTCTTCATTGGTTTCTCTATTTTTACCCTTGTGTTTTACCCTTTATTCTTTGCAGACTAGTCTCAATCCTTGCTTGTGTCCTGTCAAGGGTGTAGCAGGAATCTTAGATGGTCTTATTAATAAAATCAAACCTGGAGCCAGGTATTGGGGTGAATGCTAGAAGATCAGAGAAGCAGAACAAGCCACAGCTACCTCACTTCACCATTTCCTCAGCTGGTCCTGTTTCCTCAGACTGGAAGCCTCTGAGTCCTCATCCAGAATGAATCTCAGCTGAACTGCTGCTCAAAAGCCTGAAAGCTTAACCAGCCAAAATGCTTCTAGTTTCTGGTCTTCACGCCTTATATATCTTTCTGCCTTCTACCATCACTCCCTGGGATTAAAGGCTCACTTCTTGGGATTTAAGGCATGTGTCACCGTGCCTGGCTGTTTCCAATGTGGCCTTGAACTCACAGAGATCCAGAGGGATTTCTGCCTCTGGAATGCTAGGATTAAAGGCATGTGCTACCACTGCCTGTCCTCTATGTTTAATATTGTGGTTGTTCTCTTCTCTGACCCCAGATAAGTTTATTAGCATGCACAATATTTTGGGGAGCATAGTACCACCACACAAGGGCTTCCATCTGTGAGCAAGTCCTTAAGGAAAATCAAAGCCTTAATTGATCAGGTTCATCTCTCCCTATCTTCACCCCTCAGCACTCTTTCTAATGGCCTACTTGAAGCTTGTGTACTTACTGTTCCCTTTGCTGTGACTGCTTTACCCCAGATACCTGTATTTCCTGACTGTCCAGGTCCTTTATTGTGCAGGCACATCTGGGAAGATGGAGCCTTAGTTGAAGAATTGCCTCCATCAGATTGGCTTGTGGGAAGTCTGAGGGGCATTTTCTTGATTGATGATTTTTGTGGGAGGGCCTGGTCCAAAGTGGACCATGCCATCTTTGGACAGGTGGTTCTGGGGTGTATAGAAAGGAAACTGAGCAAGCCATGGAAAGCAGGCCAGTAAGCTGTATTTCTCTGTGGTCTCTGCTTTACTTCCTGCCTTCAGGTTCTTGGCTTGAGTTCCTCCCTGGGTTTCTTTGGTGATGGTTTGTAACTGGTAAGCCAGATAAACCCTTTCTTCTCTAAATTGGATTTGGTCATAATGTTTATCACAGCAACAGAAAGCACACTAGGACACTCTGATGTCACCTTACAGAGAGGTTGTACTGCTTCAAATAGTAGCCCTTCTTGTCCATTCCATTTCACTTTTCTCTATCTTTCCCATCCTGGTTTAAAAGTTTTTACTAGTATTCATAGCTAAATCTGACATTGTACGGATGCAGTATTTACTCTCTGCCTTCCTCAGTGGAATGTCGACTTCACAAGGGCAGAGATTTTGTTTTGCGTTTGCTGTGTTCCCAGGATCTGTACAGTGCCCATTGTACACAGGAACAGAGGGGAGTTAATAGATGTTGATTGAATTGTAGGTGAGCAGGTATGGGGTTTTTCTCTCTTTCTTTTTTAGTAGGAGAGTTACTCACAAAACAGTGAACATTCTCTTGACTTTCTAATAGCTTCTTTCTTATGCATTTAAGCTTTTCAGTGATTTTAAACTAAATTTGATTCCATCTTTTGATCTTCATTTTTTATTTGTAAACTATTTTCAGGGCCTTGTTGCTTAATTGATGAAGTATTTATCTAAATTGTTCTATTATTAATAAAAACTCAGGAGTTTTTATTAATATTAGGGTAAAAACCTGATAGATCAAGAAATCAGCAGAGGCATGGCGAGCTGACCCTCTCTCCATGCTTCCCAGATCGAAAAGACCTGTGAATCCTTCTAAGCCCCTCTGAACTCTTTCCTGTGCCTCTCTATTGTAGTGTATCCTGGGTCCTCCAAAATCTCTGTGGCTAATTCCTGTCAGCTAGTCATTGACTTCACCCCCTGATTCAAGGGTAATTTTACTAACAGTCTCAGATTGTCACATATGAACAAATACCCATCAACAAATTGATCCACCTCTTAATATTAGACTTTTAGGCAGTTGATGATTATTGTTAAAATAGGACAGCCATGAAATAAATCATGATTAAATCCAGTAAAAATGACAATATTTCAGCCATACTACTGAGCCTGTTGAACGATTTTTCTTTAACTTTGACTTAACCACATTTCATTTCTTTAGTTAATACTTAGAATCTTACCACAAAACTAGAATCATTAAAAATCAGTTATACAGTAGCATGCCAGCTAAGCCTTTTCATTTTCACAATCCTCTTCAAGCTGGTGTATTACCTACTTTTCAGGAGTGGCTCTGTGCAACATTTATTCGCCTCCTGAAATTCATTTAGCACCCTTTGAAGATATTTTAAAATTTATGAGCCGGAATGTAGCCATTATGAGACCATTAGTTCTGCTCCTTGTGAACTGCCTGTTTTTTCTTTATGGTTCTTAGTTGTTCTTTTGCAGAGCTGCCAGCTTAAGTTGTCCTGGGATCAAGAAAAATGTGCCTTGGCAGTTCGTGTTCCTGGAGTTGTATCCATGTCAGTGGATGCCCACACGCTCTGGAAGAGAATTTGACATTGCTGCTGCCGTTGTTGCTGTTATAGCAGTGGTGGCCACCGCTGCTACTGTTTTTGGGATTACCATTTCATAATTGGTTACTACTGCTAGCACAGTGGAGACCCTGACAGCAAAAGTAGCTACCACAGTTAGTTAATCTTCCATTCTATTGGGCATAATAAATTTAATTTAATAGTTATATACATTTCAATTGGCTTTGAAAATTATAAATTTATAAACTCAAGTTCCATTTACTTTTGGGATACCATCTTACAAGGACTCCAGTTTTCAGTAAGGCTCATTAAGGAAGGGAATGGCTCAGTTGCCTTTAGCCTACTGGCTATGGGTGGATTAGGACTTCTGTTGGTCTTTTCTGTATCAAACACACAGATTGCAAGCCCAGTGCCACTTTGAGATCTTTGGCAGCAGTTAACTATGCAGCTCACACACAATTGAGCCTGTATGATAATGAATATTCAGAGACAGGTAATACCTGGGGGGCGCTCACCAACCTAAGACAGAGCACCTGTGTAGCCTTGGCAGGCGTCTCTATGACGGATAAGGTGACCTGCTGATGTCCCATGCAGCCTAAGTCAGAAGCTCATTTTTTAGTAAAAGGGGGACCTGTAGGGCCCTGGCCCCGTTTTGGGTAACTGTTGCCTTGCTTGCTGACCTTGACCTTGATATCCTCCCTATGCTAATTCCCTGCCGGGTTCCACCCTCCTGAATGCTTAAGGGAAATTCCTTGTCTCTGTATCCTGCATAATGGGCGTTAACAGCTTAGATGCAAGATTGTAAAACATCTGTAGCAAGCTTCTGCCCTCTGGGGTTCTCCCATTGTGCTGTAAGCCTATATTTAAGACCTCCTCCCTCCTTCAATAAACGGCATTCGGCATTAAAAAAAAAAAAAAAAAAAAAGAATATAGAAAGCATTCAACATTGTGTAAAACCCTGTAACAATGCAGTATTTTTTCCTTTTGTTCTTTTTCTGTTGTAGAATATTATTTTAAGGTGTGTTACTTTTGTTTATGTTGCATTTATTTAACTCTGTGAAGCTGTGATACTGTGTTTGTCTAAAACACCTGATGGTCTAATAAAGAACTAAATGGCCAATAAAAAAAACAAATAAAAAAATCAGTTATTTTAAATCCATTGATTTTGGTTATGAAATATATCTTAGTATAAAGCAACACAATAGGTCTGTCTTCTGTAAGTTTTCTGGAACTATTTGAAATATGTGGGCTTGAATTAGTGTTTTATCTTGTGTAGTTAGTAAGCCCTGCATTGCATGCTTATTTATGTCAGAGAAAATGTTTCTGTCCTCAGGAGTGTCTTAGCTTCATGCTTCATAGCAGAGGTGTAAACAAAGGGCAGCTCCCAGAGGAAGAACAGTTTGATCCATCAGGAGGAAGGTATTCAATCTTCCAGCCTGAGACAAAGAGTCCATATTTGGACTTCAGACATTTTGGGCAGAGAGAAATTGTATTGAATAAAACACAGACGTAGATGATATGTTGATATATTGGAAAATACAATTTTGTTGTGAAAAAGCATAGATTCTTGGTAGAGAATATGGAAGATAGACTCAACTAACATTATATTTTACAGTATGTTTCTAAAAAAGCATTGTAGAAAATATTTAACTTTTTTTCTTTTTTTCAATCAAGGCGAGTGAATTTTTGCCAGAGCCCATGTCAGCAGCATTGTTCCTTGTCTCTTTGGACATGCCTATTTCTTTGGAATATCCAGAGATTCACGACACTGTTGTGGCTTATTTGGAACAGCTGGATTCTGAAAACTACAGCATTTATAAACGAACTGCAGAGGCTGTTTATTCAATTGAATGTACCTGTAACTTTCTATCTGACGTGGGGAAAGAGGTAAAATGTTTTGTAAATATCTCTTAAGTCTTTTTGGTGAAGTGTTTAGAAAATCTAACCTACACTGTTCCAACTGATAGGCATACAACAAGTAAATTGCTAGATGTGAGATACATTTTTGTTGAGTGGGCCTGTAGTCTGATTACAATAAGGATATAATTTGTACAAAAGCAACACAGAAACTTTAGTGTACTGAATAGTGTGTATTCATAGAATTAGCAGTTTCAGAAAGCCATAGCTCTGTTTTACTATATGGGAATTGAGTGATGATAGATTTAATTAGAATTATGATAGCTATGTTAATGCATACTTATATACTTGTAGATACAATTTTGTTTTAATTTTTTTATGACAGTTATTACATGCTTTCATGAAGAACTTGATAATTTTGTTGCTGTTAATTGTAGTCTTGAATTATTATTTTTAAGATAGTGGGTGTCTTGAAGTATAGTATTGAAGCACTAATTATTACCATTTATCTCATTTAAAAATACTATTGAAGCATGAAATATTATATTAAAAGACTAGTGGATCCTAGAGATGGCATTGCCTTGAGTAGAGGTATGTGTAGCATCTGAGAATACCAAAATGGGTCTTGCACACAATTCTTATTCCTTTTGAAGTTTCTCTGAACCTCATGTTTATAATTTTCCTTTATTTATTCATTATGATGTTTTTCCTTCATTTTTGCCATATTCCTTCTCCTGTCACCTTCCCCTGTACTGGGGATGGAATCTCAGGCCTCTAGCCCCTGCTCCTTTTTCTTATTATTTAACTTTTCTGTTTGTTTTTGTAAATTGACCAGGTTGGCCTGAGCTCATTCTGTAGTCCTGGAGGGCCTCGCGTTTGGCCTCAGCCTCCTCAGCAGCTGGGTGAAGGCCTGGCTTCCTGGCCTGCCTCACTTTTGTCACTTCTTGATGCTGCTGGCTTCCCAGTTCTTTCTGTAAAGTTTTCAGCCACGTCTTTAAGTGGATATTTATTTGGCATTCTGCAGTATTTTGGTTGTGCACCTGTAGATGCCTTCTGTGTTTCCAGAACTTGTTAGGATGGTAGAGAGGAGTGGTAGGTGATAAAATACACTAGTATTTTAGTAACGGAGGTTACAGATGAGTAAAGGAAACCCAAATAATGAATGGTCCCAGGTGATATTTCACTACAATTTCCCCTACACTTTGACTTCTAGGTTGACATTTGTAGATTGATTCTTCAGAAAGTGGAGTTAAACAAATATAAACAGGGTCTCTGAACGGTTTGATTTCTTGAAGGTACTTAGTTAACTATGAGAATGTTATTGCATATGAATTTCGTATTTCCTGTCCCTTTTCTCTTTTGTTACAGGGAGAAAAGAATCTCCTGGAATTATTGGAGCTGGCAGACCAGGCCTTGAGGAGCTTTTCCTATCATCATCATTCCCCCCTAATAAAGGAAATCATCTGCATTTGTTCAAAGATGTAATATTTCCTTTTTAAAAATATGACAGTATAGGGTGGTGTGTGTGTGTGTGTGTGTGTGTGTGTGTGTGCATGAATGTGGTTATGTAGACTTAGGAATAATATAAATAAAAATGACCTTACATGTTTTCTATTTTAGTTTAAATTGTTTTATGGGTCTCACTGTTAAATTGAATTACCTTATTAAATTGTATAGCTGCATTAACTAGTTAACTGCCTTATTCAAAAGTTAACTTTAACAGTGTCATGCCTATAATGAAAATGAGTAGTTCTTGGATTTGTATACATTGTAGCCATCCCTGTCATCTACTCCAGCAGTTAATAGTTTAAGTAGTCAGAGGTGCTGAGCTCAGGACACAGAAGCAGGAGATTTACTTGGAGTTCAAAGTCAGCATGCACTCCATAGTGAGACCGATCTCAAAAAATAAAGTCAAGACAGAAATAATTCCCCAAGTTTACGATTCCTTTGTAATTATAATTTTATAAATTACTAATTTTATAAAACTTATAGATATTTAGAAAGCATTATGTATTGGTTAATTTATTTTGAGGATACTGGAATAGGTTCCTATAATAAATTCCACAATATGATGAATATCAGTTAACTTTGAGTTTTAATTTTATTTTTATTAATGTGTATCGATAATATGGGTACACATGCCGTGACGTATGTGTGGAGGTAGGAGGACAACTTTGGGGAATTGATTCTCTTCTTCCACAGTAGGGTCTGGGGATTGAACTCAGGTCATCAGGTTTGTGTGACAAGCACCTCCACCCTCTAAGCCGTTCACTGGCTCCAGGCCAAAAGTGTTTTTTTGTTTTTTTGTTTTTTGTTGTTGTTCAAATTTTATTCTTCTTGAATAAGGTCTGACTGTGTAGTCTTGGCTAGCCAGGAGCTTTCTATGTTGACCAGGGTGGCCTGGAACTTAGTGATGTGTCTACCTCTGTCCCCTGAGTGTTGGACTTGAAGGCTTGTGTCACTATGCCTGGCTGCAAGTGTGAGTTTTTACGGGTGTTTTCTTTTTGCTTCTTTCTCTGTCCCATAAGAGAGAATATTTTTTGCCTGGTAAGTTCTTGCTGATGTAGTTAATTAAGGGAAGATCCACTCTTAATTAAAAGGTCCTCAATTAAGGAACTGGAGTAGGAGGGGACCTTTCCCATCATGCTTTGTAATCCTTTGCCTGGTACCTTGCTGGCCTCAGATGTTTTGGCTGTTTTTCTTTTTTACCAGCTGGAAATCTGCACAGGCCAGTCCGTTACTACAGGGAGAGAGTCAGAAGGTGTTTCTCCATATGCTGTCTCACCCTTGGCCACAGGTGAAGGTGGAGACTTACCAGTGCTGTCTGGGGATTGTAAAGGTGGGGCTTTTCTTCTGCTTGTTTTTAAAATTAATTTGTTAATATGAGAACTAAGAATGGATTCTCATACTATGCTTTTAGAATTAAATTTCATGAGCTTTTGTGTTAGCCTAAGAACTGTATTCCATAAGTAGAAGGTACTCATTAGTCAGCTTTGCGAAGGTTGCACTATTAAATTTCCTTTGGCTTCCTAGTCTCACTGAACTGCTTTATTAAATCCAGCAACTCCTGTAAGTCTGTTTGGGTGTTGCCATTCTTACTTCTGATCTGTTTGCACATCAATAAAAAGACTACAGTTAAACGGACATGGCCTTCTTCCCCTTCTGCACCATCGGTGCAGCTACTTTTGGTGTTGATGTGTGTCTTTCCATCCATGTTTTTAGAATGTATGTTTACTGTAGACGCATGTCTTTATAAAGTGTATTATTGTTCGTTTTGTGCACCTAAAGTATAGTTTCATACTATATATGTTTTTGCTAAGTGTTTAGTTTTTCTGAAGGATTTGAGATCTACTTAGTTAATTCATTTTTACTGTTGTAAGTTGGAGCTTGCTTCCTTTTACTTAATGGTGAATATTTAGGTTGAATCTCCTTTTTACTGAACCAAAGTTTTTAATCCTGAGTGCTGGGATCTTTACTCCATGGTGCTCAGATGGCACTATGCCCATCTGAGATGAGTTTTAAAGGCTATAGTCTTGATAATATCATCTAGAGATGGGCATAGGAGGCTTGTGGAAGGGATTATTATATTTATGGATGAATATCAGGGAATTGTGTATATCTTAAGGAAGTGACAGCTGCTCCTAAACACTAAGGCTGAAGCCTTAGCTCTCAAAAGTTTAGAGTATTTAATAATGTATATGCATATAAATATGTGAAATCACATGCATATATTTTGAATTGTGAATTGTTAGTAGTTATAAGGACAGAGTAATTTTCAGTATGAAAGGAATTGAGTTTAAGTTTGTCACTCATTATTGCATGTGTTTCCAACTGTTGTATTTGCATTCTATTAATATTTATGATCACTTCTATTCTCTCTCACATAGCTTCTAACAAAACATTTTCTGTTATAATTGAGAAAGGATTTTATGTTTCCTTCTTAATGTATTTCTTCCCCAATATCTTTTCTTTCCTTTTCTTTTTTTAATTTGAATTTTGTTTTTCTTTCTCAGGCTTCAGTAAATCAAGTCACAAATCAAACACATCAGGTTAAGGTTTTAGAGTTTTGTCATGTCTTTTATATCTGTTGACTTTTAGGGGTTATGGTTGTTTGGTTATTTATAAAGACTTTGCTCATTAGCAGAACATTACATAACCCACATAGACTTGAACAGCTAGTATTAGCTAAAAATCAATTTTATGATGTGTAAACTAAAATTGTAACTAAATTACAAACAGAAGAAAGAGATTTCTTTTAGAAAAATCATTGTCACTAATTAAAAAAAATTTGTGTTATTTTACAGGAATGTTTAGGTGTCCATAATGTCACTAAACCTGTATCTTCACTTTGTAGTGGAATTCATTTTCTGCTTCATCCAAAAGTCCTATATGAAATCTCTGCATTTGGTATTCAAGACCCCAAAAATGAGGTATGATATGTTAAAAATATGTACAAATGATTACTCTACCAAGTCAAAGAAATGCTCTAATAAAATTGGACAGCTTAATGTGAAGGTACAAGGAAATGTGTACTTGGTATATTATTAAGTTCTGATATTATTTACAAAAAAAGAAATGTTAAAGAAAATGGTAAATCAAAATACAGAATGCATTTGATCTCAGAATCAGATCAACATTTTACTATGATTTTCTTTTAGATGTAAGGAACTACAGAATAGCTGTTATTTCAGATTTATTGCTAAGGGTAAAATAGCAGAAACTTAAGGGAGAAAACTGATTAATACCAGAATATAGATGACATATGATGAGAGAAACATTTGAAGAAAGATAAGTTTTGTACCTTTTCAGATTTTATAAAACATTACAGGTCTGTGAGAGGACTTAGTGGGACATCTCATAGCATGGCTGTGTCTTGTTGAGCAGGTGAATGCTGCTGCCAAGGCCATTCTGTTGTATCTGCTTCAGGGACGATTGGTGATGACAGCACTGACCTGGAACAAGTTTATCGAGTCTCTCTGTCCTGTCATTCCAGTGCTACAGGTACTCTGCAATTCATTTTTTATGATACCATTTGTCTTTGGCTGGTTGTCAGTGATGTAAAAAAATGCAAGCAGCAGAACTGTCACATTGTGAGAAAAATGAAGGGGAGCTTTGAAGGCACTGGGAAGAAGTGAGCAGGAAGTGGGTGGCTGTCTTGTTTCTGGCAGAAGGTTAAACAAGGATAGTTAATTTGCCCATGTATACTTTACATATCTGGGTGGGAGGTCAAAAAGTATTGACTGTGCAAAATAGAGTGCAACCTTTTATAAAGGCTTTGAGGCAAAGCCAGCAGTCCTTGTTACGCAGACATTGCATAATTAGCTTGCCTCATGCATTCTATTTGAGCATGTATTTAATTAGAGTGATACTTTGATTAATGAGCTCTTAGGAACAAAGCTTTCTTTAACAGTCCTCCTGGACCCTGAAGGAATTAGGAAAGTTTAGGTCTCTACCTCCCTTGGATGGAAAGGTAGGGCTAGTACTCACAAACTTATTTGCTGTAGTCCAACTGCAGGGGTGTCAGCATGAAGAAATGAAGTAGTATCTGACCATCAGATGCATTTCACACAAGTGGCCGACCCTGAATAACTCAAACCATCTTTATTTATACTTCAAAAACAACCATATTTTCCCATACCAACAAACATGTTTTTCCCACCCTCCAGCATTAACCTTTGGCAAAACAAATATGTCAAATATGTTTTTTCCCAACTTTTACATCAGAACATCTTTAAACCAAAGTAACACATCATTTTGCTAGCATGGCCAAATATCGAGCCAGGTACATCCCGTCTTCGCAAAACTAAAAGGTGATTAACATAGGCACTGTAAATGGAGTTTTCCTGTCTTGACTACCTGGTCCCAAATACCTGGGAGCTGCTTCCCAAATTACCACACAGAGGCTTATATTAATTATAAATGTTTGGCCAGTAGCTCAGGCTTATTACTAACTAGCTCTTATACTTAAATTAACCCATAATTCTTATCAGTGTTTAGCCACATGGCTTGGTACCTTTTCTCAGTATAGCATTCTTATCTTGCTTCCTCTGCATCTACCTGGTGACTCCCTAACTCCACCCTTCCTCTTCCTGTATCTCCATTTGGCTTTCCTGCCAAGCCTTATTCTGCCTGGCTGTAGGCCGAAACAGCTTTTATTTCAACCAATGAGAGCAGCATAGCATTTCTCCCTTTCTGTCTAATCAAAAAAAAAGAAGCTGCTGGGTATTTGAACTGGGTAGTCGTGACAGGAAAACTTCATTTACATATGATGCCCAAATGTTTGGCAAGAATTTCCACATAAAACCTGATAAAGCTTGGGGCTGGAGAGATGGCTCAGTGGTTAATAGCACTGACTGCTCTTCCAGAGGTCCTGAGTTCAATTCCCAGCACCCACATGGTGGCTCACAACCACTTGCAATTAAATCTGGTGCCCTCTTCTGGCCTGCAAGGACACATGCAGGCAGTACACTGTATACATAATAAATCAATAAACTTTAAAAAAAAAGTCTTCCTAATTCAATTTTGGATTGGGAATTTAGCTCAGTGGTAGAGCACTTGCCTAGCAAGCACAAGGCCCTAGGTTTGGTCCTCAGCTCCGGGGGCGGTGGGGAGGGGAGGTTTCGAACACATAAAAGAACAGAGTCAAGCACAGCTTCTTGGTAACCGTCTTTTCTCTGGTAGGCTCTGTTTGCTGGAGGTGAGCATAGGTGCTGCTCCTTTTAGAGAGGGCTTCCTGACACAGTGTTAGAAGCAACAGCCACATGTCTAAACATAGATAGGAATTATAGGTTAATTTAAGTGTAAGAGCTAGTAAGAGTAATAAGCCCAAACTAGCAGCCAAACATTTATAAGAAATATTAATCCTCTGAGTCAATTATTTGGGAAGTGGCTGCTGGGTATTTGGGAGTTGCTGGTGGGATAGAGACTTCCACCTTCAAGGCACACTTTTTCAAGAACAATGGTCTTGTTTAAAACATACTTACAGAAATAGTGGTGATTTGCTGTAAACTGCTTGCATATAGTTAGCTTATGTCTTAACTGCCCATTGACGTTTATTGCCACCAATCCTGTCAGCAGTGAATTAGAACAGTTCCCAGGATCTGGAATGACAGCAGATATTTCCTGAAAAGCCTCGGTTTGCATGGAATTTTAGGGGAAAATATTTGAGAAAAAATAGGGTTTCCAGGAGTGATTACATCTGTCCCATGTGTGACTGACTGAAGTGATACTAAAAACCACCAAGAGAATCTTCACTATTATGAGAGAGAAAAGAGTGTGCAGGCTGTGCAGTCACAGCAGTATTCTGTGCTGCCCCAAAGTCCACTGGTCCTTGCTGAGTGAGTCTCCGTGGCCTTTGCCTCATCTGGAGACCGTTGGACAAGCACTCATATACTGATCCAAAACTACACTGCTTGGCAACCAAAACACTTACTTATGTTAATTAAATTTTATTTATATGTATATATGTGTTTGTATGAGTGTATGCCATGTATGTGTGGGTACCCAAGGAGACCAGGATCACCTGGATGGGAGTGAAAGGCAGTTATAAGATGCCTGATGTGGATGCTGGGAATTGAAATTGAGTCAGAAGTGCTCCTAATAGTTGAACTCTTCATCTCTCTAGTCCGAGATTTGTTTGGTTTTAAGTACATAATTATCTTTATCTTTAGAAACTGAACAACTGTCATTTTACTATAAAATGATTGTTTCTGTGTTCAAAAGTTCATATTCAAAAATTATTTGCTGTATTTGTTAAATAGGATCCTATTGTAAGTGTGATAAGATACTCTAAAAATCTCATTGGGATTCTTAGAGTTCAGGTGGTTTGCCTGAGAAAGGAATAATCTGCAGCTGACCCACTTGAAAGAAAGGATCAGAATGTGGGAAGAGCTTTTGTCTAGTGCCATGATGTAGGCGGAGTTTCTCTGTGTCTCGGCAGCTCCCAAATAACCGACATGGAGACAATAAATGCTCAGCTGATAGCTCAGGCTGGTTACTAGCTAACTCTTACATTTTAAATTAACCCATATTTCGTATCTACTCTCTGCCATGTGGCTGTACCTTCTTTCAGTGCGTCATGTTCATCTTGCTTCTCTCTGTCTCTCGTGACCTTCAGACGCCGCCCTTCTTCCCAGCATCCTCCTAGAATGGTTTCCCACCCAGTGTCTTCCTGCCCAGCTATTACTTTATTGAGAGTAGTGCATATTTACAGTATACAAAGATTGTTCCACAGCACTATGAAGAAAAGTGGCTTTTATTTATCCTTCCCTTCCATGTTTTCCTTTCTAGTTTTATTTTGTTGCTATGACAAGTATCATAACCAACAGCAACTTAAGGAAGGAAAGGATTTATTTGGCTTATACTTCCAGGTCACAGGGCATCATCAAGGGAAGCTAGGGCAGAAACTCAAGCAAAGACCATGTAAGAAAGCTGCTCTGTGGATCACTCTCTGGGTAGATCGTACTCATGCTCAGCTATCTAGGACTGGTGCTGCCCAAAGTAGGCTGGGTCTCCTGCATCAGGTCACAATCAAGACAATCCCACAGACACGCCCACAGGCTAGTTTGATCTGTGTAGTTCTTTGGCTCAGGTTTCCTCTCAGATGACTCTAGGCTGTGTCTAGTTGACAGTAAAAGCATACTAGGACATCTGAGAATGTGCTTAAGAAGACTTCTCTTTTCTCACTTTTATATTACCTATGCTGCATTGTGTTACTTGATATTAAAAATATGTAGAAGAAATGGCTGTAATTCGCTGGAAACAGACTACAACTTCCTGTGGACAATGGTTCTCTGTTCCCAATGGACACATAGGTTTTAGTCCTCAAAGCTCACTGGTCCAGTTTTGTACATGAAGTTCCTATAGTACTCCTGCTTGGATCTGTTTGGAGAGGACTAAAGATCTTATCAAGTGTCTTGAGTATGAAGATGCTACTGCTAGGATCGTAGAAAACAGAAATATCAGCACATTTTCCTTAAAATGTACTTTAAAAAACTATTTTACTTTTAATTTCATCTCCTTATCTCACATTGGTTATTTTGAAAAGAGACTGTTATTCAACTGACTTGAGGGGAATTAAATTGCATGACATGCCTGTATAATTACTGTTACTTTCAAATTGAAAACTTAACATATATAAAACTGAATGATAATTTCTCTTAAAAAATAATTCTTAGGGCTATGCTGATCCAGAAGATCCTTTAGGCAACTGCATTCTCCTTCTAAGCAAAGCGAGTTCTGAGGCAGAAGGCATTCTCCCTTCTACTACCCGGCTGAAGTCTATGCTGCGACTTTTGCTCGTGAAAAAGCCTTCGTAAGTACAGTGTAACTTTTTGAATAAGAAAGATTAATGAAGATGTTCTAGAAGAATAATTATATGACTCTGAAACAGTAGAACTAAAGGAAAGAAGGTGGCTTCATGTTATTACTCTGAAGAACCAATCAGTGTGTGGCTGATTGGCTGCTTTACTGACGTGTTTTAATTTCATTTACTTTGTACTGTTACTTGGGGAGCTAAAGGGAGTTCTTTCCTTCACCGTCGTTGGTGTGGGTATCATCTTAACTAAAATAATGGAAGGAGGGATGTATAGTTATGAATTTTCTTTGTTCCTTTCTGTAGTTAATGGTGGGAACATTTCCCCTCACTGAGAAGAGGGAAAAGTTTAAAGTCAAACAGTGATGAAGATGAGAGCTTACATCTGATCCACATCTATGAGGCAGAGTAGGATGTGGAGAGAGAGTAGGCTCATTGGGAATGGCACTGGGAATGGCATGGGGTTTTTGAAATCTTAAAGCCTACTTGCAGTGACACATCTCCTTTAACAAGGGTACAACTAACTTTCCCAAACAGTTCCACCAAATACAGACCAAACATTCATGAGCATATGGGGGGCCATTCAAACCACTACATTCTACTCCCTGGACCCCATATTCTTGTAGCCTTATCAAAATGCAAAATTCATTTAGTTCAACTTCAAAATCCCCATGGTCTTTCAGTTTCAATACTTGTTTAAAAGTCCAAAGTCTCTTCTGAGACTCAAGGCAGTCTCTTAATTGTAACCTTAAAAGCAAAAAGCAAATTACATACTTCCAAAAGCAATGACACAGAATATACATTAACATTCCAAAAGGGAGGAAAAGGGACATAGTGAGGAAATACTAAACTAAACCAAGACGGAAACCCAGCAGGGCAGACTCCAAATCCTGAAGCTGTGTATCCTATGTTGAGATGGCTCTGCCCTTCCAGTTCTGTTGACTGCAACGTACTGCTTTCTCTTGTGCTGGTTCTGCTTCCCTGTTTGGATAGCTCCTAGGCAGATATCCCGTGGGTCTGGCATCGCCACATCTTGGGTTCTCTAACACCTTACAATTTTGGTTTTATACTGGGCTTTATCACTGTTTGTCCTAGGCTACTCTCAAACTCCTGTGTTAAAAATCCTTCTGTTGCATCCTTGCACAGTTGGGGCTACAGATTTGACAGGAGATTAACTGAAGTTGACTGTGTTTTAGTCTCTGTAAGTCTACCCAGTTGTCGTTATTAATTATTCTCAGTTTCTGATGTTATTTTATAAAACAAAATTCACTCTATATGAAAATAGATCTATATGAAAGAGTTTTGTAGAAACAGGAAAATACTACTGATGGCAGTATGTATATATGTATGTATGTATATATATATATATGTGTATATATGGGTAGTTATACTTTATTTTGATAATTCTTTGTATTTCTAAGCATGTTTATAAGCCTATTTATAAGCACAAAATACTGATTTAAATACCTTGTGTCTTGTTTTTAGGGTTCGTTCACTAGCGTTAAAGCTGTTAGCATTTTATCTTACCGATGAAGAAGGGGCTGATACAAAGCGCCCATTGATAGACGCCAGAATTCTCTCCCGAGTTACTAATCTGTTTATTGTGAAAAAACCTATTGACCTTAAACTGGATGACAGACGAGAACTAGTTATTAAGGTAACAATAACTTTTGAGTTTATTACTGTATAGTAATTTGACACATTTATATAATATGCATTTTATGTGGTGACTTTCAGGCTGTGTGTGCATAGGGAGGGAGATGGGTAATTTGAGACTAGTTTCTTGTATTCTATATTGGTCTGGCTTCTGGATGCCTTTGTTTACTGGGCAGATACTACTTAAGTGTCTTAATTCCACTGGTTGAGAATAAGACCACTACCACATTTTAAAACCAAATTTGAAGCAAGCTTTAATTAAATACTGGCCAGGTTGATGAACTCTCTGGCCAGGTCCATCTCTGGGTTCCCAGAAAATGGCCACAAGTCACGCTTGAAGAGGCTTAAAAAGGCAACCCCACAAGGCTACCATATTTTTCATCAGATCCAATCAGGGGCAGTCACATATCCTGACATATTTTCCATCCACATATGATCAAGCATGTCTGGTGTTGGTGCAGATGGCTCAAACAAACTTGTTTAGGGGAGTAAAAACATAAATAGCCTCTAGCCTTTAACTTTGGTTCTCACAAGTGCCTATTGTCTTCTGGGGACTATATGTATGTGCTGAAAGTGGAAGTTATTCATGGAGTGTCTGAAATGCACTACAGTTGAATAGAGTGAGAAGTCTTGTGATGAATTTTTACCTCTTTTTCTAATTTTTAAAAATTTATGTGCATGTGAATACAGTGCCCATTTGAAGCCAGAAGAGGGCATTGGATTCCTTGGAGGTGGAGTTACAGATGGTTGTTAGACACTTGACGTGGATGCTGGGGACCAAACTCAGATCCTTTGGAAGAGCAGCATATGCTCTTACTCTCTGAGTTATTTCTTCAGCTCCTGTTTTTTTTTTTTTTTTTTTCAGTTAATTTCTTAAAATGTATTTTTATTAGATTTATTTTTTTTGATATATGTGTGTGTGTGTGTGCACAAGGGCATGTCATAGAAGTCAGTTTCTTTCTTCCACCATATGTGTTGCTGGAGATGGAACGTAGATCATCAGGCTTGGCAGCAAGTGCCATTACCCATTGAGCATCTCACCTGCTCTTATGATGACCAAACAAATACCATTGACATAAAAATATTGGGAATTGCCAACTAGGAAAAAAGAAAAAGTTCTTGTGGAAAGTATTTCAGCCTTTGCATTTTAAGAGAAACACCTCCCCCCCCCCACATATATATATAAAACACATACATATATATATGTATCTCCAAAGCAGTTTCTCCAGGATTTTACAGTGATTATAAGATTTTTTTAAAATGCTTTACTGAATCCTTGGCCTTTGGCTCCTTTAGATGACTCCAGAAGGTTAGTACCTGTGGTGCTGGTTTTTTTTTTTTTTTTTTTTTTGGTCAACTTGAAACAAGCTAGGATAATCTTGGAAGAGGGAAGCTTAATTAAGACAATGCCTCCATTAAGTCTGATAGGTAGGTAAATCTGTGGGCACTTTCTTGATTAATGATAGGTGTGGAAGGGCTCGGCCCACTTTAGTTGATGCCACCCCAGAACAGCTTGTCCTGAATTATATGAAAACACAAGCTGAGAAAGCCACAAAGAGCAAGCTATGAGCAGTGTTTCTCCGTGGTCTCCGCTTTGGTTCCTGCCCTGAATTCTCCTCAGTGATGGATTGTGACCTGGAAGTTGTGAGATGAAATAAACCCTTTCCTCCCCAAGTTGGTTTTGGTTTGTGTTTTATTACAGCAATAGAGAAGCAAACTAAGACAGCAGCACCTATTTAACCAGGGCTGTCCCTACATCACTGAGCTGATAGACAATTCTGCCCTTGTCCTCATCCTTGATTCCCTCCTGTGCTTTAGAGCTTCCCATGTTCTTTTCACTTTGCCATCTGTCAGTTTTTATTTATACTTACATGAAGTCTTCAGCATGGGTATTAGCAACAAAGGGCCACACAGAGTAGTTAGTACAGTACTGGCTTTTTTTGTTTCTTTGTTTTTGACAGGGTCTTGCTGTGTAGCTCAGGATGGTCTTGTAATCATAGTGGCCCACTTTTCCAAATGATGGGGTTGTAGGTGTAGGTTACCATACACAGATTCTGATAGTGTTTTTTTGTTTTGTTTTATTTTGTTTTTAATGGGCAAAATGCATTCTTAGTTTTGTTCTGAGCTTAATGTTTTCTGCTGTATGGTGGCGTTGGCCAGAGGATTTGAGGATCTTCATAAGATATTTAAAAGATACAGCTAGGGAATCAGTGAGTACCAAAATTCTGTTAGTCATTGTTAGGCTTTTGTAGAATTTGTAGAAAGGGAGGAGAGGAATTCCTGGGATTCCTTGTGAGTCTACAGTTAGGTATGTTCTGGTTTGCTTTTTGTTGCTCTGAAAAAACATTGACCAAAACCAATTTAGAGAGGAAAGTGCTTATTTTTGTCATACAGGTTAATCCATAATCAAGGGAAGCTAAGTCAGGAACTTAGAGCAGAAAGCATGGAGAAACATTGCTTGCTGGTTTGTCCCAGGGTGAAGTTCAGCTACCTTTCTTTTGCAGCCCAGGCCCACCTTCCTGGGGATGATGGTACCACTCAAAGTGGTCTGGGCCCTAAAGCATCAATTAGAAATTAAGGAAATGCTCCATAGGCTTTCCCATAATCTGATGGAGCCAATTCCTCAATTGAAAATTTCCTTCTTAGGTGTTTCAAGTTGACAGCTGAGATTAGCCATCACTGGATAGAAGTTAGCAGAGGGTGTGAGAAAAATGTAATGTTGCTTTAGGTCTTTTCTTGTATTGCTGCTTTTGCTATTTCACACTGCTCTGAAGTAAGCAAATACCAATCTCTGACTGTTAAAGCCATTGGACTTGTCTTCAGAGGCAGAGATGGTTAAAGAAGAGGACCACAGGGTTTGCAGTTGGGAGTTTACAGGACTGAGGGAAATCTTGAGTCATAGGTCTGAGTTGCTTGTCCCAGGTTAGTCTGGTATAACACAGAGATGCCAGGAAATCCACAAGTTTTCTAGGATATTTGCAAGGTGCTAGTGAATTAATGGATTACTTATGACCCTTAACAATAATGTTCATTAAAAAGGAAGCTTATTTGAACTTTCTTTCTGATCTTGTTTCCCTATTACCTAACACACCATTGTAGCTAGAGTTTTCCTGCCTGGCCCACAGTCAGGACAAATCTCTGACACCCGCCAGTCCCACAGCCACTCAGACCCAACCAAGTAAACACAGAGACTTATATTGGTTACAAACTGTATGGCCGTGGCAGGCTTCTTGCTAACTGTTCTTACAGCTTAAGAACATTTCCATAAATCTATACCTTGCCACATGGCTCGTGGCTTACTGGGATCTTCACATGCGGCTTGTCATGGTGGTGGCTGGCAGTGTCTCTCTGACTCAGCCTTTCACTTCCCAGCTTTTTTCTCCTCCTTGTCCCGCCTATACTTCCTGCCTGGCCACTGGCCAATCAGTGATTTATTTACCAACCAATCAGAGCAACACATTTGCTATACAGAACATCCCACAGCACACCATTGTTACAAATTTACATATAAATGTTTATTTAAGTATGTTGACTGTAAGCTTTTGTTTTTATGGCATGAGCTGTAAAATTTTATTGGGGAATTGGAAGCAGATGAAAATATGTATTTTTGATTTTCAGCTGGAGACTGTTGAAAAGGTATATGAAATCTTCACCTCAGATGATGTTGATCTTGTTTTGAGGAAATCAGCTGCAGAGCAACTAGCTGTAATCATGCAAGGTAATGATTTTTTGACAGTGTTCTTATTGCTAGCCTAAGATTTGAGGTTGCTGTATTAGTATTAGTTTGTCAGATAACTGTTCATAGGCCAGGCCTAGCCTCTGACGTATTTTAACCTTCATGATAAGAATGTCTTTTTACATGTTTAGATTGTTGAACAAAACCAAGATCTAAGAATGTATGGCAGACCTTACTTATAATATTTACTATGGGGTTCTTCACAAAGAGTTTGCTTGTCAAGTTCATTGTCAATATTTGATCTATAGAATGTCATATGGGGGCTTATCAAATTATCAAGTATAATCTAAAATATTAATAGAATTATGAGTATAAAGTTTTTTTCCTTTTAAAATTTATTGGTATGTGGTAATTTTGATTCCGACATGTTGCTCAGAGAAGTGACCCAAACAGTACTTTTCGGTAAGACAAAAAAATAATACATTATGGGCTGGAGAGATAGCTCAGTGGCTTAAGGAGCACCTCATGGAGGCTCACAACCATCCATAACTCCAGTCCCAGGGGATCTAATACCCTCTTCAGGGTTCTCAGGGCATGCTGTTGGTATAAAATATACATGCAGACAAAACAACCATACACATAAAATAAAATGAAAAAAAAAAGCATTGTAAGTCTGTGTATGTGTGGTTTATTGTTTAAAAAGAGTATGTATGTGGTTTTATTATTTAAAAATAAACTAGAAAAAGATAGCTTGCTTTGTTTGTAATATTACTATTGCATAGGGTTTATTATGTAATAATAAAGTCTTTGTTAGTTTTTCATTTTTTCTCATCTTTGATATATGCATTTTAATGTTTCTGGAAAAAGCAAATTCTCATTTTTTTTTCTTTTTAACTTTTATTATTCTTTGTGGATTTCCACCATGCATTCTAATCCTACTTATCACCCCCTCTCCACATCAGCCCTCTGCCCTTGCAACCTCCCCTTCAATCAAAACCAAATTTAAAGGAACCCCCCCCCCAAAAAAAATCATCATCATCATCTTGTCGTGGAAGCTGTAGTGTGGCCCTTGAGTCACAGTTTACTCTTTAGTCCATTCACCTTTACTTGCAAGTGTTCATGAGCTAGCCCTGATCCTCACTGGCTGCAGCAGCTGCTGCGCATGAGAGTGGGTTCTGCTTCTGGTCTGGGCAGCCTACTAGAGCTGACCCTGTTGTGGGGAGCCCGTTCCTCCCCAGATGAGCCAGCCCTGAGGACATGAGAGCAGGAGAGCTGACCTTGCATCCCCATCCCCCCCTGCCCTGCCCCTACCCCATCTGCTGTGCAGTGCAATGGTGAGGGAAAGATGCCCTCCTCCAACGGGGGGTTGGGGAGGGGAGAAAGAGAATGGGGGGGAGGAAAGCGGGGAGAGAGGAGAGGTGCGCTGGCCTCAGAGTCACGAGAGTGAGAGAACTAACTCTGCCCCTCACCAGCTGTAGCACACAGCAGAGTGGGCCCTGTACCCTGCCTGGGCAACACAGTAGAGCTGACCCTGTTGTCTGTGCTGCAGGTGAGCCTGCCCTGAGGGTGTGAGAGCAGGAGAGCTCTATATATTTGAATATATGCTTATTAAATATTTTTTCAGAAATATGTAGTACATTAAAAAATTTCCTTTTATATTTCCTATTAATAACTTGAGGCTAAAAATCATTCATTAATAGACTGATGTTCATATTCAACCATATCTACTTATTAATTTATGGAGAATTCTAAATATTTTGAAGTCATCTATTTGGGAAAGAGAAGAAATGAAACAATATGGAGAAAAAAATTTGCCACGTAGAACTAAAATAATTAGTTTGCTTTCTTAAAATCCTAGTTCTACTTAGTATCTAAAATAGTTTTCATGTTTGTTAGTTTTTATAGATTTTTTTTTTATATTTCATATTCCAGTGTGGGAATAGATGTAAGGATTTGTTGGGGAATATTATTTTAAGGTATGTTACTTTTGTTTATGTTGCATTTGTTTAACTCTGTGAAGATGTGTTACTTTGTCTGTCGAAAACATCCATTGGTCTAATAAAGAGCTGAATGGCCAATAACAAGGCAGGAGAAAGGATAGGTGTGGCTGGCAGGCAGAGAGAATATGTATATATAGAAATCTGGGAGGAAAGAGATCTAAGATCTAGCAGCCAGAGAAGGAGGAGGACTCCAGGGGCCAGCCACCCAGCTACACAGCCAGCCACAGAATAAGAGTAAGATTTACAGAAGTAAGAGAATGGGAAAAGCCCAGAGGCAACAGTAGACAGGTTAAGTTAAAGTTAACAAAAGCTGGCTAAAAACTAAGCAAAGCTAAGGTGGGCATTCATAATTAAGAATAAGCCTCCATGTGTGAATTTATTTGGGAGCTGGGTGGTGGACCCCCCAAAAGAGAAAAAACAAACAAGAATTGTTTGTAACTTAAATGTTTCAGTGTACAGATTCATAAAAATATTTGTCTTCTAATTTCAGCCCTACATATACCATATTTTTAATAGTTTGAAGGTTGGGTGCATAACTGTCCCATATATTTCAAAATGTTTTTAAAGCCACAAAACACTTGTTTAACTTGAATATTGTTTTATCTGTAGATATTAAGATGCATGCTGTGGTGAAAAAGTTATGCTTAATTGAGAAGATAATCGGGTATTTAAATGAATGTGTGGGTCAAGATGGCAAGGTAAGACATTTTTTATAAGTTGGCCTTTTTAAAGAGAAGGGTATGTTTGTGTGTGTGTGTGTGTGTGTGTGTGTGTGTGTGTTATATGCATATGGGCATGGAGTTTCACTTGCCTATGCATGAGTGGGTAGAGGCCAGAAGTTGAAGTTGGATATCTTTCTCTATCACTTTCTGTATTATATTTTGTTAATATTTTTTAATTTTTATTTTTAAATTGTTTAAATTTATTCTCTCATATATACATCCAGACCTCAGTTTCCTCTCCTTCCTCTCTTCCCAGTACCCCACCCCATCCACTCCTCCTCCATTTCCCTTCAGAAAAGGGTAGGCCACCCAGGGATATTAACCAAACGTGACATATCAAGTTGCAATAAGACTAGGCACCTCTCTTCATGTTAAAGCTGGATGAGGCAACCCAGTAGGAGGAAGGGTCCCAAGAGCAGGCAACAGAGTCAAAGACAGTCCCTGTTCTCACTGTCAGGAGTCCCACAGGAAGACCAAGCTACGCAACCATAACATAGATGCAGAGGGCCTAGGTCAGACCTAGTAGGCTCCCCAATTGTTGGTTCAGTCTCTGGGACCCTTATGAGCCCAAGTTAGTTGATTATGTGGGTTTTCTTGTGGTGTGCTTGACTCTGTTTTCCTACAATCCTTGCCCCTTCTGTAGGATTCCCAAGATCTGCCTAATGTTTGACTGTGGGTCTCTGCATTTTAATCAGTTGCTGAATGAAGCCTCTCTGATGACAGTTATGCTAGGCTCCTGTCTACAAGTATAACAGAATATCATTAGGAATCATCACTCATTTCATTGAAGTTTCTTTCTTTCTTCCTTCCTTCCTTCCTTTCTTTCTTTCTTTCTTTCTTTCTTTCTTTCTTTCTTTCTTTCTTTCTTTCTTTCTTTCTTTCTTTTTTTTTTTTTTTTTTTTTGCCAGTTGTGTTTTGTTCTATCCTAGGCCTTTGGGCCATCCAGTCTCTGATTCCTGGCTCTTCAGGCAGTGTCAGGGGTGGGCTCCCTTTTGGGGGAAGGGGCCTCAAGCTGGACCAGTCATTGGTTGGCCACTCCCACAATTTCTGGGCTCCCTTTACCCCAGCACATTCTGTATTATTGTTAAGATAGGGTATTTCACTGAACCTGTAGCTAACTCATTGTTTTGGCTAGGCTAGCTGGCTAGCGAGTCTCCTGTCTCCTCCCAGGAAGTTCTGGGTTACCACACCCAGATTCTACATGGGTGCTAAGGATCATATCCAGGTCCTCCGGCTTGCAAAGCAAGTACCTTTCCCACTGTACCATATTTCCGGCCTGATAGGTTGATTTTATTAGTTTGAACTGAATTTAGCTGGATTTGGATGAATACTTGTATTTTAAGGGAGACCCACCCATCTTTTATTTTTTTATTTCTAAAAGGAGTCTCTAAAGGAAAACTAAGCTTAAAAATTCTATGAGCTTTCTAGAGACAAGTGTATTCAATGTTGTTTTTATTTTTAAATAATTTTTTAAAATTAAAGAATTATTATTTTATATGTATAAGGTGCATCGTGTGCATACTTGGTGCCTATAGAGGCCAGAAGAGGGTATTGGATTCCTTAGAAGTGGAATTACAGACCATTGTGAGCCGCCACGTGGGAGCTGGGAATTGAACCTAGGTCCTCTGGAAGAGCAACCAATGCTCCCTAACTGCTGAGCCATCTCTCCAACCCAATATTTAAAGTAATTGTTAATGTAATTTTAAAAACAGCATACTAACATCTTTTCATTTTAGTTGCATGTAATTTAATGACCAAGCCACAATACTTAGAATAAGGCCATGTGGTATGTTTTTATCTCATTTCCCATTGGCAGGTTGTAGAATGCTTGATTCAGCCATGCCTCACGCTCCTGAGGAAGGTTTTATATGCTGACCCAGTCATCCGTGTTTCCTTGTCACAACAATCTTCTCTCTTGACCCTGTTATTCAGAGGTGAGTAATCAATGCCAGAAGGATAACTGTAGATAACATTTGCTTTTCTTGTAGTATGAGAACAAAGTTCTTTACTGGCTTGAAAAGTCATCATGAAAAGCACTCAATGCTTTTGTGGAAATATCTCTTATACTGTTGTTGCCTAAGTAGGCAGCAGCTGAGAAAAGCTGAGCTCTGATGACACTCTGTACCTGCTTGTTAATACGTAATTTAGTGCTTATATGGTCATTGTTGTCTTTGAAGAGGTAAGGCCAGCTGCTTTCTCTTCCTTTTCTTTAACATCTGTACCCTACTTCTGGTGTCACTTGTCTTTTGGAATTATATTGCTAGCAATCCATCCATGGAGTCTATTTAATGAGCAAAGGAATTTATTTGGGGGTTAGCTCCTAAGACAGAATAAAGGAATTTGTCGCAGAATCTTGGAAGGATGAGGCACGATCCAATGCTGTTCTCTGGGAAGCTCTGCCCTGTTCTGTTCCAGCATCCAAAACCACGAGGTAGTGAAGAGAGAGCGTGCATCCCAGGTCTTAAGGGTCCCCCAGCGGCCACGCCCCAGGGGCATGTACCTCAAGGTCATAGGCAGGTTTTGTAATAGTTACCTGCTACCTCACTAGGGGCAGTGCTTCAGGGCATGGCTCAAACAGTCACCCACTACACTTGTCCCTTTGTTTGGCATTGGCTTACAAGATTAGACTGGGATAGAGACTGTAGACCCAGCTAAATCACACTGAATGACTTCTTTAAGCATCTGTGTATGTATGGAAGTTTTAGAAACGTTTTAAAAACGTGCTATTAAAAAAAGAAATCCAGGTTAGTTTGATTTTAATATATTTGGATAGAAAAATATCATGGATTTTGTCTTGTTTCTTTCTTCTTCTTTTTTTTTTTTTTTTTTTCCCATGACAAGGTTTCTCTGTGTAGTTTTGGTGCCTGTCCTGGATCTCGCTCTGTAAACCAGGCTGGCCTGGAACTCACAGGGATTCACCTGGCTCTGCCTCTTGAGTGCTGGGATTAAAGGCGTGCGCCACCACTGCCCGGCTTGTCTTGTTTCTGCTTATCATTTGCTTTTAATAGACCTGGGTATTTTTATATTTGGCAAGGTTCTCTAGAGGAACAGAACATAGAATGAGTTTGTATTATGATAAGTGATTTATTATATTGGCTTGCATGATAGGGCCAAGTACTGGCCATCTGCACACCAGAGAGGCTAAGAACCTAGGAGCTGCTCAGTCCTGGTCTGCTGGGATGGCCTGAGAGATTCCCAGAGAGTCAAAGGTCTTTAGTTCCTGTTGGAAGGTAGGAGAAATGTGGTTCTGGTGTTGTTGGTTGTTTTTACTCTTTTGGCTTTTTGGGGCCCACCACCCAGCTCCCAAATAAATACACACAGAGAGACTTATTCTTACTTATAAATGCCTAGCCTTAGCTTGGCTTGTTTCTAGCCAGCTTTCTTTAAATTATCCCATGTACTTTTTGCCTCTGGGATTTTTCCTTTTCTTATTTCTATATATCTTACTTTCACTTTTACTCCGAGGCTGGCTGAGTGGCTGGGTGGCTGGGTGGCTGGGTGGCTGGCCCCTAGTGTCCTCTTTCCCTTGTTCTCTTGCTCTTCTTCTTCTCCCTTATCTCTGCCTGCCAGCCCGCCTATCCTTTCTCCTTCCTCACTATTGGCCCTTCAGCTCTTTATTAGACCATCAGGTGTTTTACACAGGCACAGTAACACAGCTTCACAGAGTTAAACAAATATAACATAAAAAGTGCAGCTCATCTTTACATCATTAAATGAATGTTCCACAGCATGAACAAGTGTAACACATCTTAAAACAATATTCCACCACATTCTGGTATAATGAAGTATGGCAGCAGCGCAGGATGGACCCAGTCAGGGCAAGAACTGAAGGCAGGCAAGTGGAACACAGTCCCTTTAGGCCCTGTCAGGGCTGCCGCCTGTTCCAGCCTAGAGGCTGTCTCTTGTCTAGCTGCAGTCAGGTTCACAGCTAACTTGACCATCACAGTGTTCTACAGCACTTTGTTTCCTACAATATTACCTCATTTTTTAAATTATTCTAAAGAGGGGTTTTGATCAAATACCTCAATATTTTGTGACCTGTTAGTCATTGGTAAGATAGATGAGATTTATATTAAAATACGTATTATAAAATAATTTTATTTTAGCATTTTCCCCTCGATGGTAATCTACTTACAAAGTGAGTAGGACACAGTATATTTAAGAAACATTTGTTAATGTCTAAACCAGGTAAAAAGACTCATTTTTAAGGTCATAAAATTTGAAGTGGAGTGTGAAATTTTTTATAGCTCTTTACGGAGTGATCACCTGAAAGAATTGCAAGTATACATTTCTGATTTTATTTCTTTCCTTCTAAAACATTTATTCATTCTTTTATTTGTTCTTTTCTTTTTAAAATTTATTTTTTGAGATAGGGTATTGCTGTGTAGCCCTTTCTGGCTAGAACTTGCTGTATAGACCGAGTTGGTCTTAAACTTGTAGTGATCAGCCTGTCTCTACCTTCTGAGTACTGGCATTGCAGGTGTGTTCCATGGTGTCTAGCTTCCAGTTTCCTTTATTCATGTTGGTAATTATCTTATTAATCGCATTTAATTGCATTTAATCTGCCATTTACTCATATTCATTTAAATTATTCCAATATGGCATTTATGAGTACTTAGCAGATACTACAGCACTTTTACATGTGTGAGATGGTGTTTGGACTCAAGCTCAGGTCATGTGTGTGCTAGACTACTGCTGCACCAGTGAGCCACACTCCCGGCTTGCAAAAGCACTTCGCATGGTGACATAAGCTGTATCCTTGTGGCATTTTTAGCAATTGTTCTCTCTCATACATATGCAGGGAAAATATCATTTTTAAATGAGTTACTCTGCCAGGAAAATTCATTCCTCTGTGAACATTTGTGGAGCACATACTATGTTCTGGGTGCAGTGGTAGGCCCTTTTGTTAGAGCTATAAGCATGGCAAATGGACTGTCAGGGAGTCAGAGACTTTGACAAATAATTATAAATACAGCCTAATACCTGAAGTGGGATTCCTGGTACCAGAGGAAGTGCTGAATGTATTAGTGTTAGGAAAGTATTAGATAATGCTTCTAGGAAATGATATTTAAGCTGGGATTTGAGAATTGCATGGGAGTTCATATAGACATGACTAATTTACTGATAGAGCAAGAAGTTATGTTTGATATGTTAGTTTGTTAGGGACAATGGGATTTGAAGGAGTGTAGATACGGGGAATGTGGGATGATATAAACAGGGCAGTTCATGCAAGATCCGATAAGTCTTAATAAACAGGAGAGAGGAGCTATATGAGGTTGTTAAATGAGAATATGTATTTTAGAGATTATTCTGTTCTATCATGGAAAATTGATTGACAGGCTTTAATATTAAATAATCTTGCAAAACTCTGAATTGTAAACTTGCTATGACAGACTCCTATACTGTATTTTAGGGATAGAAACAAACTTAGTATTTGTTATATCATTACAGAGGGAGGAAATTGAGGTCTCAGAGAATTTAGGGACTTGGTCATAGCCATAACTAGATATGTGTTAGAGGTAGAACTCTAACTTCTTTATTGTTTTTTTTCAATGATGACAAAGTTATATATCCCCATTGCAAAATTCCAGACAGTATAGAGCTATACATAATAAAATTCTATAGGTTTTCATCATCTGCTTTTTAAATATCCTCAAAGAAGAATGTTATATTCTTATTTCATTTGCCATATTACTGAATATTAGTTTCAGGTTTTTTTTATTGTCAGAAAATTATTTGTCTGTCATCTTGTGCATATACTGTCCTTAGAACTGCTGCCCTCACTGTGGAGTATGGGTAAGTTCCTCTCCAGCTTGTAGATAAAAATAATGGTTCATATAGGTTATAGAATAATAGGGATGGGAAAATGAGGCTGTTGGGGAGGAGCTAGCCAAAATAAAGTATGCATGAAGAAGTTTTTCTACCTGAGTAAAAAATAAAATGAGTGAGCGTAGTACAACACATGTGATGTGAGAACTGGCTGGGGGGAGCGTGGCAACTAAAGGTTTAAGCAGATATGGGGCAGGGGCGTGGGAGAAAGAAGGGAGGGGGTTAGAGGAATGAAGTGTATGAAGAATCTGTATGAAGCTCCTCTGGCTTGTAAGCTATTTAAAAGTGTAACAAGAAAGGAGCTTCTGTTGTACTTGAAACCTGTAATAAGCTTGAAATTTTGTGGGTAACTTAAGGTAAGGATCTAAATCTGTCTTAACCCCACACCGTAGCCAGTCGTAGTCCAGAAATTTCTTATGTTTTTAAATACTCCAAACCATTCTGAACCATTATGTCCCTGCTGAGTGGAAATGTCTGTTTACTGTTAGTTCACTTCTATGTGACTCTTATTTCTTTAGTTTTTAGATTGTATTTTTAGTCATGCTAATTACTTATTTATTTGTTTGTTTGTTGTTGTTTTGTTTTTTTAGTGTTTTCAAGACAGGGTTTCTCTGTGTAGCCCTGACTGTCCTGGAACTCACTCTGTAGATCAGGGTAGCCTCAAACACACAGAGATCTGCCTGCTTCTGCCTCCTGAGTGCTGGGATTAAAGGTGTGCGACACCACCACCTAGCTTATCTTTTCTTACACTTAGGAAAACTGTATTTTTAAAATATGGATTTCCTGTTTGTGCTTCTATAAATTTGCAGATTCTGTGTTGTTATTATTCCTATGTGATGGTACAGCTACTCTTCCAGTTTGTTTAGACCTTCTTAGTTTTCAAACAGTGAAAAAACTATACCATTGGAAATGTTACAGAAGTAGATGAAGCTTTTTTATGTTAAAGGACTTGACTAGGTTTCTGAACTAGTATGTGGTGGAGCTAGTGTTATTGCCTGTTAACTCAGAAGATGTCTTTTTTCTATGTCCTCTCATAATAATAAACAAAAAGCAGAATAACATAGCATAAACACAGTGTTTTAGCATGAAGTCTGAGCTAGGACCATGTTTGTTGTTAGGATCCAAAAATTATAAAGGATCTTTAGTGGGAAAATTTGAGCTAGAAATATGTGTCTTGACAAAGCATCTGTTGAAGCTGGATCACTTTGCTGAGATTGCCTGCCTCTGGACAGTGTTTGGTGAGCGGGTCTGCATATGTGGCTCTTGGACCAGTAGTGTCAGCATTTTCTGGGAACTTGTTATAACGAGATGTACATTACATATATAGACTGAGAAACTGTTTTATATGTCCCCCTGGTAATTCTCACACGTACGATAGCTTGAGAGACACTAAAACACTTTTTAATGATACCAGTTCTTCTGGGTTAATGCTGTATTTCTCTTTCTTTCAAGTTAAGACATTTTTAAAGCTGAAGTTCATTCTTTCTAGAAGTAAAAATATTTTATGAAGTTGCATTCCTTTTTCCTTCCTCAGTTTCCTTGATATTTCATGAAGATTGTACTGTGGTGACTGAAGTCGGGGCGTTGTTTTGTCTTCTCTTGTTTGATGAGGTATCAAGAATGGATACATGGTGAGATATAAAGATTTCTATTTGTTTTTACCCTGGCTCATCTAAGGTCTGTTGTACCCCTACAGCAGTGCATTGAGTTCTTTTGACTTAAAGCTTTCCATTCTGTACACATGTGTTGATGCTTTTTGGTTTGAATAAGTGGTATTTAAAAACCCATGAGTTCAAAAAGTCACCCTGAATTATATTTTTGAGCATAACTAAGTATAAATTTAAAATAATTATTACAGTGATTTTTGTCTTGGATATGTTTTTAGTACATGTTTTCAGCTTTGTGTACTTTAAGATTATTATTTAAAAAGTATAAAATATTTAGAATGATAGTCTTTGATTAAAATGACCTTAAGAAGTATCAGTGGGGCTGGTGCACACTTTTAATCCCAACATTCATAAAGCAGTGGCAGGAAGATCTCTTTGAGTCCAAGTCAGACCTGATGTACAGAATGAGTTCCAGGACAGCTAGGGATGTTACACAGAGAAAAGCTGTCTCAACAAAACAAAACAAAACAAAACAAAACAAAACAAAAACAAAAAAACACCAAAAAAAAAAAAAAAAAGCATCATCATCGGTGGGAGGGGCCACAGGATTCACTTGCTGCTGTGTCCACTCTGTTATATGAGTCTTTATATCAGTTCAGGTGGTGGCAAGCACTTGACTACACTGAATGTTGGTTAGACTCAGTTACACAGTTATGCACTGTCCAAGGGTGGATGGGTTGTACTGCACAGAACTTTGGCCCACTCAGTTTCCCCCCCTTCCCCTTTTACAGGTCTGTTGATCCTTGTAATAAACCTTTGCCTTCGGTCTTCAGTCTGCCTGTTTCAGTCTTCAGGAGGTAAGGGATTGATTTATCTTATTTTCATGAATGACAAACTATTGCTATACAAATTACAGGAGAGCTGAAAGAACCGCAGTGTGTTTGTGCTCCCTCCAGTCTTGAGTCATCGCTGCCAGCATTGTTAGCAGTTGCTCACATGCTATCTCTTTCTCCATATATTGTCTTTATTTTCAACCATTTGAGAATAAGCTTTTCACTTTTTAAAAATGCAGAGTACAATCAAGATCATGTACTGAATTTAATTTATGTCTATTTAGGACTTGAAAATATGTAAGTCATTTTTCTTTTTTGTATAATATATATGAAATTTATATACAGCCCTTTTATTTTTTTCTCAGTAAACACATCTGTAAAAATACTATGAAGATAAAGATGTAGCTGTTGCTTCTAGTTTAGAAACCCCTTCTATTTTCCTTGGTTACTTTTTACTACTCCAAAATGTAATCCTGTTTTAATTTCTATCACTATAGCTTATTTTTGATGGCTTTTGAAGATTATCAACATAGTGCATTCTTACATTTTGTTTATTTTATTCAACTTGGAAGGATTTGCTTATGTCATTTCATGAAGTATTATTTTTATTTATAGTTTTATTTAACCATATTAGCTCTAAGTTTAATATTTTTCATATTTCTCCTGCTTGATGCTTGAATTCTCTTATATGTTTGAATGGACTTGAAAGATTTTTGCTAGTACTTATTTAAAACTTCTTTTTAATTCATATAAGTGTAAAGACTTGATTCCAGAATAAGGTAGCACTGAGGACCTGAGGTTCAGATGTTCCTCCGCGGTGGTGTGGGCAGCAGCTCCTAGCGGCTGGCATGAAAGGGAAAGGACAGGGTTTGGCTGGTCAGGGTGGAAGCACCCTAGTCCAAGGTTAGGGCAGCTTCTGGTTGAAGTCTAGTTTAGATTTAGGTCTGTATTATGCAGTGATTTTTTTTCTTGAATAAACACTATTACTTTTAAAGTTCTTATCTGATAACTTCACCATTTGGAGTATCAGTGATCTACTGCCCAGCTTTAAATGTCATTTTGTATTAGTCAGCTTCATAGCAATATAATAAAATATTTGATATAATTAACTTAAAAGCGAAAGGTTTACTTTGGCTACTGTTTTGGAAGGGTGGTATAATATTGGGGTCAGCTTTGCATTGAGCCTCTAGTGAGGGCGTCACATCACTGCAGAAAGTTCAACAGTGCAGAACCACCTACCATGTGAACCAGAGAGCTGTGAAGCAGGAAACTGGAGTCTCAAGGTCCTTTTTGAGGAAATACCCTCAGCTGACCTAAGGAACTCTGTTGTGGAAATTAGCCCCGCCAATGACCTTGGGGTATCTGGCCTGATAGAGGTGTGGTTTTTCTGGTATGTGAAGAATGTCAGAAGTTGGTATTTGTAGTTTTTATAGGCAATTATTCTGTGTGACATTGCTTTTCATTCATAGCAGTTAGAATTTCCTTGAATGATTTTTATAGAACAATATCTCCATTCCCTCTTTCTCCATTTTTTATTAGGCCTATTCTTGAACTATGTATGGTTATTTCATTAGTGTTGTTGAGCTAATTATGGGTGGTGGTGCTGGTTTTCAGTGAGAGCCATAGTTTTTCTCTGAAGGGGATGCCTTTAGGCCGGTGATTGCCTGATGGTCTTTGTCAGCAATTTTGCATCCATTGATGATACTTTCCGTATAATTATTTCTTTAGGCTTGTTTCTTTTTTACCTCTAGTAAATAACATCCCTCTGCTTGTTTTTCCTTTCTTCTTAGAGTATTACTATGGAACTTCCATAGTTTTGTTTTGTTTTTTTGACTCAGCCTTCTGAGTGCTGAGATCAAGAGGCATGTGTCACCCCATCCAGCTTGGACCATTCACGTTTTAAAATAAAGAATATCATCCATTGTCTTTATTCTTTGAAGTGAGATTATTTCTTGTTTATCTAGTGCTCTTCTGTTTTCTGACATGACTTCACAAATGAGTTAGTGCTTTGTCGTTTTCTGGTGCAGAGATAGTCAAGGCACACAGCCCTCTAGACCAGCAGTCGCTACTAGTCTAAGAAAACCTGTTTTTTTTTTTTTTGTCTTAAAAATACTTATGTTATTTATGTGTATGTGAGAGAAAGAGATTGTGTATTGTGAGAATGCAGTTGCCCGACAAGGCCAGAAGAAGGCATCAGCTTCCCTAGAGCTTCAGTTGCAGGCTTTGGTGACCTGCCTGATGTGGGTGTTGGAAACCTCCTTGGTTTTCTGCAAGAGTAACAAGTGCTCTTAACCACTGAGTCAGCTCTTCAGCCCGGCCTTGGTAGTTTTCAGTGGAAAGTTGCTCTTAAAATGTTTAAATTGCTGTTAAAATATTAGAAGCTATTAAAAGTAGCTTTACTTACTAAATTATATGGTCTAATTTGGATATGAAATTACAGTATTGATTCTTTCATTGGTATGTTGAAAGTGAAAATGAAAGCACGTGTCAGTGGCTCTTATAAACTAAATGCTACAATTGTTTGTATAACATTGGCCATTAATAATGTAAATTAGTGATTTGTGGGTTTAGTTTTTTAAAATTATTTTTAAAAATTTATTTTATTTTATTTTTTGCTGGTGAACCTAGACAAGAATTTGATAACTGAACTATAGCCCCAGTCTACTGGAGTATGTTGCATTATTAAAACTATACTTAACATTTTTAATGTATTAGGTGTGACTGTCTTGCTAAAACACTGTTAAATTAGCTTGGGTTCATTTAAGAGACATTGGTATTGAATTTCTTCATGTATCTAGAAATACTTACGGAATCTTGAGTTTATTGATCAGTGTGTTCTTAAGGGAAGACAGTAAGTGGAGCTCAGTCACTTAGTGACTTTGATCATGGACAAGTCTGTAGCTCCCTTTTGTCCATCTGTGCAGTGGATGCCATAGCAACACCCACGTAACTGGAGAGATGGTGGTTTCAATGTTTGTCTGGAAGTCAGCCTTCGTGTTTTAGCCAAGCATCTTTAATGCTTAATTTACTGTAGTCACTGTTGCTGACTTCAAGGAGCACTAGCTATCTCTGCAACAATCCTAATGTATAGAATGTAGCAATTCATCAAGGAGGAATAATGAAGTTTTTTGGAATGTGGAGGAAAGTGAAAGAATAATTAAGATATTATATAAAATGTGATAAAGAGTCACAAAACTAGCTCTCACTTTTTGCCCATTACTTGAGTCCTATTTAAAAAATTACAGTGTGCAATTATTTAAATTCTTTTTCTTTAGGTATCATTTACCAGTTCATGTGATCGGGCACCATGCTGTGAGTCCTTACTCAATAGTTTTGCCGTTGTCTGCTGAGTGCTTGGCCTTGAAGCCTGTGTCCGATATGCTAAGAATAGCTTGGAACCTGGCATGGTATCATGGGAGTGATAATCTACTGAAACAAATGACCTCTGAAGCTAAAATTCAAGAGTAAGTAGTTATATTAAGGTAAATTACATGAAATCAATTAGGCTTCACCTTTTCTGTAGATTAAAAGCTTTTTTGCTTGATATTATCAACTGATTCCAACTTTATTATATTTTCACTTTTTTTAGATATATGCCGATTAAAAATTATATAAAGCCATTTAAGCTAGAAAGGATTGTATTCTATGCTGTCTTAGGAACTATATAGTGTTTATTCAGTTAATAGATGTACTTAAAGGTGCTGTGACATTAAAGCTCAGAAAGTATACCTGAGAATGTTCCTACTTCTAGATGTCTTAATTGTCCCACAGGAATAATACTATATTAGTGTGTCATTGATAGGGAGGAAGAAGTTAGTATCCACAGTTTGAATGCTGATGTAAAACTATGACATTGATGGATTTATATGTCAGTTTTCATTAACCGTAAGTTAGCCTTTAATGAAAAGCAAATGAAGACAAAAAGAATTTTTGAGAGAGGTTTATGATAGAAATAAACCTGGGATTATGTTCTTTTTAAATTTTTTTCTTTTATGCTTAGATTTTTAGATGTATTGCAGCTATCCACAGAAGATATCCTTACACTGAGGATCACATACACAGCTAGTGGGCTGCAAGACTGCTTTCACTCCATTGTTCAGGCTGGAGGCCACAGGGATGTGAGGGCTGCTATCACCAGGATGAGTTTTTATCTTTTGAATGACAAACTGTCTTTGAAGGATGACATTGGTCCATGTGGGATTACGTTAAAATCCTTGGCTTGGCACACTGTGCTAAACAGGTTAGTGTAAGTTTAAGACTGCTCGTTTGAAAGACCTAATTTGAATTATGTTTAGGATCATCGTCAAACCTTTGAAGAGCAGAGTATGTATTTGTACAGTTGTTATCATGAGAGAAATGCTTTTTATAGAAGGAAAAACTCCAGGATAGTTTGTTATCTATGATAAATAATAACAGAAGAGAGGAACTTGACCTTAGTCCTGACGTTCCTAAAGGGGTTATTTATAAACTTAACACAATTTATTTATTAATCTAGCTTAGAAAATTTTATCTCACAAAAGTAAATAATCAGGATACCACGTGGATGAACCACACTGAGTGTTTATTCCTGTCCATATTGTAACTGAACTGAGGCATTAGTAGATTGACAAATAGCTTTGCTACACCTGCTACTGGATGTTTTGTTTTGTCTGCATTTTCTTCTCAAAGAAATGATTTCATATTTCTTTCTGATCAAATTTCATAAAGTTAATGACCATGTGGTTGTCTTTTGATAATTATTAGAAAGATTCTAACTTGTAAATTTCAAATGTTGAACTGGTAGCAGATGGCTACATTTGAAACAAGACTAAGACTGAGAAGCCCTCCCTGCAAACAGTTTTTCATTTATCGTGCACATGAGTAGTGTAAATGTGTAACTTTCTGAATAGACACAGTGTATAACTTTCACAATGATAGGTCATATGAGTTTGTAAATGTGAATTTCTCTAGTTCATTGTTAAGGCTGTAATTATAACTAAGCCTCTCCAGTGGTATGCCAAACCAGCTCGTGAGATAGCTTTGCTGAAGAGCTGATGGCTTGATTTACGGTATTTTCAAATTAGTTATATGAAAAAATAACTATATGAAGTATAATTTCATATATTGTTAACATATGAATTATATGAAAAGTAAAGGTAATAAATGTGAAAAATGTCACTTTTTAATTGCTTTACATTTTACTGTCGTCTCTGTTCTTGTGGTTATTTGTAATGAATCTTTTATGGAAGCATTGTTGTATTGTGTGCTCCTGGTACAACTTTTCACAGCCCCCTAGTACACTGTAGCTTAAAACAGGCCACAGTAGGGATATTATACTAGGTAAATTGGCAAACACAGCACATTAGTACTCTGTTTTATCAGACTACTCCTTTTACATATGCCACCTTAAGCATGTACAAACTTTGCAGTTTCAATAAATTTGATATATTCTATTTGTCAGAAAATTAAATGGCAAAAGCCATTAATATATCTTGACTTCATTGTAGACACTAGATTTTCTTTTGTGCATTAAAACTCTAATTGTATGCTGTACCAGACTGAAGCAGAGGCTCTCTAATGTACCAGTGGAAGCCTCCAGGTAGTTCAAGTTGTACAGTAGCAGTAACTATAGGTGAGTGTCACATTTATCACATGATGATATTTTTCCATAGCTGTGAATCTGCTGTATCCATGCATTCAACCAACTGTGGATTGAAATACTAAAAAAGATCGGCTGGTCAGATGGCTTAATGGTTAAGAGAATTGCTGTTCTTGCAAAGGACCCGAGCTCATTACCGGCACACATATAGGATGGCTCAAAATTACATATAATTTCAATTTATAGAGATTCCATTCCCTTATCAATCTTATTGGGCACCTGCACACACATGGTGCACATACATACATATAAATAAACAATTCACAGGCTGGAGAGATGGCTCAGTGGTTAAGAGCACTGACTGTTCTTCCAAAGGTCATGAGTTCAGTTCCCAGCAACCACATAGTGGCTCACAACCACCTGTAATGAGATCTGGTGCCCTCTTCTGGCCTGCAGGGACACATGCAAGCAGAACATTGTATACATAATAAGTAAATCTTAAAAAAATATAGAAAAATAAAAAAATAAAAAATTCCCCAAAATAGAAGCATCTGTGATGAAAAGATGTTTTCCGTGTGACTGTTTCCTAAACAATACAGTGTAACAACTGTATGTGTGATATTTACATTATATTGAACAGTCAAAGTTATGTGGAGGTAATAGAGTGCTCATGGGAGGATACCCATAGGTTATTTGTAAATACACTGCTATGCTACAGAAAGGAGTTGAGCACTTGCAGATAATTGTCCTAGGAGCCCAGTTAATGCAGACTGGGCAGTGTCAGAGCCCACAGGGTGATTTTGTCTTGCCATGTATCCGATGAGTCCCCTTCTGTGTTTCCCTGTTAACAGTCCTGCACCTCCAATGTGAGGACCTTTTAAAGAATGACTATTCCATTTTTGGACCTTAACCATAAATTCTTGTTTTGAACTGTTACTTTGTAATTATACCTACTAGTATGTCCTTAAATTTACTCAGAATTAATCATAACTGTATTTGCATGTGACCTCTTTCCAGTTATTTAAGTATAATTTCTTCTAATTTTTCTCCTCACTTGCTCTCAATGTTCTTTAGACTTTTTATTTGTTCATACTTCCTCTATCACCGTGATGTGATGACTTTTAAAAGGGAGGTATTAATGTGGGATGGAGTAGACAAAGAAAAAAGAATATTTTTTTTTCCTTAGTGAATTTAGCAAACATTTGTTTACCTACTAGGTGCTAGGCACTTAGGAAATTTAATAGTAAGCAAAACAAATGTGTTTCCTGTTATCATGGAACTCATGGTGAAGGCAGCAAATAGTGTTACCAATAGTGGGACTGCTCCCAAGGAGGAGACTGGATGAAAAGGTTTCTAATCTCACCCAGGAGGGGCCTAGTGTTTCAGGGGAAGAAGTTTAAGTCAAGGAATGATAGAGGTAAGTACTATAGAAATAGGATAGATGCCAGGCGGAGGATGAAGGCCTTCCATTAGAGAAGAGTACCTTTGAATAACAGAAAGAGAAATTACACTTGGAGTTAAGGGATATGAGAGCTGATACACAATGATGCTATAGGGATGATAGGATTTTGTTGGGTATCATGGAAGATTTCTTGAAATTTTTATGACTTTGACATTTTATTTTGTTAGAATCATTTCTTCATTCTATCTTTAAAAAATAGTTTTCTAATTTTTATTCCTTTAACTCAAGATTTGATGTTTTTTTTTTTCAACTGAATGCCATTTTCTCAAAGTAGACAGTTTAAGTGAAAAGGTGTAATATAGCAATCCCAATATTGTAGCAAATATCACATAACTAACTTTGCCATGGTGATGGACTGCCTGCATTAGCATTTATGTTCTAACACTTAGTAGAAGACCATGAAAAAATTACCTAACTATATCTTTGCCTGACTTTTCTCATTTTAAAAATGGAGCTATCAAGGTTTTGGAAACAAGCTTTTAAAATTGTGGCAAAAGGTCAGTGAGTAGTGGATGCTGTGTGACCTAATTCTTGTTATTGTTATTCAAACAACATATTGATAAACCTCCTTTGGGTGTTTTTAAATAAGCTGTTTTACCAATGTTGCTGAATCTCATTTCTCTTCCCAATTGCCTTTTAAAAATGGTTTTCTAAGCTTTACCTTTTTTTCCCCTACAGAAATTTTCTGGTCTAATAACCTTCTTGCTATCTTACACCAGTGTTTATTTAAGAATCTCAGAAAGTTGGTTTGGCTTCTGTTATTCTTAAAAAGAGATTCTTCCTAAGCCTCCTTTGAGCTTGTTGCAAAAATCTAGTAACTTCTTTGCAAGATTGTGTATGTGTGTGGTCCCCCCTCTTCTTTCTTGATTTTCCCACCTTGATTTTCCAAATAGTCAGACTTGGATTTGAAATCATAATTCTTATCAGTGATGCCTGCCACTGCCAGTTTGAAAATGCACAAGCAGAGCGAGTGTTTTCCTCCCGGCATCCCCTTTGGCACTTTTCTTGAAGTTTCTATTTTAATTTTGGCAATCCTGGGTGAACCTGGAGTTCCATACATGGGAGGCAAGTGCTTGACCACGGAGCCTCAGCCTCTGTTGAGCTTGCGCTTTTTCTTACCGAAGTACTTCTCACTTCGTTTTCTTTCATCACTAACTTCACCACATTTTTCTCCACCATGGCTGATGTTTTGGGAGGCAAATGGCTTTCCTTCATCTGTGCATTTCCCAGTACTCTAGATAAGCATCTGGAGTCTTACCTTAGAAAATTTGTGCTTGTGTTGACTTCACATACTTGATAAACAGTGATGACGTGTGCATTTTTAAGAGCTGGAAATCATGATTACTGTCTGTTTCTAAAATACAGGTTTTTACAAGTGCTTCCTGCTTGCACTGAAGATGAGAAACTGCTAATAGACATCATACATTTTTTGAATAAGTTAATAAAGGAACAAAGAAAAAATCCATCAATAGGACTTTTACAGTGGATTCTAGAGTTACTTCTTAGGCATGTAAGTGTGTTCAAAGAATTTAAACTTTTGTTTGGGAAGGAACTTGCTTGGAAAAACCTCATATGTAAAAGAATGTTTTTATAACATGTGTTTAATAAAATAATTCTTACCTTGTGGTGAATGCTAATTGCAGTGTGGCCTCTCTGATATGATTGACTGTTTTTTTCAATGGGCATTCCATAGAGTGAGTGAGACCTTGCATTTTGATGTTTAATAAATCCAGTTCTGTTTGTGAGGTTTTTGGTGTATTTTAGTTTTTTTAATGTTAGTGAATTTTAGAAAGTTTTTATGTAATTTTGGGAATTTCATACAATATATTTTTATCATATTTTTCCCTGCCCTTACCACTTCCAGATCTTACCCCACCTCTCTACTCACCCAACCTCGTATTCTATCTTTTAAAAAACACTAAAACCCAAATAAACAACCAAAAGAAGCGTACACACACACACATACACACACACACACACACTCTTACACATACACACACACACTCTTACACATACACATACACACACAAACCACACCACACCAAAATCACATGGAATCCTATATATGTTGGCCACCATTTCTGAGCATGGGGAATGCCCTGGAGTGTGGCTGATACACCCAGTGTCTTTCTGTTGTGAAAAAAGAAAACAAACAAACAAAAAAACTAACTTCCCTTCTCCCAGCAGCTAACAATTGCACATAGCTTCTGGGTAGTGGTGGGACTTTGTGTGCTACAGAGTCTCTCACTTTCTGTGATTGTCCAGTTGTGGGTCTGTATGTTCATTACCATCTATTGCAAGAAGAAGCTTCTCTGATGAGGGCTGAGAGATGCACTGATTTCTGGGTATAACAGTATGTCATTAGGAGTGATTTTATTGCTTTGTGCATTTAGCAAGGTAATAGTAGTAGGTTTTCCCGTAGGGCCTATGACCAATCTAGTGTCAGGCCTGATTCCATATCATGAAGCATGCCCTTAGTCCAGTTTAAAACAAATAAAGTTGTTAGTTACTCCTGTAACGTTTGTGCCACTGTTGTGCCAGTTGGTATATCTTACAGGCAGGGGGCGATTATAACTTGGATGGTTCATAGCTGGCTGAGATTGATGATGACTTTTCTTAGAGCACCTTCCAGAATGGTGAATGCTAGTCTGTAGGGGTGAAGCATCTAGCTGAATTGACCAGCTCTGTTTCTCTATGTTCTGTGACATAAGTATTTGGTGTTTTCAGCAATAGAATGTTGCTTTTAGGTTGTGGACTGTAAAGAGAAATATCAAAATATCAAAAAAGGTAATTGTCTTAGTCAGTGTTCTGTTGCTATGAAGAGACATCATTATCATAGCAACTCTTATAAAATAAAGCATTTAATTCGAGCTTGTTTAAAGTTTCAGAGGTTTTGTCTGTTATCAGCATGACAGGGAGCATAGTGGCATTCAGGCAGGCATCATGGTACTGGAGAAGGAGCTGAGAGTTTTACATCCAGATTCGCAGGCAGCAGGACAAGAGAGCCATGGCCTAGGCGGCTTTGGCTTTTGACACCTCAGAGCCCACTCCAGTGACACACTTCCTCCAGCAGGCCACACCTACTTCAATAAGGCCACACCTCCCTAGCCCCTCTCAAGTAGTACTACTCCCTGATTAAGTTTTCAAATACATGGATCTGTGGGGGCCATTCTTATTCAAACCACCACATTAAGGAAGCCCGAAGGAAGCTTGAAGGATGCCTGAAGACAAAGTAGGAGAGAACTGGGTGAATAGCACTCAGTCCTTACTGTAAGGTACTAAAGGGTTTACTTGTCCAACCTTTACTTGTCTTACATTTAGCTGAATGTTTCTAAGAAACTTGCTAAGGGCGCTAAAGCTAGCTTACTTGTGGTGCTCATGGCTTTGTTCATTTATATATTTCTATGAACTTAGTAAGCCTTTTCAGAAATGAGAAAGTACACAGGAATTAGAGAAGAAGGTCTGGCCTGTTATAGAAGATGGTAGACCTTATAAAAAGGCAAATATGTCTATTATGTTTTGACATATTTACAAAGTTTATAAGAATACCAAGATCTGTATGTCAAAACTTGGAAATTCTAATTGACAGGAATGTTTATATACAACTTAAGTTTTTTTTTAATGTTCTTTAATGTAAACCAGTGAAATCAGGCAGTTTTGCTCATAATTAAATGCCTACTTCTATCTTACTACTGCCTATGAACATTTGTTAATTCAAACACACGTAACTTTAATTTTGCAGTTTGCTTACCTATACTAAAATGGTCATGGTAAAGTATGTTCAAGGTACATGTGCAAGTCCATTTATAAACTATAAATTTGTAGAATTATTGCTGTGCCGTGTTGCAATTTTGTGAGTATGTGCTCATGAATGGGTATATGTGTGTGTTTTTTGAGTTTGTTGTTGTTGGTATTGTGCTGGAAATAACTTACTTTTAGTGAGGTAGAGATGTTTATATACTTGAGGCATTATTTTATTTTATTTTCTACAAATTGCTTCTTGATTTCTTGCTAGTTCTACTCCATAATTGGCTGGCTGCCTTCCTTTATTCATTCCTTTCACTCATTCATGAAGGAAGGAACTTTTCATAAATTAGGGAGACCTTTGAATTACAGATACTTTTGTTATGGTTTGTCATTGATTGTTTGATCGATATGAATGCTTCATCTGGGCAAAGAATATTGATAGGAAGTGAAAGACAAATCCATTAATTTTCAGAGGGTAGACTGGGAACTGTCCTCCTTTGGAATTTTTGCCTTGGGTCTTATCACCACTTTATTATAAGGAACGTATTGTTTGAGAATTCTTTGAGAATATTACCTTACTCTTCTGTATCTTAATATAATGCTATTTTGTTTATCTAGAACTAGCTAATAAGAGCCAATTCAGATTCTTATCAGAATGATTTTTTAAATGAAAATTCATAAAAGTGGGGCTGTAATTTAATTTTTTTCCTTCTTTTGGGGATGCTTCTCAGAACTACTTTTTTGTTGACTTTCTTGTAACGTGCCCTGGTGCCATAGTTCACTGAAATCATTGCACACCCTTCAGGCACAGACTGTTGATGAGTGTGAAGTTAGGTGTATGTGCCCAAAGAAAATGAGCCATTGCTGTACAAATGTTTGGCTCCCTAGAGGTCAGCAGTGACAAATGAAGGCTCAAGTAGTTAGTTTAAAATGAGGATAGAATACTAATATGAAAAGACAGAAGTTTGAGGTGTGAGAGATTAAGCAGCTGCAATCAGAAGACATCAGCAGAACCATCCTCCCTGTTCCCTCTTGTACTTTTCTTGTGTTTTAGAAGTGATACTGTTAAAGTTCACTGGATTTGAATGTTAACATGTGCATTGATGATACAGAAGGAGAAAAGTCGCAGCATTCGGCAAGCAGGAACAGCTTTGTAGTTGGATTGAGTCTTTGGGCAAATCTTACTTTTAGATAAATACTTCATATCATTATGGCAGTCAGTGATTTCTGTTTAATTTTTACTTGTACATCAGAATAAATGTTTCCTTATTGTTACGTATAGACATTTGAGAATCTTAGTATGAATAGGTTGTTTATTTTACCACTACTTATAAGAGTCAGTTGGCGTATATGTGTGAGTCGCCCTTTAGACTATGATCCTATAGAAAATATATTGATTTTTTTAAATAACCCAGGTGTGTGCCCTGATTCTTTTATTCATGGGAGAAAATGGATTTGTCAGCTATGTTTTAGGTAATTTTAATTGTCCCATGGGTATTTTTTACTTAAGATAAAATAAAAAGCTTGAAAAAAAGCACTGCTTAGGTATAAAGTATAGCAATGTAAATTAGAACCAAGACAGCCCTCCCCAGGTCTTTACCAAGGTTTCCACTGATATACTTTTAGACTTACCTATCTGATTTATGTATTTTCAACATACTTTGTAATATAAATATTTTTTATATATTTTTATACAGAGTAGAAGGTTTTTTTCTCTGAATTTCTTTTCGCTAGATGCAATGCAGGCATTTTTAAGTTGAGTTCTTTACACAAAGAATTTAATAAGAGCAGTAGCTACATTAGATTTGATCAATTTGTATGTTATTATATGTACTGGTGATGTGGCAGTGTGCTAAGAATGAGTATTAACTAGATTTGGAGTGTGATGCCTCTTGCTCTGCTTTGTAGGATTTATCCTCTTTTTCTATTGGATTGCCTGTTTGTAATACACATGTGAAGACAGATTTTCTAGTTACTCAGAAAGTTAAATGAAATCTTGTCTTTTCCTCCTTTAGCATGGTGTTTGTAACACCAAAATGATTCTAGCTGTGCCGCTGTCTAATACCTTATAATGTTTTCTACACTCAGTGTTGTTAGAAATAACAGTTTTTCAGTTGGTAAACAGGACAGATTTTATAAAGTGGAAGTTTGATTCACTTCTTTTACTTTCACGTCCTGCTTAGTCATATAAGTCAGTACTCCCCCCCCCCCGCCCCCAGATAATATGGAAAGTTTAAAACTATTGCAGTGGTTTGTCTTGGTGATTTCTTGGCTTACAATTTTTGTATGCGTCCTAATCAGAGGCGTGCACACTCTTTGTTGTGTTCAGGGAAGTTATAAACCTTTGAGTATCCGTAAGTAGTACTATAAGTCATTATGGTTGAGAAACAGTCAGCCATCAAAATGAGGTGTAAAGAAAATAGTAATCAGTAAAGCCAGTGTTTGAATAGTGGATCTTTCACTTGGTTTTGTGTAAAACACATGATTATAATTCACTTTATATTTCTAGTCACAGAAACAAAGAGGGGAGTATGGAGCTATGTGTGATTCCATTCTGCTTGATTTTGTTCTCATTTGTTCCCCTCAGTTCTTTATAATGGATGTACTTTCTTCTTGTTGACATAATACATTAAGACCATGTTGAACTTAGAATGTCTTTATGAATGCAGTTAAAGCCTAGGGCTGCCAATTTTGCTAGTTAGGTAATAACACAGCAACAAAAAACTTATAGGAAGCAACACATATCAATCAGAGAATAAGTATATTTTTAAAATGTTTATGTTTTAGAATCCAAACCCACTGTTAGACCTGCTGGTTCTGACAGAGTCACCAACAGGAGAAGAGGCAGATCACCTCCGGACTGCAGTCAGACAGCAGCTCCAGAAAGAACTGATCGCTCTTCTCAATTCCTTGTTGCTGGTTTTCATCACAGTCACGGACAGGTACCATTGGTGTTGTTTGTCATTTGGGTATCTATAAAGCATACTTTTCTTTGATTTCCAAGACTTCTTAATTCTTTCTTGACTTCTTAGTTCTTTAAGAGGTAAAGGCTATTCACCAGATAGGCTCAATCTGTTTGTGTTTCCGTTACAGCCTGGTTGTAATTTTTTGATTGTCTCTTAATATACTAGACAGTTAGATTTTGGTCCTTTGTCAGGAGTAAGTTGGTATAGCTGTTTTGGCTTTTTTTTTTTTTTCGAGACAGGGTTTCTCTGTGTAGCTCTGGCTATCCTGGAACTCACTCTTGTAGGCCAGGCTGGCCTCAAACTCACCGAGATCCACCTGCCTCTGCCTCCCAAGTGCTGAGATTAAGGGCGTGCGACACCACCACCCAGCAAAATTGTGTTTTTTTAATTTTGGCTTTCTGCCTCACTAGGGTGGCAATGCTAATATCCACTTACATATTATTTTCAGTGTACTTGTTACTTATATTTCTCGTGACTTTACCTTTGTTGATTTTTTTCTATGGGTCCCTTGAAAAACTTATTTTCAGAAGGAATATTTTCTACCATCTTGTCTAATTCATACATTTCTAATGTAATACACTATCATGTAAAGGACCAGACCCCATACTTATTTACCCCAGGAACTCTTGAGGAATGAGGGATAAAAGACTTAGAAATAAAGAGGGAGAGAACCAGAGAGAAAATACCGGATAGACTCGGGTAGGTCTGGATCCTTATCCACCGTCCCAGAACGGTATTCCAAAGGTCTATTTATAACAATGCCAAGGGGTAGAGCAAAAGACCTCCCTCTTGCTAGTTACAGAGTCACTCTTGTAGACCAGGCTGGTACCCAGGCTCGGGGTCCAGTCAAGCTCCCATGCAGTTCTGCTGGGTACAGCCACTAAGAAACCTAGTGGGCTCCAACACCATCAGAAACCTCCTCAGGAGCTAAGACTGTGTGGTTTTCCTCTTTTTTCTATGAACAGGAAATGCTTGGAACTTTTTTATGTCTTCCAAACTCAGCTGTCTCTGAAGCTGCTCCAGTGCCTCCGAGTCACAGATGCTCCTCATTTCTATGGCTTGCCTGCCTTGGAGCGGACCTTAGGAGGGATGGCTCACCTCACTGCTTTCCCCGGGTGGAGTGCACACTCTCCTATCTCAAAGCCACTTGAGATTTGTGGGAAATACTTGTCGGGTCTCCTGGAGGTAAGTTAGAATGACAACTCTAACACCTAGATACTGTTTATTGATTTTTTTTTTTTATTTCCATGCCAGGAACAAATGCAGTATATATTGTTATATTTAAGGTAGATTATAGTACAGTATATGCATAACTTACAATGGTAAAATGTTTTAATTTTTAAACACACATGTCAGGTTATATATGCATACTTTCATCTTGAAGACAAGCTAAGGCTTATCCTAAGTATCTTTATAGAAGTGATTTGTTTTTTACTTACTTCATTTGCCTGCTAACATTTTATTTCCACTTTTCTGGGCGTTGGGGCAGGGTGGGGTGATAGTCATGCATGCCACAGCACAGGTGTGATGATCAGAGAACTTATAGCTGTCCTTTCTCTCCCTGTTCCATGTGAGCCATGAGGTTAAACTTGGTTCACCAAGCTAGGTAACTGCTGAGCCATCTCACCAGCCCTGTGCAAAGTTTTAAATTGTGAAATATAATACATGTCCAGAAAATATGCAAAATTAAATATCCCAGTGAGTTATTCCATAATTAAACCCCACAAGATTGCCCTCAAATCTCCAAATAGAACCTAGCTGACAACTCTGGCAACATCAAACATGTTCCTTTTGGTAACCTTCCCCAAAGGATCTTGATTTCTTGGTGCCCTTTTCCTTTTCTTTCTCATTCTTGATAGTTTTGCTGTTTATCTTGTGTAGGTATACAAAATGTTTTCTGAATTTTTTTAAATGTGCAATGGAATCATTTGCTTAGATCGGTTTCATTCAACAATATCCTTAGAAAATTTATTCATTTTGTTGCTTATAGGTGGAGTTTAATTTTTTTTATAGTAATCTACATACTGCCACAGTGAATTACATTTAGTGTTCTGGAGGGGCCCCAAAACAGCTTGACCACTCAGCTGCCATGACAGGCTCAGGGGCCCAGACACAGCTTCCATGACAGGCTTCCTGGGAGGCAACACCCAGATCCAGGAAAAGCCTTAAGCTGACACCATCCAGGGATTCACCTAGGGATGGGGAAGTACCTGACCTCCCAAACATTCCAACCATTAGATAAGGTGGCCAGATGTCCTTGAGCCTAGTACCAAGATACCCCTCCCACCCTGCCTGGGCTTAGGGCTCTCTGCTCACTGCTATGTCAGACAGACAGAGGGACCAAGCCCCAGAGCTTGAAATAAAGGCTCTTTGCTTTTATATACAGGATTCAGTCTCCATGGTCTTTTGGGGGTCCCTGAGATCTGGGCATAACAGTGTTTTGATTTTAGTGTTGCTATGAACATTTTTGCCTTTTGGTGAAAATGAGGATGTTATACATATTTAAAAAAAATTTTTCATTCATGTTTATTTATGAAAATTTAATCTTTATTTATTGGCTCTACCCATTAACCTTGTTTCCAGTTTCTAAGCAAATGCCTTTAATTCTTCACTTATTGATAGATTTTGTTTATGAAATCATTCAGGCCTGGAATGTTCTATTTGGGAAGATTATGTTATGAGTTGTGTTTTTAGTAGATCTATAATTAGACTATTTTTTGTTTGTCTTATTATGTTATATTTTTCCAGAATTAAAAGTTTTCTTTATCTGTATTTTCAAAACCATTATCTAAAAATTATTCATCTCTTAAATGTCTACTGCATCTATAGTTCTTGCTATCCAGATATAAATTATTCTTTCTCCGTTTTTCTTTCATTATCTCACCGGTGATAACGTGTTTTTAGTGTTATAGAGGAATGACCCATCATCTCCTTGGTTCCTCTTTGTAGTGCTTTCCCTATTGATTTTATACACTTATAAAAAGTGCCGACTTACCAGTGCTTTTAGGTATGGTCTTACTTCACTAATTTCTGCCCCTCCCCCCAGCTTTTCTTAAATAAGTTTTTTGTTTCAGTAGATTAGAAGCATGGCATTAATTATATTCCACAATCATCATTTGGCTCAAAGTATTTCAAGTATGATGTAATTAATTTAACGAGGATATGGTTATGCAAGGTTTTCAGAGAACAGTGTTGCTGTGGGTACTGGCAGCCTTGCATGCCCAACTGATGGAAGTCTTAGCAGAATTTTCTGAGATTGTTCTGGAATTTGAAAGCCTAGGTGAAACTTGAACCTAATTAGTCTTATAAATAAAAACCAGAGTGAAATATCAGGGTAATAACCTGAAAGATGGAGAAGCAGAGGAGCAGCCACCAGTGACTTCTTACCTCTTAGATCCTCAGACCTAGAAAGGGCTGAGATCCGCCCCACCTTATCACTTCCTCTCTCCAGCTCCCTAGTGCTGGGATTAAAGGTGGTGAGCCAGCACCGCCCAGCTTCTACAGTTTACTAGTGGCTAGGGGCCTTCTGATCTCCAGGCAAGCTTTATTTGTCAGAACATAAACAAAGCATCCCACAACTCCAGGCAAGCTTTATTTGTTAGAACACAAATAAAATATTCCACAACACCCAGGAGTCTCCAGGGCTCTAACTGACAGGAGGTTGATTCTCATGCACTTTCACTATTAGAAGCTGGCTATGAACTTCTAACCTTAATGTTGTTTTTAATAGTTAGATATATTTTATTTTATACTTATGATTTCAATTTTTTTATCTTTAGGATTTTATACAATGTATTTTGATTCTGTTTGCCCTGTCCCCAAATTTCTTCCTTCTCCTTCTCTACCTATCCAACTTTTTGCCCTCCTTTTATTTTTTAAACTGATGTGCTGAAAGCCCACATCCATGTTAAGAATTTTGATAATCTTACATTTTGAGTGTTTTTCTGTTTTCTTTTTTTTTTCAGCTTGAATTTTCTGTTATATTTGGCTGCTCACTCAGAGCTTTTCAGCAAAGACTATTTGGCAGTTTCCATCTTTTATGGATAGCAGTTAGTACATAGAATTTAAGGTTTAACTTGCTTCATTACTTTAATAAGCCTTTTTTCTTTCTCATAGCTTTGTTATAAATATTGTTTGCTGGTCTGTAGATGACCATTTACCTATAGAAACTTACATATGCCAATATTATTCAGTACATAATCTTTTAAATACATCGTATTTTCTTTGTTTTACATATTTCATTGTTAGCTTGTGAGACCTGTCCTTGGACCATTTCCACTCCTCAGTGGCTGTTTGAATGCTTAGGACAATGATTGTTATCTACAGTTTGTTATTCTCTAAAATTATGTTCTGTTTTTTAAAAAACAGACTTGGAAGTGCTAAGTTTTTTCAGAAATACTATAAAATTCAGTACAAATTTTACTATAGCCTCCTTAATAAAATACAGTTTTTCTTAATTATATACATCAAAAGAGATATAATGTAAGCTTTCTCATTAATTATTCCATGCTATAAGGTGTTTGTGATCAGAAGTATATGATTATTTTACACAGGTATATTACCTAAAGAATTGGTTATAATACTTTTTTGAAAGTTAACTTTACTCGTGGTAAACTTAACCTGCAGGTACCTAATTTGCACTATTAATTAAAGTATGTTTTTTAATTAAAACCATATGTGATTTTTATGGTATATATCTTCTTTTATTTATTTTTAATTACATTTATACATGTGTGTGATGTTCGTGTGTAGAAGTGCAGAGAGAGTTCAGATCCTCTGCAGTTACAGAAGCTGCCTGATGTTGACCACAGGTTCTGGAAGTCGACCACGGAGATATCTCTCCAGCACCGCTGTGCGTCTCTTTAAAACAAACCTATAATTTTTTTTTTTTCGGATCATGGATATGTAAGGAATTACAGTTTGAAGAGAAGCTCAATGTTCCCTTTATATTTGGAAACTGTCAAATGTACTTTTGTCTTTAAGATTATGTAAGAAAGATTTCTGATCACAGGTCTCCTTCAAATTCTAGAAATCAAAATTAACTATTCGTGATATTGATGAATAAAGTGTTTAATTCTAAGTAACAAATCCAGTCAGAAAACAATAACTTCAGAGTTCAGTATCTTGAGATAATGAACATTAGCAGAGTGTCTGAACCAAGAAATAGATAAAAAGATTCCCTATTTTCTAATGTTTCATAGTTATGAAAAATTTGACTAATAAGTCCTGATTTGGAATAAACAGGTGTTTGTTTAATGCTCAATTGAAAATAAGGAGGAAAACATGTATGTCTTTATATTCCCTGATAGGAAGTTAATGTCAAGAAGTCACTTTTGTTAGAATTTGTAGCTGAGTTACATTTATACTAGGACCTTCTGCTTAGTTAATCAGGTGAATGGGTACTGTTATCATATACTGTCTAAACTCTCATTATTTGATTAATGGTTCCTCTGTAACTGAAGCCAATTTCTTTTAAGAGATCCATACTCCCAATATCAAGTCTTACTGTTTCTATAGAGCAGATCTGTTATTTGCCTTTTACATATATATGTTACATATTTGTAATATATGTTATACATGTGATTTCCTTTGCTGCATGAGTTGAAGAAACAAAAAAACAAAACAAAACAAAACAAAAAAACAAAACAAAACAAAACAAAAAACCCTGAAGGAATCCCAGGAGGTGAGGCGGGAAGGTCCATGCAGAGGTTTACCATGAACAGAGCAGTGAGGCCTTAACCAGCATTTACAGTTGTGTTGGTGCCAGAATTTACAGCAGAATTTCCCTTCAAATGTATGGGGCCTAAGTACAGCATCCTTTGAAAAAATATTGAGTAGGAACTAGAAATATTTTTTGTCTGACTGAATTTTTAAATTTTAAGTTGATAATCTATAAAGAGTTACTTTTTGCAATCTCTTCACAGTGAGTTACCAAGCCCCTGTGTGGGGATCAATGTGTGATCCATACAGAAATGCTTCAAAACAATTGCCACATAATTGAGAGAGTTTTCTAATCAGGAATCAAGACTTTCCTAATGTAGTTGCTTAGTTAAGAGTATCTCTTCACAAGAGAACTACTACTGTGTTGTTCCTGTTGGAGAAGTGTCAGAGCTCTCTGATGTGTGGGAAAGAAGCAAAATGAGGACAAGTTTTTAAATAATAAGCGTATTCTCAAATGAGCAATAGAAATCTAAGATGACTCAGAAGTAAAGAAAATTTCTATTTGCATTTAACAAAGTTTAGCATAACCCTGGTAGTGAATGAGTTTTGTAGAGCTAGTAATTTTGCATATACTTTTCAACTACACTTTAAAAATTTCTTTTAAATGCTGTAGCACTTAAAATATTATATTCATGTTATAAATCTGAAAATTTTTCTAGGAAGGTACTAAATAAACAATCTTTGAACCAATCCCAAAGTTGAAAACATTTAAAAACATTTTTTAACTGTGGTAAAATTTACCACTCTAGTCACTATTAAATGAATTAATAGGACTGTTATAAATTTATGTGGCTGATGTTTGGTTAGCTAAGATGCTTACTGTTATGTACACTTAAGAGGAAAATCACCGTAAAATTTCATATGTTTGCTTTCTAGGTCATTACTTCGTTTTATGTGGAACGTGGAGGAAATGCTATGTCCTTCATGGGCAAAGGTGTTACGAAGAGCACAGTTCTTTGCTTACTTCACTTATCCCATGAGATGATGGCCCAGGCACCAAGCTCGGTAAGAAGAACACAAGCTGCCATTATCTGAGCTGTTGCTTGAAGAGGAATGTGCTGTGTCTAATACATTTCAAGCCTATGAGCTTGCTACATGTTATTTTTGACTTGTTAATAAGACAAGAAGAGTTGTTTATTTGGAGGTGGGTGCTGGAGAGATGACTCAGTGGTGAAAAGTGCTTGCTGTCTTTCCAGAGGACCTGAGTTTGGTTCTCAGCACCCACATTGAGCGACTCACAACCGCCTATATCTCCAGCTCCAAGGGATCGATACAAAGCTGTTCTCTAACCTGTGCAGGCAACTGCACACATGTGTGACACACACACAAAACATAAACAAAAGTAAAATCTTCAAGACAATAATTATTTGGGGTTACATTTTTTGGAAGTTATATATGTCTGAATTTATTTAAAATTTTATTTCGGTAGAAATCATTAACTAGAAAATGACATTGTTTGGCTAAATAAATCATGGGAGAAAAGCCTCTGTTGAAAGGGAAGCAAATATTTTTTATTTGCTTTATTTTGGCTAAAAATACATTCTTACTTTTTGGTCTTTAAAATTTTAGTTATTTTAAGTTCTCTAAACTTACTTGAAATACTCTGTCTTTGGTTTTCATTCTAGGATTGGCTGCCACTTTGGTTTTTGCCTTTGGGTAGTCAGAGTGAAGAACATGCTCCTACTCAGCAAGGGTTGGCCTGGCTAATTCCTTTATGGGTTGATCGAGACCCGGAGGTCAGTATAGAGGAATACCAAGTTTGTCAGGTCTAGATTGAAAAACAACTGAAACAAAACAGATATACTTATGTAATATTGTGGGTTGTTGTAATTGATACAGCTTATATTTTATTTAGCCTCTGTCTTCTCTCAGGCTGCCATAATGAAACACTGTTGACTGGGTTATTGCAGTAAGAGAACTTCTTGCCTTACAGATTTGTTGGCTGAACGTTCCAGCATAGTCATGCTCTGGAGAGAGCTCTCATTTTCACTGCCATACATATACCTGTCTTTGTGCAGAATGTCCACAGGCTTTTCACTGTATATGTGTCAGGAAGTCACTAGTCTGGTTGGGGGTAGGACCTCATTGTTAAGAGTTCATTTCATTTTAATTATCTTGAGGAAGCCCTATTTCTAAAAGGTCACATTGGAAATGAAAGCTTCCACTGAGATTTGGGGGGTAATTTTTCAACTTAGCTTTCCATCTCTCTTTCATTAAAACCCACATCCTTATCTTTTCAGATAAATACATTGATTTCTGTAAATAGATAAAAGACAAAACACCCTCCCCCCCAAAACAAAAACAATCTTAACCCACTGCAATATCAACTTTAAACTCTGAAGTCCAAAGTCTTGTGTGAGTATTATCTAAATCAAGAGTAGATGAGAATTCATATATTTCATCCTGAGGAAAGAATTTGTTCTCAGCTCTATTAGGGGCTGTGAAGCACAGAAATTATGTATCTACTGGATGGTAGAATAGTCATAAGGTCCTAGTCCCAACGGGGGAAGTAGGAGTGGGAGACATGAGGTTGCAAAGCAAGTGTACATGCTGGGGAAGCAAATTCCATTCGCCCTTATGGCACAAGCTCTTGTTTTATACTCTGGATCACAGGCCCAGCTGGAGGAATATTCTCAGCTCTAGCTTCCTACTACTCAGTGGGTAGCCTGACCTCTTCAGGCTGTCTCTCTGGACTCCAGCTGTGCTGTTGTGGCTAAGGATAGCATCACCATCCCTGAAAGACTGGACTGGGCCATCCTGGCCCAGTGGAATTAGAAAGGCAGCCATAGCATTAGAAACTGAGGAGAAAAGAGTGCTGCCTCCAAGCCTGAGGTAGGAGCGGCCGACCTGAAGATCTCTGATTACATTTGGTGTAGCTGGAGCTATCTCCAGTCCCACTCAGGCCCGAGTCTCTCAGACCAAGTAAACACACACAGACTTATATTAAACTTTATGGCTGTGGCAGGCTTCTTGCTATCTCGTTCTTATATCTTAAATTAACCCATTTCTATTAATCTATAAGTTGCCACGTGGCTTGTGGGCTTACCGGTACTTTACATTTTACTTCTCATGGCGGCGGCTGACAGCATCTCCTGACTCAGCCTTCCTGTTCCCAGAAATCTCCTCTCTGCTTGTCCCGCCTATACTATACTTGCTGCCTGGCTACTGGCCAATCAGCATTTTATTTATCAACCAAATCACAGCAACATATTCACAGCATACAGAGCGATCGATATCCACAGCAATTTGGGGCCGTTATTCTCTTTGAAGAATGATGACACATATTGCCTGTAGAATCCAAGCCCCACAATATTCCAGTCTTTCCAGTTCACTTTCCCATTCCCTGCCATTCACATTGGCACTGTCTTTGCTAATCCAGTCTCCTCTCCATTCTGGCTCCTGCTAAAATGTCTAAAGACTCATAATCTCGTCATGGAACAGTATTTAGCCATACCTCTGTGGTCTTTCCATAGCATGAGTTCTCATTTTGTACATAGTTAGCTGAGAATCTTCTCAATTGCCTATAATTGTTCTTTTTACATATGTATTGTTAATTCCTTATTCAAATCATGTTTCCTTTGCATTTTGCTATAAGCACTCAGGAGGAATTAATACACTCAGCACTTGGTTTAGAAATTTTTTCAGCTATGTGTACAGTTTCATTGCTCACAAAACACTTAACACTTGAACACAGTTGGATCACTTTTAATTTTATTTGTGTAAAGCAGCTTTACATTACTATAACAAATGCCAGAGTAAAACAACTTAAAAAGAAAGCTGAGGTGTACTTTGGCTCGGTTTTGAAAGTTTCAGTCCATGGACAGTCAGACTCGTTGCTTTGGATCCTGTAGCAGTGTCTGTGGGAGCTCATGGAGTAGCACAGCTGCTCCCCTTTTCGCAGCTGGGCAGCAGAGAGAGAAAAAGTGGAAGGGCCAGGATTCAATATTTATTTTTTGGGGGGCTTGCCATAATATGATTAGAAGACTTCTAACTGCCCCATCTTTAAACAGTTCTGTTTCCTGCCAGTGGTTCCATGGACTGGGGACCATACATTAACCCACAAGGCTTTGATGGTTACTTGTCCAAATCAAAGCACCATCTTTTAAGGACCACCTTTATTCCATACCATGTTTCTAATAACATGTTCTTATTTCTTTCTGATATTACACCATAGTTACCCTTGTGATTGATCTTCCTGGTATGAACTTCCAGTCTTTTAGACTCTAACCTGTTGTGTAGTTCAGAAGTCACTTCTATGTTTGTAGGTGTTTGTTTCAGTATAGCTTCTCTTGTTGGTAAAAATAATCTGTATTAATGTTCTCAGGCTGCTATAATAAATACCACAGAATGATTGCTTTAAAAATCAGCAAAGTCTTTTCTCATGTTTTTGGATGCGAGCAGTCCAAGATCCACAATTGGCTTCTTGGGAGGCTCCCTTCCCACTGCATGGATGGCTGCATTATTATTATGTGTTCATTTTTCCTTTTCTTGTTTCAGGCACATGGAGGAAGACATCTTATCTCTTTCTTTTAAGGCAGCTATCCCACTTCATTTTAAAAGCCTAGTAATACTTAAATGCCATTTATAACTAGTTTTAGCCATTTGTTCAGTGATATTGAGTAAGAAATGGTGGATCTTATTAAAAACCTTGATTTGTAGAAGTGTTATTTGATCTAAACTTGGTACAATTTTGGGAACTTTGCACTTAGACTTATTACTTGGCTATTTTATGGCTATGTTATTTTTATCCTGTTTGTCACTGAAAATGTATTTTTGCGTCAAAATTCAGAAATGCACCAAATTATTATTTAGATAGCAGATATGTTATGGCCAGCATTACTGTACCAAATTAAGTTTCTATGAATTATTTTTTCCTTTAACGTTTGAGAAAATACATGTTCTATAAAGAAATGTAATTCAGCTATATAATTTTGAAATAATGTGTTAAAAAGTTAAAACTATTTATTTGAAAAAGATATTAATAAAAATAGAAGAAAATAATGGTTTTTTTATGAATGAGGAATAAATAAAAATCATGTTCAGTAAATATGACCAAGTGTCCTGACTACTTTTCCTTAAAAAAATTGTAAATTATAATTACTTTAATGCTTACTTATAGTATTTAGTTTACCCTCATGTGACAATTGACTATAGTCTATACTTTTTTTTCAGGTCACTGATTTTTTTTCTAACCTTGATACAGAATTTCTGTAAAGCCAATTCATACACATGTAGGGCACACCTTCTGAGTGTCTTTAGAATGTAGGAATGTAAAGCCAATGCTGTATTCACACACATGTAATACACTGTTTCTATGTGTCCTTTAATATGTAGGAATGTAGAGCTAATGCCATACTCACAGACGTGTAGAACACCTTTTCTGAATGTCCTTTACAGCATAGGGATATAAAACCAGTGTCATATTCACTCAGTTCTAACACTTCTTTTGTACTAGAAGGATGACCTCATGCTAAGAAAGAGTATCCTTGGATTTGATTTCTCTGTCTTTACATGACAGGTGAGATTCACTTCACTGGGATTGGGATCAGCACTGACTACTATTGAAGGTGGCTGTGTGGCCTTGGCAAACAGTTGTCAGAATATTTCTGGTGGGCTCTGGGGAACCGTGGTGAACATTCTTCTGGATCAGTCAGAATGCAGTGTGGTGCGCCGGGAGGTATGTCTGTGTGAGCAGCCTACTCCCACCCTCTAGTCGGAAGTTTTACTGTGTCCTGCCGGCCTGCAGCCGCTTGGACAACACACAGAGGCTTTTATTACTTACAAACTACATGGAATTTCTCGCTGGCTAGTTCTTATATCTTAAATTAACCCATTTCTGTTAATCTATGTTTTGCCACGTGTTCTGTGGCTTACCAGTCTGCTGGCACGTTGTTCCTCCCATGGCAGCTGCCGTCTCTCTCTGCTTTCTTCCTGCTTGGATTTCCCGTCATAGGCCAATGCAGCTTGATTTATCAACCAATCAGAGCAACACATATTCATGCATACAGAAAGACATCCACAGCACACCCGCTTGGTGTCACGGGAGTCTATTGCAGTGTCTATAAGCCTCACTTGACTTCTTGTTTATCAGGGAAGACTGAGCAAAAACCATTATTTATTTTGCTTACAAAAAATTTAAATGAAAAGTTGCTAATTTATAGTAAAAATGCAAGTCATTTATTCTGATAAAATTAAGGCAGAATGTTTCAAACTTTTGCATTAAATATTTTGTATATATATATATATATATATATATATATATATATATATGCACATATGCTTGTGCATTCACATGCTCTACTGTGGAGGTCAGAGGACAACTTACCAGAGCCAGTCCTCTCCTTCCATCATGTGGGTTCTGGGGGTAGAATTCAGTGTTGACAGCAAGTGCTTTTACCAGATGAGCCATTTGCTGATATATTTTAATGTGAACTTTTATATCACACACTGAAAAGTAATTCACAGAAAACAGTTGTTTTACTCAGTACATATAAGTATTAGTGTTTATAAACCTTTAATAATAATATTTTCAAAACAGCATTTCACAATAAATGTCAATAATATTTGAGAAGAAAATAAACCAATTTAATTCGTGTTTTAAAAATTATTTACTTATGTCATTTATTTGTGCATGTGTGTGCCTGTGAAGGCCAGAGGACAATCTCCAGAGTCAGTTCTCTTGTGGGTTCTAAGGATCAAACCCATTCTACTACAGCTGCCTCTCCATTGAGCCATCTTGCCAGCTCCAATTGGTGGTTTCTGTCAAAGTGATGATTCACACTAGTAGCTTTAAAAAGGACAAGCAAATAGTTCTCAATGGTTTCTGAAGAAAACAGCAGTTCCTGGCCTACCACTAACCAATACTTAGTAGCTAACGTATAAAGCCAGTTTTCTTATTAGTCTGTCATAATTTCAAGTGATTATTCTTACATTTATGGATTTTTTTTGCTTCATTAATTTTAAACTTTTAAAACTGACTTCCAGTGAAGATGGATGGAAGTTTTACTCTTGAATTCCCCAAATTCTTGTTATTCTCTGAGAAGAATTGTACCATAATTTTCATTAAATGAAAATCAGTTCTTATATTTGTACGATTATTTTATTCTGTCATCGTGTATTCTGATAGGTAAAGCTGGACATTTGTGCTTTAAGAAGACTTTATATGAGAAAGGAGGAGATTGAGGAGGGAGAGGACAAATGTTTGCTATCTGTATGTAACCCTACAAAGGGATGTTAAAGCAATTGTGTGTTTTTTAAATGCTTCTAGAATGTTTTATACTAATAATTTTTTTGTACAAAACTAACTTTTGAAATAGTAAAAAATGCACTTTCTAATGAAATGTTCCATAGTTTGCTCATCATCTAATTTGCTCATCAGCTAATAAGAAATGTGGTTATGAGATCTTATGAGGATCTTTCAGCGTGTATAACTGACCAGCTGCAACCTCTGTTATTTCAGAGATGACAACAAGATGGCAGCATTGACATTTGTGTTTTTAATTTTCAGGCTGCATTTATTCTTCAGAATCTCCTTGTAGTTCCAATGCCTTCAGAAGTTATAAAGAATTATACTTGGCAGGTGGGTATAAACAGTTATCAACCTAGCAAATATTTTATATTAATTAGTTTTAAATTTTCAGCATATGTATGCAGCTATCCATTTGTGTCTGTGTGTTTCATGTTTGTGGACTGAAGCAACTAGGAGTCAAAAATATTCAAGAAAAAGTAATTGTACTGAACAATTATAGTCTTTTTTCTCTAATCATTCTCCTTAAACAGTATTGTATGACAACCACATACAATAGCAATCAGGCATTGTGACTTAGAGAGCTTTTAGATTACACACAGGATATGCATAGATAATATACAAATGCCACCCTGTTTATATAAGGAATATCTCTGTCTACAGACTTTGGTATTTGTGAGAGTCTAAGAATCAGTCTGTTGTTGATACCAAGAAATGGCTAAACTTTATTACTTAAAAAACTGTGTGTATGGTAGCAAGTACTTCTTCACTAGAAGGTAGGAATTGTCTGATTCTTTTTCACATTTACACATTCTCCTGAGCTAGTGAAATGGCCAGGAAAGGGGGAAGAAGAGAACTGGTTCTGTAAAGTTCATGACCTCCACACACATGCTGTGCTACACGTATAACCCCCCCCACACACACTGGATTTACTTATTTTAGAATGTATGTGACTGTTTTGCCTTCGTGAATGTGTCAGAACCACATGCATGCCTGGTACCCACAGAGGTAAGAAGAGGTGACCGATCCCTTGGAACTGGAATTACAGATGGTCATGAGCCACCATGCAGGTGCAGTCAACTGAACCCTGTTCTTTAAGAGTAAAAAGTGCTCTCTTTTTTTTTTTTAATTTTAATTTTTATTTTGCACTACAATTCAGTTCTACATATCAGCCACAGATTCCCTTGTTCTCCTCCCTCCCACCCCCCTCACCTTCCCCCTAGCCTATCCCCCATTCCCACCTCCTCCAGGGCAAAGCCTCTCCTGAGGACTGAGATCAACCTGGTAGACTCAGTCCAGGCAGGTCTAGTCCCCTCCTCCCAGGCCGAACCAAGCAACCCTGCATAGGCCCCAGGTTTCAGACAGCCGACTCATGCAATGAGCACAGGACCCGGTCCTGGTGCCTGGATGCCTCCCAAACAGATCAAGCTAATCAACTGTCTCATTTATCCAGAGGGCCTGATCCAATTGGTGGCCCCTCAGCCATTGGTTCATAGTTCATGTGTTTCCATTTGTTTGGCTATTTGTCTGTGCTTTATCCAACCTTGGTCTCGACAATTCTCGCTCATATAAACCCTCCTCATTCTTGCTAATTGGACTCCCAGAGCTCCACCCGGAGCCTAGCCATGGATCTCTGCATCCAGATCCCTCAGTCATTGGATGGGGTTTCTAGCATGACAATTAGGGTGTTTGGCCATCCCATCACCAGAGTAGGTCAGTTCGGGCTGTCTCTCGACCATTGCCAGTGGTCTGTTGTGGGGGTAAAAAGTGCTCTTAATCACTGAACCATCTCTCCAGCCTCCAATAAAACATTTTATTTCTACCATCTATCTATCTATCTATCTATCTATCTATCTATCTATCTATCTATCTATCTATCTATCTGTCTGCCTATCTATCTATCTGGAGTCAAGGCCTCACCATGTAGCCTCTGCAGACTTGGAACTCACTATGTAGACCAGATTGAGCTCAAACTCAGCAGAGATCTTCTGCCTCCCAGAGCTGGGATTAAAGACATGTGCCACCATAGCCAGCCTGATAAACATTAAAAAAAAGAGAAAAATCTCTTTTCTGTAGTGGTTAATACTTTCAGAATTAGTAATGATTAGCATGAAATATGCTAGGTACTTTTCTAGAAGCTTCATGTGTATTCACTAGCTTAATTTTTGGTGCTGTGAACTATTTTTCTTCTTGTATAGTTTAGAAGTTTTAGCATAAAGAATTGAAGTAGCCACATAGTTAGTTAGTGGTACATCTTTGCTGTGAGTACAGATAGTCTCTTTCTTGTCCACATCATTAAATTGGTTCTATAATTTAATAATAAATAGAATTGGTTGTATTTACAAATGCAAGCGTAATGTGGTGAAGTTTATTAGGGTACACATATCTCGCCACACATTAAATTTCTTTTTCTTTTGCTGAGTTAGTGTACAGTTGGGGATTTGATTTATCTCTTTTTCTTTATATTGGGCAAGTCACTAAATAGTTAACATTTAAGTAGATAATTTGGAGAATATGAAAATGCTCTCATTGTAAGCATAAGATGTGTTTTTTATCATTTTATCCTCATCCTCATCTTATGATTGTATGCTTATAATAATGTTATATAGTACTTTCCAGGATCCTCTATAAATCTGTTTATTTTTGTTTCCATTGGAATATACTAATTGTTATTGAATCAAGCTGAGCTTGCAAAAGGCAGGCTTAAGTATGTCACCTGATGCATGATCCTGCTGGCATTAATCTCCCAGGTTGTTTACTTCTTCAGACTTTACAAAGCCAAGTTTGTGGTGCTGGTGCTATAAGTCATCTAGTAAGTGTGTGTGTGTGTGTGTGTGTGTGTGTGTGTGTGTGTGTGTGCACCAGTGTGGTTTGAGAGGTCGAAAGACAGCTTTGTGTACTTTATTTTCTCCTTCCTCTTTTATGGGTTCCAGGGATGGAACTCGGGTCATTCAGGCTTGTACAGCAAGTGATTTACCCTCTGAGTCATCCCGCCATCCCCCAAATATAGTTCTAAAAATATTTTTACTAACCAATATAGTCTTCTCTTCTCTTCTCTGAAAGACACTAGTATTTTATGTTTTTACTATTAAATTGGGTTCATATTACTTTTACTGTATTGCCTCATTTCTTACCATTACATAGAATATTTGTTTCTGAAGGTTAGGGCCATAGTTTATTATTATTTCTTTCTATTTTCTTTTCTTATGGCTCTGGGGATGGAACCCAAGGACTTGCTGATGCTAGGCAGCAAGTACTCTACCACTGATATGTTTTATATTTTGAAAAATGTTCTACCAATTTCCACTGGAGAGTAGATTGGTATTGCCTTATATAAGTGAAGTCTTTGTTTTGTATCATAATATCTCACTCTTTTTGTGTGGACGCAGAAATATGCTGGGGATGGATTGATCTTAAAGAGTATTATTTTTTATATGTGTTTTAACTAGTCTGTGTTATGGTTATTTTTGTTTTTCAACTTGAGATAACCAGGAAGGGGGATCCTCAGTTGAGGAATTGCCTCCATCCAGATGGCCTGTAAGTGTGTGGGGGTAGGTGGGTGGTGGGTGGGTGCATTTTCCTGATTGCTAAATTATAGAGGAGGGCCTAGCCCATGGTGGGCAGGTGGTTCTGGGTTGTATAAGGAAGTAAGCTGAACAAAATCAGGAATTAAGCCAGCAGGTGATCTCATGGTCTCGGCTTCACTTCCTGCCTTGAGTTTAGTTTCCCTCCAGAATGGACTATATAACCCATAAGCCAAATACATCATTTCGTCCCCAGGTTGGTCTTTTTTTTTTTTTTTTTTTTGGCCATGGTGTCTATCACAGAAGCAGAAACCAAATTGTTTACCTGGTATTTTTTTAATTTTTGTGAACTTTTTGAGAATCACACACATACTGCTGCTATTTCCCTTAACACTGAATGATGAATTTCCTAAAAAGAAGGACATTCTCTTACATGATAATAATAATCCTCAAGTTTTTCTAGTGTGTTAGGCAGTTCTCCCAAGAATCTTCTGTAAACTTAGTTTATTTTTATATTTTCATCAAATGCATCCTACCAGTTAACTGAATCAAGGAGCTGCTGAAGGGCAGATTTCAGGGTGTTACCTGACGCATTACCCTACATCTCCTGGATCATCCCACTTCTTTTCTTTATGGAGAAAGGAAATCCAGTCTTGTTTCAAACTTAGAAATATATTTTTTTTCATTTAGTTGTTTTCATTTGAAATTTTTTCTAATTCTTCAACATTTATAACACATTTGAAGAATACATGTGATCCAGCTTCTGTAATGTCTCTCAGCTATTATTCTTAACTGTTTCCTTATGATTGAATTTGGATTATTCAGTTTTGGCATAAAAGTCATAGAAATGATATACTCAGATTTATTTGTTTTTTTCTATTATTTTGGTTATATCAATTGATTACTTGATTATTTCCTGTTTTCTTCATTTTTACTGTTAGGAATATTTTGACACTTTGTCAGTATGTTTCTTATCAAACTTCCTTTGCTAATTTTAATTTCCTTGTCTGAAGCAATCATAGGACATTTACTAATGATTTTGTAATTATGTCATTTCTTTCTGTATTCATTACATTCCACTCTAACAAAGAGCTTTCCTTTTCTTTCCTGCTCTTTATTTGTTCACTTATTTGTTTACTTTTGTACAGACTCAAGGGCTCTTAGTTTGCTTCACAAATTGCTACCTGTGTCTCTTTATTTAGTTGATCAGATTACTCTACATTGGCAAAGAGTGTCCTTGATGATGACTCTTGTGTCCTTTAAACTTGTCTTTAGGAAGCTTTGAACATTGCCTTTATTTCTGGTGCAGAAAGGTATTGTCCTATAGTTCTCTGGCCCCAGCCTGGAATCAGGAGTTTGCCCAAAGGGCTCTGATTACTTTTCAGTAATTGAAGTATGTATGGGGGCTGGAGAGATGGCTCAGTGGTTAAGAACACTTGCTGCTTTTCCAGAAGACTCAGAATCCCAGCTCATACATGACAGCTCACAACCATCTGTAACTTCCATTCCAGGGAATCTGATGTCTTCTGGCTTCTGTAGGCATCAGACATGCATGTGGTGCACAGACATATAGGATGGCAAAGCACCCATACACATTAAAAAAATTTTTTTAAAGGAGTCATATGTATTCATGTATTATTTTGGGCTTTTCCTTTTTTTTTTTTTTTTCTTGAGGCAGGGTCTGTAACCCAGGCTGAATTCAAACTTCTCTGTAATGAGGATGGCCCTCTGATCTTGCCTTCACCTATCTCGTATGGGATTATAGGCATGCACTATCTACCATTTCCAGTTTGTATGGTACCAGGGTCGTGTGCATGTTAGCCAAACACTCTACCAACCAAGCTATATTTCCAACCCTAAAATTTTTAAAAATGAAGTGTGGCATCTGGATGGCTCACTGTTCTTGATTTATCTTGCTTCTGTATCCTGTTAGCACATAGAGCTAATAACCCTCTGTGCACACACTTGTTAATTTGTGTATGTGTTTTTGATAAAGAGAAGCACTTATTACTATCTACTATTAATTGTAAATTAGTCATGTATATGAGTATGTTTCATACTTGCTGTGGTTAATATACATATTTTTCATCTTTTACTGTATACATCATGAAGCACCTTCAATGTTCCATAAAATATTTCTTGGTGAAATCATCTTAATGCTGCTATAATTTATGTGCCTTTATAGATTTCTAATGTATTTAGTATCTTTTTTATAGTCTTTGGATTATATTATAGTAATTTCTATGTGTTACCAAACTAATTCCACTTTAAAATTCTTCTTACATATAATTTTTTGCTTCTAGTTCCATTTCTATCATATGTAAAAAGTCTATTCACACAGTGACTATATGAGTAAAATATGTGTCTTCCAACTGATATTTAGTTTATTTCCTTCAGAGCTATGTTTTCAAGTTATTTGGAGAGTTCTAAGATAATTAATCTGCACTTTTTTTTGCAATTATGTTTATAATTGGCGCCTGATAACTTAAGAGTTGCTTTTTCTGGGGTTGGAGATTTAGCTCAGTGGTAGTGCACTTGCCTAGCAAGCACAAGGCTCTGAGTTTGGTCCTCAGCTCCAAAAAAAAAAAAAAAAAAAAAAAAAAAGAGTTGCTTTTTCTTCATGCACTGCCATTCTGAGCTCTCCCTGAAATTCAGCAGGTGTTCTGTGAGGTCCAATGCTCAGTTCACCTTCTCAGGGACAAGGGTGATAAGAACACAGAAATCTTGAGATAGAGCTATGAGACCATGTGAATTTCCTAACAGTGCCAAAAGACACTGATTACAATTGAATCTGTGGAAGAAAGCCAGTAAAAGTCTCTATTATCCTGGCCCTTGTACCATTTATCCTCAGTGGAAAGCCTAAGTCAGACCTTTTGTGCATATGCTTGGCATGGCAACATTGCTGATAATACCCTCACCACTAAGAAGCTTTGCCATTAGAAAATAGGGATTCACCTAATCGCTTAGTTAAAATCAGTCAACTGAAAATAAATGATGATGTCTAATACACATGAATTTCCATTCATGTGTATTAGATTTGATTTTCTTTTGAAGATTTAAAAGTGGTTTTAAGGGGTTGGAGAGCTGGCTCAGCAGTTGAAAGCACTTGTTGCTCTTCCAGAGGACCTGAGTTCACTTCCCAGCACTAGCATCAGGCAGCTGACAACTGCCTAGATCTCTTGTTCCAGGGAATCCAATACTTTCTTCTGGCCTGCATGGGTACCCACACATACATGACATAATGCATACAGAAACACACATAGAGACACATAAATAAAAATGAATCCTGTAAAATGTTTTTAATGCAGTAATTGTTTACATTTTTAGAAGTGATGGTTGTGTCAAGTAACAATATCCATAGTTATAGAAAGCAATAGAATATATAATGATATTCAGAATATTAATGATATGTATAATATTCACAGATATTATACTAGTCCCATTCACAGACATTTTTATCTCTGAATTTACTTCTTTAGGAGCCTATCATATGTTTCCAAATGATATATTTCCAATATTGTGTTTATTCCTCGGACACTTGCGTGTGTATTTAGTTCCTGTGTGACTCCCTGTAGACACTGTTAACTTTTCACATCTGTGACCACCCTTGCTCTTGTTGACCTTGTTGCCTCTTATCCTGCAGGGAACCATTTAGAAGACAGGCACTCTATGCCTTAGATGTCATATTAGTGTCCTTACTTCTGATGGTCACCATTGCCAGATTTATTTAAACCTTTGCTTTGTGAGGCTTGATGGTATTTACATTCTTACCTGACTTTTGTCTGCAGATTGATTCTAAACATTGGAAATTACTAATTCACTAGAGACATTAAGTGATTTCTGTTTAAAATTCCTTATCTACCCTTTCCTGGCTGACCCATCTAGTGCTCAGTTCCTTATTTATGTGTATAAATATGCTCAGAATTTAAAAAAATAGATTTATGTGACATAACTCTTCTCTTTGGAAGGCCTGTTTGTTTTTCCTGCATTGTAAGTTCATGTCACAACTCAAAATTTTCTACTCATAATCTTCTTTCCTCTTTGTTAGAACTACCTTTCCTGGTAACCATCCCTAAAATGATCATAATCTTATCTACCTTGTGAGTTCTAGCATATTTAAAACTGTCTTTAAAGCTTTACTGGATTGGCTATTTACTGTGTACTAAGTTGAAAACCAATCTTCCTAAGAATTTTACCCCATAGTCTTCCAGCATCTTCTGGCATCCAGGGCTGTTGACACTTTCTTTATCCTTGACCTTTTACTCTTCATTATCTTTTTATTCATGATTTTCTAGAACTTTATCTTAATTTTTTTTCACTGAATACTCACTTAGCTCTTTACTTGAAGGCTTGGCTCTTCTATACTTTGTGACTTTTCACAATTTCTTTATTATTTTTTTTAAATGACTTTTTCCTTTTTCTGTGTTATGGTTTTGATCTTAAATGTCCCCAAGGACTGTGTGCTAATAGTGTGGTGCTCAGTGGATGACACTATGGAACAGTGGTAGTGCTGAGAGCTGGGGCTTCACTGTAGGAAGTCTCTGGGGGACATGCCTTTGAGAGGTACATTTATTGTCCATAGTATACTTACCTTTTCTTGCTCTACTGATTCCTGGCTGCTATGAGGTGGTCAGTGCTCAGCTGATGACCATGGTGGTCATGCCCTTCTTTTATGATGTTTCTGCTTAGACACAGACCTAAACTCAATGGAGCTATCCACCTAAAGACGAAGCCTCTGAAATCATGAACCAACATGAACTTTTTTCTTCTTTGAACTTGACTTATGTATAGTCAGTGTTGAAAAACTGGTTGACACTGCTATGTTTTATGTTTCCAGAAATGAATCCCATAATGGGCCTCTTGGGTTGATTTTCCCTGACCTCTATGTCATAACTAGATTTACACTTTTTGAGATATTAGTTTTTTTGTGCCTATGTCTCTACTATGATGTCTTCTGTTATCTTTGTTTTAAAATCTAGCTTATCTTCTTTGAAAGACTAGAAAATCAAAGTTTTAAAAATTATTAAATAAAGATAAGTATAATTTGGTTAGATTATCTTTATAATTTTATAGTTCAGAGAATAATCATTAGAATTGTTATAGATAGCACTTATTACTTCTCACTGCTTTTAAAGATAGAAAAGTGGGACCTCAGAAGATAGTGGGTTTGTAACCTGTCTTTCTAATCGTTCCCATTGTCCATCCAAAAGGCCTTTGATGGGTTAAGGGCTCAGTAGATCTAACTTGTGAAGTGCTCTGAATAGTTGTTTTTGTTGTTTTCATGGTTTATAAAATTTATATTTCATTATCTGTTCTCAGTAAATATTTATGAATTTAGGACTCTGGCTGTGATAGAGGAGACAATTACATAGACACAATTTATAAAATGAATTAAATAATTTTACATGATTAGTATATTGCAAAGTAAAATTAATCATCACTAGGAAATATAGAAATATAGAAAAATAGAAATTTTATGTTAATTGAGGGATTTTGTTTTATTGACTGAGTTTGTTAAGTAGCCGAGTGAAGTTGGAACTAACCTTTGAGAGCTGTTTCGTTTGTGTTCCTTTGTTTTTAGTGCCAGGGGTCAAATGCAGGGCTTCCAGTATGGCAGGTAAATGCTTTATTGCTGAGCCGCACCCCCTAACCTGCCTTAACAAAACCAGTTTTCATTTAGGTTGGTAATTCTTGCTCTGGGTAATAGAGGATTTGCCTCGTGATGTTTTGGTGTTGTTGCATGTCTCTTGTCTTTATCATGTTGTGTGCATTTAAATACTATAACTCCCTTAAAACTCTTTGTAGCAGTGACAGTTAAGGTTTACTATTCAATATTTTTGACAGATAGCTCACCCAGGATAGTTTAGTAAAGTCGTGCCTTAAAGGACAACATAGGGATGGTAGAGGCAGAGCGCTCCTAGAGCATGGATGAGGCCCTTGGTTTCATTGACAGGATAATTTATAAATAAATGAGGAACCACATTGCTTGTAACTGACCTTGATGAGTAAGCATGGCTTCTGACCCCATTCTCTTGTTCTGTTTTACCTGCTTCTTTTAGACGTGTATATTTAAGTTGTTTATTTTTACTGATTCATTGATTAAGTAGAAACATTTTTAAACCATTACTTGGACCACATTATTTCAGGTATTTATAATAATTGTTTTACTCTTGTGTGTAGGTTTAAAGATACTATTGTGCTTGTGTTCAAGTGTGTAATTACTTGGATGAGAATGATCATTTCATAGAAGCATTTTAATGAATTGACCCTTTAGGAGGTAGAGTTGATAACCTTTTGCCAGGGGCCAGTAAAGTGAAGTCCTTTCCATTCTAGTCTAAGTAGCCATAACTAGAAAGACTTTGGTAGGATCTGGGACATCTTTGCCTTAGTGAGCTGCAATGGCTCTTTTTAAAGAAATGGTTTGTTAAATCAGTGCCTTTTCTCTGTCTTCTCCACAGGGCCCTTGTGTCCATGATGAAGACTCTGGCCTGTCACTCGTAGGAAAGCCTGCCCTCCAGGCCCTTTTATATCATTGCCATTTCTATGAGCATTTGACTCAGATGGTGAAACATTGTTATGTAGGAAGATATACGTTTGATTTGAACTTTTCTGCTTTTACTGACACTTCAGAATGCAGTGATTTAAATGGTAAGTATAATACCTTTTTTATTATTATTATTATTTGTTTTTACAAAGTATAACTTCTTTTAAATGGTGTTGATGGGCCAGGTAGATAATTAAGTGCTTAAAAGAACACAAGTGAGAGGACTGGGGTTTGGATCCTCAACACCTAAAGTCATGTAAGGTGTGCAAAGTGGTCTGGAATCCCCAGAGCAAGCTGGCTAGCTAAACTGATCAGACTGATAAGCTCGGTGTTCATGTGAGAGACCCTGCCTTAATATATAAAGTGAAAAAAGCTATTGTGGAAGACATGTGGCATCAACCTCTGACCTCCTTACTCAAGTGCACACATGTGAACATAGATACAAGCACACATACCACCTACACATGCAAAAAGATGACAGTGAAACACATGTGTCCTTTAGAGAACATTTGAAAAATAATAAAAAGTACACAAGATAAAATTATCTCCAGTCGCCCAGAGAATATTCTTAATATGTTTTATTTCTTACCATTGTTTTCTACCATGTGATGTTTGTTTTATATGCTTTATGTGCATTTTTAGTCTCTGTTTCTCTAAACATTGCCTGAACATTATTCTGTGTTATAAATTCTTCATGGAAGCCATGTTTGGCATCTTATTAATGTTTTATAAGTTTATTTTATGCCCTTCAGTAAAGTTGTATAACTTTTTTCCTCTAGTAAAATCTTAAACTCACTTGGAACATTCATTCCTTGAAACTCTACAGATTTTTTCCTCTAATCTTTTTTATGAGTGAGATCTTTTGTAATTAAAATTTCTAATTTATTTGGTAAAGGTCTTAAAAATCTTTATTTTTGATATGTCATGAATTTATCAGAATTTTTGCTGAAGTATTTTTACTTCTCTTGGTAGATAATTTTGGATTTTCTAAGTATTATATATTAATACCTAAATACTAAATTAGATATCATAAAATGAATATCCATTTAACATAAATTGCTTTTAATATTGAAATTAATGTTTTAGAATCTTAACATAGAAAAGATTCAATAAAAGTACAAAAGCCCTTAAATATTTGAATTTATTCACTATTTAATGAGTGTGTATGTGTATGTATTATACACAAATTTTTTATGTCTGTATGCAAAAATATAGGTATATAAAGAATAAACTGAAATCATGAAATTACATTATTTACTTAAATGTAATTTATAAATTATAATTCACATTTCCATTCCCTTCTTAGGGGAATTGAAAGTAGCATGTAATGAAGCTCGTGAATTTTATAAATAACTGTCACTATTAGAAAAGTAACTTACAGGGCTGGAGAGATGGCTCAGTGGTTAAGGGCACTGACTGCTCTTCCAAAGGTCCTGAGTTCAATTCCCAGCAACCACATGGTGACATGGTGGCTCACTACCACTTGTAATGAGATCTGGTGGCCTCTTCTGGCCTTCAGGGACACATTCAGGCAGAATTAAAAAAAGAAAAGAAAAGAAAAGTAACTTACTCAGTTGTTTCGATTTTATGTATCACAGTTACTCCTAACATGGCTCTTGAGCCAATCTGTATTGATGTATTCTGGGTGTTTGTTAGAAATGTGCATTCATTGTTTCACTCTGCTGTAGGGTGTTAGAATTCTTAGGACAAGTGCTGTGGAGGAATTGCAACAATCACCCCTCCGTGAACACAGCAAAAAACCATTCTTCTTTGTTTATGGTTGGTTTCCTTAAGGAGTTGCGTTGTTAGTTGTTGGAGAACCTGGGGAGTGTCATGTTAACTGTTCTCTGTTGTCACAGGTTTAGATGACTCATTCAAGTTTTGGAGGGCTCCCTCAGGGACATCCACTCAGGATCATGAGCCAAGCTCTCTTTCCACCTCAGAAACAATGGTAATTGAGAAGGACATAGAAATGCTTCATTTTGAGTCTCTGAATAAGTTTGAATTTGCATAGTAGTAATAAAATATTGTATATAAGCTTAAGGTTACAATTATAATCACTGTGGATTTTAAGAAGTGTATTCTGAGAAGACTCCTGCTCTGCATTTACTTAAAATACTCTGTTTAATGTGTTCAACTATCCATATATACACTCTTGTGCTTTCCCACATAACTATGTCATTCCGAAGTTAAGTAACTGTGATAAATAATGCTGTAAGAGGCAAGATTGGAATTTTAACTAGGGATTGCCTGATTGTAGTCAGACTACATATATTCTTTCAGTTGAGAGTCATCTACTCCTCTCTCTCCCACCTTTTCTGATAGAATCTAGAGTAGAATAGTCAAAAAATATTTTCATTAATAGTAGATGAGACATTTTATATAATTAAAAATCATTAGTTATCTTGAAATTTTTATTAAGGATAAGGCAGAATGAGAAAGTTTACCTGTTCAGATGATCCAATGAAGTACTGATAATTTCAAACATGTCTCTAAATACTTGTATGAGAAACTTTTCTTTAATATCTAGAACATGTGAAGTTTGTGCGTACTTGGGTGTCTTCATTCATGCATATGTGGCTTTCTTTCTAATGACTGATACTGGTCTTCAGTTTTGTCCAAGCGTACAAAAAGCATTTCTTCTAAATTAAAAAACACATTGATTTTTCAAGCATTTGTTGATAATGACAATGTTGTAGAATCTATTAGGGAATCAAAGGTTTGGTACCTTTGATTTTAGAAGTTCAAATAATATGTATATGTGAAAATGTAATTATGTAGACATTGATAAAATTTACCTCCTATATTGTCCCCTTTCATTTTCCCTCTTTTTATTAGATTCAAAAGAGAGTAGTTGTATTTTATGTGGAAATGTACCCTGCTCCCACTAGATGTCATACTTTTCAAGCTTAAATGTAAAGATAATAGGTATCTTTAGTTCAGCAAGAGAAATAATATGATTTTAATACCAAAGTGAGTTTTATTAATTGGTTCACAGAAAAATCACAGGAAGGACAGCATCAATACATGCTTAAAAGTAAGTTTCCTCATGTGGTCCAGTTTTTACAAGACTGTGAAATAGCTATGCTAGTAAACCTTTAGTCACCATGACTAGATGCCTGAGAAAATCTACCACAGATAGGAAAGCTGTATTGAGGCTAACGGTTTCAGGGATTTAGGCACATTGTTACATGACTTCATTGTTCTAGGCCTGTCTTCAGTGAGGCAGAGCATCATGCAGGGAAGCATGTGGTGGAGCAGAGATGTTCACCTCATCGTATCCAGACACAAAAGACAGAGAGGAGGATTGGGGTGCACTGGGGGCAAAGTCTTTAGCACAGGAGCATTGGGAGGAAATTAGACAGTGAGCCCCTAAGATCAGCCCAAAACTCTTCTTTCCTTGTTTATCAGAGCTAATCAATAAATAGTAATTTTTCTGTGTTAACTGTTTTGTGTTATTCAACTTATATTTATCATGTGTAAGAAGAACTTGGTACAGAAAGAAGAATCAAATTTATATTTTTTGGTTTATACCAACATTACAAGTTAAAGCACTAGATTTTTCTGAGAATTACTTTGGAAGAACTTAATTTACTATGATCCTTATTTAAATGGAAGTACCTTTGTGCTCATTAGCTTTGTGTTGATGTTGCAATACACTTGAAATAATCAACCTAAAAGGAATAGAGACTTGTTTTGTTTCCTAGTTTGTGAGGTTTCAGTCCACAGTTGCTGTGCATGGTTGCTTTTGGCTGGAAATTGCACAATACATTACAGTGGGAATATGTGCCAGAGGAAGCCTATTTATCTCATGACAGCCTGGATACTGGGAAAGACACAGAAAGTGGTTGTGACTATGATATGCTCTTCAAGGACATGCCCAGTGTCTAAAGTTCTTCCACAAGCCCCACCTCCCAAAGGTTCCCCCATCCCTTCCCAGTAGCACTGTGGGCTGGCACCAAGCTTCAGTACATGGGCCAGTGGGGACTTTTGGTATCTAAACTCTAGTAATCTCTAAATTTACCAGTCCTTAACTTCTTTGTAGTTGATTGTTACATGGTGGGTGGGCTGGCAAAATGGCTCAGAGAGTACAAGCATTTGCTGTGCCCGCTTGATGACCTGGCTTTGGTCCTTGGATCTCACTGTGGAGAGACAAACTAACTCTCAAGAGCTGTCCTCTGATCTCCATATAGGTGCCATAGCATGTGCATCCCCAACTCATATACACATATACTTTTAATACAAATTAAAATGTAAAAGTATGCCAATGAGATTTTGAAGCTTTAAAAATTATTTTTATTAAGTTATTTGATCATTTCATACATGCATATAAAGCATTTTGATGCTCCCACTCCTTGCCCTCTCTTGTCTGCCTCACAGCCCAATCAGTTTCTCTTCCTGCCTAACAGTCCCTTTCATGACTTTTGGTTTAGTCTCATGATCCACTTAATTTAAACAGGGCCACCTTTGTGACCATTTAATTAGAGGTCACCAGTGGGCATATAACTGAAGTCAGTGGCTCCCATCTCCCTAAATCTATCAGTAGCAAACAGTTGAGTAGAGAAAGTTAGGGCTCCCCAAGTGCTTCCTTCATTCATGTCTGACTGTTGGCACAATCCCATGTTGATCCCATGTAGGCATCTGTAGTTGCTAAGAGTTGGTGATTATAATGACTATGTCTTTCCTAGATGGTATCATTTTGCAGCCCCTCTTCCTATCTTCTAACTTACATTTTATCTACTAAGACATTTATGCCATCTCCACTATAAGTTATTTTTAATATATAGCCCTATGCACATCATTTGTGTTTTCAAAAGATTAATATTTTTATTAGGGCTTTGTATAGCCAGTTTCACTTTATTATCATTATAATTTCATTTTTGGAGACAGTAGATTCCAAGCTACAGTATTAGAATTACTATTATTTAATTCATTCTAACTTCACAATTATACTAATTGTTTTTCTTACCATGGCTAATGTGATGTGTATCTGTGTCCCAAAGAAACAATTCTGAAGAATTTATTTACTGGTCACTGCTACTGTATGCAAAGGCAATTGCACTTAGATCACCTGATACTTTCTCTAATGTCTAGAATTGACTAGCATTATCTAGAATGTAGAATTATGAATTGAGAAATAAGATGAGGGAATGTCTGTCTTGCTGATGGGCTTATCTGGCTGTTTATATCTGTATTTGTTCATCTCTCAGAATTGAGAAAAGTTAAGATCTACTTGTTGATTGGCTTTTCCATTTTGTCTTTTCTAAGCAGAGGACCCTCTTTGATTTGGATCCTGAGTACTGGGCTTGTCCACTCTATGCTGCCAGGGCCACTTTTGGGATTTAGTGATGTTCTCTAATGAACAGTAATTCAGTCTTTTTATTTTTATTTTTATTTGTTGCAAGCTTTGTAAGGGTTGGGGCCTGTATATTGTCTACAGTGCTGGTAGATAAGCAGTGTCATGGGTTCAGAGGAATTGCCCTAGTAAATACTTCCTAATTGTAGTTTCCATCCAACTAGGTCAGTGATACAGCATACCTTTTCTCCTGGAACCATTTCTTTTTTCTCAAAAAGTTCAAAAAAGAGACATTTATACACAATATACCCCAAATACAATGTAGCTTTATGACCAAGATTTGTTTTATTATTGCTTTAAATTTGTTTTATCTTTTGTCAGAATAAATGATGCAGAAAATGTGTTTCTTTTTCTTTAGATTTTTCCTTATATGGAACACAAATTTAAATAAGACTGATTTTTAGTTTATTTAAATATTTGAAAAGTTAAATTTATGAATCATCATTGTATTTGGAGAAATAAAAATACTGAACAATTCTTGTTGACACTTTGTTGCAAAAGAAGAAATGAGGAATAGCGTGAGACCCTGGCACCCAAACCAGTAGAAGCCATGCAAATGCAGCGGCAACAACTCTGTTGTTGACCACAATGTTTTACTCTCCTTCGAAGCTGGATGCCATTGATGAATTACATAGTCAAAACGCAGTGAGGTTATACTGTAAGAGTGATTAAATAATTATTTTGTATATAAAATGGCCATTTTCAGGACTGCTTCCTTTCTTCAGACACTTCTGTACACATATGAACGTGGCTGACAAACTCAGAGATATTCAGTGCTTAAAAGAGTTGAAACTGTCTAAGACTGTAAAGCTTAGGTTGGAAAATAATAGACTATTGTTTGTTATATACTAAAACATTCAGAATGTGATGTTAAAGGCTGAAATTTGATTACCAAAGACAGGTTAGTCAAAGCTGAGTCAGCTTTTGGTGTGAAGGAGTAAGATATGCCTTTACAGAGATAACAATGTGAAGACATTTTATTCAGCATAGTGAAATGGCTTGTAATATTACAACTGATACCAGGGAAATACCACTGACACTTGTTTGGGAATTAATATTTGTTCTACACACAGACTAGTATATGTAGGGATGGATCAATAGGCTTCTTAGAGAAATATTTCTGCCTAAATATCTCTAATGGCATCTATATGACTTCAGTGGCATGGACTTTAGTAAAAAGGGATAAAACAAATAATATCCTTGTTTAAATGAATTTCAAGTATTTATAGACCCTGCAAGAATTAAGTCTGTTTTTGCAGTTAGGAAAATACAAATGGAGTGTGTTTCTTAAGCATTGTTAACATAGGCCACAGATATGTCTATGTATGTGTGTTTGGTTTTGGGAGCATAGGAATTAATATTTACTAGTAAAACTTAAATCTTGATAGTGAATTCTAAGAACTGCTTTCTGATGTGATAATTTTCATTGTGTAGAATTTGAATGTGATAGCTGTAGGAATAGAATATTCATTCTATTCTATTCATTCTATAAGACATATATGCATAATGTCATATTTTGTGAAGAACAATATTGTATATTTCTCTTTATTTTGTTTCCATTTAACAATATTTTCAAGCTAAGTTACTACAGATTTATAGTCAATACTGTCAAGTGCTAATACTTAAGTAAATGGACAGTCAATTTGGAAGTAAAGAAAAGCCTCTAATTGCTGCTTCCCATGTTTGCCATGTTTGGGTACTCATGTTATATGCAAATAGATGAAGATATTTAGTCTACGTTATGTGGCGATGATACCCTTTGACATCAAAAGTGAAGTATAGGTTCCAAATGTAGATGAATTTCTAAATTGTCTTATTAAATAAAAAAAAAAAATGGAACCAGATATGGGATGAAAACCTGAGAGATCAGGGAATTAGGGAAAGCCACAGCTAACCTCACCTCCGCAGCTTCCAAAGAGTGAGTTACTTCCTGTCTACCTACTCCTGTATGCCTTGCTATTCTGCCATCTGATTTGCTTTCTCTGTTCAGCTACATCACTTCCTCTTCCTGCCCAGCTCTGTCACTTCCTGTCTGTTTGTACAGACCTCTAGACCTCCATGGTTAATGAGTGTTGGAATTTAAGGCATGTACCACCACGCCTGGCTCTGTTCCCAGTGTGGCCTTGAACTCACAGAGATCCAGACAGATCCCTGCCTGCCAAGTGATAGGACTAAAGGCGTGTGCTACCATTGCCTGACTTCTGTGTTAATATAGTGGCTGGCTTTTTCCTCTGATTCTCAGGTAAATTTTATTGGGAGACACAGTATATTGGAGGACACAATACGTCACCACACTCTAGGGTCATGAGGCTAATTGAGGACAGAGTAGGGTAAGCACCCAGAAATGTATACTCTTCAGTTATCTGTCATACAGTGTGAGGGTCACAACTCAGGCATACTGCTAGTCTCTGCTTGTGAGTGGTCTTCATTCTAGTTAGAGATGCATAGATCTCTCATCCCAGTTCATTCCTTAAGTGATATTTTCTGAGCTTTCTGTTTTTTTGTATTATACACAATCCAGTTGGAGTGATTTAGACTTCTTGGTATAATTTATGAAAATTGCTGATAACAAATCAGGAAGCTTTTCTGCTCTTGGGCATAAGGGTATCATTTATAAAAAGGAACATATAAACTCTATTCTCACTGGAACTTTTTACACCTATATTTTGTCATGTTTTAAAAATGTGGCTAGGTATATATCCTATTTAGTATGCTAAATCAATTTAAGCATTAGTAATGATTTTCATGGAAGAACAATGATGAAATGCATTATATAGTTGCTTTGACAAATAAAATACTCAGGTTCTCTTTGTCTTGCTGAGGATTAAACCAGGGCATTGGACATGCAAACCAGGTGCTCTGTCACTGACCAGCCTTAAAATATCCAAGTTCTTTGTTCATTTCTAACAATTAAAGTGTCCATAAGTCTTTTGTCTTTACTAAGTACAGTGCAAGAGAAAATAGTTTTTGAACATGGATTCATCTTTCTTATACGATACATTGTTTTTATACTTAGTTGTTTCTTTGATGTAGCAAATGACTGCCATTTTTTTCCCTTTCAAAAGGATGCTCTTAATTTTGGCTGCTTATGCTAAAGCATAATTTAGAGACTTTTATTATCAGATATGTACAAAAATATTATAAGAAAAGAATCATTATTTTTAGTTCTTACAAATAAAATTTCAGATCTTTCGTTTGTTTTCTCTAACTTGGTTAAGGTGAAATTCATAGATTTAAGATGTACTGTGATTATTTGATATGTGTATACATTATAAAAATATTAGTACAATCATGTTGATTAAGACATTGTTTACCTCACCACTACTCAGTATATGTGTGGGGGTGTATATTGTTAGCAAGTTATCAAATGTGTACAAAAACTTTGTAAGAAAAGTACATTATTATTAACTATAGTCATCACTCTGCATATTGGATCCTCAGAATTTATTCATTTTATATCTGAAAATATGTATACTTTCATCACCATCTTTTTATTTCTTCTCCCTAGACGCTTACAACACTAAGTTGAGTCAGTTTTAGAATGGTGGCGTTAAGTAACATAATCTGTTTGCTATGCCTTTTATTGGCTTCTGTAACTTCAGCCAGGTGATAAGGTGAAAATCGTATATATCAACTCAAAGAAGACTCAGCTTGTTTTACCAAGGAACACCAGTTATCAATTGAGAATCTCAGGGTGTATCACAAAAGATGTGAAAGTCCAAGAAAAGCCTACTAGGTGCATCCAAACTTTTGACATTGTGACATGATGTCATCCACAGAATTCAGGCTCAAGAACTTTGTAATCAAGCTACAGGAACATTTTCTTTTTTCTTTTAATATAATAATATTTTAAGAAAATTGACAATTTTGTGTTGTCCTTCATTCGTAACTATTCTGGAATGCATGTAGGCCATGGACTAGACTTGCTTTGTTGTAGTTTTGCATTGAGGCTGTTTTAATGAACCAAGGAAATTATGGATGAATTAAGTGGTTTACTGTTGGAATAGGATACACCTATGCCTCCTGCTTAGATTTATAACTTAAAGTGGTAAGGAGTGAGAATGAGGATGATACTAGGAAGAAGGAAGGAATGCCTAAGCATGATGTTTACTCTAAGTAAGCCATCTTCTACCACCTCATATTGGGGCTGGACAGAAGTCCTAATCTAGCTGAGGGTTTCACATGGATTCACGAAAGTCTGGAAAAAGAAGCATAATCTCTCAAACAAAGACAGCTAGTTCCCTCCCTCTACAGATCTACATGAGGTTTTCCTCTGATTGGAAAGAGTTTATACTGTCAATTGTAGACTTAGATTCTTGGTTATGGCCTTTACTAGTAGCAAATCCCTTGTCTTGAGGAACAGGACTAGAATAGTTCTTTTCTGTGTGAATCAGCAGCATGCAACAGCTAAAATACTTAGATGCCAAAACACTTACTACTTGGATTTGAACAGATTTTTATATCAATATAGATTATTAAATATAATTAAATATTTCATGTATGTGTTTTACCATTTTTCATGGAAGTGGAGCAGCTCATCTTAATGTATTTTTGGTTTTGCTTATTAAAAGAAGAGCTTACTAATATGTTAAGTTGAAAAAAATAGAGAGAGAGAACAGTGAAAATGTAGATTACCCATAGTCAATTTCTGAAACATAGTAAGTACCATGCAAAGAAGCCCTTTGATTTCCTTACATGAGGGAAGTTCTAATTTAACTCAGATTCTTTCCACAAGCATCTTTCTTAAGCTTGGGTTTCCCTTCTCTTCCCAAAGGAACTAGTAACAGGAGACAGATAGATTTATTATTCAACTCATACCTAGGTTGTGGTATTAGTCATGGTGTTTGATTGCTTTTTCTTAGAACTATAAAATTTCTCTTGATTGCTTTGACAAGAATATTTTTATATGCCTGTCAATTGTCATCTGAACAAATATATTTGTAAAATAAGCAAGTATTAGGCTATTTTCCTATTATCTGAATTTAATACAAAATAAGGGATTTAGTGCTTATCTATGAGTGATTTTAGATGAAACATTCATTAAAATGACTTTTTATGCTTAAGCTCTGTGATTAAGCCTTCAGGATTTTCTCATTTACCAGTATCAGAACCATTACATTTACCTAAGATGAAAGCTAATGTCTTCTATTGAATGGGAGAATTTATTTTATTTTATTAACATTTTTTCTTTTACCTACCAACCACAGTTTCTCACCCCCCACCCCATCTACCCCCCTTCACATCCGCTCTTCCTCCATCTCCATTCAGAAAGGAGCATGAACAAAGTGTGGCACACCAAGTTGAGGCAGGACCTATCTCCTCCCCTGCATCAATGCTGGTCAAGGTAATTCAGCATGGGAAACAGGTTTCCAAAAGTCAGCTAAGTGCCAGGGACAGTCCTGATCTCATTGCTAGGATCCTTGCAAATAGACCAGGCTTCATAACTCACACACATGTAGATGGCCTAGGTCGGTCCCATGCATGCTCCCTAACAGTTGGTCCAGAGTCCATGAGCTCCCTGAGCTTGGTCAGCTGTCTCTGTGGGTCCCCCTTCATGACCTTGACCACCCCCCCACCCCCGTCTTTTACACCCCTCCTCCCTTTCTTCAACAGGACTCCAGGAGGTCAACCTAGTGCTTGGCATGGATCTCTGCATCTGCCACCATCAGATACTAGATAAAGGCTCTCTGATGACAGTTAGGTAGTCACCAATCTGATTACAGTAGATGGCCAGTTTAGGCACCCTCTCCACTATTGTTAGGAGTCTTAGCTGGGATCATTCTTATGGATTCCTAGGTGTTTCCCTGGCACCAGGTTTCTCCCTAACCCCAAAATGGCCCCCTTTATCAAAATATGTTTCCTTACTCTTCCCCTCTGTCCCTTCCCCAACCCACCTCCCACACCCAGCCTGCCCTACTTGCCCTGTCAAGTTCTCATCATCCCTGTGAAAATCTCCAACCCCACCCCCAGTTTATTCAGGAGATCTCTTCCATTTCCCCTTCCCAGGGAAGTCCATGCACACCCCTTTGGGCCCTTGTTGTTATCTAGCCTCCCTGGGGCTGTGACTGTAGGTTGGTTATCCTATACTTTACTCCTAATAGCCACTTCTGAATGAGTACATACCAGGTTTGTCTTTCTGGGTCTGGGTTAGTTCACTGAGAATGATTTTTTTTTCTAGTTTCATCCATTTGCCTGCAATACTCCATTGTATAAATGTACCACATACATTTGCCTATAATACTCTATTTTGTGAATGTACCACGTTTTCCTTATCCATTCTTCGGTTGAGGGGCATCTAGGTTGTTTCCAGATTCTGGCTATTACAAATAATGCTGCTATGAATATAATTGAGCAAGTGTCCTTGTGGTATGATTGAGCTTCCTTTGGGTATATGCCCAAGATTGATATAGCTGGGTCCTGAGCTAGACTGACTCCCAATTTTCTGAGAAACAGCCATATTGATTTGTAAAGTGGCTGTACAAGTTTGCACTCCCACCAACAGTGAAGTGTTCCCCTTGCTCCACATCCTCTCCAACATAAGCTGTCATCAGTGTTTTTGATCTGAGCCATTCTGACAGGTTTAAGATGGTATGTCATAGTCCTTTTGATTTGCGTTTCCCTGATGACTAAGGATGTTGAACAAGTGTATTTTGGCCATTTGGGATTCTTCTGTTGAGAATTCTGTTTAGATCTGTACCCCATTTTAAAATTGGATTATTTGGTATTTTGATGTTTAGTTTCTTGAGTTCTTTATATATTTTGGAGATCAGCCCTCTGTAAGATGTGGGGTTAGGGAAGATATTTGCCCATTCTCTAGGCTGCTATTTTGTCTTACTGACAGTGTCCTTTGCCTTACAGAAGCTTTTCAGTTTAAGAGGTTCCATTTATTTATTGTCAATCTCAGTGTCTGTTCTACCAGTATTATATTTAGGAAATGGTCTCCTGTGCCAATGTGTTCAAGGCTACTTCCTACTTTCTCTTCTGTCAGTTTCAGTGTAACTGGATTTATGTTGAGGTCTGCTGTGGAATGTCGTTCTGTATGTATTGCACTGATTGGTTGATAAATAAAGCTATATAGGTCTATGGCAATGCAGCTTAGAGGCAGGCAGATGCAAGCAGATAGACAGGAAGTAGAAAGGAGATAGAGTGAGATGCCAGCCTGGTGCCCAAGGAACAACGTGCCAGCAGACCGGTAAGCTGTGGAACATGTGGTAAAACACAGATTGTTAGAAATGGGTTAATTTAAGATATAAGAGCTAGCTAGCAAGAGGCCTGCCATAGACTTGTATCCTGCCACATTACTGAAGGTATTTATCAGCTGTAGGAATTCCCTGGTAGAATTTTGGGGATCACTTATGTATACTCTCATATCATCTGCAAATAGCAAAAGTTTGACTTCTTCCTTTCCAATTTGTATCTCCTTTTGTTGTCTTATTACTCTAGCTAGAACTTTGAGTACTATATTGAATAGATATGGGGAGAGTGGACAGCCTTGTCTTGTTCCTGATTTTAGTGGACTTGCTTTGAGTTTTCCTCCATTTAGTTTGATGTTGGCTGTTTGCTTGCTATAAATTGCCCTTATTATGTTTAGGTATGTTCCCTGTATTCCTGATCTCTCCAAGACCTTTATCATGAAGGGGTGTTGGATTTTGTCAAAGGCTTTTTCAGCATCTAATGAGATGATCATGTTTTTTTTTTTTCAGTTTGTTTATATGGTGGATTACGTTGACAGATTTTTATATGTCCTGCATCTCTGGGATGAAGCCTACTTGATCATAGTGGATGGGTTTTTTTGATGTTTTCTTAGATTTGGTTTGCCAATATTTTATTGAGAATTTTTGCATCAATGTTCATGAGGGAGATTGGTCTGTAATTCTCTTTCTTAGTTGTATCTGTATGGGGTTTGGGTATCAGGGTAACTGTAGCCTCATAAAAAGAATTTGACAATGTTCCTTTTGTTTCTATTGTGTGGAACAATTTGAGGAATATTGGTATTAGCTCTTCATTGAAACGGTGGTAGAATTCTGTGCTGCAACCATCTGGCCCTGGGCTTTTTTTGGTTTTGGGGAAGACTTTTAATGACTGTTTCTATTTCCTTAGGGGTTATAGGTCTATTTAAAATGGTTTTTTTTTTTTTTTGGTGTTGATTTAATTTTTGTGTGTGGTACATATCAAGAAAATTATCCATTTCTTTTAGATTTTCCAACTTTGTGGAGTATAGGTTTTTGAAGTATGAACTGATGATTCTCTGGATTTTCTCAGTGTGTGTTCTTATGTCTCGAAAGGTAGATTTTTAAGTATATGCAGACTTCATTTCTATGAATTTCTTCGAGTGCATATTGGCTTTACTACCAGAAACTACAAATGAAAATAATCTTAGTATTTGCTTTCATGTATCACTGTAAATCAAAGGTACAATAAGCTAGGAATAAGCACAGGGTGTATATAGATGTGACCTGGTGGTCTCTATGTTATAAGTAATGCTTATTTATGAGTTCTGTGGATGCCCCATGTCATGTGTACACACTGACAAGGGCGCTCTCCAGGTATGCCTCCTTTGTGCCCTTTCACAGAGAAAAAGATTGATGGCAAAAAAAAAAAAAAGGTATCTTCCCTCCCGAGAGAGGTATTTTTCACATAAGAGGTACCAAACACAGTAGGCTGAGTGCGTCCAATTTTAGAAGGCCACAGTCTCCTCTATAAACCTCTAGGTAAATTTGTGTTTGCTTTCTACAGCATTTCTATTAGGTGCAATGTTTTTAATAATGTTCTGTTCTGAAACTCAGTGTCAGCATTTTGCCAAGCTTTTTTTTAAAGTTCTGATATGAGGTAAGATAGAGAAAAATACTTTGCTGATTTTTTTTTTTAATTCTAAATCTGCAAGGTTTTCTGACACTTTATTTTATGTCTGTGGATTATTTATTTATTTACTTATTTGTCTTGTGTACGTCTGTTCACCAATGTGTGCCTGGTATCTGGGGGCGTAGAATAAGGCATCAAATCTCCTGGGAATGGAGTTATATGTGATCATGAACAGCAGTGTGGGTGCTGGGGATTGGAGCTGTGTCCTCTGGAAGAACAGCACGTGCTTTTAAATTCTGAGTCATCCCATCTCTTCAGCATTTACACTGATTTTTATAGGCGTCATTAAACTTAAGTATGCAATTTGAAACATCAAAAACAAACCATTTATAATAAATAAAATAGGGCTAGAGAAATGGCCCAGCAGTTAATAGCTCTTGTTGCTCTTGCAGAGGATTTGGGTTCAGTTTACTCCATTTGCGGGGGATCCAATGCCTTCTTTCCTTTATGCTCACCAGACACATAGATGATAAATATACATACATGGAGGCAAAACACTCATGTACATAACAAATCTGTAGTAAAGAAATGTGAGAATCTCAAAAACAATGCATTTTAGGTAAAGAAGTATATATCTTAAGCCTTTCAACATTTAGGCAGCAAGAGCCATATCAGAAACTTAAAATCTTAATTGGGCTTCAAATTAAAACTTGGCTCTTTTGAGTTACTGAATTATGGACATTGTAACAGTTCCTATTAGGGGGTCATAGAAAATGCCCTTATCAGAAAAATAGCTATAACTCAGGATTTAAATTGTTTTGTAGTAATGTTAGCTGATAAAACTCATTCTAAACTTGCTTTCTTAAGGAAATGTTGCGTATCTACTGTTTGTTTCATTTTCTATGCTTCCACATTAATGAGAAAAGTACCCTGCCTGCTTCACAGGTGGCAACCTCAGTGGGCAGTACTGAGACTCAGCCTGTGCTGCCATCAACATTCGCTCCTGAAACTGCACCTGACCAGTTTGTGACTCAAGGTATTTGTGTGTGTGTGTGTGTGTGTGTGTGTGTGTGTGTGTGTGTGTCTGTGTGTGTGCGTGTGCGTGCGTGCGTGCGTGCGTGTGTGCGTGTGTCTGTGTGTGTGTGTCTCTGTGTGCGTGCGTGCGTGTGTGTGTGTGTGTGTGTGCGTGTGTCTGTGTGTGTGTGTGTGTGTGTGTGTCTGTGTGTGTGTGTCTCTGTGTGTGTGTGTGTGTGTGTGTGTGTGTGTCTGTGTGTGTGCGCGCGCGTGCGTGCGTGCGTGCGTGCGTGTGTGTGTGTGTGTGTAGGCGTAGGCCAGAGGTTAACGTTAGGAATCTTTCTCAGTCATTCTCCCCTTAATTTTTGAACAGCACGGAAAATTTAATATTTGTAAACTAAAGAGATTTTCAAACCGAAGGTGCTTTGAACTTATAGTTTATCATTTTGTGAGGGTGAAGCTGTGTGACTCACATTGACTTCCTCATGAGTTTTCCATAGGAAGCCTGTAAGCTCCCCTAACTTGGACAGATGTTGTTCTCTTGTGTGTCCTACACTTGCTGCACATTTCCTTTGTACCATGTCCACTTGAGCTCCATGGTTAAGATTTTTGAGCATTTTTTATTTTTCCCTTTAAAGAGCTTTGAGCACAATTTCCTCCCTTTCTTTGGAGATAGCTCAACACTGCTCTCTATCATCAGGGAATCATCCATGCAGAGTGTTTCTCTGAATGCCCCACAATGCCAAAAAAGCCTTTTTGCTTATATTTTCTTCATTAGTTCTTTGAGAATTTTGAGCTTTGTATGTGTTTTGAGCATATTCACACCTATTCTCTCCACTTTCTCCAGATATACCCCATCTTTTCTATCCCCCAAACTGTGTTTTTTAAGGGGATATTTTTGGGATAGGATCTCACAATATAGCCCTGGCCATCTTGAACTTCCTTTGTAAACCACGTTGGCCTTGAACTCACAGAGATCTAGCTGCCTACCTCTGCTTCCCAAGTGATGAAATTAAAGGCATTCACCACCATGAAACCTTTCAAGACAAAACATGCTTTCCAAATATTTTTGGATTTGTTTTCTCCCACTGGGTCATGGTCAATTTAACAGTGGCTACCATCTTAGAGAGAACTGTCTCTCTACCAGCAGCTAACATTTGCTCCAAGGCTGGGGGTGGGATTGTGTGTCCAAGTCCCCTCCCCATCATGTGCTTTGAGACACAGTAATCTGAATCTGGAGCTCACTGGCTGGCCAGTGATCTGCCTGTCTCTGACCTCACAGGACTGGGATTGCAGATGTTTACCCAGCTTTTTCATGGATCATCTGAATTCAAGTCTCCATGGTGCTTGGCAAGCACTTTACCCATTGATTGGTTCATCTCCTGAGTTCACTCGAGTTACTGTTTTCTTTTAGGAAGATATTCTACTTTAATAAAAGAAAGAGAGGTGGGTAGGGAAGGGGGAAAGGAAAGAGAAAATACAGATAATTTTTAAACTAAATACCTGGAGAACAAATTACTAATTAAACAAATCACAGACATATTAGGATAATCTAGAATAAATAAACAGAATGTTTTGTTAACTTACTGTGAAGTAGTAATTGAGAATTTGGCTATCAAAAAGTCTGAGAGGCTAGAGATATGGCTCAGCAGTTAAGAATGCTGCTGCTCTTGCAGAGGGACAAAGTTAGGTTCCCAACTCCTATGCTGAGCTGCTTATTGCTACCTGCAACTCCAACTTCAGGGGAACCCACAGGACGCCTGCACTCAAGTGGACCCTCACATTTGCATACTTAAAAAAATAAATCATTTAAAGAAACAGTTCATTGTTTAGGGAAGTGTTTAGAAAAAAATTCTAATTGCCGTATGGCTCTTTATTAGTTGAGCAATATTTTGTGTTTGAGTCAATAAGCACTGCATATTTATTCCATTTGTTTTTTAATTCTCGTTTTGGAAAAGCTTAATGACAGGTGACGTGAAAATGAAGAGACTGCAGTTGAGATGCAATCTTTAAGGCTGTGCCATCATTTGAAACAAGATCTATGGGTCTTTATGTTCTAGAAATTCACATGAGCAACCTGCACTATATTTTGATTTATTTTCTTGAAGCTGAGTATGAAACCCAGGGCTATGTTCATGCTAGGCATAAGCTAAATTCTCAACCTCCTGTAATGTATTTTTACAAATGCCAGTATGTTTCACTCTTTGTATTTGGATCACAACCAACTCTGCGTTAAGTTGTATTTATAATGAAGTTTGCAATGCATCTTTTTTTTTTTTTTTTTTTTTTGGTTTTTCGAGACAGGGTTTCTCTGTGTAGCTTTGCGCCTTTTCCTGGAACTCACTTGGTAGCCCAGGCTGGCCTCGAACTCACAGAGATCCGCCTGGCTCTGCCTCCCGAGTGCTGGGATTAAAGGCGTGCGCCACCACCGCCCGGCTGCAATGCATCTTTTAATTATAGAGAGTATGTTGGTCTTATTTGATAGCATTAAATTTCTGATCCAAAAGAAATAATACTTTCTGAAAAGGAGTTAAATGTGAATACTGATGTATAGAAAATGTTCTTGTGAAAAAGTTTGCTTCATTGAATTTCCATTGCAATATTTGTTCCAATAATTTCATAAACAGGGTTCCACCTTGGTTTCTAGTAATTTGTGTTAGTAAATAAAATGTTTAATAATAGAAAATACTTAACTGAATATCTACCTTGTATGCTTACAAATCTTTAAACAATTAATGATAAATAGTAAAGTATTCACTAAGATAGAATGGCAAATAATACACAGAAATTGGTAGATTTTGTATGTGGTTATAAACAGTTAGTGAATACAGTGTAGACAAGACCATCTATAGTGCAACAAAGGAGTAAAGCTGCAGGAACAGACCCTAAGAAACATACAAAATATATTCAGGGATTCTTTTGCATTTTTAATTATCGTGTGTGTATGTGTGTGTGTGTGTGTGTGTGTGTGTGTGTGTGTCTGTCTGTCTGTCTACAAATACTACACTGTGCAGTGGAGGTCAGAGGATAACTTTCAGGGTATGGTCTTTCCTTCCACCTTGTGAGTCCCAGGGATTGAGCTTTGGTTCCTGGGTTTGGCAGCAGCTGTCTTTACCTGCTGAGCCATCTCATCTCAAAAGCCCCTGCAGCAGTTGTAGAAGAAAAAATTAAAATATTCTCCAAACCCATGAAAATAGATGTGAACAAATATAAAAAATATCCATTATTTTTAGATAGGATACCTTGACATAAAAAAGATATCAGGTGTTAATCTATAAATTGAACAGTGTCCAGTCAAAATACCACCACATTTCTTTGTGGTAAACAAGATTGTATTCGCAATTAAAACAAAACAAAAATGAGTGCATGAAAGTTGCCAGGAAAATGCTCTAGAAGGAGTCAAGTCCTACATGGATATTATAACATACTGAGAAATGTAATTGAATATGTTTTATTACCAGCAATGAAAAAAACAGAATTGGAAATGTATCCATAATGATTAAAGTGGCAACTCAGATCTCTGAATGAGCCATGGATCTTTTGATAAACAGTGGTGAAATCTGGCTAGCCATTTGACACAAGAACACATCTTATACACAGTTATCTGGGTTTCAATGTGAAAAATGAGTTTATGCAAATACTACAAGAAAACATGAATGGATGCCTATAAAATTATGTAGAAGGCTTTCCAATTTTGCTTCAACATCAAAAATCAATAAAAAGAACACATTTTATGTTTAGTAATAATAATTAAAAAACAACTTATATGGCAGAAAATACCATAAAGTGAAGAAATTTCTTGACAAACCAGTGTAACTATTTGTAACATAACTTACAAAGAAAGCTGCGTTGTAAGCATGTAAAGTGTTCTTCAGAAGGAAGAGAACTAGCACCATGTAAAAGTGAACAGAAACATGAGGCAGACACAAAAGATATGAGGGTCCCATATTCTTGGATAAGTACAAATTAATGCTACACCGTGACCATCTTTCTTAGCTGTTAAATTAAATCACCAACATTAAAAAGTGCTGGCAGTGCATCCTCTTGGCCAGGCTGTGGAAAACAACACTTCTATAAATTGAAAGAGGGAATACAATTAGTGTAACATTTTTGGAAGAGAACTTGGCAGTATCTAATGAATCTATAAATTTATCTTATAGGTAGGAATTTTCACATGACTCATCGCTAAAAGTATGAAAATACATATGCACATGATTATTTAATGAAATATTATTTGCAATTAGAAAATATATCAAACACCCAGATTCCCATAAATGGGGGTGGCTTCAAATTAATATCCATGTAATGAACTATTCAGCTATTAAAAAACAAGGAAGATATCTTCAAATTGGTACATAGTAAAACCCCACCAAAATATTGATAAGTAAAAAAGCATCCGACTGGGTTAGGGGGATGGTTCAGTGGGCAGAGTGCCTGCTGTGTAGTCCTCTAGTACCCGTGTGAAGTGTTGGCTGTGGCGACACATGCTTTTCAGGCCAATGCGGGGGCGGGTGTGGGGGGGTAGAAGCACGCAGATAAAACCGGGTTCATGGAGCAGCCATATGTTGCTGAGGTTCATGTTCAGAGAGAGAGAGAGAGAGACTCTCTCAGTACATAAACAATAAAGGGGAACACCCAATTTCAACTCTGACCGCCACATGTGTGTACTTGGGCATTCCCGCACATACATCACACACACAAAATACACTAAAAATATATACTTAGAATATATAGTAGATTTCTATGTTTTGAGACTTGGCTCAGTGGTTAAGAGTACTGGTTGCTCTTCCAGAGGACCTGGATTTAATTTCCAGCACCCAAATGGCAGCTCACAATCATCTGTAACTCTAGTGCCATGGGTTCTGGCGCCCTCCTCTGGCATCTGCAGGCACCAGGCATGCATACGGTACATAATCATACACTTGGAGAAAACAAACATACACATGAAAGCAATAAAATAATAAAAAATACATGTGTGTCCTCATTTGTTATAAAAGAAAGCAGGAAGCTCAGTTATCAGAGTGGGTGGGTGTCAGGGAAGAAATACGTGAGGGTAAGAACAAGGTGAAAGGGCTTGACAGTGGGCATAGTCACTCTCGCACATGCTTCTAAGCTTAGTTAGGTTTTTATAACCATGTTTTATGTTTCATGTGCTACAAAGAGAAAGAAAAGAAAACTTAAACTGGCAAAATGTGAAAGTAATGTGGAATACTGTGGAGGACCAGCCCCCACACTTATTTACCCCGGGAACTCTTGAGGAATGAGGGATAAGAGACTTAGTTAGAAGTAGAGAGGAGAGTAACAGAGAGAAAACACAGGATAGACTTGGGTGGGCCTGGATCCTTATCCACCAGCCCAGAACTTTATTTCAAAGGTCTATTTATAACAATGCCAAGAGGTCGAGGAAAGACCTCCCCCTTACTAGTTACAGTCACCTGGTACCCAGGCCTGTGGTCCAGTCAACCTCTTAATGCAGCCCGGCTGGGTACAGCCACTAGGAAACCTAGTGGGCTACAACAGAATATAAGCAACTTGTTCTAGTAATTCATAGACTTTCACCTTCAAGTTTAATGGCAGAGAAAACTGCAGGCAGGCATTCAAGTCATGATGCTACTTTACCTTTTGCAACTAGCAATCCTAAAACTTTTTCAAATATATATATATATGACTGAGCAAAGGAACAAGTAGACAATGGATGATGAAAGAGTTTGTGTGTGTGTGTGTGTGTGTGTGTGTGTGTGTGTGTGTGTGTAAGGTTTTTTTTGTGTGTGTGTGTATGTGATGAAATATTTAATAACTAAAGGTGTTCAATGGACCCTGTAAATTTATATTAGAATTGGAGCTGTCAGTATGAATTATTTTGTTGATTCATTGATCCATGTGTATGTGCCCAGGTATATGTGTATATATGTACATACATACATATACACATGCACATACATATAAATGGACACATTTCCAGTCTCAAAACAATGGCACATCAATAGAAATACATATATATATATATATATATATATATATATATATATATATATATATACATACACTTAGTGCTCAGATCTTTGGTTCTGAATCTCATTCTCCCCTCCATACTATCAGAACTCTCTGGAACAAATGCTTGATTTCAGGGCATGGGATGTGCAAAGAATAACTTGAACCTGGAGCGACAGAGGTTAATTGGATACATGGGAAAAGATATAGGATTGCTATAGAAAAGAATGTTCCTAGGATAATTCAAGCAAAATAAATATGCTATACAGATTAAAACTGTTTGAATTATACTAAAATAAGTAAGTGATCAGAAGGAAATAAATACTCTTTCATCTGCTAGAAAGTCAACTAAAATAAAAAATGACTTCATTGGAGAATTACCATTTGGTAGCCATTTTAGCATAAAGGAAAATATATTTTACAGTTGAGGAACCTATTAGACACTACCTGTCTCAGTAACGTTTATGCCATTGTAAGCAAATTCTTTGAAAGAACAGTGTAAACAGAGGAAGTTCAGAGGTTTCAGCCCACAGGACTTCATCAGCACATTGGAGTGGACTAAGTGGCAGGAGCTATTCACATCATGACAGACAGTAGAGAGGGAAACAGGAAGGGGCCATTGACAAGATATCTCTAGGAACCTCCCTCACCCCTTGTCCTAGTGACCTGCTCCCCTTAAGTAGGTCCTGCCTCCCAAAGCTTCCAGAAGCTCTGAACGTCATGCCGTCAATTGGGTTTGGTGCCTCGCAACAGGATCCTGTGCAAGACACTCGTCCTAACCGTAGCACTGTTTAGTTAAACAGTCAAAGCTCGTATCTCCAGTAGTGGGAAATAGAAGTCATATCCCATGATAAGATGTGCAGAGAATCTGATTGTGAAGAAACCTCAGAAAGATTCTCCATAAAATTGTCTTGGTCAGGAAAGAGAGCAGGGCCAAGGAACTCTACCAATTTAGAAAGCAGAAACATGTTAACTAAATGCAAAATGGAATTTCAAATAGATTACTTTTTTTCTCTTGCTCTTCAGAACATTTGTGGAATGATTGACAAGATTTAGAAAAGGTCTGTAGTTAGATATTAGACAGTATCTGTGTTAATTCCCTGACTTTACTAATGGTGCTATAGTAATTAAAGACTATGACTCCATCTTCAGAAGTTATTAAGGAAGCATGTATCTGTGAATTACAAACAATTCATAAAATAAAAGGTTCCAGGGAAGGTAGGTAGATAAGTAAAATATTTAGTTCAAAATTCCTTATACTCTTGCTTTTTCTTTAGTGGGAATTAATTCAAAATGTTTTCTCAAAAGAGTAAACAAGGACTGAAAGTAATAAGAAAAAGTGTTGAGGCACATTTGATTCAGTTAGTAAAGGTCCACAGTCCTTACCTAAAATCCACAGTCCCTGTCAATCAGATTTTCTCAGAAGTCAACAGGTGTCTACTGGCCCACACCCAATGACTGATGCTGCTTTGCAGTCCTGTTCACTGCTTGATTCACCCTGTTATGACTGTGCGTGCTTCTTTACAGAAGTAGTTCAAAGAATGTCTACGCTCCCATTGGAGGTGTTGAAGGATGTACAGTCAACTGTACCCTAGTGCTTTTCTAAAACCCAAAAGTCTTTGGAAATTGGGAACATTCTGGTCCCTAGAATTTCAGGGGGAAAAAAGACTGTGTTCTAGCCTTGGCTCATATTACTCTTTCCCAGGACATACACATGTATTCGTGTATGTGTGCATGTGCACATGAGTGATTGAATGTTGAGTCCTTCTGTGTGTACACATGTACACTCACGGGGGATGGGGGTTAGGAAGAGAAGCAGTCAATTTCCCTAGCTCCAAGGTTAAGCTGAGCCATGCAGTTATGAGAATTAACCAACCACCTACCTCTATTTCTTTAGGAACTTTCCTGTGTTATAAGAAGTTGTAAATTTTGTTAATAACCACCAGATAAATTGAATAATTTTTATGCTCTATTATAAATCACAGGTCAATGTGAAACCAGACCAGTGTGCCCTCGTGACTCATCGCTGTCTGCCCCGCTACACAAGCAGTGCATGTTTGTTACCCCGTCTCTTCTGTCAGCGGTCTGCAGCCTTTTAGACAACCTCTTGGCAGTTACTCCTAGAGAAGCTGCAAATGCTTTTCAACAAGCCCGCCTCATAGAGCTTCTCTGTAGGTAAGAGATAAATGGGAGTAGAGATGAGTGAACACAAGACCGTGTGTGCCTGACAGTGTATTCTCATTTGTTCTTACACACACTAAGTTCCAGGCTTTTACTCTTGCCAGTTGTCTTCACAGTTGCTGTTGTTATTTCCTCCCTCTGTTCTGTACCTTTATTGGCTTCTTAGCTTGATTGTTTAGATTAAAAAGACTTTTTTCTTCAATTTAAAGAATTGAGATGGTTCTAAATCTTATGTGCCTTCTAGCACAGACAAGGCATGTAGTATAATCCCCTGCTTATTTTTCATTGGACATGAAGGAGGTTGAAGATTCCTGACTCTAGCAGTCATATCAGAATAATGTTCCCAGGTTGAAAATCACTGTTGAATTTTATTTGGATGCATTTTGCTATGGGAAACTAAACTCATCAGAACTATTCTGGTAAAATTTAAGGAAACAATGACTTGATTCTGTAAATTTTTCATTTTCCTAAAATTAATGAGTGTCTGATGATGGTTTTAGCATAGTGGCAAAACTTTGGCTATTATGTTCAGGCATATCTAAGTTTATAGTTCATTCCTTGCATAGTGTTGTAGTATTGAACGTGCTTTATCCTCAAGAGGGTTGTTGCTGGCCCCAGCTTAAAAAGATGAGTGTGAGGAAAATTAGTGTCTATAATATACCTGCATATAGTGAATGTGACTTCTCTCTTCCTAACATACAGCTACTCTAACCCAGCATGTTCTTCTTTTAACCACGTGCATATGTCCATTCCTCTTTCATTCTCTCTTTTTACTTCTGAACAGTGCTGTCAGAAATGTCTTTCTTCTCTTTGTTAAGTCATACTACCTTCTTTTTTTCTGGGATATGAAGAAAGAACTGAAAAAAAAATTCTTCCTTTCTGTCCTAGGTATGGTGATATTTTATTTGTGATGAAATGTGATATTTTATTTGTATGTTAATAAATAAAGTTGCCTGGAGATCAGAGGTCAAATAGCCATTAAGCAGAAGTCTGGCGGTGGTAGCACACACTCTTAATCTGACCACATGGCAGGCAGAGTCTCTGTGTGGTCAAGGACACAGCCAAGTGTGGTGACCCAAGCCTTTAATCCTAGTACCAACAACCATAGAGACCTGGAGATCTGTATAGACAGGCAGTGACAAGGAGGTCATGTGGTTGGGCTTAGAGCCAATGAGAAAGCAGAACAGAAAGGCAATAAAAACACAAGTCAGACAGGAAGAAGGTCTCTCTCTGGGGAAGCGATGGTGGCGAGGTGGTAAGATAAGGTAGTCGTGACTCTCTGATCTCTTTGGCTATTTACCTCTGTATTTGGCTCTTGTGTTTTTTGTTGTTTTTTTTTTTTTTTTTTTTTGGTTTTTCAAGACAGGGTTTCTCTGTGTAGCTTTGCGCCTGTCCTGGAACTCACTTGGTAGCCCAGCCTGGCCTCGAACTCACAGAGATCCGCCTGGCTCTTGTGTTTCTTATTTACTAAGAATGTTTAGAATTTTGTCTACGCCTAGGTTTTCTTTTGCTATAAAACACTGACCAAAAGCAACTTAGAGGAGGAAAGGGCTTATTTGTTGTACAGGTTACAGGCATCATTATCAAGAGAAGTTGAGCTAAACTGAGGCAGGAACCTGGAGGCAGGAACTGAAGCAGAGACCATGGAGGAGTGCTGCTTACTGTCTTGTTCCCTCTAGCATGTTCAGCTGCCTTAAACCATCGGGTGCACTTGCCCAGGGTTAGCACCTTCCACGGTGGGCTAGGCCCACTCTCATCAATTAGCAATTAAGAGCATGCTCTACAGACACCCCTACAGGACAGTAAGATGGAGGCAGTTACTCAGTTGTTTTTGCCTCTGTTCAGATATGTCAAATTGACAACTGATGCTAACTATGACAGTTTCATTGTTAGAATTCTCTGTTTTTCACACTTGCCTGACACAACATTCTCCTATTTTCTGAAATACTCTGGGAAGCCTTAAATATTTTATTTACTTGTAAAAGTCCTTTCTCTTTATTTATATTCAGGTTTATATTCACACTTCAAATTGTGATGTTTTGTCTTTAATAAGAAGCATAGTAACTATGGATGGGGTGTTCTTTATCCTTGACAGTACTGTGGATGCCTCTGTCATAGAGATGTGCATCCAGGAACTCAAGACCCCGCCACCCTTATCATTTGCTATTGAACATACTCAGGCTCAGGTAAGGAGCTCGGATCTGCCTCTCATTTTTATCATGGGTTTCTTTGCCTGGAGGGCCAAACAACAAATTCTAAGGAGATCCAACCATAAGAAAAAGTTGGAAATCTCTTAGTATATATGTGATATTGCATGCTTTTTTAACTAGGTTACAAAAAATTTTACCTTTAATAGAGAAACTGGGATGGGAGAAAATTTTACCTTTAATAGAGAAACTGGGATGGAAGAAAAGAACAGTGAATACTTTTCCTAACTCCATCGTTTAATCAGTTATGAGTGTTTAATCAAATTTCTTTGAGCACCACTTTATAAAGGGGCACTGGTATGTCCCACTTACTCATGATTTTAGGCTATCTCTGGTATATCTGTTATTTTCACCTAGGTTGAAATTGTTAGACTAACATGTCTTTTTGTTGTTGTTGTTGTTTTTCAAGACAGGGTTTCTCTGTGTAGCCCTGGCTATCCTGGAACTCACTCACCCGATAGACCAGGAGGGCCTCAAACTCACAGAGATCTACCTGCCTCTCTGTTTTCGAGTTTTGGGATTAAAGGTGTGTACCACTACAGTTCAGCTAAACCTTTCAGCACTCGGGAGGCAGAGGCAGGTGGATCTCTGTGAGTTCAAAATCAGCATGGTCTACATAGTGATTTCCAGGATAGCCAGGGCTGTGTAGTGAGACCTTGTTCTCAACAAAACAAACAAACAAAAACCCCTAAAAACATCATGTATATTTTCAAAACAAGGTGACAAAAAATTTCAATTTTTTTCTTCACAGCTCTTCACTCAATTTGGGGGTTCTTGCCTAGATTCTGTATGTAAAATATGCTTAGCAATTTCCAATATAGTTGCTGCTACTAGAAATTTTATTTAAAGGCCCAAATTTAATATCCCATTTGTTTTGTGTGGGTAAGGGATGAAAAGTGGAAAGTGAAGTATTGTTTGTGTTGCATTTTCTGAACATAGAAGGCCTCTAAAACATCTTGGAAATACTCTGCATGCCATTTTTGAAGCACACGTTCTTTCTAGTGTAGTGTTTTTGTTAAATCAGCTGATTTACAAGATATATGTTCTGTTTACTCTTTTGTTGGTACAATTGAAAAATCTTCACTGAATACCTTCTCTGGTTTAGAATCTCCCTTACGTCGTTAAAGACATTCCGCTGATATTTAGAGAATAGATAGCAAATCCATGTATATCTAAGGATGATAAGTATTTCAGAAGAAAAGATAAAGCAAGAGACAACACCAGATACTGAGGCAGGGGCCTGTACTTAGTGTCCAGGGAAAACCTTCCCAAACATGATATGTGGTTTGACGTGAAAAAGATGGTCCTGTAGGCATAGCAAGGTCTCAGGGTCACAGTGTGGTTGGTCTGTCCAGAATTGCTGGAGCTGAATCTGTGAGGGGAAGCGAGGCTAGAAAGCACAGTTAGCAATGAGGGCAGACCTTGTCTGCAGTTGTGTCTTGGGCGTTCAGTGTAGTACCATGAGAGCAGTGACAGACACTTATGGATCCATGTCTGAGTAAACACATGCACAAAAATCACATGAGATACCATCAGTGCTATAACATTACAAAGGAAATGGTGGAGGTTGAGGGATTTCACACAGCACTGAGCAGAGCAAGGAAAGTTGGCCATGCAGGTTCCAGAGCACACTCTGATCCACTGTGCTGTCTGCCTTATGTGAATTGATGTTTGTACATTGTTGTTTGCACAAGAATTCAGAAAATTCTCTAACATTTACCAGATTCTGTTCTAGTTGCTGTTGATACAAAGCAAACATCTGTGCCCATAAGGAATCTATGGATTAGGTGCAAGAGACAGATAGAAGCACATATAAAATGTGAAGTATGGGACCAGATAGTAACAAATGGTATGGAAAGAAGGAGTGACATTCATTGGGTAAAAAGGGTATGTCACAAGAGGAGCAGTGTGGGACCCACAGAGGTTCCCTAGTAAGGCCTTACTGAAGGTCAGAAAGTCTGAGCCTGCTTTGCCCAGCAAGGCTGCATAATAGGATGATTTGGCCAAAGGCATGGTTACCAGGTGTTTTACAGGGTCTACACTTGTTGGTACTTTATACCTCGACCTTGAAAGGAGTTCTTTTTCCCCCCTCCCCCTGCTAATGTATAAAAAGCCCATCATGAATAAACTCCATGCATCTGTGGTATTGACCCAGAGCTCTCCTGAAGCTATCCTGTGTCTCTTTTTCTTCGTCTATGTGTCTATATTTCTTCCTATTATTTCTCAGTTCCTCACTTCTCCATTCAAGAACCCTTTGACAGGTCGGGGTTGGACCCTGACAGAGTGGTTGCTACAGAATGGTCAGGAAAAAAAAAAAAACAGAATAGAGCAGAGAAGGTTGAAAAGGACAACAGACATGGATGTCAGAGGCAGAGCATGGTGCAGAATGCTGGTAGTGGGGTTACAGTCAGCTACAGGCAAGAGTGTGTTGGAGTATGTGACTGGCAGGTTTTTGGGTTTTGTTGCTTTTTGTTTGTTTGTTTGTTTGTTTTTAAGAATGTTATAAATAGAAAAAGATAGTTAATTAACTATATCAATATTTAATCTTAAATGGTTAATTTACAAAATAATTCAGTTTTTCTCTAATGTTTCTCACTGGCTTGATTATAATAATATTTCCAGTATCCAGAGGTTAGACTTGCTATAACTTTAATTGGGCAGAAAATGAAGAGATTACAGAGACTTAACAGAGCTGAGTCTTGTGGTGCATGCCTGTAATCCCAGCACTTGGGAAATGGAGGCAGGAGGATCAGAAGTTCAAGGTCAACCTCAAGTGTGTGGTGAGTGCTAGGATAGCCCAGACTACATTAGACCCTGTCTCCAACAAGATAAAAGAACAACAAAAGTGTTATAGAAATAAGCAAATTAAATTTCAAAATCTGTAGAAGGAATTTGTGAAGGATAAAGTTACTTATACTTTTATATAATATAAAATAAGCTAGCATATTCTATAATGGAATTTCAAACTCATAGAAGAAGTAAGAGAGCAATTGTTTTTAAAAGGTTTGAGGCTGCGTACCATAGAGACATGCACACCTCCAGAAGTGGAGACCAGTTCCCAACTCTTAATTATGTTCTCACAGCCTCAGACTAAGATGAGTGAAAAGACATAGGAACTGACCTCAGCATAGCTCTATAAAATTCCCATGTAAGGATGTACTGCTTAAGAACAGTAACTACATAAGACATTGCTGCTATTCTTTAATGCTGTCTGTCCAGAGGAAGTTTGAAAAGAACATTTACCAGGTATTACTTATAGTATTAGCATTAAGAAAAGTCCAGAGATAGTTTTTTAATTTTTTCCCTTACATTTAAGAATATTGTTTTTTATACTGAAGGATAACTAAAAGCAACAATAAATTTTATTGATAACATTAGCTGGGCTGTTAGGATAGATGTATTTTCTTCTTCTTTTGCACTTTGAGGAATATTTTTGTAAGCAGATTTCTCTTTACAAATGAGTTTACTTTGGCTTTAAATATCCTCTGTGCTTCTTCTAGGATATTGGTTCCTACTTTAAAAATATAAAGACTTTCTTTAAATGAAATACTGAAATCAGCTTTGAAAATACTACTTTATTTACTGGTGGTATAGTTGATAGTGCTGATGTAACCATTATTGACATACTTCTAATATTGGAAACTATGCTTTGCTACTGCATGTTAAGTTTATAGCACATAATTTATATGAGTACTTTTTAGTGCTTTATTAAGTGTATTTTATGAAGAAATGATTTCTTACAACATATAGAAAAGTAAAACACCATGATGCCACTGAGATTGGCTTTTCATGAGATCTACTTATTCATTGTATTCTATGTCTTTTTGTAAATAGGCTTCCTTTCTTTTGGAATACCTGTCCTCTTTGTCCCAGCTTCTGCAGTCCTGTCTGTTGGTAGATCCTAACCTTGTGACACAGGATGAGCTCTTGAAACCTCTTATCACTAATGTCATCCGAGTTCTCATTGTGTGCACCAAAGATGTATTAGGTAAGTTTTTATTAAATTTTTTTAAAAATTAAAATATAGCCACATCATTTTCTTTCTACCCTTTCTTCCCTCCAACTCTTCCCATGTCTCCATCCCCCAGTATCTCTCAAATTCATGGCCTCTGTTATCTTTCATAACCTGCTGAGTTTGTATAATGTTATTGATCTGTATATGATTTCAGGATAGGCCATTCGGTATTGGATAAACAATTTGGGAGTTCTTTCCTGAGGAAGACTATTTCTCCCACTATCAATATTCTATATATGACTTTAGTTCTTTGTCTAGGGCTGAAGCCCATGAGATTTTCCCCTTCCATTCTAGCATGTCTGTTGGTATTGTCCTTTAGGTCTTCTTTAGGCAGTCATGTTGATGAGACTTCATGGTTGCAGCTTCTCTGACATTTCTAGGAGATAAAATCTTACAACAAACTTCTTGTTCCTCTGGCTTTTACAATCTTTCCGCCTTGTTCTTCTGCAGTGGTACCTGAGTCTTAGGGACAGGTGTTGTATGGTAGATGTATCAGTTGGGACTGGGCGCCACACAATCTCTTGGTCTCTGAATTTTGATCAAATGTGGTTTTCTGTATTGATTTCCATCTGTTGCAATGAGACATTTCTTTTTGTTGCAGAGAGGTGAGACCTATACTTATTTGTGAGTATAAGGCCAAGTATTAGAATGCAGTTAGGGACTGTGCTGTGTTAGTAAATTGGCAGCTGTAGGTTTTCGTACAAGATCCATGACTTCACTAGCCTTGGATAGTTGGCTAGGGTTACAGTAGTAGGCATTATTTTCTTCTTGTGGAGGAAATCCATTAGAGACCTGTTGGTTACCACCAAGGTATGGGTGGCAGTACTGTACCTTTAGGGCTATTGTGCCATGCTAGTCACTGTGGTAGTTCATAGGCACCTTAGCTGGTTAGGACGATTGCTTGCTTCCCACCTTTGAAAACTAGAATGGGGCCTTCTGCTACCAGGAAATGTGTTTTCAGAGAAGAGGCTTTCAGGTCAGATCTAGCTCTGATTCTCTGGGTCCCGTGTCCAAAATATATGGTGTCTTCAGCAATAGGGACTTCAGCTAAGTTTTGTTTTTATAGTGTAGATGAGAAGTGATCAATATTGAGGGAGCAAATCTTATTCTCCTCCAGATGACCACCCACCAACTCTCCCAGTATTTTGGGAGGTTTTGAAGGTATGTTTTATAATTAGAATGATTTGAAGTAGCTCCAGGAGAAACTTAGGGCAGATGAGAAGCCTAAAAAAATGGACCAAAAGTCTCTTCTTTCTGTCAGCTGAAACACGTGCTACAATCTGCATACATACCAACCACAGATCCCTCTCTCATCCCTCCTCCCTCCCCCTCCAACCTTCCCTCCACCCCCGACCTACCCCTCATCCCCTCCTCCAATAGGGGACAGCTAAGCTGTAGGGTTTTTGTGACTGTTACTTGACCAACACTGACATTGAGTTTATGAAGATGTGCAAAGCGTTGCAACCTGAGTGCACCAAACTATGATGAAGATGATGAGTCACTTGATCTAGTACACCTGACAAGAGGTGGTGTGACTACTACTGTGGCCCTACAGATATTTTTTATTGTTCCTCCTATGTATTTTATCATAAAGAACTATTTAATCCTATGATTAGTTACAAAAAGTACTGCAAGACAAAATTATCAATAATATCTGAAGGTACATTTAGCAGCTAAGTTTTTTTACTTGTATCTTGCAAAAGTGTAAATGTTCATTAAAAAATCTATCTTAAGGAAAGTATTTTTAAATTGTTTTCTTAGAAACTAATTTGTGAATGATTTTTATTAAACTTTGGCTATATTTCTGTTTCCATATATTTCTAATATATATAGGTATGTTAGATATTTATATCGATAAGTATACTATATATTTATATGATTTGTTAATTCAAATATATAATTCAATTCCTTATAATATGCAAAAACAAATTCAACTAAAATATTTAGTAAGTACGGTAATAAAGTTAAATGTTAATAACATTTTAAATCTACCTTCCAACTTAAATATTTTACCATTCCTAAGCCTTTATTGAATTAAAAAGAGTACTTATGAATTTTTAAAGGGGTACTACAAATATGCATGTAGTACATGAATATGTGAGTACACAGCATATCTTTGGAATTAAATTTTTATGGGATTGACAATGAGCAAACATCTAAAATACCTCTTAGTGAGTTTAGTGATATGGTAGTTGAGGAGCCCTGGGACTGGTTGTGACCTGAATCCTTGAAAGGTTCTCTCTCCAAGCACCTCATTGGTGCTGAGGAATGCCTAGACAATGTCTCTAGCTTACTTTAGCGAAGTGTGGTGAATGGTGACAGAACTGCAAAGGTGTCACCGGAGAGATTCCATAGACAGCCACTGCTGTCCAACTTCCGTTTACACAGACAGCATCCTCACTGTGGAAGGTCAACTTCTCTAACATGGGGTCCACACAGGCAGCCGTGCTCAGTCCACTTTGTAGTGTAGCTTTCTTTGTGGAATAATTCTCTGCTTGGCTCTTCAAAGAAAGTTTTCTTTCTCTTCTGCCTTGACCTTAGCACATTGTGCTTTCCTTTTCATCTCTGCACAGAGATGCTGCAGGGAATAAAGAAAATAAGAGGAAAGTTTGTTTCACAGAAATAGACACTGTCATGTTTTATAATGTGCCTACTGTGCAGTTTTGAAATTGTAGTTTATATTTACTGTATCACAATTTCTGATTGTTGTTGACCACATTTTAATGAGAGGATGGCTTGTGTGGCTTTGTAGAAGGGTGGAGGGACATACCTTTAAGAAGCAGTAGAAAAAATGAAGTTAATTGTAGTAACATGGATAATTGTGCAGTCTGGTTTTTATGCTTGACTCGGGGTAGAATCATATGGGAAGAGAACCCTTGATTGAGAGAATGCACCATCACATTGGTCTATGGGCACGCCTATGGTGCATTTTCTTGCTTGATGGTTGATGTAGAGGGCCCAGATCACTGTGGGCAGTGCCATTCATGGACAGGTGGTCCTGGGCGCTATAAGGAAACAGACTGAGCAAGCCATGAGGATTAAACCTGTAAGCAGCACTCCTCCATGGCCTCTGCATCATCTCCTGCTTCTAAGTTCCTGCCTGTTTGAGTTCCTGTCCTGACTTTCCTTAGTGATAGATGGTAATGTGTCACTGTAGGTGTAACCGTCTTAGTAAATAAGAAACACAGAGCCAATGCAAAGATGAAAGCCCAAGAGGTCAGAGCAACAGCTAAGAGCTAAAAACCTTACCCTTCACTGCTGCTGTTGTCCTCCTCAGCCAGAGACCTACTTCCTGTGTGTTTGTCTTTTTTATTGACTTTCTATTCTGCCTTCTTATTGGTTGTAAACCCAACCACATGAGCTCCTCATCACTGCCCGTCTGTACAGACCTCCAGGTCTTCTATGGTTGGTATTGAGATTAAAGGCGTGTGTCTCCATGCTGGCTGTATCCTTGAACACACAGAGATCCGCCTAGCTCTGCCTCCCAAGAGCTGGGATTAAAGACGTGCACCACCACCGCCCAGTTTCTGCTATGGCTTGCTATTAGCTCTGACCCCCAGGCAACTTCATTTGTTAACATACAAATAAAATCACATTTCAGTACAATTAAAATATCACCATATTTCCCCTTTTCTATTTTAATAAAAAGAAAAGAGGAAAAAGGTTATAACTAACATAAGAAAAACTATATATGAAAGTACAATAACTATATACCATATATACAAGTAGTAAGTACCTAAACAATGTCTAGTTCATTTGTATTTGACAAATTCAGAGAAAATAATTCCATTATCTATCCTATTTTGGTAAGTCCAAAATGTACCTAATTCACTTTCTATCCTAACTAATCTTCAACTCTCTTAGAGACCCAAGAAGGAAATATTACCTAATAAAAAATAAAAACAGGAAGTGCAGCTTCCAAAAAAAAAATTGTGAGTTGACAGAAACAGCCAGCTGCCTGGACAGTCACCTGAGGTTTCTTCACAGTGTTGGGGCATCATCTTCAGCCTATAGGCTTAGCGTATCTGACAGACTCATTTGTGAAGTAGGATGTACACAAGGTCAATAGTTCGACCTTACATTGGGTGAGAGCAGTCCATGTACCAGAAACACCTGAATTCCACTAGTGTCATATCATGATTCATGATTTTAAATTCTGGAAATTGTTGATGTTTTTTAATTCAGCTGTCCATTCTTCTTTGCTATGTGTGTGTGTGGCTTCATCTCAGCATCCTGTTCTTCATATTCTTCTATTAAATGCCAGTCTACATTTACCATGGTCTCCTATTCCTTGTTCTCCCTTTCTGTTCTTGATCCAGCTGGGATCTCCCACTTTCCTAAGCTCTCTTTCCCTCGACCCTCGCCCTTCATTACCCCCACTCATGTCCAGGCTGTTCATGTAGATCTCACCCATTTCTCCGTCATTGGGCAATCCCCGTGTCTTTCTTGGGGTCCTGTTTTCCAGGTAGCCTCCTTGTTGTTGTGAGTAGCAGTCCAGTCATCCTTGTTCCACATCTAGTATCCTCCTATGAGTGAGTACATACCATGTTTGTCTTTCTGAGTCTGGGTTACCTCACTCAGGATGATTTTTTCTAGATCCATCCATTTGCCTGCAAACCTCATGATGTCATTGTTTTTCTCTGCTGAGTAGTATTCCATTGTGTATATGTACCACATTTTATTTATCCATTCTTCAGTTGAAGGGCATCTAGGTTGTTTCCAGGTTCTGGCTATTACAAACAATGCTGCTATGAACATAGCTGAGCAAGTGCCCTTGTGGTATGATTGAGCATTCCTTGGGTATATGCCCAAGAGTGGTATAGTTGGATCTTGGGGGAGATTGATTCCCAGTTTTCTAAGAAAGCACCATATTGATTTCCAAAGTAGTTGTACAAGCTTGCATTCCTACCAGCAGTGGAGGAGAGTTCCCCTAGCTCCACATCCTCTCCAGCATAAGGTGTCTTCAGTGTTTTTGATCTTAGCCATTCTGACAGGCGTAAGGTGGTATCTCAGAGTTGTTTTGATTTGCATTTCCCTGATAATTAGGGATGTTGAGACCACATGAGAATAGGAAGAAGCAAAGTGCTAGAGAGGCCCACAGAAATCCACAAAGATACCCCCACAATAGACTGCTGGCAATGGTCGAGAGACAGCCTGAACTGACTTACTCTGGTGATAGGATGGCCAAACACCCTAATTGTCATACTAGAAACCCCATCCAGTGACTGAGGGAACTGGATGCAGAGATCCACGGCCAGGCCCCGGGTGGAGCTCCGGGAGTCCAATTAGCGAGAAAGAGGAGGGTTTATATGAGCAAGAATTGTTGGATAAAGGCACAGGGACAAATAGCCAAACGAATGGAAACACGTGAACTATGAACCAATGGCTGAGGGGCCCCCAATTGGATCAGGCCCTCTGAATGGGTGAGACAGTTGATTGGCTTGATCTGTTTGGGAGGCATCCAGGCAGTGGGACCGGGTCCTGTGCTCATTGCATGAGTTGGCTGTTTGAAACCTGGGGCCTATGCAGGGTCGCTTGGCTCAGCTTGGGAGGAGGGGACTGGACTTGCCTGGACTGAGTCTACCAGGTTGATCTTAGTCCTGGGGGAGTCTTTGCCCTGGAAGAGATGGGAATGGGGGTGGGCTGGGGGGAAAGGGGAGGGTCGCGGGAGGGGGGAGAACAAGGAAATCCGTGGCTGATATGTAGAATTAAATTATATTGTAAAATAAAATAATAATAATAATAATAAAAAGATGACATCATAAAACAAAAATACAAAAAAAAAATGCCAGTCTACTATTGAGAGGTGTGAGTTTAGTTACTCTTCAAGAATAACTGTTTCAGCTGCTGTTCCATTGCACATCAGAAGTCATCGGCCCACTGCCTGTTCAGCTGCCTTCAAAGAAAAGGGCACTGTACCTTTTCCAGATTGCGAAGGCCACTTCAGGGATGGTGCCATATTGTTCTGGCCTCAGAAGATGCCTTTTGATAAAGCCATAACCACACTTGTTTTGGCAAGAATCAGTAGTCTTTTGTTTCGTGTCCTATCTGTCCATTTTGTCCTGTTGTCAGCAGCTGATTCGAGGATACTTTGTTGTCCAGTGGCTAACTTTGGCCACAATGAAAGTTAACTCCATATGCAGTTTCTTCGATGCTCATATTTTCTCTGAAGTAGATTGGTACTGCCAGGAGCTGACATGTCTCATAGTCATAACAAAAAGAAAAATTTTCTAAGTTATTAAAACATTTCAAATGCCATATTCTGTAGATCTCTGAAGGGTTTGAAGATGTCACTGTTTGCTGAAATCTATGGGTTTATTTCAACCCATTCCTTCCCAAGTTGCTCTTGGTCATAGTGTTTTATCATAGTAATAAAAACCCTAACTAGGAAAATACTGATTATTGCTTTTCTTGAGCACTGGAATGGGCCTTGGGAACAGAATCCAGGGAGTGGGACAGTTCAGCTGGCAGGGAGGTCACTCACCGGTTCTTCTGACTGGTATGGCCTGCATCTGAGCATCAGGAGTCTGCTGGGGTCAGGGCAGGGCCCAGCAGTGGTGGGGGTAGTGAGGTGGGGCTACTGGGCTGTGGGATGGGCCTTGGGAACAGAATCTGGGGAGTGGGGCAGTTCAGCTGGCAGGCTGGCCACTCTTCTGATTGGTGTGTCCTGCACCTGAGCCACTGGGCAATTACTGATTTTCTTTTTGACAAGTGTGTGTGCAGAGTTATATATTTCTGAAGAGTTTGTTTGTTAATAACTTGAAGTATTTTGGTTAATTTTACAGATGTACAGTTAGTATTGGCTTTTCATCGCACATGGACACACTTATTTGACCTTCTGGCCACACTCCTGAGGAAAGCTGGTACTGTTTCCCTTCTTCTTATTACCTCAACTCTTGCCGAGCACTGGGAGGCAGTGATTGGTAAGATCATTGAATGATTGGGTCTTTCACCAAATAAAAATAAGATAAGTCTTTATTCCCAGTTAAATGTGTAAGTTTTCCATGTAGTTATGGCATGGCATATGAAAGAATTGCAGGGCTCTTGACTTGAGAATTTGCAATACTCCTGATGAGCCTCCTTTTCCCCAAAACGCAATAATTTTGAAAAATTGCAATAAATTTCAGTATGTAAGAAGTAAAACCAAGTAAGAAGAAAAGTCTATGGTTTCATGAAAACACACATGTTAAGTTTATAAAATAATTAGATTTATTTTTCTTCCCATAAAAATCAGGCCTTTTTTTGCTATAGGCATTTTGTGTTAAATGTACATACATAGAATTTCATATAAAACATGAGTTCTAAAATATTATATTTTCTCAAGGCATTTTTATAGCATAGAATTACCAAAAATGATGTTTTTTTTTATTTTTTTGTTTCTCATTAAAGTAAGTAAGTGACTATTTTTTAAGGTAGTAAACTTTGATTTCTTTATAGTCTCATAAATTTTAACATAGCAAGATTTTACATAGTATTTATGTCTAACATTTGCTAGTCTTTTTAATATTCATTTTATTTAATTATTTTTAAAATATATTTTTAGGAAACAACATATAAAATAGAGGCTTCCATATGGGCCACATACATGCTAGACAAGTGCTGAGCCATACCTCAGCCATATCTGCAAGCTCTGGCTAACATTTTCATAGTACTGAAATAAAAATTCAGAATTTAAAAATTCTCAGAACTTTAGATGTTAGCTCAAAGCATTCATCCATACTTTGTCTGTGTATACATACAAACACTCACATAATGAAAAATTAAATAGATTTAACTCAGTATATTGCCTGAATACTGACTTTCAAACTTGATATTTCTTATCTGTGTGCTGTTGATAGCTTTGCATCATTAAAAATAAGAATGCTATAAATTTAACTACTAAGACAAATCTGAATAATTCACTCCTTAATTTTGAAGTTTTCAAACATTTTCATCTGAAATCATCGTTCTCCCTTTAGATACATTGTGCAGATGTGTGGGCTTGTCAGTCAGGTGCCCCGCCTTGAGTATTGCCAGCCTCCAGTTCCTGTCTGTTCTCTTGGCCGAGGAGGAAAAGAGGCGTCTTCAGGACAAGGACAGAACAAACGCGTGCCAGGCCCCAACAGTGGCTTTTCTTCTTGATGGAACTCCGGAAAGTCTTAAATTTTCAGAGCGACTTAATGAAACAGTTCTTCAGGTGTGTGATTGCTTGATTTGTTTTTGTTTGTTTTCTAGACTTTATGTATCTTTAAGGGAATTCACTTTCAGTATTCATAATTTAAAATTTTTCAATCTTATTAAGTAATCAATGTTTACTTTTTGATTAGGTAAGCAATAAAATACAAAACTATAAATAGATTAACAAGTATAAATAGGACTTTAAGAATTACCTCATGTAAAGCTGTGTGTGTGTGTGTGTGTGTGTGTGTGTGTGTGTATCTCTGTCACATTATGCAGACATTCTATTCTGTCACTAAGCTGTAGCCCCAGCTCCTTGTTTTATCTTTTATTTTGAGACTAATTCTAAGTTGCCCAAGCTGGCCTTGAACTCACCCTGTAATCTAGGCTAACCTTGAAATTATGATCTTCCTGTCTCAGCCATTTGAGTGTCTGACATTACGGTCCTGGGCATAAGGGCTAGCTTACCATAAGTGTAGTTTGGTAGAGTGCTTGCATAAGCATGCATAATTCTCTGTGCTCCATCTCCAAAACTACATACACTGGGTATGGTAACATACACCTGAAATTCCAGCACTTAGGAGGTAGAGGCAAGAGAAGCAAGAGTTCAAGTTCATAGAAGGTGTTCAAGGCCAGCATCAGACATATGAGACACTGACTCAGGGATAGGTAGGGGAGCCTTTTAATACCATTTTATGATTTGTATCACCTCTTAAAAGGTGGGAAAGGTGGAATCATGTATGAAGGATTTGTGCGTCAGCTAGATGGAACTCACACCATTGTTCCCTCTGCTAATTTGTGGTGGTCCCTTTGTTGCTTTGAATTTGGAGGTTTTTCTGTCCTCTTGATCGTGAGGATTATCCTCAGGAAGATGTCTCTGGTGTGACTATTTGTACATTTTTAGCATCAGCCTTGACTGTTGGAATGAAGAAAACGCTGGTAGAAAGGCAGGAGTAAGAGGGAAATGGATGTCATAAAATCAGAAGGGTGTGCTGCTTCTAGGTAGAGCCGGACCAGCAAGAAAGAGGGAGAGGGGAGAGTAATGGGGTGTTAATGACATGTATGAAAATGTTACAGTAAAAGCCATTTCTTTGTACATTAACGGAAATTTAATTAAAATTAACAACAAGAGGACAGAAGGAGATACTCTCTGGTCCAGCTAAAGGATGCATGGAGTGTGGGAGCCCGTTCTCGGGTTCCTCGTGGCTTTACCCAGCAGGTCCACATAGAGGATGATTAGACCACGGGCCTGAGTGCAGGTGTCTGAGATGGTCTGCACTTGACTGTGCTGGGGGAGGAGGTCTTTTGCTCCACCCCTTGGCGTCTCTGTAAAAACCCTGGGGCAGAGACAGTCGGGGCCCGTTGGAATAGGTTCCAGGCCCTCTCGAGGCTATCCTTTATTTTCTATCTGTTTATCTCCGCGATATTCTCCGAAATAAATCCTTCTATCTAATATTTCCTGCTGCTCACACTCAAGAAAACTCTGGGGAACTGTGGGGGTGGTTGGGTAAACGCCCCACAATGGAGGATTTACAGGGCTCCTTGGGGTAACTTGTTTTCTCTGTCCTACAAAATCTAGTTGCTTTCTCAGTACAGCTAAGAATCCTGACAGCCTCCTACATTTCCTCATCTGCCTCCAGAAGCTGTTTGCTTCAGAAGCTTGGTCTCCTCTAGGAGATATTATAAATAGACTAGATATTGTAATATCTAGTTGTAATAATTGTAAGTAATATCTCCTCAGCATTTGAGTGAGGCCATAGTTCCCCTGTAGCTACTGCCTTACATGCATCCTCTCAGCTTCTCCCAGTTAGAACTAGATGCTGGGTTGGAGAAACGGCTCAGTGGGTAAAAGCACTTATGGCTCTTGTAAAGAACCTAGTTCCAGGAGGTCCAGTGCCCTCTTCCAATTGACTTCCATGGAATCTTCGATGCATGTGGTGCATGTTCATACACTTTGGCACACACACATACACATAAGATAAATCTTAAAAAGAAACAAACAAACAAAAAAAAACCAAAATGGATGCTGTCTCTGTTGTGTAGCTGAAGTTTTCCTGTGTCCCACCTGGCCCAGGACAAATCTCTCTCACCCGCCAGTCCTGCAGCCACTTGGACCCAAGTAAACACACAGAGACTTATATTACTTATAAACTGTATGGCTGTGGCAGGCTTCTTGCTATCTGTTCTTATATCTTAAATTAACCCATTTCTATTAATCTATAAGTTGCCATGTGGCTTGTGGCTTACTGGTACTTTACATCTTACTTCTCATGGTGGCTGACAGCATCTCCTGACTCAGCCTTCCTGTTCCCAGAATTCTCCTCTCTGCTAGTTCTGCCTATACTTACTTCCTGCCTGGCTACTGGCCAATCAGCATTTTATTTATACAGAGCAATATCCACAGCACTTCCCCTTTTCTTTTTTTTTCAAAAAGGAAAGTTTTAACTTTAAGATAGTAAAATTACATATAACAAAACAATTATCAAGCAAGAATTACAGTTACAATATCTAGTCTATTTATAATATCTAGTCTATTTGTATTTGGCAAAATTAAAGAAGATATCCTATTTATCCTATATTTGTGAGTCTAAGGTTTCATATCTCTGTGTGTTTACTTGGGTCCAAGTGGCTGCAGGACTGGCAGGTGAGAGTTTTGTCCTGACCACGGTCCAGGTGGGACACAGGAAAACTTCAGCTACACTGTTGTCTTGGTTCCATCAGATTTACAAACTTTTTTTTTTCTGAGATCATTGCATTTTAAAGAGTATAGCAAACAAGAAAAAAAAAATCATACCTTTTCGTAAGTTATTCATCCATCCAGTATAGTAGCTTGTTTTCTAACTTTGACCTTCTCAGAGCAGTTTTCTGGTAGAACAATCTTTGCTTTTCTCAGCGTGTGTTCCTCTTGGGGGTTTAAATGACTTCCCTAGGAGAAGAGTGCTGTAAGAATCATGTGCTCAACCTTTGTCTTCTGACCTCTCTGAGAAGACCAGAAACTCAGGGAGTCTAGCCTCTTCCTGTAGCCAGTCCTGCTGGACCTGGTGAAATACAGAGTTGTAGCTAGGGCAAAGAGGATATTGTTTTCCTAACAGTGCTCTATTCCATTAGATTCATAGTGAAGATGAGCCAGCTTATAAGAAGCTATTTGGTGAAAACTCCATGACAGAGGAATTATTGAAATTTGTCTTGCTCTTCTGTTTCCTTAGAACATTGTAATGTTATTTATTATAAAGTTTATTGTTTATTACCTTTTGGTGCTACAACCTTGAAAAAAGAAAATGAGGTATTATTCAACCATAGGGTATCATGATTTTGCTAATGACTGTGTTTCCTTTCTATTCTTCCAAATTAGAAAATATACTATCATCCATTCATTCTGTGTGGATATGGAAACATGAAAACATATCTTAGTTATGTAAGACATTTCCTTATAAATCATCTTCTTCTTGTTCATATCAGCAATAGACTATGGATGCATAGCATTTATTAAAAGGAAAGGAATGAGAAAGTTTAAGATGGAATGAACAGAGGACTTTTATTTGTGTACACATTTTAGAAAAATGTGAGTCTAATGTAAGGCAGGACATTGATAGTCTTACAAAACTTTGTGTTCTTTGCCCTGTGGATAATACATGTGAGCCAAAGTATCATCAGAATGCACTAAATGGCAACCTATTATTATAGATGATATATGTATTTTTCTTTGTTTATGTAGGCTATGGGTTTTGCCACATGCTCAAATATCAGGAGGTAGTATAGTATCCTAAAACTGTTGTTCTTCAAAACAATACTTAAAGTCTCTATAAAAGTATTCTGAGAGGAATATCATATGTGGACCTTAGTCAAATCATTTAATTCATATGATTCAGTTCTTCAAATGCAAAATGAAAGAATTTCATTATTTGTTTCAGTTGCTTCTAAAATTTTTCATCTCATAGAAAATTGTTATTAGGAAGTTAATTAAAATGTCATGTCCCAGAATATCTTCTAAATGACTACTTTATAGAATTATATCATAGGGAATACATACAAAAATAGTGTGTAGTTATATCATAACTATGTATAAGATTGTATTTTTTTATCTTCTGATTCTTTTTTCTTATTGGTTAAGAATTTCTCACATATGTATAATGGGTTTTATGAAGCCAATCACCCCCCATTTCCTCTTCTCTAATTCTTTGCCTAACCCTGCAACTAGTATTCCCTCCCAATTTCATATGTTCCTTATTTTAAACCCACAGAGTCCATTTAGTGCTGGCAGTATGTGCAGTGTGTGCCTGGGTGTAGGGCCAGATATTGGAGCATGCATGGCCTCTCATTGTTAGTTTATTTTCTATTGCTGTGATAAGACATCATGGCCATCGCAACTTCTAGTACAAAGAATTTATTTGGGACTTACAGTTTCAGAGGATTAGAGTCCATTACCGTTATGGTAGGGAACCTGACCTCAGGCAGACAGCCAGGGATGACACTGGAGCAATAACTGACAGCTCTCATCTTGAGACACAACCATGAGCCAGAGAGAGTGACTAGGAGGAGTACAAGTCTTTTCAAATCTCAAAACCTGTCCCCAGTAATACACCTCCTCCAATAAGGCCACATCTTCTAATCTTTCTTAAATAGTTACACCAACTGAGAATCAAGTCTTTAAACATGTGCCCCTATGGGGACCATTCTCATTCAAACCACCACATTCTCCAAGAACTCATTCATGAAGACTGACTCTCCCTCTTCCAGCAACCCTCAGTAACTCGTCAGATAGGAATGGGACTTCCTGACCTTCTCCCTGCTGGGATTTTGTCTGACTTGATCTTATACAGATCTCATGAATATAGTCACAGACACTGTCAGTTTGTAGTGGGTAGCCATTCCAGCTTTGATCTGGAAGTTCCAACCCCAATTGAGACTTCGGTAATTGTCACGCCTACAAGGCAGGGCCAAGAGAGAGCCCTGAAGACCCAAGATCCAGATGCGCTGCTTATCTTGTGGCCTGGACCCTGGACACTGGAGGTAGACTGAGCAGAGTTCTCCAGAGAACACCGCCATACTGTGCTACGTCTTCCCCAGACCCTGCAACCTATCTATCCCTTCATTTGTAAGTTATGCCACTAAATAAACCTCCCTTTTAACTATGTGGAGTGGCCTTAATAATTTAACCAATATCTAGCTCAGTCGGTAGAGCATGAGATTCTTAATCTCACGGTGGGTTCATGCCCCACGTTGGGCGCCAGATATTGGTTAAATTATTAAGGCCACTCCACGTAGTTAAAAGGGAAGTTTATTTAGTGGCGTAACTTACAAATGAAGGGATAGATAGGTTGCAGGGTCTGGGGAAGACGTAGCACAGTATGGCGGTGTTCTCTGGAGAACTCTGCTCGGTCTACCTCCAGCATCCGGGGTCCAGGACACAAGAGAGGCGGCACATCCAGATGTTGGGTCTTTAGGGTCCTCTCTTGGCCCTGCCTTGTAGGCGTGACAGTTACTGAAGCCTCAGTGGGGGTTGGAACTTCCAGATCAAAGCTGGAATGGCTACCCACTACATCAGTTCTTAGGTGCAACTGCTCTGTTGTATCCAGGAAACAGTTTTTCTCTGAAGTTGTCCGCTGCCTGAATCTTACAGTCTTTTTGTCCCCTCTTCCATGATGATCCTACCTTCAGGGATCATCATGGAAGAGGGGACAAAAAGATCCCTTTGGAGGATGGGATGTGATATGGATATCTTCTTTAAGTTTGAGCACTCTCTCTGCCATCTCTTGTTCTTTGCATGTTGACCAACTGTGGGTCTTTGTATTAATCACATCTACGAGGGTGGAGAGATACACTAATATATGGGTATAACAATAAATCTTTTGGAGTCATTTTAATACTGTATCCATTTAGCAGAATAATAGCAATAGGTTCTCTCCTAGAGCCTATGCCAGCTAGCCTTGAGTTCTTGGCATTATTAACAGTGCCAAGCAAAAGTTCTGTCTTTTGGAGTGGGCCTCAAATCCAACCAGAAAGTGGTTTGGATTCTTCTATGACATTGTAACAGTGGTTATATCTGCTGCATTGTAGGTCATTGTAGATCACAAGGTTCACAGCTCAGTAAGATTGATGATTACTTTTCTCCTTTGTGCATTGCACACTTCAGCTGTATGAAAGCCAGCCATTAATGATAAACTTTCCTGATGAGTATCAGCTGTAGTTCTCTATGTTCTATGACTTGAGTATGTGTGGTCTTCAGCTCAATGACCAACAACTCCAAGTGAGGAAATACATTCCTGGCACTGGGCTTTTATTTGCTAGCCTGTAGTGTCTAGTAGCATCATTTTTGCCCTTGTTATAGGGTAACTCCATATATTTTTCAAAAGTCTTTAGTGTTAGTTGTCCACTCCCTATATCCTCCCTTTACCCTGTTCTCTCATCCTCCATCCTACTTACCCTTCTTTCTTCCCTACTCACCATTCCACCTTATTCTCCGTTTTGCCTGTGTTCTGTCTCCTCTCTCTTCAAAATCCTCTCAACCATGGCCCCTTACTTGTTTCCTGACTTCTTGGGGTACCCCAATTTTAACAGACATATGTAAAAATTCAAAGCCCACATCTACATGAGGTAAAACATAAGACTTTGGCTTTCTGGGTCTGGGTTACCTCACTCAATGATTATTTCCAGCTTCATCCATTTACCTGAAAATTTTATAATCTCCCTTTCCTTAACAGGTGGTAGTATTACATTATTTAATTATACTACATTTTCATTATCCATTCATCAGTTGGTGAACATCTAGACTGATGTATTTCCTGACTTTTGTGCATAGAGTAGCAATGAATATGGCTGAACAATATCTGTGGAGGTTGATGTTAAGTCCTATGGGCATATTCCAAGGAGTGTAGAGTTGGCATTATGGTAGAACTGCTTTTAGCTTTTTGAGGATTCTGCACACTGATTTCCAGACTGGTTGCATCAGTTTGCAATCTCATAATAGTGAATGAATGTTTCCCTTTCCCCACATTGATGCCAGCATTTGTTGTCATGTTTTTCTGTTTGTTTGTTTGTTTTTTACAATCTTTTTTGAGACCTTTATCAATGAACATTGCCTCTATATAACTACGTCCCTTCTCTCTCCTTTCATTCTTGCTGTGACCCTCCCATTCATGAAATCATTATTATTATTACACACACACACACACACACACACACACATATATGGATATATTTACAAACATATGTGAGTGTGTATTTGTATACACACATACATATATAACATACTGAATCCATTTAGCTTTGCTTGTGTGTACACATGTCCAGGGCTGCTTATTTGAGATTAGACAACCTATGAGGAATCTCATCTGTGAAGGAAACTGATTTTTTCTCTCCCATCAGTCATCAACCGCCTGTAGCTCTTTATCTAGGGGTGGGACCTCATGGAATTTTTCCTATCTTTGTTGGTGTGTCAACCTGTATTGTCATTATGCTGGTCTTATTTAGGCAACCATATAGCTGAGAGTTCGTGGGTGCATTTTTCCTGTCATATCTAGGAGATTTATTAACAGCAAGCATCTCGTGCCTCTGGCTCTTACAATCTTTCATACCCATCTTCCATGATTTTTCTCTGAGCCTTAGATGTAGAAGGTACCTGGCTAGGTTTACAGTCACAGGCATGGGTTTCCTTCTTTTGAGGGCTGTAAGTACAATCAGACAAAGTAGGCTACAGTAAGGATGAAAGTGCCACTGTCGCAGCACTGTGGATATCTTTCTAGCCTAGTCAGTGTTATGTTTCTTGGTGTTAACAGCTAGATAGAACTGTAGATTACTTTTCTTCCTTGTAGTTTGCATAGCACTTTGGGGTACAGTGAGAGAAAGCCCTTGGGGAGGAAACTTCCAGATCAGTTCCGTGACGTTTCCTCCAAGTCCTGTGTCCGAAGTGCAATAGGGCCTTACCTTCAAATTCTGGGGTCCAGCAAGGGACAGTAGCAATAGTCTGTATTGTGTTAGGGGTCTTTTGGACTCCCCTGCCCAACCAACTCAAGAGGAATTTCTTGTGCTTGGTCCTGGGGTTTTCACTAGGTGGTCTGTGGTTCTTGGGGAGGTGCATTATTACTCCAAGTCTCATACCTTCATCTAATTATGTATATGTATATACATATGCATAGATATGATATATAATTTTAGGTAAACATAAAATAATACGATTTCCTATGTTACTTTCAAGCGTCCTTAGTGTTATTTATTCCTTCTCCTTCCTCTCCCTCTGTGTTACCCCCATCCTCCTGTTTTGTCTGTTTTCTGCAGTGCTATGAAGGAAAATCTCCCAAAGATGTCCTGAAAAGAGTTGCCGCAAATGCTCTGATGTCACTTCTGGCTGTCAGCAGACGAGCACAGAAGCATGCTTTGAGAGGTGATCTTCACCGTCAGTTGTTTATATGGCATCTTGACAATCATACTTTTTACTGCTTGTTTAATTTTCTTTGAACTAAAAATATAAAGAAATTATACTGAAATCTGAATGACACTTAAAATTTTTTTTAGCAGTAACCATTCATTGTTTTTACTTCTTTATTTTAAGATTTATTTTATTTTTAATTATGTGCGTGTATGTATGTTTGTGTGTGGGTATGTTCATATGGGTGCACTTGCTTGTGGAGGACAGAAAAGGGTACTGGATGCCTTAGAGCTGGAGTCACAGGCAGTTGTGAGCTGCCTGACATGGGTGCTGGGAACTGAACTCAGGTTCTTTGCGATAGCAAAACGCTAACCGTCTTAACTACCCAGCCGTCTCTCCAGCCCTACATGAATCGCTTTTAAAGTCCAAAATGAGTAGGCTTTGAATAAAGTGCCTAGTAGACATAGCACCTGGACTTTGACCCCTCCCCCCCGTACTAAAAAATCAATCAATCAATAATACAAAGATGATGCTTGTAGATTGTGTTTCTATTTACATGTAGTGATTGTTATTCTAGAGACTATATATAAAGAAATTTCAAGCTTTAACCTATTACTCAGCTTCATAATTATTAGTGTATACAAGCACATTTTATATCTCTAACACATACATAGTTATTATGGTACAGTAAAGCCAATAATATCAAATGAGCAGTATTTTTATATAAATTTTTACACTTCTCAGCCTTTTGGCTAAGATCAAGTGTAGGGTGGTGGTTTCTCTTCTAGACATCAGGGATTATAGGTCTGAGAGGTGAAAGAAAGTAATAGGAACACAAAACCCATCCATCCAACTAATGACTTGCTGCTAAGATGAAGCATGCAAGCCTTAAAATAAAAAGTAAATCTGGAAACTCACTAAGAAATGAAAACAAGAGGGCTGTAGTGTTGTGCTCTTTTTTTCCCTTTTAATTCATTATTCTCTCACAGATTAAATTTGTACAGGTTTTCAGTGACTAGAATATTTGCAGCCTTAACATCTTCAGAAATGGAATGGCCCCTTGACATCACAGGCTTTTTCTTTCAGCTGATCTCATAGAGAACTGCATGGAGCAGATGAAGCATATCAATGCACAACTGAATCTGGATTTTCTGAGGCCTGGGAAAGCAACACTGAAAAAAAAGGTGACTTCAAGGTCTGAATTCTCATGTAAGGGAACATGGGTAGAGTGACCCTATCTCCATTGCTCTCGTGCCTACAAAGAGCACAAGGTTGTAATCAGTGTTTGACTTAGAACATAGGTAGAGGCAGTAAATTCCTGAGATTCTCATTTGGAAATCTTTAAGTGAGACTTACATATTATTCATTCTTGTTATGCACAAATAAAAATATGTATACTCACATGATATATTGCAAAAATATTTTATACAATGGAATATATAAATAAAAGTGTAAGTTCTCCAGGGCATGAAATCTGTAACAACTATAATTTATTACATGTTTATATGTCAGGCACGGTCATACATTTCAAATTTATTATCTCATGAATAAACACTTGTAACGACATGGTCACAGAATCCTGCGACTGATGAGGCAATCTCCTTCTATGATTCCCAGATGTTTGTTCTAGCATTGAAATGCTTGACTGTGTATATAAATTGTACTTTCATATAAACACAGTATAACATCGTGGCTGTATATTACCTGTGACTAGCAATAATTGTGACCAGTAACTGTAGATGTAACCAACCGTCTTATTAAATAAGAAACACAGAACCAATGCAAAGAAGAAAGCCAAGAGGTCAGAGCTAAGAGCAAAAACCTTACCCTTCCTCCTGCGGTGGTCCTACCTCTCCGGAAGAGACCTACTTCCTGTGTTAAAGTCTTTATATAGACTTTCGGTTCTGCCTTTTCATTGGTTGTAAACCCAACCACATGACTGCCTCATCACTGCCTGTCTGTACAGACCTCCAGGTCTTCTATGGTTGGTATTGAGATTAAAGGCGTGTGTATTCAATGCTGACTGTATCCCTGAACACACAGAGACCTATCTAGCTCTGCCTACCAAGTGCTGGGATTAAAGGCATGTGCCACCACCGCCCAGCTTTCGCTATGGCTTGCTAATAGCTCTGACCCCTGGGCAACTTTATTTATTAACATACAAATAACATTTTAATACAAATAAAATATCACCATAAGTAACATTTACATTTATACTACTTTTTTTTTATCAGAAAATGAATGTACATGTTTATAATAGTTAAATATACAAATATATATTCTACTTATTATGTATAATATATTAATATATTAATATACATAATAAGAGAGAGAAGGGAAATAGTTATGTAGATGCAATGCTCATTGATAAAGGTCTCAAAAAAGATTATAAAAAAACAAACAAATAGAAAAACATATGACAGCAAATGCTGGCATCAGTGTGGGGAAAGGGAAACACTCCTTCACTGTTGTTGGGATTGCAGACTGGTTCAGCCAGTCTGGGAATCAATGTGAAGAATAGTTTTTATGTAAAAACGGTTAAGAAAACAAGAAGGAGGTGGAGAGATGGCTCAGTGTTTAAGAATATATACTACTCTTTCAGAGGACTTGAGTTCCAGAGGATCCAACGTCATCTTCTGGTCTTGGGATGCACTACATTCACATGAACACACACACACACACACACACACACACACACACACACACACACACAGACACACACACACACACACACACACACACGACGTGTGTGTGTGTACATGATTTAAAAGTAAAGTTAAATCTTTAAAAAGAAAGACAAAGCTTTATTTCATAGTTTAACTGGTACATGGTAACAGAATCCATGTTGACAGCTTCTTTTCCTGCTTCTTATTTTCATGCCTAGCCGAAAGCCCCACTTCATCATTGAGAAAGTCAGCCAGCACCTGATATGATTGAAAACCAGTCAGTACCTGCCTTACTTTATTGGGATGAAACATGAAGGCTATTATATATCTGAGTTCCTCTATGCTTGATGGAATAGAAATATCTTTTTTTGTGGTGCATGTGTTTCTTGAGATATGGTCACCATACCTTGTCAGTTTTCACAAAGTGTTGGTGGTTGGGCATGATTACAGCACAACTGCAGAATTACTGTTTCTAAAAGTGCTACATTCATGTTTTTCAACTCTTTTTGTGTCCGTACAGGAGGATGGCTTTATTAAAGAGTTAAGCATTACTATGCAGCTCCTAAGGAATTGCCTTTATCAAAATGAAGAATGTAAAGTAAGTAGAGCTCCTCAGAGTGTTGATAGCAGTTTAAGGTAGTGAACAGCTGAATTTTTACATGAGGTAACACAGGAAGAATAGTAGACCCTCTGAATTCTCTTGTTTAAGATGTGTAGTTGATTGTTTCTTAATTCTCAGAGTTAATTCTCAGAGCTGGATACACTTAATCATGTTGTCCTTCAACACTAATTACATTCTTACTTATATCAAGGCTTGAACTTCATAATTGAAACATAAATTCTTGAACTTATCTTTCATTCTATATTGGTAGGCATTTAGTTGTTTTTTTGCCTAGAAAGGAATAATAAATGGCTGCAGATGTCTTAGGAAGTGGAGGTTCTTAAAGGTGTTTGTCAAAACTGATTATTCAAAAGGAGTAAGTGATAGTATTTATAATTATAAGAAAGAAGATAAGCATGCATCCTACTTCAGACTAGACATTGTTTTGCTCAGCATGGTCATGTCACCTAAGGAAGCCCCTTCTCCATGTCTGCTGTCTCCTGTGGCCTTTGCACAGTGCTCTTTGAGAGTCACTGAGTTATCTTGCTTTGTCTGTGAGTGTTGGTTTTGTCTACTTACGCAATCACATGGTACTATTGTGTCACGTAAAATCTTCTGAACTCTTGAAGTTGGTCCATCTAGAATGACCTCACTTTTGAGGCATTAGCTTAAACTTTATTATAAAAAATTGGTGAGGCAAAGATCAATTGAGAAACTTCTTGTTTTAAATTTCTTGAGTTTGTGCTCTTAGTTACAGTAAAACTGGAAAAAGCATATTGTATTTGGAAAAACATGGTAAACATGTATTACTTAAGCTATATTAAGTAAAATACAGGTAACAATTATTTAAAAAATAACTTTATACATTTGTGATATATGGCCCTATAGGCTCATATATTTGAATATTTAGTCACCAGGGAGTGGTGACCTTGTTGGATTAGCTGTGGCCTTTTTGGAGAAAGTGCGTCACTGAGAGTGGGCTTTGAGGTTTAAAAAACTCACAGTAGCGCAGTGTCTGCCTGCTGTCTGTAGATGAAGATATAAAGCTCTCAGTTACATGCTTGTCTGCTTCCCACCATGAGGATCATGTACTGACCCTTTGAAACTGTAAGCAAGCCCCCAATTTAAATGCTTTCTTCTGTAAGAGCTGCCTTGATCATGGTGTCTCTTCACAGCAATAGAACAGTGACTAGGACATTTTATAATTTCCAGAACATGGATTTTCCTCAAAATAGATATTAAATGTATGATTCCTTCATGCTAAGTACTGTTCTTGTTATTTATCCATTGCATCTTATTTGGGAAATAACCTGAAACATTTGACAGATGGCATCTACCTATGAAGATTAATGAAATAAGTAACCTGTCCTCTAGTTATTTGTTCATATTTGTGTTGTATTACATACTTATAAAAGTATAATTATTTAGCAAGTCAAAGTATTTCTATTTTTCTGAGTTGTAAAGAATAAATCCAAACAATAATTACATTACTCTTGAGTATAAATATAAATCTATGGAACAGAAATTTTTCATTTTTTCCTTATTCCAGCTTAGGAAATGTGTCCTCATTACTAATTATTAATTATTAAGGTCATAACTCATTAAATTACCCTCTGCCACACCACCACAATGTATGCATATGCATATGTAACGTTAAGGAGTTTTTATATTGAGAAGATCATGTGGCTTTGAGTAAATTAAACTAAACAGTTGACAGCACTCAAGAGAGGGAACCATGATACCCCGGGAAAAAGATGAGGACGCCTTAACCTGAGCAGGGGAAAATGTAAAGGGGGTGTAGAGTAAGAAAATCAGAAAAGTTGACATGGAAGAAGAGCAGTATAGAACAATTTCCAAACTCCAGTTTAAGCTGCTTACCAATGTGGGAATGTACAATAGAGCACAGGATGGAGGACCTGATGATCAGGTTTGCCCATGTGTGTGCTGTATAAGCCTTTGGGACATCCAGGTGGAGAATCTCTTGTAGCTGAGTTTGTATGGGCCTGAGGAGCTATACATACTGGGTATAGGAGAAGTGTGTAATTAGTATTTTTACCCAGGATTCTAGTTGAGCTTTTCCAAGATGGTATGCTATAACAGCTTTGATCATATATTTGGAGCACATGTAAGAGAAGGCAAGATATCAGAGGAGTATGGAGGAGCAGAGATGTAAGACAGAAGGATGGAAATGAAGACAAACCTATAATAAATACCCTGGTGCTGGAGAGTTTGGCGGCCACAAAGGTTAGAGTGGTCGCAGTGAACCATCAGAACAGGACATAAAATGAGAGGGGCTGACAGAAAAATGCGAGAAGGGGAAATGACAGCAGTAGCTTTCTTTTTACAGCTCGACCGTTGTATGACACGAGTATATTTGGTTCTACTAATGTGTAAACTACTTTAACGTTATCAGAGAAGTAATCAGAGAAATGAATAAATTAGGGGCTAGTTAATAATGATGGAGATGACAAAGAACTAATGGAAAGATCAGATCCCCCAGGAGACAGGAGAGTGGAGTTTCAGAGGGCAGATGAGTGTATAATTCCTGACAAGAGGAGCACTGACTCTCTGCCAGGCAAAGGAAAAGGATAAATGGATGAGAGGACAGATATATGTGGGTAGGATGGAGGATAGACAAAGAATTCATACCTAACCGTTTCTGTCTTTGTGAAGTAAGTGAGCAAAGTCATTTGTTGCCAGTGTGGGGCTGAGTGAGAAGCTGAGAGAGTGATAGCATGAGGAAGACCATGGGAGTAACTTCAAAATTAGAGAGTATTAAATGTTTTGAATGACTTCATTCTACTGTTTGGTACTGTGTGCCCCAAAATGTGTGTATAATTTTGTGCACATGCACTCAAGTACATGTGGGTATAGAAATTACCTTATAATTCCTGTTTTAAAAAGATACTGCTGCACTTCTGCAAGAACTGTATCTTATCTACAGTAATGTCCCACTGGTAACTGATTTTTAATAAAGACTAAGTTACTTAAGAATCTGTTCAAATTATACAAACGTAATTGCTAGCTTCTGATACACAACACACACACACGCACGCACGCACGCACGCACATACTGTTTAACACATTAAAGATAATCTCAGGAATAAAAACAAAGTCACTTCCTTTTGAATTCTCCATTTCTCTCTCAGTGCCTTCCATCTGTCTATAGTTTGTGATTACTGGCTGATTGGTGATCTTCTGTTGTGTGGGTCTGCACTTGTGTCTGAATCTGTGCCTAAGTCTGTTGCTTGTTGTGTATGTGTATCTGATGAGGCTTTACTCTGTATTTATTGAACAGCCTACAAAACATGCTATGGAAAGGAATAATGTATTCTTTTTTTTAATTTAAGAAATTTTTTTATTCATTTCACATACCAACCACAGATCCCACTCTCATTCCTCCTCCTGCTATGTCCCCCCCACCCCAAGAAAGGGTAAGGCCTTCCATGGGGAGTGAGCAAAGCCTGGTACATTTAGGTGAGGCAGGACTAAGCACTTCCCCCCTGCTTCAAGGCTGAACATGGCATAGGTAATAGGCTCCAAAAAGCCAGCTCATGCACCAGGAATAGATCCTGATCTCACTGCCAGGGGCCCCTCAAACAGGCCAAGCTACACAACTGTCTCCCACATGCAAAGGGCCTAGTTTGGTCCCATGCAGGCTCCACAGCTGTTGGTCTAAAGTTCGTGAGTTCCTACAAGCTTAGTTCAGTTGTCTCTGTAGATTTCCTCATCATAATCTTTAAGCCCCTTGCTCATATAATACCTCTTCCCTCACTTAGACTGGACTCCCAGAGCTTGGCCTGGTGCTTGTCTGTGGATCTCTGCATCTGCTTCCATCAGTTACTGGATGAAGGCTCTGTGATGACAGTTAGGGTATTCACTAAACTGATTACCAGGGTATACCAGTTGAGGCACCTTTTCCACTATTGCTAGTAGTCTAATGTGGGGTCCTTATGGATTCCTGGGAATTTCCCTAGAACCAGGTTTCTCTCTAACCCCATAATGTCTCCCTCTTTCATTACTCTCCCACTCCATCCCTTCCCCAGCTAGACCATCCCGTTCCCTCATGTTCTCATCCCCTATCCCCTCTCCTCTATTGTCTCCCCTCATCCCCAGTTTACTCCAGAGATCTCATCTCTTTCCCCTTCCCAGGGCAATCCATGCATCCCTCTTACAGTCCTCCTTGTTACGCAACTAATCTGGAGCTGTGGGTTCTAGTCTGGTTATCCTTTGCTTTACATCTGTTATCCACTTATGAGTGAGTACATTCTATGTTGTCTTTCTGAGTCTGGGTTACCTCACTCAGGGTGATACTTTCTAGTTCCATTCATTTGCCTGCAAATTTCATGATGTCATTTTTTTTTATAGCTGAGTAATATGCCATTGTATAAATGTACCACATTTTCCTTATCCATTCTTCTGTTGAGGGAGCATCTAGGTTGTTTCCAGGTTCTAGCAATTATGAATAATGCTGCTATGAACATAGTTGAGTAGGTGCCTTGTGGTATGATTGAGCCTGCCTTGGGTATATGCCCAAGAATAGTATCACTGGGTCTTGAGGTAGACTGATTCCCAATTTTCTGAGAGGTCACCATACTGATATCCAAAGTAACTGTACAAGTTTGCACTCCCACTAACAGTGGAGCATGTTCCCCTTGCTCGACATCCTCTCCAACATAAGCTGTTATCAGTGTTTTTGATATTAGCCATGCTGACAAGTGTAAGATGGTATCTCAGAGTGGTTTTGATTTCCATTTCCCTGATGCCCACAGATGTTGAGAAAGTCCATAATGTCTTTTGGCCATTTGAGATTCTTCTGTTGCCAGGCGGTGGTGGCGCATGCCTTTAATCCCAGCACTCGGGAGGCAGAGCCAGGCGGATCTCTGTGAGTTTGAGGCCAGCCTGGGCTACCAAGTGAGTTCCAAGAAAGGCGCAAAGCTACACAGAGAAACCCTGTCTCGAAAAACCAAAAAAAAAAAAAAGAAAAAAAAAAAAAAAGAGATTCTTCTGTTGAGAATTCTCTGTTTAGATCTGTAGCCCATTTTTTAATTGTATTGTTTGGTATTTTGATTTTTAGTTTCTTGAGTTCTTTATATATTTTGGAGTTCAGCCCTCTGTCATGTGGAGTTGGTGAAGATCTTTTCCCATTCTGTAGGTTGTTGTTTTGTCTTATTTACTGTGTCCTTTGCCTTACAGAAGCTTCTCAGTTTCAGGAGGTCCCATTTATTAATTGTTGCTCTCAGTTTCTGTGCTCCTGACTATATATAGGAAGTGGTTTCCTGTGCCAATGTGTTCAAGAGTACTTTCTACTTTCTCTTGTATCAGGTTCAGTGTAACTAGATTTATGTTGAGGTCTTTGATCCACTGGGACTTGCGTTTTGTGCATGGCGATAGATATGGATCTATTTGCAGTCTTCTACATGTCAATTTCCAGTTATGCCAGCACCATTTGTTGAAGATGCTTTCTTTTTTCCATTGTACCGTTTTGGCTTCTATGTCAAAAATCAGTTATTCATATGTGTGTGGATTAACTTCAGGGTCTTCAGTTCAATTCCACATGTATGGTTTTATGCCAATACCAAGCTGTTTTTATTACTATAACTCTATAGTTGATCTTGAAGTCAAGGATGGTGATGCCTCTGTAAGTCATTTTATTGTGCAGGATTGTTTTGGCTATCCTGGGTATTTTGTTTTTTATATGAAGTTGAGTATTGTTCTTTTGAGGTCTGTGAAGAACTGTGTTGGGATTTTGACGGGGATTACATTGAATCTGTAGATTCCTTTTGGTAAGATTGCCATTTTTATTATGTTGGTTTTACTTATCCATGAGCATGGGAGATCTTTCCATTTTCTGATATTCTTCAGTTTCTTTCTTCAAGGACTTAAAGTTCTTGTCATACAGGTCTTTCACTTATTTGGTTAGAGTTACCCCAAGATATCTTATATTGTATGTTGCTATTGTAAAGGGTGATGTTTCTCTGATTTCTTTCTCAGCTTGTTTATCATTTGTGTATAGGAGGGCTACTGATTTTTTTGAGTTAATCTTGTATCCCGCCACATTAGTGATGGTGTTTATTAGCTGTAGGAGTTCCCTGGTCGAATTTTTGGGGTCACTTATGTAGACTATTGTTTGCAAATAGTGAAAGTTTGACTTCTTCCTTTCCAATTTGTATCCCCTTGATCTCCTTTTTTTGTCTTATTGCTCTAGCTAGAACTTTGAGTACTATATTGAATAGATATGGGGAGAGTGGACAGCCTTGTCTTGTTCCTGATTTTAGTGGAATCACGTTGAGTTTCTCCCCATTTAATTTGATGTTGTCTGTAGGCTTGCTGTAAGTTGCCTTTATTATGTTTAGGTATGTTCCTTGTATTCCCGATCTCTCCAGGACCTTTATCATGAAGGGGTGTTGGATTTTGTCAAAGGCTTTTTCAGCATCTAATGAGATGATCATGTTTTTTTTTTCATTCAGTTTATTTATATGATGGATTACATTGATAGATTTTCATATGTTGAACCATCCCTGCATCTCTTGGATGAAGCCTACTTGATCATGGTGGATGATTTTTTGTTTAATGTATTCTTGGATTTTGTTTGCCAATATTTTATTGAGTATTTTTTGCATCAATGTTCATGAGGGAGAGTGGTCTATAATTCTCTTTCTTTGTTGCATCTTTGTGTGGTTTGGGTATCAGCGTAACTGTAGCCTCATAAAAAACATTTAGCAATATTCCTTCTGTTTCTACTGTGTGGAACAATTTGAGGAGTATTGGTATTAGCTCTTCTTTGAAATTCTGGTAGAATTCTGCATTGAAACCATCTGGCCCTGGGCTTTTTCTGGTTGGGAAACTTTAATGACTGCTTCTATTTCCTCAGGGGTATAGGTCTATTTAAATTGTTTATCTGGTGTTGATTTAATTTTGGTATGTGGTACCTATCCATAAAATTGTCCATTTCTTTTACATTTTCCAAATTTGTGGAGTACAGGTTTTTGAAGTATGACCTGATGATTCTCTGGATTTCTTTGTTGTCTATTGTTATGTCTCTTTTTTTGTTTCTGATTTTGTTAATTTGGATATTCTCTCTCTGCTTTTTGGTTAGTTTGAATAAGGGCTTGTCTATCTTGTTGATTTGCTCAAAAAACCAACTCTTTGTTTCCTTGATTCTTTGTATTGTTCTCTTTGTTTCTAGTTTATTGATTTCAGTGCTCAATTTGATTTCCTGGCATCTATTCCTCCTGGATGAGTTTGCTTCTTTTTGTTCTAGAGCTTTCAGGTTTCACCAACTTCTTTATGTGGGAATTTAGTGCTGTGAACTTTCCTCTTAGCACTGCTTTTGTAGTGTTCCATAAGTTTGTGAGTTTGTGTATGTTGTGCCTTCATTTTCATTGAATTTTAGGAAGTCTTTAATTTCTTTATTTTTTCCTTGACCCATTGGTGATTCATTTGGGCGTTATTCAATGATTTTGTAGGCTTTCTGTAATTTGTATTGCTGTTGAATTCTAACTTTAAGCCGTGGTGATCTGATAAAATACAGGAGGTTATTCCATTTTTTTTGTATCTGTTGAGATTTGCTATGTGACCGAGTATATGGTCGATTTTAGAGAAAGTTTCTCGGGGTGCTAAGAATAAAGTATATTATTTTGTGTTTGTGTGGAATGCTCTATAGATGTCTATTAAGTCCATTTGAGTCATAACATCTGTTAGTTCCCTTATTTCTCTGTTAATTTTCAGTCTGGCAGACCTGTCTACTGGTGAGAATGGGGTATTGAAGTCTCCCACTATTAGTGTTTGGGGTTTGAGGTGTGATTTAAGCTTTAGTAATATTTCTTTTACATATGTGGGTGCCCTTGTATTTGGGGCATAAATGTTCAGAATTGAGATCGTCATCTTGATGGATTTTTCCTGTGATGAGTATGTAATGTCCTTCTCAATCTTTTGATTAATTTTAGTTTGAAGTCTATTTTGTTAGATATTAGGATAACTACACCAGTTTGCTTCTTTTTTTTTTTTTTTTTTTTTTTTTGGTTTTTCGAGACAGGGTTTCTCTGTGTAGCTTTGCGCCTTTTCCTGGAACTGACTTGGTAGCCCAGGCTGGCCTCGAACTCACAGAGATCCGCCTGGCTCTGCCTCCTGAGTGCTGGGATTAAAGGCGTGTGCCACCACCGCCCGGCTACCAGCTTGCTTCTTAAGTCCATTTGATAGATATTGTTTAAATCTGTTTTTTTATGGAATATCTTGTTTACTTCATGTATGGTGATTGAGAGTTTTGCTGGGTATAGTAGTCTGGGCTGGCATCGGTGGTCTCTTAGTATCTGCATAATGTATGTCCAGGACCTTCTGGCTTTCAGAGTCTCCATTGAGAAGTTGGATGTTGTTCTGATGGTTCTGTCTTTACATGTCACTTGGCCTTTTTCCTTTGCTGTTCTTAATATTCTGTCTTTATTCTGTATGTTTAGTGGTTTGATTATTATGTGACAAGGGGACTTTTTTCGGGGGTCCAGTCTATTTGGTGTTCTGTAAGCTTCTTATATCTTGATAGGTATCTCTTTCTTTAAGGTAGGAAAGTTTTCTTCTATGATTTTGTTGAATATATTTTCTGTGCCTTTGAGCTGATATTCTTCTCCTTCTATCCCTATTTTTCTTAGGTTTGATGTTTTCATGGTGTTCCAGATTTCCTTGATGTTTCGTGTTATGACTTTGTTGTTGTTTCTTTGACTGATGAATCTATTTCCTCTATCGTATCTTCAATGCTAGAGATTCTCTCTTCTATCTTTTGCATTCTGTTGGTTATGCTTGGCATCTGTAGTTCCTGTTCATTTACTCAGATTTTCCATTTCCAGCATTCCTTGGTTTGTTTCTTCTTTATTGCCTATGCTTCAATTTTTAAGTCTTAAACTGAGAGATCAGAGGAATATAACAAGCTACAGCCAACCTCACCTTACCAACTCCTCAGCCTCCAGAGAGAGCTACTTCCTGTACACTCATGCCTATATACTGTTCTGTGTTCTGCCATCTTACTTCCTCTATCTGTCCAGCTATATCACTTCCTCTTTCTGCCTAGCTCTATCACTTCCTGTCTGTCTGTACAGACCTCCAGACCTCTATGATTAACTACTGCTGGGATTAAAGGCGTGTGCCACCGTGCCTGGCTCTGTTCCCAGTGTGGCCTTGAACTCACAGAGATCTGGATGAATTTCTGCCTCCTGAATGCTAGGATTAAAAGGTATGTGCTGCCACTGCCTGACCTCTATATTTAATATGGTGGCTGGCTTTTTCCTCTGATCCCCAGATAAGCTTTATTGGGGTGCACAAATAAAATATCACCACACATAGTCTTAAGTAATTTCAAGGCATATTATTATTAACTTGGTCTGGAGGTCTGGGCCAAGTTCAACCCCTTTAGGGTCAAGAGCTATTTTCAGAAAATTGTCTCTCCTCATGTATACTGCATTAAGAGAAGAAAAAAGCAGAAGTATTTTCTTGACTACAAATCTCTGTCTCTAGACCATGTCTGAGCCTTTACAAGAGTTTATTTTTTAGTGAGAGATAATCTCTTTCCTGCATACCTTACATTTATGGAAACTGTTTTCTACAGTTCTTCTCTCACTAATATATCCTAGCCACCCTTCCTGAGACTGGGCAGGCTCCTGATCAGGGCTGCCCAGTGGGGAGCACTACTGACAGGGAAGGATATTCCTTCTATGCAGCAAAGATGAAAACTATTGCCTTTTGTAAGTGACAACTTTGGGGGTATTTTAACCTAATTTTGCATTTCATATGTCCAGACTAATGGCTGTTCTTATTTCCTTCCCCAAACAGGTGGCTGCTCTTGAAGCACGTCTTGTGCCCGTTCTGCACGCTCTTTGGCCTTGGCTTTTGATGGAGGATTCATTGATGCAAATTGCCTTGCAGTTGCTTTGTGTCTATACTGCTAATTTTCCAACTGGTAACTGAATCCACTGTTGTTTTCTGTAATAAATTAAACTACTAGTTTCATATGATGTTATTAAGCTGGACTTGAAAAATATGTATGTTGATGTATTTCTCCTTATAAGTGTATATTAGTTAAAGGCAAAATTTCTTATGGGTCTTCTGACTCCAGAGCAATTTAAGAATATGTTTGTTAACCCAGGAGAGTCATTGGATAGTTCATTAAGTAGATTGGCCTGATTATATGGTTGTGGGAAACTCTATCCAGTGAGAACATCTAAAGGGTGAAAATTTATGAAGAAGATAGGTGAAGATTAGAGCTGTTATAGATTCCTGAACAGGAGACAGGGATGATGGAAGTTAGTTCAAGCTACTGTTGGTTTTGTGAAAGTTGGTGTCACTGAGACTCCCTTTGTATTCATTCACTTGTTAGGTATTTTATTGGCAGACTATTAAGTATTAGACTGTGAGGAGTTCTAGGAAGAGAAGAGGCATGAAGTTAGTTTTTAGAAGGGAGGCAAACTAAGTGTGTTGGGTGTGTGTAGTACCCATATGGTCAGACATAGGAGGTTTCACTGGTCAGCAAGTATGTATGATTTCTTCTGACAGCATTCAGTAGCTCAGCAACAGATATGTCCACATACCAAAGGGTGTGCAGGGAAGGGATGGGAAGTAAAGTCAACTATGAGCCCGTCTTGTCACTGCTACACACATGATAATATTTTTCTTTGAATAGTCTAGTACCTTAGGCTGTCTCCATATAACAGAGTGAAGCTTGTGAACTGCATGGGATTGCATGTCTGATTGTAAATCAGAACGTCCTCTCTCCCTTCTGCTGCTGCTTTCTCTGTCCCTTTCTTCTGCTTAAACAATCTCTTCTCAATATATCTTCTATCTCAATCTCCCCTTTAGTGTGGCCAGCTCAGCATAAACTAGGAAAGTGGGAGGGATAAAAAGTGATTTGCTAAGTGTGAAGCAAAAATACATAAAAATTTTAACTAATTTGTGCTATATGCATCCTTAAACTTTATAGAATATTAGAAGTGGTTAGGGTACCACTAACCTAAGCAGAAATCTAATTTTTCTGTTTGATGTGTTTCTAAGCAAAAATGCATCATTTAATAGAAACATTGGTATTTGAATATAGCTATAAAGTTAGGAATACAGGAAAGATTTTTGTATTTTGTGTGTACTTGTCATATGTGAGTTTATTTCACAGACTGTTCAATTCCAATGTGACTATATAAGCTGTTCTACCTGCATGTAATTTTGCTTTGGGTTCAGATTACAAAGCACTCACCAAAATGTATTTCTAACTCTTTCATGGTTTTTTAATCCCCCAATAAGTCTCATGGTTACCTAATTTACTCAGAGAGCACTGAACTCTGGGGAGCCACAGATACTACTGCTTGCTTCTGCTGCCTATGAACTCTTTGACCTTGAACAACCTATGAACAGGCTTTTCTGGGTTCTTTATCTTTACCTGGGTACTATGGAAGATAGTGTTTGAGCTATCTCAATTACCTCTCATTGTTAAAATTCTGTTCTTTCACGTGAGGGTTTATTTAGATGCTTCTTTTATGACTATTAAAAAAAAACCCATTATGCTAATCTAAACTTTTCTTCTTTTTTTTTTTTTTTTTGTTTGTTTTTTGAGACAGGGTTTCTCTGTGTAGCTTTGTGCCTTTCCTGGATCTCGCTCTGTAGACCAGGCTGGCCTCGAACTCACAAAGATCCACCTGCCTCTGCCTCCCCAGTGTTGGTATTAAAGGCATGCGCCACCACCGCCCGGCTAAACTTTTCTTAAAATAAGAATAAGTTGATATTTTAGTGCTCCATTGAGATAATTAGGCCCTGAGTGGGGACAGTCAGTCTGTTGGGTTGAGTGTACACATCAGCAATAGGCTTCTCCGGTGCCTATTTGCCGTTAATGGGTGGATGACCAAATCATTTTGACAGACATAGATGCTTACCAGTTTGTGTTTTTAAAAACCAAGAAGTGGAACAGAGGCAACTCTGTGACAGGCTTTTTCTTTTGAAGGCTGCAGTTCTCTTTGTTGGTCAAATTCTGGACAGTATGTGCAAACTGCCCACAGAGGGCCCCCCAGCAACTCCCTGATGCTGTGTATCCTGAAGCTTGCTTCTCAGATGCCTGCAGAGAACTCCACCATTCAGCAGATGGTTTTTATGTTTCTTTCAAACCTGGCCTTATCTCATGACTGCAAGGGAGTAATTCAGAAGGTAAGCACTTAGCTTCTCCTATATGTCATAAAAGAGTTATTTGGCAAAATAATCCTGTCAATCAAATTTTAGAAGTCAGTTTCTGGGACTGTTCTATTATGATTTCAAGACACTTTTTTTTAAAGGTTGGTAAAAGAGTTAAGAAGCTATCATTCAAGATGGTTTGGAGGCCTCAGACTGAAGCAGCAGTAACCTCTGATGATGCCATGTCCTTCTAGTTATCTTCATCGCCTTACATTGTGTTTACCTCAAAAATGGCGTTTGGTATCATACAAATAATATATTCAGTCTGTACGCAGACCAGTCAAACAGTGACAATTCTTGTTCATATGACGGTGACAGAAAGCTGTATGACATCAAAGCCCCTTTGCCCCAGTTACATTTTACTTCTTTATGGCATGAAGTTTCATTTTGTGAGGTCTCTGGATCTGCAATTCTAAACCTTCACTTCTTATCACTAAGTCTGAGTGTATAAAGGAAGGGAGTGGGTGGGACAAACTAGTCCACGTGGACAGGGAGCGGAGCATCTTTATGGTTATAATGAACAGAATCCCTACTTGTGAATATCTCTTAAAATTTGAATATTATCATATCTGTTACTTACTAATGACAGTGATTTGAGTGTTTTTTGTTTTTTCCTCCCCTGCTTAGAGGTAAGACATAGGAGTTGAGTATCCCCCTCTACTGTTTTATGTCTTGGAACCCTTGAAAGATAGTTTAAATATAATCACCAAATAAATTGAAATGGCTCTCTTACTAAGGAAGTGGATTGATTGGTCTTACTGTGGAAATAGTTTCAATAATGTTTTGCACTCAGCTCACTCTGGCTCATGAGTGTCATTACATTTTTCAGAATTTTCTCAAGTCTGTTGTAATATTATCTTGAAATGCTCCTTGGGAGGAGCGTTCACACCATGTAACTTGGCAAACACTATAATCAATGATCTTCCTCACCCTCATTCAGCCAGTTCAGTTTATTTACTAGCATACAGCTTGACAATTTCTTCATGTTCATGCTGATATTGCTACCATTTGTTCATATGTGTGCATGTGCATATTTATAGACATATAAGCCATGTATGTCATGTTGTATATACATATTTGAATATATTTTATACATATTGTCATATAAATATACATATTTCATATCTACATATTTATCAGTTCTTTTGCAAGTGATATACACATCTTGAGCCAGATATATGAGATTACCTTCTTCAAACTGAGAGGTATATACATGTTCATAAATTTAAGGAGAAAACACCTGTAACTATAGTGGTTTGAACACCTTCACTCCTGCTAGAGTTGTGCAGGCTGGATTTGGGTTTGTTTCCTTTCCTCCTACAGGATATCTTTAATGAGTAGCAAAATTGCCAGAAGGCCAGTAAGAAAGGGAACTCAGGAGGCCAACTCTGAATTATCAACCATAATAGAGTTGACTATAGTTTATTTCATCCATTATTAGGAAAAAATAGCAGGAATTAAAATCTAAGCACTATTTTGTTCTTGCCTTTACAATTATACTTGGAAATTGTATAGTTGAAGCATTTGGAAGAATGAGAAATTAAAACTAGGGAAAAGGATATCAAAATGCTAGTTAATTGGTCACCAAGGGACTAGGAAAATAATGAAAAAGACCTGAAAACAAAATAATATTCTATCTTTACCCACAGAGCAACTTCCTACAGCACTTCCTGTCACTGACATTGCCTAAAGGAGGAAATAAACATCTCAGCAATCTGGCCATTCTGTGGTTGAAGTTACTCCTGAATATATCATTTGGAGAAGATGGACAGCAAATGATCCTGAGGCTGGATGGCTGCTTAGACTTACTCACAGAGATGAGCAAATACAAGCATAAGAGCAGCCCTTACATACCTCTGCTGATTTTTCATAACATTTGCTTCAGTCCTGCTAATAAGCCTAAAATCCTGGCTAATGGTAAGTAGCCACATCATTTCACACATGTTTAGACCATTCTGCTCAGATTAAAACAAAGTAGCTCTATAATTTCCCAGATATTTCTTAAACACCTGCTATGCTTAAAGTCCTGTGGGAGGCAGCGGCTGGGGGTGGGAGTAGGTATTCAAGAATGGGTCTAGCCTCTCATGTTGATCAACAACTGTCATTCCAGGGGACCCGTTAGGTACAGGGGAGAGAGCAGCAGTGGGCAGGGCTAGTCCCAGTCTCATGCTCTACTTCTCTCTCTCTCTTCTTGATCTGCCATTATTCTTGTTCCCCTTCATTTCTTATCTGTCTTCGAGCAAATGAAAACTTTGTAGAGCAGCTGTCCCGGTTGTAACTCGGACCTTCACCCTGCCCTGTGTCCCTCCCCAAACCTACCTTTTTCCATAGCATGGTCACTATCTGATATACTATGAACTGTATATGTGTGACTCTTTATTTCTATGCCCTTTACACTGAGACATTATGTGTGTGTATCTATCACCCATAGTTGTGCCTGTCACCAGAAAGCATTCCTTAAGCATTTAGTAATTGAGAGAAATCCTGACAGGCAAACTTGAAAGCCACAACCAGATAGGGAAATCATTCTCTGAGATGTAGTGTAACCGGAGGCAATTCAAAAGGAGTCCAGGGGGGAAAGAAACAAGGAAGGAATTGGAGGAATCTGTTTCTGAAACCACAATTAACAAGTAGGTGGGTGTGAATTTCATATGGAATTTTATAGGAGACACCCTGTTGTGATAAGGAGTGGGAAACCTTTAGCTGCCCATCCATCTGGTCCTGAATACTCCTCTATAGGAGACACCCTGTTGTAATGAGGGGTGGGGGACTTTAGCTGCCCATCCTTCTGGTCCTGAATGCTCCTCTATAGGAGACACCCTGTTGTGATGAGGGGTGGGGGACTTTAGCTGCCCATCTTTCTGGTCCTGAATGCTCCTTTAGGAGACACCCTGTTGTGATGAGGGGTGGGGGGACTTTAGCTGCCCATCCATCTGGTCCTGAATGCTCCTCTATAGGAGACACCCTGTTGTGATAAGGGGAGGGGTAGACTTTAACTGCCCATCCTTCTGGTCCTGAATGTTCCTCTCACCTTACATAGCTTCTGTGAAACTTCTCCATCCACAAAATACTCCCTTCTTTGTTTTAGTAAGAAAGAGTTTATAGAAACATAGAAAGTGCCTAGCCTCATTGCTTGTACATAGTAGAAAGTTTAAGATATTAACCCTTTTTTCCTTCTAATTTTTCTCAGCGTCTTAACCACTTCAAGTTTTCCAAGTGAATAGAAATGACTCTGTGCTCATGTTTTGTGTGCATATATTAGTGCTTCTATTTTTTTATAACAGTTATAGAATTGTTGAAAATGTACAGAAAATTGTTCAAGTTCATCCAGCTTCAAACTCACCTAAATTGACTGGATTTACACCCAGTCTTCCAGCACTCTTATGCTGACAGCGCTTTCCACCCCTGGGAGATGTACAACACGGTTACCTTTCAGTCCTCTAACACTGCATCTGCTTTGGTCCTCACATCTATAAATAAGGATAATGATAAGCCCCACTTCAGGTGGTAAGATGAATACAGATCATCTGCTGACAGTCCTGATTCATGGGAGCAGCTCCATAGCATCTGGCTTGTTTATTCCCCATTCTCAGAGTAAGTGTTTTTTGTCCCCCTGCTTATTACAACCCTACTGTTGAGTCAGGAAAAGGAAAGACTTTGGGGGGAGTTGAGGAAGTCTACACTTTACACTTCTACATCTCTGGATTTATGTTATGGATTTCCCTATAATCAGCAGTGTTTTCTCTCCCCCGTCAGTATTAAGCAGATGGACACAGTTGGAGAGAAATTATTTTTCCTGCTCTCTCACACTTGACCTCAGTGGGCTTTCTATTTAAGAGGCAGCTGTATAGGCTCTGTGTGGAGCTGTGAGGACCTGTCACAGGCCTTCTACATGGTGAGCCAGACAGTAGGCTTTAGGAGAGTCAGTTAAGTTACAGAACTGACTAAAGCAGGCTGCACCAGACATGTGGTGTAAGTGGTTAGGATTGATTGTGCATTGGGCTTGACCTGGATGCTAAAAACATCCACAGTTTTCCCAGTTTCTAGTAATGTTCAGAGTGAGTATCTTTTGTAAAAACACACTGAATAAATGCCATACAAATTCACATCAAATTGTCCTAAGTTACGGGAAAGATAGTGGGAAACTTACATGCCAATTTTGATTGATAGCTTGTGTCCTAATGGATAGCTCTTTTGCTTGAAGTAAATTTGCCAGTATTATTGCTTAGTTTTTGTCGAGAACATCAAAGAGAAGGGAGAAATAACTTTCAGGTGAGACTCTCCTTAGTACATGAAGCTGTAGCTTCAAAGACCCATTCTTGTAGGATGCATAATGAACACATTGTCCTTCCCAGTCTTTTCATTCAGAGGTATATGTTCTTGATGTGATCCCTGATTGGTTAATAGTGATCATGAGTCTTGGCAAGCAAAATTCCTCTGCTGGATAAAGGACAAGTTCATGCTATACCTCAGAGAACTGCCAGAAATAACTTTTCAGGGCACTAACAAGAACAGTTAATCAAGTACATTGGGAAATTTAGCAATCTGAATAAGAATCAGCAGAGGAAAAGATACCAACTTCTCTACCTAGATTACAAATAATTATAAGTATTTCTGTCATTTCAGGATGTTCTACTGGACAGTGTTACTTTAAAACATTAATAGCCTAAATTTAAATTAATATGGATATCTGTTACTAACAATATACAATTTAGATGCAGTAAAAGAGATAATTTAGGAACAAGAAAATAGATTAGCAAAATATTATTCAGAATGCAACAGAGATGAGAAAGGATTAAAAACATAAAAGTTAAGTGATATGACAAATACCCTGAGGCAATCTAAAATGTTTTAATAAAATTATAAATGAAGAGGAAAAAGAGAATGGAAGAGGAAGTGTTTAAAGGGGGATAATGGTTATTTCTTTTTTGAGCAGGGAAAGAAAGGGTTTATTTCAATCTTAAAGCCATCAAGAGAAGCCAAGGCTGCATGGTGGTGTAGCACAAACCAGAGGGGTCAAGTCAGACCAATGACTAGTGGCAATGAACACTTGCAAGAAAAGATGAACAGACTAAAGGGTATAAACTGTGTGACTCATGGGCCACATTACAGCTTCCATGGCTAGATTCTTCTTTGTTTGTTTGTTTGGATTTTGGTTTGGATTTTGGTTTGTCTCTTGGTTTTGTTTGGATTTTTGTTTTTTTTTTAAATTTGGTTTTGATTTGGGTAGGGGGAGGTTGCAAGGGCAGAGGGCAAATGCAAGGAGACAAGGAGATAAGTTGGATCTGAATGCATGATATGAAATCTGAATGCATAAAGAATCAATAAAAGTTATAATTTTTTTAAAAAAAAAGAAAGAAAGAAAAGCCAAGTCAGGGACCACGAGGCAGGAACTTGAAGCAAAAAAATCACAGAAGAATTCTACTTACCTGCTTGCTCCCTGCTTTTGCCCAACTAGCTTCCTCATACAACCCAGGACCATGTGCCAAGGGTAGGCTTGGTCCACATGGGGTAGGCCAACCTCCATTAATTAGTAATTGAGAACATGCCTTGACCTTCTCCACCCCACACACATGAAAGACCAATGGCCAGCCTGACAGGCAGTTCCTTGATTGAGATTCCTTCTTCCCACACATCTTAAGTTGACAACCAAGAGAGTCATCATGGGCTGTATCAAGCTGAACTTCATCTTTAGTTTCTGTGGCTCAACCCTATGCTCTTCTATTTTCTTCATTTCTTTTTCTATTTTTTTTTGAGAATTTTATACAATATGTTTTGATCATACCTTCCACCCTCAGACTCCTCCCAGATCACCTCTCCTGCCTTACCCACACAAGTTGGCCACACCCCCAAACCCTTGAATCCAATCTGTGCTATTCGTATATTCTCAGATGTGTGGCCTTCATTCGAGTGTGGTTCCTTTCCTATTTGCTCTTTATCTTCTTCATTTGTCTTATTGTTACAGCTAAGACTTTCAGTTGTATGTTGAACATGATGGAGTAGAATGGAAATCCTTGTCATGTCCCTGATTGTAGTAGGAATGTTCCGAGTTTGGCTCCATTGTATCCATTAGGATGATGTGGTTACACACCACCCACCAGGGACTATACTCTTTTTGTTTTTGTTTTGTTTTTTTTGTTTTTTCGAGACAGGGTTTCTCTGTGTAGCTTTGCGCCTTTTCCTGGAACTCACTTGGTAGCCCATGCCGGCCTCGAACTCACAGAGATCCACCTGGCTCTGCCTCCTGAGTGCTGGAATTAAAGGCGTGTGCCACCACCGCCCGGCTGGGACTATACTCTTAAGGAAAATTGATTCCCTCTTATAGCAGCTATTGGTGCTACTACCTTCTTGGATAGGAGTAGGACTCCATGCCTACCTCTTCTGTCCATGCTACGGGTCAGTCTGGTTTGTGCTTGTACAGATCTTGTGCATACTGTGACAACTGTTCTGAGTTTGTATGTCTGCTTGCCCTGTTGTGTCTGGAAAACAGTTTCTTTTTTTTTTTTTTTTTAAATAGTTTCTTTCTTTCTTTTTTTCTTTCTTTTTTTTTTTTATTTTGGTTTTTCGAGACAGGGTTTCTCTGTGTAGTTTTGCGCCTTTCCTGGAACTCACTTTGGAGACCAGGCTGGCCTCAAACTCACAGAGATCCGCCTGGCTCTGCCTCCCGAGTGCTGGGATTAAAGGCGTGCGCCACCACCGCCCGGTAGAAAACAGTTTCTTTATGGTCATCCATCACCTCTGACTTTCACAAACTTTTCACCCCTTCTTCCTGAATGATCCTTGAGCCTTGGGAAAAGGATATAGTAAAGATCTTCCATTTAGGGCTGAGTATTTCATTCTTATTTTCTGTATCTTGATGCTTGTTGGTTGTGTTTATCACCATCTAGTGCAAATGGAAACTTCTCTGATAAGGTTTGAGAAATGCATTAATATATATATTAATATATGAGTGCAATGAGAACTTCTTAGAAGTTGATTTAATATTATATCCATTTAGCACAGTGGTTCTCAGCCTTTGGGTTGTGACCACTTTGGGGGTCACAGATCAGATAATCTGCACATCGGATATTTACATTACAATTCATAACAGTTACAAAATTGCAGTTGTGAAGTAGCAATGAAATAATTTTATGGCTGGGGGTCACCACAACATGAACTATATTAAAAGGTTGCAGCACTAGGAAGGTTGAGAACCACTGGTTTAGCAGAATAATAGTAGTAGATTCTCTCCTAGAATCTATGACCTATCTAGTCACAGGTTCTTGCAAGCAACATAATAAAGCAATATAGAGCAACCCCACAGTCACATCAAGAAGAAGCTTCTCTGATGTGCATTGACTGAGGCACAAATCATTTATCCAAGCTGTGACTAATTGCTTCTTAGAAAATTTCCCTTGATTTCTTTTCTTAAACTTTTATACTCACAGTTAATTTGTAATTGTTATTCAGTCATGACTTGATGAATGGAATTGTAATCTAATCTCTGCCCAGTAAATTTGAACCTGATAGTAGTATGCTGAGTGTGTTTCATGTCCTATGTAGGGTATGTTCATTTGATTGATGTGTCTTTCAGCTTTCTCACTAAACCAACCTTGATTAACACATTTCTTGAATTCTTCGTATTTATATCTCACTCTTGCTGATTCATTTACAATTATTACGTCACTTAAGGTATTTAAAATTAGGTTTATAATCATTTATAGTTTCCTATTATCTGTTCTTATGTTTTAATTAGAATTCACACCAACTTCTTGAACTTAAAATGTTTTATGTGCTTTTTTGTATGCATGTTATATTTCATGATAAAGTATTGTCTTTAAATTTTTTATTCACTTACTTTAACAGAGGGCTAATGCATTAATTAGCCTATAAATGTGGTTTATTAAAAATGATAAGTGAAAGTTGTTAAAGAAGTTATGATATAAACTTAGTTAAATCATAAGGATTATATTATCTGAATGTTTTGGGATATAAAATTACTTGATGATTCTCAGTTGGAACAAAATGAAATTACCCTCATATTTTATGTAGCCACCCACAATCCATATGCCAAATTACATTTGATAGCTATTTATATAGACTAATTTTGGATAGGTTATTTTATAGGAAAGCCATGGGGAGTTGGGTAATGCACATGAGGTATTCAGGCAGGAGGGGGCTGTGTGGGTAGAACATGACTGTTCCTTACCTGCCTACCACCTTGTCATTCTACCACACAAATTGGTTTAAAATTCGTGGGACACTTTTTTTTTCTTTTTCTTACAAAAGAGTTTGAATTCCTTCCAAAAATGTCACTTGGATTAGTTACTTTTTCATTGTTGTGATAAAATATCCTGACAAAAACCAAGTTAGGGAAGAAAGGGTTTATTTTGGCTTACAGTTGTGGAGGGATATACTCTTATCATGGTAGGGAAGACATGACAGCAGAAGGGACAGAGTCCATCATGGAGGGAAGGCATTAGAGCTGAAGGGACAGAGTCCATCATGGTAGGGAACACTTGGCAGCAGAAAGGATAGAGTCCATCATGGTAGGGAGGGAACACTTGGCAGCAGAAAGGATAGAGTCCATCATGGTGGGGAACACATGACAGCAGAAGGGACAGAGTCCATTATGGTAGGGAACACATGACATGTCAGGCCCTCCTGACAGTCAGGAACCATAATAGTCATGTTTTATTTCCACATAGGAAGTAGAGACAGGAAGTAGGACTAAGCTTTAAAACCTCAAAGCCTACCTCCATTAACATACTTCCTATAGCTCTTAAGGCTCCACCTCCTAGAGTTTCTACAACCTTCCCCAACAGTAGCATGACTGAGTGGGGCACATTTTTTAGTCAAATCACAACATAATTTAAACAAAATGTTATGATGTTGAACTTTCATTCGGGTAGTATTTATTGAGTCCCTATAACATAGTGGCAGAGCGATTTGAATACATTAAAGAGACCCCCCCCCCCCACACACACACCTTTAAGACAGGGAAGACTTTTATTTGGGAGAAAACCTGCAGAGGAATCTCCACAAGAATTAAAGCCTACCTGCTTACAAGCTGAGGTAGTTAATGGGAGAAGGGGGAGGAGACAGGAAAGAAGTAGAAAAGATTCCTTTGGGGGCCTGAGATTGCCCTTTGCTTTTAGTAAACAAAGAATGGTGAGTAGTGAGTGAAACAGTGTATGTGGCCAGTAAACATCTCCTATGACCAGCCATTATCCAGGATCTGCAGTAGTGTGTCTGGCAGGAATTTAGGGTTTAGTTCTGGAATGCTAACTACTATAACTTCAGCAAATTGTAACCAAGATGGAAGAACTTTTTTAAAGGGCATGGTCATGGCTAATACTTATTTCTATAGGTAGGTAGAGAAGAAGGTGCAGCAGTTCTTGTACTTGTAGCTCTTCCTGTTGGGCAAGGTCAGTGTCCTCATCTGAGAGATCTTGGGGCAGTTTCTGCTATCAGAAAATTTGGAGGAAGGGAAGCTGTGAGGGAGGAGTCCTTCCTCAGTGGTCTCCAAGCCTGTTGATATCTTCTAGCTGTCTTATGTGCTCTCCTCAAGAGACACCACCTTAAAATCATTTAAGAGATGGACATCAAGTCAATCTAACTGCTTCCAGTTGCTATTGAAAGCATAGAGTATCCATTCTTGCTGACCTTCAGGCATTTGTGGGTAATCATGGGATCTAGGTAGATGAAGTGAGAGTATAGCAGAACCATATGAATGTGGATCAGCTTCCCTGAGAGTAGATAAAATTAAGACAACAGTTGCATACACAAAGTCCAGACATTAATAGTGTCACTATTAAGATTGTAATATATTTAATCCATTTCTATAGTGAAGATCCAGAGGTCCAGTTTTAGAACTGTTAGCCAAGGGGATGGTGGTGTTTGGTATGGTCTTAGTATATTCTTATAGATCTTGTAAAGGAGAAACTAGCAAGATTATCAAAAATATATAAATGGTAGCATGTTCCTAGTTAGGAAAAGCATGTGAGTCCTTTAATTTGGTTACATCTGGAGTTGCTGTGATTATCCCCACCTACCACGTCAGTAGCCCAGATGTAAAGCATGACCCATTGTTTATTTATATCATTATCAATGAGTTAACATTTGTTATACTTTCCCACTGGATATTTAAGACCATGCAGGTGTCCAAAATTAATCACTTTTTTTACTGTCAAGGCCAGTTGAGGGTCTGGTTCTCAGGGGTCAATCTTTCCTAGAACAGTACTAGTTTAGTTAGATCTGGCGGGTGGTTAACATGTAAATAGTTTGCTGAAACAAATATTTCACCTTTAAAAACACAATGTTTTAAAAATCATATAACTGAGAAAAATAATGAAATTTAATGATATATGAAAATAATAAAAGTAAGTTTAAATTTTGTTTGAAACATCTTGACAATTGCCTTGGAAGTAGATGCCTCTGAATCTTCACTTAAAATGGTCAGACTGGTATACATAATTAGTAAGTCTTGATTCTCTCCTCTGATAGCTTTGCAAAAACAAACATTTCTTATATATTGAAATGACATCAAGTCAAATTTTCTTGTGATGTAAAATACAAAATTCCCATTCTATAGTATATTTGTATAGTGGTGATTATGCTTTTATGACAAATACTCTATTTTTGTACATGTGAAAATGGGAGCTATAACAGATTAATTTAATATAATTCATAATATACTTACTTTTGCATTATTGTCCTTCAATGCATAAGCTTGTGTTGAACTTGGACCAGAAAATTTAGAGAGCACTGACATCCAGATCATCTGTACCTAATATGAAAAGTTTGTTCTGAGATAGCCCTTCACATGCCTCAAGTTATAAAAGATGTTATTTGAGGATAGCAACTTGTGTTTTTATTCTAATGGACAGTTATTCTGTTTATTGTCATAGAATAAGATACAGTAAAGTGTGTGGAACTGAACTTTTATAATTTGCTTATTTGTAGAAAAAATTGTTACTCTTTTGGCTACCTGTTTAGAAAGTGAGAATCAAAATGCTCAGAGGATCGGAGCGGCTTCACTTTGGGCTCTAATTTACAATTATCAAAAGGTTAGTTTTTAAAGTCATTGTTTGAAATGGAGGGAGGGGAATTGGTGCAGTGAAATAATTAAGACTCTTCGGATACATTCAAGAATATTAGAGGAATACCAGCTAAAGGTAAAAATGAACTTGCAGACCCGAGTTCCCTTTGTTCATTCATATGATTAATAATCTATCAGTTAATATTTTCATTTAATTATTTCACCAGGGCTCAATTCAGAACAGTACTTCTGTTTAAGTGAATTTCCCTTTTAATTTCAATTAAATTGTTAATTTGTTGTAATTTTAGTAAAAATTATTTCTTTGTACAATGTGCCCAGGAGAAATGCATCTTGATGGAAGACTGAATAATAGTTTTATCCATGTATGTGATTTGGCTTTCTTATGTATATATCATCACTTAATTTTATAATGATTTCAGTCCCTTTAGGAGCAAAGCACAGGGGCTCCCCAGAAGAGTGAAGGCAAGGGGGTACTGTGGTCACTCCTTCTCTGGCCGCTAGTCTTCTTTTACTGCAAACATTTCATTCTTAAGTGAAATACGCAAGAATTTCTAGGGGGGACTCTGTAGCCAGATGGCAGTGCTAGGGCACATAGATTTCCTGGAGATGACTTACCTCAGCTAGCCACCCATGCCTGTGTGGCTCCTCTTCACCCTGGACCAAGGGGTTCTTGCATTCTTCTCACATGGGATAAGCAGAGGTTTGGGCATCTTGAAGTCCCTCAGTAAATATTTATTGAACAACCAGTAATGTTGGAAGTACTTAATCTGAAATTTAATATTTGAGGTAATGAGAAATTCCCTAAGGATAATTACTCAAAGTAACAGACTGAGGTTAGGGGAGAGAGTAAGAATAAAGGGAAAGGTTGCAAACTGTAGAAAAGGGACCCGGTTAACTTAGAGATAAATGGAGGGGAAGCCTCAGAAGGTCCAGTGGGCTTGACACAATAGGCTGAACTAGTATCTAACTGTCTATATTTCTGTATCTTAACTTTATCCTGTTTAATACTGTACTTAGTAATAGGCAGTTAGTATTGCATTATCCTCATCCTTAATATTTGGGAATAAATCTAACAGATTGTTTTATCTTCTCCAGGCAAAAGCAACTTTGAAAAATCCATCAATAAAAAGAAGAGTAGATGAAGCATATTCCATAGCAAAGAGAAGTAAGTTCTAAGAGATTACAATTAAATGTGATGAGTACTAAGTGAAATTTCTGGTTACTGAAATATTTGAGCAGGCCATTGCAAAATGGCAGTGTAGTGCATTGCTTAGTTAGGTTTTGAGAAATATTATCAAGGTGCTATCAGATGGGCCCACATTTAGCCCGTGCTTTTCATGATAATGTTTTTTAATATAATAAAATGTCTGAAAGATGAGTATTTGAAATATAAGTTTCTTAAAATGTGTCTGTGATCTTTCTCTAAGTCACTTTTTTTCTTGCTCCTGATTGATTGATTGATTGATTGCCATCAGCTGTTACTCTGCTATAGAGTGTTTTTGGATGATAAGAATTGGGCCCAATTAGAATTGATCTTGAAGAGAAAACTTTGATTTAACATCAGGGAGCTGAAGTCTTCCAGGCATAGATTCTGTTGCCCCTGTAACCACATTTCCCTGTGATCTCCAATCATGATTTGAGAGGTTTTCTTTTCAGAGCATGTTGGTCATTTTAAGTAAGCCAGTTTTCAATGAGCATTATGCTCCAAACACTTTTATCTCAAAATATCCAAGTATATCTTTCTAGTACTGTAGTAGATCTGTTTGCTGTTAATGTTTGTTTCTGAAGAGGAGAGTCTTTGGTTTGTTTCTAGCTGTGATCTTGCATTTCAGGAGGAAATGGGGAATTGGGTTGTGTTAAAGTTTATGATTTTAGAGAGATGGTATGTAAGAAACATTATGGCATTTATTCTGAATTATAATTTATGTGAGTTGTGGAGATGTATCCTTAAATATGCTCTAGATAAGCCATTGATAAGAAATGAATGAAAATTCTCTAACATCTTAATTTTATAAATGTAAAATATTTTTATAATTCTAGTTTATCGAGAACATAAATAGCTTGCTAATAAATCTTTTTCATAGCTTCATGTAGGAGTGTCCACCCCTATATGTAGCATTAAGTTTAATAAGTTGATATTTATAATTCTTATTTTCCTATATCAGCTTTCTCCAATTCAGAAGAAAACCCTCTAAATGTCTACTATTTGAAATGCCTTGAAAATCTTGTACAGCTGCTTAACTATTCCTGAGCCGTGAGGTACTCTGCTCCAGAGCTGACCCCATCCACAGGAGATCTGGATCAGAGACCAGCTTTGCACAGCAGCTGCTCCCTAAATGATGCTGATTCTGCAATATCAGTGGCTGCCTTCCCTGTGAGACATCGCCAGCCATACTGGAAGGAGTAGGACTGGTGACTCCCCATTCTGTTCCTTCCTGGCAGCTTCCAGAAGTGAAGACTTGCTGACCCAAGATGCTGCAGACATAGAGTTCTGGCAGTATAAACATTTTTATACTTTTCTATGCAATGTGTTTTGTAAAAATCCTATTTAATAGTTATTTAATAAAATAATATTTTTAGAAACAAAAACTGACTAGTATTACTTACAGACTTTTAAAAGTGTATTTTATTCTTTGAGAATTTCATGTATGCAATGTAGTTTGATTGTATATTTGTCGCCTACTCCTACAATTCTGCCCAGACCTTCCCCACACCATGCCCCCATCCTAATTTCATATCCTTTTTTTTTTTTTATTAAGATAACCCATTAAGTTTAATTAGTGCCAACCGTAAGTACATGGATGTGAAATCAGAGCATGGTCAGCCTATCAAAGACTATACCTCTAAATAAAACTGATTCTACCTGCCCTAGAAGCCATCAACTCTTAATAGAATAGTGATGAGAGATTGTGTGCCCCCACTCCCCATCCTTTCTAGACTTATTGACTGGAATGATCTTGTGCAGGTAACCACAGCTGCCATGAGTACAATGTTCCTGTCATGTCTAAGAAGACACTGTTTTGCCCCAGTCTTTCCTAACCTATGGCTCTTAACATCCCCCGCCCCTCTGAGATTTTTCTCTGAGACTTTTGGGAAGAGGGTTGTCCCATCTGTGCCTCAGCATTCCAATGATGCTTATTCTCTGCACTTTTCCTTTTGTTTATATGCGTTTTCCACAGCACACTCACAAAGATGTTTCTCTGATGAGATCTGAGAGCTGTGCTATCGTATGGGCAGAGAGATGCCTACTTAAAAGACATCTTCATATTATCTCCATTTAGGAGAATAATAGTAATAGGTTCTTCTCGCAGGCCTGTGAGTTCCATTGCCATGAGTACTTGCCCAGGTTTACCAAGCATTAGTTTCCTTTTGTGGAGTGTGATAGTTATTTTTGGTTGTCAACATGACTACATCTGGAATTAACTAAAATCCAAGTGGCTGGGTACACTGTGAGGGATTTTTTTCTTATCAAAGTATTTGAAATGGGAAGACCCACCTCTAATCTGAATTTTTTGAGGTGGGAAAATCCACCTTAAATCTGGGCCACACTTTCTGGTGGCCGCCTGGATAAAGGCCATGGAGGAAGAAAGCGCTTGCTCTTTGCTGCTCTCACAGGCAACTTAATACCTTTTGTGGCATTAGATCCTACTTCTTCAGGTTCCAGTGTATACTGAAGACCATCTGAGACATGCAGCCTTGTGGACTGAACAACTACTGGATTCTTGGACTTTTTGTTGGTAGATAACTATTGTTGGACTAGATGGATCACAGCCTGTAAGCCACTTTAATAAATCCCATATATTGATATGTAGATATAGATATAGATTCATTCTACCTGTTCTGTTCCTCTACAGAACCCTGACCATTACATTAAGTGAACCTTAGATCCACCTACAAGGCAGTCACCCTGTAACATTCGTGCTCCTACTGCATCCATGGGCATAACTTGCTAAGCTGGTCATTATTGTAGCTAACCAGATTAACAGTGGGTAAAACTTGTGGTTACTTTCCTACTACAGGAGCCTGCACAGCGCTTTCTAATACCCCGAAGCTAGCCAAGACAGAATATGCTGGCAGACTTTTATTAGTTGCATGAACACTGTTTTAGGAACAAAAAGGAGTTTTATCTTGGTTTCTTTCCTGTTTAAATTTTTTTTTCATAGAATCTGATCCTGTCCATACCAGTCTTGACTTTTATACTTGGAGAACACGTGAGGCTAAACTGCATGTGAGTATGTGTGTATGATTTTAGAGCTTCCGTAATTACAGAATGTTTAGTGTCCCTAACTTCTTTTTATGCTATTCAAAAATCATTTGTCTTTTTCATCTTTCAAGGTCAGAAAGGCTGTGTAATAATGAATTGAAGCATATGCTAGTGGCAGTATAGACCCTGGACTAGCTCTGTAGAACACTATAACCTTTTTAATTTATATTTTATTTTATTTATTTAGAGACAATTTCTTGCTTTGTAGCCTGGGCTGGCCTTAAACTCATAGTCCTCTTGCCTCAGGCTCCAGAGTGCTGTGATTTCAGATTATATCACCAAACCCAGCTGATATAATTATTCTTAATTAAGGTGCAGTTTAGTGGGTTTTCAACATCTACTTTTAAGTTTTTTTCTTTACTTTGTGTACATGTACATGTGTACCACAGCACTCATGTGGATGTCAAAGGACAAGACGTTTATGAAGCATAGTTGTACATATCAGTACATATATACAGTGTATATATGATCAGGGTAACTAGCCTATCCATCATCCTAATCATGTCTTCATGTTGGAACATTCAAAATTCTATCAGCTACTTGGAAATAAAATTGTTTTCAACCCATATTCTCTTTGGGCTACAGAACATTAGAAGTTATTCCTCATTGTCCAGCTATATTTCTATGTATATTTCTATTTTGTGTAGAGTTTTGAATTCAGTAATTAAACAAAAACCTGTTCAGGTGTAGGATAAGTGTCCTAAAATCTGCAACCCCAGATTCTCTGAAATCTGAAATTATTTAAATAATTGAGCCAGAACTATAGCCACAAAATACAAGTCAAATATTGAAACAGGAACAAATTTGTACTCTGTGAGAGTTATTAGAGATATTTAACAGAGTCTGAAATGTTCTGAAACCTGAAACTTTTTGAGCAAAGTCACTCAAAAGTTTTCTGTTTTCAGATTAGGGATGTTCAGCTTAGAAAGTCTATGTAATTACTACAAACAAGAAAAACAACATTGACAAAAACATCTTTTGAAATAACTGATCCTCAGTATGTGCTGAGCAATTGTTTGGGAGCTTTATACCTCTTCAAGTTAGGAGACAACATTGTGTATGAGAGAAATAACAACTGTAATCCATAGGTGTTTGTGTACATGTACATATATGTATGTATATACATGTACACATACCTCCCTACAGTTATATACTCTTATTTTACAAAATAATTCAGGAAGTTTTCTTTATATTTTCATTAATATGAAAACTTTTATTAACTAATCTCAGCAAATTGCTTCAATCAATAAAATAATCCATGGATGATAATTATGTATTTTATATACTTAATTATTCATTTGTTCATTATTTTTAAGACAGAGTCTTGCTAAATTGCTAGTATCAAATTTGCAGTTTTCCAGCTTCTGATTAGCTGGGATCATAGGTGTGTGATCATTAAACCAGAAGTACAAATTCAAATATTTAAATAAGAATGAGTTTGTACTATGTTGGACGTATTGACTAGAGCTGGGAAAAATTAAGGAAGCTCTGAAGTTTCTCAGTAGGTTAATTTGAAATAACAAGAATGCTGATTTTTCTAAAATACACATTGCATTATTAATTTTTCCTTTGTTGTGACAAATAACTGGACCAAAGTAACTTAATGAAAGATTTCTGTTGGTTCACAGTTCAAAGGAACATGGTGGGGAAGTTTTGGTGTCAGGAGCCTGTGGCAACTGGCCACATCGTAACTACTGTCACTAACAACTCAGACTTTTCTCCCTTCTCCATCTAGGACCTGCAGCCCATAGACTGATGCCACCCAGTCTAGAGTCCCTTATGAATAACACCCAGTGGTTTTATTCCCATGGTGATTGTTTGTTTGTTTTGAGACAGGGTTTCTATGTGCAGTTCTGGCTGTCCTGGAATTTGCTGTGTAGACCAGGCTAGCCTCAAGCTCAGAGCGCCCCCACTACCCAGCTCCCATGGTGCCATCAAGATGACAAACAAGATTAAACATCACACAAACAACCCTGAAAACAGTAATCTTAGGAATTTTTCCTCTCTTTTACCCTGATTTTTTTGTATTTCATGTCATTTTATTTTCTTGAAGTTCTTCCTGATGAGTAAGATGGATTTTGTTATAACTTCCATTTAAGGAGATTTTTGTATGCCTCCAAGCACTAGTCTTAGAACTTTTACTAATTAATTAATCTTCCTAAAATAATATTGTTATTCTTATGTTAGAGTCTATCTTAGTTACTTTTCTATTGGCTGTGAAGAGTCACTATGGCCAAGGCAATTTATAAAAGAAAGTGTTTAATTGGAGACTTGCTTACCATTTCAGAGGCTGAGTTCATGACCATTATGGCAGGGAGTATGGCAGCAGCAAGCATGTAGACATTGGAGCAGTAGCGGAGAGCTTACATCTTACCTGCAAGTAGGAGATAAGAGAGAGAGACAGAGACAGCGACAGTCAGAGAGACTGGACCTGCAGTGGGCTTTTGAAACCATAACGCCCACACCTAGGGACATGTGTCCATCAAGGCCATACCTCCTAATCCTTCTCAAAATAGCTCCACCAACTTGGGACCAAGCATTCAAATATATGAAGCCATGGGGGCCGTTCTCATTCAAACTACCACACAGGTAAATAAGTATAGAGTCAAGAGTGATAATTTGTTTACTTTTGGTGAGTGGGTAAGAATGGATCCCAAGATACCTGCCAATACCCCTAAATTTTGGCTCTGTTTCTTAATCCCTAAGCTATACTACAACTATACTTTCATCTACCACTCCAGCGATTGAAAAAGGATTTGTGTTTGGATGTTGTGAATAACCACTACTTTTCTGGAAAAAAAAAAAAGTTACTCTCTTCAAGAGAATGATCATTTTCTTTATGATTCATTGATTTTGACTTTTCACACATCCTACTATGCTGTGCCGTGTCCCTTTGGAACCAGGGATAGTTGTGACTTTCTCCCCTAGGAGTTCTGTTAGGCTGTGATGGACAGTTACTGGAGAAGCTCATGTCCACCTTCCTGGGGTGGATGTTGCACAGTCAGCAAATATTGAGAACCTGTCCTGCATGGCACTGTACATAGACACTGAATGTACCTGGGTAGTTGGTACATTTAATTCTCTAACATCATGTGGTGAAATGTTTCTTTTTCTGATTGACTTTTAAAAGTGGAAAATTGAAATACACATATTATTACCTTACTAGTCAAAAAAAAAAAAAAACCCTTTAACTTAAAGAATGTAACTTACTGCAGTCCAACAAGTAAGGGAAATGAATGGCACTAATGTGTTGTGTCTGTGAATAAAGGAAACGGTGAACTGAGACTTTATTCTTTGTAGGTTCATACTTAGGAACTTTCTTACACAACTTAAGCAGTAGGTCTCGTGGGACTGCATGAGAATCTGCAGGGTGTGAAGTTCACACTGTAGAAGACTGCCAAGACCCCAGGAATCCTGAGCCCTGGCATCAGCGCACACAAGAGCTCAGTGTGATCCTATTTTCAATGTACTCAACACTTGTCTTTGCATCTCATTTGCTCCTTCTGCACTGAAATCTGTTTCAGAAAATAAAATCTTGTTTAATGTTTCATGGAACACCCTTATGGGCATATATAATAAATTTCTCTTTAATTTTGCAAAAAATAGGTGTTCTATATAGACTTTTTTTTTTTCAGTGTTATCCTTACCTATTTTCTCTCTGACAGTGGCTATACCTTTGGTCTGTCAGTGTTTTGTGGATTGATTTGGTCAGTGATTTAAGCATCCTAGGGCAGACTTCTGGCAGTTCACTGTGAATTCTGAAAACATTGTTCCTCTCGGTTCTTTATTAGAACATTTTTTCTTTGGCATAACATGAAACACAATAGGTAATAAAATGGAAATTTACTGTTAATTGTTTTCTAATCATATTCATAAAGATTGATTGTGGAGTTGAGATGGTTTGGTGGTTTCCAGAGCACTTGTAGCTCTTCCAGAGGACCCAAGTTTAGTCCCCAGCACCCAAAACTAGGCAGCTCACAACTATCTCTAATTCCAGCTCCAGGTTATCTGTCTCCTTCTTCTGACCTCTGTAGGCACCTGCACTCATGCGCACAATACACATAATTAAAAATGAAGTGCATAATAAAATGTTGTTAAAAGGTTAACTGCCCAGAATCTGTTTGTGGGTATAATACCTGTTTTAAGTCACTTCGTATATCTGTTTGGAAAAACCATGGTTTCATAGAGCTAAAAGTCCTAGACAACATGGCTTCAGTGAGTAAGGTTTTTTGCTTCTTACATTTTCTTCCTTCTCTGTTCCCCACCTCCTCGTTCTTTCATGTACATGGCAAAGGGAGTGAATTATTTTCCACTTCTTAGATACAAACTGGTGATAAGGCCACAGCCAACTGTCCTCATGCACTCAAGTGCCCATCTTTCTGCTTTCTCATTAATTCATGCTACCTTCAGTAAGTTGACTCGTGAGAAAAAAAGCATCTCCAGCTGACTGTTATCTTTTTAGAGAAGCTTTCCTGAGTTTAACAACTTACACATTTGCATTCACTCCTGAAGTGAGCATCACATGTGATCTCAAGCTTGCAAGGGAGGCTAAGAACTGTCATCCCTCAACTGGACTCAGGGCCATGTCTAGGAAAATTGGTCTCTGTCATTCAAAAAATGGACAGTTTGCTTAGGCAACCACCAGTCTCTTACCCAGATAGCAGTGCTCTAACTTGATTGAATAGAAAAAAATGAGACATTATAGGTAGAAGCATTATTCCCCAAATAGACGGTAAGGAAGGTTTGCTACTTCACCGAATTGTTTCATGTTCATTGAGACTTTGTGATTAGTTCTGATTGCACAACTGAAAATATTATTATGAGACAACAAAGCAAGATGAATTTCAGTGTGTGTGAAGACTGCTCTTCAGTACCCTGGGTGGAATCTGCCCTGTGAATGGAAGCTGTCAAATCCTTCCTGTTGTGAAGCAATGAGGCTAGGAAGAAAGCTGTCTTGCTGAACATATTCCCAACGTTCAGAAAGACAACAATTTAAAATTAGATGATCAATTAAAAATAAAATGGTTTCAGAAATTTAATAATATCTACCTCCATGATTTTATTTGCAGAATCTAAATGTTTATCAATTCTCCAGTCTTTTGAAAGCCTGAGGCCTTTTAAATGCAGTTCATACTGTTTGGTCATAAGCCACACTTAATCCATCTGGATGGAAATTCTCCAATTCCAGGCTTTGAGAGTGGAAAAATATTAATGTACTTGTTAAACAAGCAAAGCTAACTGCTTTCAGTTTGCTCTTGTTGTTCATAGACATGTGTGTTTATGAATGTTGTGTGCATCTGCATACCTGCCAGATGAGGGAGCTGTAAACTTCTGCTTTGGGTGCTGGGAACCCAACTCTGCTTCTCTGGAAGAGCAGCAAGAACTCTTAACTGCTGAGCCATCTCTCCAGCACTCAGATTGTTTCGTTGTTTTACCATTTATCTCTAGGAAATTTTCCACTTTTGACAATCACATCCGGTAATAATTTGTGATTTCTTGTTAGCAACTTTGTAAAGCATTTAACTTAGTTTTTATATAATTATTTTGTTTTTGCATTTGTCATTAATGTTTTCCCAAATTCTAAAACTGCAATAACAAACTCTGAGTGTTGTAGATGACTCAGGAAGACACAAAGCTTTCCTGTAATCAGGAAGAAGAGGTCCTGCAATGGACAGCAGCCCACTAGTCCCACTCCCAGCCCGCACTCATGTGTGCCTTTCTTGGTCATGTGTTTTACTGGAAAAAACTTACAGGTATGGCCAGCCCCTCCTCTGTGTCAGTTAAAAACACAATCCCTATCAGATTCCCAGGATTCTTCAAACTTTAAGGGCCTTTTGTTTGTTTTTATGTGTTACTCCTTGCCTGGTTCCCTATTATTACGAACAAAACTTGTCTGAGAATGTGTACTTGCTCATATATTATTCTCAGCTCACCTTTTACCTCAGTGCCATCTTCAGATTCTCTGATGTGTGGATCCATGTCCTTTCTTCTCTGACCTCTGATTTAACTCAACTTCTTTCCCACAGTGTTCACCCATCTACCTCCACCTTCCATTTCTACCTATTATAAAAGCCCAAGTGAAATGTCACCTTTTCCAGGAAGCTATGTCAGATTCCCAGCTGGGAAAAAAGTTCTCTACTCTGAGTTTACACAACTACTTCAAGTGTTTGTTTAACTTTTAGATCACTTAGTTCTTTTGCTCATGTGTTGTGCTGATTAGCATATAGTCAATGCTCCCACCAACTTCATGAGACATGACCTTGGATAAACTTGGGACTTAATGCTTTTTGTGATGCCATGACAAACAGATGCAAGGAGTGTATCTGTCTGAATGAATGACTATGAAAAACACCTCAGTAAAACTAAGCATGACATAGATTAAGTCAGGCTTACATGTAGTTCTAATGACTGCATGAATATACAAGACCATTAGTGTTTCTTTTGTAGATCCTGAATAAGTTGTGTTGTGTTCTTTTTAAAAAGAGAAATCCATAAGTGTTAATTGAAATCAATTTTTAGATTTTTTAAATTTCATAAATAATGGAAGTCTTAACATGCTAGCTATGGTGTGAAAATAAAGCCAACACTGGCAAGAAAGAGGCCAACCGTGCTTTGAGGATCTCTAAGAATCATAGTTGGGAGTATGGCATCAATGTCAGCTTTTGGAAAATAAAACAGCAAATTCTGAAAGTGACATAAGCTTCAATTGCAGCAGTGTGTCACCTGGTGTGTCACTGAGACTGAATCAGATCAGTTCTCACTTCCTAGTGTTCATACATGGCAGCAAAACTCTGAAAGAGCCTGCCTTTGAACACGATGCATGTGACACGTGTTTATTTGCAAAGAAATAGAGAAAGTAGAGGTAAAAGCTGGAGGAGCATTTATTAGCTCAACTTAATGAAAACCAATAGCAATGCACATTGTTTCTGATACCTCCACAGTAGGGAATACCATCTATAATTGCGTTACTTTAAAACTTTCAAGCTTATTTCTTGGCAGTAGCTGATAACACATAGCTCCAGCTGCGTGAAGAAAGATACTGAGAGTCTGTATTGTCAATTTAAGTTTGAACCCAAAGGGAAAGCTCTGGCTACAGTCTAACTCAGAACTGGCAGGTCCGACACAAATGACATTGCCTGTGTAAAAGTTAAGGATTTAAAATTACTGGAGCTAGTGATGAATAAGACCCTAAACTACTAAGACTGTTGATAACCTCCTCTTAAATTTATTGCAAGGGTGTATTAATTCTTAGAGAAACTGAGGCACAGATTAAGAACCAGAAAGTTTCTTTGGACAGATCAAACTTGCACCCTGGGAGACACAAATTCAGGCACACATATTTGAGGACCTTACAGATTCCAAACCAATTTTATTAGCTGCTTATTACAGCAGACATCCCTGAACTCTGATGTTGATGTCTCTTCAAAGTGTCTATTTTTAAGCTAGAACTTTATGACTGAAGACGAGCATGTCCAGAGGGGATCCTGTGAGCCAGATTTGTGACACAAGCTGAACATGCCCCAAGTGTTTCTATTGCCACCTTTACATTGCAGCCTGAACATGCCCAGAGGCATTCTCTCCCCCATCTTCTTGTCACAACATGAGCATGCCCACAGGCATCCCTTTCTGTCTCTTTACGATATAGTCTGGACATCCTAAAATTCTTCTTGTCTGTTACTTTTTACCTTTTGAGAATGTAGTCCATAACCTTGAGCTAAGAATAGCAAATATTCGTCAGCCATATTTCCTTTTGGAACTGTTTTGTTAATTTTTTTGTAATACTGGGGATTAGACCTTCAGCATATTGGCAAGTCCTGTATCATTGAGTTGTATCCTCAGCACTTGAACTGTATTTTTAAACTAAGCATGCTTATTAATGTATTTCTTGATTGGGAATGCTCCTAAATGTGCCTTTTCTCTGTGTTCTTTATGAATAGATATAGTTTCCCCAGAAAAAATTTACACTTTTCCTTTGGAAATAATTCCCATGCTTACCTTATATGCTTCAGGTAACAAGTCTTAGGCCTCTGAATCATTTCTTCTTTTCCTTGTTTTGACTTTGCACTTAACCAAGATGTGAAGCATTGAATTTAAAAGACTTTGAAAGGCAAAACTCACTAGTGGACATGAGGGTTACAAATGTTTGCAAGAATTCAGGTTTTTTTCTGCGTCAATTGGGAGGATCATATACTTTCTATCCTTAAAACTGTTTATGTGCTGCATTATATTTATTGATTTGCATATGTTATACAAAACCTGCTTCCCTGGTATAAAGCCCAGCTTAGTCATGGTGTATGATCTGTGGTGGTATATTATGTACCCTAATTAAATATGCCTGAAGATCAGAGAACAGAACAAGACACTAGATTAAACATAGATGTCAGGCAGTGGTGGCACATACCTTCAATCCTAGCACTCAGGAGGCAGAGATCTGTTTGGATATCTGTGAGTTCAAAGCCACCCTGGACTACATGAGATTGACTCAGTCTAGGAAAGAAAACAGAACCAGGCAGTGGTGGCACACACCTTTAATCCCAGCAGTTGGAATCTCATGTCTTTGCTTGGGAAACACACATGCCTTTAATCCCAGGAAGTGATGGCTGGGTGGAGAAAGGTACATAAGGTGTGAGAAGACAGGAACAAAGGCTTCCGGCAGAAGCGCCTCTTTCGGCTAGAGGCTTTTTCGGCTAAGGAGTCATAGAGGTAAGACACAGCAGTGGCTTGTTCCTGTGGTGGTATTTTACTTGTACTGAAATGTGATTTTAATTGTATGTTAATAAATAAAGTTGCCTGGGGGTCAGAGTTTTAGAGCCATAGCAAGTGCATGGCGGTGGTGGCGCACACCTTTAAGGACCTGGAGGGCGGTACATACAGGCAGTGACAAGGCAGTCACGTGTGTTTAGGTTTACAACCAATGAGAAGGCAGAACAGCTAGACTATATAAAGACATACACACAGGAAGTAGGTCCCTTTCGGAGAGCTCTCTTGACTGAAGAGGATCGCTGAAGCAGGAAGGGTGAGGCTCTTAGCTCTGACCTCTTGGCTTTCTTCTCTGAATCGGCTCTGTGTATCTTATTTAATAAGATGGTTGGTTACATCTACATGTTCCTTTGTCTCTCTGATCTTTCAGAATTTACACTAATATCTGGTACTGGGTTTTTTGTTTGTTTGTTTGTTTTTTGTATTATAAAACCGATTTAAGATTCGAGGAACAATGATCTTGACATATTGAATTTGGTATGCAAGAGTTTGACTGAGAGTTTTTGTGTGGATACTCATTAGGTGAATTGGTTTATAGTTTTTGTTGGATTTTTATATCATTTTGGCATAAGAGTAATGCTAGCTTTATATACTGAGTTTGATCAGATTGATTTCTTTCCTATCTACTTTATGGAACTATATCTATCCTTATTTCTTGCACTTTTCTAGTATCCTTTTACTTCTACAGAGTCTTTGGATTTCCATGTGGGGTGTGTGTGTGTGTGTGTGTGTGTGTGTGTGTGTGTGTGTGTGTGTGTAAATGAAAAGTGAAAGGATTTTGAGAATTTGAGAAGAGCTCAAAGTGGAGAAAGAAAGGGTAGTGGAATGCATGTGATATGAAAATAGAAATGGATACTGTCTGAAGGAGAGATGTGAACAAGCCAGAGGAAGGAATGGAGGAGGCCAGTGGGGAGGTTGATGAATTAGAGTGTGATGGTGAACATTTTGTTCAAAATTTTAAGATTACTGTACTTAAGAGAACTATAAAACAAAAATGCCTCTAACTTGTAAGCCCCACTTATCCAAGTACACTTAACTTCCTGGAATGCTAGGACTGTCATTATCTGGTCTTGTACAATTTTAACAAAACTGTTATTCATGTAAGATAACCAACTGTGTGTTTTCACTTCTGTAAACACGCTTGCTTGCCCCTGACTCCACATAGGCAAGACGTGCCTGCTTACATGTAGGCAGGAAGTACATCAGGATGTGTGTTTGCCCTTGATTGTACAAAGGCAGGAAATATGCATAGCATTATGAATTTTGCATTTATAAACCCCTGATTACTATAATTCAGGGATGTGTCTTGGGAGTCCACTGGGATGCAGTCCTGGCACCATGAGTATCCAGCACTGGTATCTAAATAAAGCCTCTTCTTTGTTAAAATTAATTCATAGTCAGACTGGTGAATCTGAATGAACCCAGACCCATGACAAGAGCAAACTGTAATTTTATATATATATGAAAACTATCATAAACAATTATTTCTTGTGCTGACTTTTATTATACTATAAAATTTTATTTTAATTTTACTACAAAATTATTTTTATAAAATAGAAGTTAAGTTAGTGCAATTGAATAATACACTACCTCACAATAGAAGAACAGTGCAAGTTAATCTGTTGAACACAAGACATAGCAAATTCAAGTTGGTACTGATAGCTCCTTATCCAACTGTTGTTATTGTGCTAAATGGCGAGTATATAACTACCCTCTGAATTTATATCTCTAGACCCATAGATTAGTACAGCTATCAGAAGCCACCAAAGTTTCTTTGTTCACTGAGTGGTAGTCAATACAGAAACTCGTAACTGGTCAAGTGCAGAGAACAAGTATCAGGGGAGTGCTCAACCACAAATGGGACATCTGTATCACACCTCTTCCCCAAGGCTAAGTGACCATCAACAAGCATGTGTGGATAGAATATAAAACCCAGAGGCCAAGGAAGATGGAATGAACTAGTGCATCCAGACAGAACAAGACTAATGCATCCATGAAACCATAGCACTGTTTGCTTGTACAAGATCAAGTCAACATTCTAATATGAAAGGGAAGGAATTCAGAAGTCCTCACCTTAACTGAGAAGCTTTTAGGGGATGGAGTGTCAGTTTTATTTTAGGTTATGGCCTCTGGTAAGTCTACCATGCTCCAGCGGATCGCCCCATACACATTTGGAATCAGTAGATTTTTTTTTTTTAAAAAAAGGACTTAAAGTAAGGAAGGGGTGGTCAGATGAATCTAGGAGGAGTTAGGCATAAGAGTAGAGATGAATATGATCAAAAACATTGTATGACATTCTAAAATAATTAATAAAAAGTAGAAGAAGCCTGACAAAAAAGAATTCAAACCAATTATTCTACTTCTAGAAGAATGATAATTGCCATTATTGGTGTCTGGTGGTAGAGGCCATAATTACTGTAACCTATAAGTGGTTGTTTACTGAAAAGGACACAAAATAACCTGGGCTCTTTTACTTCATCTATTGTATATCTCAATACAGGTTATGGTAACATGCACGCATAGGCATTATTTATGTTATTATATGTATATTATAGTTTAATAAAGCACTGAAAAATTAACTATAGATAATAGGCACATGATGGGCATTAATGAGGAAAATACAAGAGCTGTGAGAAAAATGTTATGTTGTTTTAAGGCTGTGGATGTAGTTTTTTGGTTTTTTTTTTTTTTTTTTTTTAGAAAGAACAGGTATGAATTAAAAGGAAGAAAAAATCATTAGTAAAACAATAACAGAAACAAATCACAACATATCATTAAAAGTAAATTGCCTAAACTCATAAATATAAGTTCAAAGGATTGAACTAAATATATATAAATTTACATTGTCTCCAGGTTTGGAATAAAAGGATAAAAAGTCCCAGTGACAAGCATGGCAAACTTCCTTTAAGAGACCCTCAGTATGGGCTATTGCCATTACCTTTCAGGAAACAAGGTAAGGTAAGAATCTATTGCTGATCACACCACACACTTCAGTCACAGGATTTGGAGGCATATGTGTATGGATATGACATGGAGGCCTTCTCACTGAGAGCTATCCCTCAAAGTTTTGGACAGAGATATGTAAGTCCCCATCAGAGAAAAGCAATCAAGAGCCCTATCGAGTTGTGATGCCAACAAATCACAACTGTGACAAACAAGGCAAGATATTCTGGTAAGTACAGCAGAGGCACTTGGTTACCTGGGGTGACCAAGAAACACTGAATCGGACGTAAGGCCCTCTTAATGGAAGAGCGTTTGTGCCCATTACTGTAAACTTAGCCAACTACCTGTGGTGGGTGAGGCCTTGGGAACCAGAAGAGAATCGAGTACTGCCAGTTTCCTCAACCAGTATGATCTGAAATTGCATTCTGAAACTCATCTTTATACCCACAGACACATGCAGCTCTCATCTCTCATCAAAGAAGCTTCTTTTTTGCCGTGAACAGAGAAGTGATAACTAGAGAAAGCCACAACTGATTCAGCTGCCACCGTCAATGAGGACATGAAGTGGGGGGAAAGGGTGTGGACCTGGGAGGAATTGTGGGAGGAGTGAACACTATTCAGATACATTTATAAACCTCTCCAAAATTAATAAAAATATTCTAGAATGAATAAAGAAATAAAAATAAAATATGTAAGTTATGAACAATAATGAGAAAAATGATGAAAACCAAAATAAAAATTGTCATGAAAAAATTGACTTTAGTATTAAAAATTACATAGAGATGAAAAAGGCCACTGCAATGATAAAAGAGTCAATTCACCAAGAATATGTATTTTGAAAAATTTATACATTTAGTAACTTTGAAGTAGATGAAGCTAAATTTGTTCTAGAGTTTCTAGAATAAATTACTAAACCTGCCATCACTTTAGTAGATTTACTTTTGTATTCTTTTTGTTTTTTGTTTTTGTTTGTTTACTTGATTTTCTCCTGTTAGTTAAAATAGATTCTTTTCTCATACAATATATTCTGATCATAGATTCCCCTCCCTCTACTCTCTTAGTTCTTCCTACCTCTTATCCCATCTAGTTCCACTCCCTTTCTGTCTCCTGTTAGAAAAGGTCAGGCTTCTAAGACAGAGATGACAACCAAACCAACAAAATAAAACATAAGTAATACAAGAGCTATCACATCGAAGTTGGACAAGACAAACCAACAGAAGGAACAAGAGGTCACAAGAATCAGAGACCCACTTGTTCCCACACTCAGGTCCCATAAAAACACTGAATTGAAAGCTATAATATATATGCAGAGGACGGCACAGATGCATACTGGCCCTGTGCTTGCTGCTTCAGTCTCTGTGAGCTCATATGAGCTTTAGAGGGTCTTTTTCTCCTGGTGTCCTCCATCCCCTCTGGCTCTTACACTCTTTCTGCCTCCTCTTTTGCAGGGTTCCCTAAGCTTGAAAGGGAGGCATTTGATGGAGACATTCCACTTAGAGCTGTGTATTCCAAGGTCTCTCTCATGGCATAATGTCGGGTTGTGGGTCTTTATTTGTTCCCATCCATTGCAGGAGGAAGCTTCTCTGATGATGACTGAACAAGGCAATGATCTAGGAGCATAGCAGATATTATTAGGAGTCATTTTGTACTGCTTTTTTTTTTTTGAGGTAGGTCTCACACTGTAGCCCAATATGGCCTTGAACTTGGGGCACTCCTCCTGACTCCACCTCTCCAAACAAAGTTTGAGGAAGGAATAAATTATTTATTACTTATAGATCAAGATGGAAAAGACATAAAAAGAATGTTGAAAACCTGAACATCTCAACTGATAACCTTGAGCCATAAGATTTGGCAAAGTTTTGCTACTAAAATTTAAGGAAAATAGGCTTTTCTGTGGCCCATGTCTACTTGATCCTGGACAAATTTGTGTGTTACAAGAAGCCTTTCTACTTTGTAACTCAGTTATAACTAATAAAAAGAAGATAAAGTGTGTTGATATATTTGAAAACTGACAGATTTCTGAATAACCCCAAAGTTAGAGCAGAAACCACAATGGAAATTCCTGAACGATGATGGATGATGAGAAAGTGTACCCACAATACCTGTGGGGTGGAGCAGAGGCAGGAGTTCTCACAACTATCTTCCAGAAAAACTTTGCCTTTAAATCTGCATAAAACAAAGGCCTCCAAATTAGTGAGTAGAATGTCTGTTAGAAGTTTGAAAAATCATGACAGAATTTATGTCTGGGTCTTCAATTCCAAAGTGTACATATTCATAATACTTTTGTTCAAAAGTTAAGCTGCTGTAGAAGTGAAGGTTTATTTCTGGGACCTCTATTCTGTTCCATTGGTCTATATATCTGGCTTTTGTTTGCGTGCTTCTTGTGTTTTGTATGCCAAAACCAATCTGTTTTGTTACTTTAGCTTTGTAGTAAAGTTTGAGATGTAGTATTATAATACCTCCTCTATTTAAGATTTCCTTGATTATTCCTGGTCTTTCTACTTCCGTATGAATTTCATAATCACTTTTCTAGTGTTATGAAATGAATCATTGGAAATTTTATGGTGAACGTGTGATTCTGTAAACCACTTTGCTTTTTCTTTAATATTTCTATACAACATATTTTGATCATATTTTCTCTCCCTTAACTTTTTCCAGATCCTCGTCACCTACCTGTCTACCCTCCCAACTTCATGTTCTTTCTCCCTTTCTCAAATAAAAGGAAAAAACAAAAATCAAAAGAAACAAACAAACAAACAAAAACAATGAGAAAAAACAATCATCAAATCACACCAAAACAAAAAAGCATACGAAAAATATGAAATCCATTTTTATTTTAGTCAACTATTTCAGGGTTTGGGACCTACCTGGGAATTCAGTTGATATACCCAGTGACACTCCATTGGAGAATTCTGATTTTCCCTGTCCCAGAAAGAATCAGTTACAAATAGCTTCTTGGAAAAGGGTACAACTTCTACTTCTACTTCTCCATGCTCAGATTTGATCTGGTTTAAACTTGTATAGGTCCTTTGCATGCTGTTTCAGTCTCTGATAGTTAATCTATGTATGAATCTTATTGTATCTTGAAGACTGTTTCCTTGGAATCATCCACTGCCTCTGGCTCTTACAATCTTTCTACCTTCTCTTGTGCATAAAGAAACGTCATTTAGAGCTTAGTGTTCCAAAGTCTTTCATTCTGTAAATTGTCCAGTTGTGGGTCTCTGTGTCAATTACCATTTACTGTAAAAAGAAGCTTCTCTAATGCAGGCTGAACAATTCACTTAGGGCATGAAATTGGTGTGGGCATAGCAACGTGTCATTTGGAATCATTCTATGTATGCTATGTTCTTTAGCAGCATAATAGTTGTAGGTTTTCCTCTAGGGTCCACAATCTATATAGTTGCAGGTTCTTGGCCACTTTAGCAGTGTCAGGTATGGTTTCCATCTCATGGTGTGGACCTTAAATTCAATTTTTAAAACAGTGATTGATTAATCCCATAACATTTATGCCACCATTGTATACCGGTATATCTTGTAGTCTCTGTAGGTCACAGGCTTTGTAGCTGGGTGATAATTATGATTACTTTTCTCCTCTGGTAGTTTGCAAAAATACCTTCTAGAACCAATAGCTCTAATCAGTATGGGTAAGGCTTCTGTTTGGCACCAGTTCAATCTCTTCCTGTTTGATGACATGAGTAAATTAATGTCTTCAGCAACAGGGCCTTATCATAAGGTAAAGTAACTAATAACCTTGGCAATATTATGTGATATTTGGGGAAGCTTTTGAAAACTCTTTGGTCAATGACTCAATAAAATGTAACCCATTCCTGGCACTGTTGTGGTTACTTGGGATTGTCTTCCTTATTATATGGTGACTCCATTTAAATTCCTTTCATGTATGTACATATTTTAGGAGCTTCTACAGTAATAGATTTCCAAATGGCTTTTCAAAAGGCCTCTAGTGTTAGTTGTCCCTTACCATATTCCCTCCTTTACAATGCCCTTACATCCTCTGTCCCCAATTAGATAACCACAGAGGGACTGAGGTGGGGACAGGAGAGGCTCTTCTAAGGATGGAAAATAGAATACTTTATTACTGATTTCATTTTCATAACATTAACTCTGCCAATCCATGAGCATGACAGGCCTGTCCATTTTAGAGATGAATGTAGAGACTAGGATTGTAGTCACTAGTGTGCAATTCCAGCATGAATGAGCTGTTTGCATGAGACTATAAAACATGAGGGATTCTATATGCACCACAAAAACCATTAAGCTGAGACCAAATTCATATCTCAGTGAATCTAGAAAATAGATGTCATAATCAAAGATTTCCCTTAAGCCTTAAGATTTAATGTTGAGGTTTAGTTTTACTTTGGGAATAGTTAGAGCACTTTATTTTCTATTATTTTCCCCTTGTTATAATGAGAACGTCTGTGCTATAACTATCCCATCATTGTGTTAAAAACATAAAACTTGTTTGACTCCATAGCTTCATAACTTGGGAAGAATATGCCTGGGAGTGGACCATCCCTTGAGTCTCACCTGTATATAATGAGACTGTAGACTTCAGTTTTTTAAGTTGGGGCTGTAACATGAGTTCTATAGCTATTGGAATGAAATGGATATATTTTATATTGTAAAATGGCATGGATTTGGGGAGACCTTAGGTGGAATATTTGTATGATTCCATATGTTGTAATCTAGTATGCAAAAGATGTACATAAAAGTGATTAAGTCATAAGGAAAGACATGCACAAACACACTTAGTTGCCAGACAGAGCATACTGATAGTAGCAATGTGTTTTGATAGTTCAATGCATAACACAACTAAGTCTACTTCATTAGAATTTCAAGAGCTAAGAAGGCAGCTTAAAAACTGTGCTGATATCAGGGCCATGCTAAAACTAGCTTGGCCCATGGTTGCACTGGAGTTCCATCTGAAATTAGAAAAGTAGAATAACTGAGCTTATTAAGTTCAGCTACACGACACAGAAAGTTTGAAATCCCATAAATCTCAAAGGGATCCTCAAATCTCAAAGTGGTGAAGAATAGACAAGGAAGGTTTTATATGAATGGATTTAATAATTTGTGAATTGTGTGCTCAGTGTTTCTCTATGTCAAGAGAAAGTGTACTCTTCCCTTGCACAAAACATACAAAAACACATACACACCACCACCACTACCACCACCACATACTACACACATCACAGATATAACTGTATATAAATCAGAGTTTAGAGAAGATATAAAGTGGCAGAGATTAACTGAAAGTGACACATACAACTTCAAATTGATTGTTTAACACTGCATTCAAGCTCCCTCACTGTTTGGACTCCAGCCTCCTGGAGAGCAACCCTACACTCCTCTGCAGAAGCATCTACCTGCCTCACAGTAAGGTTTTTAGGCCTCATTCCATGGCATAGAACCCTATACCATACATCCCTGGTGTGAATGTCTTATAAAGCAGGGCATTTCTGACTAAACTTCATCCTCAAACTAATTTGACAGTCAGTGCCAAACATTTAACCACCTGCCTCTTTCCTGAAAATTTAGTGAGTCGTTGCTTACAGCAGTGAAGATCTGTCTCCTTGTGCTCTAAGAGGATGAGAAGATAGAACAAAGTAACTTCTCTTTCATACTAGGGAGCTATAGTTCCAAGTGTGCTGGGAACAGTCCCCATTTCCTTCCCTTGTACAAGACCTTTCACATACAGTGTGTGTGTGTGTGTGTGTGTGTGTGTGTGTGTGTGTGTGTGTGTAGAACCACTCATATTTAGCATTTTAGAATAATCAGACTTATATTATTCACTTATTCACTTTCTAGATTGCGCTCTATGGAAAGGCAATATTAATACTTTTACTCATGGGATTGTTACTGGACCAAAGGCAATTCTGACAAAGCCTAATGTTTCACTTTTACTTCTAAGCCACTATGAGATACTTCTCAATTCTGAGAACTTGATCTGACTTCTGAACCACCATGAAGGCTTTAGAATTCTGTGGCTTAAGGTTTGATTCATGTTATTTTGGGCTTCTGCTGTCACTGTTCTTCAGCTCTTGTTCCTGTGTACTTTCCCCAAGAGGTCACATCACCTCTTTTGACTTCACTCATTGCCTCTGCGGGAAGGTCATGGATGTGCTTGCAAATTGTTTCCCTTATTTATAATTGCTTCATCCTCCCCCTATCCAACTGCCTCCCCCATGCTTGACTTCTCAGATCCTGTAGGTCTGAGTAGCTCTATCCCTGGAGTAATCCAGGTTTCTTCTGTGTTCTGGCAATCACTCTCAGATTAGCATTAGCACTAGAATTTTCTCTTTTCCCTCGAGCTGTTTTCTGCAGCTGACAAGCAGCAATTCTCCAACCTTAGATACTGGTATCCAGTTACTGCATGATATGTAGAGCTCACACAATCTTAGAGATCATACAGCCTCTCCATGAAGTTTGGAGAATGTTTTCAATTTACTTGTCCATGGGATTTTATAAGGAGTTATGGGAGTTAAGTAATAACAAAGAGACACATGGTTGGATTGAAAATGAGATAAAATATACTACCATAAGCTCATGTATATTTCCTCTCCTAAAATATTTCTGCATTTCTTTCAGTCCTGGTGATGGAACTCAGCGCTATATACATCCTAGGCAAGCACCCTACTGCTGGGGATGTCTTTCTGTGTGCTGTGAATGTGTTGCTCTGATTGTTTGGTAAGTAAAATGCTGATTGGCCAGTAGCCAGGCAGGAAGTATAGTATAGGCAGGATAAACAGTGAGGAGAATACTGGAAACAGGAAGGCTGAGTCAGGAGTGGCCAGCCACCACCAAAGGAAAAGCAACATGCCAACAGACCAGTAAAGCCATGGAACATGTGACAACATACAGATTAACAGAAATGGGCTGAGTTTAAGTGTAAGAGCTAGTCAGTGGTAGACCTGAGCTAATGGCCAAGCAGTTTTAATTAATATAAGCCTCTGTGTGTTTACTTGGGGGATGTGAGTGGGAGAAATTTGTTCTAACCGCTGGCCGGCTGGGACACAGAAAAACATTCAGTTACACCCTACCCCTGAGTTATACTCCCAACCCCTGTTCAAATATTAACAGACTATAGTCTTACCTTCTCATATTCACTGATCTTGTGAGAACTGTAGCACAACTGAGCATGTCTGGTAACATTAAGCTCCTGGACACTCTCAGGAATGGTTCTCCTCTTTCCACCCTCATTTCCTCTTCAAATTCCTCAGATAATTAGCTCAATTTTGTCCTATAGGTCACTGAAGCAAAAGGAGTCTCAATCCAAGTTACATAATGGACTGTATGATGTTTACTATATAATTAGAGCTCTCCAAAAGGAAAGTCAGTGGTGTTCATGTTACTCTATAATGTGTGATGAACTCTTCTTTCAAGAGAGAAGGCTGATTGTGGAAGTTACTGCAGTACAGAGTCCAGGGCTCTTTCGCATGTGATCCACCTAATAATGGTAATTGGGCAGGACAAATGTAACAACTATACTAAGCCTGGTTGCCCTGGAGAACTTTGTAGAGATACCACAGGATCCTGAACAAATCTTCAGGGAATTCCACAGTCATTGTCCCCAATGAGAGGGCCACTCATTCTGGATGTAGTATTCAACTACAAAATCTTAAAGGAGAATTAAGATAAGAGTGGTTTGTAGTAAACAATTAGGTTTTCTGTCTTTGGTGAGAGGTAGGTTGGCACGTGGCTAGTGAAATTGTTCAAGAAAGGAATTGTCAGCATTTGTAGGGTCATGTTGACGTCAACCCTCATAATGTTGGTTCTGTTTTTTCCCTTGCAGTGTTTCTATGAAACAGGGTCTTACCATGTAGCCAAGACTAGCCTAGAACCCCAAGTGTTTATATTTCATTCTCCAAAATGCTGAGATTACACTCCCATGCTATCATGCCTTGCTAGTGATAGAAAACAATAGACAAAATAAAGAATACCAGAATGAGCATATTTATTCAAGAATATAGAAAAACAGTTAAAATAATTGTTTCTGGGAAGGAGCAACCCAGGGTTGAGTGCTGTGGAGTTTCTGATATAAGAGTTATGGATGCCAAGAGATTCTAGACTGTATTTCAGCACACCTGTATATATTACATGCTTCACTTCCAGTTCAGGGCAGATGTGGACATGGTTTCTCTGCCAACACTGCTGGCAGCTTTGATGCCTGCTGTAGAAAGTGAGATCATGTGCAAGGGATAGGGTGACACAGAGAAAAATGTTTTTATAGCCTGATGGTGAGGATCTCATGGCTTTAGGAAATGGTGTGCAGGCCAAGGAAATGGGGGTTTGCTTTGGATTCAGTGCAGGGTGAGAAGTCAGGAGGATGGGGAGAAATTAGAGCTTCAGCAGGACAAGAACAAGTGTGGCCTAGAAGAATTAGGAAAGAGGGTATTAGAGAGTTGCAAGGGTATCTGTAGGACATTGTGTCTGTTTCTGGCTCTCTCCACCCCACACTGCAAGAAGTAATTTATGCAAGGAGTCTTGCTTTAGGAGAAGTGTATCCTGAAACAGGTTGCGGGTGGTTTGAAAACAGGCAGCTGAGCTGGCACAGCAGGTCCTTCTTTTCAGTGGTCAGAATTAAAAAATGGTTTGGAAATTTACAAATGGGCAAGTAATTTCCAGTTTTCACTCAGTAGCTGAGTTCTTCCTCTCTGTTCCTCATTCCATGTTTGCGTCTCCTTCTCCATGGTGAAATTTCTGCTTCCCCATCACACTCAAGTAAAGACATCTCATTTCCTCTCCCTGAAAACAAAGTGATTTTCAAATTAGTATGCAAAGGGTACTACCAACAATCTAGTACTCTTTAGACTTAGTGAAATTCAGGGATTTTTCTTTTGTAACGATTTTGATCTATAACCCCAAACTGAGAGAACATACACAAAGAACTGTGCTCAAAGGGCCTTGAATTTTTTTCCTGTATGGTTTTATATTTGATGTATGCTTGGTTTATTATTTTTGTTTGTAGTAAATTTAGTTTTTATTTTTTATCTTTACTTTTATTTTTCCATATAAAGAGATATGTTCAGTGATACATTACTCCTATCCACACCCTTTTCTTTCTACTGACACGCAAACATACATGCTGTTGTTAGCTTATACTTTATTCTTTTGAATTTCTCTTCTCCAAAGTAAACAAATGTGCTATATATACAATTTTTAAAATTATTTGAAAATTACATTTGTTTATTATTTTGTGTACATGTATGCATGTGCCACAGTGCATCTATAGAGGTCAGAATACAACTCATGGAGTTGGTTTTCTTCTTCCACCCTATAGGTTCCAGGGGTTGAACTAAAGCCTATTACAAGTTGTCAGGATTGATAGCATTTGCCTTCACCTGCTGAGGCAACTCACAGGCCACATCTCCCTTTCCACAGAAAAGGAAGCATGCTTTTAACATATCTTTGTACTTTCTTACTTTAAGTTTTATGACTGTCCAGCAATCCATATCCTATTCTTAGTGCTCTCAGAAATGGATGTTCATAGTTACTTATTCTTTTGTGGATGAGGATTATTTCTCATGTTTTGTTGTTATAACCCATGTTACAATTATGAACAAAGTATTCCTATGTTGTTTTGTACTGTCAGTGACCTTTGTTTAGAGAGAATATTCCTAGAAGACTTGTTGGCTCAGAATCCTAGATATATAGGCAGTTCTTTCCAAATTCTTTTCATAATGACCCATTGTGGACAAATAACAAAGGGTAATGAATGCCATACCCCAGACACAAATGCAAAATACCATGCCTGGCATAACATGGAATCAAATAAATGTCTTTGAATTGCATGCACTCTTTTTCTGAAGCTAACTCCAGCAATGACCTTCTCTTTCCAAAAATCAAGCCCACTTGTTGCCTATTGTACTCTGTTGCTGCACTTGGGCCCCTTCAATCAGTCCTCCTTTATTAAAGTTTCCATTTTCATGGTGGGTGCTGCTTTGGTAAATAATACAAGTTTTGACTGTATCACCTATCAAATATCTATTCACTTTTCTTATTTAAAATCTCTTATCCTATTGCAAAAACTCTGTACTTTTACATAATTTAAAATCACCAGAAATTCATCATCAAAAGATTGACTTTAATGTACTAATCCAGATATGATCATCACTTATATCATGGTGTTATTTATTTTAACCTCTCAGTAACCCTTGGGGCTAGCATTGTGGCTCATTGGGTAGAGCCCTTGCCTAGCATTCATGAGGTTCTGGATTGGATCACCAATTTTTTCATAATCCTGACATAATGATACATGACTGAAAGCCTATCAATCAGGTAGTAGGGTCAGGGGATCAGAAATTTAAGGTCATTCTTGACTATATAATGGGTTTGAGGCTAACCTAGGCTATGTGAGACCTTATCTTTTTTTTTTTTTAAGTAACTCTAGTGACAGTGCCTCTAGGACGAATGTCATATTCAGTTAAAAGGGGTTTATTATTTTCATGTTTATATGTATATCTCACTGTATGTGCATGGGTATGTGCCTGTGAGTGCAGATTTCTTTGGGGTCCAGAAGAGGATGTCAGAACCCCTGGATCTGGAGTTACAGGTGGCTGTGAGCACCCAGCATGGGCGAACTTGGGAACTGAACTTGGGTTGTCTACAAGAGCAACAAGTACCCTTAACCACTAATCCATCTCTCCAGCCCCATATGGTAGCTAGAGTTTTCCTGCCTGGCCCACAGTCAGGACAAATCTCTCTCACCTGCCAGTCCCACAGCCTCAGACCCAACCAAGTAAACACAGAGACTTATATTGGTTACAAACTGTGTGGCCATGGCAGGCTTCTTACTAACTGTTTTTACAGCTTAAATTAATCCATTTCTATAAATCTATACCTTGCCACATGGCTCGTGGCTTACCGGCATCTTCACATGCTGTTTGTCATTGTGACGGCTGGCAGTGTCTCTCTGACTCAGCCTTCCTCTTCCCAGCTTTATTCTCTTCCTTGTCCTGCCTATACTTCCTGCCTGGCCAATGGCCAATCAGTGTTTTATTTATTGACCAATCAGCAACACACTTGACATACAGACCATCCCACAGCACCATATTCTTTAAAAACATCTCTTTACCCAATAAAATAAGCTCATTATAGATAAAAAATAATTTATTTGCTGTCATTTAATGATCTTGTTCAGTGGATATTTTACTCATCTTGTCATTTCATGTATAAATTAATATTTTGTGTTATAAATCATGGTTTCATATTATTTTAGCAACTGCTTTATTGAGCAAATGGAATAAAAAATTCTTTTAAATAGCCTCCTTGAAATGTAAAACTTTAAACTTAGGTAAAGTATTAGAAACAAATGCTAGAGTCCTTTTATGTGTTTGGTTCTGCATGGTAAATTTTGTTGTCAAAACATCTCTAGCACTAGGAATGATGCAATTAAAAGATGACCAGTTGAGAATAGGAAAGCTACATAAAGGGATGTGGATGAAGTAGGATGAGGAATTACTAGAACAGAAATGGAGCAGAAAGACACATATTTCTGGAACCCTCTGTGTTGGAGTCAACAGTGAACAGAGTAATTTTACATTTGCTCTCTCTGAATTATTTCATGTGTGTGTGTGTGTGTGTGTGTGTGTGTGTGTGTGTGTGTGTGTGTGAATATATACCTTTAACTGTGTTGTTCAGTGCTTCAAAGAGCAGAATGTGGTCACATTAAGCTTTATTCTTCTTTCATTTAGATAGAAAAAAACAGTTATTTAGCATGTAGCATGTACAACTTTGCAAACATATCATGTATCTGTAGGATGAGAATGAACCAGGCCAAAGTTAAATAACATGCTTGTGGTAAGAAGGAGAGAAAGTCAACCTTTATGTGTTACAAGTTTATATGGCATTTTCTTTCCCTAGCCAAGTATTACCTAATCTTCTGGTAGTAGTTTGAACAATTCTGCTTTCTTAAAAGTTGTAGAGGGCACTGCGAGGTTTAGTAATGCCCATGCAGGTTTATATAAATCTGCATCATAGTCAATTTTAGGCAGGAGAGAGCAAAAAGCAAAGTGATTGCAAGTCTCCTGAGCCCAAGTTAATGTCCTTCTGGTCTTGCTGAAAAGGTGACTGAATCTCCATCCCAGCTCTTGGCAGGAACCATCTGGCAGAAGGCCTGGGGCAGCACCAAAGGACCACTAAAGTCATATTATTCCCTTCTCCTTTTGTAGTTGAGATACTTGTAAATTCCTTTGCAGATGTAATAAATAAGCCAGAGACATTCCATGAACCATTTACCCAGGGTCCCCCAAATGGTGACAACTTACAAAACATATAACAATGTCACACTAGGGCACTGACACTAATACAGTAGGCTTAACTTCCTCAGATTCCCCAAGTTTTGCTTGTCCTCATTTGTGTGTGTCTTTGAAACAGGAGGACCCCACAGAAGGGGTGTCACCATAGGAAATAATTTATTTTCTCAATTTACACTGCTGACCTGGGGAGAATTATAGAATAAAAGAAATATGTATTAAAGTCACTTACCAACAGAACTCAGGAGGTTTTCTAACTGCTGTGATGCCCATTGATCTATTGAGTGGGGGAAATGTCGATACTGCCATAGGTGGACAGTGGATGGTAAGGTTAAAATGGTGGATTCTGTAGGCAAGCATCTGGGTTTGAATCCTGGCTTTGATAAGTAGGAGATGTCAGGAGGGGAACATTAGGTAAGTTACCTAAATAGAAATAATTTATTAGTATGCTTCTAAGATTTACAAAAGGATTAAATGGATTTGCCTAGGGACTCCACTGAACCTTGGTGAGGACCTAGCTTTGTTTTTTTCCTGTGAACACTCTCAGTCATCCTTTTTAACCTACTCCTAGTTTGTTGTGTCAGCTGCTAATACCTGGAAACATTTGCTACCTGGGACCTCAGTGGTGACACTGGGCTTGGACTCAGGTAGGTGATTCACATTATCCTTCCTGCCCTTCATGATGAACTCTGTGTTTTCATTCTTAGCCCTGTCACAACCCTTTGGCAGGTATCCCTCCTATCTCTTTAGCTCCACTTATTGGATTCTCCAACTCTTGATAAAAAATCATTTCTCCCCTAACTTTTTCATCTCTGTCTCTCCAGACATATTCTTTGTTCTACTGCAACCTACTTGCAGAAAACCCATATCCCACCACTCTTCCAAATCCTTGGGGACCTTGCCTTTTATTGTGGACAGAATCCCATTAGCCCTTTCTCACAGCCCTTCTCATCATTGTCTTAGTCCATCACTACTTCTGTTTTTCCCCTACAAACCTATAGAAGTACTCTCTATCAAAGAGACACAGCTACCACACTTTCCTAAGATCCAGGGAAGGCAACAAAACCAAGGAATGGAGTACCCATCCAAGAAACACAAGATAATACATCCACACTTACAATCATCTCAATCATCTTAACTCCAGGTGATTGGAAACCAGCACAAAAACAGAAATATTAAAAGTCAAGACAATAAGATCCCACCATAACCTGGCAACCCTACTACAATCAGCCTCAGGAAATGAAATTTATTTAAAACTTAAGACAAGGACTTAAAAATAGCAATTATGATGATATTCATGGACCTCAAAGAGGATATGAATAAAACTCTAATGAAGTCCATGAAAACACAAATGGTGGAATGATATAATAAAAACAGTTTAAGACATGAAAGTAAAATAGAATAGCTAAAGAAAAGTCAAACCGAAACTCAGATCAAAAGCATAGAAAATATTTTTAACAAAATCGTAGAAGAAAATTTCCCAAACCCAAAGAAGGAGGTTCTTATCAAGGTACAAGAAGCATTCAGAATACCAAGTAGACAGGCCAAAAGAGAAATTCCCCACAACACATAATAATCAAAACACTAAACCTAAAGAACAAAGAATATTAAAAGCTGCAAGGGTAAAAAAAAATCAAGTAACATATAAAGACAGATACATTAAAATAACACATAATATCTCAATGGAGACTCTAAAAGCTAGAACGGATGGGTCAGATATTCTACAAGCTCTAAGAGACCACAGGCCACTACACCAAGAAAAACTATCAATCACAATAGACAGAAAGAAAAATGTTCCACTATAAACCAAATTTAAGCAGTATTTACCAATCCAATTCTACAGAAAGCACTAGAAGAGAAACTTCAGTCTGAAGAGGTTAACCACAGCCATGAAGACACAAGAAATAAATAATCCCAGGCCAGTAAATCAAAAGAAGGGAAGAAAACTCACACCATAAAAAAACAAAATAGCAGAAAAAATAAACACTTCTCATTTTTAACTCTTAATTTTTAATTGCCTCAATTACCTAACAAAAAGAGATAGACTAACAGATTGGATTAAAAACAGGATCCATCTTTCCACTGCATCCAAGAAACACACCTTAACATCAAGAATAGACATCACCTCAGGTAAAAGATGTGGTCATTTTAATGTCTGACAAAATTGACTTCAAACCAGAACTAGTAAGAACAGATAGTGAAGAACTCTAAATGCTCATCAAAGGGAAAATCTGCCAAGAGGCTATTGCAGTCCTAAATATTTATACACCAAACACAAGGACAACCAAGTTCATAAAGGAAACATAGCTACACCTAAAATCTTGTATCACATTGTGACAAGGGGTGCAAGTTGACTATGATGACTCCATTTTGGCACCTCAGATAAACTTTGTCTTGCTGAATACAGTGCCAGTAATGGAAAGGGAGAACGTAAGAAAGACAATTCTGGGAAGAAAAACAACTCAAGGACATAAGCTCTCTGCAAAGTCAGGCTGGTGTCTCCAGTTTTGCTAATAATATATTTTTTGCTATCTGCTAAGCTGGCAGCTTTGGAAAGGGAAACTTGTGGATTTTCCAGGCATGTTGTGTTTTTGTTTTGTTTTGTTTTGTTTTGAATTTTTTTGCTTCAATATGGACCTTGAGAAGGGCTTGGGCTGCACTTGGGTTCCAAATACCCAAGTGTAGTCACAAACTGGCTGGAATGAAGACTTTCAATGGGCTCATAGTCAGTATCTGAGTGGTCTTCTCTGGTGGGAGCCCTACAACAACATAGTGGTAGTGTGTGACTTTTATACCTAACTCTTACCAATAGACAGGCCACCCAGACAAAAACTCAGAAATGATCAAACAAATAATATTTATAATTGACATTACATCTATCCCATCAACATTAATTATCCTCTCATTTAATTGTTCCATTTTCAGATCGCCTAATGTGTTATCAAACAGAGAAAAAAATCCCTCCATTGTAAAAATGTTTTCCATTTTTTAATGTGGGAAAAAATTTTCTTTAACAAATTCCTTCCTTTAAGAAATCTTAACTGACTCACCAAATTTGCTAACAGTGACCATTCAGAAGTGAGGCTGACTGCTTCTGTGTAGAGCAGTAGATGCCTGAGCAAGTTTCAAGGCAGCTACCTAGTGTGGTAAGAGTCTGAGATGGGGAACCCAAAAGAGCTACAATCCACCAGGAGACAAGAAGCCAAAGAGACTCCAGTCCACATAGGGTGGAGACTCCAGCTGTGTGCAGCTCGGGCCTATGCCAGGGTCCTGCAAGGCCATGGGCAAGCAGCTTTTTGTGAATTCATAGATGGATCTCTGTCTCACAAATGATAGGACTAAGGGTGTGTGCCACCACTGTCTGGCCTCTATGTCTAATCTAGTGGCTGGCTCTGTCCTCTGATCCCCAGCTAAGTTTATTAGGGTACACAATATATTGCCACAGTGCTCCATTGTACAATTTTGGCTTCTTTGTCAAAAATCAAGTAGGTGTTCATAGGTATATGGATTATTGTCAGAGTCTTCAATTTGATTCCATTGATCCATGTGTCTGTTTTTATGTCAATACAAGCTATTTTTATTACTATAGCTCTATAGTAGAGCTTGAAGTCAAGGATGGTGATGCCTCTGGATGTTCTTTTATTATATAGAATTATCTTGACTATTCTGGATTTTTTTGTTTTTCCATATGAAGTTGAGTATTGTTCTTTCCAGATCTGTGAAGAATTTTGTTGGGATTTTGATGGGGATTGCATTGAATCTGTAGATTGCTTTTGGTAAGATTGCCATTTTTACTGTGTTGATCCTACCTATCCAAGAGCATGGGAGATCTTTCCATTTTCTACATTCTTCTTCAATTTCTTTCTTCAAACACTTTTTTTTCATTCTTCAAAGACTTACCATTCTTGTCATAGAGGTCTTTCACTTGTTTGGTTAGAGTTACCCCAAGATATTTTATGTTATTCATGGCTATTTCTCTGATTTCTTTCTCAGATCATTTTATCATTTACATGTAGGAGGGCTACTAATTTTTTTTTTTTAGTTAATCTTGTATCCTGCCACATTTCTAAAAGGGTTTATCAGCTGTAGGAGTTCCCTGATAGAATTTTATGTATACTATCATGTCATCTGCAAATAGTGAAAGTTTGACTTCTGGGAGGGGGAATCTGGGGTTGGTATGTAAAATTTTTAAAAAAATTTAAAAATTTAAATACAAAAATTGAAAAAAATCTGTGCTCCACTTGGACAAATTTCTAAACAGTCTTATTAAATAAGAAACATAGATCCAAATACGAGGGTGAAAGCCATAGAGATCAGAGAAATAGGAACAGCCACCAGCTAACCTTAGCTCAAGTGCTGCCATAGCTTCCCAAGTGAACGAACTTCTTCCTGTCTACCTGCACCTTTATTGCCTTGCTGTTCTGCCTTCTCATTGGCTCTTAGCCCAGCCATCTCACTTCCTCATCACTGCCTGTCTGTACAGACCTCCAGGTCTCTATGGTTGGTACTGGGATTAAAGGCGTGTGTCACCACGCTTGGCTGTGTCCTTGACCACACAGAGACTCTGCCTGCCATGTGATCGGATTAAGGGCATGTGCTACCACCGCCTGACTTTTGTTTATGGCTGGCTGTGTCCTCTGATCTCCAGGAAAACTTTATTTATTAACATACAAATAAAATATCACCACATTTCAGTACAAATAAAATATCACCACACTCCACCAAACTGGAAAACATAAAAGAAATGGGTTCATTTATTGATATATCTAACATACCAAAGTTGAATCAAGATCATCTAATCATTTAAGTAGGCCCCAAACCCCTTGTGAAATAGAAGCAGTAATTAGAAATCTCTCAACCAAAAAAAGCCTAGGGCTACATGGATTCAGCACAGAGTTCTATCAGACCTTCCAAGAAGAATTAATGTCAATACTCCTCAAGTTATTCTGCAAAATAGAAGCAGAGGGAATGTTTCATTGTCTAATTCTTTTTATGAGGCCATAATTACAATGATATCTAAATCACACAAATCCACAACCAAGAAAGAACATTACAGATCAATATCCCTTATAAACATACATATAAAAATTCTCAATAAAGTACTTGCAAACTGAATCAAATAATACATCAAAATGATTATCTACCATAATCAAGTAGGCTTCATCCCAGAGGTCTATGTAGGATTTGACTAACATAAGCAAACTGATAAATATAATCTACCACATAAACTGACTGAAAGACTAAATCACATGATCACCTCATCAGATGCTGAAAATGCCTTTGATAGAATCCAACACCCCTGCATGATAAAAGTCCTGGAGAGACTAGGGAAACAAGGGACATACCACAACATAATTGAAGAGATTTACAGCAAATCCCATAGCCAATATCAACTCAAATGGAGAGGAACTCAAAGCAATTCCACTAAAATCAAGACTAAGACAAGTATGTCCATTCCTACCTATCTATTCAATATAGTGCTTGAAATCTTAGCTAGAGCAGTAAGACAGCTAAAAGAGACCAAGGGGATACAGACAGGAAAGGAAGAAGTCAAAGTGCTGTGGGATGTTCTGTGTGGCAAATGTGTTGCTGATTAGTCAATAAATAAAACACTGATTGGCCATTGGCTGGGCAGGAAGTGTAGGTGGGACAAGGAGGAGAATAAAGCTGGGAAGTGGAAGGCTGAGTCAGAGAGACACTGCCAGCCACCACCATGACAAACAGCATGTGAAGATGCCGGTAAGCCACGAGCCATGTGGCAAGGTATAGATTAATAGAAATGGATTAATTTAAGCTGTAAGAACAGTTAGCAAGAAGCCTGCCACAGCCATACAGTTTGTAACCAATATAAGTCTCTGTGTTTACTTGGTTGGGTCTGAGGCTGTGGGACTGGCAGGTGAGAGAGATTTGCCCTGACCGTGGGCCAGGCAAGAAAACTCAAGCAACATCAAAGTGTCTTATTTGAATATGATAAGATTTTATACATAAAATACTTTTAAAAGTGCACTAGGAAACTTTTATAGCTGGTAAACACTTTCAGCAAATTGGGAAACAAAGGGAATGCACAAAAATTAGTAGCCCTCTTATGTACAAGTGACATACTGGGAAACCAGGGAAACAATGTCATTCACAATGACTTCAAATAAAAATAAAATATTTTGGGATAACTCTAACCAAGCAAGTGAAAGACTTGTGAAATAAAAACTTTAAGACATTGAAGAAAGAAATTGAAGAAGACATCAAAAGGTAGAAAGATCTCTCTGGTTCATTACTATAGGAAAAATGGTCATCCAATAAAAGCAACCTACTGAAGCATGATCCTAAATTACTTTTATTCAATAAAAACCCAGAGTCAGATATTAGGGTGAAAGCTGAATGATCAGAGATGCAGAGCAGCAGCCACTAGAGACTTCTTACCTCTATGAATCCTCAGACTGAATAGGGGGGCTGAGATCCTGTCTCCACCTGCCTATATTCTTGTCTCAACCTTCTGATTGTGCTGGGATTAAAGGCACGAGCCTAACATGTACTGGGATCAAAGGCATGTTCCTCCCTAGTGCTGGGATTAAAGGTGTAAACTACCACCTGGCCTCTATGGTTAACTAATGGCTAGCTCCACCCTCTGATCTTCAGGCAAGCTTTATTTGTCAGAACGCAAACAAAATATAGCATTACAACCTACAGATTCAACACAATCCCCATCAAAATTCCAACATAATCTTTCACAGAAATTGAAAAGAAAGTTTTTGGCATCATGTAGAAACGCACACACACACACACACACACACACACACACACACACACAAGACAGGTAAAACAATCTTGAATAATAAAAGAACTTTTGGAGATATCACCATCCAAAATTTCAAGATGTACTACAAATCTATGCTAATAAAAACTATAAAAGCACGATTAGCATAAAAAGGCACACTGATCAATGGAATAAAATTGAGGACCCAGACATAAGTCCATACACCTCTGGACACCTGATGTTTTATAAAGAAGCCAAAAATGCACACGGGGAAAGTGTAGCATCTTCAACAAATGATGCTGGTCAAACAGACTGCTGGTCAAACAGTGGCTGCATGTACAAGAATGCAAATAGATCCATACTTACCACACTGGATAAAACTCAACTCCAAATGGATCGAGCACTTCAACCTAAGGTCAGTTACCTTGAATCTAAGAGAAGTAAAATGAGGAATAGTCTTGACTCAGTGGCACAAGGAATGACTTTCTGAACAGGACACTGATAGCACAGGGCCAATACCAACAGTGAATAAATGAGACCTCCTGAAAATGAAAAGCTTCTGCACGGCAAAGGACACCATCATTCAGACAAAGCTGCAAGCTACAAAATGGAAAAGATCTTTACCAATTATACATCTGATAAAGAGTTAATATCTAAGGTATATAATGACAAAAAATGGACATCGATAGAAGAATAACCCAGTTAAAAATGGGGTACAAATCTAAACAAAGAATTCTCAAGACATGAAACACAAACGGCTGAGAAATACTTAAAGAAATGTTCCACGTCCTTAGTTATTAGGAAAATGCAAATCTAAACTACTTTCAGATTTCATCTTACACCAGTAAGAAAGGCTAAGATCAATAAAACAATTATCACCTCATGCTGACAAGGATGTGGACAAAGAGGAATACTTTATTCATTGCTGGTGGGAATGCAAATTTGTACAACATCTATTGAAACCAGTGTGGCATTTCCAAAGGAAGCTGGGAATAGATCTACATCAAGATCCAGCTATACCATTCTTGGGCACATAGCCAAAGGACTATATCCTACTACAGAGATACTTGTTCATCTTTTATTCATTGCTGCTTTACTCATAATCACCAGAAATTTGAAACAACCTAGATGTTCACCAACAAATGAATGGATAATAAAAATGTGATGCATTTACATAATGTAATATTATATACTAAAAATGAAATCATGAATTTTACAGGTAAATGGATAGAACTAGAAAAAAAATCATCCTGAATGAGCTAACTCCAAACAAATATTGTATGTTTTCTCTTGTATATAGATGTTAGCTTTTAAGACTTCAATAGATGTGTTACAATATGTATATCCATGGAGATTAGGCATAGAGTCAGGAAGTGGAGGATCTCTCAAGGAAGGCTAATTAGAATATATAGTTATGTAGAGAAAAAGGGAGGCTGGATTGGGAGGATTAAATGGGGGGGGGGGAGACAGAGGTAAGAAGTAAGAGAGGTAATATGGGAAGGAAGTTAACACTACAGGCCACTTGAAGGGCCATGTAGAAACCTACTACTGTAGAAGATTCTTAAAAAATATAAATGTATTTCATATACATGAAATCTAAATGGAGTCACCAGGTAATGGAGGAGATAATGCCTTAAATAGACATTTTTTACCACAAGTGAAACTTCCAGTGCCAGAATGTGTTACATCTAGTTGGTCAAAGGGGGCCCATGGAAAGTCCCAAACATCTCAGACTATTGCCAAGGCTATTGTTTGCTGTCCACGAATTGATGGTAAGGTCCTATTCCTAAAGACAACATTATATATCTCATTGAATATCCGAAGTTGAGCTGGTGACAAACTAGAAGCTTCACCCCTACTTACTAGTGTTCATGGTACTGGAAGACACTTTGAACACTTCCAGAAGGGAAAGGTAACCACCAACCCAGGTACAAACCCTGTGATCCACAATGGTGACCTCTCTGCAAGATAAGCTGGTGCAGTAGCAGCACAATTCCTGAACAGATTCAAGCCAGATGAAGTCTCAGTGCTTAGAGTGGGAAGTGGACAGGAGTTCCATGTCTAATTAAGAATCTATATCCAATTGCTATATACTTGCAAAGGAAAATTAGTTTTTTCTGATGGAGTCTCATTGTGTGTGCTAACCACACATAAGGATAGGCCCCATGCCCAGCAGTAGATGGCCAACACAAAACAAACTCAATCATAATTTTGTAGACTTGTCTAATATTGCTTATTTGTGCATTTTTTGGTACTTGTCTTTAGCTTGTGTATTATAGCTTCTAGTTTTCATTGGTTTTGTGTGTATTTGTATCATGTCTGTGTTTCTTTTTTCTTTTTTTAAAAATTCTGGTTTGTTTGTTTGTTTGTTTGTTTTATATATATAGAGAAAGAAAGGGTGTGAAGTTAGGTGTTAAGGAGGTAGGATGGATCTGGAGGGAGTTGGAGGGGGAAATTGTTATCAGAATACATGGTCTGAAAAAAATACTTTTTTGATAAAAAAAGAAAAAGGATTATGAGGAAAGCATATAATGAAGAAATAGAAGTGTTAGGGGACCATCAAGATGGCTCATCAGGTAAAGGCAGAAGTCACTATGATCTGAGTTTGATCTCAGGAACCACAGGTTAGAAGGAGAAATAGACTCCTGTTGGTTGTTCTCTGACCTCCATATGGGTGCCATGCTACAAATGGGCACACATACACACACACACAGATACACACACAAACCACAAATGAACACACACATGCACACAGACACATGTACACAGGCATACACACATATACACACATGCGTGTGCACACACATACATATATACACAATGCATACAAACATGCACACATACACACACACTCACTCAATCATAAATAAAAAATGTTATAAAAAAGAGAGAAATGGGAAAAAAGAGAAATACTGGGCACATGGCAATGATCCAATGACTACCAGCTAGAGTGTCTACAGTCAGCCAGTTAGGTGGGAGGACTAGCCAAACTCCTGGTGACCCTGGGAAAGTAGACCCAAGGACCATACACAGTGATCTGCCGATCGTAACAACTGCTTTGAGGGCAAGGACGGTGTCAGTGGAAGCAGAAAGGAAGAGGCTGATTTTAAAAGTACTTTTATGGATATTATTCAGTATGTGACAGCATAAAATAAACACGTTAACAAGAACAACTCAAAGAGTTGAGCCAGAAAGGAGGGCTTACAGCTGTCATGAATGCAATGTGTCCTGGACATCAGTATATTATCTTGAGGAATTCAGCGCTCTAGGATAAAAGGTAAATCTTTCTATTTTGCCTTTATTGAGAGGAAGGAATATGAAGTCGTTTAGTCTGTTTATACAAAAGTCTGATACTTGACCGATGTTGGTAATGGAACAGTCTGAGTGCATGGTTGTATTGCAAGGAGAATTATGCCTATGATGCAAGTTTGAACGTTGAGGACATCTCTGCTTTTTATTGAGGGCACTGGAGTGGTAGAATAGGCCCTCTGGGAGGGAATTAAAAAAGAAAGGCATTCTGGTACTCATAATCAAGAAAAGAAACAATACAAGTGGGAAGAATTAGAAAGGTCTCTAGTGAAATAAATATACATAAATTAAAGCCAGAAAAGAAAATGGTGTTTGCAGTAGCAGAGGTTTAAGTAAATGGGAAACTTGATAAAATGACTTGGTATGACAGATGTATAAAATTCAACACTCTCTGCATATAGAGTAGTGGATTTTAACTGTGTTAGAATTTAGCTGGATTTTGTTTCCATCTAATTTCTCACTTCCCTGAATTGTACCTTTGGATTGTAGCTGTTAGGAACCCAGAAGTCTTCTAACACTATTATCACAAAATAATATATCTTGGTTCAGTGGTAAAGATGCTCGCCACCAAGTCTGACAGCAGAAGTTCAGTCCCTGGAACCCACATGGGGGAGAAAGAGAACTGACTCTTTCAAGTTGTACTTTGAACACCATGCATTCACCACTGTGGCATACAGGTGTCCCGTCACTCCTTCACCCAAACACGCAAGAAAGCCTAAAGAAGTAAATAAGACTCACATCTAAAAGAATTTTTAACAAGGAATAACCTTACTAGTTATACATATGTATGACTTAATACTGATTTGTATATCTTTCTTCTCTCATCATCAGTTTTATGATTTTTCCTTCCAAGTTGTCTTCTTTGGCAACCCCCAGAAACTGGCCACAGTGCTGAGGCCACTGCTAAGTCAGCTTTCCAGGATTCTGCTTATCTCTGCACCAAGGAGAGAGTTCAATAAGCTAAAATCCTTGCTTTTCCAGAGAGAGAGAGAGAGAGAGAGAGAGAGAGAGAGAGAGAGAGAGAGAGAGAGAGAGAGAGAGAGAAATTATTTGTATTTTCTTTGTGAGGAAGACATAATAATGACACCCCCTTTCCAGTTATGTGTATACATCCTAATATCTGGAATCTGTGAGTGTGAGTTTTCATGAGGAGGGCAACTTCTCACAAGACAAGGATCAAAGACCTTGAGGTGGGAAAGTTATCTGGGATTGTGTGAATTGTTCCAATGTAATCATAAGCATCCTCAAAAATGGTGACAGAGTGACAGTCAGAAGGGATGTGAGTGTAAAGAATGGTCAGAGATGCTATGTTGCTAACCTGGAAGACTGAGAAAGAACCAGGGGTCCAGGAAGCATCTGCCTCTAGAACAGGCAAAGCCCAGAAGACGTGTCCTTGCCTTGAGCTGAAGGAGGAAGCACAGTTCTGTGGACACTTAGGGTTCCATTCAGACTCATGTTTCATTTTGTGCCACTGAACTTATGGTAATTTGTTAAAATAGCATGTAGAGAACAAATGCAGAGGACAGGAAGGCCTAAATTATGTCCTGATATGGAGAGACGATGACGATGATGATGATAGAGGGGAAGAGCAGGAGGTGGAGACAGAAACAGAGAGAGCCCCCAAACAGCCAGATAAGGTGAATAGAGATGAGATAGAGGAGTAAAACTCCCCATATAGTTAATCCACAAAAAATTGTGAGAACTTTTCACAGAGCTCTAAGCTTGGGGAATAGTTTGTGATTTCATAATAGATAAGATGATAGATGAGCTCTGATTCTGGTCACTATAGCCAGAGGAGTCTGCTGTATAAGATTTCTTCTCTGGGGAAGGAGAAAACCAGATGCAGTTCTTCAAAGCTGTTTCCTCTAGACAATTTCCTAAGGATACTGTACCAGAATTATGGCCTCTGTCCCAGACAAGTATGGAGAAAAAAATGTGAGGACTGGGATCCTCAAGCATCGTCCACAGTTATCCAGTTTCCCTTTACCAGGCAGTTAACTTTTCTCCTACTTGATATGGTATCCACAACTTACTAGATATAAATTATCAGTGAGAAGTAAATAAGGGAAATAAATATGTTTGTTTAAGCAGGAAGAGATTGAAGTCGGAGGATTAGCGAGCTCCATAACTGAAGTCCTGAGGACACCAACTTGATGGATTCATCTGATATCTGGTTGCAGTCAAGTATTCAGGAATTAGAAGTTCTGGCTCTTCAAGAACACATTGGTCCATCACCAGTTGCCAGAAGCACAGGTGCAAGGAATTTTCAGGAAGGTTCCAAAAGGAAGCTACTTCAAGCCTTTTATGTGAAAAACTCTCTTATTTTTTTAAGCCTACACAGATTGTTAAACACACTGTAACTTGCTTAGAGGTTTTCCATCTGGACCTCTTTTACTGTCTATCTTTTTTGACTGTTTGAGCGAACCTTTCTTTCTTTCTTTTTTGGCTTTTTGAGACAGGGTTTCTCTATGTAGCTTTGGAGCCTGTCCTGGAACTCTCTCTGTAGACCAGACTGGCCTCGAACTCAGAGAGAGCCGAGCAAACTTTTAAGCTGCTAACCTACACCTGGATTCTCAACAAGCAGCTCTCAGCTGGCTCTGGCTGCCTCTCAGGTCTGAAAGCCAAGCATGAAACTCTTGGCCAGTCCGAGGTTTATCTGACCAGGAACTACAATCAACCTTCCTAAATCTCTAGAATGCCGATGCTTGCATTGTGGCAGATGTTTTTACTTAGTTTTTAGTTTCTACTTAATGTACAAGTTGCTCAAGGGTTCACTGACTGTCAGAAACTGTCTGGCCGAAACTCTTAAAGGAGCTATATACTCTTTTTGTTGTTGTTCAGGCTCTACATGGAAATATGAGCCTCAGGTTGGACGCTAGTTTGTTGTTGGGGGTATTTACTCTTTTCTGGGTGGCCTACCACCCAGCTCCCAAATAAATCACACAAAGTCTTATTATTACTTATGAATGCCCAGCCTTAGCTTGGCTTAATTTCCATTGGAAATAAAAAAATGCTTTGGAGTTTTGTTCCCACAGGAGATGAAAGGCAGTGGATTCCTTCAGGGTTAGTATGGATTAGGTGATATCTATCAGCAAAGGTTACTGCTGGTCATGCCAGGCCTTGGTCATTAGCTCAAAATTTTCTTTCTGAGACCCTAAAGATACTTCGTCTACAGACAGCAGAAAGAAGTATGGAGAAAACTACATCCACATTCTCAAGAGTTGGGAGGTGTGGGTGACTTTTGCTTATTTGGTGGGTTATGGATATTTGTTATCATTTAGGGGAATATAGAATATTTATACAAATTTAAAGTTATTTTTGTTACACTGTATATATGTTTCTATTCTTGTTTAAAGGAATTTTGTATATTGATAAAAATTTAAGGTTATTTTTGTTACAACATATTGTATGTATGTTTCTACTTTTGTTTGAGGTATTGTTCCTATGAAGTTCATTTGGAGTGTATGATAAAGTTCTAGTTTTTGAAAGCTATTATTATAAACTATATAGGTCAATCAAACATAGGTCAATAGTTAGTCATTCATAACAATCAAATTTGTAGATATGTTAGGTATGTTTTCTAGGTTAAATAGATATTTTAGATAGATGGTCTTCAAATCTGTCAAAGACCTATAGAATATGATATTTAAAATGTTTTGTTAACTTAAAGTTTTTCATGATAATGAGACACATCTGCTCCTGGTAGCACTAATTTACTGTAGAGATATGGGCATTGAAGAAACTCCTTTTGGAGTTTGCTTTCATTGTGGCAAGGTTAGCCACTGGGCAAAGAAAATATTTTTGCCTTTGACTGCTGACAACATGCTGTGTAGAATGGACATGCAAGACACACAGGAAAAACTGTTGAAATTTGCCAAAACAAGGCAGGACAGTCCTTCAAAATTCCTGCTTCACACGAGTCTGCCAGATATTCTGCAGGACACAGAGGAAAGCAACTGATGAACATTGCCACCACAAGGCAGGACAGTTCAAAATTTCTGCTTTAGAAGAGTCTGCTAGATACTCTAGGCCTCTAGGCTGAAGATGGATGCCCCAATGTTGCAGAGGAACTTTTGGTGACTGTCTAGGCAGCCAAATGTCTCTGTTGTTAGGTAATATTACATCCTTCTGGGTCTTTAATGGGATTAAAGACTAGATAGTTACAGTTGCAGTTTTTCTTAGTTATGCTAGAGAGTAAATTAGGTATAAAACTTTAGATTCACTAAGATAGGATAGATAATGCATTGTTTTCTTTGAA